>NC_080066.1:147251818-148687759 GCF_949987535.1 Balaenoptera acutorostrata | reverse complement strand
CGAGCAGAGAGGGGCAGCTCCGAGGGCTTCGGCAGGAAACACACCAGGAGCAAAGAGCCAGCCCCTTGGAAAGGCTGCTGGCCAAACTCTGCAAGTTCAGGTTGCCAATGACAGAGGGAGGCGCCCTGGCAACAGGGGAAGCTTGGCTGCTTGCAGCACTTCCCCTCGCCCTCCCTCCCCAGCACTGCGCCTTAGGACAACGGCATCCATCACTGAACAGTAGACTTCAACAAAGCTGGACTTACAGAGATCTAGCGCATGTGGGATTTTTTTCAGCATTTTATTTTTTTATGATTACAAATTGTGTATTCTTTTTTTTTTTTTTTAACTACCAGTCTATCCCTCCCCCTGCCACCCTTCCCCCCTGGTAACCATAAGTTCATTCTCTAAGTCTGCGAGTCTGTTTCTGTTTTGTAGATAAGATCATTTGTATCTTTTTTTTTTTTTAGATTCCGCATATAAGTGATATATATTTGTCTTTCTCTTTCTCTGACTTAGTTCACTTAAGTATGATAATCTCCAGGGCCATCCATGGTACATATGTACAATGGAATATTACTCAGCCAATAAAAAATGAAATAATGCATTCGCATAATGTGGTTTTAATAAAACTTACTGAAATACACAACGAATCAGAGTGACAGGTGATAAAACACCAGTAACCTGCACAGGGGAAACATTAGCCTTGTTTCCAACATCAATACCAGAAAGGATTCCTTCGCATAATAAAAATGTGACTTCTTGGCATCAGAGGCGATTGCTGATGCATTTCCTGGGAGGCTTCCCAAGCCCCCATGCACCACCCATTCCCTGACTAGAGCGGTCACTGGCATCACTCGTCTCTATCCCGCAGTAACGCCCATTATTTTTCATTCAGGTAGGACTGTTTAGTTTTAAAAGCACCTTCATTGACCTCCTATCTTATTTATTCCTCTGACAACTCCGTGAGGTAGTTATCATTTCTCCCTTTGAAGATGAGGACACTGGCCCACAAAAGTTAAATGACTTTTAGCCAAGTCAGGCAGACCTGGGAGCAGAGCCAGGGCTTCCGATTCTAAAACCTGTGCTCTTCCCACCAGCAGACACTGCTTCCACCCCAGGAGTGAGTGGGCCTTTAAGGAGTGCATATGTCAAGGTTGCCTCCCCTTTGAACAGGTCAGTTAGGGAGATGGCAAGTGGTACCTAAGTGTGGTGGGAACGCTGGTGTAGTTAAGTTGCAGTAATACGTCAGAGGAGCCGGAAGGCCTGAGCAGCCCAGGGAGAAGGCAGCCTCCCCTTCTGAGCCCGGACAGACACTGCAGAACTGAAGTCCCCCGGCAATGGATTATGGGGTGTGCCTAGCAAAAATAGGAGGGGACAGGAGGGGCATCACGGGATCACTGTTAGGAAGGCTGGGCTGGGGGAGAAGACATGCTGGCAGGTGGCCAGGCACCCACAAACTTCAACTTACCACAAGCCTTATTACCAAGCCAGGAAAGACGAAAGTCTCTAAAGGACATTCGATTTTGCTGACAAATACCCTGTCCCCATTGTGGCTACCACAAGGACATCAGTATGAGAATAAGAACTGCTGGGTTTCTTTTCTTCACTTCCTCTAACAGACCTGGAGTCTCTTGACTGTCTGAGATAAGGTGCTCTCCCTTCATGGGACCACCCACCACTCTCTCACCAAATACCACTTCCCTTCAACGTACTATTAAGCAAGATGACTGCCAGCCAGGCTGCGGGGTGGATACTAAGTCAAAAAAGAGATGGTGGCTCCCTGCCCTTGGGCTGCGTGTCACTGAGACTGGGAGAAAAGACTCCACAGTTAAAGCCATTAAAACCCTGGGGTAGGTCCACAGGGATCCAGAGAAGTCTGGGCAGCCTCTCTGACACCAGCAGATGAGCCCAAATAAGCCCCCTCAGTCCCCTCGAAGCACATACCTCCTCCTCCTCTAGACTCTTCCAACACCACCCACCTCGCCCAAGGTCTTGAACGGGAGGGAGACACAGGCGTCACATTCCTTCTGGTGCCTCTCTAAACTCTGGCCAAGTAGTTCAAAGAGCTGGCCAGCTGGATTTCCAAAAGAACCTCAGCAAACTGCTTTACCCCTTACACTTTCCCTCTTTTGTTCAGGGCAACAAGCCTGCCACAGATTCTCCCGGCTCTCCTTGGGTTGTGTCTAATTGGTTCATTTCCTCAGCATAATTAATGATGAGCGCACCCGGGGGGCAGCTCCCGAAAACAGGCAGGACCCACTTACAGGTCCAATGTGCTGGGGAAGACGGTCCCAGGGGAAGGGCTGCTAATTCTAAAACCATTCCTGCTCTGCTGGGTACTTCTGCCCATAAAACCCACATCTTCACGGAATCTCTGAGAGGGGCCCTGGACATCACCTGGCACCCATTTTATACGTGCAAAAAATGAGGTCTACAAAGAGGCGACTTACAATTGTATTTCAATTCAACTAATATTTACTGATTACTGTGTAGGGATCACTGTGCTATGCTCTGAAAAAGGATAGAAAGATAAGCACTTCAGGTACTTGTAGCCAAATAGGGGTATGACAAGTAAGTCCGCACATATATATTTTTAAATTAATTAATTAATTAGGTTGGTTGCACCAGGTCTTAGTTGCGGTAGGTGGGCTCCTTAGTTGCGGCTCGCTGGCTCCTTAGTTGTGGCATGCAAACTCTTAGTTGCGGCATGCATGTGGGATCTAGTTCCCTGACCAGGGATCAAACCCGGGCCCCCTGCACTGGGAGCTTGGAGTCTTAACCACTGCGTCACCAGGGAAGTCCCGACACATATATTTTAAAAGTTGTTTTCTTCATGGCTTCTGGGTTTTGTGTCTTGGGTAAGGACATTTTCCTAAACATACTCTCCAATATCTTCTCCTAACGTTTTATAGACTGGGTCCTTTGTTATGCAAATAATACCTTCATAGAAAAAATAATCATAGGAAATATATACATGGTAAAAATCCAAAAAGTAAGAGGGTGAACATGAAAAGTAAGCCCTTCTCCTTTCCTAGTCAACTCAGTGCCTCTCTCCAAAGATACTCCACACAGATTTATTCTAATACACATCAAAGAAAGGGATTAGTGTCACAAGAGAGGGAGCTGAGAGCAGGAGAGACCAACCTTGTGTGGGGAACGGCTGGGAACGGCTCGTGGAGGAAGTGGCATTTCCAATGGGGCTTGATTTCAGCAGGAAAGGAGGTGGTGGTTTGCAGCTAATGCACCAAAGTAGGACAGTGTAGATTAAGCCCAGAGAGCATCAAGTAGCCTAGGTTAGCTTGGTTGCATAAGAAAATTTGGCAGAATAAATAAATAAATAAATAAATAAATAAATAAATAAATAAATAAATAAATAAAATATAACGATAACAGTAGTAGTAGTAATAATAATAATAATAATATTGTGATGAAACCATTTTGTAGAGGGGCCTTGGCTGCAACAGGAGGTGTTTATACTATATTCAATGGGCAGAATTACAAGAGGAGCTGAATTTGATATAAGATGGACAGAAGTGGAGAGAGCTTTTAGAGTAGGTCAGCAGTAGAGCAACCCTTGCATGGCGAAATAAACTGGACAAAAGTTCTCTTATGTTTGTCTATGAGGATCATACAAAGGAAACAAACTAGAGTACATTAGGTTCAGCGTCACAAAGGGACTGCCCCAGGTCCGAGGAAGAAATAAGGAGGCCTTAGAAGGAAAAGTCAGAAAAGGGCAAGATTGTTTTAAGACACCAAGAACATAAGGAAAAAATATGGCCCTCTTGCCCAATCAAAGAGCAGAGTGGGAGAGCCATGGCAAAGAGCAGGTGTTGGAGTGGACCGTCTCGGTGATGCCTGGGGTTCACAGGAACGGGAAGGACATCAGGAAGAGCAAACAAATCATTCAGTGGCTTCCAGAAGCCCCTGTTCTGGGCAAGAGGCTGACTTCATCTGTGCATCAGGCTTGCTTCCGCTCTGACAACCCCAGGTCCGCAGGGGGAGTTTCAAGCTCTGTTCCTAGCCCCAAGAAGACAATGAACTCATCTGATTTGGCAAAGCTGCATAATTTTAAAAAGAGAAGGAGAAAGCCAGAAGATGGAAATTTTACAGAAAAAAATCAATTAGCTCTCCTTAGCTTCCTTCTCCGCTTTCCGTTCTCTCTTACACCCACTTAGGCCTCCAGTGAGCACGGGAAGCAGCGAGGTAATTCTCCAGGGGGCCCGGCAGAGTGCCTGGAGCACAGCAGTCATTGAGCGAGAGACCATGTGACCAGCTGGTGAGGGTGCAGACGGAGGAGACGCAAAGCCATCTGGCTGATACTTCCACCCCGAAGTCCCCACAGCCTAGAACCATTAGCAGAAACCAACAAGAACCCACAGTCAGCACTTCTAAATGTGTTTTGCTTTTGCCGTTTTGGGGACCAGACTTTTAGGAGGAAGAGACAAATTAAAGACAAAACAAAGTCTTGTAAGATTCCATAACAAGGGAATCAAAACAAGCTCCAGGAATGGCCCTGGGGTCAAAGGATTCAGCTTAATAAACTGAACAGATACTTGAGCCCCTTTAAAACGAGGTGTGGGGCGTAGGGAGTGTGAAGATCAGCTTGCGGAGCGGAAGCAGACATGTAAACACCTCGTGCAGTTAAAAAGACTCAACACTAAGAGGTGTCCATCTGATGTCACTTACCAAGAAAACACTACACTCCCACACACATTGCCTGAGGGCTTAAGAAACTGTGTCAGTGTTCACTGGCAGGTTTGAAATAATGTCGTTTTACACCAAAACCAGTGCAGTGGCATTTAGAACACAACTGAGCACAAAGAAATAGGTGCTCAGTGAAGGCGTTCAAAGGACGGCCAGAGAAAAGCTTCCCTGGGAATTCAGGGGAGAAGGAAGTGGTTCCCCCAAACCCAGCACACCAACACGGCAGCTGTGGTCATCAGGGACACGGCTGAGGCAGTATCAGACGTGTCCCTGTGTGGCTGTAACTGCATCAAACAGTTAGAGCGAGCCTCTCCTCACAAGATGCTCTAGCAGGGCCACAGAAGTAAAGGAGACAGGACCACGCCCTCAGAAAGTTTACCGTCTACAGGACACGGACACGCGCACAGCCAACTCTGATGTAAATGAAAGAAGGAAGTGTTCAAAGGTGAGCTCTTCTATTGGCCTGGGGTGACCTTCTGGGTAGGGACATCTTTTCCGTTCATCTGAGAACGGCTGGCGACCAGGGGAAGGTGAGAGCCCAGGCAAAGAGAAACGGGAGAAAGGGGAGGAAGGAATGGATGGAAAGCACACACCTAGCACAACACTGTCCAACAGAAATAGGATGCGGCCACACAGGTGATTTTAAATTTTCTTAGTGGCCACGTTAAAAATGTACAACTGGTGAAATTCATTTTAATAATGTATTTTATTTAACCAATATATGCAAAATACATTTTTGATAGCTCAACGCATAATCAATATAAAAATTTATTAATGCGATATTTTATATTCTTTTCTTCACAGTAAGTCAGCACTTACAGCGCATCTCAAGCCACACTAATCGCATTTCAAGTTCTCAAGAGCCACCTGGGGCTAGTGGCCATTGTACAGGACGGCACAGATGCTAGGGACCTGAGAACAGCGGGAAGGGTTCAGACCACACGACCGAGTGTGAGACGGGAGGCTAACAGCAGACGAAGACACCATGGAGCACTGAGGGTCCCTTCAGGTTGTGCTTTAAAGCACTGTTTATGTGCTTGCTCTCAAAGCCCTTTCTTGATATATGAAGGTCCAATTTCTACTTCTAGCCCTCGATGGTTTGTTAGGAACAGAGAGAGCCAGAGAAAAAGCAAGGCAAAAACAGCAAAAAAAAAAAAAAAAAAAAAGGGCATTCAAACGTGCAGACTTCTTTTTGCACGTAAGACAAAGAAAATAATAATTACTGCAAACAGCGTTATTACGTGTGCCAGGCACTCTTCTGAGCTCTCTCTTTACACGAAGCAGGTACTACATTTTCTCCATTTTATAGATAAGAACAATGAGGCTTAGCTAGTTGAGTCATTTGCTCCAAGCCACACATCTCTAAATGACTCAACAGGTGCTCTGGCTCCTGAGCTGCAGGCCTGACCACGAAGCCAAGGTGGGCCTGCAGAGGAGGGCAGGACACCAGGCTCCGTTCTGCGGCTCATCCCCCGATGGACTAGGCCTAGGGCCTTTGGAACATCTCGCTACTCTGTGAAAGGTGTGAGCTTGCTAGTTCAAAGGGGAGATGATTCTCCTCAAGAAAGCCTCCCCAGAAAGTTGGTACTGGGCATTCCAGACAAATGCAAGGCGGGGACGGGGTATCACATCTGACCACAGTCTCAAGGTTCCTTCTGAGGCCTCCTTGAGAAATCTCAGTAATTACAGCTCCTAGTCACTGACCTTCTACTATACGCCAAGTACCAGTCTAAGCACTTTACATGTTTAACTCATTTAAACTTCACAGAAACCCTGTAAGAAACATTATTATAACATTATACAGATAAGCAAATTGAGTGAGAGAGGTTAAGAAACTTGCTCAAGGTCACCCAGCAGGTAAGAGGCAGAGTCAGGATTTGAAGCCAGGAGCGGTGGCTTTCCACTCCACGGCGCTCCCTGGGCAGCAGCAAGGGTGCTGAGCCCCGCTTCTCCTCCCACACCCGCACCTCGGAAAGGGAGCCCCGGAGAGAGGAGCCCAGTGACGAAGACAAATCTGGGTGCTGCCTGTGGACACTGGTCTCTCTGGGACTCAGTCCACGCAGGCACTGAACCAGATGGCCTCCAAGTCTGCCACTGGCAAATCTGTCTAAGTTGGGTGGACGGCCAGCCTCACCACCTCCCAAGATTCCTTCATAAAAGTCCTACAGCCACCACGGTTTTGGACTGAGCACAGGGTGTGAGAAGCCCCAGGAGAAGCGCCCTGTCTGTGCAGAGGCTCCTGCATCCGGCGTCAGGGCAGATTCCTACCTTGGGCACGTGGTGAGGGCAGAGGACCAGGCAGGCGGAGGTCAGTTAACTCAAGAGGGAACCAAGGGCTGCTTCTGTCCATGGCTTCCCCTGGCTTTCTGCCTTCCTGGCCCCACTCAAATAGTCAAAAGTCTAAAACAGGCTGCAGCGAGAGGGAAGAGAGGATTTCTCATGCCATTTGCAACCTTCCTCTCCTTTAAGACAAACCTTCCCAGCAGTCAGACAGGAAGCCCATTGTCCAGCCAGGATCCCTTTTCTCATGAGAACTTTCCACATGCCGGGAGGAGGGCCAGCTGTGGCGCTCAAGCCCTTCCCAGGGTGTGGCACTGGAGCCAGGGTGTAGGCTCAGTGGCAGAAGCCACCGCGGCTTAGGCTGTCCCCACAGCTCCTCGCAGGCCCCCAGCGCCACCATCCTGAGAGCGGCCCAGCCCAAGCCCTGCTCCGGGGGCCTGGCAGCTCACAAATGGGTCTGGCTTCAGAGCCTGTCCCTCTTGTTTTAAGCCTGAGTCCCTCACTCCCCCCACCCACCTCACAGGAGAGGGGACATGCCAGCCAGCAGGTCAGAGTCCACAAGAAGGAAGAACATTTTCTTTACTGAACCCTGCCCCAAACATAAAAACTCTTGTCACCTGGAAGTAGCCATCAAAGTCCCTAGTCGTTCTGAAAGAAGAAGTGCTAATCCTCTGCCTGGAAACCCTGACCTGAAAGTACAACGGGGTCACCTGAAACCCAGCCCATCTTTCAAGACTCAGTTCCAAGGTCGCCTGCTCCAGGACACTGTCCCAAAGAGAACTAAGCAGCACAGGGTAGAGATTACCAGCCTGTGCCTACAGTGAGAGCACCCGGGGTGTGTACCGCTCTGACAGTTTCCCACCACGTGGGCTCAGGCAGATCTTCCTATGCGCCAGTTCCCTCATTTGTAAGATGGGACACTAAAGGTATGTACCTCACAGGGGTGCTGTGCAGATTCATCACAATCATGCAGGTAAAGTGCCTGGTAAAGGGCCTGTCACACTCCAAGTGTTCAATAAACAGCAGCTTTATTACTCCTCCTCTGTTTTCCCCTAACATCTTCACACCTCTCTATAAACATCACTGTATTGTTGTCTCTGCAATTATTTTCTCACAGGTCAGTCCTTCCCCTACCTCTCCATTAACCCATCCACCTACCCAAGCTGTAGGGCAAGCATTTGTTCTGCTTCCTGTTCTGATTCTTGTATTCCCAGAACTCGGCACAGAATCTGGCAGAGAGTAGACGCTTAGTAGAAAACTGACTTGACTTGGAAAATTTTGCCCACATTTCAAGGCACTACCTTGTTTTTAAATGCAAAGGGTCACATGGTTTCCGATGTGAGATGAGTCAGGAGCAGGTAACAGCTGAAACAGGAGGGAAGGGGGTAGGGCACAACCTTTAAAAGAATGACACAGCCATAGGACAAGACAAAACTGGTTAGAACTAACCAGATCCACGATGGCGGAAGATTCCACTTCCAGTGGACCTTGAGCCTCATTATACGCTCATTGTAATGCATTAGCTAAATGGTACACCCACTAGCACCATGACAGTTTTGAGGCCAACCATAATAGGTCAAAAAGTGGGCGGTGGCCCAGTTCCTGGAAATCCCCGCCCCTTCCCCCAGAAACAGTTGGAATAATCCTCCCACTCATTAGCTTACGAAATTACCCCGCCCATAAAAACTAACCACCCCATATTTCCAGAGCCTCTCGCCTTCTGAGATGGCCCACTCTCTGTCTGCGGAGTGTGTTTCTCTCTAAATAAATCCACTTCTCACTTATCACTTTGTCTCCCACTGAATTCTTTCTGCAACGAGACATCAAGAACCTGAGCTTCATTGAGTCCTGAAACCAGGTGTGTGATCTCCATTAAAAGACCTTGGGTTCAAGTCCCAATCTCAGTTTAGGCTGGGTTCGAGTCCTGGCACATGGGTTCAAGTCCCAGTCTGAGCTGCACAGTGTCCCAGCAGAGAGACTCCCTCTGCATAGTACATCTCATGTCCTCCGAGCTGGCATCTACCAGTGAACGTATTCTCCCAGCCAACCAGGATCAGGGCCACAGAGAGCCAGAGCATGGTCTGACGGATGAATCTGGGTTTGACCTAGGGGCCTGCCCTGCAACCCTGTCAATTGCCTGAACTCTTCTGGGCCTTACTCCTTGACCGCCAATACCCTCCTCCGTAAAGTGTTTGAGGGGACAGATGAAACTGTGTACCTGAAACTGTCTTGCATCATGCCTGGCACACAGTAGGCACTGATAAATTCTTTACATTTATTTTCACATTGTAAACTAAATTCTTACCTCTGGTTTTTGGAATGGGGTAGGGCAAAGACTCTGGCAAAGAAAAGAAAAAGGGCTGCTTCAGAAATTTCTGGATATCTGGAGAGAGGACAGGCAAGAGAGCAGAGAAGGATGAATACCTTGGAGGCGCTTGCTTTGCTCCCTCCTCCTCCAGCTCAGTAATATGCCAGCCCCTTCCCCACTTCTCAGCAGAGACCGGGCTGCTCTTCGTGGACAAATGGCCTCCATATGGCCTGGTACCCCTTCACCCCCTCTTGTTCTCACAGCTCAGGGACCTGGGGGACATGCTGTCAGCTGGGACTGCACCCCCTACCCCACCCCTACACTGTATGACTGCTATAAAACGGGCAGGCAGGAGGACCACTCTCCTTCTCCTGCTGCTCCAGGCCTGGGCTGTACAGCATCTAAAGCCCCCCACCCAATGTAGTGACCTACAGAGCAGCGCCCACAATTGTCTGCCGCCCGCGCCCCCAGGATGTTGGGACACAGGCAGAGCTAGGGAGCCAGGCCATTCCACAGGCATTAACCAATGATACTGTGTTCCCTTGACAGTGGTAGTTAAAGGGTTAAAGGGTTAAGAGAAAACAGATGTTTATTTTTTTCCTCATCAGCAATTGCTACTTCCTGGTCTCATCTCCGTCATCCTATCATCTAAGGAAGTTGCACGTGAGTCAGCTCTCGCCCTCAGAATTCCTCACCTCCAGGAGGACGCAGGCTGGTCCTCTGGAGGAAGGCCCCAGTCAGCTGCTTAAGGCACTGTCCAACCTCAGAAGGATAATTGATGAGCGAGTGATAATTAACTTAGGAGTCGGGCTTGGAGTTTACAACAGGGTTGGACTCTTGGGTACAAAGCTCAGAGCTGTGGTTTCATTTCCAATTCTGCCATCTAATGGAAATGCTTTATGCCAAGTCTGGTGCCAGGCACACACAGTAGGCCTTCAAGAAACACAAATTTAAATTTAAAATAAATGTAGAGATCTCTGTTGTCCAACAGGGTAGAAGGGACTAAGAGAATTAACATTTATCACCAGGCGCTACACTAGGCACTTTAAAGTTGCCATCCTAATTAATTCTCCCGTCCTATGAGGAAGGAAAGTGAGGCTCTGAACAATTTAGTAGTGGCCTGAGGTTACACAGCCACCCAGCAGTAGAGTCTGGATTCAAACTCTGGCTTGCCTTTCTCCCCATTACAGAGAAGCTCCCTGTCTACAGATGCCACCAGAAAAACTTACCCCAAGACCTACAAAAGTATAGCATGGGGGTGGGGTCCATCTGACAAATGTTATAGTAATTCCTGTTTGGAGAAGAATGTGGACTGGTGAGTTTGCTTGTGCCCAGAGGACTCAGCTCGTATCTCAAGTGGGGCCCCATTTTTCCAGAGAAGTGGTGGGGGGAAGGTAAGACAGTGTCCTTCACTAAGCTCTGAGCATTACAAACAATGGAGCTATTTAAGGAGCACAGATCCCAAAGCTGCAAGTGGGAGAGGGTATGGGGGCATTTTCAGCTGGGAACACAAGCCTTCCAAGAGGGATATGTGAAAGGAAGCTTGCCACTAAACGCAGAACAGGGACGCGAGCTAGAGTAGGTAGAGGGCTGCCCTTCTGCTAGCTGCCCAGAATACATAGGATCACTGGGGCAGCTCTGCCAAAGCCCAAAATAAACAGCCTCTGCCGTGTACCTCCAAACAGTGAGTCAGGCAGCGTCTTGCTTATGTCGGGTGCTCAACAAGCCACTGCTACTTACCGAGGCCCTCACAACTGCAAAGAATGAAAGGAAACAATCAATAAACTCTACCCACAGACGGTGGCAGAAATCAGCTGAGGTGGCAGAAATCAGCTAGGGGGATGGCCTAAAACCAGCAAGCACCACACTTCTTTGAAAAACACTCACCAGTAATTGAGGGGTAAAGGCCTGAATAATCTTTCCTGAAAAAACAGATGTGACTGGGTCTCCCTGTGACAGACAAGGTGCAAATAACAGACTACGAGTCTAAGGCAGGCCACGAAGTGAGCCCTGTATATTCTGTAGGGGCTTGTGTCAGGCTGACCCTACCACAAGACTAAAGGAAATATAAAAGGGAAAAGCTGTTTTTTTGGAAGCGGGGTGGGTGGCATGGGGAATGAAGCTAGGGCTAGGGGTCTTGTCTTTATCACCTCTGAACCAACAAGTATAAGGAACACTGTGACAAACGGACCATGGGAAAACAGAGTCAAAAGTTACAAAGTCCACTCATCTGGAGAGTCTCCTCCGTCCTGTGGGGGATGGGATTCTCTTATTCAAACACTTCATCTGTTTAAACCACCCTGTCTCACATAACCACCACAGGAAAAGGAGCTTGTCAGGCCTTCTTGGTTTCCTCTGCATCTCCTAGAAGGGGAACTTATCAGCCTGCACTATCATTAGCTGATCAAAGGCGGTGAGGAGTCAAATCCGCCCAGAGGTTATTTTGTTCTTCCCTACTTTCAACTTGTGGATCTTTCTAAATTTCTGGACCAGATGGAGCCAGAGTACTCCTAGCAGATCCCCTTCCTCCCCCCAGGCAGCAAGGAAGACAGGAGAGCCTCTCACCTCCTGTGAATCCACTCAAACCCGCTGTCAGGTCCAAAGCAGGGCCCCTGGCCCCCAAGGTGCTTTCTCACCCGTCTGGGACTGGCCTCCCCTTTGATTTTAGCCTGAGTATTTATTAGCCTGACTCTGACATACTGTCAAGACTCCTTGATCATTAAACAGAGCGACCCCAAAACAGATTACGGAAGCTTTGGGGATAGAGTCTCAACCATGCTTTTATTTGTCACACTGAGGCCCACGCTCCTGTTACCTCCCCTGGCCTCTCTTGGTCTTTGGACCCCTGACCCTGGCAAGCCACTTTTGACTGACCGATCGAGATTCCTGGTCAGAAGATGTCGCCTGTTGCAGCCTCACCCATTCTGTGCCTCAGTAGATAATCTTTTGTATCCCAAAGAATGACTTTCACCCAGAAGAGAGGTAAAAAACATTTGCAAGCACTGATTCTTATTCTCTCTGGATTTCACTCTCCTAATAGGAATGCCTTCTTCAATGTAACAAATAAATATCTATGAGCACCTACCAATGTGCCAGGTTGGTGCTAGAAATTCAAGAGCAAATAATACACAGTTCTGTCCCTGAGGAGACTTCAGACTCTTTGGGGAGACAGATGAGGAGCCCCAAGTACCTTATAATAATAGTAACATCTACGCTGTTTATCCTCCAGAGTTCACGTAGGGATTACATGTATCCATCCATTCTTTCAACAAGTTTTTACTAAGCACCAAAGCACTGTAGCAGGCAATGGGAGAAGAAGGGTTGGGAAGATGGCAAAGATATAGGCCCTACCCTCTGGGAGCTTATAATAAATAATCACAATAGACACATGTTAGAAATCACTACGGACTACAATATGAGGTTCTAAAGAAAGATTAATCCAATGAGGAGGAGATCAGAAAGGAAGAAAGAAATGATAACAGAACTCCAATTCTAGGGGGAAACAGGATTGTGACCACGGGATAAAAGACTGTGACTATGGGATTGTGAGTGGGCTAAAGGAAGGGGGAAGAACACGCAAGGGGGACGATAAGGGCATGAGCAGCAAAGGCAGAGGAGCAAGAAGAGGGGGGGGGTGGGGTGTGTGTGTGTGTGTGTGTGTGTGTGTGTGTGTGAACACGCAAGGGGGAAGATAAGGGCATGAGCAGCAAAGGCAGAGGAGCAAGAAGAGGCGGGGGGGGGGGTGGGGTGTGTGTGTGTGTGTGTGTGTGTGTGAGAAACACGCAAGGGGGAAGATAAGGGCATGAGCAGCAAAGGCAGAGGAGCAAGAAGAGGGTGTGTGTGTGTGTGTGTGTGTGTGTGTGTGTGTGTGTCTGTGTAAAGCAGCAGGTTTAGCAGGAGATAGCTGGAAACTGAGAAAATCAGGCTGGCGCCAGAACAGGGAGGGCCCTGACTACATACATAGCTAAGGAATGAAAAAATCTTGGGTTCCTCTTCCATAAAATGAGATTTTAAGGACCTTTCCAGTCCCAAAATGCAAAGTCATGTTACTACTAATAAAAAGAAAGCCTGCTCTACGGTACTAATCCAGCTGAAGAAGCCAGCCATCTCAATCTCCCTGCCTACCCCGGCAACTATTTTTCATGTTACTACTAATAAAAAGAAAGCCTGCTCTACGGTACTAATCCAGCTGAAGAAGCCAGCCATCTCAATCTCCCTGCCTACCCCGGCAACTATTTTTCAATGGAGCTGGCTGTGCTGGTGCGGTGGAGTGGGCACAGGAGAAGAACAGAAGGGGAAACCACGTGAGTTTCCCAGTGCAGATGCATCATGCTTCTTAAGTTTGCCGAGGTGAAGGGGGCCAGAAAAAACTGGAGGGACTAGAGCGGAGAAAAGGAGTACAAAGACATCTCGCGGTCAATTTCTTTCCCAGGGTTCTCTCGCATGGCAGCAGATGGCCTATCCCTGAAGGACTGGATCTCAGAAAGCAGCTGCTCCCAGGTCCTGGTCTAACAGCTGGGGTCACAGGACCTCTCTGCACAAGCTGAATGCCAGAAATCAATGGGTTGCATTGTGCCTGCACGCATGAACTCTCGTGTCCAGGCTCCTGCCCTATGCCTGCCTGGAGCAGAGGACTGGGAAGAATAACACTACACACTTTGAAAGACTGCACTTGCAAATTAATGGAAAGATATAGTATTATAAAGTCCAATTTCATTTAAATTACCTTGACTTTGCTAGGAAACTACTGAGATGATAATTATTTGAGAGATAAAGGACTCATCAGTGAGAGGGTCAAGGGGAGAGGGAGCAGAGGGACAGATCATAATCAGAGGAAAACCCCTAACTGCCTCCCGCCCTCCTCTTCTTCCTGCCCAATGCACGGAGGAGTCTGACTCCACCATACCAACCAAAAAGCGGGCTAGATGTTCCATGTACTGGAAAGGGGGACAAAAATCCATGAAACGATGTGTGTGTACACAGAGGAGTGTAAGTGTATGATTACATAATTAGGCACATTAAAGTATTTATACTGCTGAGACTAAAAGCCCCTTACTCAAAGGCATTCCACCAAAGTTGAAAGGGGAAAAAGAAAATAGAAAATAAAGCATCTAATTGCCATCTCCCACAAAGCCAGACATCCCCAGCTGGTGCCACAGCTGGATTCTCGTAATTAACGTGTGGTAACGGCAAGCAGGAAAGACCCTGTATGCTTATCAACTCCGAGCCGCAGGCCAGCCAGGCATGGGAGAAGCCCGCGGCACTGCTACAGTTAAAGAGATTTTTCTGTTTCCATTATAATGGTACCTTGGTGTAGGAGGTCGGTTATTTTTTCTTAAAAACTTAGCTGTTTAATTAAGCACACACATAATAAAACTCTATACCCACAAAGTCAGGGACTGAGACTGGAGAACATAAAAAAGTTCACAGTCTAGGAGCTGGTTTATTTTTGGTGGTTGGTTTTCTCTTACCGCCCCAAACGTGGGGCTTTCCCAGTTAGAGAAGGCTAGCAATGCTTGAGCAGCCTACACTTTTAAATAAATAAAGCCCATCTGACAGCTTAAAAATCATAGGTTAAAAGTATCTAAATAGAAAAAAAGATGACAGAAATTAGCATATAAATGAGTACAATGCAAGGGGAAAGGCCTTGATACATCAAGAGAGTAGATCAATACGGACTGTGTTCCAAAGGGTACACTCAGCCCCAGAGGGGCCGTGCACATTTACAGAAAGGGTTCTGTGGGACTTCCCTGGTGGTCCAGTGGCTACGACTCCACGCTCCCAATGCAGGGGGCCTGGGTTCAATCCCTGGTCAGGAAACTAGATCCCGCATGCGTGCCTCAACTAAAGATTCTGCGTGCCACAACTAAGACCCAGTGCAGCCAAAATAAATAAATTAATTAATTAAATAAATACATATATATTTTTTAATTTAAAAAAAGGGTTTTGTTTTTGCACAATTCTTGGTCACAGCAGAACCTGGTTTTAGATAGTCCCCCCCATTTCCCTGAAAAGACCCCCTCCACCAAAGTCAAATAATAGGTTTACATATTATAAGGAAGTTGTGTTCTCAGAAAGCCAAACAAGATGGTAAAATGCCTAATTATACTCTGCCTTTTACACTCTTGGACAACATAATTTGCGCATTTTTTTTTACATTATTCTTTAACTGTGTTTTTTCCTCTTCATAACTGAGCAGGGCTGTTGACTTAAGAGTCAGCAAGCGTTCAACTGACACTAATGATTCCCTACTTCTGGCATGCTCATTGAGTTTCCAAATCTCCTCCTCTATTACATCAACTTTAAAAGTCCTACCCTTCTTCTAACTACCATCAGCGATGTCGTTTTCCCATTGTCAACCACCCTTAGAGCATAAACGTCCAGAAATTCAAGTTACTGCTACGGCGTACACGGCTGCGCAGGCGGAGGCAGCGAGGCTGCCCAGAGCGTGCCGCAGGCCGGCAGCCTCACCGCAGACCCGCCGCCAAGACGTTCCTTCTCAGCTGCTGCACCGAAGCCCAAACTCATCACCCAAAGGTGAGCGGGGTGTCGATATGCAATGCGCCGAAGCACAGGCTCTTCCTAAGACAAATGTTCAAAAGCTGACTGCTCAGCACTGCTTCAGAACTACCTCACGAGGAATCCAGTTTGGACCCCTCGCCCCTCGCTCCCCCAACCCCAGAGGCCCGGAAGCATTCTGGTGAACCTGGAGAAAATGCATTATTAGGTAGGCCCAGATACAAATGAGGAATGTGTCCAAGGATCACGAGCACTCAGCAACACACACACCTGCACTTCACAAAGAAGCCGGGACTGCAGCCAGGGTGCAGAGGTTTGCACAGCACCAAGGGAAGTCAAGCTAGTCAGCACCTGCCACAGGCCTGTTACTCAGATGACAGCTCATCCTGGGTTTCCCTGGCCACCGCTTTGCCTTGTTGATGGCACACGCGCAATCAGGGATCCTGAGTCTTCGCAGATGCCTCCAGCCAGACCTTGCAGTGAAATAACGTTAGCAGAACAATAGTTCCTTCCCCACTGCCAGGAGCAACTTGGCCTACGGGAGACAGAATCCACATGCTTCAAAGACTCCACACAAATGGGTGGGCACTCCTTTGGGGCTAGGCCATTTGTACTCGCAGCCCTTGTACAAAACCGAATGAAACCATACACCCCAAGACAGCATAGAACTTGCAGAGCAACTGATTCTGAACTCTGGGCCTTCTCCTTTCTCCCCAACAATCCCCTCAATTTTCCCAGCTAGCCTCACCTCTCAGAGGGACAGAGAAAACACAAACTCAAAGACAGCTGGGCCTTCTGCAAATGTGGGCTGGGCCACTAAAGTCAAACCTCGCTTTACGGACCACCCTGTTACTCAACTGTAACAAAGTGATTACTCAGAATTACTTAGCAGTTTCTCTACCAGCAATCCAAACAGAGTATCTGGGGCCTTAGTTTTCACAAAAAGGGGAAGAAAGCACTGGTCTTTTACATGAGGTAAAAGCTGAAGTTTCAAGGCTCTAGGCTAAGCCCCGGCACCTCTCCTGCACCAGGGCCCCAAAGCCCTCAGTGGAGAGAGCCAAGGCTGGCAGCGGAGCCTCTGCCTGGCCTACACCCTGGCCTGGTTGACAGGCTGGGATGATCCCCAAAGAGGAACTGCTCACTTCCCAGGGCTGCAAACTTGACATCAGCCCTGGCCATGTTGTGGGTCCGTGCTGGGGAGCTTGGGGTGGGTCAGCTGGGAGTGGCAGGCCAGGCCCAGGCCCAGCAGCTGGTACGGAAACTGTGATTCCTTTTCTGACTCAGGCGAACTGGGCAGTACCTCCCTTGGCAATCATTTACATTTCCCTCTTTCTACTGGAAATTAATAGATCTTGTGATATGCAAAACGTGTTTATGCTTGTTTGTCCCCACTGATACAATCTCTCTCAGCAAAAATTTATTTTCTCAATTTCCATTTTTCTCGAAGAGCAGCTACTAGACAGTCTATTAGAAGAGCACTTTCTGGGCTTCCCTGGTGGCGCAGTGGTTAAGAATCCGCCCGCCAATGTGAGGGACACAGGTTGAAGCCCTGGTCCGGGAAGATCCCACATGCTGTGGAGCAACTAAGCCCATGCGCCACAACTACTGAGCCTGCGCACCTAGAGCCCGTGCTCCACAACAAGAGAAGCCACCGCAACGAGAAGCCCACGCACTGCGTCGAAGAGTAGCCCCTGCTCGACGCAACTAGAGAAAGCCCGCGCGCAGCAATGAAGACCCAGTGCAGCCAAAAATAAGTAAATAAAATAAATTTTTTTTAAAAAAGAGCACTTTCTGACTGATACTCTTTGATATTATTTATAATCCAAAGTTACCCAAATTCCTTATTTAAAGTTGTTAAGGGGGTGCAAGGCACAGGGGATGGTAATAGTACTCAGCACTGGCAAGGATTTTGGAAACAGCACTCTTTTACTCCTGATTAGGCATGAGGTGACTTGTGTCACCTGGATCTGAGCAATCATCCCTGGTCAATCACATCCTAAAATGACCAGCTGGAGGGATGGAGCTCACTGCACCTTGTGCCTGGCTCCACTGGGCCCACCAGGGCACATCACACCTCCACGGTGGGCCTGGTCAAAGCTCAACTCGAGCTGGCACCTAATGGCTGGTCCTACTCAGCCAGCACTAACCTCATGGCCTGAGCTGCTGTGCCCTGCCAGGGGGCCAGAGGCCACAGGCACTGTGGGGCCGTGCTCACTCAAGACAGAAGCCTTCTACCAGGCCACCCCTCCCTTCCAGGACCCAAGTACAACTTCCTTCCAAGAACTGTGGATGGAGCTGGGGTTCTCCTACTGCCCACCTGGAGGCATATTCTAACTCACCCTGATCAGCTAATATTCCCCCAAACCACATCTTTCCTAACGATGCTCTCTTCTCAGAATCTTTGAAAGTCTGCCAATTTCTCTCTATAAGTCTGTGTTTCTCCTGGATACGCCAGGCTCTCCACAATTTGGTCTGTCCCATTTCTCCAACGTCAAGTCCCACTAGGCTACCCGTACTGGCCTTATTCACCCACACTCATGGCCTCAGATGGGCCTTCGGGCTCTTCTCAGCTCCTTCTTCCCCTCCTCTCAATATCCTTCATTTCCCTCCATCAACTCAAACCCCTCCCATAGTGCAAGGCCTGGTCTTAGTGCTTTCTTCTACAGGAATTTCCTTCCTGTGAACTAAAGTACCCAAGACTACACAATCTAGCCCACAGTTACACACCATTTTGTTCGCCATTGCTACGTGGGAGTTGGTCTTGCCTCTCCAGGGTACCGTGAGCAGCTCAAAAGAACAGAGAACCCACCTTCACCAGCCTGGGCACACTGAAGGCACTGAACAAATACCTGATGGAGCTTGGGTGCAGAAGGGCTGATACCTCTTACAACGTGGACTGATTAAATGCTTAAAAAGTCCCCAGCTCTTGCTTCTCAGGGAGTCTCTCCTCCCCACACCCCACTCCTGGACCCAGTCCTGGCAGACTCGGAGACTTCTGCCTGCAGACAGCCAGCATTCCAGCTTGCATCAAAGCGTCAAACAAAGGATTTCACAATGCCCCCACCCCGCTTCAGACTCCAAAGCTCTTCAAGGGCACCCTGTTTAAACAAGAGGTGCAGTATATTTTTGGGAAATGATGAAGCAACTTCCCATAAGAGAAAAGAAAAAATTCCCCAAGTGCAGAAGGCTTCTTGGAAAACAAACAGAACAGCTTCCCTTGCCAGGGCAGAGAGAAAGGATTTGACATCCAGGCTCCTCGTCCTTGGCAAAGAAGCTTGCTGTGCGGGAACAGGGGAGACAAGACGCACGGGGGAAAAGGAGGCAAATCCTTATGGCCAGATGTAGAGCACAGCAGTTTTCAGAGTTGGAGGCCCAACCTAACGCCTCATTTCACACTGCCCAAGGTGCCACTGGGAGCTCCACCATCTTCTCTTCCTCTTACACACCTTAAGCAACAGACGTGACCCTATGAAGTTGGGTGCTAATGCAGTATTTCACACACACCAGGAACACCTCTACTTAAAAACAACTGCATAGGGAATTCTCTGGTGTTCCAGTGGTTAGGACTCGGTGCTTTCACTGCCAGGGCTCAGGTTCAATTCCTGGTGGGGGAACTAAGATCCCGCAAGCCGTATGGTGCAAAACAACTGCACAGTGACTCCTCTGGTGGATGGTAAAATCCTTCTGCAGTAACCACACTCTTGGACTTCCCTGGTGGCGCAGTGGTTAAGAATCGGCCTGCCAATGCGGGGGACACGGATTCGAGCCCTGGTCCGGGAAGTTCCCGCATGCCACGGAGCAACTAAGCCCATGCGCCACAACTACTCAGCCCGAGTGCCACAACTACTGAAGCCCGCACGCCTAGAGCCCGTGCTCTACAACAAGAGAAGCCACCGCAATGAGAAGCCTGCGCACCGCAACGAAGAGTAGCTCCCGCTCGCCGCAACTAGAGAAAGCCCGTGCGCGGCAACGAAGACCCACTGCAGCCAAAAATAAATAAAATAAATAAATATTTTTTAAAAAAACCTCATTTTTTTTTAATGGGGGGGTGGGTTTTGTAATTCATACATTAGGTTTGATTATAAGGATTGTTTTCTCACATATTGCAGAGTGTCTGCGTTTCAGGGGAGGGGGCATGAGCAAACTGGGGTAGAAGGAGAAAATTCCTATCATTGTGCTTGATCTTCAAGGCTTAACTAACTTCTCATATTTCATCTTTATAACCACTACTAATCAAACAGTACAGCAACATTAGCAGTACTCTTCAAATAAGAAGAAAGAAAAGCATCACCCACAAAGGAAACCTCTCAGGTCCATATCCATATAAAGACTTAATGTTTCCATACCTAGTAACCAGCATCTGTGTGTTCAGACCTCACTTCTTTGGCATAAGCCCCTTCTCCCTGAACTTGAGAATTCATGTCCACCTGGACTGTTTACATGGACCAGAAGGCAGTGTGCAACACGTCAAATCCTAGCTTTGCCCTCATCAGCAACACGAGCCAAGGAACAACTCTTCCCCTTCTGCTGTCTTACTTTCCCCACCTACCTAGTGACCATTCTCAAGAACCAACGAGGGCTTCCCTGGTGGCGCAGTGGTTGAGAATCTGCCTGCCAATGCAGGGGACACGGGTTCGAGCCCTGGTCTGGGAAGATCCCACATGCGCGGAGCAACTAGGCCCGTGAGCCACAATTACTGAGCCTGCGCGTCTGGAGCCTGTGCTCCTCAACAAGAGAGGCCGCGATAATGAGAAGCCCGCGCACCGTGATGAAGAGTGGCCCCCACTTGCCGCAACTGGAGAAAGCCCTTGCACAGAAATGAAGACCCAACACAGCCATAAAATAAATAAATAAATAAATAAATAAATAAATAAATAAATAAATAAAATTAAGAAAAAAAAAAAAAGAACCAACGAAAGGGCCATAAACAAGCTGCCAAAGAAAGTCAACTCTTTCAGACACAATAACGATGTGAAGAAGGCTCCTGCAAGCTTACAGTCTCGGACTTGAATCCCTTCTCAGGTACACACCCCAACCTCTTACAGCAGGCACGCAGGCCTGCAGTCTTTCCAGCAGTAGCCCCCTTACTCCGTACCCACGTGGATTCCTGCTACAAAGCTCTTTCAGAAAATAAAAGTTAATCTACCTAATCTGCATCTCTAACAGATTTCGAGGGTTTGTGAAATTTTATTTTTTAAGCTGCTGAAGGGGAGGCAGGAGGCTGGGTGGGGCTAAATGGGAAAAACAGCACCATCCAGAATTCCTTCCCTGAGCAGGGCCTTTCCGCTGGCAGCATTAATGCACACATACAACTCATGCATCACTTTTAAAATATGCCAGTCAATTTAAAATAAATGTCAATTTATTATTTTTCAAAATGAGCAATAACTAAATTGGTGGTAGGGAAAGCGAGGGACTAGGTGCTTTCATTCGTCTGTTCAGCGCCTTCCCTTCCTGCAGGCAAGATATGCTGGAAGAAAATTTATTAGGACGTCTACATCAGCTCCTTAACCACAGAAAAGAAATCCCCTTCTCTTGCAGCTACTAAAGAACTGGGATGCAAAATAACAACAGGAGTCAATCTGGTAAACAGAATTTATAGGGAAGGAACTTGTGGGGAAGGGATGGAGATGTAGCAGTTGTCCCCTAACGAAGCCACAAGTGAAACAAAGACTAAAAGAAATTAACTCCAAGTCTTCATTTTAATCAGAAACGCTGAGTTAGTGGGAAGACAAAGATGAAAAAGGGATCATCTTCTCAGAATTTATATTTGAGTTTTGTGGGGACTGAGAGTCAAACAAGCTCTCAGATGGGGAGCAACATGTGAGACGGAGGGAAGAGCGTAAGCGAGGCACTGGGGGCACATGCGATGGTGTGTTATGGGAATGATAAAATGCCTGGTGATGTTCCAGGACGGAGAACAGGCTAGGGAAGTGGCTAGAGAGAAAGCACAGACGAGGGTTACGTTGCTAAGGAGTACAGACCTTAAGAGCAGCCTTATAGCAAGACCTGAATTTGTTTTCGTCTGTTTTAAGGGGAGAAGTATCATGCTAAGTCTGAGATTTTAAGTTATTCTGGCAGCAAGGTGGAAGACAGATTTGAGGGAAGGGAGGTGGGGAATACACTGGAGACAGAGAAATCAGTAAGAGTCTGGTGAGAGGTGATGAGGCCTGGGATGTCAGTAGCGTTATTTTTTTCTTGGAGGGGGCCACCACTATACCCCTCACTGTAGTCAGCCTGGTGGCTGCGTGCCCACCCACTGCCCTCACCCACCCAGCCCAGCCCAGCCCAGACACAACCAGGAAGAAGAAAGCTAGTGCTTCTCTAACAGGAACTCAAATGTCCGGGGCTTTAGAGAGGGGACGCGCTTCCAGAATCCCTGTCACTAGTGAATTCTGGTCCTCTGGACAGCAAGTTGGCAATGAACTAATGATGAACACAAGGATCCAAAATGAGCATGTACAGCATCTCAAGGAGAGACTGCTGTATTCTGCAAAATGCTTGGCGACTATCTTGAACAAAGGGGTCTGGAAAAAGTGACTAAATTCCTGCCTATCCCTCCATCCCTTCCCACCCCACCCCCAAACCACCCCCCCAACCCCCCGCCAAATAGAATTCTACTATAAAGGTAGATATGGAAAACGTTCTATTCAGGCTATACAAATGTTTTGAGAAGGTGTAAAATTAAGCAGCTGACAGGCCTGGGAAATGGCAGACAGCACCCACAAAAGTACATTCCTAAACTTCTAGAAGAAAATATGAGCCCATCTTCATGAAATTTGGACAGAATTTCTTAAGCAAGTCAAAGAAAACATATTCCACATATACACACTACTATATATAAAATAGATCACTAATAAGGACCTACTGTATAGCACAGGGAACTCTGCTCAATACTCTGTAATGACCTATATGGGAATAGAATCTAAAAAAGAGTGGGTATGTGTATATGTATAACTGATTCACTTTGCTGTACGTCTGAAACTAACACAACGTTGTAAATCAACTATACTCAAATAAAAATTAATTTAAAAAAAGAAAACATATTCCAGGAAGAAAAAAATATATGAATAAAGTAGCAGGGGTTCTCAGACCCCTTGTTCGCAAGTCCCCCTTACACTATCGAAAATTACTGAGGGCCCCCAAAGTTGTCTGTGTGTTATAGCTATCAATACATACCACAGTTGAAAATAAAGCTAATTTTTACTATTTATAAATTCATTTAAAAATAATAATAGGGCTTCCCTGGTAGTGCAGTGGTTAAGAATCCATCTGCCAATGCAGGGGACACGGGTTCGAACCCGGGTCCGGGAAGATCACACATGCCGCAGAGCAACTAACCCTGCACACCACAACTACTGAGCCTGCGCTCTAGAGCCCGCGAGCCACAACTACTGAGCCCGCGTACCACAACTACTAAAGCCCGTGCGCCTAGAGCCTGTGCTCCACAACAAGAAACCACTGCAATGAGAAGCCCACGCACCACAACGAAGAGTAGCCCCCGCTCACAACTAGAAAAAGCCCACGCGCAGCAACGAAGACCCAACGCAGCCATAAATAAACAAACAGACAAATAAATAAAATTTTAAAAATAAATAAAAACAATAATAAACATCAGAGTGATTGTGTCAACACATGTCATGTAGCCTCTGGAACTCCACGACACATCTGTGAAAAGAATGAGTGCAAAAAGGCAAATAGCATCTTAGTATTAATACGAAAATAGTTTCAACCGTGTCAGCCTCCTGAAAAGACCCCAACGACCCTTGAGAATCACTGCCATAGAGAAAGTTAAAATAATCTGCAAACTGGGAGAAGACAGTCAAGGAAAATACAAAATTCAAGCCACATGGAGATTCCATTTTATATCCATCAGATTGGCAGAAACTAATATCTAACAATACCAGCTGTTGCAAAGCATGTGGAGAACTAAGAATTTTCTTATGTATCACTAGTGGTGAAAACTCATACAACTACTCTGGAGAGCTACTTGGCAATATACAGAAAGCTGAAGTTGTACACTTCTAATAATCCACCAACTCCACTGCTATGTGTATATGCCAGAGAAATCTTGTATACATATTCAGGACACATGTACAAGGATGTTCCTTGCAGTGTTCCTAACAATGAAAAACTGAAGTCACCTGTATGTCCATTAATGAGAGAATGGTTACAAACATTCTGGCACATTAACACAATGGAATGCTATACTGTAGGTAAAACAAACGTATCAACATGGCTAAATTTCAAAAACAATGTTGAACAAAAAAAGGAGGCTACAGAAGATAACATGCAATTTAAAACATAAAATGATATCCTAGGGGCTTCCCTGGTGACGCAGTGGTTGAGAATCTGCCTGCCAATGCAGGGGACACGGGTTCGAGCCCTGGTCTGGGAGGATCCCACATGCCGCGGAGCAACTGGGCCCGTGAGCCACAATTACTGAGCCTGCGCGTCTGGAGCCTGTGCTCCGCGACAAGAGAGGCCGCGATAATGAGAGGCCCGTGCACCGCGATGAGGAGTGGCCCCCACTTGCCACAACTAGAGAAAGCCCTCGCACAGAAACGAAGACCCAACACAGCCATAAATAAATAAATAAATAAATAAATAAATAAATAAATAAATAAAAAATGATATCCTATATCACTTAGGAATGCAGGTATAAGTATGTAAAACTTGTACATGTCATATAAAAAATACAAAAAAAAAAACCCAAACACACCCCACCAAAACTCAACCTCCACAGACTGAGGGCTCTTAAAAAAAAATGCATGTAAATACATGTGTAAGTATGTAAAAACAGAGGCATGGTTGGAAGGATACACACTGATTTAGCACACTGGCTATATCTCTGGAGAAAAAGATCTGAAGCAAACATGGCAAAATATTAAATCTGGGTGGTAAGTACCCAGGTATGTTAGTCTCTGTATTTTTTTAATGTCTGAGAATTTTCATTGAAAAGCTAAGAATGGGATAATAGATTTAAAGTGGTTACTACCTGAAACATTGCACATTTACCATAGGTATTTCACAACACCCCAAAACTCAGGCATGTCACTTCTTAACAGGGTATTTAGTAACTTGGTTAAGTTTTCTAATTCTTCACTACCACCCTAGGTCCCATTTGGTCCCAAAACACAGACAGAAATCTTAAGATTCACCAAGACTGCCAACTCCTATGGAAGACACTGGATTACCTCTTCCAGGGCTCTCAATGTATATGACCCTCAATCCCAAAGAAGTTTCCTCCACCTACCCACTGACTGACCCCTGACTGCTCCCACTCCCAAAACTCATCTGAAAGCTAAGATAGCAAACAGCATCTGTAAAAATGCTTTTCTTAAAAGTCAGAGGGGGCTTCCCTGGTGGCGCAGTGGTTGAGAATCTGCCTGCCAATGCAGGGGACACGGGTTCGAGCCCTGGTCTGGGAGGATCCCACATGCCGCAGAGCAACTAGGCCCGTGAGCCACAACTACTGAGCCTGCGTGTCTGGAGCCTGTGCTCCGCAACAAGAGAGGCCGCGATAGTGAGAGGCCCGTGCATCGCGATGAAGAGTGGCCCCCGCTCGCCACAACTAGAGAAAGCCCTCGCACAGAAACAAAGACCCAACACAGCCAAAAATAAAATAAATAAATAGCGTTTAAAAAAAAAAAAAAAGTCAGAGGCACATGCAGTAACTCTGAGCATGCACTGTTTTGAAGGTCCTCAGCCTCAACGGCCCCACCACCTGCCTTCAATTCAAGAGAGCAGCCAGACTGACCCAGCCACTGTCAGAGTCAACTTCACTTACATCATTTAATACCACTCCTCCCATTCCTCCTTAGTTTAGCCTAAACACTTAGTCCTCAGGAGTGGGCCCTCTATGGTGTCAAAACCCAGATCCCCAGCCCCTAATGCTTCCTGCAACATGGAGGGCATTTCCTTGGAGTACAGTGTTTCTCAGAGGGCAGGCCACCCTCACCACCTGCAACAGTGTGTTAAATAGCTTCTGCCTCTGGAAGGGAACAAATGAAACCTGCACCCTTGCTTTCTTCTGTTCAGGAAAGACAACCCAAGGGCTGGGAGACTGATATTATTTTAAAACTTTTAAAGAATGCATATTGCTGGGCTGCACTCCAGACTGACTGAACGGTTCCTTGTGGGCATGGGGTGTGCGAATCTGGTTTTAAAAGCACAGTAAAGTTGGAAAAGCATCACCCCAGAGGATGTTAGTTCTCTAAGTCTGATGAAGGACTCAAACCTCACCACCTTTTCTGTATCCCAGAGTCCTAGGCGGCCAAATACCAAACTCCCCTTTCCAGCTCTCCCTTGGTTTGGATCCTGCCTTCCCACCAGGCCCAGCGTTAAGTCTCAGCTCTCTGGAAGCCTTCCTGGATGACGTCAGGGTTAATTCTCTTCTTTCTAATAGCACTCAGTACCTGAACCACTCAAGGTGTATTCTGTCTTATCTTTCTCCCCAATTAGACTATGAGGACCTCAGTTTCTGGCAGAGGGCCCAGCGCATACATAATAGCTTCTTAACACTTCAGTGGTTGAAATAATGCTAAAGACAATGGCATGGGAAAGTCAGTGTGAAACACACACACACACACACACACACACACACAATGTAGTACGAAAAGTATTTCATTTGCAAAGGGAGGACCTGGGTTCAAATCCAGCTTTACCCTTTACTGGCTGTGATAAGTTATTGTGAAGACACCAGTATGACATGATATACAAGAAAGTGCTTTACATTCTGTCAATTGCCAACAGTAGTAAGCTGTTACAGCTATTGCTACCCATTATTTCTCTGATCTCAGGAGGTGGTTCATATTATTTATTCCTCTTTAGAGCCAAGAAAGGAAAAACACTGAAATAGGCATTCTTACCATAAAAACACACAGAGAAAGCCTTAGAGACAATTCCCACGGTCTGCCTGCTGGAACCTCAGCTACTCAGGCCTCTGTGCTTCCACCAGGGCAGGGAGGAGGGGCAGGGAAACACTCAGTAACTAGACCGTGCCTGGCACACCCAAGAGGTCTGTAAATGTTGAGTGATGAAAAGCCTGCATACAGAACTTGGGACAAGAGAGCATTCTCCCAGTGACCCCTTCCCACCGGCACACCAAGAACTAGTAGAGTTTTATAGGAGCCAAAGGTGAGCGAGCCTGAGGCCCCCACGTGGGTGTCAACTGAAGGGCAGCAACAGTCTCAGCTTCTGGAAGTACTGTCAAAGCCGGTCGTTAAAATCACCCTCAAACTGCTCTTCCAGTAAATGAAAAAGCAGCAGTGCAGTATCCAGCTGCCTCAGATTAAAGCAGGGGAGTGGGGGCAAATGAGAAACAGAGTCAGGATTTCCAATTACTGCTAACATGAGGGTATTCAAAAGGGAGGAAATTAATGGAATCATCAAAAGGCTGGTGATTTCACTTAAAGTGAATTAAATCAACCTCAGTCTTTCCCCGTTTCAAAGCAGACCTCAGGCTAGTCAGTGCTTGAGCTGCCTGAAAGCCACCCACGCAGGATCAGAGAGGGGCTAAGTGACAATCAGCCAAGGCTGGGAAATCTTTCATTTGCCCCTTCAGACAGAGGCTGGAGAGACAGGGTCAGACAATGGTTCTGAGGCAGGACGTGCTAATTTTCTCCAGGCCAGGAGTCCTTTAGTCTGCCAATACAAACAGCAGGAAATAAAGGCTGTAAATGGGGTCAAATTCAATCTGAAGAACAGCAAACTCCCCTAGGATGGCAAAAACATTCTGTAACTCACAGCTACCCCAGACAAAGTGGGCAAAAGAGAGAAGGGAAGAGGAAGAAGACTGGGGAGCTCTGCATGTGCCCCTCACACAGATGGCGTATGCAGGGCCTTTGTGATCTCCCCAGGCACACCCCAACCCCTACACACACAACGTACAAACATCAGCGGCTAGCTCTGTCAGAGCAGAGAGTAGTTAAAATGAGCACAGAGGAAGAAGAGGGAGAAGGGCAAAAGGACAATTACACGAAGTTAAGAAGGGAGAAATCAAAGGAAAGGAAAAGAGGCACATGGATACATCCCTCTATTCCAGCCACCAGCGAATATTTTCACAGGCCTACCATGAGCACTGTGCCAGGCAGTGGGGAATGCAGGAGCACCTGGAAATGAGAACTGATCAGACAGCCTGGGAAACACTGCAGTCGACAAGTGTGATGATCTGGAGTGAAGGGATCAGCACCCAGCAAGGATGCTAAGTCACTCCTCTGTGGACAGTTTTATGGAAGCAGCGTAACTGTGGAGCCCAGAGGCTCTCTAAAAAGAAAAGTTACTCCAATTTCCAAACTTCTCTAGTTTCACTTTCCAGATGGGATTCTGGCTCAGTACTGCGTATCAATGGAAGTTCTCACCCACATTAAAAAATAAAAAACAAGTAACAAGCAAGCAGAAGTTCCTGACCCTGCAGAGGAAGCTGTCAGAGAAGGCATTAAAGAATATCCGGTATCTAAGCTCAAAGGGCCCTGGAGAGTTGGTCCAACCCTTACCTCACCGCTGAGCAAAATGAGGGGCCTTCAGTTACTGCTCACTAGAGGCAGTACAGGGGCTGAGGCCCGGGACCTCGGCTCAGGGCCCTGCTCTTCATACCACAGATCCCAAGCCGGGGAAAGACTTTCTAAAATGCAGACTTTCGGAGCTCACCGCTGCCTAAGAGGGCAGAATAAGAAGTGGAGGGAGGAGATGCCCAAGGTGATGCCTCCAGGGCTTCACCAGGCCTGGTCCCTCCCGCTCTGCTGGGTAGTCGGCAAGGACCAGAACCAGACTGGTGAAGGTTAAGAGACCTGCCAGCACCTCCCTTAATCATTTAACCTTTTCTCAGTTTTCAAGTTACGCTGGTCCACCTGCAGCGTCCTATTTCTGAACTTCCTCTCTCCCCAGAGGTTCACGACCTCTCCAGCCCTCTGTCTCCACCTAATCAAATTTGCTCTGGAAGGGTTAAGTGAGCTTGCTCAGCCCCACTGTAAACCGGTGATTCTCAAAGTGTGGTCCCCAGACCATCAGCAGTAGCCTGTAAGAACTCAGTAGAAATACTGATGCAAACTGGAGGTGGAGGTGGGGCCCAGCAATCTGGGCCCTCCAGGGGATTCTAACGCACACTCAAATTTGACACCCAATGGTGCTTATAACGTACATGCTTCAGCCGGTTGCTTCTCTCACAAGTAGGTGACTTAACTGGCACAGCTGAATGACCTGAACTTCAAGCCCAAGAGCCCACGGAGCTGCCACTGGGGGCAGGAGGAGCTTCCCAACTCAGCATCCTCTTCCCCTGCTTCCAAGGTTCAAGGTCTTGTACAAGAAAGTACACAAACTGTCCTTGAAGCTGTGACCAGAGGCTGGAAAGCACAGACTTGGGGAGAAAGATCTCGAGGACCCTGAAGGGCCTGACCTAGTAAAGTGAACAAAACGGAACCTCCCTTCGCCAGCTCTACACTGCTGAGACCAGACTTCAGAAGGGACAACGTTGGGCCAAAGGGCTCAGGCCTCTTCTTGACTGGAGAGTTGACATGACTCTGATCTGCCCAGATGCCATCCTGCCCCATGGAGGCTGCAGTACTTGTTCTGCAGGAAAACTGGCCTGGGTCAGACACTCAGGGAGTTGCCTGATCCCGCCTCCATGGGGCTTCACCATGGGACCTGCAGAAGACAACGGGCACCTGCTGTGGGTGCCCTGACACACTGGGTCACGTCGGGGTGGTGAGTGGGTTTCCACCGGTGTGTGCCAGGGAGCAGTGGTACCGTGGTGCAGAATCTGGTGCCTCAGGTATCGCCAACCACGGCCTAAACAGAACAGGACCTGTGTCCAAACCTGCCGTAATTAGCCTTCTGCTTCTCTAGCTTATACCAGGCCCTCATTCCTAGTAGGGACTCTGGGGCTTCCCAGAGGAAAATGGATGTCAGATTTCTAGGCCTCTAAAAATCCTGACTACAACAACCTTGTCTGACATGACCATGTCTGTGAAAAAAAGACTTTTTTAAAGGTCCCTCCATTTCTCCTCTCACCTTCCCTATTCTCAGGAGTGAGGCATTCTCACATTTGGAGGTCCAAGCTTTAGACTCCATAGATTTGGGCTTCAGACTCAGGATCTGGGGCTCTGTTGGAAACTTTAGTTTGATCTCCTGCACAAAGGGGGCTATCAAATGCCAGCCTCCTGCCCAGGGATGGATGAAGGATTAACTGGTTAGTGTTAACCAAGTGCTTTGAGCAATTCAGAAAAGAGATACTCTCTTTAAAAAAAAAAAAAAAAAAGAGTATTATAATAATCCTTTCCATTGGAATAGACTTTTATTATTTACCCAGAACTTTTACATGTATTATCTCACCTAATCCTATCATTCACACTCTTCATTATTCCTGCAGGGCCAGGGTCTGCCATTACCGGTAACAGAATTTCTGTTACTGAGACGGACTGCAAAGCTTCTCAAGTGCCTGACAAATTGTTACTGAGATGGACCGCAAAGCTAAGAACAAGAGCGTGGAGAACGGGTTCCTCTGCTGAAAGCCTCTCTCAAGAAACTCGAGACACTGGGACTTCCCTGGTGGTCCCGTGGTTAAGACTCCATGCTTCCACTGCAGTGGACACAGTTTTGATCCCTGGTGGAGGAACTAAGATGCCCACATGCTGCGTGGCCAAACTGGAGACACATCTCTGCTGGAAGGCACAGCGGTTCTCTGCACCCTGAACACATCAAATCACAGAGAGTCCTCACCGCAACAGCTCCAGTCACGCCGGCCTGACCCCAGCTGAGGGGTCCTGGATACATGCGCATGCCCGTGGCCAGCTGCTGCTCTTCCTCTCTTCTCCCTTCCTGAGCATTAGGAACTTCCCCATGGAATTCCTGACGCAGAGATCTACATGGGGACCCTGTGCAGTGCATCAGACTGGCTGCAATAAGCCATCCTTGTCAGGCACGCCTGCCTCCCACGGGTTGGCTGGGCTGAGGTAAGAGGATGAAGGGCCTATCCTGAGTGACGCCCTGGAGGGGCGGCCTCACTGAGCCAGTCACTTCCTGTTCCCACAGGCAAATAGGAGCCCATTCTTCTCATCCCCATCTTGTACCAAAATCAACACCCTCTGTCAGCCCTCCTTATTTCCCTGTTTAGACTCATTCAACCTTTAATACATTAACTGGTGTTTGCTTTTTTTTAATCCATTAACTGGTGTTTGCTTTTTTCTTTAACCCTTTGATCTTTCACACCAAGCTTGTTCCTCCTCCACACTCCCTACCCCTCCACAGCTCTGACAGCCAGCTAGGAAGGGCACCTACCTGCCTCCACCAGCATCTTACCCCTGGAAGCTTCCCCCAAACTGTGCTTCTGGTGATGTTCCGCCCCATCTCTGAACTCTGAGGCTAAGGATAGACTTCATTTTTCTTTTCTGAAACGCCAGCTTCCAAACATACTCCACCAGGGACATCCCTGGTGGCGCAGCGGTTAAGAGTCTGCCTGCCAATGCAGGGGACACGGCTTTGAGCCCTGGACCTGGAAGATCCCACGTGCCGCAGAGCAACTAAGCCCGTGCGCCACAACCACTGAGCCTGCACTCGAGAGCCCGCGAGCCACAACTACTGAAGCCTGCGTGCCTAGAGCCTGCACACCGCATCCAGGAGTAGCCCCCACTCGCCGCAACTACAGAAAGCCCACGTGCAGCAACGAAGACCCAATGCAGCCGAAAATAAATAAATTAATAAATTAAAAAACAAAACAAAACAAAACATACTCCACCAAAGTAGAAGAGACGACTCATTCATCCAGCAGGGTAAGAGGAAAACCAGTTTAGAGAACAGAGTATATTGGACTTCCAAAGTTTCAACAGAAGTGACACTGCAAGTTCCAAAGGAAGGAAGAGCCAAGGTGAGCACAGCAGACACGAAGCTCTCCCTCTCCTCCCTCCAGACTGCCCCCAACATGCTGGCTGAGGTGACACAGAGTAACATAATGATGGTAACACCACAACCCTATATGGTGAGTATGTTATCCCAATCTCACACATATGAAAACTGAGGGACACTGAGAAACTTGCTCAAAATTAGACAACGTGTTAGTGGCAGAGTTAGGATTCAAACCAGCCTACTTGGCCCAAGAGACTGCATTCTTAACCTCATTATGCCATCTTGTCCCCCTACTTGCCTCCAGGTCTCAGTGTACACTCCTCTCCTTCAGAGAGGCCTTCTACGACCACCCCTATCTGAATCAGGAGCCCCGCCCACGCGTATTCCAGTGCAGCAATGACTTCCCTGATCACAGCAAGTATCTCCCAGAACTGGAGCTGGCACAGTCGCAGCACTCAGCAGGAGCTCAGCAAGTAACTGTGGATAAACCAGAGTCTGAACCATCCCGTCCGCATCCCTGCTGGTATAGAGTACTGCTCCTGGCTGCAACCGCCCGCCTCTCACAGGCTGACTGTGAGGACCAACTAGATGTGGTAACTTCCAACAAGAGCCAGTCCAGTACTTGGCCCCAGGAAGCCCCTTACGGCATTACCCATCTCCTGCTGTCCTCCCTGCCCGCCTTATATCAACGCACACTTGCTAAACGAGCTGATGCCGCTTATGAAAACACCAAACCCAATCTGTCCCAGAGCAACCCTGGCAACCCTGGTCATTAGGGTTTGGAACAAGTCCATACAGGGTTTGTGTGTCATGATCTGCAGAACTAAGAGTTCAGGTTCCCCAAAGCTGAAGTCTTAACGAGCTGTCCAATCCCTTCAAATAATCAAAGACAGTTAAGATTCTAGGAGTTGGAATCCTGTTCATAGGAAAAACTCTCTGACATCCTCCCAAGAGAAAGGACTGAGACCAAAGAGCTCCTGCGAATTCCATTCAGCAAATACACACATAGCCCACTCTCCTTCCTGCAGACCCTATTACTTCTAGTGGTAAGGGGATGGGTCGGTGTCTCAGAGGAGGTTAACTATGAATTTGATCTTAAAGGATGAAGTGAAGTACAGGAGGGAGGGGAGGCTGGGATTCCAGCCACAGGAATCTAGCCACTGAAAGAACAGTGTGAGGATAGGCTTGACTGTGCTAATGTTCAGGAAAGGGGAATAAGGAGTCCCCTTAGCCTTGACTTTAGGGACAGAGGTAGAGGGAGCTGTGGGTGGGGAAGGGAAGCCAAACCCATGCAAGCTGCCTTTCCCCCCTCCAATGTCAGTATATTTTTAGAGCCAGCACGGTTCTTCCATGCATTCTACCACATGACTTCACTCCCCATAGGTAATGAAAGCCTTCCTTTCCTCCCTCTTCGTCACCTAAAGGGACCCACGCTGGGTTCAAAGATCCTCACTCGGGCTGAAAGTTAGCGCACTCTGTGATGAACTCTTCTGGGCAGCCTGCCCAGTCCCACTCCCTTCCTCTCAGAGGAGCCCCACCACCTGCATCCCCTGAGGCATGAAGACACTTTCACATCCTTCTCCACTCCCAAGAAGGCTGTGGACAGAACCTCACGGGGAACCGCAGATCAGGCTGCTGCTGCTCACAGGGCCGTGGACTCGTCCTGCTTATCCTCACGCACAGGACGGGCCATGATCCTGCACAATCCTGCCAGGAGTGACCCCCTCTGGGGTGATCACTGGCCTGGTTACAACAAAGCACAAAGGACTCTGTCTCTGCCTTCAATGAGCTTACATGCAAACACTTACAAAACCAAGAACAAAGAACACGAACTAAGATCAAGTGGCTCGTGTACAGAAGACTCAAAGATCAGAGACTGAAGGGGTCTACTGTGTGACAGGTATAAAGCAGAGGGCCACACAACCTACTGATGTCACCACCTAACTTCATGGACCATTAATTAGCAATTCGGGGCAACCGTGCATGGTTTTCAGGAGCCCGAGTGGGGCTGCACTGACTCCAGACACCACTGGGTCCTCTGCAATCTGGCCTCGAAAGTAATGAGACCAACCGGGAAGCAGAAACATCCAAGGCTTCTCTCCTGTCGGCCCCCGCACCTTGCTGTGATCAGTGCTCGGCAAATACTGACAGGTGGCTCCCCACGCCCACTCAGTCCTTGTCTGGTGTGTGACAATCCCAGCGACATTCTCTCGTGCCTCCCACCATTGCCAGAGTCAACAAGGCTGAGCTGTCAGAACTCCAGCCAGTGACAATAAACACACAGGTCCCGCCCTCTCCCAGGGAGACATGTGTCCACTGCACGTGAAGAACTGATCATCAGGCCCATTGTATTTCATAAAGTGTCACTAGTTACTCAGAATAACAAAGGCTAGAGCAGAGTTATTTTATAATCCTGCGGGAGTACTTGGCCATAACTTCCTGAAACACATTTTTCCCCTCCTTGGTCGAAACACCTAAAATACTTTTGTGAGTTTGAAAAGAAAAAACGTTTTGCAAAGAATAAACCTTGATGAGAATCTGTTTGTGTTCCCTGCACTACTTCCCAGAATTTTGAATGATTAAACAGTTGTACTTTTAAAAGATTTGGCTACTGGCAAAGCTAACAAGTTAAAAAAGTTAAACAAGGGAAAAACCTTGTCTCTGGGGAAGCAAGTGAATCTAGGTAGGAAAAAGCTTCTTACAAGAAGAAATGCTGTCAAATATAGCTAAGTAGGAGGAGGCAAAAGGACTACCAAAATGGACAGACGAGAAGAGAGCTCCTATTTTTTAATTCTAATGTTGTATTCTCACGGATGTGTTTAGGAATTCTTTAAAATGTAATCCTTCAATCATATATCACTGTGCTGATGAAATGAAATACCTCATTAAAAGAACAGACCCTTGGCATTCTCAAATTTTTAAGGTTTCAAAAAAACTCTGAAAGTTCCTAACAAATAGCAGCTTTGAGGAATCCCAGCTCTGAGATGCCAACAAGACAGCCTCACTGAAGGGAAGGGCTGACTGTGAGATGACCTAGCTGACCCCTCAGCACAAATATCGCCAAGGGCCACGGCCCCTCTTTTCTGCTTGGCTTCATGCATGAGATGCCAACATGTGGCATTTGAGAATTAGGAACTTGTGAACTATGAAGAACTCATGCAGTACGTGTCTAACTCTGCTCAGGATGCACCGAATTGAATCCAAGAGAATCCAAGACACACGGAAGAAACAAGGAACTCCTTCCAACCCGAGCTAATCAGCTATGGTGTCAGAAGTGTAGACTGGTATCAGCTGGTGCTAGAATCTGGTCTTCAAACCTAGGAATTACTTCTTTGTATGCCAGTCAATGTCCTAAGTGCTTTATATATTCTATCTTATTTAATCCTCGCAACAGTGTATTAAGTAAGATTATCTAGTGTCTTCCCTATTCTAGGGAACATCGACAATGATGTCTGGAAGATTATCCAAGGTAATACAGGCAGCTAGGCATAGAGGCAGTATTCACCCTCATCTTCCAGTGAATTCAGAGTTCATGCTTCAGGTTGGCTGAAGGTGCGCTGGGTGAACAGGGCTGGGAGAAACCAGCGGCCAGCACCCCCCTCAGTCACACCACACCATGGCAAAGTTGTCTCTAAACACTGCTGTCCCTCCGGGCCCCAGAGCTAAACACGAGGCGGGCCAAGGTCACTCCTGATCTGGCCCCAGTCCAGGCAGCCAGCTACACCAGTACCAGCCACCTGGAATGGGAGGGCTGCTCACATCCTCACAGGCTCATGCTGCTGGGGTGACGCAGAAGAAAGGAATCTCCCAGTGGGTAAGAGGTTGTCAAAGAATTCATCTGAAAACCTACCTAGAATAATTAAAGACTCCGAGCACTAACCCTAGTTGTTTTTTTTTTTTTTTTTTTTGCTTTTTTTAAGCACCCTGTGACCCCCTTTTGTGGAAAGAGTTGGGCAGGTAAGGATAACCTCTAAGCTTGCAATTAAGGACAGGGTAGTGAGGCACCTTTGTTTGGTAGGTGGAATCTGTGCCTAATGAGGGCTTTAACCCAGACGAGAGCCACTGAGGTGTTCAGTCTGGCGGACTCCTGGCTTCTTTTGTTCGAAAGTTACAGTGCAAAGGTCGCACCATGTGTTGGCAATGTTCTAAACATGGCACAACAATCAGCCTGCAGAGGGTAATTTCTCAATGTCTTTTCATGACGCCAGGGTTCAGCAAGCTCTGTAATGACCCATCCAGCCTCCTACCACAATCCCCAAGTCTTTTTATAGTCACAGGTAATTACACCATGGAGAGATTACATCACGTCGCCAGCAGGGTTTGCAGCTGACAGGAAGATGCTCTGCGGATGTTTTGGGAACTACAGCCTCATTTAGCAAACAATTTGCTGTGGTCCCTATTGTTCCTTTCCAAGAATAGAACTGCCTTGGCAAACCTTGTGCCTAAACTGGGACCCAAACCACCAAGGGCCACTGTAGATAAGAACAGAAACAACCACAGAGGTAAACATGGTAACCCAGAGATGACTCCTGCATCCTATACCCAGGGAAGAAAACAGATGGTGCCTCTCTTCCTCTGTCAAAATCACCCTCTGAAGGGTGATCTGAGGGCTCCAACAGAGCAACACAAGACACAGGTCTCAGAGAAGCCCGCCACTCAGCACAGGTAGTACAGTTCTCGGCAGAGCATGGGCGACACGGTCAGACAGACTGCACGCAAATCCAAGCCTGCCTCCCCACCTACGACTGCGTGTCTCTGACCAAGCTACCTAACTTCCCTCTGCCTCGTTTTCTCACTTGTCAAACAGTTACATGACCACCTAGCTCACAGGCACTCTGAGAACTTTACATGTGACGACAGAGCCCGACACACAGGTGATGTTCCACACGCATCGTTTCCCTGCCTGTTCTCTCTTCCCAGTTCAGTGTATGTTACCTCTGACTCCAGGTCCCTTCAGAGACCGTGAGGTGAGCCAGGCCACCTGCCAACATCTCTCTGCCACAGCAGTGCTTAACGGCCAAAGTCACATCATCCCCTGAGAGCCTAGCTCTCCACATTTTCCATCTTCAGTGAACACTAACTGCCTGGCTTTCTCCCTCTGCCACACGGAAATGCAGATGGCTGCCTTCCCTGCTTTAGGTGCTTGTGTGACGTTTAACAAGGCCGCTAAGTGTTGTGGCAACATCTTAAAGGGAAAAAAAAATCAGAAACAAGTAAAATACTAAGGTTTTTTTCAATAAATATGCTCAGAACAGGGAGAGAATGGAAATTAAAAGCTTTTTACATGAGCTAGGTTGAGACCATCAAACTATGCAAACATGGAAGGCAAAAGGGATTCCGGAAGTAATCAATCCTTCCTCAACTGGTCCAGTTTGACACCTCCTCCCAAACCCTTCATCCCCAACCCAAAAAGTGACTCTGCATCTCCAGTTTCGTTTTTTAAAGACTGCAGAGGACGTCATCCACAGGAAGTCTCTTGCCCAACATGACTCAACAGGAGGTCAAATACCGTCTCTGCTGCTGTTGTTATTTAGGAATTACGCTGAGCATTTTTATATGTCAAGTGCCTTCCAATCATTTTTATTACACAACACCAACCTAACATCCTTAAGTATCTTATTTCTGTTTTACAGGGCACACAAAGAGGTCAAGTGATTTACCTAAGGTCACACACACAGCAACTTTCTTAAGGTCACAGGTAAAGACATCTGGGAGAGGCTGCTACACAGTTGGGATCCTAATTCCTCTCTAGCCCAAGAAAAGCAAGTTGGGTAGCATGAGCACAGATCTTATTTTTAAATCTGGTCTTCCCCTGCAAGCTGTGACCAGGTGTGAAGAATAAGATATGCTTCCTTTTGCCACCTTGAAAAAGGGAACTTTATCAATAACTCTCTTCATCTCTGCTACAGGCATGACCATGGGGCAAGCTGAACCCGATGTCTCCGTAACCGCTTCTCTGTTATAACTCCAAATCTCCAGCTGCAGATAAGAGGAACCAGGATGGAAAACTGAACTTTGAACATGACATATGTAACTTTTCCCAGAACTTTACCCCAGAACTCTCAAGTGCCTCTTCATACATGATTCTTTTTTCTAAACCTGAGCAATTATGGCCAAGACTAGAGGTGCCTGTGGGACTTATGACCAGAGACTGTGCAGGCCAACGCCCCACCGAGGGTGCGCACTGACCTCTGTCCCGTGGGATTCTCACCGTCGCGAATGTGCCGGGACACACGAGCATATCTACTAGAGCTCACTGGGTAACAAGCGCCTCATTTAAAAAGGCCTCTGGAATGGGTATTCAGGGGAAGCTACAGGAGCAGGTAAGAAATGCAGGAAAAGGAAGAGGAGACCTTGCCTGACCTGAATTGCCTTTCCTCGACTTCAGAGTATCTGAGGGCCTTGGTTTCTTGGCAAGCTTGCTTGGCACGCTGCTCAGGGCAGGCACAGCCGTACAGGTGTGCTCTGGGTCTCAGGCCAAGGTGTGGGCACCTCCTTCCCTCAGAAGCCACTCCAGAGAGAGGGAAAAACATCGTAACTTGGTGCACTGGATCGAAGAAATGATGAAACCCCTTCCCCTGCCTGCACCCTGCTCTGTGCCAGTACGTTTGTTTTATGGAGAGTAAAAAAGATTGGGCAGAGGGAGTGGCGTGGCAGGGGAGGAAGGATTCTTTGCAGATGGGGGAGGGAAAGAAAACAACAGAGCCAACTTTCCCATCCTGGTCTGAGCCCACACTACAGATATATTTTTCCATACTGGAGAATAATAATCCCTTTATTCAGCCAGTCTGGAAGCATCGATCCCTGATAATTGATTTCAGACCTGGAATGGAAAGTTGGGAAGGTGTGGGTAGCTGGAAAATGGGGTGGGGAATGGGAGGAGGAAGGGGGGAAGCCCATAAAAGAGAGAGTGGCAGTACAGGCGATGGCTTAATGGAGCTAAAGAGGCTGAAGGCATCAGACACCGAAGGCAGATGCTCTGCCCTCATATTGCCACGTAACATTCCAGGACCGCTTCCCCAGCAGAGCCCTGGAAGAGGATGGTGGTGGTAGTGCACCAGGCACTAGGCGAGGTTCTGGTCCAGGCACTGCCATGAGCTGGCCCTAAGGCCCTGGGCCAGTGCATAGCCTCTGAGGGCCATCCTAGCTCTGCCCAGTCAGTCCTTCCTTCCTTCCTACTCTGACAGCCACTCCATTCATAGGCATTCTTACTGAGCACCGTCCGTTCTGGGCTGGGGGTAAGGTGGCAAACCTCTGCTATAAAGGGTCAAGCATTTTAAAGCGTACATATTTTAGGCTTTGGGGGCCACATGGTCTATGTCACAATTACTCAACTCTGCCATCTGGCACAGGTGAGGGAACTGAGGCTTACAGAAGTGGAGACTCGCTCTCGGTCACAGAGCCCGCAAGCAGCAGGACTGGGCTCTGAAAACAGGCAGTGGATTCCAAAGCCGGCGCCCTTACCTGCACGTCGCACCCTGAATCCTGCACCTCCGTCCCACCCGTGACTACAGCCGGCGGAGGGGCGCGGTCCCGTCATCCCCGGCAGGCTCCTACACCCACCCCCGCCCCCGCTGGCTCGCTAGGCACCTCAGCCACCAGTCCCACGCCCTCCACTGGCTCCCCGCTGCATCAAGAGAACAGAAGCCCTCACCCTCGCCCCCCGGCTAACGGCGCCACAGAGAATCCCTTCTCCCAGCCTTCGGGAGAAACGGTGGTGCTGAGTCTTCTCCCTCCCACACACAGGAGGCAGGCTGGGGCTCACCCGAGGCGAGGCCGTCTCCAAGGAGGGTGCCAAGAGTCAGCAGCAGAAGGAACACTCCATGCCCCGCGGAGGCCGCGGCCGGCAGTGCGGTGCTCTTTGGTGCTATCCCGCCATGGCACATCTTTCATCCGTCCAAGTTACTTTAAAAAGAAAAAATTTTAAAGCCGGAAGTAAGAACACTGAAGTCAGCCCTGGGTAGATTCACCTATAAAAAAGAAACCAAAAACAAGGACGTAAGTGAAAACTTTAGCCATAAGTTACTTACAACAGGCACTTTACAGTAAGGAAGCCATAATCACATACAAAGTTGAAAGAATTCTAGCAACTGAATCCCCACTGCCAGGAGAAGAGACAAGCACGTAAGCGGCTTTCCGACTCCTCCCTGGGGAAATGCCAAGGCCCAAAGCAAGCTGCCAAGGGCGTCAGCATCCGGGCGCCAGATCCTTGCGACAGGACAAGGAGACAAGCGCCGGCTCACCTGGAGATCTGTCAGGCTCGGCAGAGCTTTCAGAAACTGCCGTGGCTCTGCCCTGCTGCCTGCCTTGGAGGCTCGAGCAAAGAGGAGGAGAGAGATGGCTGTTGACTCAGAGCTGCTACACCAGAGTCTGGCTTTGCCTTTGCCACTGGACTCAGAGCAAGTTCAACTAACCGAAAAGAAAAAAGAAAAGAAAAAAAAAAAAAATAGAGAACACATGTCTTAAAGGGAGAAATACACCGCCTAGAGAAGGAATGCAGCGGCGGGAGCCAAGGGCCCCGGGCTTGGCTGGATGAGCCCCCTGAGGACCTGGCTCTGACTCGACACCCACGAATCTCAAAAATGGACTAATTAATCAAGGCTCACCCAACACACCTGTGACCCCAGAGCCCAGATTTGTTGGCTACGCTTGACAATGATTGAGCGGAGAACGGGTTGTAACTCTTAATTAGCCCCACCATCCACTCTAGCTCAGACAAAGACGTAAGAAGAATAGGAACCAGTATCTTAAAAATAATAATAATAAAATCAGGGATTAAGACTTTTCAGGATTTTTTTCTACTTGCCTTCAGGGAAGAAGAGGGTTGATGATACATTATGATATAGGCCTATTATATTTTAGTTAACCCACGTGACTTCATTTATCCTAGTTTATAACAGGTATTCCAAATAATAAGGTAACACTTCCTTTTTAAATTCCATATACACCTCCTTCTCCAACAAGGCTTTATGTAAATAGATAAAGGAGCCTGCCATCTACAACCCTAATAAAGGATGCCCCTGAGGGATAACACCCAGACCTGACTTTAATCCATGTATGAAGCCTTGACTCAAGCCTATGCACCCCTTCTGAAGAGAGTTACTACAAACAGCAATATGAATTGTCTCAGTCCAAAGGAAAAGCAGCTATGAGGGTCTTCAATGAGAATGAGCCAGGGGTTCAAGAACAGAGCTAGCCACCGGGTCTTTATCCACTACCCCCAAATAGTTGGGACTGTAGCAGTCCTCTGTCCCCAGCTTTTACCCAGATTCCAACTTGAGCCTTTATGGCTGTAGAACAGGGATGGTTCGTGGAGAGCTCTAGGGGTGGAGTCTGTGACTGACCCAAAACAGTACACAAAACCATGTGTAAATGTGTAAACAGTTTTGTGGCTAAGAATGGTAGAGTCAGAATGCCAGAATTCAAATCTATTTCCTTTATTATGACCTTGTGGCCAAATTACTCTCTTAGCCTCAGTTTTTCTCATCTGTAAAATGGAGACAGTAACCATGCCATCATCTTCACAGGGCTGATGTAAGGAGTAGGATCAAAGTGCTCAACACAGTGCCTGGCACTTAGCAAGTCCTCAGTAAACACCAGTGGCTGCTGCCATCGTAATTATTAATAAGATCTGAGCGTCGAGGACCTTGGAGGTCATCAGGCTTCACCTCCTCTTTTGACAGATGCCAAAACCAAGGTCCAATGAGTTAAAGGATATGCCCAGGGCCACCAGCCAGTTAGCAATGGGTCCTTGGTGCTGCCCTTGTACGTGCAGCCACAGCAGGTAACCCTACCAGGCAGTCATCATCCCCTCCAGGCAAGAACCAATGGATCACCAAGGATGACACCTGCCCGTGCCACGTCACAGCACGTGCACAACAAATACTTCTGCAGTGAATGGATGAGGCTGGATCAGGGTGACGCTTAGTGTTCCACGCCCGACTGGAGGAATGAGGAAAGATTACCCACAGGAGGGGAGGCTAAGCAGATTGCTAAAGGACGTGTCTACTGGCAAAGGAAACGGAGACACCAAGTACAAGTGGCTCAGAGCAGTGGAACCCAGCGCTCCGGCAGATGCTAGAGGCAGGGGCTGGACTAAGTTTAAACTGTATCCTGAAGACCACGTGAAGCTTACAAGGATTATAAACAGGGAAGTTACAACCCCAAATTCATTTAGGAAGGTCACTCTGGCAAGGGTTTTAGAGGACTGGCGTGGTGGGGGACTTACCAAGTGGTAAAGAATCTTACATTTCGTATTTTATAATTAATATAGAGCTCTTCGGAGAACCATGTGACAATATCTGTCCCCAAAACGCACACATTGTCTGACCTATCAATTCTACTTCTATAATCTGTCCTGAGAAATCACGTGTGCAATGATATATATGCAGGATACTCAGTGCATTATTTGTACTGGCACAAGACTGAAGGGTGACTAGTTAAATAAGTTGTCATACACCCACATAATAGAATACCACGCAGTGGTTTAAAAAGAACTGGGCAGTTCAGTCTGTACTAATATGGAATGACTTCCAAAATTAGTATATGAAGAAAACTATGTGTGTGTATGCGTGTATTTTTAAAGGACACACACACACACACACACACACACACCTGTATGCACTAGAAGTCCTTCTCTGGAATTGATGCACAAGAAACTGGTAGCTACCAAGTGCTGTCAGCGAGGGAATCTAGTGGTTAACAGGGAAGAAAGCTCATTTTTCACTGTATGTATTCCCTTTTCATCTTCTTGAGTGTTGTACTTTGTGTATGCATTACCTATTCAGACAGATAAAATACAGAATAAAATTAATGTAGCAAGGCATTCCCGTAAGCCACCTGTCTCCTCCCTCAACAAACTGACTGACACTCCCATAAACCTGATTGCTCTCTCTGCCAGGAATACAGTCAGTTTCAGGGCTCAGCACAAGGGTCACCTCCTGGAGGAATTCTTTTCTGACACGTCCGTCACGCCCGCCTCCAGTAGAACTAACCCCCTCCTTACTCCCAAAGTGCCCTGAGCACCCTACTATGACTGTACCTCTATCAAGCTATTATATGTTTATCTGTCTCACCTCACTAGGCTCAAAGTTCCTTGAAGGCAGGGACTGTGAATTACTCAACTTGGAATCTTCATAAGCCAGCACAGGGCCTGGCACCTGACAGGCAGGCAGTGAATGTCTGCCAAACTCATGAACACTGTGGGGAGGAGCCAGTGTGGGACTGGGGAGAAGATGCACACAAATGAGCCCATGTTCTGTTTTGTTTTATAGAAACAGCTGGTTCCTCCCTTACTGCTTAAGCAGCTACCTGGGCCAAGGGACTGATTCCACCATGAAGCCTAAGACCTGATCAAGTGCAAAACAAATGGGGTGATGGAAATGGGGGCTCTGCAAAGAAAAGAGAAAAGATGAACAGAGGAGAGTCAAGGAATGTTTATATGCAAGGCTGAGCCAAGGGTTAGTGCTTCAGAAATAATACAGAGAAAAGTGAATCCCCACAGCCCCAGGATATCACCCAAAATGGGAAAACCCAGCTACTATGAAGAAAGGGTCACACGACATCTAATCATTTTCAGAAAGAATCCACTTAGAACACAGAATTTTAAAAAACAAAATAAAACCTGCCCTTGAATCATGGCTTTAGACCAAGTGAAAAGAGGAACACTTAGAACAAATTAAGACTAAGTATTCATTATTATCCCTAGAGAAACACATAGACGAAAACGTAGTTAAAAAAAAACAACAACAACAATTCATTTCGCTTCAGTATTCCGCTGGTGTGTTAGTGACCACTTCCCCTGATTTAAAAAAATTATAATTTAGAGATAAAGTAAAATGGTGGATGTCAGGGGCTAAGGGGAGGGAGGAATGGAGAGTTACTGTTTAATGCGTATAGAGTTTCAGTTTTGCCAGATGAAAAGAGTTATGGAGACGGATGGTGGTGATGGCTGCTCAACATTATGAATGTACTTCATACCGCTCTTCTCTGGCTTCCGTTTTCACACCTAAAAACAGCTCAAAGGTCTCTCTCAATCACAGAATTCTCCAGAGCAGCCACGCTTCTCTTTGTATAACCTATCTCTTCCTCCAGCTTTTCCAAAACATGGGGTGGGGCGGTGTCATGCCAAGTCTGCGTTCACCCTTCTGACTTTCCTTCTTGGGACCAACGCTGCCGCCTCAACAGTCTGTGGCAAGGGGAGACCCCCGTGAGCTAGACTGCCAGCCCCTTAAGGTCAGGATCTGGCCTTTCCCCACCTCTGCGAACCCAAAACATCAAAAGCTGAGTGACTGCTCTGCTGAACGAGATGCCACGAACACTCGTCTCCTGTCCAGAGTGATCCTCCAAGAGGAAGGACACTGGCCTTAAGCCACAGCTCTGAACCTGGGGAAGAACTGTCCCACATCTCTGCCTCTGTTTCCTCATCTGTAAAATGGAGGTGCTGCTTGCTTTGAATATCTCACCAGTGAATATCTCACCAGTCTGTACTGAGGTTCAAAAGGAACAAAATATAAAAGACTGCTTGCTCTTTAAACTGGTAAGACTCAGGTCCTCCCATTTAGTCTTAGCCTATAAGCCAAGACAGCAGAGGGTGATCTGAGGAACTGCTCATAAAAAAGATGATGATAAGCATGGCAGGCTTCTGGTGTTGAGGAGAACCTGTAACACGAGCTCAAAGTTCACACAATTTGCTTACTTGTTGTTGCCACAGATGCTTCCAGATTAACCAAAAAGCCTGCCTAAGGTGAAATGTGTCCTTAGAGTCACCTTGAAAACTGGCTCATAGCTTAGGGAGGCAGCAGCAGCTGGGGGAGGGGCTGGGAGTGGGGAGCCACTGAACAGCCAGGGCACCCAGCCCCCTCGACACGCAGGGCCCAGATGTCCGCAGCGCAGGCGTCCGGGCTGCCCTGGGGCCTATCCCTGCGGGCGGAGGATGTCACAGTCCCGCTGAGGCGCAGTCATGTCACACTCTACGGAGCGCTCCTCTGCGAAGGCAAAGGGTCCTGACTCAGCCACGCTTGGTGCCCAGGGGCTAGGTGAGTTTCTCTACATCTCTGTGCGCTCAGCCTCCGTTTACATGTAATACTCAAGACAGATTATTTCCTAAACCATGGCCATCTCTCCATTAGTTACAGGAGGGAATTGGGCAGGTACAACCAACATAAATCCTTTTCTTGCCTCAGACTAGTCTGGAAAGGGGATGGTGGTGGTGGGAGAATCTAGAACAAGAGTTTGTTCCTTTGATTAATACTACCATGTGCTGGGGGGAGACAAAGAACAGCTCAGGAAGTTGGAACACAACTTAACCAACCATTACATTTCAGACTGCAAAGATAAGAAGTCCTAACTCTGGAGTCCAAAGTTCCCCAGAGGGTGTGATAAGAGAAGGGAATAATGTGCTGGGAGGCCCCCCCTTACCTCTCCCTTTCTCCCTGCAATGTCCCCCCTCTTCACTCCCACTCACCCTGAAACGGCTGGGCCACAGCAGCAAAAGGTATCTAAATGTGTATCAGATCTTAGTACCTCCCACTCCTCCCCCACAAAATGACAAAACTGTGTTACTTCTAGATGTCTTCAGTTTACTTTTTTCCTCCCTGGGGATAAATGGCTCCTTCCAATCTTCCTAACCTCTGTATCTTCCCCTTTCTTTTGTGCCACCAGCAGCTGAGTACTTCAATAGGCATGAAGTTGTCTATCGGACTTTGAGATCCTTGAGAGCCATAAGTTACTTTATCCATTTCCTTTTCATCTCCAGCTCCAAAGTCCAAAGGACACAAACATCAAACTCTTGTTAAAATTTGCCTCCTACAGGGACCTCCCTGGTGGCACAGTGGTTAAGACTCCACGCTCCCAATGCAGGGCGCCTGGGCTTGATCCCTGGTCAGGGAACTAGATCTCACATGCATGCCGCAACTAAGGAGCCCACGAGCCACAACTAAGGAGCCTGCCGCAACTAAGACCTGGCGCAACCAAATTAAATAAATAAATAAATAAATAAAATTCCTAAAAAAATAAAAAAATTACTTCCTACAAATCACAAAAATAACCCTCAGCCTTTCTCAGAAACCACCGAAGCCAGGGTAGGGTAGTTGTTTGAGGCTTTTTTGAATTGCTTTAATATTCCTTGTATTCTTGTCTTACTCCCCAGAACTGCTCACTACATCCTCTTGTTGTCCCACTTTTCCCCTACGCTACTGCTCAGGCTTCAGACAGCAGGGACACCAGCAGACACACTAAACCTTCTCCTCAATAGTCTCCAGAATCTCTTTTCTAGCACCTAGCAGCAGGATGACTGCAGCATGGATCTGAATGCAGGAGACAGCCCTTAAGTCCCAGCTCCACCAACCAACAGCGGATTGGCCTCAGGCAAGTCAATCATTCTTCCTGGTCCTCACCGGGTAGGTCTGGATGATCCCCAAATGCCCTCTGAGTTCTAAGGAATCTGGAATGTCTTCTAGGGAAAAGGAGAAGCCCAGAAGTATTTCTCCTGAAAACATAAGTCAACAAAAGCTCTGACTAGAAGGAAGAAATGTTAAATCCATCCTCTTCTTTCCGCAGAGCAGTCCTTTCCCCCTGCATCTCCCCAGACCTATCCTAGCATCTATCTCCCTCTGCATTGCAGCAAACTCCGGAGACTCCAACTTTTCCATTTAGAGCTTAATCAATCCATCAGCACATTTGTATAGGCCATCCGTACACAGTGTTCCTAAAGTGCTTTCCAAAAATAACAAACATCTGACAAAAAAAACCCAGCCTCCACACACACACACACACACACACACACACACACACACGGATCACTGCAGAGCTGTAGAGGCCCAGAGAGAAAGAGAAAATGCAAGAGAGAAGGACACAAGAGAACAAAACAAGACAGGCTCAAGACAGGACAGAAAAAAGGAGAGAGAAGGCAGAGTGCCTGCTCACAGGCACTTGGCTCAGGCCATAAATTTCCAACACTGAAGGCAGGAAACCACTTCTTCTCTAGACTGATGGGCTAAACTAGAACCAATCAGTTCGCCTCTTGATGCCTCTGTTTCCTCATCAGTAAAACGAAACAATTCAAGTATTTCTCTCTCAGAGAGGCTGGATTCATGGAAAGATTCTGGCAGGCTGGGCCAGAATCTCTGGTCTGCTTGAATATTATTAGTTAGGTGGCCTAGGGCAAGTTATTTTCAGTTCCCATCTACAAACTGGATAAACAACACCCACCTTGTTGGGCTGTTGTGAAGTGGAAATGGGATGAAGGTGAAGGATCAGGACAGTGTCTGGAACACTGGGCCCTCAAATCAGTGCTGTTGAAGGCCCCTTCCTGCTCTAACAGCATGTTACTGAGCCCCCACTAGACTCCCGAAGGGCACTGTTTCAGCTGGGCTGAAAACACATGCCCCCAGACTAGGCTCAAAACACAGTTAGTTTAGATGAAAGAAGAGCCAAGAGGTTAAACAAATGAACCTCCAAAGGTCTCTCCCATGAAGTTCTGAAAATATATTTTTTTAAGGAACTTAACATTCCCTCCCCCAAAATTAAATAATCATGTATGTGACTATACTGAAGTGATACTTGTGTCTAGAGGGACCAAGGAGGTTTTCTAGCCTGAATATGCTACAGGAGAGGATAAGGGCACAGAGCTTACATGTCTGAGATACACACACACACACAGACACACACACACACACAGACACACACACACACACAGACACACACACACACACACACTCATTACCTCATTATATAGGTGCCATTATGCCTATTTTACAGATAAATGGAATCAAAGGGGCCTAGAAGACTTTCCTCCTCTTGCTTTCCTACTGCAAAGGGCTCCCTGTTCTTTTTTCCAAATTCAAGGTCAAGCTTATTTGCATCTCCTCTGGGAAAACTCTTCAATTGAGCCCACAAGCATGCAAGGCTCTTCTGAACCCACAGCATCACTGCCTGGAAGACTGGGAGAACCAATCATATCCTTCCCCAAGGCCCACTCACAGTTCCTTAACTGTTGTATGCTACATTTACTGCAAGTAGTAAATTCCTGCAGAGCACCAACTCCGCCTCTTTCTGTGCCCCAAAGTGCTCAACATTTATTTGTTCAGGAAGGGGGAAAACAGATAAACCCCAAACCCATAATTTGTATAGGAAATACAAGATGGCAAAGTAGCAGCAGATATAAAACAGGAGGGGAAAAGGGTATATAAAGCCTGAAGTTTTGCCAGGTAGCAAAACAGATGCTTGGTAGAAGTGGCTGTAATGGGTTCCTAGACCCAGAGATACATCTATGTGTCATCACACCCCTCTGCTTGGTTCCCATCAGAGCTGAGTGGAGCAGGCTTCAATACCCACTTGGCAAATAAAGTCTGGGAAGCTGATTTGCTAAATCTGATTTCTTAGTGCTCAGTGTTTGCAGTGACTCTACTGCAGTTCAGCAAATATTTACTGGCTGTCTTCAGTGCAAGGCTTGGGTGATCACAGAGATGAAGTGGGGCACAGTTCTTATTCTCAAGGAATTCACAATCTACGTGAGAGGAATTATATGTTTATCTACATAACACTGTGAAACTGCGACTAGGGTTTGTGTTTTTATTTTTTGTTTTGTTTTTTAATTTTAAAAAGTGCTATGAGAACACAGAGGAGATAAGAACAAAGGCTTCTGGTTGGGAGTAGGGGGAGGTGACAGAGAAAGCTTTGAGCTGGACCTTGAAGATCACACACACTGCCCCTGCGCTCTCGGGGCAGTTTTGCATGCACAGTGCTAATTATAAAGAGAGAGAGAAAGAAAAAAAAGAAATGGAAGAACAATTCACCAAAAGGATGGCAGAGGGAGAGAAGAAAAATAAAGTGATAATTTTGTCTGCCAAGAGTCACTGAATGCTGCTGTCTGGTAACAGGAAATAAATATGTCTATATACCTTCACTCAAGGGGATATTTCGGTGCTAGATTTTGGTTTTCAAAGAGTATGTACTCATAGCTGTGTAGGAAACACCTCCTCCAGGTCAAAAATAGCAAACCCAAAAGAACTGGTTGAAGCAGTTGTGTTTACTTTTTACTGTCTCTGTGGATCGCTTTCCAAAGGCTCCCAAGTGGAAGGGTATAAACAGGTCTGTGTCACTTCCTGGTTCTCAGGCCTTCTGCTACATTCCCAGTCAGTCTGGGAATGCTGCCTATTTAAAAATAAACTGTAAAAACTCACCAAAAACCCCAACTCTACTTTTTCCTCTACTTCATTCAATTTCACTGTAATTAAAAGGGGCTGAGCGAGAGATGAGACAAAAATGACCACAGAGAATGAATTTTCAGGTGAAAACAAAAATATAGGCTTACTGAGTTCAAGGTCAGGGGATTTGGATTCTACTCATGTTCTGCCTCTAACTGGAAAACCGGACCTTGAAAAAGCAAGATGCTTCATCTCTCTGCACAATAGCTGCTTCAGCATCCTCTTAACCCCACTATAGTTCTCCAATCTTTCTGGACCTCAGTTTCCTTATCTATAAAATAGCACTAATAATAGCTACCTCATAGGGCTATTGTAAGTATCATATGGGAAATACATATAAAGCACGTAGTATAGTGTCTGGCACTCAGTAAGTCATCAAAAATGGTGTTATAGTTATCACCATCTATCATTACTGTCATCATCATCTGAAAATGGAAGGGCTGAGCTAGATGACCACTACTTGAAGAACTTCTCTGGCTGCAAAATCCTATGATTCTTTAAGTCACTTTCTCCTTTTCTTTTCTTTTTTTTCTTTATTTTCTTTTCTATTTTTTTTTTCATGGGGGTTAGATGGAAAGGAAGGGAGATCAACTTGGAGAAGCATGACAGTTACTGACACATCCTCAATGTTTATGTTAGAAACACTAGAATACAATTAAGGAAATCCATCAATGAGCTTGAAGGGGGCGTGTTACCCTCCCCAAGGGAAAAGTCTATCTATGACTCACATTGAAGCCACAGCACATGGCAAGTTCACCCACAACTGCTGCCTCTACTCCCATGTTCATCAAGGACAACACCCTACTGGGCCAGCACAATCCGACTTCATCCACCTTATCTTTAACTGTGAGCAGCTCCTTAGGGAGCCCGAAAAGACAGCATGTGGCTAATCCACCCATTTCTAATAATAACTAATCCCCCCACAAAGTATTCCTGTTTTAAACAAAAAAGTGCCTTCTCCTTAATATAATTTGAATGTGGTCAAAAATCAAATGCCCTTCCCCGAAAGTTACGAGTATAATCAGAGATGTTTGGATTTATCAAAGCCAAAGTGCTAAACTGTAGTTAAATTCAGATGAAATTAATAAGCGTTTTCTTTTATTCATTCAGTGTCCATAATGTGCCAAAGGCTGTAGAAGATGCCAGAAACTAATAGGATGGGATGAGTGAGAACAATAAAGGATGACACCTAGGTTTGGGGCCTGTGACTGTGTGAATGGTAGAAGCTACCACAGGAGGGAAAGAACACAGGTAGACAAGCAGGTTTTGGTGAAGAATGTGATGAATGTAGTTCAGGTTATTTTTGGGTGGGTTGAACTGTAGGTACTTGAAGGATATCCAGGTAGAAAAGTCTAGCAGGCAAGTTAGAAATGAGTATGAAACTCTGCAAAGTGCTCCGAACTCGGGGTATTGCCCTGGAGTGATTGGCCTGAAAGTGATGGCTGAAACCATGCAAAATAGATGATGAGCTCACCTAGGTGAGAGAGATGAGCGAGGAGAGAGTCAAGCCAGAATCCTGGGGAGAACGCTAACTTTTTAAAGCGGCATATCAAGGAAGGAGAGACCATGAAAGACACTCCAAAAAGCACAAGGAAACCAGAAGCCTGTGCATCACAGCTGTCAAGGTAGGGACAGAGTAATTCAAGGAGGATGTGAGGGGGCACAGTGGCAGATGCAGCAAAGGTCCAGTAAATAAAAACTAAAAAATACCCACTGGATCTGGCCACTAGGATATCACTAGTGACCTCCTCAAGAGCACATTTATTAGAGTGGTGAGGGCAGATCATGTTGACTTTAACATGAATTCAAAGTGAGAAAGCAGACACAATAAGGGCCAAACAATTGGGGGTGGGTGGAACTGGAAAACAAGGGAGAAGAAACACTGGATGATGGCTTCTGGCTCCAAATATATTATGAGTTGTACCTTCTCAGTTAACCCAAGGATTTCAGTTAAAGCTTCTGGAACTGCCCAGATAGCTCCGAGACACCCTCCCCCCAAACCCAATCGAGAGTCCCTCTGAATGGGCACCCAGACACACACACTATGGTTGCCAAAGCTATGGAGACGCTGGGGATGAATATTTAAGACCTGCCTGCTTCCTTAACGTTCAACAACAACAAAAGCCTCTCCAGCCCATCACCCCTTTTCCAAAACTACTACCTCTTCTGTAGGATTCATGAGTGAGAAGAAACAGTCAACCTAATGGCAGGGCCAGAGAAGTGGACTTAGTGTCTCTCAGGCCTTAAGGTGCTCCATAAATACGGTCTCAGTTTCTGCCATTTCCCTCCTTTCTACTCAAATGTCAGCTGAGTATTTTCCCCTAAGGTTCAGGATTCCAGAAGCGTGTTCTTCACCTCCATCTACTGAAGCTTAACAGCCCCAGTGACGTACACATTTAGAACAAACAAGACACTGCCTTCTGGCTCCAAATGTTCTCCATCTTGTATAAGTTCCAAGAAGCCTCCTAATTTATAACCAAACCATGACTCTTCCCGTCCTCCTCCTTACAAATTACCCAAACTTCCTGTAGGTTGTCAAGGTTGGACTGCGAGGCCCCAAGCAAAAATGAGAAGCAGGAACTTGCCTACTGTTCCTTCCCCTTTGATTAGTCCCACGCCCCAGCCCCACCTCTGCCCTTACATGACCCTCTCATTGTACAGAGCCCCTCCACCAATGCCTGCATGCTCTAGGTCTAGCTCCAACCATATCTCCACAGTTTTCTCCACGAGGGGTTCTAAGTCAGGACTGGAGAAGAAAGGAATCTGGTTAACTCACAAGAAGGAATATTCCCTTAAATCTCCAAATACAGACTCAAAAGTTACCTCAAATTAGTCAAAGCTCAGGCAGAGGTATCAAATGAAGAACTTCATAAAGTCCAGGTATCATCTTAGAAAACGTTAAGAGAGATTGTGATAAACACAGCAGATAAGAAAGAAACAGCAGACTATACTACAAACCTACAGTAAGCAAGACAGTATGGTACTAGCACAAAAACAGAAATATAGATCAATGGAACAGGATAGAAAGCCCAGAGATAAACCCACGCACATATGGTCATCTTATCTTTGATAAAGGAGGCAAGAGTATACAGTGGAGAAAAGACAGCCTCTTAAATAAGTGGTGATGGGAAAACTGGACAGCTACATGTAAAAGAATGAAATTAGAACACTCCCTAACACCATACACAAAAATAAACTCAAAATAGATTAAAGACCTAAAGGTAAGGCCAGACACTATCAAACTCTTAGAGGAAAACACAGGAAGAATGCTCTGTAACATAAATCACAGCAAGATCCTTTTTGACCCACCTTCTAGAGAAATGGAAATAAAAACAAAAATAAACAAATGGGAACTAATGAAACTTAAAAGCTTCTGCACAGCAAAGGAAACCATAAACAAGATGAAAAGTCAACCCTCAGAATGGGAGAAAATATTTGCAATGAAGCAACTGACAAAGGATTAATCTCCAAAATACACAAGCAGCTCATGCAGCTCAATATCAAGAAAACAAACAACCCAATCCAAAAATGGGCAGAAGACCTAAATAGACATTTCTCCAAAGAAGATATACAGATTGCCAACAAACACATGAAAAGATGCTCAACATCACTAATCATTAGAGAAATGCAAATCAAAACTACAATGAGGTATCACCTCACACCAGTCAGAATGGCCATCATCAAAAAATCTACAAACAATAAATGCTGGAGAGGGTGTGGAGAAAAGGGAACCCTCTTCCACTGTTGGTGGCAATGTAAAATGTAAATTGATGCAGCCACTATGGAGAACAGTATGGAGGTTCCTGAAAAAACTAAAAATAGAACTACCATATGACCCAGCAATCCCACTACTGGGCATATACCCTGAGAAAACCATAATTCAAGAAGAGTCATGTACCACAATGTTCACTGCAGCACTATTTACAATGGCCAGGACATGGAAGCAACCTAAGCGTCCATCGACAGATGAATGGATACAGAAGATGTGGCACATATATACAATGGAATATTACTCAGCCATAAAAAGAAACAAAACTAAATTATTTGTAGTGAGGTGGATGGACCTAGAGTCTGTCATACAGAGTGAAGTAAGTCAGAAAGAAAAAAACAAATACCATAACACATATATATGGAACCTAAAAAAAAATGTTCTGAAGAACCTAGGGGCAGGACAGGAATAAAGACACAGATGCAGAGAATGGACTTGAGGACACGGGGAGGGGGAAGGGTAAGCTGGGATGAAGTAAGAGAGTAGCACTGACATAGATACACTACCAAATGTAAAATAGACAGCTAGTGGGAAGCAGCTGCATGGCACAGGGAGATCAACTCGGTGCTTTGTGTCCACCTAGAGGGGTGGGATAAGGAGGGTGGGAGGGAGACCCAAGAGGGAGGGGATATGGGGATATACGTATGCATATAGCTGATTCACTTTGTTATACAGCAGAAACTAACACAACACTGTAAAGCAATTATACTCCAATAAAGATGTTAAAAAAGAAAAAAGAAAAGAAACAGCATAACTTAATAAGGGAATCTGATATCTCCCTCATTCCCAACACACATCTTTCTTAAGGAGCTTACTGACTTCGTTCAACACATATAATGAGCACCTACTTACCCTAGATTCACACGAAAGGTACAAAGATGGGGGAAAGCTCATACCTTTAAAGAGTTTATAGTCTACTGGGGGAGATAAGATACATACACAAATAACTATAATGAGGTAAAAAGTGAAAACACATTGGAGATATATAGCCAAAGTGTCAAAGACGAAACAGGGAAGTAAGCTGGAGCCAGAAGAGGGAAATGAAACGGTTAATTACAGAAACAATCACAATGTGAGTTTTAGTGTCATATAAAAGGGAGTTCAAATCCTGATTCTGCCTCTTGCTTCTTAGGGGTGCTAGGTGTACTGCTTTACTTGCTGTGAGCCTCTGTTTCCTTATATATGAAATTGGAGTAGCAGACATTCAACAATAGGCAGCACAGGGCAGTGATCCTTGAAAAAAGGGGAAGAAATGCAGTGAGTCCTACTAGTACCCCAGCTAATCCCCTAAAGGAATCTTCAGGTCACAGAGTAGGGAGAAAAAACCTGAAAGTGTTCAACAATTTCAATGAGTTGAAGAGACAGAGTTGGGAATTTGGGGATGCCAAGGTGGCTAGAATGTGCAGGGCAAAGTAACTGAAAGGAGGGAGCTACAAAGAGAAAAAAGTGCAGAGATCTGCAGAGGCTGAGTATACTGATCTGTGCAGGTGTTTGAGGAAACAAGGCTGAGGAAAGAACCAAAGGAAAGAAACAGGCAGCATAACCCCTAGCACTCACACAGAGCCAGAAATTTTCATGTTCCCCCCTGGCCAAAGTGGAAAAAATCTCCTAACCCACAGGGCATTGGAAGGAATCTTCAGAAGGGTTTGGCCGCAGCAGTGGGACCATCCTAGCCCTAGACTAAAGGCTGTTCTGGACCCACCCTAACAAAACTGAAAAGCAAGCCTTGAAAGGATCAAACCAGTTCTAAGTAGTAACTAAATTGCTTCTGAAAACAAAGCTGAAGAGTTTTTAAAGGATACAGGAAGTTCCAGCACCCACCAACACACAACTCACTATGTCTAGCTTCAAATCAAAAACAGGCAGGGCTTCCCTGATGGCGCAGTGGTTGAGAATCCGCCTACCAATGCAGGGGACATGGGTTCGAGCCCTGGTCTGGGAAGATCCCACATGCCGCAGAGCAACTAAGCCCGTGCATCACAACTACTGAGCCTGCGCTCTAGAGCCCGCGAGCCACAACTACTGAAGCCCACGTGCCACAACTACTGAAGCCCATGCGCCTAGAGCCCGTGCTCTGCAACAAGAGAAGCCATCACAATGAGAAGCCCGCACGCTGCAACGAAGAGTAGCCCCCACTAGCCGCAACTAGAGAAAGCCCACGTGCAGCAACAAACCCAATGCAGCCAAAAATAAATAAATAAATAAATTTATTTTTAAAAAAAATTAACAGGCATGCAAAGAGGCAGGAAATTATAACCATGACATATGGTCACATGAGGAGAATAATCAAACAATAGAAATGGACAAGGAAATGACACAGATGATAGAGTTAGTGGACAAGGATATTCAAATCTCTATACAAATATACTCTGTGTTCAAGAGAAAAAAGGAAGGCATGAGCATGATGAGGAAAGAAATGGAAGACAAAAAAGAAGACTAAAATTGAACTTCTAGAGGGAAAAATACAAGTATCTGAAATGAAAAATACACAGGATGGGATTAACAGATTAGACACTGAAGAGGAAAAAAATTAATGAACTTGAAAGCATAGCAATAGAAACTGTCCAAAGTGACATACACAGAACATCAGTCAGAAGTGTTGACAATATCAAGCAGCCTAACATATATATATAATTGGGGCACGGGGAGGGCACATGGGTAGGCTCAAAAAATTTTTTTTTAACAATGGCTGAAATTTTTCTAAATTTGATGAAAACTATAAACCCACAGATTCAAGAAGCTCATCAAATCCCAAGAAGCAGCACAAAAAGAAAACACAACAAGGTACATGGTAATCAAAATGATGAAAATTAGCATTAAAGAGAACATATTAAAAGCAGCCATGAGGGGGTAGGAGGAGAGACAGTGCATTCAGAGGAACAAAGAATTACAGCAAGTCTATTGTTATAAACAACGCAACCCAGGAGGCAATGGAGCATCATGTTCAAAGCACTGGGAAAAAATCAGTCTGACACTGGTTAAGGAAAAGTTGACAAGAACTATGAAGTTCCCATTACGAATGCTTTTTGTGCTCTGCAGTAATATTTCTCAGGCAGGCCTGTGCTGAGCACAAGATGGAAGCTCAGCGGCCTTACAAACATTTGCAAGTACTGTATCCTAGAAGAGTAAAAAGGGGTAAAGACTCTTAGGTTCATACAGAGCCATGTTTTACTCATATTTTATACCTATGTACTCAGAACATTACAGACTATAGCTCTTATGTAGTCATATTCCTTTACACACTGGAAAAGAGACAAGAAAGGTCTATCAGAGGAGTCATCCCATAGCAGAAGAAAATCAAGAAATAAAAAGTAAATCTCATGAAGGAATGAATTAGCCTCACCAGCATCAGGCCTGACGAGGCCTCCCTCTCCTCAAGTGTACACTTCTATTGGTTAATGTGTCTGACTGGCCTTTACAGATTCAGATAAAAGGTTTTCTTCAGAATGGAAGAATGCTCCTTGAGAAGCAGGTAAGAGTAACTCAAGAGCTGCATGAGAGTCATTCTTAGCCATGCGACCCAGCCCAGGGTAGCACAGCCTCCTCCTCATTAAGCACCTGGGCCGGCACCCCATTCTTCAGAGTCCAGCCTGGGGCTTTACCCTGGAGGGACCGTTAAAATGGCAATTTATCTGTTCTGGGCATTGGTTGGTCTGGTCTCCCCACTAAACTATAAGGTCCTGGGAAAGCTGGGGCCCCATCTGTTTTTTATGCTTTCTTTGTAACTCTGAGACCACCACACTCTCAAAAAAAAACCCAGTATAGGTGCCCAAGAGGGACCCTCCTTCCCAAAATACTTTACTGCCTGAACTAGCGGTTTTCAACTGGGGACACTTTTACACTCCACCCCAGTCCCAGGGTTTCTGGCAACATTTGGAGGCATTTTTGATGGTCATAACTTGGGGGGTGCTATTGGCATCTAGAGGGTAGAGGTCAGGGATGCCACTAAATATCCCACAATGCACAGGACAGCCCCCAGAGCAAAGAATTTGGCCCCAAATGCCAACCGCGCTGCAGCTGAGAACCCTGGCCTGAGTGGGTCAGCACCGAGCTGCAGCAGATGCCAGTAGATGTGCATGTCTTGCAAATTCCCTCACACCACTGGAAAGCCTCTTGTCCTACCACCTGTCCCCTGAGCCTCCCGCTGTCCCTAACTCAGGCTTACAGGCCCTCGAGAGAGGAGCTTAAGGGTTCAGACTTCCGGGTTTTCACCCCATCTCTGCCACTAGCTGTTTGATACTGGCTGGACATGTCACAAAACTTTTCTGGGACCATTTCCTCCTCTGTAAAATAGAGAGGTTGGAAAAGATGACTTAAGCGTTCTTCCAGCTCTATTTGAAATGCTAGCTTTGGCCTTATCATGAGCCAAAGAGAAAGGGGAAGGATCCAGCTTAGTCGTCAGTATGCATATCCACCCTCTGAAGGACAGAGGTTCTTCTATTGTGGAAACCGAACCCGGCCAAGGGGAGCTCCAGAGAAGCCTGGAGCTCAGGTATGAGCGACCCAGAAAGGGCTCTGCAAACACTGGCTGCAAGTCCAGCCCAGGCCCTCAGGTTTAAATTATGAAAGTCCTTACTAGCCTCCCTCCTGCCTTTCCCATGTCAATCTTTTTCACCAATGTTAGGAGGAGGAGGGGGAGGCTAGGGCCACTGAAGAGTAGCACCGGCATCACCTGGGAGCTTATTAGAGACGTTGAATCTCAGCCTTCATCCCTGATCTACTGAATTAGAATCTGCATTTTAGTACGATTCCCCAGGTGACTCCTATGCTAAAGTCTGAGAAGTCCTGGTTTAGGGTATGCTGCCCTTCTATTCTCTGCTTTGTCATCTCCTCACTTGTAAAGATGACTTTCAAGACTCTGTCCACATTCTACCCTAACCCCACCTCCTTGCACACCCTGTGCACATGTACACACACGCGCGCACGCGCACACACACACACACACTTCAGAACTTCCAAATCCAGAGTCACCAAGAGTCATGGGGACAGGTTCCTTTCTCCTTGCCTCTTTCCTACATCCACACAAGGGGAGAAAGAAGCTAGGCTTGAAGCACAGGCCAAATTAGAGCTTTTCTGAGAGTGATTCAGCCCACCCCTGCTGTTCAAAGATTCCCCAGGAGGAGGGATGGAAAAAGGGAAGGTGAACCCAAAGGTACAAACTCTGATGGGAAGAGATTCATCATTTGCATCTGAACAGAGACCAACAGGGGTCCAAAGTTTCATTTCTAAAGTTTTTTTTTGTTTTTTGTTTTTTTTTTTTTTGCTGCTGCTGCTGTCTTACATTACAGAAAGATTCTTGGGGCACGGGCTAAAGGGCAAAGCACACACACAGAGTAAACAAAAACGCAGCAAGGGTTCTCCTGGGGGTGGGGGCAGCTAGAACAAAGCAAGACCATGCTGAAGGGTAGCACAACAGAGCGCTGGAACAGAGGACAGAATGTGGGGGGCAGGGGGGCTGGACTCTGCTGAGAAGTCAGTGTAGTGGAGGAGATTAGGCTGCTGCTCGCCCCTCACCCCACCGGCTGGCATAAGCAGCAGATGGCCCAGCCCCAGGCAGCTGGCAGAGACAGCCATCTGCACGTGCCTGCCCGCCCCTCCCCCAAGGCTGAAGATGGGGAGGAGCAGGGCAAGGTCCAGGCCCAACCCAGGTGGACGCATCATCTGGAAAGCGCACCCTGGGGGTGGGGTGGCAACGTCACCCAATGCTCTGCCACCGTGAGATGAGCCTCAAAAACAACTCTAGCATTATCCAAGGTTCTCTTGCACTGACCTTTGCTGCCTCTGGTCACCTTCTTTACCAGGAGCAGACTCATGGGTCTGTCTTGGGATCCTAACACAGCCTGAAGTCCAACCTATCCGTGTTAAGAGGGAAAAACTGAGGCCTAGAGCGGAATTATGACTTGCCCTGGGGACACAGAGCTTGTTAGTGGTTGAACCAAAACTAAGTTCTCCCAACTCTCACTAATAAACAAGGTTCCCCAAATATCTCCCAATCAGAGTCTAACCACTGAGCCCCCTCAGACAGAGTGCCAGCCCCAGCACTGTTCACTGTGCTCTGTCCATTCTCAGCCCGCAAGGAATTCTGCCAGATTAGGAAGTCCAGCAGCATTAGTCTCCAAGAAGTGTGTGTGTGTGTGTGTGTGTGTGTGTGTGTGTGTGTGTGTGTGTAAGTGTAAACGAAAAAGGGCTGTTCTGAGAGCTGAAGGGAATTATCAGCCAGCACAGAAACAGAGGCGAGTCTGAGTTACTGCCAAACCAGACTGGCTTAATTCAGACCCTCCCACCCTCTTCCCCAGGAAACCCACCCTCTCCTCTGGCTGGTCACACTAACCTAGCTATAAGCAGCAGTCACTTCAGGGAAGCCGAAGCCCTCTCAGTTGACCTAGCCCTGGGGGATGGGCCACCAGCCAGGGAGCCAGGCCACTGGAGCTTCGGCACACCAGCTGCCCTTACTGTCACCTCAGCATCCACCTTCAACAGCATTTGCTCCATAAAGGTCCCCCAGCCTCCAGCCCACTCTGGATCAGTGTGCGCGCACAGTGGAAGAAAACACTCATGAGCTTTTCAAATGTAACCCTCTACAGAACCTAAATAGAAGGCACAGTTATGCAACTGCAAAGCAGAATTCCTCTTCTTATAAAACAAAGATGCACGTCCACAACCAGCCATCTGGTAAAAGCTGGGTGGAAAGAGGCTAAGGAGCATTGAGGTTAAGTTGATTTACTTAACCTCATCTAGATGCCTGGCAAACGCCAGCTTCAAGGCCCTGAAGCACTGGTATAATGAAAGCATCCTAATGATCAGAAATCTTTCCTGCCCTAAACGCCCTCAGATGCTGCTTCTGACCCTACACTCCAGTGCTATCACCATAGGCTCATCCTGGCCTTTAGGGCCAACACCAGCCCAGGACGATGGACATGGGTATTCAGGGCCAGAAAGTAGCCTGCCAGAAAAACTGACTTACTCAAGAGCTGAAAAGCAATGTTTGGTCCAGTACAACAAAGGGTCATAATGGGCACCTTGTACCCCAAACTCCTTCACAGCCGCCACAAGGAAGCTCTGGGTAGAGGGGCGTGGGGTGTGCAGTAAGGGTAGGGAATGGGGACACTACTTCCTTTACTTCCGCCCAAACCACACCCCTTTAGAACCTGCCCTCCTGAAAGGCAAATGCAGTTCTGACTTCCAAACCTCACTGTTTGAGAGAACTTCTGGTCTCCTCTCTTCGCGCTTTAAAACAGACGACTGCTCCCCTAGGGAGAAAAAGCAGCTGTAAACACAGGAGAGGGCAGACGAAGAACCCTGCTAGGAGTTCCAGAGGAACCATTACACTACTGTAAAAAGGCTTCTCAGAAGAAGCAACACAGCCCATTCCAAACAGAAAAACACAACTTCCTTCAAAGTATTTGTCTAAAGGGTAACCTCTGGGCAGATGATTTCCCTACACTCCACGATGCTGCCTCCTCTACTCAACACTAAGACCTTGACATGTAAAGTGAGGTAGTGATTTTCTTCCTGGGAACCTTAAAAGTAGCAGTTCACAACTCAGTCTACCTGCTACTGTCTACTGCTATCATCATCATCATAATCATTAAAGGGCTAAACTTCATTACCAAACTGCTGCAAACATTTAAACAAATTTAAGCCATTATGTTTTTAGGCAGACTGAAGCCACAGTGTTTACTAGTGGAGAGAGAATGGGAAGAGGGTATAAATCTGAGACGCGCAGCCTGGCTTCTGCACTTATTACTTTCCAAAAGGAATAGCAGTTTTCAAAGGCTCAGGATTCTGGGAAATCACCCACTGGCTTATTATACCTCTCCATCACAAGTAATGAGGCTGCCACCCCAAAACCCATTTGCCAAAAATAAAAGATCTAAAGAAGCGTTTCAGAGAAAGTTTGTGAGAAGAGAATTCACGCTGGTTTTCTTTTCATACAAGCTACAATTAAATGGCTTTGCCTCCGTAACCACACTTCCTACCTAGAATTCCAGGAAGTTTAGGTGTGCCCCTCAGATTTAGACTGGATTACAGGGAATTTAGCTGGCTGAAACTGGTCCCAGCCCATAAATGTTACTAACCTGTTTTCACAGTCCTAGTTGGATCTGAGAAATAAAGGGGCGGGGAGGGGGGGGGGGAAGGAGGGCAGGGAGTCAGTGCTACACTTATAATTCTGCCCAACTCAGAAGAGGAAGACACTGCTTTTAATTTCATGCAAGATTCTATTATTAGAAGGAAAAATGCAACATAAGCCATAAGCCCCATCAGTGACAAAGCAAAGTAAAAAACATATTTACAGAATATATTTAAATCCCTAAACTTCCCAGAGGAATCAATACAAACACCATTAATACAAATAAATCAAATCATGTCTGCTCCCCGTTGCCCCTAATGGTCTGTTCACTTAAGCTACAAGCTTCCCTGTGGCACCTTTCACACCCTCCTTTTGAGAGGATTCGTCACACGTGCATCTGGCCTCACCACAATTCCCCAAGAACACTGGCCAACTTCTAGGATGAACACATTTTCCATGTGAACCGGGTTTTCAAGAGAATCTCAGAGTGAGACAAGCTCCTGGGGGACAAGCCTGACTCTTTCTGACCTTTCCATTTTCTCTCAGGTCTTGGGTTTCCAGAGCCCTAAAATTCCTTGATGGTCTTCCAGCCTCCAGCCCACGCTCTGCTCCAGGCCATCCAAAATCCTGCTAGGAACCCCACTCCCAAGCACTGTCAGATCACCTTTCACCTTTGTCCACTCCGTGAATCATCATTCCCTGACGGTCCTCTACATAAAGCTTGCAAAATGTACAGAAAGCACAGGCCCCGGCCCACCAGGAACTTTCAGTGGAGCTGGAGAAGCTGCCTACACTGACAGCAAACAATCAAGGCACATAATAAGGCAAGAGTATCTATTTCAGTAGTCTATGTGGGTACAGTAAAACACTAAGTCGGGACTTCCCTCGTGGCCCAGTGGTTAAGACTCCACACTTCCACTGCAGGGGGCATGGGTTCGATCCCTGGTCTGGGAACTAAGATCCCACATGCTGCGCAGCGCGGCCAAAAAAAAAAAAAAAAAAACACAACCACTAAATCGTAAGGTATGAATTTTAGAAAATAAGGAAGAACAGCAACTACTTGACAGTTATGGACAGAATAATGGGAGAAAAAAAAAGACATAGAAATGGATCTGAACCAAGACAATTAAAGAGGGCCGTAAAAAGGAAGGAAGGGAGATCTGACCTGAAAGCCTTGAGTGCTGAGTAAGTATAGAGATAGAATTTCTGGGGCTGGAAGGCTTAAGTAAGCATGATAAATTAGGAAGGTAGGGGTGGGGAAAGAAGTCAACAATCAGGGAAGAACAGAAAAAAAAAATCCATCTGAGATCCTTCAGGGCAAGGGACAATTCTTACGGTTTTCCTGGTATCTATCACATAGCAGACTCTGGTTATTCCACAAAGTATTAAGTATTCAACCGAATACTTACGATAAGGCCAGATTGTACAGCTATGAAAAACAGGCAGAGAAATTCAGCTTTGGATCAGTAGGTAGTGAGGAGCCAATGAATGTTCTCGAGCAGGAAACATGACCTAATCCAATTCAACGGGCATTTACTAAAGGCCTACTATGTGACAGACACCAGAATACTCGGTCCTCACCCTCAAGGAGCACCGCCACCATGGGAAGGGATGGTAATATGACCTCCCACACACATAGGGCTGCATTCTCTTACCTAGTCTCACTTGAGATAAGAACAATGTTAACCGGACATGAACCTGGCAAGAGAGGCTTAAGTAGCTTGGGAGGCCAGACAGGATGATAAGGTCTGGGCCAGAGTGGTGGTGACAGAAACCTACAGAAGAAAGAACTGGCAGGAGCTGGTTACTGACTAGACAAGAGGGGCTCATAAGAGGGGAGTCACGATGACACAAAGTCCGAGAGCAGGATGACTCGGATTTCAGTTCCCAGATGGTGACGTATCTTCAGCCCATGCTTTGGCCCACTGACCGCCTAATGCTAAGGTCAGTCGGCTCCACTATTCTGCCCGTTTCTGGGAATGAGGGTTACACACTCCATCCTTCCCATCCACACACAGTTCTTTATGCTAGTTGTGACTTCCTGTAATTCCCATTTGCAAGGGGATAAAGGAGATCGATGAGGAGTTGACAATTCCTTTGTCCATCACAACAGTAATAAATACATCTCAGTAGTCCTGCCCTAAAGTTTTACTGGCAGCTCTTATTCTGGGAAGAGGAGAAAAGGGGGAGGAAGCACTACATTTTAAAAGCCTTGAGGCAGTGTTCTCCTTACCCAGTGAGTTTTCCTCCTAGACAGAGCCTCCCCAGCGACATTTAGCAAGGCAGAGGCAAGAGATGGAAAAGTATCAACCCTGAGAGCCAGTACCAGTTCCTACAGAGAAAAGAGGCCCAAGATCCCACCCCACCTGGCTACGTGAAAAATGAGCACACAGTCAGGAGGGCAGAATCAGCATGAAGCAGGCCCAAAACACTTGAGTACACAGAATCCATGGAAACAAGTAGCTGGCCTTCTACAGTAACTGCTCTCTAGGGGAGACGACACTTGAGGACTGGCCAAGTGCTCATCCCAAAGTAGAGCTGCCCAGTGTAAGACTCTGAGCCACAGGAGGGCCAGCTTGGCTCCCAAAAAGGTGGCCCCTCCTCAGAACCCTGACACCCTGCCAGCCACTGCCATCCCTGATCATCCTAGACAAAAGCAGCACAATAACAGGTGAACAGTGGTGACCTCTGGAAGGAAAAATCACAGCTGATTTTCTCCCTCCATGATTGCAAGTAACCTGTATTTCCTATTCTTTCTTCAAGAAACAAGCAGAACTTGTGGTTTCTTAAATTTTTTGAAAACAAGTAAGTTGATGGCGGAAATGAATTTGACATGTGTACCATTACAAAGGGAAAGTGCAACTTAGCCCTCTTTCCTAATCATTAAACAAGAATAAGAGGAAAAAACGAGTGCAGACTGAATGAAGAACAGTTATTGGTTAAAACAACTTGATGGATTCTCTGACATTTTCTAAACAAGTGCTTCCCTCCCACCTGTGACACATCCTGACTGCCTGAGAACAGTCACCCACACCCTTCACACAGCGGCTCGGAGAACTAAAACTGGGATGCTGAGAATATGTTATCACAAAGCTTTTTCCCAGTGCTTGGTTTAGGCTTCCTATGGTTGGCAAGGCCTTTCATAAGCCGGTGGCTTGGCTGTGTCAGTGGGAGAGGGACGTTTTGTTACCCTGCAGGACTCTACTCTGTAACTGGGGTGGTCATACTCCCAGTAACATGAAACCTCAGGATAATAAAAATAACAACAATAATAACAACATTGTTATTATTACTTGGAACCTGACTGCCTAATCACTGCACAGCAATCTAAGCATTTTCCATTTAATATCTGATTTAATCTTCACAAGAACCTTAAAAGGTAGGTACTACTACTATCTCCATTTCTGGACAGTGGTTAAGTAACTTGTCCAAGGTCACAGAGATAGCAAGGTTACAAACTAAGCAGTCTGACCCCAAAGCATATAATCTTGCTAGAGGTTCAAATCAATTCCATGTTAGATAATGTAATTCATTTTAGATATTAAAATTATCCTGGATATATTATGGAATAAGAGGCAAAACTTCCACTCACTAGAAAAAGAAAACAGGAAGCTTTGAAGATTGTTCATACTGCTGCTTGCAGCTCTGCACCCTCTTGAGTGGGCTTGGACTTGGCTTCCCAGCTCTACTTCAGAACCTAAGCAGAGGGAAGTATTTTAACATGCAGACCAACTCTAGGGCCCCAACAAGGGAAGGATTCCTCAGGTATAGTGTGGATCAGGTGATTCTAAAGCACACATTGAGAAACACTATTTTGGGGTATTCTAGGAAACTTTTTTTTTTTTTTTGGATTTATTTACTTTTTTGGCTGCGTTGGGTCTTCGTTGCTGTGCATGGGCTTTCTCTAGCTGTGGTGAGCGGGGGCTACTCTTCGTTGTGGTGCACGGGCTTCTCATTGTGATGGCTTCTCTTGTTGCAGAAAACGGGCTCTAGGTGCACAGGCTTCAGCAGTTGTGGCACATGGGCTTCAGCAGTTGTGGCTCACGGGCTCTAGAGCGCAGGCTCAGTAGTTGTGGCACATGGGCTTAGTTGCTCTGCGGCATGTGGGAATCTCTCCGGACCAGGGCTTGAACCCGTGTCCCCTGCATTGGCAGGCGGATTCTTAACTGCTTAATAGAAACTTCAACACCAAAAGGCTGAGTGGGGAAGAGTTTTTTTTTTTTAAATGTGTGATTTTTCGAAGTCCCAACACAAAGCTTGTTGCCTAGGGCTTTGCACTCATTTGTAAATTGAATAAAGATGCACTCGCTTTAAGGTTTTGCCTCTCTGTGTTTTAGTCAGAGTTAGTAAGTGTCCATCCACATATGTGAGCTCACCAATTTTGTCCTTCCTCTTTGGCTTAAATTATCTATGTCAATTGCATTACTATCCAAGAAAGATGGCTCCAAGTTCGGAAACGGTTTTGGTAATTTGATTAAGTTGTACAGAAATGCTAATGCTTTCTTAGGCACCAGTGACCTTTCCCTGATCCTTTCTGGTCTCTGAGGGTTAAGTCCTGGCTGCTGCCTCCCCTTGAGGTGGGGCCCCCTCTATTCTCTGATTTCCTCAGGGTCTTCACAGAGGCCACACAGTCCAGCCAAGACTTCAGATTGCCTGCTTCTGCTGCTACTTACCAGCTGTGCCATCCTAGAAAGTGTTTTTTATCCTCTTTTGGCATCAGTTCTCACAACTGTAAAAATGGGTATAATATAAGCAACCTACTCTGAAGTTGCTGTGAAGATTAAACAAACTAATATATATAAATCACTTGGAACAACGCCTGGCACACAGAAAGCACTCAATACGTGTTATCTTTTATTATGACTCCACCTTGCAATATTAAGAAAGTTTTGAATGAATCTAGAGTTTTATATTTTTGAAGCAGTCTCAATTCATTATTACTACAATCAGCCCTCACAATAACCATTTACGTGAGACAGGACTTGAAGTTTATGGATGCTTCCTGCTATAAGGAAAAGGAACTGACCTGGCCTGTTACTCATGAGCTGTTTGCTCATTAGTCCCAGTCACTGGGTCAGAGACCCACCTCCGTCATCTTTGGATACCACTCCCCACACATATGCCAGCAGGTGTCAGTAAATCAAGGCTGAACCGCACTGAAGGTTTACAGCAAGGGCGAGCCGTGCTATAAACAGAGCAACCCCAGCCTTAAGGCAAGGAGCGGGGGAACAAATCAGAGTCCCTGTTCTAGGGAATTCCTGGCTACCCTGAACACAGAGACAAGAGGGCTAATTTCCTAGTCCTGACTCCCACCTCATCCCCGAGAGAAAAAGGAGCAGCTGCAGGAGAGGAAGCAGCCAGAGGTCACTTAGAGGGAAAGGGCAGAACTGTCCCTGCACAACCTCTGAGGCAGCAGGGAATCAGGATAATATAACACGGCATTACCCAGCCCCTCCTGCCGGGCCAAATGGGGATCCATAAATGCGGTGTTTCAAAGGCGAATAATGCTGCCTTCACTAACTGAAATGGGAGTTGCTTTTGAGTAGAGTACAGGCCAGTCTATAAACACCAGGGATTAAAAGGCTTCCTGTAGGGCCCAACTGCCACCAGCCTAAAGACAGAGTCTATCTGGCCCTCCACGCCCCAAACACACTCCACGGCACTTCCTTCAGGGAAGAGCTGCCATCATCCAATGGTACACCCCTCAAAGTGAAACCATAACCCTTTTTTTTCTTCTTTTTTTCCACTTCAGATCACTTTGCTAAGCAACCTCTCCTTTCCACATCCTTCACCCAGCACCATTCACTCCCCAGCACCCTCCACAGCAGCTCCCCACCTGACCCTGTCCTCTGCTCTCCAGGCATTTGTTTTCTGTCTCCCTCACCACCTCATCCTCCACCCCAACAAGTTCCTAATACACATGCATTTTATCTGCCATGAAAACAACACCAGCTTTGGAATCCTTCCAACCTTGGTTCGGGCTCCACACAGTTACTTACAGTACTTAACTTTTTAGAGCTTGGTTTTCTGATCCATGAAGTGGAGACAGGCCCTCCTAGGTACAACACCTAGCACAGGGCCTGGCACAGAGCGGGCACTCAATACTTCCTGCCTTGTCCCACTCCCCACAGGATTTTTCTTCTTCCTTCTTTCCTGGGCTCTGTGACCCTGATACAGTCACTCTTTCTAGGTATCACACCTGCTACATCCAAAGGTCTCAACTCAAAGGAGTGACTCAAATGATGACCATTTTAGTCCCCGATGTTATCTGTGTAGCAGGCACATTCTGGGCACATGGTCCCATCAGCAACCTTCAAATTACACTAAAGAGAGGACTGGTCACCTTCTATCTCCCCACCACAAATGACCCATTTAATGAGAAAAGTAACCAGAGGGGATGGGAGGACACGGAGTTGAGAGTCACTTGTGGCCAGAAGCAGGAGATAAATAAAGGCCTCTGTAAGGTAAGGGTAGCATTTCCACATGCAACTAAAAACCCCAAAAGGAAAATTCCCGTAATTCCACATTTACATGTAAAAATTTTAAATCAATTCTGACAGCAAGAACATCTGCCAGTTTTGCTAGAAACACCATCTGGTTCATTTCTGATAAGCCCCAGGCACAACTTCACACAGGCCAGGAACTGCCTACAGTTTGGTTCCCAAAAGGTGGCATCCTCAATGACAGCTCCAAGGCAGTGTGCCACTCCTCCCTCCCTGGAGCCCTAAGGCCGCTCCTGCTAGCTCATGATTAGACCTGAAATAAGCCCAGAGCTTGACTCTTTTGTAAGTACCTCCTCCAAAACTTCCAGGCATCACCCTTATAACCAGAATTAATTTAAGCAAGTCTGTCTCCAAAAACCCGATAAATACTACAGAAACATGACAAACAGCAGGAACAACTTGTGTTTCAGAGGGGCTTTCATAAGCCAGGTGGGAGGGCAGCTTCTCCACTGAAGAGTCTTATTTTTCAATTAGCTAAGAGTAAGAGGGTCCCCTCCACGAGGTCTTTAAGCTCCTCCAAGTACCTGCCTTTTGTCAAGCCAACAGGAAACACTTTGATGCACTTCATGGAGGTCTTCAGGCCACCATAAATAAGGAAAAGAAAGCAGCCTGGGAGTCAGAGCAGACTTGTCTCGAGGTGCAATGACTTGGTTTGTGGTGCCTCAACAGCAGGCCTATTCTTCAGATCCTGATGGGGAATTAAGCATAAAATGTGAACCCAACACCTACAGCAACGATATACCCCAAAGAAAAATGGACTACAAGGTTCACCAGCCACCACTAAACACAAATGGAAAAAGGTGTATTTGAAACACACGAAAACAGGATAAAAACTATCATGTGCAAGAGTCTGTACAAATATGCACACCCCTGGGACTTCCCTGGTGGTCCAGTAGTTAACAATCCGCCTTCCAACGCAGGGGACACGGATTCGATCCCTGGTCAGGGACACATGCCGTGGGGCAACTAAGCCCACCTGCTGCAACTACTGAGCCCATGCACTCTGGAGCCCGCACGCTACAACTAGAGAGCCCGCGTGCTGCAACTACTGAGCCTGCGCACTCTGGAGTCTGCTCACCACAACTAGACAGAAGCCCACACGCTGCAACGAAAGATCTCACATGCCACAACAAAGATCCTGCGCGCCACAACTAAGACCCGACGCAGCCAAATAAATAAATAAATATTCAAATAGGCACACGCCCTCTTCTAGTCCACTAAGCAAATCTGGGTTGGTGAAACTTTAAACACTGTATTGCCTGTATTGTTCACCAATTTTTGGTATTTCATGACCCCTGTGAAGACACAGCAAGGCAAATGTGGTAAAGAGAGAACTGAGAAGGCAAGGGTGAGAAGCAGGCAGTACAAACCCAAGGTGAGAAACTGCGGCATAATCAGCTCTGGCCTCACAACTGGGTTTGGGGATGAGAATCTCTCACTCTCTGAAAACAGTGCTGGGCAGAAATCACTCAGCGTTTTTTCCTCTCAAAATGTGAATACACAGAACAGGAGCCCACAGCGAAGCTCCAAACTGACTTCCCACCAAGTGTGGCTTCAACTCACCCATTCAGCCGCACAGACAGGCAGCTAGCTGAGGAGCAGAGAGGAAGCCACCGGCAGTACCAAAGTGGTGTGGAAACAGGCCTACCCCACAGAAGCTGAGCGTCCTTGTGCCGGCCTTCCAGGACAGAAGGAGGAGGGCTGGGAGGCTGTCGGCGTGGACTCCAGCAGCAGGGCAGTTTAACAGAGAAGGCCAGACCGGAGGAGCTGAGAAAACTGAACCCACAACAAGGGCAGTGGTCAGGAGTCCACCACCTGACAAGCCAGGAGGATGTGAAAGAAAAGCAAGAGGAAACAAGCCCCTCCCTTTTGTCAATCTGGATGCGGTCCATCTGCCTTAGAAAGTAGAGGAAGGATGTGGCCCTAAACTGGCCTCTCCCCTTCTCGGAAAAACTGACCCTCAATAATCCCCGCTGTCCAGACCAGCAGCATGTTTCACACCCAGCACCTGGCCGGTGCTTCGCGTCTGCCCATCGGTGAGACCTCCCTGGGTTGCCACCTTGGCCAACAGGCCGCACAAGCATAAGCATCAGCACCACCATTTCTGCTGCTAACTCAGCCCTCAGCCTTACGACAGCACACTTGTCCTAAACTACTCTGTGCCTCACATTCTGTAACTTTAAAGTGGGCATCACTCCCACCTCACTTCCAGGGTAACTGAGAGGATAATAGCCAACAACAGATAATATTTACTGAGCACTTACTATGACCCAGGTACCAGGCTAGTTGCTTTCCATGTCTCCTCCAAACCCCCCTATGTAGTAGATACTGATGTTAACCCCCATTTTCAGTTTAAGAACTGGGGCTTAACAAAAAAACTTATCCAAAGTACACAAGCCAGACAGAAAATCTAACGCTACAAAAAGCAAGGGTCAAATACTAATTAATACCACTTCTTCCCCAAATAAACTGCCATGAGTATCTTTTACTTGTCAGACACTGAACCTAGTGTTTTAACTATCCCATTTTATTTGATTTTCATAACAACCCCATGAGGGGTTACATTTCAACATAATTTTAATTATTTAAGTTATACATGCCAACAGTGAAAATTCAAATGAAACAAAAAGTTTAAGAAGTTATAGTTTCCTGTTACCCTTTATCACCCCAGAATTCCCACCCCAGGTAATCATTAATATTCTGGTAGGTCTACCCCTCTAGAGATAGGTAGTGGTAATATTATCATCTCCATTTTACAAGTGATAAAACTGAGCGTCTCAGAGGTTAAATTTGCTCAAGGTCATACAGCTGGGAAGTGGCTGAGCTGAGACGGGAAGCAGGGCGAGTCTGGTCCCAAGGCCCGCTCTCCTCCGCTGCCTCCCACTCAGTACCCACTCCTCGAAACAATCGTCCATTTTCATTCACCATAGGAAAGGGGGAAGCTCTGCCTGGCCCACAGCCAGTCTCACTTCTCCACTTTCCCAACCAAATGGAAACAGCAGACAGGCTGTCCGAGCACACCCTGCCCCAGGAACATTGGCACTGCTTTATGTTTTTCAAATCTAAGCTGTCCTGATGAGGCAGGACCTTCACCTCCAACCTCCTCACTGCCCAGACAGGCTCACCTTCTGCCTCTGAAAGTAAGGGCAGGACAATGGGGAAGAGGAGGTCAAGCCAGGCCTACAGGAGACCTTGGATCCCCCTGTCAGCAAGAAAGGACACTCTTCAGGAGCCCTTAGGAGTACTGAAGCGAAGACAGTCCGCCTTTGGAAACAGCTGCGGGGGGCATCTCAGAAAGGCCCGGACCCACAGTTGATGCCTAGAGTCAGAACTCACCTGCAGAAAGACAGAACAAGACTGCAACGATGCTGATACAGACTGCAGAGCCCTCAAAATCGCCAACACAGAGCCCTTAGAACCCGAGGAACTTAGAATCGCCAACACAGAGCCCTTAGAACCCGAGGAACTTAGAATCGCCAACACAGAGCCCTTAGAACCCGAGGAACTTAGACTTTCTGCTCTGGCTCACCCCCAAATGGACCTCTAATAACCTGAGAACTGCATGGGTTTCTAGATACCAGGGTTTTGCCCCTGTGGCCTCCCTGCTCCTCCAAAAAATAAAAATAAAAACCTTCTCAGACTATATGGCAATGCTTTTTCCTTAGTTAGGAGATGAAATTTGCCCTTTCTAATTACACACACTTTCACATCTCTGTCCCATCAGTACACAAAAACATACCGACCTTTAGAGTACCTATGTTGAGATGGGGGTAGGGACAAGGCAAGGGGTTGTTACACTGCTTTTCACACACAAGTTAAAATTTATCAAGTCTGCAATTCCAAGAGCTTTCCTATTTCCCAGCAGGATACCAATGTTTGATTCAACCTCAGCTCTGGCTGACTCAGCATCCCTATTTACAAGCACAGTGGACGCTAAATGTCCACTGATTACCAAAGGCCTTGGCTTTCCCGTTTGTAAAATGGGACTGAAACCTTCCTCACAGTAATTATCTGATTTCTTATGTGAAAGCACTTTATAAAATAAATAAATCTTTATTGCTATTAATATGAATGCCCAACCTACATAAGTAAATGAAGAAGAAACTTAAACCACCCCTTCCCTCCTCAAGGGGTTTGACATCTATGAGGGGAAAAGATTAACCAAAACACTGGAGAACAATTCAAAATCTTGGTTATACTGTGCTGCAAAGAATCCCTGTGGGGAGATGATTATATGGGAAAGAGCATCCGATACTTGTTCAATTAATAAATTAGTTCAGATGCACTGCTTAACAAACATCTACTTGTTACCATCCACAGAAAGTTTTACCAACACCAAAGGCTCTGGAATCTGTTCATTCACTGTCGCACACATCCCAAGAAAAACAGTCAGCATTTGCAGAGAGCAGCCCTTCTTTCAAAGATGTGATTTTTCAAAAGCATTCACAGACCTTCAAATGAGATGACCCACACAATTATATTTTGTAATTCCAGGAGCAAAAGAACCGCCCCCAGAAGAACTCAGTTGTGGAGAACAAACAGAAACAAGCCATCCTGTGTTAACCACTTCCTGGCCTGCAGCCAGAGTCACAGTGGATAACATATATATATGTAAAAAAGGCCAAACCAGTAGATGCACACATGTAAATTGGCTTTAGGGTATGACTGATGCCTCCTGAAGCTTTTAAAAGAATGACAGAGTTTTCCAGAAACAAAGGCACTTGAAAATTAGAAGGGGTGAATCTCTGGTCTCGGATCAAAATTCGTAAGGGGTCCTATAGATTGTTTTTGACTGGCCTTGCTAAAACATTTTGGACAACAGCCAATACCCTCTCTTTCCTTCTCCTCCTCCCACCTCCATGGTTCCTGAGCTGTCTTCTTTTCCTGCCACCAGTCAGAGTAAACTTGGTGAATGTTAACAGCTTTTTATCACCTTGTTTATATTTGTTTTTTCACTCAAACCAAGCCTCCCCCCAAATGTTTCTTTTTAGAATTTCATCAATAATACCACTCTTACATTCCTTGTCATCAAGGCTTATGGCCTCAAGGTCACCTTGCCCTCTCACCCTTTTTACTTTAATCCTCTATACCTGGTCAATCCTTCTCAACCAGTCAATTAATCCAGAAGCTGAGTATAAAGAAGTGGACAAGACAGTCACCGACCTCAGGGAACTTCCAGTCTCAGCCTAGAACCTGAGCCTACATGGAGATGGCTTACCCACAGAGGTAAAACATACGGGGATGTGCGTTTATTGGGACCCTTATTTGTGCCAGTAGTGTACTAGGTCCTTTACTGCCCCCAGCAAGTTATAAAGCCAGATATATCAGGAAGAGACACAAATTAACATACCTAAATTGAGGCTTGAAAGAAATGGAGAAAAAAGGATTCCCTAAGGAATTCACACCACTGATCCTACCTATTTCCCTTCTCCCAATTTCTCACTGTTGAATTCACACCCGCTTTTCTCTCTAAACTAAAAAAAAAAAATAGTTCAGGGTCAGAAAACATTCCCACATTAAAAACTGGTTAGTTAAGTAAAGCTGGAAAACCGGAATCCTCACACCAGACCAAACTCCAAACTCCTAGACCGAGCTTGCTCCACAGAGAAAGGCAATTTGCTCTCTTGCTAGGGAGGCCAGGAGGAATTCTCCAAGGGTATTTTTCAAGTCCTCCTCCCTTCCAGGGTGGTTGCTGGTTTGGAGCACAAATGTCCCCGAAAAAGCTAGAGCCACTCCTTCAGCGTAGTCAAGCTGAAAGCCTGCTTTACACAACAGATCCCTCCAACGCTACTGTCAAATTAAATAAGCTGCGGGTACTCCCCCAGACTGTTAACTTCTGGAGGGCAAGTGCTGTGTGCATTTTGTTCTGGTTCACAACTGCATACCTAGCACTTAACCACCACGGGCATTCACTAAATACCTGCCACACAAATGACTTGACTTCCTTCCTTCCTCTTGGTTTCTGCAGCAACCCTCTACCCACCTCCCACCAGCCTGACATCACAGCCCAACCAGATTTTCAGCTCACAAATTATGAGAACTTGAAGGTGCATGTAAAGGGGAAAATAAGATGGACCAATGAAACCTTATGAAACCCAGAGACTGTTTTTCTTGCCATCCTGCTGGGTAACAAGCAAAATTCCCACAGGACTGAAACGAGGAGGTAGATGGCCTTCCCATGGCAGAGTGTCTACCTGGGAGTGGATGAGAATCAAGGATTGATAAAAGTGTGCACCAGCCAACATACCATTTGTTAATTCTCTAAAAATGTCCTGAGCATGCCAATTGAAAGAACAACACCCACTGAACACCAAACTACTCACTGGCTTTCTGGGATGGAGAGAGCTAGCATATATGACACCTCAACCCGAGAAGTCTATTTCCTTCCTGGCTGGTTAGAGACACAGTTAGGGACGTGTGTTCACACTGCATTTGGACAGGTGGCTGACCCACATAAAATAAACCTGAGGATATCAGAACCACAGTTGTGAAGGGGTTCAGTCTGCTACAAGGGAGGGGCCATCAGCCGTCCTAGACAGCATGTTCTCAAATACTGGGCAGTCCTACTACATCTAGGATGCCACCAGCACCTACCTGCCACTGTCCCACCTGGGTGAGCGAGACCCAAACGGGAAAATGACTCAGGAACCACATCCCATTGGCCTGGAGTCAGGTGGTGTTTTCTAAATTGTAAGGAAGCACAGTACAGAGATAAAAGAGTTAAGCAGGCCCAGCCTAAGCACAACTCCCATTTTAAGAACAGTTCTTCTTAAGAACTGAATTTAAAGACTCATTCCCTTTTGTAATTTCACTATTAGACTCAAAACCACAATCACAGGAGGGATAGGAGTTTGTTCCTAACGATATGAACCACATACCCTTCTGGGCTCCAATCCCCTTTCCTGGAACAGGCCCAGGGAAGAGAAGTTGATCACACTGGGATAGAAAAAGTACCAGACTAGGAATCTGCAGCCCTGGCTTCTCCCCTGGCCCTGTCATCACTCAGGAAAATGAGCTCTGAGCAACCATTTCCCATTTTTCTATTCTATAAAGTAAGGCTGTAAAATGAGACCATCCTCGGAGTCCCATCCTCCCAACTCTAGCATTTCATGAGCTCTCTCTGGTCACATGCTTGGCTTGTTGTGCAATAAGTTTTGGTAACATCTGGATACTACAGTCAAGCATTCAAATCTTCAGATAAGAGTCCTGTCTCCTCACTCAGCCTTTTGAGACTCCTAGTACTTGGGAACAGAATTTGTATTAACAGTTACAGCCCACTCCAAATCTAAAACTTTTGGCAGTGAACAGTGGCAAGGAAGTTATGGCTGCATTCATACACATTTACACACACACACGAGGGAACTTTCTGGAAAAACTGGTCCTTGGACTTGGCTCCAGGTGAAGGAACCTGAAACAGGTACAGGGGAAGATGATTCAACTTCCTAGTTTTTGTCTGGCTTGTTGGACAAAAGGCATGTGCCCTGTGTCCCATGTGTTTCCGAGGTAGAACTATCTTGACCCTCTGACCCTTAAGTGGCCTACACATGCACACTTTCAAGAGCTTCTGGGAGGGATCTAGGAGCAGGAAAAGCAAGACCAGCTATTGGTCACGAATGCTAGGAATTCCAATTAGAACAAGAGTGAAAGAAGGCACTGCACTATTTCAGTACTGAGGCTGCTATGATGTAAAACCACCCAGGGGTAGATTAATCTGTAGAGGAAATGACACTCCCAGCAGCACCATCTGTTCCTCTTTGTGTCTGGCCTGATCTATATTTTAAACCTCGGGTGCAACTAAGGTCCACCAGTAAGAGCCCGTAAGAGCCGTTCTAAATAACATTCTTTCTCAGGCCTGCGTTTAAACCACGCTCACAGCCCCTCTCCCTCCCCCCCTCACGGGCTGGCTCTCTATTCAGCAAGCATGCCACTCCCCAGTCTAGCAGCAGCCTCCAAGCAGGTGCACAGAACCCTCGCATGGAATTTTTCATAAGGAAAGGGAAAACTTCTGAGAACTATAAATTACATTGATAAGGAAGGCTCTGTGGGGTTCACTGTAACACTCTCTCCAAAAGACACAACGATGCAATTTACAACTGAGGCTTCATGCTGAAACCACCCCCCCCCCTTTTTTTTAAAGCAGCAGTACATGTGCACTGAATTTAGGCACTAATGCATCTGTCAACTCTCACTACTGTTTAAAGTTCTGCACCAAAGATTTGGAAACAATGCTACTGGAGAGTTCAAACCTCTTAAACAATATATATATATATATATATATATACACACACACACACCCACACACACACACACACACGTGTATATATATACATGTATATATACATATATAAATACACGTATATATATACATATATACACGTATATATATGTATATGTGTATGTAGCACCTTTTCTTAATTCAGGGCAATACCCTCAACACCACAGTACCAAGAGATTTCGCTATACTGTTCTTGCCCAAACAAACTACATAACCAAGTAGAACGTTAACTCCAAAGTAGAAATATGGATGCAGCTTTTAAGATATCTCCCTGAGAAATGAAAACATATGTCTACATGAAACCCATGGGTTCACGGCGGCATTATCCATAATAACCAAAAAACACAAACAATCCAAATGATCACCAGCTGATGAATGGATAAACAAAATACGGTAGTATATCTAAACCACAGATTGTTCAGCAATAAAGTAGAATGAAGGGCTTCCCTGGTGGCGCAGTGGTTGAGAATCTGCCTGCTAATGCAGGGGACACGGGTTCGAGCCCTGGTCTGGGAAGATCCCACATGCCGCGGAGCAGCTCGGCCCGTGAGCCACAATTACTGAGCCTGCGCGTCTGGAGCCTGTGCTCCGCAACGGGAGGGGCCGCGATAGAGAAAGGCCCGCGCACCGCGATGAAGAGCGGTCCCCGCACCGCGATGAAGAGTGGCCCCCGCTTGCCGCAACTGGAGAAAGCCCTCGCACGAACCGAAGACCCAACACAGCCAAAAATAAATAAATAAATAAATAAATAAGAAAATCCTTTAAAAAAATAAAATAAAATAAAAATAAAGCAGAATGAAGTAGCGATATATGCTGCAACATGGATAAACCTCAGCAACATCATGCTAAGTTAAAGAAGCCAATCATTAAAGACCGCATATCGTATGATTCTATTCAAATGAAATGTCCAAATAGGTAAACTATAGAGAGCGGATGAGTGGTGCCCCTGGGCTAGGGGGATTATAGAGGAATAGGGACTGACTACTAATGGAGTTTCTTCTGGGGGTGATGAAAATGTTCTAAGATTAGATTAGATAAGATTATGGTGATCGTTGGACAACTCTGTAAATATACTAAAATCCACTGCCTGTGCACTTTAAATGGATGACCTTTATGATATATAAATTGTCTTAAAGCTGTTTTTTAAAAATGTCATATGAGAAAATAAAATCACCCCTCCAAAAAAAATAAAATCTCCTTGAGCAAACTTAGAAATAATCTAGATGTATGAGAGAGGGTATTTAAATCACAGCTGATCTATTTGATGGAATTTTATAAAGCCACTAAAAATAATTATAAAGGCTATGTGTTATTATAGGAAAATGTTTATGCTATAATGTTAAATGAAAAAAAAACGAAATACAAAAGTGAATGTTACAAGGACTACCAACTAAAAGAAAAAGTAGAATACATGGAAATGTTTGTGTTAGGATGGTAGAATCATAGTGGTTCCCCCCCTCTATTTTTCAAGCTTTCCGTAATCTTGTCCCAGTGTATTCACGATTAAAAACAAAAGAAAACCCTCAGTCCTCCCTCAGTTTGCCTTGACTACAACTTAAAACGCAAAATAAGCAAAACCACCTTGTTCTCTTTTTCAAGTTCCCTTTTTTAAACTTCCATCCACTTAGTTTACTGAGATCAACTAAGAACAACTCAAAGAAGGAAGAATGGGGTAAACACTCCTCCTCTGCTATTCCCAGAAGCTAGTTTCATTTTCCTGGCTTTGTCAGAAACCAAAGCCTAGTCTAGCCAAAATTTCAGCAAGGAGAGTCTACACACAGGGCAACTCATGTTCTGTTCTTAAACTTCTGTGGGTGAAGCAAGTCACTGCTGGCAGGAGGCTGGATTTGGAAAGATCAGACTTTCCCCCTCCTTAAAAAAGGATAGAAAGAAAGGGGAAGCTGGGAAAAAGCCCCTATTTGTGTCTGTTCTCTGAGGTTTTGTGTCCAATCTCCAACTACAGGAGGAAAGAATCCTGAGTCATTTAATCTTTCACCACAGAAGATCCTCTTCTGAGTAATAAAGAATTGTCAGTCACCACCTCTGCCATCTGCAAACCCACTGAGAACCTATTACTATCATCAGGAATCCCAGGCTACCTGTCCCCATATCAAGCAACTGGGCTCTGCCAAAAAAATAATAATAATAATGGTACGTGTGTATGGGAGGGGAGAGTACATTTAAGGGCACACTGCTATCAGGTAATTTTAAGGATCCACTAACACTGGCGACAGTAAACAGGGAGCTACATCTGTTTCTGCTTGAGAAAAATGCTTCAATAATATCCTGTCTCTGGAGTACTGCATGAATTCTTGGCACACGGCTTCAGATGCTTCAAGTGTGGCTATTTTCCTTTTTCGAGATATAAGAGCCAGGGAGGGAGAATACATCACAGGCAACACGAGAGTCTGTGAAACCCGTTCAGTTCTCACCACAGTCGCTGCATTTTCTGCTATTGCATTTTCTGCTCCGTGAGTCTCTTCACGGAGACTCAGCTGTCCCCTAGCCCTGACAGCAGCACAGGTGGCCTTTCACAGCTGAAGTGACCCAACTCGGCACCACCGAGAGGCCTACCAACAGAGTGGAGACTTCCACACTCAGGTAAGAACCAGAGGATGAGAGAGCAAATAGAGGAATCCTGCTGGTTTCTAGGCCAAAGAACTAAAAGGGAAAGAAAAAGGACAGCATCACAGACACAGGTGAGCACAAGAAAAAGGAAACATCCACAGGTGCCCGACAGGCTCTGCCACTAAAACCTAACCCTTGTAAGAGGTGCCTCTTTCCCCAGTACCTCTACTTTTTCAGATAAAGCTTTCACACGGATACACTGGAACTTACAGCCATCTAAGGGAACAACGGCTGCTGCCTTGAATCCTAGCCGGGGCAGGAGTGAACACATCTTGATGCTCAAGGACGGTCACCCCCATGCTGTCCTGAAACTGTCATTAGTCTCAGATCCACAGCTGTTAGCAGCTTCAAATACTCATCACACACATCCCCCCAGCCCCAACCCTGAGCTGCATCTTTCATTCCCACCAATGGGGAAACAGCCCTACCACATTACAGGTATCATTTCTCACTGCTCTAGTTTCCAAGTTTCCTGCAATGTGGCAACATAACTTAAAAATACTAATTTTTTAAAAACCATTCCCATTAAGTGAAGCCTCACCATGGTGGGATATGCGGGTGGCCCCTAGACTGAAGCCATCTTGAGGAGAAACCAGGGGAAAGAGTCTCTATTATCATACAAGCAGGTGTCCTAACCTCACAACTCAAGTCTGCACCACAGCAATATTTGCTTTCAAAGTTAAAAAAAAAGACACTGGGCTTCTTCCTCTCCTTGTTCCTTCCCATCTTTCTCCTACTGCTTGAGGGAATGCCCTCTCCACAAGACTTCCCTACTGTCTAGGTGGATGAAAGAGGGAAAATGAATCCTGCTCGGCACCTTTCACTAGGAGATCACATGTCAAATTTAGGAGCTCAGTAAAACGCTTCATGCATGGCAATTACACAACGGGGCCTAGTGGGTCTGCAGACATTCAGGCCTCCAAGTAGGCATTTCAGGCCTGTAAGCAGGCATCACATCCCTGCTGCTGTCTCTCGGTGAATCGTCCCTGAGTAAATGGGGAACTAGAGGGGAAGACAAGCACATGTGCTCTCTGGCCTTCCTTCTCTGCCTGCAAGAGGCTCTGCTAAAGACATTCTCCCCAGTTCACTTGTTTTGGTACGGAAATGAGGAAGATTACGTGGCTCACTAATTTTTTAAAAAATACTGTAATTCTCTGAGCCCACAGACAGATACCAGTTAGTTACCTGGCTATCAGAAGAGCTAAGAATGCGGAAAGAGAGTACTAGGAAATATTTAAAACATAAGGCAAGTTTTTTTCTGGAGGATGGAAAAGCATGGAGGAAGTGAAACAATGCTGAGTAGCAATAAAGTTGAAATAAGTTCTTACTTTTAAGAAGCCAGATAAATTATTCCCTTTGGACGGTGCTTATGTGTGTGTATGGAGGGGGAGGGTAGCTATAGGAATTGCTGCCCTGGGAACGGCAAGGGAGGAAATCCCCTGCCAGGAGACGCACCATTACATAAGAGCACAAGTTCAGTCACCACATAATGGAGACCTGCCAGGAAACCAGACAAAGTGCTGAGGTCTCTTCATCTGCCAGCCTGCATCTGTAACACCTCATTCTACCTTTCTTCCTCTTCTTTCTATCTGCCCACATGCTGGGCTTTGAGAAGGCAAGCCTCAGCAAATAAGTTGAACTGCCATTTGACAATGGGTTTGCTCTCTGGGTTTAAGCACTGCAGGGCAGAGGAGAGGCATGTCCTACTCTGAGCACTCAGGGACCTGTCCCCGTCTAGCTGTAGGTAAGGTTTGGTTTCCTATGCCATTTCTACTACAGTATCCAAAAGACCACCCTGTGGACAGGGAGTTCTATTTAGCAGGAGTGGTATCAGTACTGTTCTCTATTTAACGCACTGGTTAGGACTTCCTTAAGCAGCAAATGGCCACCAATGAAAATTAACAACATAAGCCAAAATAAATTGACTTAAAAACCATGAACTCCGTAAGAAATGGCAGGGTTCTGTCTTATTCACTGCAGTAACCCCAATACCTAGCACAGTGCCCAGCGTATATTCTGTATCACAAATACTTGTGAGTACTAAATAAAAAAAATGAATGAATGAACACACGAATGTTGTGCAAATATACCATAAGTGTGTACCTTGGAGAAAGAAATAAGGATGGCATGATCTGAGAAAGCCTGAGGAAGTAGTGCTTTGGAAAGAGTCTAGAAAGACTCCAGTTTCAATTTTACCAAATGGTAAGCAAACTAGAAATTAACAGTATAATCTAGTAGTTCAGGGTGAGGGCTCTACTATGAGATACCTTTGTGACCTTGGGCAAGTTACTTGTTTGGCTTTGCTCTCATCTGAAAAAATGAGAATAATGACAAAATCTACCACAAAAGTTTGTTGTTTATTAAATGAGATCAAGAAAGTAAAGTTCTTGGCACAAAACTCAGTTCACAGTAAGTCCTCAAGAACTTCCCCCTGTTATTGCTATTATTTTTTCATTATTAAATATCTCCTCTACTGAGGAGAAGGCAGATGTACTCTCCCACCCCAAACTCTGAAAATTTTCATTTCTGGTTGAATATGCATCTAGCTAAAAATGGAAAGCCCAGAAAATTCAAAACTCAATGCCAAGCACATGTCTCTACTAGCCTCCACTAGATGGTGACAATTTGGGTGTGGAATTCCCAAAACAGAAAAGGTGTATGTATGCATTCACCCCATTCATACATATTTTTTAAATCAGAGCAATGAAAAGAACAGAAGTGAATTAACCAGTGTAAAGGATGGAAAGACACTCTTGTCACCTCTGCAGACGTAGAAAGGGTGTAAAATACCTACGGTTTAATTGAACTGGGTAGTTTCACTGCACCTCTGTACAGAGCACACACAAGCCCAGTCAGCAAGAGCAGTAAAGCCCAGCGAGCCGCCTGCCACCAGGGGACATTCTATGGGAACAGCAGCAACAGGCCTCACTGCTGAACTTCCCTCGAACCAGCTGGAGATTTGTTCTCGACGCCTCTTTTCTCCTGGGTCTTACGGTCCCCAAAACCACCTCCCTCTCCTGACCTCCTCACAGGTAACTTCCCACTTCAGCAACCCCACAGTCACAACCCTGTGGGAGGGTCAGACCGACACCAGTATTTGTCTCTAAAAACCAGAAGTGAATAAAGAAAGTCTACATACATAAACAGGAAGTGGTTTCGGTGCGTCTCAGCCCGGATACTAAGAAAAGTTTTTGAGATTAAAGACCAGACGAGGAGCCGGGGCTCCAGAAAGCTCCGGTGCTCGCACACCCGGTTTCCAAGGTGCCCTCGGAAGTCCACCATCGCTAAGCCAACCCTGCCCCAGCGCAGGACCCGCAGCTTTAGTCGGCTTGACGGGAAAACAGTAACAGTAATAAAGACAGCCAGCCTGTGACTACCTCCTCTCCAGCGACCTGCAAAATGTGGTCTCCACCCTGAATTCCGGGCCGGAGCGCGACCCCGCACGCCCGGCGAGGCCCGGGCGGCGCGCCTCGATCCCGGCCACCAAGCTCCCGGCCGCAAGCCGGCCGGCCGGTCTTCCTCCCGGCCTCGGCACAGCTCCCCCCCGCCGCCCTCCCGGCCCACGCCGGCACCGGGCTCGCCGCCGGGCGTCGGGGTGACAGCCAGGCCGGCGCAGGAAGCGCGGAGAGCAGCCGACGCGGGGCGGCCGTCCGGGCTCCCCAGCGTCCCTCCCGGGCGGTGCGCCGGTCCTGCACCCCTGACAGCCGGCCGAGGGCGCCAGTGACACAATGCCCGGCCCCACCGTCCCCCGGCCGCGGTGACAACTCACCCGGGGAACGGCGCGGCGACCTCCGGGAGGCGGACGCTCACAGCGTCCGCGGCGCCGGGATCCGCTCCACCGCCTGCGCGCGCCCGCAGCCCTCTTGGGTCTAGGCGAGACCCCGAGTGCCCTTGTCTGGCTGGCGCTGGCCGGCGCTGCGGGAGGAGGAGGCTGGAGGCAGGGGACGAGGATGTCGCCGGCTTAGGAGAATGGAACGCGGCGGCCGTAGCAGAGGCAACGGCAGCAGTACGCGCGTCACCGGCCCAGCTGTACCGCGCGGGAGGGGGAGGCCCGCGGAGGGGGAGGGGAAGGGGAGGGCGAGGGGCGGGGCCAGGCGCGCACGCAACCAGCGCCGGCGTCGCGCCGCCGCGACCGCCCCGCTGGGAAGCCCCGCCGGTCGACGGCTGGCAGCACGCACGCGCCGCCGGTCGGCCCGCACGCCCCGCGGGAGGCGAGACAGGGTGGGCGGGGGGTGTCCTTAAAGGGACCGTCACGCCAGCGCTGCTGGAGTGGATCGGGCGGTTGTACAGATTCAGACTGCGGTGCCTTTGCGCTGCACTCTCCAGTTCTTTTACTATTATTATTGTATTAGTATTTGGATTACTGTTATTTGCAAAGAATTGGTTTGCTCTCCGGTCGACAAGGCGCTTTCATTCCTGTTGCCTCCTTAGCTCAGGAATCCCTCGCCAGGCCTGTCGCTAAGCGGTACTTCTCCCTGTGAAGCGGTACTCCTCAAACTATGTTGCAAAGCCTACCCACCTCAAAATTGTCCCGGGGGTGCAGGTGTAAAAATGCAGATTTAGGGTCCCACGTCCCTCCATTCTGATTCGAAAAAGCTACGATTGGACTCTGGAATCTACCTTCAAAAGCATTCCTAAGGGTTTCCTCAGCACACTAAAAGCACGCGACAGATCTCAAGGTTCAGAAAACTGAAGTTCAGAGTGCGGACTGGCAGAGTCCGGGCTAGAACCCCGCCACACGCCTAACTTTATTTCCCATCCTGAGCCTTGTCTCCTGGGGCTATTTTCCAACATATGCTAGTTTGTGGACTTTATAGCTACAGCATCTATAGGTGATCCCACTGCGGCCCTAGGAGATATGTCCTCTGTATGTGTTTACAGGGCTTGTGACCCCTTAATGACAACGGTTTTGACTTTGTGGCCCAGGGCCTTGAACAGTGCCTGTCTCAGAGGTGCTCAATTAATGTTGAGGCGTTCCTACTTGGGAATCAGTGCCAGAGTCTGCGCTCGGACCCAGAGACTTCAGCCTCTGCTGCAGATTGGGTAAGGCAGGCTCTCCTTTCTGATGCCCTTTGGACACCCTCTCAGGGCCTCTCACCTAGCCTAGTTCTGGCAGGTTCTCTGGAAGAGCGCTGTGAATTAACAGGTTGAATTTTTGAGGTAGCTCAAACAAAGCAAGGAGGGTGTCGCACTGACCCCCGCCCCACCACCATGCACACACACCCATCCCAAGAAAACCCTCCCATTCTGGGCCCCACAGAGCCTATGGCTGCTGCTTCCTTTTCCATAAGCCTGTCTTTGTTCTGCCTTCTTTCCTCCTTGAGTTGTGTTAAAGAGAAACCCCACAGGCCCAAAATGGCGTCGCTTGTGCTAAAGCCCGTGATACCAAACCTAGATTTAACACCTAACCTAATTGCAGTTTTGACCTTCACCATAGATGTAATCTTAACCAGTTTGGAATCCTCTGGTCAGCACCAATGAGGTGCTGTCACATTGTAATCTGTCACATGGACCCTCTCCATTCCCCAGAGGAAGAAGAGGCAATCTGCATAATAAAACCCTTGGCAGTTCTCTTCCCTCCCACCAAAAAAAAGACCTTCGGGCCTAAAAATTATCCTTCCTTTTCTTTTAATAATAGCTCCCTTGCCCCAGCCTTCTTCCTATAAAATCCTTCCATTTTGTACAACTCCTCTGAGCACGCTTCTAGTTGCTAGAAGGGATGCACCGTGATTCCTGAATCATTGAATAAAGCCAATTAGATCTTCAGATTTAGTTGGTTGAATTTTGTTTTCTAACATCTCCTAGGTCCAGACTCACTGCAGAAGATGGACACCTTCCCTTCCGGCTCATTTCCTCCTCTACTGGGGTCTCACTGCCCAGACCACTAAGGGGGTTGAAAGCAAACATTAGATCTGCCTGGATCTGCAACCGAGTTCAGCAACCTGCTGTCGGCTGCAGGAACACCCCAGGCAGACCCAAGGCCCAGGAAAGCAACAAGGGGGTTGGAAGCAAAGGAAGGGCTAGGGAGGAGTTAGAGAAGACAGATGAGAGAAGAAGAAAAGAAGAGCAGGCAAATCATCCTGGAAGGCAGCTTGACATGATGGAAGATGGGTTAGGCCAGGCATTGGAGCCCCTAGTTTTGCACTGCAGTCAGTTTGGCCACTAACCGATCGGTGACTTCATGCAAGACCCTCTACCTCACATTGTAAAATGGCTTCTGAGACCTTATGCAAATCTGTTACTATCTAAAAATCTTATCCTGGACATCCCAGTGTCCACTGAACAAAATCAAACTTGGAGCATGTCTTGGACTGTGTCTGGTGCACCCTACAATCTGGCCCAGATCCTCTCCATCCCTCCACACATCCCACGCTCCAGCCTCCCCACACCACCTGCATGCCTCTAACAAGCCACCTACTTTCACACTTCAGAGCCCATGCCCACACTGTTTCCTCTGCCCGGAATGCCCTCCCCAGTCACCCTTTGCAACCTTTCTAGAGCTTCCCTTCTGCTCTTCTGTGGCATTTTGGGTGATCCTCAGTTTAGCACATATTTCCTTCTGCTTTATATTGCCAGGATCAGGGATGAATCTCTTTTCTCCCTTTGTAAATGCTGGCTCCCCAGCCTCTCCTCTCCCACCACTTCCCCTCCTGCCAGGTTCCACTGGCCTCCTCTATAGGGCTGAGCAAAAGCTCCTGTTACATTCTGCCTGGGGGCCTTGCTTGTCTCACCTGCAAAATGGGGATGGTACTCCCTGGCAGAGGTTAAATATTTTTAGGCCATTAAAGAGATAATTCCCAAGATGAGAGTTAAGAATAATTTAAATTTAGAGATTCTCAAGTGGGAGGAACAGTTGATTTTTTTTTAATTTAAAAAATTGTTTTAAAATTTGTAAATATTTTTGAAAATTTAACAGATTTACTGAGATATAACTCACATACCATACTACTCACAGTTTAAATACATAATTGTATATTTAAAATGTACAACTCAATGGTTTTCAGTATATTTACAGAGCTGTACAACCATTACCACAATCAATTTTAGCACATTTTCATGATCCCCAAAAGAAACTGTATACTCATTAGCAATCACTCCCCATTTCCTTCCACCCCAACCCCTGCCCTAGGCAACCAATAATCTACTTTCTGTTTCCATAGATTGGCTTATACTGGACATTTTTTATATGGAATCCTACAAGATGTGGTCTTCATAATTGATTTTTTTGTATCTTACACCTAGCATAATAAATTTTAAGGCCAGAGTTAATTTTTTAATTTTCACTTATTTATATAGCCCCTGCTTTGTACTAAAAGGACTTAAGATGGCTCTTCAAGCTAATATTCCTAGGTCCATCCAGATTTCCAGTACAAATCTTTATACTCTAAATCTAGGTACTGGAAAATGGCTTGGTGGCTAGACCCAGGTTGATGGTGAGTAGATCAATCATCCCAGTTTGCCTGGGGCAAAGGGCGTTCCAGGGACATGGGCTTCCAGTGCTAAAACTAGTACAGTCCTGGGCAAACCAGGAAGAATCGGTCAGTCCCATGGAATGAGTCAGAGGGCATGGTATTTCTTCTCCCTCTCCCAGGAATCTAGGAGCTTGTGCCTCTACCACTTAGAGGGCAGGAAAGAGGAGCATGGCTCCCTGAAAGCGAAAGCGAGAAAAGGTTCAGAATTTGTACCTTGACCCTTGAACAGGGTGGGGTTAGGGGAACCAACCTCTCTGCAGTCTGAAATCCGCTTGTAGCTTACAGTCAATCCACCTTTATGCAGTTCCTCTGTATCCACGGTTTGACATCCCTGTATTCAACCAATGGGGATCATATAGTACTGTAATATTTACTGGAAAAAATCCGCATGTAAGTGGACCCAAGCAGCGCAAACCCGTGTTGTTCGAGGGTCAATTGTACTTGGTATCTCTGTTGCTATCACTATTACATATAACAGCAGGAATGACGGCTACTATTTATTGTGCACTTACTGTGTACCAGATACTTGGTAGGGACTTTATACATGTAACCACTAATTTTGACAACACCCCCAAGTTAAATATTGTCAACACTGCTTTACACGTGAGCAAACAGTCTCTGAGAGATTTCTGTGACAACAGAAACTACATAGCATTGCAAAACCAGAATCCATTCTTGTCTGTTCCAAAAGTCACACTTTTTCAGGACTTCCCTGGTGGTCCAGTGGGTAAGACTTTGTGCTCCCAATGCAGGGGGCCCAGGTTTGATACCTGGTCAGGGAACTAGATCCCGCATGTCGCAACTAAGAGTTTGCATGCTGCAACTAAGGAGTCCACATGCTGCAACTAAAGATCCTGCATGCTGCAACGAAGATCCTGCGTGCCGCAACTAAGACCCGGCGCAGCCTAAATAAACAAATAAATAGTAAAAGAAAGAAAAAAAATAACCAGACCTTGTAAGAAAAAAGAAATGTGAAGCCCTAATTTGTTAATTTGTTGGGCAGATACTACTAGGTCCCGGGTTTAAAAAAAAAAAAAAAAAAAGTCACACTTTTTCAAATAAATCACATGCCTTCTCCTGTCCCCAATTTTTAAAAAGAGCAAATAATGACGCAAATGGTCTTTACATATTTCTTGATCTTTTTGAAAGGACTTTCTTGCACACCACCTCATTTTATCCACACATCCTCCCCATAAAGTGAGACATTATTATCCTCCAGTTTTATCTGTAAGGAAGTTGAGGCATCTAGCAGACTTCTGGCTTGCCTAACCTGAGGCGGGAATTAGCATGGGGTTTCTTGTTTTGATTAAAGATTCCTTGGGCAGCCTTCAATGTAAACAAGTAAGCCCATCTGACCCCAGGGGAGGTGGAAGTATTCAAGCCACCGTCAGCACAGCAAGTCAGAATCCAAGGTGGGTGGGCTAGGCAAGGCTGGGCACGCAGAGTTGAAGGGCAGTTCCCACTGCGGGGGAGGAAGACCCTGAGCTCAGGTGGTTGTGCGTCAACCATGGCACCTCTCCCCAAGCGTGTCAGGAACCTGTGAGAGTCAGGCTTGGTGGCCCAGTCCCTGTTGGCCACCGATCTCCAGGGGCTTTGCAGAGGTCAGAGGTCAGAGCGGGGCTTCCCAGAACGGCAACTGTGATTCCCCGCTCACCCCAACCCTGAGCCCAGCCCTGGAAAAAGTATACCTGAGGCTGCCTGGTCAGCAGGTGTGTGTAAGGGGGTGAGCCAACCCCTCCTGTTGTTCTGAAGCACTGACAAGTCTTTGATGACATCTGTATCTCTGACACAGACCAGGTAAGCAGGGTAAAAGTATCAGCCCCATTTTACACTCAAGATAAGCCAAGGCAGCAAAGAGAGCATCTACCTGCTGTATCTTCAGATGGGAACTGCCCAGATGCCGCCTGCACAGGTGCCAGCCAGCCTGATTTCCTGCTTCTTCTCCCTGGTCTTGGCCCGAGGGCTGGGCAGCGGCTGTGGGGGGCTGCCAGCAGGGAAGGAGGAAGGCCCTGGGAGCAGTGGTGTCCTGAGGCCCTTCCAGACACAAGTGGCCCTCCACCCTTGCTGCTCCTGGTCACTTGACACCCATTCCCTTTCTTTCTCAAGTCTGTCCTGACCATTCATTTTCAAGTGATTTAATGGTGGGAAGGCAGGTGGTGTGATTGACTCTGCTACCTCTGACAGCAGGTGGATGAGGATGGAGTGGCCCCCTCCCTTCAGATGGGCCGGGTAGGCAGAGGCAGGGCTGTAAAGCTCTGGTGCCACTGCCGATTTACTAAGTACCCCATACTGTCTGCCAGGCACTGTGCTAATGGCTTTACCTACGTGATCTCATTTAATCCCTGCAGTAACCTGTGAAGTTAGTATTAATACTGTTATCCGCATTTTGTAGAAGGAAACTGAGGTACTGAGAGGTTAAAGATAAGGCCAAGGCTACAGTTACTAAGTAGCAGGGCCAGGCCTGCTTACCTCTTACGGAATACAACTGCAACTTGCACTGCAAAAAACAAATGTGATTTTTTTTTTTTTTTTTTTTTTGGTGGGGTTAGTTTTTTTGGCCTCGCCGTGCGGGATCTTAGTTCCCTGACCAGGGATCGAACCCGTGCCCCCTGCATTGGGAGCACAGAGTCTTAACCACTGGACTGCCAGGGAAGTCCCCCAAATGTGATTTTTTTAAAGGGAGACCAGAGCCAGTTACCTGCAGTGTTGTGCTGGAGCCTGCACATGCTGTCTCTCAAGAACCAACTGTAAAATTCCCAAGATTTTTGTGCCCCAGTTGTTAAACATGGCCTTTATTAAGAATTAAATTATATATGTAAAACGAAATAAATTTTAGGTTTGGGAGAATGTAAATTGGTGCAGCCATTATGGAAAACAGTATGACGATTTCTCAAAAAACTGAATATAGAACTACCATATGACCCAGCAATTCCACTCCTAGGTATGTATCTGAAAAAAAGAAAAAAAATGAAAATACTAATTCAAAAAGATACATGCACCCCAATGTTCAGAGCAGCAATATTTACAATAGGTAAGATTTGGAAGCCACCTAAGTATTCCTCAACAGTTGAATGTATAAAGAAGATATGGGTGTTTTTTTTTTTTAGAAGTGGATTTATTTTTTATTGAGGTATAATTGACATATAACTTTATATTAGTTTCAGGTGTACAACATAATGATTTGATATTTGTATACACTGCACAATGGTCATCACAATAAGTCTAATTACCATTTGTCACCATACAAAGTTACAAAAATTTTTTTCTTGTGATGAGAACTTTTAAGATTTACTCTCTTAGAACTTTAAAATATGCAATACAATATTATTAACTACAGTCACCGTGCTATACATTATATTCCCACGACATACTTATTTTATAACTAGAAGTTTGTACCTCTTGACCCTCTAAGAAGATGTGATATTTAAATACAATCGATTCCTTCTCAGCCATAGAAAAGGATGAAATTTTTCCATTTGCAACAATGTGGATAGACTTGGAGGGTATTATGCTTAGTGAAAAAAGTCAGACAAACACTGTATGATAGCACTTATATATGGAATCTAAAAAATAAAACTAACTAGTGACTATAACAAAAAAAGAAACAGACTCACAGATATAGAGAACAAATTAGAGATTACCAGTGGGGAGAGGGAAGGAGAGAGAGGCAATATAGGCGTAGGGGATTAAGAGATACAAACTACTATGTATAAAATAAATAGGCTACAAGGATATATTGTAGAGCACAGGGATTATAGCCAATATTTTATAATAACTACAAATAGAGTATAATCTTATAAAAATTGTGAATCATTTTGTTGTACACCTGAAATTTATAAAATATTGTAATACATCAACTATACTTCAATAAAAATAAATAAATAAATAATGGTATTTACATTACACTAAAAAAATTATAAGTTTTAAAGTAATAAATACCCAAACTTATCAGTTCCTAACTGTACTACATTGTGCTTTTACCTATGCTTTCAAGTCTATTTACATCCATTATGTACGTATGGTGGAAATACTGTATAATATTATATTACTTAGAATCTCTTCCCAATTCCAGGTTCAACAACATCTCATTAAAAGTTTGAAATTAGACATGGTGGAAGTACTGACACCACAGAAATTAGCAAACACTACAAATCAACCCTCACTCCCAGAACAAGTTGTTAAACATTTACCAGCACGTGTGTCTGCAGAAGCTGCCATGTAGGAACAGTGAACCCAGCATAGGTGGCCTAGGGTTAGATACACTCACCAGTAAAGCCAGTAGGTGAATGAGGGCAGAGAATATCTGGGGTACCCCTAAGAGACAGCCAAACCCTAGAGATTCTCCATTTACCAGGGAATGTGTGTGAAAAAGATTTGATGCCCCAAAAGTATGTCACTTCCATCACCTCCCTTGAGGTGCACTATGAAGATTTCTTTTAATTTCCCCTGGTAATAGACAGTAACACAATCAGAGTAGGAGACTTTAACACCCCACTTTCACCAATGGACAGATCATCCAAAATGAAAATAAATAAGGAAACACAAGCTTTAAATGATACATTAAACAAGATGGACTTAATTGATATTTATACGACATTCCATCCAAAAAAAAACAGAATACACTTTCTTCTCAAGTGCTCATGGAACATTCTCCAGGATAGATCATATCTTGGGTCACAAATCAAGCCTTGGTAAATTTAAGAAAATTGAAATCGTATCAAGTATCTTTTCTTACCACAATGCTATGAGACTAGATATCAATTACAGGAAAAAATCTGTAAAAAATACAAACACATGGAGGCTAAACAATACACTACTAAATAACCAAGAGATCACTGAGGAAATCAAAAAATACCTAGAAACAAATAACAATGAAAACACAATGACCCAAAACCCATGGGATGCAGCAAAAGCAGTTCTAAGAGGGAAGTTTATAGCAATACAATCCTACCTCAAGAAATAAGAAACATCTCAAATAAACAACCCAGCCTTACACCTAAAGCAGTAAGAGAAAGAAGAACAAAAAACCCCCAAAGTTAGCAGAATGAAAGAAATCATAAAGATCAGATCAAAAATAAATGAAAAAGAAATGAAGTAAATGATAGCAAAGATCAATAAAACTAATAGGTGGTTCTTTGAGAAGATAAACAAAATTGATAAACCATTAGCCAGACTCATCAGGAAAAACAGGGAGAAGACTCAAATCAGTAGAATTAGAAATGAAAAAGGAGAAGTAACAACTGATACTGAAGAAATACAAAGAATCATGAGAGACTACTACAAGCCAAAATATGCCAGTAAAATGGACAACCTGGAAGAAATGGACAAATTCTTAGAAAAGCACAACCTTCTGAGACTGAACCAGGAAAAAAAAGAAAATATAAACAGACCAATCAGAAGCACTGACATTGAAACTGTGATTAAAAATCTTCCAACAAACAAAAGCCCAAGACCAGATGGCTTCACAGGCGAATTCTATCAAACATTTAGAGAAGAGCTAACACCTAACCTTCTTAAACTCTTCCAAAATATAGTAGAGGGAGGAAAAGCCCCAAACTCATTCTACAAGGCCACCATCACCCTGATACCAAAAGCAGACAGAGATGTCACAAAAAAAGAAAACTACAAGCCAATATCACTGATGAACATAGATGCAAAAATCCTCAACAAAATACTAGCAAACAGAATCCAATAGTACATTAAAAGGATCATACACCATGATCAAGTGGGGTTTATTCCAGGAATGCAAGGATTCTTCAATATACGCAAATCAATCAATGTGATAAACCATATTAACAAATCGAAGGAGAAAAACCATATGATCATCTCAATAGACGCAGAGAAAGCTTTTGACAAAATTCAACACCCATTTATGATAAAAACCCTCCAGAAAGTAGGCATAGAGGGAACTTACCTCAACATAATAAAGGCCATATATGACAAACCCACAGCCAACATCGTTCTCAATGGTGAAAAACTGAAACCATTTCCACTAAGATCAGGAACAAGACAAGGTTGCCCACTCTCACCACTATTATTCAACATACTTTTGGAAGTTTTAGCCACAGCAATCAGAGAAGAAAAAGAAATAAAAGGAATCCAAATTGGAAAAGAAGAAGTAAAACTGTCACTGTTTGCAGATGACATGATACTATACATAGAGAATCCTAAAGATGCTACCAGAAAACTACTAGAGCTCATCAATGAATTTGGTAAGGTTGCAGGATACAAAATTAATGCACAGAAATCTCTTGCATTCTTATACACTAACGATGAAAAATCTGAAAGAGAAATTAAGGAAACACTCCCATTTACCATTGCAACAAAAAGAATAAAATATCTAGGGATAAACCTACCTAAGGAGACAAAAGACCTGTATGCACAAAACTATAAGACACTGATGAAAGAAATTAAAGATGATACAAACAGATGGAGAGATATACCATGTTCTTGGATTGGAAGAATCAACACTGTGAAAATGACTCTACTACCCAAAGCAATCTACAGATTCAATGCAATCCCTATCAAACTACCAATGGCATTTTTCATAGAACTAGAACAAAAAGTTTCACAATTTGTATGGAAACACAAAAGACCCCGAATAGCCAAAGCAATCCTGAGAAAGAAAAATAGAGCTGGAGGAATCAGGCTCCCTAACTTCAGACTATACTACGAAGCTACAGTAATCAAGACAGTATGGTACTGGCACAAAAACAGAAATGTAGATCAATGGAACAGGATAGAAAGCCCAGAGATAAACCGACACACATATGGTCACCGTATCTTTGAAAAAGGAGGCAAGAATATACAATGGAGAAAAGACAGCCTCTTCAATAAGTGGTGCTGGGAAAACTGGACAGCTACATGTAAAAGAATGAAATTAGAACACTCCCTAACACCATACACAAAAATAAACTCAAAATGGATTAAAGACCTAAATGTAAGACTAGACACTATAAAACTGTTAGATGAAAACATAGGAAGAACACTCTATGACATAAATCACAGCAAGATCCTTTTTGACCCACCTCCTAGAGAAATGGAAATAAAAACAAAAATAAACAAATGGGAACTAATGAAACTTAAATGCTTTTGTACAGCAAAGGAAACCATAAACAAGACGAAAGGACAGCCCTCAGAATGGGAGAAAATATTTGCAATGAAGCAACTGACAAAGGATTAATCTCCAAAATATACAAGCAGCTCATGCAGCTCAATATCAAAAAAACAAACAACCCAATACAAAAATGGGCAGAAGACCTAAATAGACATTTCTCCAAAGAAGATATACAGATTGCCAACAAACACATGAAAGAATGCTCAACATCACTAATCATTAGAGAAATGCAAATCAAAACTACAATGAGGTATCACCTCACACCAGTCAGAATGGCCATCGTCAAAAACTCTACAAACAATAAATGCTGGAGAGGGTGTGGAGAAAAGGGAACCCTCTTCCACTGTTGGTGGCAATGTAAATTGATACAGCTACTATGGAGAACAGTATGGAGGTTCCTTAAAAATCTAAAAATAGAACTACCATACGACCCAGCAATCCCACTACTGGGCATATACCCTGAGAAAACCATAATTCAAAAAGAGTCCTGTACCACAATGTTCATTGCAGCACTATTTACAATAGCCAGGACATGGAAGCAACCTAAGTGTCCATAAACAGATGAATGGATAAAGAAGATGTGGCACATATATACAATGGAATATTACTCAGCCATAAAAAGAAACGAAACTGAGTTATTTGTAGTGAGGTGGATGGACCTAGAGTCTGTCATACAGAGTGAAGTAAGTCAGAAAGAGAAAAACAAATACCATATGCTAACACATATATATGGAATCTAAAAAAAAAAAAAAAAACAATGGTCATGAAGAACCTAGGGGCAGGATGGGAATAAAGATGCAGACCTAGTAGAGAATGGACTTGAGGACACAGGAGGGGGAAGGGTAAGCTGGGACAAAGTGAGAGAGTGGCATGTACATATATACACTACCAAATGTAAACCCGATAGCTAGTGGGAAGCAGCTGCATAGCACAGGGAGATCAGCTTGGTGCTTTGTGACCACCTAGAGGGGTGGGATAGGGAGGGTGGGAGGGAGGGAGATGCAAGAGGGAAGAGATATGGGGATATATGTATATGTATAGCTGATTCACTTTGTTATAAAGCAGAAACTAACACACCATTGTAAAGCAATTATACTCCAATAAAGATGTTAAAAAAAAAAGAGTCATGTACCACAATGTTCATTGCAGCTCTATTTACAATAGCCAGGACATGGAAACAACCTGAGTGTCCATTGACAGATGAATGGATAAAGAAGATGTGGCACATATATACAATGGAATATTACTCAGCCATAAAAAGAAACAAGATTGAGTTATTTGTAGTGACGTGGATGGACCTAGAGTCTGTCATACAGAGTGAAGTATGTCAGAAACTGAAAAACAAATACCATATGCTAACACATATATATGGAATCTTAAAAAAAAAAAATGGTTATGAAGAACCTAGGGGAGAACCTACCAAATGTAAAATAGATAGCTAGTGGGAAGCACCCACATAGCACAGGGAGATCAGCTCGGTGCTTTGTGACCACCTAGAGGGGTGGGATAGGGAGGGTGGGAAGGAGATGCAAGAGGGAGGAGATACGGGGATATATGTATATGTATAGCTGATTCACTATGTTATAAAGCAGAAACTAACACACCATTGTAAAGCAATTATATTCCAATAAAGATGTTTAAAAAAAAAAAAAGAATATTAACAGAACCGTTATTTGCAATAGCCCAAAACTGGAACAACCCGAAAGTCCACCTACAGCAGAAGGGATAAACACGTGTGGTATGTTCATACAATGAAATAGTATGCAGTGACAAGAATGAATAAACTTCCAAGTCACACAACATGTGGCTGAATCTCACGAACATGATCTTGACTGAAAGAAGCCAGACACAAAAGAAGTATACACTACATGATTCCATTTATATAAAGTTCAAAGATAAATAGGCAAAATGAATGTAAGGTGTTAGAAGTCAGGATGGTAGTTACCTTTAGGGGGGCATTGTGACTAGAAGGGAGTATGAGGGGACTTCTGGGGTGCTGAGAATGTTCTGTTTCTTGACCTGAGTCCTGGCTACACAAGTGCTTGTTTTGCAAAAGTTCATAAGGTTATATTCTTATGATTTGTTCACTTCTTTGAAGTATGTAGTTAGTTAATAAAAAATTTACTTAAAAAAACCCAAAAAATCAATCAATCCAATGCTTGCACCTAGAATCACCATGACTTTGGTAACTATAAACACAGATGGATGTAGGTATGTAGTTTTAGTGACTCAAATGCCTTAAGTGTTGTTGCTGCCTGTTGCATGATTTTCCTGAAACGGTGAGCTCTTGGTAAAGTGCTGAAAAATAAAGCACACTCTTCCTGCAATTGTTGTGATTGTTGTATTTCTGATTGTTATACAAAGGGGCTTTTTTTTCTGTATAAACACCCAGCGGGGCATACAAGAAGCTGTGGAACACAGGGTGGTTCTTTGACGTGCAGGGCTGTCCTGTCCATTGCAGACCTACTAGCATCCCCCCACCCACCCTGCCGTCTGTGAAATGGGTATGATGGCAGTATCTAGCTTGTAAGACTGTTGTAAAGATTAAATAAGTTCTTTTCAATAAAGTGCTCTTCAATAAAGGAGCCTGGCACACAATGAGCACAAAGTAAGTGTTTAAATATTATTTTTGCCCTTCTGACCACTCCCACCCATTAAATGCCAATGGTGCTGTTAATCATCATAACAATCAAAAATACCCTCACAGGTTTCTAAACAACCCCTAGGAGGTGACACTGCCCATAATGAACCATGGCTTTAAACCCACCGGATGACCAGGGCTCACAAGAAGTAGCAGCAGCATCCACTCATTCATTCATTCCTTCGTTCACTCACCAAATACGTGTTAAGGACTACTTTCTTCCAGGTCCCACCCTCAAGTTGCCACCAGGCTGAGTGGGAAGACCAAGATGTCCACAAATAATGACAACGCAGGATGGTAAGGGTTTACATAGACCAGCCAATTGTCTATCGGAGATTCTAGCCTCCTGTAGAGGGGCGTGGTCAGCCTTCGGTTTTGTTTTAATTTTTTATTTAGTTACCAGTATTTGAAAAGGAGAAGATTTCACATAAAAAGCAAGACTTCCTGCTTCTCTTTAAAAATCCAAAGCTTTGTACAGGCTGGGCCTGCATTTACAAGGTCGGGGGCTCTGCGTATACCACGGTCTCCAGCTGGCCCTCATTTACCTTCCCTGTCTTGAAGACCCTGGAGCTTGGGGCCACTGTCACAGGTCTGTCTGCTGGTAGCTATGGGGACCCTGAGGAAAACGGAAAGCCTCCAGGATGAGCAGGTGAGTGAGCCTTGAACCCCCAGCGGGAGGCAAAAAAAGAGGGAAAGGACCTGTCACTGGAGGAGGAAACGGTGCTCTGAAAGCAGGGGCATGCCTGCGGACCAGTCGCTAAGACATGGAGACATGTGGCAGAGCCCTCGGGCCCACTGCAGCAGAGGGAGGCCTGGGACCAGCTGGAGTCAGGCCAGCACTTGGAAGTTCCGAGGTCTGAGACCAGCCTGCTGTCTTTCTCTGCGTACTTGTTTGATAGAGGTGCGAGGTCAAAATCCGAGCGAGTGCCTGGGCTGAGGTGCTGCCAGACACTGCTCACGGTGTCCTTGCACCTGGGCCTGCCTGTCACACGTCTGGGGTTGGGGCTTGGGAGATGAACAAGAAGCATGAAGAAAGTGGCAGGGGGCTTCCCTGGTGGTGCAGTGGTTGGGAATCCGCCTGCCAATGCAGGGGACACAGGTTCGAGCCCTGGTCTGGGAAGATCCCACATGCCGCGGAGCAACTAGGCCCGTGAGCCACAATTACTGAGCCTGCGCGTCTGGAGCCTGTGCTCCGCAACAAGAGAGGCCGCGATAGTGAGAGGCCCGCGCATCGCGATGAAGAGTGGCCCCCGCTCGCTGCAACTAGAGAAAGCCCTCGCACAGAAACGAAGACCCGACACAGCCATAAATAAATAAATAAATAAATAAATAAATTTTAAAAAGAAAAGAAAAAAAAAAAGTGGCAGGAACAGTGTGGTCCTTAGGGTCCTTGCAGGGCTGGCCTGACCTGGCATGACTGAAGGGTCAGAGACACCTCCTCCCACATGTCTAAAATACACCATTAGAGATTCACATCCCCTAGCTCGGCGCTTCTCAAACTTTTCTGTGCACACCAATCACCTGGGGGAGCTTGTGAAAATGCAGATTCTGATTTAGCAGGTCTGAGGTGGAGCCTGAGAGTTTGCCTTTCAAACAACCCACCAGGGGTGCTGTTCTGCGAGTCCAGAATCACACTTGGAGACTGGATCGGGGTTTCTCAACAGCCCCACTACTGATACCGTGGGCCGGGTAACTCCTTGTTGTGGGCCCGTCCTGTACATTGTAGGATGCTGAGCACGATCCCTGGGCTCCACCCGCTAGATGCCAGTACCAGCCCCCTAGCTGTGACGACAAAAAATGTCTCCAGATACTGCCGCATGTCCCCTGCGTGAGGGACAAAATCGCCCTTGGTTGAGAACAACTGCTCTGGAGTCTGGAGAAACTCTTAAAATGTAAGAGTTTATATGTCTATGGGCTTTGCTGGAATTTAGAGAGCCTTCAAGGTACCGAGCAGGGCAGACTGCATAATCTGTGGGTCCAGTACAAAATTAAAATGTGGGAGCCCCTGTTCAAAGAGCAGGAAAAATGTGCCACTAAAGGTACTAGAATATAAAGGTTTTGCCTTTGAAATATTTTTATTACTTGTAGAATCTATGAGGGGTAATAGAGATACATGAGAAACAACATAAACTCACAAATTGTACAAACGTATTTCTGGTAACTTATTTTACATAATTCAATATGTAATAATACTTCATTAGTGTTAGATCTTGATTGATTATAAAAATTTTCTGGCTTGCTTTTCTGCAAATTCATTTATTAGGTCATAAAAATGTATAATTTTAGCAACTTTATTTTCAGTCAGTATAATGGAGAGTGATGTTAGTTGCTCTTGGCAAATGTAAGATTGCAAAATTTTCAATAATTTTTTTATTTTGAGACGGAGCTTTCTGCTGGTGCAACTGTTACTGAAGCTGTTAAGAGTATTTTATGGGCTGTGAATACATTTCTGATAAATTATTTCAAAATATAAATTATAGTACATTTAGAGCTAAAGATTCTCATGGAAAAATTTTTCTAGGCAGATTTAATTCTTCATACAAATCAGTTTCATTCAAGTCTGAATTTGATTTTAAATGTAAACTTACACAATGGCCTTTTAATGTTTCTTCTGACATTTCCTGTATCTTGAGGTCATATAAGAAACTGAAAGTGGCTTTATCTTTTGTATATAATTTAAAACACCTATTTCTTCATTCTTTCATTGTATCTTCAATTACAAGAAACATTAATTTTGAAATTGTCTTGCTTGTTAATGATTGGTTTAATCCAACCTTCATATGAATACAGTGTTCTTTTTCATTGAATGAGACAATTCAATTTAAATCTAATTCTTCTTTCTAAGCCTGTGAATACTTGCTTTGCAATTTTTCAGTAGTCTTTAAAGATTCTAAACTCCTTGAAGAATTCTAATAATTCCCTGATATGCTCTATTACAATGCCTATATATATGTTTTTATTCTGTAATAATTTACTGACAAAGTCTACTGCCTGAAGGCCAGGAATTCCTGTCTGGGAGCTCAGATCCAAGAGTTATTTTTTGTACGGACACTGCAAGGATGGGCTCCAGGGACACAAGTAGGCCTCCCAGTGGGGTATCTAGTGCTGCCTTCCTGTAGAGCCCCTCCCCGCTCCTGTGGTTGCTGCTGCCACCACTGTCACTGCCACCAATCTGGGCCCAGGTCTGGCCCAGCGACATTGGAGCCCAGTGGTGCCCCAGACTGTGCTAGGCATGCATGTGCACGTGAGGCCACTAGGCCCGTTGTTTTGTGTCCCTGTTGCCTACCCACCTGTTGTCTTGTCTCATGTGCGCTCCATTGATCCATTGGATTTCACTTACAAAACACTTATCTATTTCAAAGGTTAAATTATTAAGAATTTCAAAATGGAGACAGAAGAAAAGCATTAACCAAGGCAGATTTTGGGAGTTCCCTGGTGGCCTAGTGGTTAGGATTCCAGGCTTTCACTACTGGGGCTGGGGAACTGAGATCCTGCAAGCTGCATGGCACGGCCAAAAACCAAAAAACCAAAAAACCAAGGCAGATTTAATGCTCTTTTGGAGCACAGGACCTGGTATAATCACACAGGTGGCACACCCAGGAAGCCTACCCCACAAAGGATAGTGATAAGTAGTGAATGAAAGGGGGCTTAGTGAGAGCAGTTACCAGCAGAATCCATGGGCCTCTCAGAGGCAGCAGGATGGCATATGGAAAGGAGAGCTAGAAGACTCTGAGGGCAAACAAGATGTTTTGTTTTGTGTCTTTTTAATTTATTTTATTTTTGGCTTAGTTGGGTCTTTGTTGCTGCATGCAGGCTTTCTCTAGTTGCCGTGAGCAGGGGCTACTCTTCGTTGTGGTGCGCGGTCTTCTCATTGTGGTGGCTTCTCTTGTTGTGGAGCACGGGCTCTAGGCGCGCGGGCTTCAGTAGTTGTGGCGCATGGGCTCAGTAGTTGTGACTTGCAGGCTCTAGAGCGCAGGCTCAGTAGTTGTGACGCACGGGCTTAGTTGCTCTGCAGCGTGTGGGATCTTCCCGGACCAGGACTCAAACCCGTGTCCCCTGCACTGGCAGGCGGATTCTTAACCACTGCGCCACCAGGGAAGTCCTGAGATGTTGACTTTAGAATCTACACATAAGCATCCCCTGCACAGCTCCATGGAAGCAGGTTGCTCTGGTGGGGACAGGAGTCCCTGGGAGAAAGCATGTCCATGGGGACTGCTGGTTCCCACAGTTACTCAGGGAGAGACCCTCCAGGTTCAAGGCCCCCTTCTTCTGCCCTCTGACTTCCTGCACTTTCTCTATTTGCTGCTCTCACACCATTCCTTTTCCCGACTTCACTCCAACTTTTCTCCAGCTCTTCCTTCTCTGTCCTGCTCTCCTTTGCAAATGTGTCTGGGGGCAGGCCTAGATCTTCCTTGGTGGTAAGAAATACTTCCAGAGAAAGATTAATTGCAGAAAGATGAAAACCTTTTCCCTAAGGCTGAAAATAAATGGAAAAAATATGACAAAGGGAAACCAGCCTCAAAATGTAAATACCTTTTAAGGCTTCGGTGAAATCCAAGCTGCCAGCCTCTCAGCAGCTTGCAGGGAATGTCACCACAGCTTCTGTAGTAACCGCCCCAGAACAAGCAGGGGTCTTGGGCTGAGAAGAACAATCACAGCAGAGAGAATCTGCTCGGCTAACAGAACGTCCCGGCACCGGCAATGCCAGTGACACTTCGGGGCCGCCACTGCTAATAAATTACACGTGTGCTCAAGGTCCTGTGAGCGTGTTCACAATCACAAGTCTGTGAGGCAGAAATCAATACCCTGCTTTAGCGATGGGAAATGGGGAATCAGAGAAGTCAAGTAACAAGTTCAAAGTCACCCAGCCAGTAATTGTCAGAAGCAGGATTCAAACTATGGTCTACCTGACTCCAAGTCCAATGCACACCGTCGAATAATACGTCTTTGTCCCAAAGCTGCCCTTAAGCAGATTAGCACAGTCAGCAAAGTGTATCTTTCACCACATCTTTTTAGGCCTCCTGGCCTCACCTTTTGGGTCGTCGTTGACCTGACTCAGCCACCCACTTCTTCCAACTGGCAGTGGCAGAATTTCAGACGTGGTAACATGCCCATGGAGAGAGATGTCCTCCGGTTGGCATACCTCTCTGGTCCCTCATTCACTTATTCCAAAGGGCAAGATCAGCTTTGTCTGAGGCTCTGGGCTCCGTGTACAAAACACATGGTTTATGGATATGGTGCCTACATTATTCCTACTGTTTCTCGAAGCCTGACTCCTTTGCTGAAAGCAAAATTCAGGCATTAAGTTGTTCCCATTTTCCAAACGGGGAGGCTGAATGTAAAGCTGCAAGAAGGAGGAATATCCACGGAGTACCGTGTGGGCGTGGTATCGGGGAGGTGCTCATAGGAATGCCTGTTCTGTGCCCTTTCTTTCTGTCTGAAATGAGTCACTGCAATTCCAGTCTCTTGAGGCACTGAGCGGGGCTCTCCTGGGGACCCTGACAGCTGACCCTCCCTCCGCCTGTCCATCGGAACAGTGTCTCCAGGGCTTTGCTCAACAGTTTTGTGAGCCAGCCAAATCGCCGTCCACGCCTACCTCCCGCTCAGCTCTCTGAATGCTGGCGATCCACAGGCAACATCTGCTCCAGAGGCTTAATCCAGCCTTTGGAAGGTTTCCCTTCTGAAATCTCTGGCCTGGCGCCACTCCCAGCCCCAGTCATCAAAGAGCTGCTGCATTGCTGTGGCTTTTCCAGCAATGGCTTTGTATGGTCGAGGGAGCAGCTTTGATCTCCATGGAGCTGGGAAGGGCTGGGGATGGAGGAAGGAAGCCAGAGATGAGAAGGCAGGAAGGCCTGCACACACTTGCTCAGGACCTTCCACCCAGCACCTGCAGGCTCTGCACAACCCCGAGGAGTCAACAGATGTGACTTTTACACTTTCACAATTCAACTTTGATACTAAGCTTCAGGCATAAACAGTTGTCAGTTCTAGCAGTATATCGTGGGATTTGGAGTTAAGAAGGATGTCTCTGAATGCACTGTTTTATCTTTCGGAGTTAAGAAGTATCTATGAATGCACTTTTCCATCCAGTTATGGGACATTTCAGTATTTTGTAATCATATTAACAAAGACACTCTGTCTACAGTACTGCTCTCTGGGTTCCCCAGCTTCACAGATTATTCTGAAGTATTGCTCTGTAATATGGCTTGGAAGAGGACAAGGCTTTTGTGACAAGTGATGACATAGATACTCAAAAACAAGAAGTAATTTGACAGAAGTCACAGGAATTTCGCAGAGAAAACCGCATCATGAACAATCCAATGACCTCAAACAATTAACTAACGCAGGGTCCCAACATCCCCATGGTCTCTCTGGTCTCAGAGCCCTGCAGAAGGTCCTCTAGACCCCTCTACCCGGTCCCAGCACCAAGAGCCCTCCTGTCCTTTCCCAGTGGCCCCTCGGTAGCCTTTGTGGAAGCAATGAGTGTTCACTTTGTGAACCATCTCTTAGGCTTCCCCCGACCATAGCAGTCCTGCAGCGTGCCTCAGGCTCCACCCTCTGACTCTAGCCTTCCAGATGTGCAGTCCTCCCCAGAACCACTCAGAGCCAAGGCTCTCGCAACCCCCGACCCTCACCCCACCCTAACCCTCATAAGACTGACCCTCTCAGGACTTGTTGGGTTCAGGAACAGGATTAGATGAAAGCCCATCACCACTGACTGATCATTTTCTGCAAGTCTTCCAGGGGGCCAAGGGCCCCTCCTGGGCTCTTATACTCCCACCCTAGAGGCCTCATCCCTCTCTCCCTGAAGCTAGCATCATTGGTTGGAAAATTGAACACCAATAAGATTGCTGAGTACTTCTTTCCCATGGCAGGAACTCAGGCTCAAATGGAAGCTGAGGGGATACCAGCTCACTCCCTCCTTTTGGGCTGTCCTTAACATCATCAGAACATCTCCATGGGTACCACATCTCTTCTTTTGTGCTCTTATGGACTTTCTTGACACTTATAAGCCTTCAGACTTTTTATTAGGCCATTGCTTCAGTTAGTATTACCTTTAAAAGATATCAAACTGTGGCTTAAACACACTCAAGATGGCTGCTGTAGCTCCAGCCATCCCATCCATATTCAGGCAGTAAGAAGATGGGCTAGCACATATACCTGGAGGAAACTATAATTTGAAAAGATAAATGCACCTCAGTGTTCATAGCAGCACTTTTTACAATAGCCAAGACATGGAAGCAACCTAAGTGTCCATCAACAGATGAATGGATAAAGAAGATGTGGTACATATACACAGTGGAATATTACTCAGCCATAAAAAAGAATGAAATAATGCCATTTGCAGCAACATGGATGGACACAGAGATTATCATATTAAGTAAGTCAGAAAGAGAAAGACAAATACCATATGATATCACTTATATGTGGAATCTTAAAAAATGACACAAATGAACTTGTTTATGAAACAGAAACAGACCCACAGACATGAAAAACACACTTATGGTTACCAAAGGGGAAAGAGGTAGGGGAGGGATAAATTAGGAGTTTGGGATTAGCAGATACAAACTACTATATATAAAATAAACAAGGTCCTACTGTATAACACTAGGAACTATGAACCCTGTAATAAACCATAATGGAAAAGAATATGAAAAAGAACAGATACATATATGCATAACTGAATCACTTTGCTGTACACCAGAAACTAACACAACATAGTAAATCAACTATTCTTCAACAAATAAATAAATAAGGAGATGGGCCAGGAGAAAAGAGGTGTTTTCCTGGAAGCCCCACCCAACCACTTCCAATTACATCTCATTGCCCACTTTTATTTGCAAGGAAGACTGGAAAGCAGTACTTTAGCTGGGCACATTTCTATTCTTAATAAAATCAATCCGGGTTCTATATTAAGCAAGACGATAAGAATGGATATTGGGTAACCAATTAGCAATATCTGACCTGCTATTTTTATACCTTATCTTTCTTGTCACTGTTGGGCTAGATGTGTTTTGCAAGTCAGAATTCCTTGGATTTTATAAAGGTGATATGGAGCTTATACTGCGTGTTATATAATACCCCCACTGGGGTCTGGTACAGCACTATGTAGCCCACACATTAACTTTTCCATAGTGAAATGTTTGAGCAGTCACATTAGGTGTGATAAATAAAACTATAAACGGCCTCACATCAGCCCAGGTCAGATTTCATCACCTAACCAGTTTTTATAGCCAAACTTAGTGGAAAATTCAATTTTTAGAATTTCTGGGATTTTGCAGTTATGAGTGAGGAATTGTGGCCCTGTATCCTCATTTTACTTAGGGAGAGAGCAAGGCTCTTCTTCCTTAGAGAAGTTAAGTAACTCACTCAAGGTCACACAGCTGTAAGTGCGATAGCCAAAACTGGAATATGGGTTTTCTAACTCTATGGTGAGCACATAGGGAAAAGAGGCCTATGGGAAGCTGACTTTTCATGATGATGCCCGGAGTCACGTTGAAACAACACAGGAGTGCCTGCTTAGATCGAGGTCTGCTTCGGGGAGGTTATATTTAAAGCGAAGGTTTGTAAACACATTTTAAGTGCACTGTGGATGAGCTTAATTTAAAAAGAAACCACCTGTTATATACTCCAAACAGTCCAAATGACAAGACTTCTAATTTATTTCTTATAAAGTTCAAAGAGCCTACTCTTTACTATTATTTATATAAAATAATACATTTTTTATGTTACATGTACATGGTACAAAATTCAAAAGGTACCAAGGTGAGAAGTAAAACCAGTCTCCCACCACTTCTTCGCAGAGACAGTTGCAGTGACTTTCTTGTGTACCTTTCCAGAGGTAGCTCCTAATTTAGAAATTACCAGATATTATCAGTGGTTGCCTCTGAATCATGGGATTAGAAGTGTTTCCTGTTCTTTGTTTGTTATACTTTTATACTGTTGAGATTTTGTGCCAATTATTTAACCCCATGGAGCCTCAGTTTCATCCTTGGTAAAAGAGATGTAATATTGTCTGTACAGTGCATGTATCAATATAATGCGCTTATCCCAGAGTCCAGCCCAGAGCAGGCACCCAAGCCCTTTCCCTTCCGGTTTTGGATCAGACCAAAACACAGCCAGGCTCAGACCCTAAGTGCATCGGTGTGTGCTGGCTGCTGACCACATTTTTCCCCTGGGTACCTCACCTTTGTGTAGGGGTGAAGAAAGCGGGTGAGATTTCAGGGCGGACGGGGCACAAAACCTTTCCAGGGTTCTCGTCCACCTCCTCCCGCCCTCTTCCCCCTTTATCTCCAGGCAAAGCACACTTGGGCTCACAACTCTGCTCCAAGACGGGAGGCCTAGGAGCCTTCCAGGCAGATCCAGGGTCTTGCCTTTGCAGGGTTAAGGCAGCCAAAAATTGTGTCACCACTCTCCTATAAATGAGAGGGACAGGATTGGCTACATAATTTTTTTTTTTTTTTTTTGGCTGCGTTGGGTCTTCGCAGCATGTGGGATCTTCCCAGACCAGGGCTCAAACCCATGTCCCCTGCATTGGCAGGCAGATTCTTAACCACTGAGCTACCAGGGAAGCCCCTGGCTACATAATTTGCAGGGCCCAGAGCAAAGATAAAAATCTGGGGGCCCTTGGTCAAAACTTAAGAATTTCAAGTTGAAAACAGTAAACCATTAAACTAAGGGCAGAGTTATACTAAATGTGGGACCCTGGGAGACTGCACAGGCCTCATGCCCAGGAAGCTGGCCCTGGATGGGACCGAGATAGGCTCTGTCCCCACAGGAATGTCCTCTGTAGGCCACTCTCCCCTCTCCCTGCCACTTGGGGAAGGCATTCACCAGCATTTCTTCCTCTCCATTCTACACCTGAGAGGATTTGCAAGAAGACTCAGACCTCAGAAAAGATACTCAGGGTTCTGATGGAGGTCGTGTCCACCTACCCAGACCGCCAGCCACATGCCCACACAGAGCTTGCTGTGTTTGCTCTGCTTTGCACAGTTTGATCTCTTTGCCATCCTGAAGGTCTCAAGCTGACGTTGCTCAACATAGTCTATACATGTGTTTGAACATGAGTGCCTTTAGGTAGAGCAAGCCCGTTCTCACACAGCCACGGGCCCTCCGCTCTGCACTGCAAGCACCTGCTCTAAGGATTCAATTATCTGGATGGTATCCGATCATTTTTTTTTTTTTTTAAACGGAAGGCCTTACACCTCATGAGTCGTTTTCAGTCAGATCTTCTCTGGGAGGCATGAGGAAGGTATTCTCCCACAACTGGTTCCCTCTCCAGGACTGTTAGTCTTTGAACATCTTTGCAGAGATAGCATGGCTTTGAGCTGATCTGGATTTTAACCCTGGTTCCACTAATTAGCCGGGGTTATAGGACTTCTCTCTTGTAAACCAGAGCTCACTTCTGCTGATTCATTGATATGCATCAAACATCTTTAAAATACCCATGTCCCTAGTTAAATTATCGTCTATCCTTGACAAGAAATACTATGCAACTATTAATAGGAATGAGGAAGCTCTTTATGTAATGATAGGAAACATCTCTAATTTATACTATGTAAAAAGGGCAAGATGTGCTTGTAGTATACCAATTTTAGTTTTCTAAAAAAATGTGGGTTATACAGACATATATCTGATGTTACACTCATCACCTCTGGAAACATGCACAAGAAAGCAATTTTGGTGCCACTGAGTGGGAAACTGGGAGACAGGAGTCTCAGGTAGACCTCCTTCTCACTGTATATTCTTATGCTGTCTGAATTTTTTTTTACCACTTGTACATTTTCCTGTCTAAAAATTAAAAATTTAATACAATAAAAAGTAAAAAAAAAAAAAAAGTCCACATTCTTTATCCCAGTAATTCCACTTCTGTAACTCTATCCAAATGAACTAATTGAAAATATAGACCAAATGATTGGCACAATCACTGGCACATTCATAAATAGTGAAACATTAGAGATAAATGATGTCTAATAAGGGAGCGTTTAAATAAACGATGGTAAAAATAAGTGATGGAATTTTATTCAGACAGTAGACGCTTGCATAAAACATCTGATGCCAGTGTATAGTGTTTATGACATAAGGTTAAACAAAAGAAGGGTGGTGTTTATTTATCAAACATTATGTAACTTTGGTATGTGCTGGCACTCTTTTTAGTGTTTACAAATAATTAGCTAGTTTACACCTCAAACAACTCCATGTGGTAAATACTAATATTATCCTCATCTTACAAATGAGGTAACAGGGATAAGAGGTGGAGTGCTTTCTTTGCTCACGGTCAGACATCAGATGAGGGGCAGAGCCAGGATTCAAGCCCGGGCCAAGGGCCCCAGAGTCCACCCTCTGACCACTCCGCTTCACTGCTCTCTAGACGTGTATACACACACAAACACGCACACACAGACACACACGCGCGCATCAACAAAATTGTGTGTCTGCACGGTATGCTCTCACTACATCTTGTAAAGCCTAGAAAAAGTGTTACAAGGAGTTATGGCAAATGTTATCAATGATTACCTCTGGATAATGGAATTAAAAGTGGTATTTTTCCTTCTTTATACTTTTTTTCTACTTCAGGGAATGTCTGCACAGATTCATTTTATCAGCAGAAAAGAAAAGAGAAAAAGAAATCGGATTCCCTTAAAACTCCTTCCCACGGACCCCAGGTTTTTCCGGAAACAGCTCTTATGCCTCCCCAGACATCTCCGCCTGGGATAAATAGTGTTTCTGGCCTGTCCTGCTCACTGCCCCAGTGTGGCCATCATTGAGGTAAGAGAATCTAGTTTGTCTGTTAGGGTCCAGGCAGGGTCTGACCAGCGCCAAGAGCAGAGGGCCCATCCCCCGACTCTACCCCTCTTTCCTCAGAGCAACTTCAGATTATGTTGACTCTACCAGATCAGCTGAGACTCCAGCCTCTCTCATGCCAGCCCAGTTCAGGCAGCGTCCTGGACTTAGGCAGCTGCTGTGCTGAGTTCAGGTACAAGACTCTACACGTATCCTAATCAATTTCTTGAAACTCAGTCCAGAATCACAGCTCCCTTGGTACCCAGTAAAGTCTGGTGCTCTGTTTCTCAAAGGTGCCAAACCCGCTCCGCCTTGGGGTCTTCCCCCAGGTCCTCCCCACCATGGTTCCTTTTTGCACAGATGTCACTTCCTCAGAGACACCTGCCCTGACCATTCAACCTGAAGTGGCCCTCTCCTTTTATCCCACTTTATTTTTTATAGCACTTCTGTGAAATCATCTTTTTAATTTGTTTACTTCTTTATGCCCATTCTCTCCACTAGGATGTAAGCTCCAAGAGAGCGGGATCTTGTCTGCTTTACCTCACATACTGCCTGGCACGTGGAAGGACCTCGATAAATATACGTTGAATGGATGGATGGATGGATGGATGGATGGATGAGTGAACAAATGAATGAATGCAGTTTGTCAGTGCTGATGTGAGCTTTAAAGGGGTTTCCAAGCCCATCTCACCACTTGTTAGCTGTGTGACCTTGGGCATTTTGCTTAGCCCCTCTAAAACTGCTTCCTCATCTGTCTACTGGGGACTGTAATAATCCCCACTTCTCCAGGACTATGACCATTAACTAAAAAGTAAAAATTATGTGACAGGGTGAAAAGTTCCTGGCATAGAAATCTAGTTACAATTATTTTTATTATCTCTCTGCCCAGATTAGTGTCATCTTTGATCACCCCGTCTACAACCAAGTTGTGGATAAAACCCTTGAACAGCATTCGGGAGGGCACTGCCACTAGAGATGACAGCAGAAGGCTGGAGTCTGACCGGGAACACGCTTCCCCATCCCGTCCACAAAGGGTGTCCAGCACCTTGCCTTTGATTGCCAGTGTTGCCCTGATCTGCCAACCTAGTCAAGAAAAGGAAATGAAAGCACCCTGGTTCTGTTCTTGGTGATCCTTCTTTTCCTTTTGAGGCTCACAGACCATTTGTTGGCTGACCTCACCCAGGGCTGACGTCAAGTTCACTTTTTGCCCTGGGCTGGGCCGGGTCGTGTTGCCTGGCAACAGAACACTTGCGTGTCCTAGCCTGATCCCCTGGGCTGCCCAGGGCTCTGGCCTCTGGCTGCACCAAAGCAAGGCGGACAGGCTGTGGGGGTTGCTGGGTTGCTCTGGGGGGGGAGAAGCTAAGGGGTGCAGTGATGGAGAGAAGGAGAGAGAGGAGGGAAGCCACTTCTGATTTCCCAAAACACTGGGCAGAAAGTGCCTGAGATGCTCAGTATTTGGAATCTGTTCTTTAAAAACAGTTCCTCTGTATGCCTCCTTGAGTAGACGGCAAGTGCTCCTTGAATGGACATGTTCTCAGCTGTCACCTTAGGGAGACTTCCTTGGGGAGAAGGAGACTCTAGTTCCTGCAGCCACTTGAGAAGAGGGCCACACGGGCTGAGCTAGGAGGTTTGGGAGGTGAGGCTGAAGTAGAGCTGTGTGACAGGGAGCTCTGGGGGTGGGGGTGGGTATCCACCTGGAGTGCCCCACAAGTGGATGGGGAGAGTGGATGAGCTAGGGGTGGAAGGATGGAAAGGTTCTCTTCTCCCTACACACTTGGGCCTGGCTCATTCTCATTCGTCTTTTTTTTTTTTTTTTTTAATTTATTTTTTATTGAAGTATCGTTGAATTACAATGTTGTGTTAATTACTGCTGTACAGCAAAGTGACTCAGTTATACACATATATATATATATATTTTATATTCTTTTCCATTATGGTTTATCACAGGATATTGAATTTATTTCCCTGTGCTATACAGTACGTCCATGTTGTTTATCCATTCTGTATACACCAGATTGCATCTGCTAATCCCAAACTCCCACTTCTGCCCTCTCCCACCCTCCTCCCCCTTGGCAACCACCAGTTTATTCTCCATGTCCCTGATTTTGTTTCTGTTTCATGGATAGGTTCATTTGTGTCATATTTTAGATTCCACATATAAGTGATATCATATGGTATTTGTCTCTGACTTACTTCACTTAGTATGATAATCTCTAGTTGCATCCATGTTGCTGCAAATGGCATTATTTTGTTCTTTTTTATGGCTGAGTAGTATTCCATTCATCTTTTATGTCTCTGTTTCAACATCACTTTCTCAGGGAAGCCTTCCCTTCCCCCAGACTAGGGTAGATCCCCCTGCTCTTCCCTCTCATAGCCCACACTCTTTATTCACAGCCCTTATCCCTTGTTGCAGTGTGCACCTGTCTCTCCCTCCACCCCAGCCACGAACACCATAAGCTCTGTGAGGGCAGCGGCCACCTCTGCCTGTTCACTGCCAGTCCCAGCACCTCACCCCGTGCCTGCACACGGAAGGCACTCAAGAGCGTGGCGTATCAGATGAAGGAGTAAACGAATGGAAGAAGGGACAAACAGAACAGGAGGGCACTTGCAGAGGCCCTGCTGCCCTGGTCATTTGCCTCAGCCTGCCTGGCCTTCCTGGTCGGATACTGAGGGCTTGGGAACACAGGCAGGCTGACGTTCTGTTTCCTATGCCCGGGCAGGGGAAGCCAGTGTTTCCCAAAGATTCTTGTTGTCACTGCTCCACCTGCATAATGAATAACAGCCGCTCTTCCCCAAGGATGAAATCATTTCCCTGGGATCAACATAAAACCCACAGGAAGGAAACTAGCATTCATTGCACACCTACTATGTGCCAAGCCGTTGGGTATCTTACTTGACTCTCAAAACAGCTCTGCAAAGCAAACAATTTCTGTTTTAACCGAGGCTCAGAGATGTTCAATAATTTGTCATGTTCATAAAAAAAGATCTGAAATTGGGACAGTTGTGTGCGTGGCCCTGAAGCCCATACCAAGCCTCGGTGGAGGATGGTGTCGTGGTGAGCCTTAGCCCTGAGTGCTGCCGGGAGTGCCCGTGGCCGCCTCTCCCTGCTTGCTTCTCAAAGACCAAGGCGATGATGGGGAGAGCCTCCCCAGAAAGGAGGAAAGAGGGGGCAGAGTATGAACAGAGAAATGAGACCAAGTATGCATCAAGTGTCCATTTATTCCTCAAACCTTTTGAGTATCGTTGTCAGGCACAGGGGTTTGGGGACAAAATGTCATAAAAATACAGGCCCCCTCCTCACAGAGGTCATTATCTAGTGGGTAAACCGAATAAGAAAATCAGACATTACACTTTAGCAAAATTGATGTTATGGTCACTCATTCTAATTTTTTAAATACTTGAAGTTCTCTACAGTAAAATGTTTAAAAATACATATTATAGCTCCATTCAAATGCAGGGCTCAGGGTGTGGAGAAAGCCCGGTAGAGGGGTGTCCAACCCAGACTGAAGGGCCGATCGGGGAAGGTGTCATTGAGGAGAGGACATCTGAGCTGAGTTTTGCTAGACAAGAAGGAATTCGTGAGGCGAAGGGGCAAGAAACAAGTATTGCTGGCAAAGGGCACATGCAGAGAGACGCCGAAGCGTGAAATGGCATGGCCTGCTGAGAGAATTGTAGGTACCAGTCAATTCCTATGGCCAAAATGAGGAAGATATTTTCTTCAAGTTCCCTTGTAGAACTGTCCCTCAAGTGCATTTGACACCCCTCGGGTTTTAGGGGTTTGGTGTGGTGTTTTTGGTCCTGGTTTCTCACTTTAGAGGACAGCACCAGAACCACCAGCAGGGACTTCCCTGGTGACGCAGTGGTTAAGAATCCGCCTGCCAGTGCAGGGGACACGGGTTGGATTCCTGGTCTGGGAAGATGCCACATGCCACGGAGCAACTAAGCCCGTGCGCCACAACTACTGAGCCTGCGCTCTAGAGCCCGTGAGCCACAACTACTGAGCCTGTGTGCCACAACTACCGAAGCCCACGCGCCTAGAGCCCGTACCGCACTGAGAAGCCCACGCACCACAACGAAGAGTAGCCCCCGCTCGCCACAACTAGAGAGAGCCCACGCACAGCAACGAAGACCCAACACAGACAAAAAAAAAAAAAAAAAATCACCAGCAGATGAACAGAGGAGGGGCACCACCTGGTGGCCAGAGTGTGGAGCGTTCCCTCCTCAAAACTTGCCTTCAGTAAACACAACAATCCTGCCTGCCATCAGCTCTATTAAAGAGCTGAGCATCAGGGAAATCCTCTGATCTCCAGGAACAAAAGGCAAAATAAGTAGAGGGCAATGTTTCCAAATGGAGCCGAGGAACTGAAATCCAAGTTACAGGCATAAAGGAAATTAGCCAAAAGAAAGCTTGGATTTGCTTGTCATTTCATCCAAATTTAGCAACCATATAGTGATACTATATTTGTGGAGTGTTTTTTTTTAAAAATATTTTCTGCTTTTCTGGCCTTTAAACTGATTTTTTTAATTTAAAAAAATTTTTTTTGGCTGCACCGCTCATCATGTGGGATCTTAGTTCCCAGCCAGGGACTGAACCCGCATCCCCTGCGTTAGAAGTGCAGAGTCCCAACCACTGCACCACCAGGGAAGTCCCTATTTGTGGAGTGTTTACCATGTGCCAGCGACATGGGTACACTGTGCTATGTGCTGAACATATTTCCTCTCATTTAATTCTCAGCAACAACCTTATAAGGGAGATACTACTATACCTATTTTATAGTGAACAAAGGGCAGTTCAGAGAGGTTGACTAACTCTCCCAGGATCACACAGCCAGGACACAGACAAGCTGGGATTTGAACCCAGGTTTGTGGACTCAGAAGCTCATGCTCTCAACCATTGGGTTAGACGCCTGAGGGATATGGCCATTAAACAGGTCCAAAGAAGAACTCATCATGTTGGCCCCAAACTTCTTCCTCTTCCTCCTGCATTCCCCATCCCAGCAAATGGCACTACCCTCTGCCCATCCAGTTGCCTAAGCCAGCATCCTGAGAGTTTTGACCCCACACCTAATCACTCACCAATTTATGATGCTCATAAATATCTTTAACATTTTTCTATTCTGTCTTCACCGCTGCTGCCTTAGTCCAGGCCAGGGCCATCTCTTGCCTGATTTGATGTTCTCCCAGCAGTCTCTCTCCTTCCCAGCAGTCTATAATCATCTCTCCCATTATAGACTCCATGACGATAGGGCTCCACCACTATAATCCCAGTGCATAGCACACAGTAGGGAACTCAATCAATATTTGAATGACTGAAGATAGCCTGGAATCATTATTTCCATTTCACCAATGTTACGGGCTGAATTGTGTCCCCTCAAAACTCATATATTGCAGTCCTAACCCCCAGGACTTCAGAATGTGACTGGAAATTGGACCTTTAAAGAGGTAATTAAGTTAAAGTGGGGTCATTAGGGTGGGCCCTAATCCTGCATGACTGGAGTCCTCATAAGAAGAGACTAGTCCACAGAAAACAGAGACAGAGGGATGACCGTGTGAGGACACAGCAAAAAGGCGGTCGTCTACAAGCTGAGGAGAGAGACCTCGGAAGAAACCAAATCTGCTGACACCCTGATCTTGGTCTTCTAGCCTCCAGAGAGTGAGACAATAAAGTTCTGTTGTTTAAGCCATCCAGTCTGTGGTATTTTGTATAGCAGCCCAAGCAAACTAATATAGTCAAGAAAGGAAATCATTCTCAGAGAGGTAGAAGGACTTAGCCAACACTGGATGGTAAGTAGTAATAACTAATTAGTTATACACTCAATAGTAATCCATTAATCACATTCTGTCTTGGGATCACTCTTTTAGGTTGCTTACCAAGTCTTATAACTGACTGATCTCTTGTATTATTTAACTTCTTGAATATTTGGGTACTGTTACTTCAACTGGCACCCAGGACCAGGACGGTCTTACCCTTCTCAGTATTCCCAGACTTCCTAGCTCAGCTTGGTGCTTTTTAACAATAACTTTTCAATGCACTCTTTGTTCTGTGTGATTGATTGCCACATTTGGATGGGTAACAAGGAGCTTAGTGGAAGATTCCTGATCCTCAAGAGAAATATGCAAAAAAAGGGTCACCATTTCCAGTAGTGGAATATGACTCATCTCTGAATCTCCAAACACAAACATCAGGATGACTGTCTAAGACACTGTGGAAGGCAGTGATGCACAATGTTTGGTGTTAGAATTTCCGTCTTTTAAAAAAGGAGTGTGTGTGTGTGTGTGTGTGTGTGTGTGTGTGTGTGTGTTGCCAGATAGTGGGGGAAAAGGCCTGTGGGAACAGGAGCTATATCTTCAGAGTAGCCCCTCTGAAAACAGAAGGGGCCTAAAGCACTGTGCAGGCAGGTGGCTTCATGCCAGAGACAAGACGACCCAGCAAGAGAGGCAGAGACCGAAGACAAGTCTGGCTCCTGAGCAGTAGCCCCTCTTTTGAGTAGACCTATAAACATTTCATAGTCAAAATACCCAGGGGGCCCCCAGGGCCTGGCCATACTCAGGAATGAGGACACTTCTCCAGTATCATACAAAATGGAATGAGTATGGCCCTTCCAGAAGTGAGAGAAAACCCCACTAGATTAATTGTAAGACTCCCTCTAGATTTCCTTGCTGACGCACCTCCATGGTTTAGTGCAGGTTGGGGTCTCCTGTCGCACAGGACAGTCCTCAAACATGAATATCACCTGCTTAAGATACTTAACTCTAAAGATTCATCCAAGTGGCCTAATAGCTCAAAATATCTTGACAAGGCCAGTTTCATGGGACATACGGTGGGCAAAGTAGCACCAGTTAGACCCTGTTCCCTCTCGTTGATGCGTTCAGCAGGAGGGCCCACAATGTACCAGGCCCTAAGCAGTTGTGAGCAGCAACAGACACGGACCTGTCCTCCCATAACTTATAAGTCCCTGCCACCTACACACCAAGCTGTGTAACTGAGCTGGTGGGCTTTGGGTGATTATTTATCTACAGGTAATTTTTTTCCTTCTTATTTTTTAATTTCCCACTCTGATGAACATATATTATTTCAATAAAGTATGAAAGAGAACACTTTATGTTTATTAAATATTACCTGTACCTGCTGGCTTGTTTCATAAATTTCTTCTTAAGGCCTTAGTCTCAAGCACTGGGAACGGTTACACTTTACACTGTATATTACCCTGTGTCTAATCAGGAGACAGGAACCACGCGGTAATTTAAACAGAGGGAGCTTAATATAAAAAGTTACTAAGCTATGAAAAGGGAGTAAATAAAAAGATATAAAGAGAATGCTCAAAGGTTCCCTAAGGCTGAGGGACAGTCCTCAAGGAAGGACAACTGGGAAGGGGAGCCCCTGCCTCATTGGAGAGGGTGTGGTTACAGCCCACTGGGTTGCAGAGAAGAAGTCTGGGGCAGAGCTGCTTCGCAGTTGTTGGGCGAACAGGAAACAATCGTCACGGGCACAGGTGTACAGAGGCTGGTGAGAGGGAGTAGGGGGACAGCACAGGCTCAAGGCTCAGAGCACATGGTGTCCGCCTCAGGAAGGCACGGGAAAGCGGTCAGCGGGCCTGGGCCAGGGCTGCGAGGTTGCCAAGGGACTGCTCTGAGTATGCAGCTGGTGTAGGGGGAACACAGGATAGTCCCACACACCTGCACCGCTCACCACGGAGCAGGAGGAAGAAAAAGCAGAAAGCACAGCACACAGGAACCAGGAAGAGAAGCCTCCTTCCTCCAGCAAGGACCCTGCAGCTCGCTCTGCTGGCAAACCTTAGCACTGTGTCCACTGTCAAGTAGAAAACGCTTATAGACCATTATCCCAGAGCAAGTACTGATGGGTGAATCTGGAGGTATAAGGCAATAAATTCATAGCCGGCACAAGCTGTTATCAGTAATTAGAATAAGGGTTGCCAAGCTTTTTCTATAAAGAGCCTGATAGTTAATATTTTAAGCTTTCTGAGTCATATGATCTGTCAAAACTGTTCAATTCTGTCATTGTTGCATGAAAAACAGCATACAATAAGTCAACAAATAAGCCTGGCTTGTTCCAATAAAACTTGATTTACAAAAATACCCAGTGGTTTTGACCCACAGATCATCATTTACCAACTCCTGATTTAGAACTTTAGATTGAATCATCTCTGTTCTGTGAATGGGATTACACTGAAAGGAAGGGGAATGAATGCACAGAGCTGAGGTGGGTGGTGGAGACTAAGAAAAAGGAATTTAAACGGAGATTATGTCTATGTTGTATTTTTTTGGTCCAAATTAGATGAGTGCTATGTACTGAGTGTTTGTGTCCCCCCCCACCCACCAAATTCATATATTGAAACCCTAACCCCCAATGTGATGATGTTTGGAGATGGGGCCTGTGGGAGGTAATTAGGTCATGAGCACAGAGCCCTCATGATGGGATTAGCGTCCTTATAGGAAAAGACAGGAGAGAGCTTGCCCTCCACCATGTGAAGATACACCAAGATGGTCATCTGGAAACCAGGAAGTGGGTCCTTACCAGACACCGGATCTGCCAATATCTTGATCTTCCCAGTCTCCAGAATTGTGAGAAATAAATGTTTGTTTTTTAAACCACTCAGTCTATGGTAATTTGTGATAGCAGCCCAAACTGACTAAGACAGTGAGCTATTATATTAAAGGATCTAACGGGGAACTTAATAAATTATTATCTCTAAGGGTCTTTGCAAGACAAAATAACAGTCCATATTGTGCCTTCTTTTCAGGAAGCTGAGACTCAGAGAGGTTAAGACACTTGCCTCAAATCACAGAGCCTGGCTGAGACAGAATGTGAATGATTAATCTGTCTGACTCTTAAACCCACCATGTCCACTACTCCACTCATAAGGGACAGGTGGGTGTTCCCAAACTGGGCTGCTTTAATAAAGTTGGATTTAACACCCTTGATCTTTGGCAGGCTGGGATTCCCGATCTGGAGGAAATCAATGCTTAACCTGTGGGAAGCCCATCTCCTGAAATGTCCAAGGCACGTAGAGGTGAGAGGTGAGAGATATCTGACTGTTCAGTGGCACCCCATGGATTGCCAAGTCAGTTTTGCTGAATTGTCTGGCTAGGTCACTGTCCTATTTTAGGGCCCCCTTCCCATGACTGCTTCCACGACCCTCCCAGATGAAGAATCGTTTCTTAATCAAGGATGGAACATTTGTTGGGCTTTCCCTTAAAATCTTGCAGACACTACACGTGTCCTCATTCTGATCACCCCTATTAGATGAGCTTTATCAAAATAAATAGTAACAATTTTATCACTGTTTACTGAAATGTGTTTGTCTAGGTACTTCGCATACAGTCTTTCCAGTTCTGACAACAATCCTGAAAGGTACCTAATACTGTCTCTATTTAATGACAAAGATGACATTTACATAGCAGACATTATTAATCCTTGAGGTAGACAATTTAGTGGGATCTTCTGTAAAGAAGGGAAAACCGAAGTAAAGAGGTTTGAAGAGGTTGACTTGCCCACCCCACTTATCTCCATCTGAATCCACATCTCTCCAGATGTTCAATTTGGTGTAGAAATGTAATACATGGGACCCACTTCAGGGTTAGACAGAGCCAGGTCCAAATCCCAGCCCCATTTCTTACTGGCCATCTGACCAATTGCTCCTTTTCTCTACTGAGAGCAATTCATGGCATTTTTGCATGTCTTGTAAAGGCTTTTATTCTGGACTACTTTTCAAGGATGTTTGTGCAGCAAACATCCTTGGAAGACAGAGATAGAGTCTCCCTCCACGTCAGGGGGAAAATTTGTTTTCTCCCAGGATAATAAAGATAATGCCTTCCTCTGGGGCAAAGTTTAAACAGGTTTGCTAGCAGTCCCCTTTAAAAGGGTAGGATCTACTAAGCTTAGGGTCACTCAGCTGTGACACAAACCCATTATATATAAAATATCTATCTCAGCCCACCTCTCCATTGCCCCACGGGACTTGGGGAGCAAAGGGGACCAACAAGAACATAAACCTCATGCTGCCTGCTGTACCATGAGTAACAAAGTCCTTTGTTTCTGACCCACGAGTTTCATGTCTTCTGCCAGCGTCAGTGAACCGGTGGCAGGCTAACTTGTTAGCATGTAAGTAGGATAAAATCTCAAGCCCTTCACAGTCTTTAACACTCTCATCCAAATGTCAAAAGAGTCAGTAACTCTCACTTTCTCATCTCCCACTGCACCTCAGCCTCCTGTGGTTTGGCATCAGCTCCTAGGACAATACTGAAACTATTTTTGCCGACGTCACCAAAGACCCTCTCACTGCCAGTTTCAGTGGGTATTTGATTCTGACAAAATCTTTCTGGACCTCTGCAGCCTTAACACTAGGGGCACACCCTCCTTCTGAAGTACTCTACCATTAGATTCCACGAGACCACACTTGCCTGCCTGTCCTTATTCGTCCCTTTCATGGGCTCCTCTTCCTTTAGCAGCCCCATCAATGCCCTGCCCACCTCCCTGTTGCTCCGCCTGCCCTCCGTGGATGATCTCACTCACACTCCTGGTTTTAGGAACCTCAAATATGGTGATGACGTGCTAAACTGTAGCTCCAGTCCAGACCTGTGACACAACTTACTCAGTCACCTGCTGAGGGGCTCCACCTCAAACTCAAGTGATCCTAAAAGGAACCCATCCTTCCTTGGCCCTCCACACCACCCAATCCTCCTTCTTGGACCCACACTCTCAGTTTGTGGTACACCCACCCACCTCATCGCTCCAGGAAGTCATCCTTACCCCTTCACCACCCCTCACACCCCAGAGCCAAGCTCCCTTTGAGTATTGCTTCTTTTACTCTCTATTTCAGGAATCTGTTCACCCTTACCTCCCACCAGACCCAGGCCTCCTACTGTTGTTCCCCCTCAGGTCCCAACCCTTCCTGCCTTGGGTGACTGTAGTGTCCAGCTAACTGGGTTTCCTGCCCCCCTTTGGCCCTCCTATAGCCCTCACCCCATGGTTGCCAGAGTTATGTTCCTAAAGTATAAGCCAAATCATGTCATTTCCCTGCTTTAAGCCTTTCACTTGCTCCTCACTGCTTATCTGACAATGTCCAGGTTATTAAGGACAGAGTTCACAGTGCTCTCTAAATGTTATGTCCCACCCACGCTCCAACCCCCTCCCTTAAATATTCCTTCCATCTGTCTGCTGTGGCCACTACCACTCAAACTGGAAGAGGTGGGGAGGAGGTATCTCAAAATAGCACTCATTAACTGGTACTGACTGGTTTTAATTTGTATTTTCTGGAACCAGGAATTCCTAAAATGTTGCATTAAACAGTAGGCACACATCTTCTGCTTGCCTCAAACCTATCTGAATGTGTTTGGTTGGTTTTTCTTAAAAAAATTAAGTCATGGTTTGGATCAGGAGCCAGAGTTCTACCAAATTATTGCTCTCAAGTTTGTTTGCTTCTCAGGGTCGTCTTGAGAAGGAATGAGCTATTCCTTCATTCTACCTAGTTAAGGTGCCGCTAGAACAGGGTTTGTTGATGAGAGAGAATATATACATCCCGCCCCCCCCCTCCTTTGCCATATCAGCAAGCAAATCAACACCCTTGAGCGTCCACCAGGAGGCGCCCGTGGGGGGCCCGTCGAAAGACCTGCGGTACCTTCACGATTGGAGAGGCGGCGGTGGATGCAGCAGCGATGGAACCCGGCTTGCTTCCTTTTTTAAGAATCAGTGTGAAGGAAGGGAGCAGAGCTGCGTTATTTTAGGGAGACCTTGTCGCACTCCCCCTCCCGCGGGTAGGTAGCGTCTGGGGTGTGCGCGGGCCCCATGGAGAGACGCTGGCGTTGGCTGCGGTGGCAGCTGGGGCTCCTATCGCGGCTGCGGCCGGCAGTAATCCGACCCCGCCGACGCAGGGACTGAAGAGGCGCAAGCGAAAGCGGCAAGCTGCGAACAAAAGCCCGCCGCGCGGGACGTGCGGTAAGCTAACCGGCCGGGGGACCCGGGAGCGGACGGGCTCGCTGAGCTCCAGTAGCCCAGCTGTATACGGTGGGGGGACTCGGAGGACATCTGGGGGCAGGTGGGTGTCCGAGCCTAGACTGAGGTGCATCGCGCTTTTAGCATGGACTTAAGAGAGGATTAGGTGCATCTGGGAGGACCCAAGCTCCTTCACCGTCCCTAGCAAACACCCGGTGGGGGGGACGGGGGAAAGCGGGCACAGCTCCTAGCAAGCCCTGTCCAAGAGGCAAGAGCAAGAATCGATCACCCGTCCCAGGGAGGTCTTTTCGGACTGAGGTATTTCTCTGCGCCCTTCCATCACCCCTGGGCCCGGCGCCTGGGTCTCCTTTGGCAAATGAAAATCAACCATAAACTTCTTCCCTAGGCAAATGGGGTCTTCAGAGCAGTGCACTCTGGGGATGAACAGACCTCTTCCTTTTTGTTCCTTCAAAGCTGCATCCCCGGTCGCCCGCCTAAGCTACAAACAAATACGCTAATCCTCCCGGGAATCCTCCAGAGCCTCTCTGGTCGGCTACTGCCTCTGCACCTCGATCTTTTCATTTTAACTCGCAACAGGGAGGAGATGCATCTAACGGGCCAGACGCCCAGGGGAGCTTGGCCACAGGCCTCCGCCCAGCACTCCGGCGCTGAGGGAGACTGAGGCTGCTCTCTGTGCACCCTCCCGCCCGCTGGGGTTTCAGGGCATCGGTATTATGATTTACATTCCACCGGGCCTCTGAGCCTAATCCCAAAGCGGATTAAGTTTGGGGGGGGGCGGTGACTATGAACGGGGAGGGGGAAGCCGCTTTCAAATGTATTCTTCGATGTCCTCCCTTGTCATCCGCAGAGCCTCCACAAAGGGACAGGGCTCAGCCATGGTGGATCCCGTGCCTGTAGAGGAGAAGGCGGGAGCCGAGCCCGGAGGCTCCGGAGGGGACGAAGCCGCCGCGACCGTGCCCCCTGACTCCCAGGGCGCCCCGCAGCCCGCGGCGTCTTCGGCCTCGGCCTCCGCCGCGGTGCCCCGCAAGGCTGAAGTCCCGTGCGCAGCAGAAGGCGGGCGGCGGGAGCAGTCCCCGCTGTTGCACCTCGACCTCTTCAACTTCGACTGTCCGGAGGCCGAGGGCAGCCGCTACGTGCTGACCAGCCCCCGCTCGCTAGAGGCCTGCGCCCGCTGCGCCGTTAAACCTGTGGAGCTGCTGCCACGGGCCCTGGCGGACCTGGTGCGCGAGGCCCCCGGCCGCTCTATGCGAGTGGCCACTGGCCTGTACGAGGCTTACGAGGCGGAGCGGAGCGCCAAGCTGCAGCAGTGCCGGGCAGAGCGCGAGCGCATCGTGCGCGAGGAGAAGCGGCGCCTCTTCACGCCTTTGGGCCCCGCGGCCGCCGCGTCCTCGGCCCCGAGCGCGGGCAGCAGCAGCAGCTGCAGCAGCACCAGCCTCCCGGCCTCGCCCGCACCGCGCGCCGCCCGCAAGGCCTCCTCCAGCCCGTCCCCGGCCCGGCCCCAACCTACGCCCGCGGGGTCGCGGGCAGGTAGGAAAAGCCACTCACTAGACTCCCTGTCCCGCCGGCGGGAGGGCACCCTGAGCTCCGAGTCAGGCGCGTCGTCGTCGTCCTACAGCGGTGAGAGCCTGCGGGAGCTGCACTGGCCGCCGCGGGCCTCGGCCAGGAACAGCTGCCCGGCGGGGTCGGCGTCCTCTGCTCCCAACCCTCTGGGCCGCCCATCCGCCCTGGCCCTGGCTCCCCTCACCGGCCGCAGCTTCAGCCTCGGCGACCTGAGCCACTCGCCACAGACGGCTCAGCACGTGGAACGCATCGTGCGCCAAGTGCGCGCCGAGAGGGGTCTGCGCGCGGTGCCGGAGCGCGACCGGAAGATCGCGGCGCTGATGCTGGCGCGGCACCAGGAGGAGCGCCTGTTGCTGGAGCAGCGCGCCGCGGCCCACGGCCAGTGGGAGCAGCAGCGCGTCCGCGCCGAGCAGCGGCGGGAGCGCGAGGAGCGCGAGAAGCAGCGCGCCCTGGAGCAGGGCCGCCGAGCCTGGGCCGCGCAGGTGGAGGAGCGGCGCGGCCGCCGGGGCCGCGAGGAGCACGAGGAGGCGCGGCGGCGGCAGCGGCAGTGCGAGCGCAGCGAGGAGCGGCGGCGGGAGCTGGCCGAGCGCCAGGGACTGCTGCGGCGGGAGCGGGCGGAGCGCACGGCCCGGGAGGACCGACTCCGCAAGCTGCAGCAGGAACAGAACCTGAAGCAGCGGGAGGAGGGGCAGCAGGAAGTGCGCGAGCGGGCCGAGCAGGTGCGCAGGGAGCGCGCTCAGCGCGCGGCGCACGCCAAGCAGAGTCAGGAGGGCCAGCTGCAGCGAGAGAAGCGGGAGCTAAGCCGGGCGGAGCGGGCGCGCCACGAGGCGTTGCTGCAAGGCCGGGCCCGGCTGGAGCGCCAGGAGCGCGAGGGCCTGCGGAGCTCCCTGGAGGCCAGCTTGGGCCGCGCGCAGGAGAACTACGAGCAGTTGGTGGAGCAGCGCACCCGCGAGCTGCGCGAGCGGGCCCGGCGGGAGGAGCTGCAGGGCCGGCGGGCCAAGGAGGCGGCCGAGCGCAAAGAGCGCGAGCATCAGGCACACCTGGAGGCTCTGGCCCGGGTGGGCGAGCGGCGGCTGCAGCACGCGGCGCAGGCGGCCGAGGAGGCGGTGCAGCAGAAGGCGCGGCGCGTGGGCCAGAGCCGGATGGAGAAGGAGCGGGCCCAGCGCGCCAACAAGGAGAAGGTGGAGAGGGACGAAGACTGCCGCCGGCGGGAGCTGCTCCAAGCCATCGGTCGCAAGCTGGAGCGCAGCGAGCAGCTGTCTCGGGACCGGCGCAGCGCGCTGGAGAGCGCCCGCTCCACAGCCCGGGCCTCCTTCCACGTGCGCGAGAAGGTACGCCAGGAGACCAACACGCGCTCCTTCGATCGCATGGTTCGCGAGGCCCAGCTGCACGCCAGCCTGGACCGTAAATGACCGCCGCCGTGCGCTGGCCAGAGTGCCCCGCTCAGCCCCGAGGGGCCTCTTTTGGCCATTTTGACCGGACCGTGGGAGTCCCCAGTCTGGGCGTGGCACTGCAGCGTCGCCAGGCTTCTGACTAATGAGGCAATGAGAGGACCGACGTGTGAGACCTTTCAGTCCGCCGCCTTTGTTTTTAAAAACTGACTTCGTTTGGAAATGACATAGCACAGTCTTTGACCACATCCAGCCTTGGTGGCTCCCTCACCGGTCCTTGCCAAGGTTCCCATTGTGTCTGTTGAGTTGGAAAAGAAAAGTGCTGGGAGAAAGGGTCTGGGTCGAGGCTGGGGAAGGGGAGGGCAAGGAGACAGTGCAGAGGTGACTGCCCCCTCCTGCAGTAGCCACCCCAGGCATCTTTCACATACTGGTGTCTGAGGCGACTGCGGGAACTGCAGTGGACGAGGCATCTCCTTGGCTCCCCTCCCTCTTTTAACATATGGCAAGTTGCACAAAGCTCGGAGGCCTTGCAGAAAAGCACAGCTCTTCCAAGGTATTAGGCCACACTCAAGTGACCCAAAAGCTATTGATTTTTGTGTGCTAGACTTTTAATCTGCCTCTCGTGCAAATTCTGGTCTTACTTCTGACAGGTTTTCCCTTGATTCCCCTAGGTTTTCTAGTTAGACAATCATCTGCAAATAATGATCAATTTGGATTTTTTTCCCCCTCATTCTCCCAAGTGACACAAGAAATCAGTTGGTTTGGTGATGCTGTTTCGCTTTAGTGGGAGCCCCCAGCCCCTCGGGGGAGGCGGGTTCCTTAGGCAGCAGTGTGTCCCCCGATTGAGCTTTCCTGCAGGGTAGTTTTAGGGGAGGCAGTGTCTGATGGCCACCTCCCAATGTGGAGCCCACTCCTCGCAGACAGCAGCCGTGCCTTAAGAAGCAGAGCTACCTTATGTGCCTGCCCAGGCCAATTCTGCCTCAACCTCCAGCCCTGGATGAAGTCCCAAGAGTGGGCCCCAGAGAGTCTGGGGTGTCGGATTCCCTCTGTGAAGGAATCATCACAACTGCTCTGAGGGCAATTACTTTACTGTGGTGGCAGAAGAGCTGGAATTGCCTCTTTGCTGTGAGGGTCGTGCTCACTATGGTTGGCAGTGTATCTTCCTCTCCTCTCCTTCCCCACGTGAGGAAAAAGAGAATCTCCCTCTGACATTCCTGTGTCCCTCTCCCCTACAACTGAAAGTATTTAGTCAATCTCTCTGTGCCTCACCTTTCCTATCGGCCAGATGGGGCCATCAGTACTCTTCTCCTGGTACCTCAAGATCTCCCGGATCCAAAGCACCGCCTCAGTATTATTTGTTGGTCTTCTTTGTGCCTTTCTTGACCTGGAGTTGGGAGGCAGGAGCGCTGCTGTTGGCCTAGTTTGTTTCTGGGAATATGGATTCCTGGTGTAGGAAGGGGCAGTGCGTCAGGGACAGATGGTCATTTAGCCTCTGGGGGAAAATGCACGCAAGACCAGGCCACTTTCTGGTCCAAAAAGTCCCATTCAGTTGCCTTCGGGCAACTTTAACCTTTAGAGTGCTTCCCTTCCAGGAAGCCGAAATCAGCCCCCAGCTATGTCCACCCAAGGACTCTACCTTCATCAAGGAAGGTGGGAAGTAAAACATTTCTTTTTACATTAAGTCAGGATCAAGAAATAACAGTTACCAAAAAAGAAAGAAAAGAAGAATCAGGGTAGAGAACTACTCTACTAGACATATTTCATGTATATTCTGTTGGGCAGAATTGTCCCTAAAGTGTCTGGTGTTACACACACACACACACACACACTCACACACACACATTCTGTTAGCCCCTCCCCCCCCCCCCCCCTGCAATCAAATGCCAGCAGGTACAGGAGTATTGTGTAGAAGGAAGCAGTGCTTAGGTGTTACACTTCAGATGATGTGAAACCAGAAAAGGAGCTGTGGCAATGCTTACTTCTTGAATGGGTGAATTTTTCCTTAAATTTTCATGTCGGTAACCAGGTTGTCAGTGAGCTATAATAATCAGCCTTGTCTGTGAGTCAGGGGCATTTAACTAAAAATGTTAATGTGATACTGGTTCTTACCTTGTGGTTCCTGATTTGATAGAGGGGCCTTTGAGACCTTAATAGAAAGTTCCACCTAAAACTACTTCCTTCCAAAGTATATGCATTCATTTGAGAAGGACACAATCTGCTTTTTTGGATAAGGCGCTGAAAGGTACGTAGGTGATCTTCCTCGGCCCTTTAGTCAGTTTGTTTTCTGACTTCTGAGTGACTTTGGGTAGATCACCTCTGTGTGCCTCAGTTTCCCCACCTGTAGAATGGGGATCATGATTTCTGCCCTCCTCACACAAACACTGTGAGGATGAATCAGAATCAAAGTGGTGCTCTCAGTTCTAAGACTTTGGAACGGCAGGTGCAATCACTGTAAACAGGAAGGATCATGTGACTGCACTATGCCTAGAGTGTAATGTACCATCGTGACCTAGTACAGAAAGGAATCTTCTGGAAAAGCACATTGTGGATCATAATGCCACATGTGATGCAAAGGCCCAGGTCTGAATGTCACCAAATTAGACGTTTGCACTTAGAGAAAAGCACAGTGTAAAGGAAAAAAACTTTGGATCCTTTAAATATATGTGTATAGCTAAGTAGAATTCAAGCAAAAACAGAAGCCAAACTTGGTAATAGTAAAGAAAGGTTCTTCCAAGTGTCAGACCATCTTCTAGAATGTAGAGCATCTCTGTATTCTAGGATAAGTGGTCATGTTGCTCTTTGAGGAGGAGCAATTTCCAGGATCCTTTTTTGTGCCCTTTATTTATAGTCTTCTCTTTTTTTTTTTTTTTTTTGGCTGTGTTGGGTCTTCGGTTCGTGCGAGGGCTTTCTCCAGTTGCGGCAAGCGGGGGCCACTCTTCATCGCGGTGCGCGGGCCTTTCTCTATCGCGGCCCCTCCCGTCGCGGGGCACAGGCTCCAGACGCGCAGGCTCAGCAATTGTGGCTCACGGGCCCAGCTGCTCCGTGGCATGTGGGATCTTCCCAGACCAGGGCTCGAACCCGTGTCCCCTGCATTAGCAGGCAGATTCTCAACCACTGCGCCACCAGGGAAGCCCTATAGTCTTCTCTTTGAAGTGATGCCAGAGAGAAGGAGTGTTTCTTATTCCGAAATGCAGCGAGAGAAAATCAGAGGGGTGGGGGCGGTGGGGATGATGGACAGAGAAAGTCTTACTTCTCCTGATGTGAACATTCTCACAAGTGCCCAGAATTTGTCTCCGCACACCACGCTGGAACTTCTTACCATCCAGGAAAGTGCAGCCTTGACATAACCCCAGGCCTTCACATTTACCCCTTGGAACATCCCCTTGCTCAGAACAGACGGAACGTGAAGTGGGATGAAGAGGAATGGAAAGGGTTGGAAAAAGCTTTAGTTTGGTTCATTACCAAGGAAACAAGCAGGACAAAACCATTTCAGATGGAATCATCGGTGAAGCTAGCCCAGTGTCCTGCTCGGGCAATGACCAGTGCCTACACCACATCTGGACAGGAAGATGGAAGTTTCCTTTCAGAAGCACACAGACTGCGTCTTCAGTGGAAGCAGTAAGCAGGATTTTCCTAAGGCAAAGAGTCTGTAGGGGAGAGAAGGCACGTGAGAATGCTGTTTGTGTTCAGGCCATTCTGTAAAGCCTACCACTTATCATCCCCCTTCCTTTAAAAAGTCCACTGAAACAGAGGAGTGATCAACTCTACATAAAGGCCTGTATCTTATTTACCATTGACTCCCCTGCAGCCCGTGGTTTAGCACCTCGTATGCGGTAAGCACATACATACTGGATGGAGAGAGGGATAGACGATGGATGGATGATGGACAAAGAATGGTAACCAGAGGACATCTCTATAGAATGGATTGAATGGAGGCCTCGATTCATTTGTCAAATTAGTATTGAGCTGTACGCCAGGCATTGCTCTTGGTGCTGGGGAGACAGAGTCTCTCTGACCCTTGACCCTGGAGAACATCCGCGCTGCAATGTCATGAGATGAGCAGATACCTCTGTTTCCCCATTGGGCTTAACTACCTTCCCATCCTTGTATCCAACCACAGGCAAACCTGATGGTCCTTCAAGCACTGATTTCAAGGCTTTTCAGTTTCCCGGGGACACGCAATCCGCCAACCAACCATCATCTAGTCACTGCTGTTCTCTTTCCCTCAGATGAGCCTTGATTAATCAGGTCAAATTCATAAGGTCATGTACTTAATCAGCTTTAAATTACAGTAAAAAGAGAGAGAGATTAATTACCTTCAAGGGCATTATCAGTGTTGCCTTTAACAGAGGCAGCGTAAATAATGATCGTCAACATAGAGAACCAAGCCTCAGGCCGTGCAGAGTCCCAGATCACCAAAACAGGGTACCACCTCCATCATTAGACTGTTCTTGCTGAGACAAGCACTTCCACACTTCAGAAGCATTTCCAGCTTTAAAGTCCCAACAGAAAGAGACTTCTGATTAGTACCAAATTGATAAGAACGTTTAGTGAACCAGAATATCCCATTTCTTAAAGCTTCCAGGTGATTGAGCTTACCCCCAGGTTGCTCCGTAGACTTGCCTTTTTCCACTGTTTGACTGCATCTCTACCCTGCATGTCCCAGGAAAACCTTAGGCAGAGGAGCATAAGGAAATCTGGCATTTCTCAACACAGCCTGGAAAGGGGCTGTCAGAGATCCAGCAGACAAGTCTCTGTTCTAGAAATGTTACTTAGGCCTTAGATGTGACACACTGGCTTTGGGTATCTGATGCAGCACCCGCAGCATTACGCCTGATCACATGCTTTGGTTACGTGACTCTACGCAAGAGCACTTCGTCTGCTCACGTACGTGCTCTGTTCCACGGAGCTCTGGTGCTCTGGACACGCACCTCCTCCCAGCCCCTCATACTCTCCCTGGTGCTGCTTTGGCTTCACATAGGTCGGGGCTGGGACAGAGGGTGCGGTTAGTAGCAGGTGTTAGGATATAGAAGTGGAGGTGGTTTCTTTCTGAGGAACACTGGTAATCACTGTTCGCAGTATTGTTACTTCCTGATTCATCAAATGCCGTCACGTCGGTATTTGAGCACAAAAACCTAGTCTGCAGTGATTTTTAAATTAGCTGCCACTTTGAAGTGTTCATGCCTTTCTTCCTCTCCACTAGTACAGTATTGATGGCATGTTTTTTGTGTCAGACACTTGAACAATTCACAGGACTGTCAGAAAGATGATCCATCTCTACTCCTGTGTTGGAGTGTACACGCGCATGCACACACACGCTCCTACCCACCCCAGCATCAGCGTTCTTGCAGAGGGAGGGGACGTGTAGCCATCTCATTCTTTCAGAGAAGGGTAAGCTCTGGGAACAATGAGCTGCCCCCTGGTGGGGGTCCAATGATTCCACCTATACCTCCAGTTCCAAGGCTGCTTCAATCTCTGGCTTGTGAGCATGGTATCCATATTTCCCAATTCCACCACTGAGCCACATGGGTGACAAAGGATTTTCATGTTGCCACTACACCTCTTCCCCCTACTTAGTGTGAGACTGACTGGGAAATGGAATTTAGATGCCAAAATGTTGACATTTGGAACATCTCAGTGTGACAGAATGATTGATATCTACAGAATTCTGAACGTCCGATCCGTGTGGCTACCATACCTTCAAGGCAAAGTTTTTGGCAAAGGAACAAGCTTTGTTGACTTATTCAAACTATTACCTACTATTCCACAGGCCCCTCCTGTCATCTGTAAAATGAGGACAATAAATCCTACTTGGTAGAGAGTTCCTAAATAGAGTTAATGCTTGGAAAGCAGCACAGTCCTTGGCAAATAGCACTCAATTTGTGGATACCATTATTCTGAACTTGGGAAGGTGGCAAAGGAAGGAATGGGGTAGGTTGAACTTTAGCCAGGTGGTACTGGTGGACCCCAGGCTCAGATAACAGCCCTTTGCAGTTGTATGTATCCCTTGCTGTGTGGCAATCCCTCAACCATTCCAAAGGAAGGGGCTCTGGAATAATGGGTCCCCAGTAATGTGTCATAGTCTGGGGCTGGGGGGGCAGGATTACCATGTTTACCAAATATTTGGCAATAAAATTGACGTATGATGATAATTTTTGAAATTTTATTTTAAGACTTGACTAAAATGGCAAAATGTTTTTAAATTTACATCTCTTTCTTGGGGAAAAGAGGGTGTGCTGCTGTCCTGGTTAGACTCAAATGCTTTGGTAGCATCTTTAGCAGAACCAAGTAGAAGAGGGTGTGGGAGAACCACTGTTCTGGGGTGCGCTGGTAATGCAGGATGTGGTACCCGGCAGGAATTCTGAGATGTGCAGCCATCTCTGCTATGGCCCCATGGGCATGAGGAAGAGGGTCTGGGACAAGCCCAACCCGGGAGAGCGCTGATGGGCTCACTGTGGGAACCGATGTTGGACCAGGAAGGAGAGAGGTGGGTGTGCCTTAGCATTGCTTCATCCTCAACAAATGACATTCTCTGATGAGGCACAGAAGATGCCCCCATCTCCTTCCCTGCCCCCCAACCCTGCACACAGTTGCGTGGAGGTTAGCTGCAGGACTGGATCTGCAGAAGTCCATTCCCCACACTGGATGTACATCAATGCACAGAGATGCTGAACAGGCCTCCTGGCCCGTGCTGGCCCGCACTGTGCATTGGGAAGTGAGGACCACAGGTGAGGTGAGCTGCTAGGAGCTCTCCTGCATTGTCACCTTTCTTCTGCCCTTGGATGCCCTAGAGGGAGGCCCCAGTGGACCTTAGAGGTCTCCTGAGCCCTCATCAAAATCATAGAGTAGGCAGAGCATGCCTCCCAAAAACATCTGCTTGTTTGAAGAGAACCCACAGGGTGAGCAAAACACATAGCCAAAGGAAAAATTTTGCTAATGTTGTGATTGCAGGGGTAATGATAGCTAACGCATGCTAAGCACTTATACTGGGCAGCCGACTGTTTTTTGGTTTTGGTTTTGGGGTTTTTTTAAGCACTTAATCCTCACAAGGGCTTTAGGAGGAAAGTACATTATTATTCCCATTTTACAAATGAGAAAATTGAGGCACCGAGTTTAAGTGACTTGCCCAAGGTCACACAGCTAGTGTTGGGCAGAACTGGGCTTGGGGAATTGAGTTTAAGTGGGCTTAACTTCAGCTGATACACATGTCACTTACTAGACCAGCCCTTCCTGCCTCTTGAGATTCACAGCAAAAGGATATTAGGAGTGGAGCAGTTTAATTGTTTGATCCAGGCTCAGCTGAAAGCTCTGGCCTTACGTTTCATAGTCTGCCTCGGTTGCCATATGTGGGTCAAGAATTCTGCCTGGGCTCCTACTTCCTGCAGCCACGAAAATAAGTGGAAACAAATGACAGGGAGGGAGGAAAGTGAGCTTCTTTGGGAAAGGAAAGGGCTGATTTATGAAGGGTCATTAAAATAAGTAAGAGCATCATTATGTCCAAGAAAGGAGAAAATGCAGTGAGAGTGGAGGAAAAAAGGAAGGGAATCAAAAAAGAGAGAGGCTGGGGCATACTAGGAGGAAGCCAGAGACAGAAAAATTCAGGTGGGATCTATATCTTGTGAGTCTGAACACAGCTAAATAAGTCAGTGCCTCAACAGAGGAGCAACAGGCCCACGACTGGAGCCGCCTTAAGGCAGCTGAAGCAAGACTCAGGGAGGAGAAAGGAGAGAGCAGGTGCCTTAGACACTGATAGTTGCTATAGGTCCCAGTTCAAAATTGTTCATAGTCTAGATGTGTCAGATCTACAAAGATAAGGCTAAGCAAGCCATCTCTAAAGGGCTTTCCAAAAGTCGCCAAACTTCTAGCAAAAGGAAAGTACAATTAACGAAAACATACATAATTTCTTGTGCTGGTGATTAAGCCAGTTAAGAAATCCTTGGAATCCATTCGAAGGTACTTTTGAGATACCCCTTCTCTATGTGGGCCCAGAACAGATATAGTTTCTACCTCAAGTAGCAGAAAAAGTAAACAAAGCTCAAGGCAAAGACAGTATGCTTTGTAACGTTGAGGACATGATGGGTAGCAGTATTTGGAAGGTGAAGAATTGAAATGTACACAGAGCACTAGAACGTAGAATGATTTAGAAGGCAATAGATCATATTTATTAGGCAAGAGAAAATCTATTATTGATTTTCTTTAATGTTCTTATCATCTAATCCCAATGAAAGATGCCAGATTGCCCTGAAGCTTTCAGTTTGGCTGAACAGTATGAAACCATTGATATTCAACTGTTTTTTGCCCTACGAAGCAACAAACAGAGGGATGACTTGTGCCCTAAATGGGCTGTCTGAAGCGCCTACCGGAACTGGAGGTGGGGGCTGTGGGTGTGGGTAGAGGCCCAGATGGCTGGGGCACCCAGGTCTCATGCAGAGAGAGATGTCCCTTAAGGAGCTGGCATAGGCAGGTCAAGGGCAGCCTGCTGGCCTGCATAGGCGAAGGGCAGCTTTTCTGCCTGCAGGAAGTGTAAATTTACATCAGCACGTCTAAATGGGAATCCATTTGGTCTCCCCGCACAGATTGGGCTGCACAGCCCTTCATTTTCTTAAAATCTGCAAACTTTTCTGCAGAGGCTGTGGCCTCCTGGCCGACTGCACGCTCCCAGGAGTCCTGCAGGGAGCAAGTTGATCAGCACACTGCTGCCTGCTCAGAATACCAAACAGCAAACAGCAGTGCAGGGCTCCCAGTCCTCTGCTGCAGCCGGCTACCCCGGCACAAGCTCCACCCTCCAGGAGCCCTTTCTCTCCCTCCATTGTCGCTTTTCTACAAGCCCACTTGTTTCCAGGTGGCAGAAATACGTCTGCAATCCAGCAATATATTTCTAAAACCTTCTCCATGACAACGCAGGGCCGTGAGCAGACTGCCAGATCCGAGCAGCCAGAGAACTGCCCTGGGAGCAACGGCATAAAGACAGCACACGGCAGCTGGGGATGCTAAAAGTCTGCCTTAGCAGTGTTGCAGTTTGGGGTTAACACTCCCCATCTTCTGGGGAAGCAGTGAGCCCGTGTCTCCAGATGCCCAACAATGATAATTCATAAACCCTGATGTTAGCACAGAAGCCAAATAGCCCAGGGAAGCTTGGACGTCTTTTCTTCTTGAAAGATCTTTTGCAGCAGAACAAGAAGAGAGAAATGCAGCAAAGAAGGACCTGGGTTTTTTAATGGGTTGCCAGTGTTTTATGATTGTACAAATTCTTTATACATCTCAAGTGCCATCCAGATGGTACGTCTCACAGATGTCACCTCCCCACACCCACCCAAATCACCCCTAGCCCCAGACAATCTCACAGTGGCCAGAGCCTAAGAACCAAAATCTCTACTTTCCCTCCCCACTATTGAATGACATTAACCTTGGGGCAGAATGCCAGGCACAGCAGAGATGGCTCCTCGAGACCCAGCATCCACAAAGAAGCTTCCTAGGAGCTTGTTGTCAGGAGTATGGAGGTCATCAAACAAGGGAGAAAGCCAGAGGAGCAAGGCAGGGACATATGTGTGAGTTGGAAACAGGGGTGAAGACAGAAGCCAAACCAGATGGCACCGATTCTCCTTCCCAACTCTGCCCTTCAATCTAGCTTCTTTATGGCTAAACCAGAGGCAGGACCTCCAGATCTCAGGGCATCCTTTAGTGAGGAGCCAGGTGCTTTCCCTGCCACGCTCACACTGCACCCTTCCCCAGCCTGCACCCCACCTGTTTAAGCAAAGCCCTCTCCAATGGTGTGGTGGTTTAATAGTTTGGCTTCAAAACAAGGGGTACCAAACCTCTGAACTCCGATCTGGGTTCAGAAGGACATACTCATGTCAGAGGCATTGAAATCAGACCATTTGCCACCAGTCAGGGCATCAAGCAAACCCAAACTCAGAGAACCTTGAGCCACCTACCCCCATTCTCCTGGGGTTTTCAAATAGGGTCAGGGCTCCCTCCACCTCCGTTCTTCTGATGGGGTCAGTGCTGAGCTCCTGCTCTGCGGTCAACACCAGCCCTCGCTGCAGGGCGGGGGAGTGGACGTCTCCTCTGGGTTGTTTCCTGTGGTCACTTACTCTCCACACAGAGAGTGAGTTGACAAGGGGGTGCCACAGGCACGTTAGCTTTGGCTCTGGGGTAGTTCACAGCTACGGCTACTCTGTGTCATTAAGTACGTTATTTTTATCTCCTAAGTTACAGGACTGGCAACAAAACTGGCAGTGCCCAGTGCAAACTGAAAATGCATGGTCTTTCATTCAAATATTATTAACAATTTCCAGACGGCTACAGCAGAACGTTCAACACAGCACAGGACCCTTCTACAAGGCCCCGTGAGCTGCACAAGATCTACCCCCATGAAGCCAGGTCTGCCAAATCCTTATCCTTGGTAGAAGAAGCTGCAGCCACACACCAGGAGATAACATTTCTGGAGTTTTATTTTATTTTATTTTATTTTTATTTTTGGCTGCGTTGGGTCTTTGCTGCTGCACGTGGGCTTTCTCTAGTTGCGGCGAGCGGGGGCTACCCTTCATTGCGGTACGCGGGCTTCTCATTGTGGTGGCTTCTCTTGTTGCGGTACGCGGGCCCTAGAGAGCGCGGGCTTCAGTAGTTGTGGCTCTAGGGCTCAGTAGTTGTGGCTTGCAGGCTCTAGGGCGCACAGGCTTCAGTAGTTGTGGTGCACGGGCTTAGTTGCTCCACAGCATGTGGGATCTTCCCGGACCAGGGGTCGAACCTGTGTCCCCTGCATTGGCAGATGGATTCATAGCCACTGTGCCACCAGGGAAGTCCATTTCAGGAGTTTTAAACTTTAAGAATGATAAGGACTTTGACAGTTGCAAAACTAGACTCAGAGAAAAGAAATTCAGACATCCTATTTTGTTGTTTTCCTTTATCTAATTCCTATTCAGATCTTTCCCTACACATGAGTACAAGGGTTAGGGAGTGTTTTTCTGGGCCCATCAGATGTGGGTGGTAGGACACAGCCTTTGCCAAGGTGGAAGAACCTGGTTTCTGCCCATTTCATTAACAATCAGCCTTTTTTACAAAATTATGCAGTGGTTAAAACTGTAGTCAGACAACATGGCCTTCAGATCACCTTGAGCAAATTATATAATTTCCCTGAGCCTCAGTTTCCTCATCTGTAAAGTAGAGACAGTAATGGTACCTACCTCACAGGTGGTTGTAAGAACTAAATGAGATAAAAAGTGAAGAGAGAAGAGCACAGTGCCTGGCACGTAATATGAGTGCAATAAATAGCTTTTATGATTAATCTCATCATTATTTTTTTTATTATTATTATTTTTTAAGATTTAATTTTATTTATTTTTGGCTGCGTTGGGTCTTTGTTGCTGCACACGGGCTTTCTCTAGTTGAGCGGTGGCTTCTCTTGTTGCGGAGGACGGGCTCCAGGCGTGCAAGCTCAGTAGTTGTGGCACACAGGCTCCAGAGCGCAGGCTCAGTAGTTGTGGCGCACGGGCTTAGTTGCTCCGCAGCATGTGGGATCTTCCCGGACCAGGGATCGAACCCATGTCCCCTGCATTGGCAGGCAGATTCTTATCCACTGTGCCACCAGGGAAGCCTCCTCATTATTTTTTTAAGTAGGTGCTTCTAAAAGATGAGCTCTGTTGAAACAGAGGTAGCCATGAGCTGAAGTATTTCTCTTAACCTCACTCTCAGGGAGAAAGTGCTAGAAGGGATACAGAGAGACTGGCTGGAGGTATCCATGTTCTACCCTAACAGCCCATTAGGGTGGGATCATGGACCCTCAACTAACTTCCTGAGGTTTCTCCCCCAAAGCTCAGTTAAGGCAGTTCTCTTGCCAATTCACAGACAAAATTAAGTCAAAGCATAAAACTGCTTTAATTTTAGATTCCCACCCCCACCGTGAGGTTTTTCTTAAGACTTTGGTGTGTGCTTCTGGATATCTAAACTAGAATGTAGACTAAAATGGCAACCGTTTAAAACCAACGTATAGTGAGTATTTTTAAATTTAAGACCACAAAGATTCATGACTTCCACATGATTTGTCACCTGAACATATTTAAGTAAGGTGAACATGAACTTTGGAACAGTGACCTTGCATCAACATTAGCTTATGTGAACTAATCCCAGGCCCTAGGGGATTCCCCTGCTTGATGACTTATTTGAGGGTGGCCCCCACTCCGACCCCTCCTCACCCTGTGCTCCACTAGGGAGGTAATCTGAGCATGGCCCATCAGGGGCTGAGCCCTAGGAAGCTCAGCCCTTCGTATCCCTCCACAAACATGTGCGATTCTGGCTCAAACACCAGGAACAATTAAACAACCATCATCTCCTTGTCATGGTCAAGGACAAGTCTGAGACAAATGTGGGGTCTGAATGCCCCGCTCTGAGGCAGTACTCCCCTTCTTCTCAAAAGCTCTTTTTTAGGCTAAAAAGAGTTTGCTCTGGGGCAAACTCAACCCCTTAAAGACTTGCTTACACCCCAGGCTGGGGCTCACTAGACCCACGGAGCCGTCAGGAAAGCTGACATTATTTCTGAGCCTCCTGGGCTGCGGGATCACAGTAGTGCATGTGTGGAAGTTTGGGAACGTGGACGATGCTGTGTGTTTGGTCCCCAAAGCCAAGGCTGATGGACAGTGAGGCAGGCCAACTGCGCTCTTCCAAACCCTCAGGTCGCAATGAAAGCCGCGGTCCACGCAAAGCACCCCAGAGAAAGTCTGGCAAAAGAGAAGGAAGCACTAATAAAAAGCAGCAGCGTCTAACTGCTGCCAAGGCCAGTGCTCTTGGGAACTGTCTTCAAGGAAATGCTGGCGGGAGGCCAGAGCCCCAGCTTTCAGAGTCAGCTTCCAAGGCCTTGGTCCACTGGATGGTTCCTAGTTCCCTCCATACAGTGACCAGAGAAATCCACCAGGGCTGCCCTGCCCCAGATTTGTAAACAGACCTCCATAGCTGTCTATAAATTGAAAACAAATTACAAAAGAGTTTGCATACCTTTTCCAATTAAATTTGATGTATGGATTTTTCCCCTTTTTACCAAGAGACTATTTTTGCCCAGGTTTTCAAGGCAAAAATAATCTTGTGAGACCTAATCAAAATACTCCCAGGTCTCATATTAGGGTGGAGCTTTCCTGATAACAGGGGTCTTATGGTAATGTACCCCATGGACTGGGGTCCAGCACTGAGCTGCACTTAGGCCATAGTTAACAAGCTCCCTGGGGAGCACTTCTTTCCGGAGCCTAGACTGGCTGACTGGAGGTGGAAGAAAGCCCTGGGTGTGTTTGGAGGAAGGGAGAGAAGAGTGGAGATTGTTTTTCAGGTTTTGCTTGCGATTAAGCAGTGGAAGTGTTTGAGATCCCTTTAGGCAAGAACCAAGGCAGTTTGCAAGTGAGTGGCACTACCATTGATCTAATCAACAGTCACTTAATTCTGACTGTATTCCAGATCCTGAGAACAGAGGGCAGGTGAGATCGTGGTCCCTGCCTTAAATCTCTGCCAGTCAGGTAAGGTTGCAAACAAGCCAATAAGTTTTTATAAGACCCTGTGATGTGTGTGCTCCAGTGAGGACACGGGTGAGAACTCACAGGAAGTCCTGGTCCTGGGAGCAGCAGAGATGGCTTCCTAGAGAAGTGACGTCTAAGCTGAGACTGGAGGGATGAGTAGAAGGCTGAGAAGAGGCTTGTTTTTCTCTTGCGTGATATTCCATAGGCAGGCAGATGGTCCAGACTGGGTAGACAGCCCACAGCACGAGGTCGTCCAGGGCCTGGCTTCCTTCTATATTACTTTGCCATCTTCTGTGGCATTTTCCTCGCTTGCAGAATCAAAACTAACTCACCAACACTGCTTCCATATTCCAGGGAAAGAGAAAACGTGGAAGACAAACAATTTCCTCTTGTGGGAGTTGCGTGCATCACTTTTGCTTCCATCTCACTGGCCAGAACTTAGTCATATGGTCACTTTTTGGCTACAAAAGAGGCTGGAGAATATAATCTCTGGCTAAGTTGCCATGTCTCAAGCTAAAACTAAGAGGGAAAAAGGGGGGAATGGACACTAGTGGACAATTAGAAGTCTTTGTCACAGTGGGAGAGAGAATGGTCTATGCATGTATGCCCTTGTCAAGGGCAAGAGGTAAAAGAGAGCACAGTGGACTTGGGGAGGAATGTGCCAGACACTATACTAAGTACATTATCTACATGATTTCACTTAAACCTCATAATCCTACAAATAAAAAGTATTACCATTTTAATTTTAAAGAAGAGGAAAGTGAAGGTCAGAGAGGTTGGGTGATTTTCGTAAGGTCACACAGTTGTAAAGGTGAAGCCAAGATTTTGATCTAGGTCCACCCGGCTCCAGACCTGCTGGTCTCTCCATGAGGCTACAGTGCCTCTCTGTGAAGCCACCTAGAAGGTAGAGGAGGCTCTGGGAGACTCCAGGAGTCACTGGGGGCCAATGGTGGGGCACTGCAAGGAATGAGTGAAGACTAGGAGGCAGGGAGGAGACTGGCAACAGTTGGCAAGTGAATCCAGGAAGGCACATCTGATAAAACCAACCATGTCTGAGTCTAAGAGAATCAGTGTCCAGATTCTGCTTTGAGATCAAATTATCCCTAGTAGTTGAATTCTAGAATCTCAAGGCACTCAGATATAAGGATCTTGTTCCTCAAACTGATCAACAGGATAGTTTTGAATGATCATCCACAGACATCTAGTCCTACCCCACTCAAAGCAAGAGCCCCTCCTGCAGCATGCCTGCTGGTTGCTCATCATTGGCAACTCAAAGACTTTCAGGGCAGGGGAGCTCACCACCTCCAGCCAGTGTCTCTGTCAGAAGACTCTGGGTACCCTGAGCCCCTTCTGAATGGTCCAGCTGAGGGGGAGATGGATTCTACACAGCTGTAGAGGTTGAGTGAGGCCCAGCTATCTGCTGGTGCATTTAATCCATCAGTCCACTGATTGAAGAGTTCAGGGAGTCCAAGGCCAAGGTTATGTGAATCTCTACACAGGACATTTCTCTTCACTATGCTTGTCCTAGGGCCTTATGAGACAGAGATCCTGGACTATCTGATTTCTGATGGCTTTTCTGACCTCCATGAATGTTAGACATGTTCATTAATCCTTTTACCCGTAGCCTCACAATCACAACCTTGAAGAAAAATCACTTTGAAATTTGCAACAGATTTGGCCTATGAATAATTCAGCATGGCTCTCGACTCAGGGGAAGTATTCAGTTTCTGAAGCTTCTTAACCTACAGGAGACAGTAGATAAGATGCTGCAGGGATGCGTCTGCTTAGATTGGAGTGAATGGATGGGAGGAAGGATGGAGGGAAGGAAGGACAAAAGGAAGGAGGACAGGGAGGGTGGGAGGGAGTGAAGGGGGAAGGGAAGTTAGATATAAAACAAATTTCCTTCTTCAAGCAGTCTTAGAAGCTCCCAAGGACTTCAGCTCATGTTGGGGAACAGGCACTGGGGGAAGAATTGTGGTCAGGCTGTGGTGCCAGGCCGACCTGCCTCGAGAGCAGCTACAGGAGAGTAACCATTGAGTGTGGAGCTTGTCCACCATGGAACCAAACTTGAACCCAGGTAGGAACCCGGCACCAGCGTGCAGAGCTCCTCCCTGGAATGCCCAAGCCTGTGGGACCATCCCCCATCCTCCTATTTTGTCTTGGCTTTGTCTCCAGACTAGAAGAGATAGAAGGAAAGAGATGGGGACTTGACTGAGTTTCAGCCCCGGTTCTACTTTTCATGGCAGTGGGACCTCAGGCGGGTCACTAATGTGTGGTGTCATCAGGGTAACTTTATCCGGCTAAGGATGACCAGGATGACCGTTATCTGGCCAGAGACCCTCCCACTTCCATCACAGGTGGGGTCTCAGCTTACTGTCTTGGAATTCTTTTGCTTTTTAAATAAATGCATTTTTTACTATTCACCTCCCACTCCAAGGAGGTGAAGTGGATAGAATTTTTTTTTTTTTTTAAATCCTATCCTATCACAGGTCAAACAAATGCAAACTCTTTACTACTGAAGCTCATTTGCCCTGGTGGACCAGGTTGCCCCATGTAAGGGACTCCCTAGTGCAGGCTGAGGGCTCACTTAAGAAGCCTATTTTTTTCTCCTGTATCCCCAAACTACTTAACGCTCCCATAGAAAGGAAAGGTGAGTCCCAGGAAAAGCATGCCAAGGAAAAGTGAGCAAGAATTTCTGTCCAAGATCCAGACAGAGCAGGTCCAATCCACACACCTCAGGCTCACTCAGGGAGGGAAGTCCCCAGGCGTGGAGAAGAGCCCAAAGAGGCACCCTTCCCCATCTTGTGGGCCTAGAGTGATGCCTCCTTCCCCAGGCCCTGGATCACCCCTGATATCATCCTGTTCCTTGGGGATGGGAGGAGAGGGTGGGCAAGGCTAGGAAGAGTGAGATTGCAAGCTTCTCTTGAAGCCAGCAGTCTCTGATCTCTGTTTCTTCATCTTTAAAATGGAAACTGTAAAAGCACCAGCCCTGTTTCTTCATGGGCTGAGGCAATGGGGGTGAAGGTATCAACAGCGAGGAGGCTCACAATACTGGCTATCATGGTGGGGCTGCCAGTTTCCATTTCAGGAAGCCCTCGCTGGACTGGAGATAGACCACGAGCATACTCTGGCTGCAGCAGGTTCCTTGGAGGGACGCACACTGTGTATGAAATATAGTCCCTGCCTGCAAGTTGCCTAAATGCTTGTCGGGAGCAGAACATACTCCTGCAATACCCTGAGGAACCGCCCTGCAATGGTAGACAACCTGGTGCAGGGTCTTTGCTGCAGATTGATGGTTGTATGCAGTTAGCATGCTTGTTCTAGCATCTGAGTCCCATGGCCTCCCTCCAATCGGGCTCCTGGCATCCTCCACACCTTGGTGGAGTCACCAGGACTCCCAGCCTGGTCCTTTACTCAGTAGTTCCAAAACCCTTTCAGAACCTAATCCACCCTGGGAAAGAGGTTCACGTCAGCCTGGTCCAGATGTCAGTGCATTGTTTACAATGGAGAAGCAGCCCCTCATTTGCACAGAGCCCACATCCTTCCAAGAAGGCATAAATCCACGTAAGGGACCCAGTGAGAGACCGGAAGTTTTCCTCATAAAAAGAGTGAAACCAGAGGGTACTGGGCAGCCTCACGAGGCATCATCTATTACTCCATCACAGTTGCATGGTGACTGCATCCTACGCCCTTCTCATCCACAGTCTCTTTCTCGCTGGGTATCTTGGGAACCCTCACTCTCCTGACAGTCCGTTGCCTCTTTTTTTTTCTGTCCTCCATGAACCGTTCTGCCAAGAAAATAAGTTAAATCACAGTTTATCTGGTGCTGTTCACACATTGGACATGGACCTCCTTAGTAAGACTCATGGTGAGCCAAACCCCCAAGAACTGCCCCACCCTCGCAGGCTGCCAGCCCCAGGGAGCAGCAGTTCCTTCCGTGATTGGCTGCACTGCGGTCACTGTCCCAAGGACCAGCTCGATTTTTCAGGAGCGACTTCATCCCCACAGCCGAGGAACTTACTAGCAAACAATCTCTTAGGCCCTGATTCTCGACATTTTTAAACTCATAATCCACAAAGCTTCAAGCAAGCTTTACTACTTTCCGTGGTTTGAAGGACAAAATGCTGGACGATGACAATGACGATGACGATGTTTAAATTCTATTAGAACATTGGGTGTATTTTCAAACTCTGCCGCCCCCAGTCCATGTGCTGACACCCTACCGCCTCCCAGAAGGAGGCTCCCTTCTACTCCTCACATTGTTGTAAATTACTGTTTGGGGGTCACCTCTTCAAATGGACCTTCTCACTTGTGCTGCAGGAATCAATTCTACAAGCGTTGGGAGCGCCAGGCTCTATGCTGGTATCGCCAGCCTGTTTGTGGGTGGACGGGGGGCGGGGGGGGAGAGGCAGAGTTTCAGATGGAATAGCACAAAATTCAATAGTGAAAGAGTGTTGTTGTTTTTTTTTTTCTGTGTTGGAGTTCTGAGAGTGGATCTGGAGGTGAGGGGTGGCATCTCACGGAATGTAGGAAGATCTTTTCAGCTGTAGAAGGAAAGATAAGGACCCTCTGCAGGGAGCCGAGGGAATACTGGAGAAGGCTGTCTGGTGCACTTGGCTGGGGTTGGGTGGGGTGACCCAAGATAAATAAAAACCCCTCTCCTCGGTTCCTTTCACACCTTTGAAAAGGTGACTCAACCTGGCCACTCCTGGGCTCCGCCTCTACAGTCTATGCAAAGAGCGGCTTTTTCCCAGTTTCCTGCGGAGGATCTAATGGTTTCTTTCCTGCGGTGCTGGGAGGGCAGGTGGAGCATCTCCGGGAGTTTTCTCATTATTAATTATCCCATGAAGCTTCCGAGGCTTTGTCTCTGCTGCGAGTGAGAAAAATGAGCCGCGAGCATCTCCAGCGCTGTGTGAGTCCTGGGGAAGAGTGAGGCTATTTTCCCGTGGGCGGTTTTCCTGGGTGGAGCCGCACTCCCGTACCCGTGTGCGCTGGGGGGAGCTGGGAAGGCTGACTGCCGCTCATCTGGCCCGGGTAGGTGAGAAGATAAGGTCCTCAGGTGCCACGGCAGTAGCCACGGGGAGGAGAGAAACCAGGGAGTGGGGATGGGTGAGGCTGCAGAAGGGGCTCACAGGGAGGGGCAGCGGCAGCAACGCCCCTCATGGAGTGGATCAAAATGGGGCACGGTGGTAGGGGACCCCCACAGGTGTTCCTTCTTCTCCTGGAGGCTGGAAATCAGCAGATGATCAAAGTAAAAACTTTCAACCCTCATCTCAGATTTTTATGCTTTTTTTTTTTTAAGGTCGGAGATTTGCAAGCTTTCAAAAAACTCTAGGCCATGGCATAATAATCTTAGAGGATAGGCTGGGGTGCAACCTTGTAAGGAGGTTAACACTGGTGAGATTGGAAACCTGTCCCTGGGAACCTACAGGAAGTGGTCTCTAGTTCTCTGTCTCCCCTTTGTCCTCTCCTGGAATGCTGGTTCTGAGCATATCAGCCTTGTTCTCAGTCTTTCTGGCAGGTTCCTCCTCTTGTTGGGGTGCCCCAGGGTCAAACCTTTGTCCTGACCTTCACTCACTCCCTTGATGGTCTCACCTAGTTTCACGGTTTTAAATACCATCAGGATGGGATGACTCCCAAATTTATGTCTCCATCCCAGCCTCTCTCCCAACACCAGGCTTAAATATCCAATTACCTTCCTGATACATCCACTTGGATATCTAGCAGACATCTCACATTCAATATATCTAACATGGGAACACCTGATCCTTTCCCCTAAACCTCCTCTACCTGCAGCCTTCCACATCTTAACTAATGGTGACTCCATCTTCCCACTGCCCAAGCCAAAATCTTGGCGTCATCTTGACTCCTTTTCCTCTCCCACTCCATATCCAATTTGTTAGGAAATCCTGTGGATTTCCCCTTCCAAATAGATACAGAATCTGACCGCTTCTCACTGCCTCCATTCTCATCATCCTGGTCCAAGCCACTGTCATTCCTTATCTGGATTTCTGTAAGCGCGTCCTAACAAGTCTTCCTGTTTCTACGTGGTCTAGTCTCAATACAGTACCAGGTGGTCATTTAAAACGTAAGTCTGATCATGCCGCCCCTCAGCTCAGCCTCCTGAGATGGCTCCCATCTCTCTCCCAGGAAAAGCCAAAGTTCTCACACGGCCCACAAGGCCCTGCATGATCTGGTCCTGTCACTCCTCTAACTTCACCTCCTACTGCTACTGTCCCCTTGCTCACCCCACTCCGGCCACACTGGCCTCCTCGCGATTCCTCTAACACCTGGGCACATTCCCACCCCAGGCTCTTTGCAGTAGCCATTCTGTTGCCTGGAACGCTTCCCCCAAGATATTCCAATTCCTTCACCACCTTCAATCCCATCTTCAAATTTCGCCTTCTCAGTAAGGCTTGTTTTGGACTGAACTGTGTCCCCCGCCCTGCCCCTGAGTTCATAGGTTGAAGCCTTAACCCCCAATGTGATGGTATTTAGAGATAAGGCCTAAAAAAGAGGTAATAAAGATTAAGTGACATGACGAGGGTGGGGCCTTAATCCAATAAGGCTGGTGTCCTTTTAAAAAGAGGCAGAGACACCAGAGCTCTCTTTCCTTGCACACACAAAGAGGTCATGTAAGCACGCAGAGAGATGGCGGCCACCTACAAGGAGAAAGAAGAGGCCTCAGAATGAAACCTAATTTGCCTGCACTTTGATCATGGACTTCCCAGGGTCCGGAGCTGTGAGAAATAAATTTCTGTGGTTTAAGCCACCTGATCTGTGGCATTTTGTTATGGCAGCCCTAGCAGACTGATCCTGTTTCTCTATTACTATTGCAATCTGCCCACCCTTCCTTCCTGGGGCTCCCAAACTCCCTTACCTTGTTCTACTTGTCCTATTTACCATAGCCCTTAGTGCCTTTTAATAAATTATATAATTTATTTTTTTCTTATATTTACTGTTTACTGTCTGTCTCCCCTGCTAGAGCATAAGCTCCATGAGGGCAGGAATTTTTGTCTGTTTTGTTTACCAGTGTATCCAAGTGTCTGGAATAGTGCCTAGTGAAACCGAAACTGTGCAACTCAGATTGGGACTTGAACCCATGGTAGGGACTCGGACCCAGCCAAAACCCAGATTGGGACTTGAACCCATGGTCTTCTAAGGAATTTTTTTTTATATATATATAAATTTATTTATTTATTTTTGGCTGTGTTAGGTCTTCGTTGCTGTGTGCGGGCTTTCTCTAGTTGCGGCGAGTGGGGGTTACTCTTGTTGTGGTGCGCGGGCTTCTCATTGCAGTGGCTTCTCTTGTTACAGAGCACAGGCTCTAGGTGCTCAGGCTTCAGCAGTTGTGGCACGCGGGCTTCAGTAGTTGTGGCTCGTGAGCTCTAGAGTGCAGGATCAGTAGTTGTGGCGCACGGGCTTAGTTGCTCCACGGCATGTGGGATCTTCCAGGACCAGGGCTCAAACCTGTGTCCCCTGCATTGGCAGGAGGATTCTTAACCATTGCGCCACTAGGGAAGCCCAACCCATGGTCTTTTAATTGAGATTATACACCTGGTCTCAGGACTTAATGAAGCTCAGGTTCTTTTTTTTTTTTTTTAATAATATTTATTTATTTATTTATTTATTTATGGCTGTGTTGGGTCTTCGTTTCTGTGCGAGGGCTTTCTCTAGTTGCGGCAAGCGGGGGCCACTCTTCTTCGCGGTGCGCGGGCCTCTCACTATCGCGGCCTCTCTTGTTGCGGAGCACAGGCTCCAGACGCGCAGGCTCAGTAATTGTGGCTCACGGGCTTAGTTGCTCCGCGGCATGTGGGATCTTCCCAGACCAGGGCTCGAAGCTGTGTCCCCTGCATTGGCAGGCAGATTCTCAACCACTGCGCCACCAGGGAAGCCCGAAGCTCAGGTTCTTGATGTCTCATCACAGAAAGAATTCAGTGGGAGACAAAGTGATAGGTAAGAAGTGGATTTATTTAGAGAGAAACACACTCCACAGACAGAGTGTGGGCCATCTCGGAAGGCGAGAGCAGGACCTGGGTGTGGGGTTGTCATTTTTTACAGGGGCGGGTAATTTCATAGGCTGAGTGGGAGGAATATCCCAGCTATTTTGGGGAAGGGGTGGGGATTTCCAAGAATTGGGCCATCGCCCACTTTTTGACCTTTAGTAGTCAGCCTTGGAACTGTCATGGCACCTGTGGGTGTGTCATTTAGCTTGCTCAAGGTCTAGTGGAAGTCGATCATCCACCATCTTGGGCCTAGTTGGTTCTAACCAGTTTATGTCATGTCCTCAGGCTAAGTCATTCTTTTAAAGGTTGTGCCCTGCCCCCTTCCCTCCTGTTTCACTAGTACATAAGGGATATTCACCAAGTCTTGGTCAAATGAAGGGATGTCACCTTTTTTGAAGGCGCAAAAGAAACCAAGGAACCAAGGAGAGGGTTTTTTATTTATCTTGGGTTTGCTTGTCTCTAAAGGGAAAGCAGCCCAACCTGGCCGGGGCGGGGCGTGGGGCGGGGGTGGGGGCAGCTTGCACAGATGTGCTGGGCAGGTGTGGCCGTGGCCTCCGGCACCCAGAGGGACAAATAAGGATCAAAAGGCTCAAGCACGGCCACTTGGCTGGTGCTCTCCTAGACTGAGAGTCATGCAGATGGGAGGCGCCGTCACCCACTTTGTTTAAAGAAGGAGCCAACATTCTCCAGTGGAAGCAGGAAGACAGTCCAAGCACACAGCATGTGCAAAGGCACCGGGGCATGAAGCCATCTGGGAATACAGATTTGCAAGGAGTGTGAGTGGAGGAGAGTGAAAGCAAAGCAGAGAGTCCAGAGAAGACGCGGTCATGAGGACAAGGAATGTCAGGTTCAGGCACTTGAGCTTTATGCTGTCAGGAATCAGGGACCGCTATAGGACTTAAGGCAGAGAAGCAGCCTGATGGGATTTACTGGCTAGAAAGATCACTTGGGCAGTAGCTGGACTGCCCTGCACTCCCTGAGTGCAGAACACGAGTCTTTGTTAACCGATAACAGGCAGAGCTACCGCCAAGCCTCCCTTGCAACCTCAGGGAGGGAAACCTAAACCCCACTCCAACCCCCTCTACTCAGAGTGAGACAACCCAAATAGCTGGGCTCTGTCTTTCTTTGGCTCTTAGCAAGAGAGGGACTTATCTATAGGCAAATACCACTCAAAACACTCCAGCCTCAGTCTTTTCCTTAAAACACTCCCATCAGGCTGTTGCCATGGCAACCATCGCTGACCCAGCCTTCAGGAAGCTATTGGAGTCCCGAGAGGATGTGGTCCTGCTGCTGTCGCTGCTCATCAACCCCTCAACAATGCTCGCCCGGTGATGTAATGGTCCCGCTGGCTACAGTTCACACACACCCCCACAACCCCCTCCCCCCTCCCACTCCTCTGCATCTGTCCTGTGCACACATTCTTCCCACTCACCTCTGTACTGGTGGATTTCCTGACCAATCACAGATCCAATTCTCCCCACCTACAACAATGATTCAGCCAAGAGGTGGGCATGTGACCTGAGCTGCAGGACCAATTCATTCCTTGGGATGAGTACAGGGGACCTCAAAAAAGGAGCTCCCCTTCCTCTAGGGTGCCAAGCTGGGGCTGGTAGCGGCCATACCCTCTCCCAGATGTTTGCAGTGGGAAAGCGAGGTCAACACACAAATAGAAGCAAAGATAAGCAGAAAAGAGAACCAACATCCCAGTGGCAGAGTCTCCAGTTCTAGGCCCTAAGCCCTGGTTCCTGTCACTCATGCTTTGATTGAGTCCTTCCCAGCCTCCAAAGCCAATATGTTCTGTCATGGGAACCAGAATTGTCCCAAATGGGCCCTCCCCCTTTCCAAGTGAATTCTTCTCAGTCACCGCCCATCCACCTCTTTGCCCCATCTGAAGAAATCCCCTCCCTCTCTGTGCCTTAATTTGCATAGCTCTACAATGGAGACAATTCATCTTGTTTCCAACCTCCCTTCATTCTAAGAACTGTTAGAGGAACAAGAGGAGACAGAAAAGGCTTGGAAGGCTCGGAAACTCAGGAATATGTCACAGGATTCAGGAAATGACAGAAATGGTTCATGCTGAAGAGAGGTGGAGGGACAGAAAGGGCCCAACCCTGCCAAGCTGGCCTGAGCGGGGTGACAAAACTGTGGGCCCGGCACTGGGCGTGTGGGCTGCTCCTGGCATCCCAGCCACTGCCAGGCTGCTGCCAGCGAAGAAGGCATCCGGTTGCCACACAGGATGAGAGGACAGCACGGCCCGCAGCTTTCCTCACCTTCCCAAGGATGTCCCGCTCACATTAGGCTTCAGTTCCTCAGCCCTGACCCAGAGGCTTTACCCTGAATACCAAAGGGAACAAGTTCCTCTGCGTGTGTGAGTGTGTATGAAGGACAGGGAGAGACTTTCAAACAAGCAGCGTAGAAATGCTGAATCCGAGGCAGAGAGCATGCGCAAGACCATCACGATTCACTCAAGGAGCGTTCACGCGGTCCCTCCTAAGTGCGGAGGTGGCCCTCTCACCTCAACACAACACCTGTTTGCAAAGGTTTACACTTCCCAAAGGTCTCCCTTACTTCAGCTCTCTGGATCCTCTGAACAACCTCTGAGGTAGTAAGCGCAGACATTACAGCTACAGTTACTAGTGAGAAATGTACACTGACAACTGAGGAATCCAGCGCCTAGAAACGTTAAGTAATTTGCCCAAGTCACACAACTTATAATTGGTGAAACCTCAGCTCTGGCACGGGACTCCATTGCTCTGTTCTACATCCTGGAGGCTGGAGCCCTGTGTCCCGAGACACTAGCATATACGTCACTGAGCAAGCGAAACTTTCCCCTCCAGCCCTCTGGGCAGGCAGAGTGGTGGTATGGGCAGTGCTAAGTGACGGGGCTTCACAGACACTCCAGAAAAACATCTGCCCCAAAATAGCTCAAGTAGAGATCCATGGTTTAGGATAAGCACCACAGCCTCCATTAACCCCATCAGCTTATAGCTGGTTACCCATGGGGCTAATATTCTGAGTCATGAACACCTTCCTATTTGATAATGGGTCTGATATTCAGGACCAGCATCCCCAGACAGAATGTGGTAGGATAAGCAGGTTGGTGTTTTGTTTTGTCTCCTTTTGGGAGGCTCTGAGCTGCTGGGACTCTCCCCGACCTCCACAGTGTCGCTCACAGTGAGGGGTACCGACCACTGGCTGCTCATCAGCGTCCACATTCACCTTTTCCCCGGTGCTCAGCCAGGCTACGTTTCCCAGACTCCCCTGCAGGGGAATGTAGCCGTGTGATAGTTTCAGCCAATTAAATGAGGACAGAGGTGCTCTGAGCCACTTCCAGGTCCAATGAAAAGGCGTTAGGGATGGCTGGAGACTATGACACCAGGGCAACTTTGGAAGCCTCGGGTTGATAGCGAAAAATTGGCCGCTATGCAGTTTCCTGAATGACATATACAGGACTCTCCACAGTCAACCTGCACAAACAACCAGGCTTTGTCTCTTGTTCCCTGTCACCTCCCCAGCACCAGAGCAGGGCTTGGCACATAGTACAGATCATCCAACATAAGACATCATTAAATATAGGGCACACCATTATTTTATGTACCACTAAGAAATAAAGGGTGGGGACTTCCCTGGTGGTGCAGTGGGTAAGAATCCACCTGCTAATGCAGGGGACACGAATTTGATCCCTGGTCCGGGAAGATCCCACGTGCTGCGGAGCAACTAAGCCCGTGCGCCACAACTACTGAGCCCACGTGCCTAGAGCCCGTGCTCCACAATGAGAGAAGCCACCACAATGAGAAGCCCGCACACCGCAACAAAGAGTAGCCCCTGCTCGTTGCTGCAACTAGAGAACGCCCGCACGCAGCAACGAAGACCCAACGCAGCCAAAAATAAATAAATAAATAAATAAAAGGTGTTGTCAAACTATGACACTATACTTGCACTTGGAATTTTTTAAATTAAATTTATTTATTTGGTTGCACGTGGTCTTAGTTGTGGCATGCAAACTCTTATTTGCGTCATGCATGTGGGATCTAGTTCCCTGACGTGGGATCTAGTTCCCTGACCAGGGATCGAACCTGGGCCCCCTGCATCAGGAGTGTGGAGTCTTAACACTGTGCCACCAGGGAAGTCCCCCCACAATTTTTATTTTACACTTATTGAAAGAGCTTTTTTAGATTTGGTTAGTCATAGGTTTTCATCACATATCACTCTTGTGCATAATAAAATGGGAAATAGAAGTGAAATAAGTGAGCTAAGGCATTTCTAGAACTTCTCATCCCGAATCTGACTCCTCTCCCTTTGACTAATAGTGACGATGACCACATTTTTCTCACACAATGCCATTTTCTGAGGCATCAAGAGTGTCAGTGATGCAGCATTTCTCAAAAGAATCTGTAAAAGAACTAAGTGTCATAGGTGCTGGGCTCTTAAGCCGGTTTTACAGTTGTGTGGATGAGCTCTATCTCAAGCACTGCCAAACAAGTCTGATTCACCACCTCTCCGGCAACCATCTGATTCTTATCTGTTAAGTGCACCTCCATGAGTATCTCGGGATTTTTTTTTTACCAAACTGTTGATGCGCATTCAGCACATTTTGATGCTGGGACTTCTGATGCCCGCAAAGGCAATGACAACCTCATCAAGACTGCTGTACGGCCAGCAGCAATCAAAAGCTGCCATCGATTTAAGATACATCCCAATTTCAGAGATTTTGAGTTGGGGTGCGTGTGTCATAGAATTTTAAAGAATATGATTGTAGACTCCAATAAATACTTGTTGAATGAATGAGTAGATGAATTCTAGTTCCCAGTCTGACTGAAAAATGTCTTGACTTTCTTAGGAAAAGGGCTTCAGACTTTGGGATCACACAGCAAGTCTGATAAAGCTAAGGTGATTATGCTCTTTTCTTGCAAATAACAGAAAACCCAAGCAAAATGACCTAAACGATAAGGAAAGATACATCAGCTCACATAACGAGGAGTCCTGAAATAGGCAGATCTAGTGTCAGTTAACTCAGTGACAACTCAGTAGGGACCAAGACTCCTTGCCATCTTTCTGCTCAGTTACCCTAGGCACGGGTAACTGGCTTGGGCCTCAGGTCAGCTACCCCCATGGTCACAAGTTGGCTGCCTTAGTTCTAGGTGTCATATCCAGACATGAAATGTCCAGTGGAGGAAAAGGGACTGTATCTTCACTATGACTCTCTTTGAAAGTGAGAAAACCTGTCCCCCAGCAGAATTCTCATCTCATTGGCCAGCCTGGCCCACACCTAAAGCAGTCTCCAGCAGAGAAGTGTGGTCACCAGAATTCAAGAAGGGTGTTTTTAAAAAATTTTTATTTTATAATGGAGTATAGTTGATTAACAATGTCGTGTTAGCAAAGTGATTCAGTTATACATATACAAGTATCTATTCCTTTTTCAAATTCTTTTCCCATTTAGGTTATTACAGAATATTGAGCAGAGTTCCCTGTGCTACGCAGTAGGTCCTTGTTGGCTACCTATTTTTTTTTTTAATAAATTTATTTATTTATTTTTGGCTGCTTTGGGTCTTTGTTGCTGCACGCCGGCTTTCTCTAGCTGCGGTGAGCAGGGGCTACTCTTCATTGTGGTGCGCGGGCTTCTCATTGCGGTGGCTTCTCTTGTTGTGGAGCACGGACTTTAGGCACGTGGGCTTCAGTAGTTGTGGCTCGCAGGCTTAGTTGCTCCACGGCATATGGGATCTTCCTGGACCAGGGCTTGAACCCGTGTCCCCTGCATTGGCAGGCGGATTCTTAACCACCGCACCACCAGGGAAGTCCCGGATATCTATTTTGAATATAGCAATGTGTACATGTCAATCCCAAACTCTAAATCTATCCCTCTCCCACAAGAAGGATTTTGAGAACATCTAATTTCACATCCTCATTTAATCAAGGGGAGGTCAGATGGCTTGCCCCTCTCTCAGGATTAATCATTGGCTTTACAGGAACACACGGGCCTCTAGATTCCCAGCCCAGGGCCTTCCCATTGGCTGCTTACTCCCACCCTGAGAGGATTCTTCTGTTCCGGAGGACACTGGGCTGGGGAGGGGGAAGGGCAAAGGAAGGTGAAGGTCAGGAGACTGCCAGCCTGGAAGTGGTTGGAGACAGCAAGAAAAGGCCTCGCAGGCTTCCCTGGTGGCGCAGTGGTTAAGAATCCGCCTGCCAATGCAGGGGACACACGGCTTCGAGCCCTGGTCTGGGAAGATCCCACATGCCACGGAGCAACTGGGCCCGTGAGCCACAACTACTGAGCCTGCGCGTCTGGAGCCTGCGCGTCTGGAGCCTGTGCTCCGCAACGGGAGAGGCCGCAACAGTGAGAGGCCCACGCACCACGATGAAGAGTGGCCCCCGCTCTCCGCAAGCGGAAAAAGCCCTCGCACAGAAACGAAGACCCAACACAGCCGTAAATAAATAAATTAATTAATTAAAAAAAAAAAAAAGAAAAGGCCTCGCTGCTTTGCAAAGCACTTAGGATGAGAAGCTCTGACCCTCAGGACCTCCTATACTGGACTAGCCAGGCTTTCAGAAAGGAAGATTTCTAGGGAGACTGTCAGTTACTAAGCCCCTGAATCAATCCCTTAAGAACCCTTGATAGAAAATATCTGTGTGGAGACTCGGGGCCTAGAGCATAGAGGAGCTCAGTATATTTGTTGAAGGAAGGAAGGGAGGGAGGAAGCTCACTGAAAATAATTTACATGTAACAATTTACATCTTTACACATAATATTTTACATACTAATATTCCACATTAATATTTACATATGCTAGAAAGAACACTGGCCATGAACTCAAATACCTGAAACTCCACTTAGAAGCTGTGTGACCTTGGGGTTCATTTTTCTGTAAATCAAGGAGAGGGATGTTGTGAGGACAAAAAAGAGAAATCAGTGTGAAAGTGTATCGTTCACAATAGACTGAGTACATGTTGGCTGTAGCAGAGACTTTTGTTTCATATCTTAAAGGGGAGAACAGCTGGGAGACTCACACCAATAATGCGGAACCTCGGCCTTCTCACAAAGCCCTCCCTTTTCTTTGAGAGCCTCAGTTCACTTTCCCACTGGAATTTGCTGGCCCAGCTCAGAGCATGCTGCCATCTGCTGGAGAGAAGGAGGAGGTGAACACCAAAGCATCCCTTAACACAAAGCCACCGCAAGGAGCAACCTGGAAAAAGGGAAGCATAGGGACCCAACTTCCGCTCAGCTGTGACTCTCTTACCCTTTAAGAAGGGCAGGGCCCTCACCCCTAGACAGCAGTTTATAAGAAAAATAAGATGTCTACCTATTTTTCTTTTTAAAAGTAAGTGATAGGATATTATTCAGCCTTAAAAGGGAAGAAAATTCCTACACATGCTACAACATGGATGAACCTTGAGGACATTATGCTAAGTGAAATAAGCCATCACAAAAAAAGACAAATATTGTACGATTTGACTTACACAAGGTAACTAAAGTCATCACATTCATAGAGACAGGAAGTAGAATGGTGGTTGCCAGAGGCTGGGGGGGAGGGGAAATGGAGAGTTGTTTAGCGGGTGTAGAGGACTTCCCTGGCAGTCCGGTGATTAAGACTCCAGGCTTCCACTGCGGGGGGCACAGGTTCGATCCCTGGTCAGGGAACTAAGATCCCACATACTGCATGGCACAGCCAAAAAAAAAGGGGTGTAGAGCTTCAGTTTTGCAAGATGGAGAGTTCTGGAGATTCGTTGTACAACAATGTGAATATACTTAACACTATTGAACTATACACTTAAAATGGTTAGAATGGTAACTTTTATATATATATACATGTTTTTTAATTAACTTATTTATTTTTGGCTGCATGTGTCTTCGTTGCTGCGTGCAGGCTTCTCATCGCAGTGGCTTCTCTTGTTGTGGAGCACAGGCTCCAGAGCACAGGTTCAGTAGTTGTGATGCACGGGCTTAGTTGCTCCGCGGCATATGGGATCTTCCCAGACCAGGGATCGAACCCGTGTTCCCTGCACTGGGAGGTGGATTCTTAACCACTGCCCCACTAGGGAAGTCCCCCAAATGGAAACTTTTATGTTATGTATATTTTACCACAATAAAAAAAAAAAAACAACAGTAAGTGATAGGGATAAAAAGCACATAGTAGGTGCTTGACTTCATGCAATAGAATCATAATAAATATTTGTTGAAGGAAGATGGGAAGAAGTGATGCTGACAGGTGATCTAGACACCAGGGTGAACATGAGAACGGACATCTTCCCTTTCCCAGGACAGCCTTCCAAGTGACCTTCTCCTTGGGGTGATAAATCAGTTATCCTTCCTGTTCTCATCTCAACCCTAAACTTTCCTCTTCTCATCCCTTCTGATAACAGCATGGCTCCAAGTTCAACCTAAGTTGGAACGTCACCCCTGAGAACTGTATCTTCCTGGTCAGTGCTGTCGGTGGCAGCCATGTCTTTGTTGATTCCATGGCTGCAAGTTCTCAGATCATAGAACTTCAAAACTGCAAGGGCTCTGAGCAGCCTCGTGAGATTTAAGAGATTTATGTCCTATCTAATAAAAATATATAAGTATAAAAAACATTTAAAACAGTGGCTTATCAAAAGCTCCAGAACAGGAAGCAGTGAGACAGCACTAACGACCCCCACCCCCTGGGTAGCAGCAGGCAGAATGTGGGACAAGTTCCTCCCCTCAGCGCCCTGTGATGGGGCCACTGCCCTGCACGAGAAAAGGCTCTCCTGTGGTCAGTGTCACTCCAAGGCCCATCGGTCCTAGTTTTTGCCAGGATAACAGGGCAGGTTGAGTCTGTTCATAGCAGGACTCTTGGACCAGAGGTAGGTGTCAGATCCTCCAGGGCAAGCAAGGCAGAGAACCTGAGCCCCAAACTCACTGAGCTGGCTCTGCAACTGCCCGGACAGCTCCTGGAGCCCCTGTGGCCGATCACTGGCCTTTTAGCAGCCCTGACTCACAACAACTTCGCTGCCTGATTGCCAAGGGTCACACAGAGGGAAAGCCAAAGGACACACAGAATGCTGGACTGCATTGAAACATTTGGTGGCAGTTGCAGGTAGAATTCATCACAAGGGGATGGAGTTTATTAAGACCCTCCCGCCCCCAGGATTTCTGGGCTTGGAGTGCTTCCTGAACTTCCCCTGAACAACTTTAACCCAGCAGGATGGAGAGGGAAGCTCATTTCTGGGCCACAGGAGCTGGTAGCAATGAGTGGAAGCCCAAGGGAAGAGAAGGGGAGATGGGATGTGCAAAGAGTCAGGAGGACCAAACCTGGGGCGCTGCACCGCACCCGTCCACACCCACATGGATGTTTGAACAACCAGTTTCTCCCAGTTGCTTTGGATGTCTGAGACCACTCTGGACCTCTATTTCTAAGCGGCAAGAACAAAAGGATACCACTGTACCCTCTCCCAAAGCCTTGCAAAGGACACCCCTTCACCTCTGCTCCCAGGTGTGGGATGAGATAAGAGAAGTCAGCATCTTTCCCCCCAAGAGTCAAAGCCATAGGGTTTCTGATCTTGGAGAGCCCTTGCTGCATCCTGGGGGTCTGAGTGGCTTCATCCTGGCTTAACGCAGAAGCACAAGGGTCCCCAGGGACTGCTGGCCTTTATCCGAGGGCTCCTTTGTTTGGTGGGTTTAATAACTACCTTCCAATTAGACCAAATCTGACCCACCCTGGGCTCGAGCAAGTTTCAGTTTCACCTTCATCATTCACTGTGGGCTCCAAATCTCACGTGGATGGTACCCAAGCACCCACAGGCTGCCCAGGTCATGCTGGGCTGGGTGAGATAGGATAGATGGGGGCAAGAATTACATCCCTCCAGGGACAAATACAGGCAGTGGATCCTTCCCAGGGGCTGGGAGCTGGGGAGTAGATCAGAACACAAGTGTTTTACACTTTACAGATCTCTTGCCTCACCCATTAACATTTCACTGGGGAAAAGCACTAAAGCTAAGATGACCATGGAAATACCATCCAAACTGGGACCCCTGTGATAGCAAAAGGGGGAGTCATTAATAATTATGCTGGGAAACAACATATAAAGGGTTACGATATAGATCATCCATTCCCCAGTGAAGGAACAGATCCAATAGGAGGAGAACCCAGTCATCCCCATTTCTCTCCCTCCCTTACATGATTACAAAACAAAAGCAAAAACCTCTCCTCCTCAGAGCAGGTAAAACTGTCAGTTTCCAATAGGGACACCAAAACTAGCAAGCCATCAAACTAGGTACCCTTTGCCTGCCTGAGGCTATTTCCATGGGCGCAGTCAGCTCTGTCCCTTTGGTCCGCGCTCAGATCAGAAGAAAATCTGGCTGGTAGTCCTTGTTACAAGGGGACAGCCAGGACCTCAGGGCGGGAACACAGATTTTTCAATTATTGAGAAGCCACTCCCTGGAGGTGCAGCAATGGGGAGTACTTCCTCATAGGGAGGGAAACGTGTGTGCAAATGAGCATAAGTAGGCAATTCCATAATTCCACATTCAGCCTGCAGGGGGCAACATCTCTCTAGCAATGACCACAGTGCAAGCGACACTGCAGGAAACACTTTTAATCGGCCAAGGAATAGGGTTTTGTTTTTGTAAAAAATCAGATCCATATATTTCCAGTAAGTAATTTTCACCCCTACATATTTTCATATAGAGATGTTACTCTTTTTCTATTTACAGTGCTAGGTACAGAGTAAGTTTTTAACAAATAAATACTTATGGATTGATCAGTTGGTTGAAGATAACACAGACTTGCCTGAGGCGTGGAAAGTACAGGGTGAACTAGGAGGAAAGAAATTAGAGATTGGTGAATGTGCATGAGAAAGCACTTTCCTCTCTGGTTAATAGCTTGCCCAGGCGGGGAAGTGCGCTTGAAAATTTCAGAAAGATCTCTCTCCAAGAACAAACCATTATTAATTTAATTCTTTAAAAACAGAAAATAAAATAGTAATCTTGGTTTCTAAAGCTTCCTCATTTTAAAGTCCATCCTACATACATGTTAGATCAATGAGTTCCAGGTTTATGCAGGTTTCTACACGTTTAAAGCTCTTACATTTAGACTCATGCCTTTCAGATGCATTGATTCTGAAGCACCTCCACCCCTATTCCCACCTAGGCTCGTAAGAGACTGGCTGAGGCCATCCAAGTCCGCCCACCGCTGAGAAGGGACTGATGAGGCTCATTTCACCAGGCAGTCCTGACCGCAGAGCAGGGCAGCCTGCCTGGCCTTGGCTGGCCCAGCCGTAGACACGCCCATGTTTTGAGTCAGTAACATTCCTTTTCCCACAGAACAGGCTGCAGGCCCCTGCCCTGCAGCCATCTGTCCAGCTCTCAGACTGGGCTCCATTGTCCAAGCAGCAGAGGATCAGCACCTTTAATACTACCCGTGCGCCTGAGCACCCTGACCCCAGGGAGACCCCTTTTCTGGAGAGACCAACAGACTCAGGCAGTTTCGGAGGGAAGGCCTGGAGGGAGAGGAGCCAGCCAGACAGTCTGTCCATGGGTGAGGGACACGCAGTCCTTAGCACCCTGGAGGGCAGTGTCTCCCACAAAAGCTGCGGACAGATGTTTCAGCTTCGCCTCTGATGACCCTGGGCCAACCAGTGGCCCCCCATCTTCCAGGGCTCGTGGTCACATTGTTTCACTGGGTAAAGCCTCTGCAGGAGAGGAGGCAGCAAGGTGACCGAAGGAGGGGCAGCTGGGAGGGAGACCTCTGGGGTCCCGCAGCCCAGCAGGGCCAGGCAGCCAGAGGGAGGCGCCTCCCTGCCCGGCCAGGAGTCGATAATGCAGCAGCCCGGCTGCCTTCTTCCACGCCCTGACTTGCTGCCTGTCTTCTGGCAGAGACCTCAGTTTCGCTGCTGGCCACAGCTCCCTCCCGCCCAGGGCCCTCGGTACACGCACAGGAGGAGGAATGTCGGGGTCCCCGGAGGGCGCGGAGGCTGCCAGTGGGGGAGTCCCCCTGAGGAGGGCAGTGAGCGGGTGGTCCCACAGCCAGGGCCCGGCCCCAGGAACGGTGTGTCTGGCCAGGGTGGTAGGCCACGGGCCCAGAAGCGGCTGTGCCAGGTCCCTTTCTTCCCTGCCCCGCGGTGTGGTCAAAGAGCGGCCTTGATCAAGGGACGCCTGTGGATCTCAGAAGCAAAGAGGGTTGGGAAGCCCTGGGAAGCAAGTGTCAAGGAGGGGAGGGCGGCAGAGTCACAGAGAAGTACAGCGGGCACGACAGAAGGTGGTGGGCCCCGCCCACCCCACTCCCCGGCCAGAAAAGTCTCTCTGTACCGCCAGGCCCCATCTTTGCTTTACCATGACAACCAGGAGGCACCCAGCTTGGGCCTGACCTGACCCAAGGGTAGGGTCTGGGGTGAGGGTGAGGGAGGTGGCGCCTTTGAGGGTGAGGCTGGCCCCCACGTGGAGCGCTGGCAGAGAGGAGCCGCATAGAGTCAGGCGTCCCCCTCCCACTCCCTCCTGCCCCCAGTGAGGAAGGACCTGGGGGGCGGGGAGGAGCGCCCATCACTTTCCCCCCGGGGGAAGCGCAGAGGGGGCTCCAGGCTGGGTCGCCATGATGTGGTAGATGGATTCGCGGAAGCGCTGGTCCCGGCTGAGCCGCTGGGCCACCTCCTTCAGCTCCTCCATGCTGTTGGCTTCCAGCTGGGAGGTCATGAAGGACTGGGACGGCTTCACTGGGGATACGGTGGCCCCACGGGCCGGCCGTGAACAGCCCTCCCTCCACTGGGGCACAACCCTGTCCCCCACCCCAGCCCCCCTCCCTCGCACCCCATCCTCCAGCCCCTCCCGGTCCATGGGCTCCCATGACCCTGGGAGAAGCCCAAGGCTGGGGGAGCCGGGCTCGGGCCACACTCAGGGCTGGGCCAGCCCCTCTCCCTCCCCGCCCTGCCCTCTTCCTGCCTTGTCACCGACAGCCCGTGAGTGACCGTCCCACCCCCCCAGGGCCTGGGGACAGCCACACCCACCGTCATTCCAGGAGGTGCTGGACCGGCGCCGGTGGAAGCGGCAGCTCTTGATGCGGCGAGTGGCCGCCTTGTGGATGTACACGGAGTTCTTCATGATGACCGGCATCTTGGCCTCCAGCTCCGCATTCCGGATGCACTCTTCAAAGAACCCTGCGGCCGCAGTTCCACTGCACCCTCCCCTCCTGCCCGCCCCTCCCCTCCCCAGGATCCTGGTGGGGTTGAGAGGGAAATACGCTGACCCCCATCCCTTTGGAGACCTGAGTCACCTGCCAAAGGGGGCAGAACTTCAGGCTTTCCCCCCAACCCCGGATCCAAGAGCCAAAGGCAGCCGCGCCCAGGATATGCCCATCAACACCTATGGGTCACGCCCCAAGTGGCGCTCCGACCCCAGGCCGGGCTCTGCAGGGCCTGGGCGCCTGGGCAGAGCTCGAGGGCTGGGCCGGCAGCGGGGGCAGGGCTTACTCTTCAGGTGGCTCACGTCAGCCCGCATCCTCTCCTCCTTCTCCTTGTTCCGCACCTTGGAGTTGAGCCCTTGTTCCAGGCTCCGCAAGGCCCCCTCTGCCTCCCGCAGACGCCTCTCCAGGTCCACGCGGACCTTCACCTCAGCCTGAGGGGAGAGGCGAGGAGAGGGAAATGGGTTCTGGCGGGGCAGCTACCATCCCTTGGAAGCCTCCCCTGATCACCCCTGGCTCAGTGGGCTTTCTCGCCTCCAGACTTGGGTGGAAGTTACCGCATCCTGCTTCTTGTCTTATGCCCTCCACCCGACGGCCGGGACTCAGCCCCTGCACGGGACAGGTGTCTCCAATGATGCCCCGCCGCAGGTCAGGCTCAGGGCTTCCCCTCGTGGTGGTTGCACTGCCTGCACCTGGCTGGTCAGGTTGGCAGGGCTCATTCAGGAAGTTGCCCGGTGAGGGCAGGGATGCGAGGGAAGTGTCTCCAGGTGAGGGAAGTAAGCCTGCAGGTGAGGGGAGGGCCCTGAGCACCACACGCTCCCAGTGGCCCAGCACCTTGAGCTCGCGCTCGGCCTGCTGCTTCTCCGCTGTCAGCTCCTGCAGCGAGTTCTGCAGCGCCTGGGACTGGCTGGAATAGAACTCCCGCTCCTCCTCCAGGGCCCGCGAGCGCTCCTCGTTCTCCTTCATCCTGCCCCGGGGAGAGGTGCTCACTCAGGGCCCACTCACCAGCGGGGCTTCCAGTGGGAAGGCGGCCCCTCGTAGGGACCTGAGACCCTGCTTCATGAGCCCCAGAACTGGCTGGGTCCTGTCTCCCAGGTGGTGATGGGGGTAATGTGGTCAGGTAGGGGAGTCCTGGGTCCACATCTCGCTAGTTCTGTGAGCTCGGGGAGGTCCTCCAACCCCTCCAAGGCTCAGTTTCCTCAACTGTAAAAATGGGCTGAGAGGACCTGCCCAGCCTGTCACAAAGCTCTGTTAGACAGGCCTAATGACTGTGTGTATGGGTCACACCATTGCAAGAGACAATTAACAAGTCAGCTTAGGATAGTGAAGGATTGCTTCCCATTTGCCTGGTGGGGAAACTGAGTCCTAGCCAAAAGGAAGTGAGTGACCCATTTGATCGAGGCCAACTAGAACCCAAGAGCCCAGGTGTCCAGTTCATGGAGAGTTACCCCTATGGACTCAGAAGCTCCCTCACCGCTTCTCCGCCAGGAGCTTCTCCTCTAAGAGCTGCTGCATCTTCTCCTCTATCTGCCTCAGGTTGCTATGGAGACCCCCACTGGGAGGGGGCTGCTCGCTCTGATTGGCCAGTGTCTGCAGCTGGTTCTCATTCTCCTCCAGCATTTCCAGGGTTTTCTTCTTCTCTATGGAGAGTTCCTGGCATGGAGGGAGGGAAAGAAGAGAAAGAGCCTAAGTCAGGTTCTCCGCCATGGCTGCCCTCACCTGGATTTCAATTCCGGGAGGTGAGGCCCTCCTCACTCAGTCCTCTGAGGGACACCTGAAATGTCTTCATTCTTCCCTGAGGTAAAAGGCCAGCGAGGATCTCCTTCCTCCCACTGAGGCAAGGCTACTCCTCCACTGAGGAAGTCAGGGAGGAGCCCAGCTCGTGGCAGTGGACGTGGACAGGGCACCTACTACAATGGGGACCCAAGGCTCAAGGGCATCATGAGCTTCTGGGGTCCTTGTTCCTCCAGGAACAAGTGAGGGAGTGTGCTGGGCTTCTGTGAAAAACACCCGACAGAAACCAGCCCAAGAGCAGACATAGACATTCTCCCCACTTATCAGACTGGGATCCTGCACTACTCAGAAATTCTGGAGTTGAAACTACCCATGAGAATGACCTCCTGTGGTAAGACACGGAAAGATAAACAAATAAAGGCACCACAAAGCCGCAATCAGTCAAGGGCAGAATAGAAACCTTGCAATCTGCAAGGCAGTTCATGAATCCGGTAACCATCACGGATCTCCCTCGACATGCCAGGCTCACTTGAGGTGCTGGGCTTGGAGAGAACTTAAGATGCAATCTAGCGAAGCTCACTGTTTGGAAAACACAACCTCATGTGTCAAGTGCATTAACAGATGTACAAAGTGCCGTGGGGACCCAGAGCTCAGAGCAAATCCCTCCTTAGAGGAGTCGGGGAAGCTTGACTACGGTGATGTTTGAGCTGAGCCTTAGAAGGATGAAAGTGTTCTCTAGGCAGAGAAGAGGTGAGAGCACATTCTGGGTAGAAGGAGCAGTTCAGGCAAAGGTGTGGAGGATGGAGGTCACGGCTTCCTCGGGGCACATGTGCTCAGTGGTTTGAAGCAGATGTGGGGATGTCATTGTGCTGGGTGTGGAGGGGCAGCAGAGGGAGAGGGGACAGGAGGGTAGCAGAGGCTGGGGCCAGAGTGTGCACCTGGACGCCATGCTAAAGAGTTGGCACTTTGTCCTTGACACATGCCACCTCCTCCTCCTCCCTCGCTGTTTCTGTGGTATCAAATGGAGGTGATCTGGCAGTGGATTTTCCCTCACGCTCAGTTTCACCGGGGAACAGCTAAGTGAATGAGCCACAAGAAGGAAGTGGTGGGTGGCCGTGCAGCCCACCCTAATCGATCCTCCATCGAGTATAAAAATATAAGCACTGAAGAAGGTGGATTTCCTAAGGCCACGGTCAGAGCCAGGGCAAACTTGAATTTGCCCTTCTGGGTCCTGCTTTGAGCCTCAAGTGTCAGCTGGAGTTCCCAATGGTCCACAGAGAAGAAACCCTTTAGATCAGCTCCCCTTCGTGCCCCGTTTCCCTTGCAGATAACTATCTGGGGCAACACTGTTGGAAAAAACTGTATCACGTGGCCCAACCAACCATGGCTCCCTCCAGACAGCCAGCCCACCAGTGGCCCCTCACCTCCAGCGTCTGCTGTAAGGACTCTGTGAAGTGCCTCAGCTCCTTTTTCTCTTGCTCCACACCCTTGAGGCATCTTGCAGTCAGTTCTAGCTCCCTGCAGGGACAGAGGGCTGGGTATGGCAGTGCCCACCCCTCCCAGGCCCCTTTGTGGCTTCTGCTTCACCTCCCTATACGGCTCAGAGGGTTCTTTTGAAGGCCAGCCCCTCACATGGCTGGGTGCTGCCAGCAGCTGTAGGAGCCCAGGGCTGAACGGAGGAGATCCCGGCCAAGTGGGGTTGAAGTCACTTGCTCCAGGTGTACATGAATCTGTCAAAATAAATCCAGGGCCACCCCAAGGGCAAAGAGGAGTACTGGAGAAACAAAGGCCTCACCCTGTCTTCCCTGGACAGCCCTTGCTACAATCTACTCACTCTGACATGGGACATGGCTGAGGCCCTTCTCTGGGGTGCAACTCCTTGCTGCTGTCTTAACAAGCCTGGGTCCCCTTGGGCCTTTACACTCGGCTTCCCTTCCTCCTGCTTGTGATGCCTTTTCCTTCTCCCACCCATTTTCCAGCTCCTACCACCCTTCAAGGCCCAGCTCAATCTAACCTCTGTTGAAGCCCACAAGGATCACACATATATCTTAATTCCTATAAAACAGGGGGTCCGTGCTATGCCCTTGAGCACTGTTTGTACATTATTGTAAACATTGTTGATGTTTCCTGGGTGTGAGTCTGGTTTTCCCAACCAGATCCTCAAGGGAGAGGGCTTATCTTCCATTCCAGGGTCTGGCACAATTCTGGAAGTGAGCAGGTGCTTGGCTATTAGTTGATGAGAGTCTCTGAGCTTCTCCCTCCCCAAAACACATGTCTAATGACTTTCTTTTATAAGGTTGTTTCAAGAACACTCTTTCTGGGCTATCACTGATAATCAGTAGGATGACGGTGCTGGTGATGATAATGATGGCGCTGATGATGGCGATGGTGACAACCAGCACCATCAACAGTAACCAGAGCAGTTGTCTCCAGATTCATGGATAGGCTACACAGAATGACCTGGAGGGACTTCCCTCGTGGCGCAGTGGTGAAGAACCCGCCTGTCAATGCAGGGGACACGGGTTTGATCCCCAGTCTGGGAAGACCCCACATGCCGTGGAGCACCTAAGCCCCTGTTCCTCAACAAGATAAGCCACCGCAATGAGAAGCCCGTGCACCGCAATGAAGAGAAGCCTCCGCTTGCCACAACTAGAGAAAGCCCACGAGCAGCAACGAATAACCAACGCAGGAAAAAAAAAAAAGGAAAAGAAAAAATGATGACCTGGAGAACTTTTTAAAGTACAGTAAGTCCCCTACACACAAACCTGCAAGTTGCAAACTTTCAAAGATGTGAACATGCATTCGCGTGTCCAATCACGTAAGTTAGTTTATGTGTCTGGTGTACATTGTCACGTGCGTGCATCCTCTGCAAATGGTTGTGCTTTTGTGTACTTTACTGTACAGTACTGTATAGAGTGCAGAGTACAGTATCTTTATCTCAAGCCCAGGAAAGAGCTACTACCCACACATCACTGGATCGTTTTTTCAAGAGGGTAGATAGAATTGAATCCAGCAAGGAACCAGAACCTGTGCCATCAACGTCAGGCATGAGTGAAACTGCAGCTTGTCCTCCGTCTCCTATTGCTGACGGTCCTTCAGCTCTACCATCTCCCACCTCCTCTCCCTCCTCCAGTCAGTAACTCTTCTTGCCTGTTCACTCGATGCCAGCCCCTGTATGCCAGCTGTTGTACTGTACTACTGTACTTTTCAAGGTACTATGCTGTAAGATAAAAAAAGTTTTCTTTATTTTTTGTTTGTTTTTTATGTATTATTTGTGTGAAAAGTATTATAAACCTATTACAGTACAGTACTATACAGCCGATTGGGTCAGTTGGGTACCTAGGCTAAATTTGTTGGACTTACAAACAAATTGGACTTAGGAACACGCTCTTGGAATGGAACTCGTTCATGTGTAGGGGACTTACTGTATAGATTTCTGGGTCCTACCTTCAGCAGATTCTAATCCTCTTAGATGATTATAATATGCAACTGGGTTTGCAAACCATACACAGACTAAAGATCCCAAGGGACAGACATCATTAGCCAGAATATGAAGAGACTGTGCAGGAAAGACAGGGAATGTTGGGGATTTTGGCCAATGGCACCTCCAGACCAGCCTGACCTGTCTGCCCCAGGTAAGGGAGGTTTGACCGAGGCAGGAGGGGGTCGTTGCTCGTGGGGATTCCTGATTGCACCTGCCCATGCCTCATGCTCCAGGGTGCAGAAGGGGCCCATTGGTGTGGGGTCTACAGCTTTTTCTGGGCACACCCCAAGGCCCGGAGCATTGGGAGGACAGATCCAAACCAAGTCATCAAGCAGTGACGATCTCCCGGGGGGAGGCCTCTCCAGCCTAACAGGAAACATGGGTCCTACGTGATCTAGCCTGGGTGCACCTTCCCCCCGCCCCCCCGCCCCCAGGCACCACCACCACCTCTTGATCTGCTCCTGCTCCATCTTCAGCTCCTGTACAACCTCCTCAAACTGCTGTTTCTCGGCCTCCAGCACCTGGTTCAGGCGCTCAAGCTCCTAAAGAGAATCAGAGAGGAAGAAAAGAGTCACAGGCAGCAAAGGGCTCCTGAGGTCAGGAAGCCCCACTCTAACCCAGGGGACCCTCTGGGGTTCAGCACAGTCTGCACCAGACTTGGAATTAAGCCCTGAGGAGCCCTGGTCCCATTCAGTGACACACAGTCTCAGCGAAACCGAGATCTGTGATGAACTGGGCTCACTTAAAACACACTTAGAATATATATACATACGTGTGTGTGTGTGTGTGTGTATAGAAATGAATCACTTTGCTGTACACCTGAAACTAACATAACATTGTAAATCAACCATACTACAATAAAAATTTCAAAAATAAATAAATAATAAAACAAAACAAAACAAGAACACACTTAGCATGCTGAGCTAGGGTTTAGAAATGATTCCAACATTATTTCCTGCGACAGGATGTGATGATAATTCTAGATGTCTGCTGCACTGGGCAACTCCAGTCACTCACACCCTAAGGCATGTTGGCTGGCCCCCAAGCCCTGGAGGGAAACGTGTGTGTGTATATTTCCATTAAAGATCCCTGGAGTGGCATCTGTTAGAAGTGGCAAAGGAAAGCTATTCCCAATCCCAGAGTCAGAGAGTAAAGCCTTTTTCCTCAAGGCATCTGGGAAACAATGAGCACAGGTGGCTGCAGCCTCCCCTGACTCACCCCCAAGGGAACAGGATAGCCAGAAAGCCCAGGGCAAGCTGGCCCAGGGAACCAGACCAGTCCCTTCAGGATTGCCGGCGAGCTCAAGTGTTTTCCCAGCAAGCAGGTGCCCCCTAGGAGTTCTGTTTTCCTGGGATTCGGTGGCAGGTTGGTATTGAGGGGTGCACTTCAAGCGAAGGGTGGTTAGAAGCATTTTGTGACAACTGTTTTGTTCTTCCACATTTTACGCTGTGGGAGGATATTATTTCTAGATCCACTTTCTCTCTCATCTTCTAGCTCCAAATTACGCCCTCATTCTTCACCCAGGGGCTTTGTTCTCAAGGATAATGGAAACCCCACCAGGGAGTGGGGCTGCCTGTAGGGCGAAGTTGCCCTTGGCTTTGAGGAGAATCAGAGAAGGAATAAAACCCGAAGGAAAGGGAAGAGTCCGATTAGTGACCCTGGGGTCACTAAAACTAATGTTTTCAAAGAATGTTCAATGACATGGAAAACTGCTGAAGGTACAGTGTTAATGAAGGTAAAATGAAAGGTATCATGAAAAAGGCCATAAAACTGAATATCTGATATGATCCTATTATGCTTAAGATATATATAAGAATATTATATACGAAAAAAGACCAAGGAAAAACACGAAAAGGTTGACAGTAGGGGCTTCCCTGGTGGCGCAGTGGTTAGGAATCCACCTGTCAATGCAGGGGACACGGGTTCGAGCCCTGGTCCAGGAAGCTTCCACGTGCTGCGGAGCAACTAAGCCCGTGCGCCACGACTACTGAGCCTGCACTCTAGAGCCCGCGAGCCACAACTACTGAGCCTGCGCTCTAGAGCCTGCGAGCCACAACTACAGAAGCCCGCGGGCCTAGAGCCCGTACTCCGCAACAAGGGAAGCCACCACAGTGAGAAGCCCGCGCACCGCAATGAAGAGCAGCCCCCGCTCGACGCAACTAGAGAAAGCCCGTGTGCAGCAACGAAGACCCAACACAGCCAAAACTAAATAAATAAAATAAATTTAAAAAAAAATGTTGACAGTAATTACCGATCAGTTGTGGGGTTAAGGATAAAATATGTTTTCTTCTTCATGTTTTCCAAGTTTTCTACAAAGAGCGTGATTTCTACCATTAGGGGTTAAAGTTCTATATTAAAGAGGAAAAAGAAAGAAAATCTCCTTCCTGGTTGCTCCCTTCCTTTCCACCTTCCATTTCATCTGGATGATTCTTAAATGAAGCTGATGTCCAGGTGGAGCCTAAGAATGCTGATTGGAGTGGAACACACAACCTGTAAAGCTGAAGCAGCCAGAACTTCCTGTTCATGCAGCCCAAGACGGCATGAGTGTTTGAGGCACCGCTGCCATGACTGAGGTCAGCTAAGACCCCCTGCAGCTGAAGACTTTCTCCACCACATCATGCTTGTGCTTCTGGCTCTTGCACCTGACTTAAGTTGCCAAAGTATGAGGTTGGAAAGAAGGCACTAGATGGCAAATTCCAGCTCCATGGAAGGAAGAGCTTCCAAATAGTGGAGCAATAATGCAAAGGATACCTCCGGAGGTAGTGAGCTGCCCATGCCAGAATCAGGATCAGCATCCATCAGGGAGGTCGGCAGAGAGCCTCACCTTGAAAGGGGCAGTCCTTTCCAGCTCCAAGAGTCTGAGTTCTGACTGGGAGCACCCCGCATGGCAGGGACCCTACCTGACTGGCCCTGGGCATTTCTGATTTCCCGTGTGCCTGCCCACATGCAAGGCTGAGCTCTCACAGTTCAACCAGAAAAGGGAAGGTAGGCAGGCTGCCCTCCTCCAGGGGATAAGAGTGACGATAAGGGAGCCAGGGACACCTGAGGGACCTGCACCCAAGGAACGGCATTGTCTTCTGACCCCAGGGCAGAAGAGCCCAGGATGGCTCCCTTTGAACTCTCAGCTCGTACCCCAAGAGTTCCCCGCCCTTTCTGCCAAGTGGGGGATGTCAGAGCTGCACCATCACACAGTACGTATCTGCACAGGCCTTACCGGTCCACAAAGCACTCCCTGCCTTCTATTTCACTGAGCCCCTCAGCAACCTGGGAGCTAGCCAGGCACAGCCATCGCTCTTACTGGAGCATCACAGAGCCGAATTTGTCCAAGGTCACACGGTCAGTGATAGACTGGTACCAGACCCTGAGTCTCCTTTTAAACCAGACTGCCTCTTAGAGACCAGAGAATCTTCAACTTCTCACTGGGCCATTGTACCAAATGCCTTTCTAAGTGGCCCAAGCAAGGTACTCCCAGACCATCTCTGTGACCTGGAGTGGAGATGGGAAAGGTGAAGGGGGCAGGTGGATCCATAATGTAGATGAACAAGTTAAGGAAGGAAAACCCTTGACAGAATGACTCAGTGAGCTCTATTCCCAATCTAGAGCACACAGCTGACACTGGAATGAGAACCTGAGCACATCCTCTCCCTCCTGCCAGCCCAGAGCAGCCTTCACCAAGGTGGACCCAAGCTGGACCCAAGTGAGTCTTGCTCACATTTTGTACCCAAAACCCAGGAAGTTCACAGCTGGCAGGTCTCCTTCCTTCAGCGTGCTATGGCTTTAAGCAATGTCTGTGAGCAGTGGGTCTCTGCTGGCCTCATTTCCTGGCTAAAGACCTAGATAGAGTGTCTAAATTTTCCTCGGGCTGACTGCTGTCCCAGATTTAGTCTCTCTGATGGATAAGTCTGTCTCTCTCTGCCAGCGGCTGTGTCTGTCACTCCATCCCATCCCCTGGCTTCCTAAATTACCTGCTTTTAAGTTGCTGACAATCCACCAGAAGTCTCACTTTTCAAAATGTACAGAACTGTAGGAAGAAAATGCCAAAATTCTAATGTGGGAAGAACCCAGATGACAGCCCGGACCCAGAGGCCCACACACTGCTGGGGGGGAGAAGGCTCAATGCCGTCATGATGCCAATTCTCAGATCCATGCAATCCTAATACAAATCCTCAATAGATTTTCTTTTTTGTTTGTTTGGGTTTGGGTTTTTTGTTTGTTTGTTTTGTAATTGACAAAATGATACTGCAGTCCAGCTGGAAGAAAAATTGGGCAAGAATATCTGATAAATTTTTGGAAGAAGAAAAATGAGGGTGGATTGTCCTACTGGCCTAAAATCAAGATGTGATGTAAAATTATAAGGATCAAAAATATTCATTCATCGAGTCGTTCCACAACATTTATCGTGCACCCATCCTGGGCCAGAGGTGCTCTGCCAGGCCCCGGGAGTGTTTGGGGTGCTACAGGGCCATGATGCTTCTTGACTGTCAGGCCCGTTTCCGAGCCCAGTGATGGGTGGTTGGAAAGGGTGAGGAATTTGCAAGAGTCAAGTCAGAGAGGCAGGCACTGAGCCCAGGCTGATGGGCCCAGCCCTGGACTTGCCTGGGAGAGACAAGGAACAGGCACCAGGCAAAGAGAAGGGGACCAAACCAGGCCCTCCCTCTGCAGGCACCTCAGGGTATGCCACTCTGGGGCTTGGGGCTCAGGCAGTTCAAGTGCAGGATGGGCTAATTAATGATAGTAACACTAACAAACGTAGATGTTCATTAAGCACGTACTATGTGCTAAGCACTTTCTATGTAACACCTCACTGAATCCTCAAAACATCCCTGATAAGATGGGTTCTATTATTATCCCCATTTTTCACATGAGACTATTAATGTTCAGAGAGGTTAGGTAACTTGCCCAAGGTCACACAGCCAGAAGCAGTGAAGGTCCATTCCAGACACAGGCAGCCTGACTCCAAGTCAGCACCGCTAACCACTACCCTACCCTGCCCTTCAGGGGTGGTCGTGATTTCTCAGAACAGGCAAGGCCCAATGCTGCATGGAGATCCCAAACGGCATGGACTTCAGCAGCCCCCGTCTTCAAATGAGGCAAGGGTCTCCTTCACGCCACAGCCTGCCCCCAGCCAATGTTTGGCCTCCTTAGAACTTGTATGTTGACATTTAGAGGATGAAGGAACCTCTGATATCATCCAACCCAATCACCTTTATGGTGCCAGAAGCCCCGCTATGGATGAGAAAGGCCACCGCGGCCTCCTGTGAATATCACCAGTGACCAGCAGCTCATTACCTCCTGACACAGCTTATAAAATTTTTGAATGGCTCTTTCTCTAGAAAGTGATCACCCACCCTTTTTATTTTCCTCCCCTGGGACTGGCAAGGAGAAATACACTTCTTGCCAAGAAGCAACAGCAAGTCCCGAGCACTGTCATCTCATTGGCCTCCCTGCCCCGCCTGTCTGACTTCCCAGCAAGTTGTCTGGGTGCCCATCTCCCCTACACCACTCCCTAATGCCAGGAACACAAGCCAGTACACTGTGGCTGTGAAAGGGCCCACAGAGCGGGAGGCGGCGGGGAACAGCCTCGACGTGCCCCTACCTCTCTCTGCTCCCTCTGAAGGCAGAGTTCTTCAGTCTCTTCCATCAGTTTGTCTGCCAAAGCAAGCACACACACTCACGAAAAGCTCACTCCAGATCCAGTCCTGAGGGGTCAGTACCTGCGATCACCTCCATCACCCCCAGCTCCCCACAAGGAAGAGGTCGGCACTGCTGTGCCCAGGCCAGACAGAGGGGGTGGGGCAGCTCCCGGGGATGGAAGCCCCGTGCTGGCCTGAGCTGCTACACTCCTGTCCCAGCACTGTCTCTGCTTTGTGCATTCATAAGACAATGGCAGCTCAGCTTTGGAAGCTCAAGTGGGTCTCTGCACTCCCGGGGTGCTGTTAACCTCTGTGCTGGTGTCTGGCTAGTGAGGCGGGGCAGGTCCTGGGGGCAGAGGGTGTCTGGAGCAGGCAGAGGGGGACCAGTGCTGGGGCCCCACTTGTCTAAGCAGGGGAGAGGGTCCCAGGTAAAGGAACGACCTCCCAGGCTCACCTTCTTCTTTCTCAAACAGAGCATGCCTACCAGCCAGTCAGGAACACAGGGGCCTAGAACCTTAAAGTGGGCTGGGGGTCAGAACTGGGACCAAGTCCAGACCTTTGGGGCCCTGGGCAGGATAACATCAATTCCACTTGTGGGACCCTTACTGCATGCCTGACACAAGTGCTTCCAGGCATTTTTTTATTTAACCTGACTCTCATACCACCTCTAAAAGCTAGGAACAAAAATGTCTCCATTTTAAGGATGAGGAAACTGAAACTTAGGCTGAGCTGCCTAAAGATACACACAGCTGATGGCTAAATGACAAAGCTGGGTCCAGAGGCCAGGCTCCTAACCACCACGCTCTCCTGCCTCCTGTCCTGCTGGCCCAGAGGACATGTATCACGCCATAGAGCGCTCCAGGCTCCGAGCCAGTCTCTGGCTCCTCATAGCCTGCTAAGCCCCACCCAAGACACGCTCTCTCAGTCCTGCATCAAGCCCTGGGCTGCAGCCCCCGGCCCTGAAATGCTACCGTCAGGGAGCCTCAGTTTCCAGCCCATCCCTCAGCCAACCTAAATACTCCTGCTTCTCCTTGGCCAGCTGCAGCCCCTGGGCCTCTAGGCTTTTGATCATGGCTTCTCCCAGCTGGGCATTCTTCCAAGTCCTGGGGCGGGAGGGCAGATGGGACAGGAGAGAAGAGGAAGAAACACAGAATCGTTAAAACAGAAGGGTGGAGGAGAAAGAGAATGTGCATGGCGTGTACGCGCCATTCTTTCTCCTCCAGAATCCCAGCTCGCATTCACCGCGGCACCTGCGGCTCTGGGCACGCCACCAGCATCGATCAGCTACAGTCCCCGGAGGCCGGCCCAGGCTGCAAAGTGGGCCACCGTGCGCTGGGCCAACAGAACTTTGGGAGCAGGGAAGAGATTGCTTCCTGGGCTGCTTTCTACACCATTGAATGCCCGCCACCTGGCACAAGGCCTGGCACGGGGCAGGCACTCAGCATTATTTGTGGAACTAAAAGCACAACCCAGCATGAATAGGCAGGTGCTGGGACAGGGGTTCGTGCGCAAATGGATAGTGCTGGGCTGGAGGTTTCTGTCATCTGGACTCTGATGTACAAAGCACCAGCTCTGGTCTGAGCTAGGGTTAATTATGGGCCTGGGGAGATGAGACGGGTGTCAGGAGGCAGCCAAATCCTCCTAGCGATACTGGATTTGCTCCTGAGAGTTGGAGACAAACGGTGTCCACGTCTGCCACCTGTGACGCTAGACAAGCAAACTCACTTTGCTCAAAGCTCACTTAGGAGACCCCCCGAAGACGCTCGAAACCTGGTCTGTCTCCTCTCCCCACAATAACCAGCTCCCACAGCCCTTGTCCTCCCCACCCTGCCCTCTCCTAGGGAGCTCAGTGCCCACCTGGATCCCAGCAGAGAGGCAGGGAGATCAGGGTCGGCACAGCCCACACCCTTTCCCCTTCTGGACCCTCAGGCTGACCCCTCCTGCCCGTGCGCACTTACACCTTCCCAGACTCCTGCAGCATCTCCAGCCACTGGGTCTGCTCAAACTCCGACTCGGCAGCCAGCAAGATGTTCCCCTGCCAGGAAGAGGAGCCATGGCTGTGCCTGAGAGGAGGCCGCCTTGAGGACCACGGAGGCCACGGCCAGGCCTCTGCAGGCCCTGTTCTGCTCTCCCACCCGACACCCCCAAGTCACTGACACTCTTCCCAGGCCAGCCCACTGGAAGGGTTGCCCCTAGGGAGCCTGGGGTCCCAGAGAAGCTGCTCTGCCCCTGCTGAGCCCAGGCCAAGGGGAGAGCCTTACTCACGTGGAAATCCTGATGGGAGATTTTCATGGCGTAGGGCATGCTGGGCTCTTCCTTAGCCTCCACCAGGCAGCCCCCCAGAGGGATGACACCCTGAGAAAGAATCAGAAGAGATGCCCACCCACCCCGCCCAGCCCAGGTCACTCAAGGCCTCTGGGAGCCCTCAGCCATAGCCAGGTGTTGCCCAGGGCCCGAGAGGAAGCCAGACCAGAACTTTCCCAGAGGGGGCACTGGAGGGCGGGGACCCAGGCCAGGAGGGGGCCAGGGTGGCTTGTGCCCCCAAAAGGACTTGTTTTCCAGACTCCCTGTTAGACCAGAGCAGGACAACAGATGGTACCCTACGCTCAGAGGATACCAGCCCCCGTTGTCCCCCCTGGGCCCTCCCCCACTGTGGCCCCGGGGAGAGGCCCCCTCACCTTAGGATGTATATTGAAGTATTTATTGGTTTCAAAGCTCTTTTTTTCACTCTCAGAGTAGTAAAGAAGAAAGCTCTCTTTGATGATGAAAAACCTATAGCAGGTGGTGGGGAAGGAGGGGCAACCAGGAGAGAAAGGGTGAGGTTTCTCGGGACGACAAGAGTGACCTTGAGGGGCCCACACTCACATGGGGAGCCCTTGGGGACACCAGCTCAGACTCATCCTCACCAACTCATGTGCCACATCCGGGCAAAGGCCTCAGCTGGTCAGTCACCCACCACCAGGCAGCCCAACCCTTGCACCAGTGGAAGTGGGCACAAGTGGCCTTCAGTGGCTTCCACAACTGGCTCCTCCAGCCCCCTGAGCCGCCACACAGGGGGTATCTGTGGTCCTTCCCCTCAGGTACCTTCAGCCCCGTGAGCCATCACCTTGGTCCCTTAGGGTCTACTCCAGGAGAGGCAGAAGGAGGGCAAGAAGACACAGGATCCCAAGGTGGGTCTTTTGACAAGTGGTCCTGAAGACTGGCAATCAGACGGGATGTGGGTACCAGGCTGGTGAGGCCAGGCCTGCCGCCTACATGTGACACCTGCGTTGCCTTTGGGCTCAGCTGCCCCACAGCCCCCTTCTGGGATTTGGGTCTAACTTAGGATCTCTGGGCCCTTGGTGCTTTCTGACTTTGATGCCCACAGGTGGAGCACTGGACCCACCCTGGGGACTCTCACAGGACTAGTGCTTGGAGCTGACTAGGATAAGACACCAGGTGCCCTCCAGGGGAAGATCCAGTTGGAACTGAGAGCCCCGAGGCTCCGGGACACTCAGAGTGGCTGTCTCCTTCCTCCCAGGGCCCCTGCTAATGTCACTGTTGGAGCCATGGGACTTGTGGGGGAGCCAGAAACAGCGCTCAGATGGGCTCATGACAGCCAACAGCGCGACTCTCCCCGGCTCTGTGTTCAGTGACACCGTATTGGTAGCTGATATCAGTCATACTGTGAGTATTTACACCATGAAAATCACCAAATGCTACAAAGCAGTGTTCCACCCCACCCCACTCCCAAGGGAGCCAGTTGTTAAATATTTATCAGCACATCACTGGTTGGACACACCCTCTTGGGAAGGGCTTGAAAAGTTGCTGGCGAATCTCTGAACGTGCCACCAGCCATGGGATCCTTCCTGAGGTCACAGCTACAGCGGGAGGGTCGCTGGGATGGCTGACAGCTGCCGCCTCACCTCCCCTAGGAAAGGAGCTCAGCTCTGTCCTCTGCTGTGCGCCTCACCCCAGCCATGTTCTTTATTTGCACCGACCCTCTCTGCCCAGCCAGATACTGAGGGGAGCTGTGGACCTCAGAGGTGACATCCTGCTAATGCCAACTCTTCCCCCAGTGGAGGAAGAACACACGAATACCACCCTCTGCAGAACTGCAGGCACCTCCTGGGCCCCCCAGCACCTGACCCCTGCCCACCTTCCTGGCTTTCCCACCACTTCTGCCCTTCAGCCTCTCTGCTCCAGGTGAGCACTGAGCTCACTGCCTTACTATGTTTTGCATGATCCTGCGAAGGAGATTGTGCAGCTCTCCCGGGAGTGCCCACCCTCTCTATCCATCTGGCTGAACTTGCCTCACCCGTGGTGACCAGCCCAGCCCACACTGCCGTTGGAGCTCCCCCTGCACTTGCTGACTGGCCATGCACTTGGCACTTGGCACTCCATAGCCACACTCCGTGTGCTCATCTTGTCTGGAGGGGACACTGGGCTCCTAGAGGGCGGGCCATGGTCCCTCAGTCCTGTGGGACGAGAGAGATGTCCCCAGACAGTTGCAAGGGAAATTCACAGAGTAGTTAAGAACACAGACCTGCCACTTCTCAGCTGCGGGGCCTTGGGCGAGTAAGCTCACCTCTCTGAGCGTCAGTGTATTCACCTGCAGGATGAGGGTGATAACGCCGACCTCGTCTGGTTATCGTGAGGATCAAGTGAGATTGTGCTCATCACTCCGCCAATTCACAGAAGACCCGGGACAGGGCTGAGTGACGCATTCCCACGGTCCCATTACCCACAGGAAAATGGGAGGCAGCCGCCTCCTGGGGACCCTTCTCCCTTTTCAATGGCTTCTGAAATACTGCTATGGACTGAACTGTGTTCCCCCAGATTCATATGTTGAAGCCCTAACCCACAATGTGACTGTATCTGGAGACAGGGTCTTTGGGCGGTAATTAAGGTTAAATGAGGTCGAGAAGTAGGGCCATAATCCAACGTGACTGTGGCCTTCCAGGAGGAAGCATTTGCTCTCCCACTCTGCCACTTGAGAACAAAGTGAGAAGGCAGCCGTCTGCAAGCCAGGAAGAGGGTCCTTACCAGAACCTGCCTATGTCAGCACCTGATCTCAGACTTCCAGCCTCCAAGAACAGCGAGAAAATAAATTTCTGTTGTTTAGCAGAAGGGTTTAACAGTTTGACTGTTCACTCGGTCTGTGGTATTTGCCTGAGCTGAGTAAGATAAATAGCTTCGTGCCTCCCCGATACTTCTGGAGCACCCTCTTCACTCAGAGCAAAGCACTGTGTCAGGGATGGGTGCGGGTGGCAGGCTGAAGGTCACTAGACACACGGGCAGGGAGAGAACGGGGCTCTGGGGGCAACCAATCTCCATCCCTCAAGCCACAGCCTCAAGCAAGCTCCCAGCCTCACTGAGTCTGTCCTTCAAAGCTCCTCTATAAAATGAGGGTGCAAATATCTGTCTCTTGGGGCTGCTATGAAGCTACATTCATTGATTCAGCAAAGAATCGCTGCACTCCCACCTATGCCAGGCAATGTTCTGGGTGTTGGGGATAGAGTTGTGGACAAGAGACATGCAAATATCTGTCCCCATAGAGATTATACTTGAGTGAGTGTGTGTAGTGGGAAGGCAGATGGTAAATAAGTAAGAAAGAAATGCCATGTACTAGACGTCGATAAATGCTATGGAGGAAAATAAAGCAGGGTAAGTCACGGGGTGAGGGGTGAGTCGAGGAGGTTTTGATATTAAACAGAATGGTCAGGAAGAGCCTGAAGGTAATATTTGCAGAGAGGTTAGTGTTCCAGGCAGAGGAACTGCAGGTGCAAAGGCCCTGGGGTTGGAAGTGTGCCTGGCTCTGGAAGGAACTGAGGCTGCAGCATGGCTGCAGCAGAGGGAGCTAGGTAGAAAGCAGACTGTGTAAGAGCCTGTTGGCTACTGTAATAACATTAATGATAAAGCTAATGTTTACTTAGCACTTATCCCAAGCCATGCCTTATTCCAAGCAGTTACCGCTGTTAATTCATTTAATACTATTATCCTATGAGGCAGGTGTCTCCATTTCTATGGGCAGAAATGAAGCAGAAAGGTGACACAACCTGCTGAAAGTCAGACTGCTAGTTGTTAGAGGCTGGTTTTTCCTCTAAGAGGGACAGCCACTGAGGGTTTTGAGAGGGGTGACATGATCTGACTCACACTGTAAAAGGTTCAGCCTGGCTATTAGGCTGAGAACAGATTGTTGGTGGGGAGTTTCGGGGAGGGGGGGAGGCACGGGGATCCATTAGTGGCCACAAGAGGGGCAAGAAAGGATCCGGTGGATAAAAGCACATAAAGTCCTCTGCACTTGTCTGCCACACAGGATGTGTCCCCAGATGTCACGGCCCTCCTCCCCTTGCCCTCTGAAGGAGGGCACAGAGAGGCAGGGGAAGACAGATGTCCAGGGTAGCCTTTGTTCCACGCCAGCCAGACTTCAGCAGGCCTCAGGGTCCCCAAGGCTGCAGGGGTTGTGAAGGGCCCTGCGCCATGCATGCCAAGACTGGCCCTGTTGCAGCTGCCTTTCGGTTTGGTTTGAGTAGGGGTGAGGGTCACAGGGAGGGGAGCCGGCACAGACCTGGAAGAGGAGAGCGACTCCCTGGCTGGCAAGGAAGAGGATGGCCCAAGAAAGGGCATATTTGGCAAGCACACTTCGAGGACCCAAAGGGCTGGCTTTGCTTATAACCCCGCCTCAGTGCCTGCCCGCTACTCCAGCTGATGACTCTCAGCTTCACCTCAGCAGGTGGGGGCCCAGGGCCTGAGTGCCCCTGCACAGAAGGACACTTCCTCTTCCTGCCCCTTTCTCCGAAGTCCCCTGACTTCCAGGCCTCTCATTCTGACTGCAAGCCAGGGACCGCCTCCTTCTGGGCCCTGCAGAGTTGGGCTGGCTGAGTAAGGGCCGGAGATAGTCACTGATTACTTAGCTGTTCTCATGTACTGGCTTCCATGCAGAACGTACATATCAGTATTTGATCCATGGAACAATCCTGGAAGGTAGGGCTTTTTGTTCCCATTTTACAGATGAGGAAACTGAGGCTTAGAGGTGAAGTAACACATGCAAGGTCACACAGCCAGGGCAGAGGTGGAGCTGGGACTAGAACCCAAAGACAACAGCCCCTGCTTCTACACCCACACCACACTGTCTTGGGAACTGCTCTGGTCTTCATGCCAGCACCTGGGCAGGAAACAGATGGGCCAAAGGCAGTAGGTGTTAAGGCTGGGGTAGCCAAGGGTCAGAGCTCTGTCACTTACCAGCAGTGTGACCAGGGCAAGTCCCCTGATCTCTCTAGGTCTCAGGTCCCCCAGAGTAACTTGAGGATAATAATAGTACGTACATCTCTTAGGGTTGTCAGGATAATGAAATGAGTTTGTTCACGTAAAGACTTTAAACATTGTGAGACACATGGTAAATATTCCTTAAGTGTTTACTTTTATTACTACTATTTTATTTATTATTATTAGGTTCAATGTCTGCCGCAGCCTCCCCTGACCTCCTTTCCCATTTGTGCTCACAAAAGCTCCTACTGGCGGGAGCTCTTGGCTCCAGCCCAGCTGGCCAGCTCGCTGTCCTCCAAACACACAGCACTTTCCAGCATTTGCCCCTCCCTCCTGTCCAAGGCCCACCCCTCTATCCAGGCCAACTTCAGTCCTGGGCGAAGCTCCGTCTCCAGCCCTAGCCTCCCTGTCCAGCCCACTGTGCTGTGAAGCCCAGAGAGTGTGCGTGAGTCTGTGTCTGGGGGGTCAGTGTCTACCCTGGAGGCCTCTTCTCTCTGGTTTTAAAGAATTTAAGTATTTTCACCTCTAGATTAAGGAGCATTTATGAGGTACCAAGACACTCATTTTTCTAAGTGTTTTATTGACATTATCTCATTTAAATCTCTCATAACAATTCTAAGAGATGGGGGTGTTTGTTTTTCCATTTCACAGGTCAGGAAACTGAGGCACAGAAAGATTCAGCAACTAGCAAAGGGCAAACTGGGAACTCAGCTCTGTCTGCCTGTTACATAACCAGGTTCGTTTGCCTGACGCGCAGAGGCCGAGGTTTGCAGCAGAGAAAGGGGCATATGTGTAGTGGCCGGTAGCTCCTGTTATGTATATATTAACACCACATTGGAAGTTAAAACCTACTGAGAGAAAATTAGACAACTTGGCTCCAACAAGGGTCATCACGAGAACCTGGATTCGATCTCTTGGGAAATATCTTCTTATGGATCCCATCAGGAATAAGGTCTATATTTGAGGGATTACTTAAACCGTCCTTTTCTGTGTGCTTGCCAGGACTTATACTCCTTCTTGCTAAAACTCTGTACTTGCTCTTTGCCACGCATCCTTAAGCCCCAAGTTCTAATCCATAGGATGATCATTCAACATAAAGACCCAGACCACCACCCCACCCCACCCCCGCCAAAAAAAAAAAAAAAGACAAGACCCAGACCCAAAGTCTTGGTCCCATATTTGCAATCAAATGCAAAACAATTCCATTCCTCAAATCCTCTGTAGGCCTTCGCCCCTTAACAGCAGAAAGTAGGCCTCTTCCCTCAAGATTGAGGAATTGGATCAAAAGATAGGGGAGGACTGAAACTGTGCCCCATAGGGTTAAAAACCCATAACAGAAACTGGTGACTAACAAACTCTTGAGCCTGTCTTACAGAACAGCAGATAAGGGAACGGCTTCTTTAAAACCCCTCTGCTTGTAACACAACGAAACCTGCTGAAACCGGAGGGACCCAACCCAGCGGATCCCAGTCTGCACAGAATAGACTTGTTTGTCCCATAGGTGACCTTTTGACGTCACAGCCCCAAATTCCCCCACAGTTCATACCAAACTCACCTGGAATTTGCACATGCGTCCCATGAAGAAGTCTGTAACTCAGATACGCCTGCGCAGAACACCAATTCCCTCACCTCCTTCCCTCCAATCACCTCTCCCCATGCCTCACACCACCCTGCTTGTTTATACCATAAATACCCCAAGCTCCTCGCCTTCGGGGAGATGAATCTGAGATTTATTCTCCCGTCTCCTCACTTGGCTGCCTTGTGAATAAAACTTTTCTCTGCTGTAAACCTGGGTGCCTCAGTGCTTGGCTTGCTGTGCGTCGGGCAAACAAACCTGGTTGGGTAACATGCTGACAGAGCTCAGGTTCTCAACTGCTGTGCTCTCTGATGCCTGGCCCCCTCATCACTGCACTTGTCTCTCCTCATCGCTTCAGACCTGGCATTGTTGTTTGTCTTCTTAGAGTTTCTCTCTGCAAAGTGACTGTAAGCTCCTGGCCAGCTCAGGTCAGCGTGAATGAATCACCTGGTACAGCCTGGGCCCTGGGGCTTGATGATTTCCTGCCCTCAGGGAGCAAATGCAGGAGCAAGAGTTGTATAAATCAATAATTTGAGAACTACTCAATGCTTATCAAGCTCCTCGTTTGTGCCAGGCACTGTTTTGGTAACATCAGAATGTTTGTTAACTACTCACTCTTCACGTGAGCTAGATGAGGTAAGTGGAGAAGAGAGAGGTTAAGTAACATGCCCCAGGTTACACAGCTGGTAAGTGGGGAGCTGGGATCATTACAAAGCACCAGGGTACCCTATGACATTGTAAGTTTGTATGAGACACCGGAAGAGTACAGACCAGTGAGGAACAAATGGTTTGGGTGTCCAGCCAAGGGAGTGGCAAGTGAGAGGAGGTGACAACTGAGCAGGGTTTGGAAGAATGAATAGGAGTATCTAGGAAACTGAGAGGAAGAGGAAAGGGGAGATGCATTCCGGACAGAAGGAACAGCAGATGCAACGAACAGTGTGTTCGAGGTTATCGGAATATGTCTGGCATTACTGGCAGGTAAGTGCCAAAGGGGTGGGCAGTGGTGTGGGGGGAGGGAGAGTACGGGGTGAGTCGAGGTCAAAGAGAGAAGTGGGGACCAGACCAGGGTGGGGTGTGTGGTCCTTGTGAGAAGGTGGAGCTGCTTCTTGCAGATGAGGGGAGCTGCCAGTGGGTTTCAAACAGGGCACTTGTGAGGTCAAATTGCAGTTGTAGACATGGAGACAGTGGCTTTGAGGGCTCCACACCCGGGCAAAGGCACAGATTAGAGTTATTCGTTATAACAGAGTTATTGGTTATTGCTGTTAAGAATCAGCAGGGCTTGCTGAATAGACAAGAGTGGGGAGAGCAGAGTCTGGGATGACATGAGAGCCAGGACACTAGCTTAGGTGACAGGGTGGACACAGGTGCAATCCAAGCTGAACTAGCGAACCTTCCTAAGCTATGCCTCCACCTTTACTCCCCTCCTCAGTGCTCTGAAGGTGACAAGGGCTCAAGCAGAGCTTGATAGCTAACATAGGCTTCACAGTCGATCCAGCTGGAAGTGAGGGAAAAAATGTTACTTAGACCCACAGGTACCTTCTAGGCTGGGTGGGCCCTGGCAAAGAAAGGCCCATCTACTCTGCCAAGCTCCTTAATGTTTGGAGATGCAAAAGCCAAGTGTGGGCGTACGGGCTTGCATCACAGAGTGAGAGAAACTTGGAGTTGGGGGAAATCCTGGAGGGCGGTGGGGAGGAGGGGTGATGGGAGAATGCAGAGGAGAGAGGATGCAGGGAAGATGCAAGAGCCTGGGTCCTACAGGGTCAAGAGATAGCAGTGAACAATCCCAGCTCTGATGGTAGTGAGATGCGGTGCCTGGAAAGCTCGAGAAACTAGGGAGCTGACACTCAACTAGGTGCTTGCACCTCTGGGATTTAAATGCCTCCTCCACCCTGCTCTTTGCCAAACCTGCCCCTCAGCACAGTCTGCTAGACCCCCAAAGACCTTGTGTGGAGGCTGGTGCAACTGTGTGGCAGGGGGGATGGGCACGAAGACGGAGGAATGAGCCGGGGTCCATATCTGCTAGTGCAAGAAGCATCTACACTGGGCAGCCAATTCATCCACAAACAAGGAAACAGGAGTTTAGAGCCCCTCAGGGATTAGCAGAAACCCTGTGCAGGCTTTACACTTCCTCAAGTCTTCCTGTGGGATGAGATCTTGCGCCAAACATCTCCCTCTCAAGAGGGCAGCCAGAGCCCAGCGGACATGCGAGCTGCCCATGGGTTACATTTCACGGGAAGGTGGGATACCCAGCCTGGCTGTCCCTTCTTCCCTGGGCACAAACGTCCAGAACAGAACCAGCACACAGGCTCCCCCATCCCTGAGCCCCTCAGGCACTGAGAACGGGGGTGTGGGGTTTGAAGCCAGGTAAACCCTAGAGCCAGGGAAGGACAGCTTATCAGAAGTGTCCCTTTCAGAAGTGGCAGAAGGAAGGTAGAAATGACACAGCCCTCAGTGCGTGTCCCTTTTCATTCTGTCCGGGTGGCCTTGTATGCTCAGGGGATGCTCCTCCTGGCCTCTGCCACTTGCCTGGCTCTAGGTCTGAGATGACAGGACAGGAGGAATCCTGCCTGTGAAGCACTGATACATGGGTGATGACAAGTTAGGGTTTATGCAGAGATCATCAAGTCCAAGGGGCTCCAAAAAATGTGAGCAGGATTCTTCAAACAACATAGCAAAGACAAGCTTACTAGGTCAAGCAGATAACAGTGCAGAGGCACTGGGTGAAGTGGGAGGGGGCCTTGGAGGCCCGCCTTCTCTCCCCACCCCCCTGTGGTGGAGTCGAGGCACTTGTAGAATCACCATGGAACAGAGGTTAAAAGCCACAATTTGATCCATTTCCATTCTGTGGATGAGACACTGCCAGCCAGTGAGATGTGACACAGCCATGCCTCGGCCTGAGTCATGCGGCTGGTCACCGGCAGAGCTGGGACTGGAAGTCAGAGGTCCTGCCTCTAAGCATGGGTTCACCTGCCACCACGGCCACAGCTGCTCTCAAAAGAAACAGCTTTATATTTCCAAGTCTTGGACATAAGGAAGTTGAATTGCCTGAAAGGGTTCTTGCTTGAGTTCTGGCCCCCATTTTCAAACAGGCCATCAACAGCCTCTAATGCCAGCTCCTTGGGAGCACGGGGAGAGGAAGAAGTGTGCCTTGTTTGCACAACCAACTCATTTAACTTTGGTGCAGGCAAATCATCACAGGACCGCAGTGAAGCCTGAAATAATGGGTGTTAATTTCATCTTACAGCTGTGCTGCTATCCGGAGAGTGTACCCATCTCCTTAAGCTAAGGACTCAGTGTAACCTCGATGCCACCACCTCAGAAGGGGCAGGGTGCGATGGACAGAGGGATCTGGGGAGATCCCTCAGCTGCCATCTAGCCACTGCCTACCACCAAATGCCGTCCTTCTAAAAGAATTTTGGAGAACACAAGTTGATTATAAAAAGAGGGGCCTGCAGGCACCCCCCAGCTGGGATAGAACAAGCAGAAATGCTGCAGCTGTGCTGCGGGGACACCTCCCAGTCAGCTGTGAGAAACGCTACGTGAGCCAGAAAGTGAGACCAAATCCCAGTGTCACTAGCGTGAGGCAGAACCTAGTGCGTGGAGATGATATGCTAGCTCTTCCCCTCAGCCCTTTGGGACAGCTCAGTATCGCAGTGTCACCTTTAGGAAGCGGTGCTCAGAGCCAAAGATGAAACTCCCGGACCCAAATGTCTGTGTGAAGAAAGTCTCCCCAACTCTTTTTGGTATGATGACCACCAACTGCACAGATCATCTTTCCACACCTGCGCAGGTTGTGGCCCGAGATTTGGGAAATTAGGCCACTGTCTCCATGGTTTCCCTGGCACTTAGTGGACACCACGAGTCTCAGCTCCCTGAGGCAGGACCCGCCAATGTTCCACAAGAGTGAGCTGCTGCTGGGCTGAGCTCAGGGCCCATTGGTCACCTTACACCTGGGGGGCCGGTGGAGGAGGGACGGGAGTGTAGACGCTCCTGCTGCAGGAAGGAATGGGCTGGGCCCCGCCTCATCAGGGGCTCCAGCCTTGGGAGGTGTTGGGGGGGATTTGGGAGAGGGACTGGAATGCCAGGGAAGGTATGAAGCCCTGAGAGAGAGCTGGCCTGTCTGCTGGACCAGCCCTACCACGGGGCTGACACCAGCCAAGGCAGAGATGCTCTACTCCCTTCCTCCTTGTCTCTCAGCACCCGCATCTCCACTGCTCACAGGCTACGGGAAGGACAGAATCATCCACCTTGCCCTCTAGACACCTCTTCCAGATCCTCTTATCTCTGCTAAGGAATGTTTTTGATCCCTTTCTCTTTTTGTTGTTCATGGGAAAAAAGCTGACCCTTCAGCTCAAAGGCACCTTGCCACCCCGGGAAGGGCAGGACTGCTGGGGCACCAGGAGCTGGAGGCACAGCCCTGAAACAGACCCTGAGCGGAAGAGGTTTTACAGAACCCAGCTGGCTACAGCCGCTTCCATCCTGCCCGTTCGTTATTTATGTGGCTCGGGAGCCTTTCCAGGGCCTCTCCTCTTAGCTGTCCCCCTCCCAGGGCATCGATCACCCTAATGGCAAGGCTCTGCAGTGGCGGGCCTGAGCTGCCCCTTCCCAGGCCTTCCTGCGGCTGCTAATTAGCTGGAGGCCAGAGACTCCACTTCACAAATGGGGAACTGGGACCCAGGGGCCCCTGCTGGGCATTGAAAGGGAGCTAAGCTTAGCATCATGCCTCCCCCATCCCAGACCCTCTCTGGCTGGCTGTTGCTGATCCAAGGCGAAATCGTGTGTGTGTGTGTGTGTGTGTGTGTGTGTGTGTGTGTGTGTGTGTGTGTGTGTGTGTGTGTATTTGGTGTGTTCCCAGAACTGTGAACATGGACAGAGGCCTAGGGTGGGCAGGGGGAATGTTAGTTCTTTCCTGAGTCCCAGGGGAAGGGGAGTCTTTTCACAGTGGCAACTCCAGAATCCCCACAAAGGAAGGGAACAGAAGTGACAGTCTCCTTGGAAGGGGGCTGGAGGGCCTGACTTTGCAGGGCATGTATGCTGTTCTGACTTGGATTGGATGGTTTCTGAGTGGCTGTAGGGGTTACTGGTGGAGATTCTTGGGGTGGGGGCACTACAGCTCTCCAAGGCCCCCTTGGCTCCATCACTGTGCTTTTAGCTGGGAGCTTTTGTCCCCAACACCTCCCAGCCCTGGAATCAACTGTAGCCGTAGGGGCCAGGTCCCCACACCTGTGGGTGAGGGGGGCTAGGGGACAGAACCTGAGGGTTGCAGACCCCTAGCATTTACTAGGGATGCAATCAGGTGAAAATGCCTGGAAAGAGACATCTTGGATGTCCGGAGGTAATACCAAGGACAGCAGCCAGACCCAGTGGAGGAGTGTGGGCTGCCTGGAGCAGCTGAGGTAGAAGTGGTGATGGGGCACTCTGCTAATGGTTCTTAAATTTATAAGCAGCCTTCCCACCACCACTCGGGTGCCCTGGTAGAGACAAGCTTGCTCCTGGCGCTCGGGAACTGCAGCTCAGACAGCACAGCCTTGGAAACCCCTCACAAGATGCTCTCCATGCTGCCCCAGGCCTCCATTCAGGGGATCAGAGATAAGTTGAACTTTGGAGGAACTCAAGGAGCCTACATCCCATTAAACCCTAGAGTGAAATCCAGCAGAACTAACAAAAGTATGCGAAACCAGGTATGTAAAATGTGAAACACCATCTACAGCTCCGTTTGTTCTGTGGTCTTGCAGACATATTAAATTATTCATCAGAACCAACCACTACCATGTCTCCGTGAACTGTGTTCCTGGGAACATATGAAGTCCCCCCCCACCCTGCTCAGGGGCAGACTCATAGTGTGGGTTGGGAAGGGGCATCTAGACACAATCCTAATTTCCTGGGCAGGATCATGCCTCCAGGGAGGGGCCGATCAGGGTCTGAGTTCACTAGGCCATTCCATAGCAAACCTCAGAACTGAGATGGCCTTGAAGGTGAAAGCTGTCCAGAAGGTGTCCCATTGCTCCTGAAACCAGCATTGGGAGCTTCCTGCAAATTCAGGGCTGTGAACTCTCCCTTCTTCCAATACCTTCCAGGTTCATTTATGAGTGGAAAGTAGCTACTGATGTCTGGGGAGTGTGGCCTCTGAGTTGGGACCAGGAAGCTGATGCTGAAAGACCCAGGCTGCTCTGACCTTGCCAACCACCCCTTCCAAGGGATCCATCCTTCTAACAGGACCAGTCCATCCTTTCCCCCACTTTCCTCAGTCTCTGCACCATCTCCCTTGAAATATATGCATTTCAAGGGACAGTTGGAGGGGTTCCCAGCATCACTCCTCCAGGGGTGGGCACAGAACCTTCTAGGCCCTTCTTCCTTCTCCTGGCCGGTGCCTTTCAGAAGCTCTCTCAGTGTATGTACCAGTTGGGGGCAGGCGGAAGTGGGGGGTGGGATGTAGGACACCTATGTCCCAGCTTAAGTGCACTTCTAGAAGCCTGGAGCAGGGGCGTTGTGAAGATGATGGAACCGCAGCGGGGCTCCCAGGAGGCTATCTTTGGCTGGAGACAGGGCTTCTTCCTCCGCAGCAGAGTATGGCCCGATCTGACCCATCTGGGCTCCTACCACGGCCACGATCTCTTCAGCCCACACCCACTCTCCCCAACCCGACTTAAATCCATTCCGCAGAGAACTCAGTGGTCCCACCCCAGCTCGACCGGCCTCGGGCAGAGATGACCCAGCCCAGGCTGGAATCCACATCTTCCAGGAGGAGCCAGCGTAGAGTGAAATGGGGCGAGGCCAAGGTCACAAAGGAAGGCAGAGGTAGGACGGTAATGAAGGGTTTGGTAGGGGGTCCTTCGGCCCTGGCTCCCTCCCCCGGCGGCCCTCACCGGGCGCGGCAGGGGCACTCACCGTCGGGACCACTTGGCCGACGGCCTCCCGAAGGGCCGCTTCCACAGCACACCATAGAGCTGCACTTTGGTGCTGATGTCCAGCGCGTCCGAGTCAGCCTGCTCCAGAGACGGCGAGGGCGACACCGAGTTGGACTTGGACGTGAACATCCTGCTTCAGCGGGGCCGCCCCAGCCGGGCCCACCCGCTCCCCGGGGCCGGCACGGGCGCGGGGCTCCGGGAGAGGGCGGGCGCGGCGGGAGGCTGCGGGGCGGCGGCGTCGGCGGGCGCCTCCGGGCGTCGTCGGGGCGCGTCGCAGCCGGCGGAGACGCGGGGCGGCCCCGACAGAGGACTGCTGCGTTAAAGCGCGCCGGGCCCGGAGCGCCGCGGCAACTGGCGAGGGGCGCGCAGCCTGCGGCTCGGGCTGCGGGCTGCGCCGTGCCAGGCGGGAACTCGGCGGGGAGGGAGGCTCAGCCTCCAGCCAGCAGCATCGCCCACCCCCCTCCCTGAGACAGCCCCAATTCTGGTGGCCCCGATTGGCTGGGAGGGGCAGGTGAGCTGGCTGGAGGCCGGCCGCGAGCGCCAATCAGTGCGGGCGCCGGCGGGAGGGCCGGGCTCCGTGCGCCCGGAAGGTCCCGGCGGGTCGCCCGGCCCCGAGACGAGGCCCCAGCACTTCCCCACCCCCACCCCGCGTGCCCTTTTCTCCCCCGGGTTCCCGCTCGGTTGCAGCGCCCACATCAAAACCGGGAACACGTCTGCTTTGTAACGGGCTTGGAGTCACTCCTGCAGATCCCTGCTCGCTCTGGGTTGGGGAGAGCAGATGATCGGGCTTGGAATCCCGCCTCAGTCCTTACATGACTCCGTGAAGCTGCGGTGAGCCTCAGTTTTCTCTCCTGTAGAGCGGAGACGCCTGTCCCTTCTCGGGCAGGGCGGGGGCCAGGTAAGACTTCAGCCAGTGCCCGAGCGCCCGCCCCGAGAGGAGGCTCCATCGGGGCTGTCAGCCCCTCCCCGCCTGCTCTGCTGGGTCTCGCTTGGTACCACCGCTGCCGCGCCCGGATCGGATTTCTTTTCCCAGAACTTGGCTGCCTGCGTCGGCATTTGGCACTCAGTGCCAATCCCGAACGGTCAGTGCAGCTAGTGTCCGTGATTTATCTGCACGCCTGGCCCGTGCTCCCTGGGGCCTGGCGCTCCATCCACTTCCGCTCCTCTCGGCGCCTCTAGGTGACCGTCTCACTTTCCGGCGGGTGCAGACGTCTGTCCTGCCCCTGGGGACCAGCCGCGGAGAGGCTCTGTTAGCATCGCTGCGTGCAGGCACCGCTCCAAAGGCAGGGAAGTGAGTCTGCTCGGAGAGGCAGCCGGCTGGACCACGCTGCAGTCATCCTACTCTTCGCCGCGGAGTTGCAGGCTATCTCTGAACAGTCAGGATTCTTCCGCGCACTTGGGAAAACCACTTACCCCCTCAGGGGCTCTGATACCTCAGCTGTAAGGTAAAGAAGTCAGATTGGAGCAGAAGTTTGCAAATAGGTAGCCTGAGTGCCAAATCACTTTATAGGCAGACGTTATTAATTTGCCCAAGTAAAAGTAAAAAATTGAGGTGTAATTAAAATATGACAAAACGCACAGATCTCAGGTATTTATTTGATGAAGTTAATTTGGTGAATGTATACACCAAGTCACCACCACCCAAAGCAAGATGCAGAACATTTCCATCGCCCCAGAAAGTTCCCTCATGCTCCTGCTAGTCAACTTCCCATCCTCACTCCGACCCAGACAAACCACCTTCAGACTCTTATCAACATTGGCACGCCTTTTTAAAAGTTAAAAATTTTAATGTCTAAAATGGCATTCTCTACAGAGCAACCATCCCCTGTAGTCCTTTGCTAAGCCTGCTTCACTCATTATTACCTGCCTGGCTTCTTCTTTCAGGCATTTGAATTTGTGATCCTCACTAGATGCTCCTCCAAGGCCTTCCCAGGCCTAACACGTTATGAGTCTAGTTAAGAAGGGGCTTAATAAAGGGCTTGCACACCCTGGCACCCTTCCCATAACCAAGTCTTGGGTTCCCAAGCCCAGGCAACATCCTCTTGTTTCTCACTGTCCAAAGGTGCCCATCTGAATTCCCTTGTGCCCCTCATGGCTCATGTTTCCCTGCAGAACATCTCAGGCACAGCTTTAACACAGGGGCCAGGGCCTGGGTCCACCAGGTGGGAAGAGACAGGACTAGGAAGATGATGAGAGCCCGTGGAGAGCCTACAAAGTGGACATTTCACACTTTGGGGGGTTATTTTTGACACATGTTTTCATGCTTGGAAAACATCCCACTTTAGGAGTTTTGTTTTTTTCCAGATGGAAGCTAGAAAACTTGGGTCACAAGCTTGTGGTGTGGAGTTCACGGGTTGGGGCACCAGGACTGGACTAAGTTGCAGGTGACAGACTTGAGGAAAGAGAATGCACAGCCACCAGTTTCTCAAGGGTAAGTACCGGAGGCATCTGACTTGCTTTGGGGGTCAGCTGTGGCGGTAAGGTTGTGTGCCCAACGCAGCGAGCAGCATTTGGCCTCACGGACAGTCACAGGCAGCTGGGCTCCTGGCAGCACACACATGGCAGCACCAACAGCCTCCCCGTCAGGCTGCTTCTGCCGCATGGTTCTGGATAGCATTCCCGGAAGCGTCACCCCAGGTCAGCCCTGGTTCTTTAGCCCTGCCAATGTCCTTTTAATAAATTAATTCCTCTTCTGCTTAATCAGGTCAGTACCAGTTTTAGCTGCTTGTGATGAAGGACTGGGGATGAGCCATAGGTGGTAGAAAGGCAGGATGCCTGTAATCATTTTTAAGGAAGTCCTTCCCAAGGAGAAGGGCTGGGTGAGCCCAGATGGTTCCTGAGAAAGAACCATCTTCATTCTGTTTCTTCCGTGGAAGAAATAGAGCACACGTTCCTTCAGCAGCAAAGAGAAAGCAATCTTTGCCCATTCCCTCTGCAGACAGGACATCTGAACAGACCTTAGCTACTGGTAGTTAAGGAGAGGTGGAAAGACTGCCCTGAGACAAACAGCATGAGTTTGATGGTCCACTAGGTACTTAAGTGGCTTCTGCTTCACTCAACTAACCAGTCCAGATCATGCTAAGTCAGCCTTGGGAGGCACCGTTTCTGCTTCCATTCTCCGCTCCAGCTGGTGGGAGTGCTGAATGCCTGGCAGATAGTTCTGCAGAAGACAAAACAAGCTGGGTGCCAATCCACTGCCCCAGCCCAAGTGTGGACCAGGGCTGCCCAGTCTTATCGGGAAGTAAGTCGGGGTGGAAACTCAGGGACCTAGTGCTCTACAGGCTCAAATACAGAGATGGTGTTCTGAATATATGATTTACATCTTATCTATTTCATTTCATTTTTGAAACAGCCCCGATGAGGTGTGTGTTACTTTTAGTTTTCCAGATGAAAAAAATGAAGTTCAAAAAAATTGTCTACCTAAGGTCACCCAGCTAGTCATTTCCTGCAACATGATAGACCCTCAGATACATGTTGAATGAGGGAAAGGCAGGATGGAGATACTTGATTTGGTCTGAATCCTAAGCCCACACCTGTCACACCACAGCACACTGCCGAGTGAGGTGCAGTCTGGGAAAGTGCTGGACCTTTTTTTCAGTCTCTCCCCTTTTTTCTAGTAATTTCTCTCAATTGCCAACTCACCTAAGGCTCCAAGTTCCCGCAGAATTGAAGAGAAAACTCCTCTTACACTGTAAAATTCCAGCCTCTCATCTGTGTTCAGGGATAGACTCCTAATAATGAACACACATTTTCTGATAGTTTCTATTTTTTCGCCAGCTTTCCTGAGATATGATTGACAAATAAAAATTGTATATATTTAGTATACAATATGATTTTTTAAAGATGTACAATATGATGGTTTAATATACACATGCATTGGGAAATGCTTACCACAATCAAGTTAGTTAATACATCCATCAGCTCACAGAATTACTGTTTTTGTGTGTGTGTGGTGAGAACACTTAAGATCTACTCTGTTGGAAACAGACTCACAGACACAGAGAACAGACTTATGGTTGCCAAGGCGGGGGGGATGAGAGAGGGGTGGATTGAGAGTTTGGGATTAGCAGATGCAAACTATTATATGTAGGATGTGTAAACAACAAGGTCCTACTGTATAGCGCAGGGAACTATATTCAATATCTTGTGATAAACCATAATGGAGAAGAATATGAAAAAGAATGTACATATATGTATAACTGAATCACTTTGCTGTACAGCAGAAATTAACACAACATTGTAAATCAACTATACGTCAATAAAATAAATATATATATATTTTTTTTATAAAGCTGTTTTGGGTTTTTTTTTTTTTTTAATTTTATAGCTACTTTATTTATTTATTTATTTTTATTTTTGGCTGTGTTGGGTCTTCGGTTCGTGCGAGGGCTTTCTCTGGTTACGGCAAGTGGGGGCCACTCTTCATCGCGGTGCGCGGGCCTTTCACTATCGCGGCCCCTCCCGTTGCAGGGCACAGGCTCCAGACGCGCAGGCTCAGTAGCTGTGGCTCACGGGCCCAGCTGCTCCGTGGCATGTGGGATCTTCCCAGACCAGGGCTCGAACCCGTGTCCCCTGCATTAGCAGGCAGATTCTCAACCACTGCGCCACCAGGGAAGCCCCTAAAATAAATATTTTTAAAAAGATCTACTCTGTTGGCAAATTTCAAGTATACAATACAGTATTATTAAGTGTACAGTAGATCTCCAGGACTTATTCATCTTATAACTGAAAGTTTCTACCCTTTGACCAACATCTCCCCATTTCTCCCACCTTCCAGCCCTTGGCAACCACTGTTCTACTGTCTGGTTCTATGAATTTGACTTTTTTAGATTCCACAGATAAGTGAAATCATACAGTATTTGTCTTTCTGTGTCTGACTTATTTCACTTAGCATAATGTCCTCCAGGTTCATCCACGTTGCTGCAAATGGCAGAATTTCCTTCTTTTTTATGGTAAAATAATATTCCAGTGTGTGTGTGTGTGTGTATGTGTGTATGAAATGTTCTTTTTCCATTCAGCCATCAACAGACACTTTCAGTTGTTTCCATATCTTGGCTATTGTAAATAATGCTGCAATGAACATGGGAATGCAGATAGCTCTTTAATACACTGATTTCATTTCCTTTGGATATATATTCCAGAAGTGGAATTGCTGGATCATATGGTAGTTCTATTTTTAATTTTTTGAGGAACCTTCCATAGTGACTGTACCAATTTACATTCCCACCAACAGTGTACAAGGGTTCCCTTTTCTCTACATCCTCACAAATACTCATCTCTTGTCTTAATGAGAATAGCCATCCTAACAGGTGTGAAGTGCTATCTCATTGTGGTTTTTTTGTTTGTTTGTTTGTTTGTTTATTTATTTATTTATTTATTTATTATTTATGGCTGTGTTGGGTCTTCGTTTCTGTGCAAGGGCTTTCTCTAGTTGTGGCAAGCGGGGGCCACTCTTCATCGCGGTGCGCGGGCCTCTCACTATCGTGGCCTCTCTTGTTGCGGAGCACAGGATCCAGACGCGCAGGCTCAGTAATCGTGGCCCACGGGCCCAGTCGCTCCGCGGCACATGGGATCTTCCCAGACCAGGGCTCGAACCCGTGTCCCCTGCATTGGCAGGCAGATTCTCAACCACCGCGCCACCAGGGAAGCCCTCTCATTGTGGTTTTGATTTGCATTTCCCTGATGATTAGTGATGCTGAACACCTTTTCATGTACCTGTTGGCCATCTGTATTTCTTCTTTAGAAATATGTCTATTCAGGTCCCTTGCCCATTTTTTAGTCAGGTTGCTTTTTTGCTATTGAGTTGTATGAGTTCCTTACATATTTTGGATGTTAACCCTTTATCAGATAAATGGTTTGTAAATCATTTCTCCCATTCCATAGTTTTTTTTTATTTTTCCATTTTGTTGATTGTTTCCTTTACTGTGAAAAAGAAGATACATTTTCATGATGTTGCTTTTATCCATAATCTTCAGGCTCATGTGATGGTCACCACTGTTCCATGAAACAGGTATTAGCATGGCTGTTGTATTGACCAGCCCCTGGTAGTTAAATGTGTGAGTACCGACAGGAATCCAGCTCTCTGATCTTACACTTCAGCCAGAGCGAGCCAGACACAGAGTCTTACTTAACCCACTCCAGCCAGGGATGGGCAGGAAGACATCCTCAGACAGGAAACAGTGACAAGGGTCTCCCTGGAGTCACATACTGATTGGGCCTCAAAAGCTCCCAGCAACCTGGACAAAAGTAGCTCTTCCCATAGTGCCATCTCCTCAGCCCCCAGCTCTCTCTGTCCCTGACCCCACCCTCAGGCAAGCAGGCCAGGCTGATGCCAAGTGAAGGACCCAGGAACACTTCTACTCCAGGTCCCCTGAGCTGTCCCGGTGCCCGTGTCAGTCTGATGGTTGGGCCCAGCACAAGTATGCCTATAGGGCCAAGAAGCAGAAGAAACAGAAAAGATCTGGGCTCCAGGCCAGGCCTTGCTATAGTATCAGATCTCTTCCATAGAAGCTCTTTTCCTCCTCCAACCCTAATTCCATCATTCAGGCTCCTGCCCTGGATTCCACAGGGTATGGAACCAATTCAGCTGAAACTACACTCTCCTCTTGGTTCCTGTGGACCTTTGCCCATCCTTCCATCCTAGCACGTGTCTGTCTGCCTTGTTTGGAGTTTTCTCTCTGTGTATGTCCCTTCCAGACTGTGAGCTCCTTGAAGAGAGGGTCCAGGGCGTGTAGTGGGCGCTCAGTAAATGCTTACTGAACTGATTTGTCTTCACTTGGCCCCTGTTCAGATGCCGCAGTTTCTTGTTTCAATTTGCCAACTGAGTGGAGACTGACTTCTCAGGCCCTCAGCTGACCCTCATCTACAAAACAGAATCTGCGGAGTGGCTGAGAATGGCCATGAAACAATCTTTAGATGGCAGGCTTGTCGCCCGCTTTTAGCGTTAAAGTGGGTTTCATTCCAGGTCCTGCCATTAGCTGCGTGAACTGAGGACAATCAGTGGACTTCTCTGGGCTTCCCAGCTTGCTTCATGTAGTCAGTCCTCTTCCACTTGTACCACTGAAAAGCCTTTTCAAATGACTCCCCACCTGCAGCAGGATCCCCGAAGGAATCTCAGCTTGTCACCCTCACTCACATGATCTTCTCAAGACTCAAAGGTGACCATGTGAGCCTCTTGTTTAAAACCCTTGAATGGGTCTCCATTCCTTCAACTTCAGCTGCCAGCTCCTGACCTTTGACTAATACCCTCCACAATCTGGTCCCAACTTATTGTCAGGGTCACCCCCTGTCACCTTATCCCACATTCTCCGCTCCAGCCACACCAGTTCTAATATTCTGAGGAGCTACCATGCTCTTTCACATCTTCTTTTCACTTGTTCTCTCAGTCTAGAATGTTTTTCTTAACTTCCCCAAATCCTACTTCAAGATTCAGCTCAAATGACTCTTCTTTTGTGAAGCCCTCTCTGATGCCATCCCTTCTGAGGACTGAAACACTTACCTCTTTTTATCGAATTGTATTCCACTTGGACTGCATTTCCGATGACCAGGGGTAGGTCTCAGACGCCTATACTAAGGGGCAGGGCTTGGCTGCCTGCAGGGGAACCCGAGAGGGAAGGGGGGGGGGGGTAAATGGCACCACGGGTAAGGTCAAAGCCAGCAGCCGAAGGACGAAGGGGATGGGGGAGCCAAAGGAGAGCATGTGTGGGCGCAGACCGACTGCCCTGTCCCCGGGCAAATCCCCATTCTAAACGTCTTGAGACCGAGAGGCCATTGCACTAAACTAGACAGTTCTGTTCTCGTCAGCAGGGTCAGCCTCTTGCTAGGCTTCTACCCTCTCTGCCAAACAACTGCTCACACTCAAGGTTGCCAATGTGATGTATTTCTGGGGGTGGCCAAGGATCTCCTGCCCTGCCAGCCTTTTCACTGCGCTGACGCGGGCTCTTGGTACCCAACGGCATTGCTGAGGACAGCACGCTGCTCAGAAACACCGAAGGTACAAAGGGCTCCCCCTCGTGGGTGATGTGTGGATTCAAATGTAAACATTAATTGGCTTCTAAGAACAAGTATTGAATATAATATTTTATTAGGGGGCGGGGGGCGGTGTTCAATCTGACCAAAAAGCCCATAGCCATTTGTTGTCACAATCTCACACACTCCCAGAACGTCTGAGGGAGAGCCAGGATGCTGGTTCCTCCTCTAGAACAGAGCCAGCAGTTCATGGGACCAGGTGCCAGAGGCTTGGGTACCAGTGGTAGCTCCATCTTGACTCAATGAAGACCTTGGGCAAGTTACTTTGAAACGTTTGTGACTTCATATATATCATATATGATTATTTGATACATGAAGGGCCCCTTCATATATCAAAAGGGGCCCTTCCAACTCTCAGCATCACGTTATCCTTGGACTCTTTCTTCTAGGTCCAGTAGCATGTTCTTTTCTGATTTCTCAAAGTACTGAGCAGGGGAAAGGCAGAGACAGAAGAGGAGAAGGTAACACAGTTCTACTCACATTCCCAGTCCCACCCCACCGTCAGCGCAGGGGAAGACCCATTTCACACGTGCTGGAGGGGTGGAGGAAACAAGAGGTGGAGGGTGGAGGCTCTGCTGAGACAGTGGTAACAAAGGAAGATGGTAGGCAGGACACTTCCTGATCCAGGGCAAGTCCCCTTAAGTAAACCAGAGAGTTGGGGAGGGAGAAGCGAAGAGAGAAGAAGATGGGGCACCCCTCCCAGGCCGGGTCAGGTCCTCTGAATACAACCAACACCGATGTTCAGAAGTGGAAGGAGGGAGTCCTTGGGCCCCAGGCAGGAAGTGGGGAAGACAAGCAGGGATGAGGGAGGGAAAGTCACCAAGCCCCACCTTGAGGTGCCAGCAGAGCCACCAGAGTGCAGACTTCTACCTCCACAAGGCATCGTGTTGTGACAGGAGCTGAGGCCAGCCGGACTGCACCCGGGAGTGGCAGTTGAGGCAGGAAGTACAAAGACCCTGGTTGGGCCCAATTACCTGTAGAATTTCAAATCTGGAAGCTTCGAAGTCATCTAGGGAGCCAGCATGTCTTGCACACCAGCTCTCACCTCCCCTGTCCTCCAGCCGTGGCCCCTCCTAGGCAGAGTCCAGCTTCTTGTGCCACCAGGTCTCTGCCCTCGTGGGTCCTCTCTTCCCCACCTTCACTAGCTCATTCTGCTCCGCCTTTGAGTTCAGCACAGGTGCTGTCTCCCTCTGATGTTCTCCCTGAAGCCCACCCTGGGCTCCTTGCCCCCAGGTGTTCTCTGAGGGCCCAGCATTGCCTTGGCAACTGTTTCCTTGTTTGAATGCCTCACTGAAGCACGAGGTCTTTAAGGACTGGAACTGACCCTTATTGCCTTCTGTACACTCAGCTCTGAGGAGTGCCTGGTCCATAGGCAGGGCTGTTAACCCTGCTGAAGGAAGAGGTGGGTTAGTGGAGAAGAGGTGGGGGGCTCAGTCTACTTCCTGTTCCACCCACTGGAGAATATGGTATCTATACCATCCTGCACCTGACAGCCCTTGAAGTATCTGGTGATGGTTATCAAATTCTGTCCCCAAGAGCATTCCAGACATAAGTAAACAATCCAGTCCCTTCTACACCGCCTCCAAGGCCCTGGCTTCCCATCCCCTCTCCACTGGGCTCCCTCCTCTGATGGCTCTAGAATTTGTCAGGATCCCTTTATGAATGAGGCAACCAGACTGGGACACATGCTTTCACTCACGTCCTTATCCAAAATTTACAGAAATGGGCAATGGCTATCATTGCAAAAGAAATCAGTAGCTAAGCCAGAAAGGAGATCCAGGTTTTCTGATCCCTAAATCAGTCACATAGTACCTTACTAACATTAGTTAGTACTGGATTAGTAACCCGAACCCAGTTAATTGCCCACTTATATGCTCAGTCTCCTGCCCTGACTCCCCGCCCCTTTGCTAACTCCCAAGCAGCCCTGGCTTCAGTGTGAGACAAAGGCGGAGCTACACATAAGGCCAGCAGCTGATTCTGCCACAAATCAGGGCAGAAGCTGGTGGGGGAAAAGGAGGGGAGAGAACAGATCAGAAAAAAAGTGCCCCCTCAGAGCAGACCAATTCATTTAACAACATATTTTTTGAGAACCTAGCTCCCTGGAGCTTATATTTCAGCAGGGAAGAGGGACAAAGCAAAGACATATATTATAAAGCAGATTAAAAGGTGATCAGTGCTACAGAAAAAGAAATAGCAGGGTAAAGAACACTGGGGCGGGGGCGAGCAGATTACAGTTTTAAATACAGTGGTCACAGGAGGCCTAATTGAAGGAGACTCTGGACCAAGACCTGGAGGAGGTGAGGGAGCTGGAGGAGGGGGCATTCTCAACATGGGGCAACCAGAGTGGGACACAAAGCAGGCTCATTTCCTACATCACAAAAACTACACTGCAGGATGCAGCTCTAGCTTGTAAGAATTAGAAATTAAACAGAATAAGGATTGTTGGCTATTTTGGCTAAAACTGTATATAGACATATGTATAAATATGTGTATATATATATATATATATATACACATATATCTATATACATTTTGATCTCAGGGCAGTAGGATGAAAGGGCTGTTACTTAACAATGCTGGCTTCCTAAGATTTCACAACCAGTGCTTAAGGCAAAAGAGGGATGAGGCACTTCACCTGAAAGCTTCCATAAGAGATAGCAGGAATCATAAATACCATGTCCTTTTGGCCTATTTTCTTATTTATGAGGAAAGGTTTTCAGGCAACATGTAACACTCTGGGCACAATCTTTGTAACTAGCTGTAGCACACATGATACGTATAGAAAGTCAACACAAAGTAGACCAGTAATAATGAAATCTAATGAACAAACATAAGCTATACAGTTAAATGATACATTGCTATATAGAGCGTTTATCAGTATATCAGTTAAAAAATGAGATCTAGTACTAAAGTCTACAGAGGGAGAAAACACCTATAAAATTCACAAATTGCACTTCTATTGAAATCTCTATTTCCAGAGTCAGTTGTTCATAGCGTCTACACACTCATATTAGTAACTGTGCCCTTTGAAATGCACCCACTGTGACGGATCTATTGACCTGCTTCTCTTTTCTGGGATTAGATGGCTACCTTCATAAATAATATTTGCTAACAACAATGGCCATGGAAAAAAACTGTCAATAAATTGCTATCTTTTGGGGCAGATGGTGTATTGAGTGCTTAATCTCCCCTCCTCCTTTCCTTCCCTCCTTCCCTAAAGGATGTACATATAGACACATCTTTCCACTGCCCCTCAAAACTTTTCATTACCTTTTCTGATGTTCGAATGTGGGTCCAGTCTGGTCATCAAACAGAAAAAGAAAACTGCCGAGAGAATAAGTAATGAACCACTCACATAAGGTATGCACTAATAAAAATTTAATATCATAAAATAAATCAGAAAACAGCAAAAACATTTTTTTAAACCATTCACAATTAAAGTGGAAAGAGACAAAATTATAAGGCAGCCATCCATGGAATGATTTCATGTTTACAACGGATCCAGAAAAGGGGACATTTAAAATCACTGTTCAGGCTACTGAACCAGGGGAACTGCAATGTTGTCCCACGAGACTTCCAACTTGGTAGCAGATGCTATGAGAAAACAGATCAAAGCCAATCTCCTTGTGTTAGGCTGGGCATATCTAGAAAATTCCTAATGGTTGTCTAGCCCTTTCATGCAAGTCATACATTTCCCTCAGGTCTCCTCAGGTGAATCTAGATGTCTCAGGTACAAAGGAGCTACATCACTGCTTTTAATCTCATAGCATCTCCAACAGTGCTCTTTGGGTTATGTGGACCATTCTGTATTGAGCAGAAGTTTTGTAATGTAAGGAAGGTACCCCTGTGGAACACCTATAGGGAGTTCTTGCCTTGCCCTACAGCAGTTTTGGATGAATCCGGTCATTATTCTCAGTCTCCCAAGGAGCTCGGGGGCCCCATAGACAGGAACGTTCTTTAGGGGCTTGTGCTGTTGACATACATACAGTTCCCATGTTCAGTACCTAGCTACCGTGTGTCTGAGAGGCTGGCATGTCCTCCGAGTTCTAATCCTTGAAAAAGAGAAAAACCAGGCAGTAACACTTAGAAATAGGCCGGTAAAAAACACAATTACATTTTCTCCTTTCTACACAGAACTGACAACTCAAAACAGCCGCCTCTCTCATTTTTCTAATGATTCAAAATACAGGAACAGACTTGGCTGTTTTGAATAGGGAAATAAAAAGGTGACGAGGGGAAGAGAGAACACATAGCCTCTGTAGGTGGTACTGTTTCCAACTCTCTACACTCCAGTGCAGAACCTTTGCCTAAAAAATGAAATCTGGCAATAGCATGCACAGGAAAGCCATCAGACCTGGAACCTTGTTACTTTGGGGATATGGGAACTGACAAGCAATTTGCTGGCGAACAAGTGATGGGAATGCATCAGTAGTGTTTTTCAACTTAATTTGCCATTTAAGAGAGCACTTGAGATCTGAAGAAAGTCTATCCCTACCGAGGAAAGGGAGTCAAATTGCAATTCAGATTAACTTTGGTTATGAGGAAGGAAGGACCATGCTTTTCATCATCAATTGCATCTCTTTGGTAGCCAATAATTCCATCTGTAATCACGGCAGCAACTTAAGTATTGCCAAGGTTTCCAAATGTGTGAGAGCATTAAGGCATCCACATCGAAGGAGGCAGTTTTAAACAAGAGGAAAATGGAACTGAAATGTGCCAATAGTGACCATCAGTGTGACCTCTCCTGGGACACTGCCCACCATGAGCAAGTTCTTCCCCCGTGAAGGAGGCTTCTGCCACGCTGCTCGGTTCCTTGCTGCCTGGAGATGCATTTGAGCCCTGTAAGATTAGTATGGCTATTTCTGCCTGCTGACCAGGAGGGAATTAAGTGGTTCCGAGGCAGCAGCTTTAAAATCTGGGAAAGCCCATAGCTCTTGAGAGCTGATAGGCTGTGAAAGGTTTGCTTGTTAATGTGAGGTCCAGAGGGGAAGGCAAATTTGGAAGTTAGATGGTCTGATCCTTGCCAGAGTTCAAGGCCCTACCCAGCAAGATATTCTAGCCAAACTTTTCAGTGTGATGGCAAGGCACTGCTGAAAGAGGCTTTGGCCAGCAGAACAAATTTCTGATCATTGCACACAACAATATGATAGAAAGTGCCGCTATCCAAAACGAACCAGACACTAAAATGAGCTATTTACTTAACAAAGTAAATTTCCAGGGAGAATCAAGGCAACCATGTCATTTTGAAGGACCAGATGAAACCGTATGGCTCTCCTAAGTCAGAGTTGTTATCAGGAAAGTCACTTAGACTTTCATACTGTACCTTCTGTTGGTTTTAATGTTGTACACAATGGCTGCCAGCCACTATCCAGAACCAGATCCTGTTTATGCTACTTTGGTCTACAGCCAGCAGAGGGCTCTCAAGTTCTTTTCCCCCAGCTGCTGACCCAGTAACAAATCTAGGAAGGAAATAAAGATATCCTGGGCATGCTGGCTTACGTGTCATATAAAATGTTTTACAAACTCCTAAATCCAATGCCCTGACGAAAATAGTCTTGGTTCCCCCTTTCTGTAACGTGTTTTGAAATGGTACAGAAAATCAAAATAAATTAACAATATATTATATACTTATTTGATAACACAAGGTTTACAGGGATTTTGGCAAATACGGAAAAATTATCCTAGTTTGCTTAACACTTTTACTATCTCAATTGTTTAAATTACCAGAATATTAGTGATTGTGTCATCTCACATATGAGGAAGTGATATTTTAAGGGCTTAATAAAGCTGCATTTGACACAAAGGTAACTTCACTGAAAGGAATAAAGAACAGAAACGATACTGTCTTCATCATCACAGTTCAAGAAGTGGTTGTCCTGATGAGAGAACTCAACTCACAAATATTAACATCACCACCAGCAGTAAGCAGCAAATTGTAGGGAGGAAGGGCTGGAGGGAAAAGTTAGGAGAAAAGCATGGAAAAGATGAAGAGACAAAAGACATGATTTTAATAAGCTTTAAATCAACAGGCAAACACTTCCCATTTATGATACATCTTGACTTTCTTCACTGCTACAGGTGCTTATGTGGACACTGACCTAGCAGTCCCCAAGGGGCACCAAGTATTTTGCCAGAGGGACTGCTGGTCTGCTAAGATAAATACTTAAAGAGACAAAATAAGGACAACATAGGTTTTGGTAATCTTACTTTTAAAAAGGTTACTACAAAGATGTCAGTAACTATCCGAATTCACTTAAAATTTAACACCCCTTAATTTCCAAAGATACTTTGGGATCTGACTGTTCCTGAAGGAAAGCCTATGCCTAAGGAAAGCCTACCTACTAGAACCTGGCTCCTCTATAAAGAATGTGCTGTACAGGCAGCTACTCTACACAAAGGGGAACTTGAAAAGAAATGTTTTATAAAACACTAGTTGCCTCTTTAAAAGCTAGTCCACCTCTGTTCCTCCATTTGATGGAATGGCAGGCTCTCTTTAAAGAGACAAGTGCAGAAGGAGGTGTTTAAAAGACTCTCCAGACATACCCTCTTCAGTGGATCTCTCTCTCAAGTATAAAGTCAGCTTTCCATGTGTCTTGCCGTCCTTTTCCTGACTCTAGCCCCAAATGAACTACTTATCTTTAGCATCTAAGACAGTGGGCATTATGACCTTCATTCAAGGCATAGATGTGGCATAGATGCTAAAGCACCAGTCGTACACGGTGAGAACCAAGTTAAAAATCAATGGATTAAAGTGGCAGAGCCTCTAAACTAGGAAAGAGATTTAGCTTAATTACAGAACACTGTACTTTCAAAATTATTTCATTATGAGTATGAAGTTCTCCACTTTTCCTTAAAACTAAATTCCATCTTCCCTGAGAATAGGGTTAAGGGAAACAACAAAACGCAAAATGCCAAGGGCCCTTGAAAAGACAACACAACGGAATGTCTGTATCCTTCGCAGTGTGTTGTTTCTACTCGAAAAGCTTTCCATTACTCCAGGTTTTCATCTCACCTCCCTCCAGAGTCTTTAGGGTTACGGGTGGAGATGGGCAAGGCGAGACAAGAGACTGAGGAAGTGAGCAGCTGTCACGTGCCGGCTGTTCTCACTGGATGGAAAACGGCCATGGCCTGAGGCTGGACCCTCAACAGTTAATGCTGGTGTCCTACTGACAGAACGAGCGGGATGAGGCAACCCAGAACCAGGGCTGCCACCTCCAGGCGGCTGAGGCCTCTCCCTCCAGCGGGGTCGGGTTTGTGGCTGTGCCCCGTTCCGCCCACCTCAGGGAGGACATGCACTGTGGCAACGTAAAGAAATGTCCCAGCAGAGAAAAGCATGGCCACTCCAGTGGCATTGACCTCTGAAAGGGCTTCTTTACTGCTCTGTGAAGTAAGATAAAGAGAGAAGAAAAATTAAGTCAAGTCAAATTCAGAGGCAGGAAGAAGTCCCAATAAAAAAATACCCAATATTCATAACTCGTGTTATCTGGGGCACTGGGGACGTCCTGAGATCAGAACGATCTTGTTATTTATGGGAAGCTTCCAAATAAGGGTTTAAGACTATTGGTGATGTATACAATTACTTTTTCAAACAAACTTCAAGTCTGGTTGAACAGGTTTGGCCTATATTATTAAGATGGAATCAACAGCATTAATGCAGATATCAAAGTTCATACACTCATTCATTTATTCTACTAATATTAACAAATATGCCATACGCACCAGGCTCTAGGCCAGTGCCTGAGATACAGTGGTAATCGAGACACAGTACCTGCCTTCACAGAGCCTAGAAATATCTCATAAGCTAATCTTTATATAATTCATTTCAATTTTTTTAATGAAAAACGTGGACCTACTAAGACAATTAATTGAAAATTTAAGAACATGCCCTAAATGTAATATGTAACTCCATGCCTCCAAAATTATCATACCTTCCTCTCAAAAGTTCTAAAAACTTATATTGATCAATGCAGTAATAAATAGGGTAATATTTATTTGTTTAGGCTGCACTGGGTCTTAGTTGCAGCATGCGGGATCTTTTAGTTGCGGCATGCATGCAGGATCTAGTCCCCCGACCAGGGATCGACCCCGGGCCCCCTGCATTGCCAGCGTGGAGTCTTACTCACTGGACCACCAGGGAAGTCCCAATAGGGTAATATTTAAAAGGGAACTATGTATTGCTCATTGACTAAAAGAAGATAAAGCTCACAATCAGGTGTTAGCAATCCAGATCAACTAACCCTTGATTAACAGGAACTTAACCATTCTTTAACCATCTCATTTCTCATATGTTCCTTTCAATACAAATTTTACTATATCAAATACGAATTGAATGATGCTCAGAAGAATCAGTGACCTTCAGAGACAGTGGGGGGAAGTGGTTTCCAGGAAGTAGCCCTGAGTTGGTTTGGTTCTAAGATTTTCCTCCTGTTGCCTGCCAATTGATATTCAAGTAAAATGGGTAAGGCTGCTGCTAAGAACTGCAGCCCTAGTGGACAAAATTATAAAGCATGGAAAGGTCCAACTGGAGCAACAGAGCAGAATGCCCGGGCTCTGAGGTGACAAGCGACACATGCCACTTCGGGTCTGGAGCTACGTTCAGTGCAATGACGAAGACCTGGGTACGTAACATGCAGTGATATGAGAGCTGGCAGTAGAAGAATCTGAGTCTTAGCTGAATACAGAGATCTCTGCTCCTCCCTTACTGCTCTCAAAGCTGCTGCAAGCTTGTCCCTCATACTTCCTGTGCCTACTGAAACAGTAAATACATTCTGTTGTGACTTATTATGTATCTGTCAAATAAAATTAGCATGTCTGATAAGGTTTAAGTTGTATTATTTTAAAGATCATATATTTGTGCAAGTATTTTTGGAACTGATGGGGAAGAAGTTTTCGAATTAAATGAATAAGGAAATGCTCTAAATTTATGAAGAGGATTGACTTGGAATTAAGATGTACACTTTGTACAGGTTTTTAATTCGAATTTTATCTTTAGTTTGAGGGGGTAATTTAACTGAAAAATTCAATATAAGACACTATACCTTCTAGTAGATCGCAAAGAATTAGATACTTGGCGAGATAGGCTAGGAATGAGTCAGACTTACCTTACTTAGTCCTAAGTATGTCACCATGGCCATAACTGGTGCTGCCAGTGCAAAGACCAGTAAGTGCTTTCTGATTCGATTCCGCTCGAGGCCTGCATGCATTAAGAAGGAAACCAGCCCAAAAGCAGCTGGTGCCTGGAAAAGAAAAACTATCCCTTATTACTCTGGAAGTTTGAATTGCTTCTACATTAGGAAGTACATATAATTTGACTGAATTCTCATACAAGAAAACTAGGCATAATAGTAAGTCTGGGCTTTGCCTTTTAGGAATTAATGTTCTAAGCTAGAAAATATCCCATTTCTGTGTGTGTGTGTGTGTGTGTGTGTGTCTGTGTAATAGTTAAGAAAAGAGTATAAAGAAAGGAAGAATATTTATGAACAAAAATTACTATGAAATGTAGAAATCTGTAGAGGACTTAACAGTTTGTGTATATGACCATAAAAAAATAAAACCCCTTCAAGTATAAGGTTAAGAAAATGGTAGCAAAAGACCCAGCTATGAACAGATTTATTCAATTCTCTAAAATGAACAGCAATTACGAAAATAACTAAAAATACTTTCCATTCCAGAAAAACAGAATGACCAAAGAGAAATTTTAATTATAAATGTAGTCAATACCAAATCTTACACCAAAATTTTGCTTACCTTATGTAGCATTATTGCCACAAACACAATTAACTGGACACTAGTTTGTGAAGTAGAAGCTGCTGCTCCCAAAGCAACACCGTCAGCTGAATTTGGAAAAAGTGAAACATAAAACACTATAACTATAAATAACAACTATAATAGTGTGGTGAGTGGCTGTGTGGGCTTTAGAGTCAGAGCTGGACTGGACTCTGGGACGGTTACTTAACCTTTCTGAACCTTAGCCTTCTCATTTCTACAATGGGTTGAATAAAGTATGTATTCCTAGGGTTTTCATGAGGTTAACATATGTGAAGAGCTTAGCATAGGTGCTATTCAATATTCAATTTGTCAGTTATTGTTGCTGTTGTTGGAAAAGTATGATGCTCAAAAATCTACTGATTAATCAATCAAACTGTAATAACAGAAATATCAAAGAATTTCAAAGGAAGCGTCTCTGCATCTTGCAGATGAAGAAACAAAATAAAGACACCGCGACTTGGCATAGATGATTTATACGTAATGAGTAAATAGTGGTTGAAATGGATGAATTTTTTGTTAGAAAAGTATGTTTTACTAGAAAGTCCAGATAAGAGTGTGTCACCTTTCACATGCTTTTGTCATTTACAGAGCCCTACCACTGGGACTAGTTTTGGTTATGATTCGAAGGCATGCCCTGTCAGCAATGCTGAGACTTCAACACTCTACAGCCTACCTCTGCCTCACCTGGCACTTGGGTAGATACCCAGCACCAGGGCTACTGAGTACAGAAGTGAGTAGGCTCCTATGCAGATGAGATCCTACGGCAGAGGTCAGCAAATTTTTTGTTAAAGGGATAGATAGGAAGTATTTTAGCCTTCGTGAGCCATTTGGTCTCTTGCAACTACTCAACTCTACCATTGTGTGAAGGCAGCCACAGATAACACGTAAACAAGTGGCCATGGCTGTGTTCCAATACAACTTTACTATGGACACTGAAATTTGAATTTCATGTATTTTTCATGTGCCACAAATTATTTTCATCCATTAAGAAATACAGAACCATTCTTATTGCAACCCCAACACTGAGTATGCCAGGGTTCATGCTTCTGTTGGAGGACTTCATTAAGCAACCCTTTCCCCAAAAGGCCAGCCTTAGAGTATTTCATGTGGATGGTCCCTGTGTGACAGAAAAGAAAGGGGTTCCACTGCAATCTGACCCTACCTGCAGCATGGACGACCAGACCCAGCGTGGTGGTGATTTTGGAATTGCTAGGCCTTGCTGCTTCTGGATCTGAAGTAAAAATAAGCAAGTCAGCCATGAAGCAACGTGCAACAGAAACTATTAGAACATTCACCTGCGGGTGCAAGAAGTCTTTGAAAGCTCTTAAAGTAGAAGATTATTATTTTCCTCACTACTGTCTTTTTTCTTCTGCTTCAAACACTTGGAAGCTTCCCCTGTCCTGAAGAGGTGGGCGGGTGGAAACTCTTCATTTGACCCAGCCTTCCCTGAATGGACAAGATGTCACCCCAAACCGCCTCACACCTCTTAACGCTTCACCTCTCCAAGGAAAGTGCTCTGTGGCATCTGACCGCTTCTCTCTAGACCAATCTCATTGTCATTGCCTACCCCCTCCCCTTCCCCAGCCCCCTGCAACTTTATCTGTATTCTAACATCAAAACGTCGTTCACATGTGCCTTTCTCCATTTTATTGCCACCATCCTAACCTAAATTTTCATCAACTCAAACCTAAATTAGCAGTAGGCTCCCATCTGGTTGTCTCCCCTTACTCTCATTTCTCCCTAACCTAATTCATCTTACACATCCTTGTCGGATTCATCTTTCTGAATCACCACCCTTGTGATGGGTCAGTTAAGAATCTGCTGCTTTTCAAATTCAGTCCAAACTGCTCTATTAAGTAGGTCTTGAGCCCTCTATCAACTGGTATCATCTTTTTTTTTTTAATATATTTATTTATTTATTTATTTATTTATTTTTGGCTGCATTGGGTCTTTGTTGCTGCTCACGGGCTTTCTCTAGTTGCGAGAGTGGGGACTACTCTTCATTGCTGTGCACGGGCTTCTCACTGTGGTGGCTTCTCTTTGTTGCAAAGCACAGGCTCTAGGCACGCGGGTTTCAGTAGTTGTGGCTCGCAGGCTCAGTAGTTGTAGCTCGTGGGCTCTAGAGCGCAGGCTCAGTAGCTGTGGCGCACGGGCTTAGTTGCTCTGTGGCATGTGGGATCTTCCCAGACCAGGGCTCGAATCTGTGTCCCCTGCATTGGCAGGCAGATTCTTAACCACTGCGCCACCAGGGAAGTCCTCAACTGGTATCATCTTATTTCTTACTGTCCAGTCCAGTTAAACCAGTTTCTTTAACACCTTCTAACAAAACTGTCTCATTCTCCTTTCCCCAAATCTCCTCACCCCTAATTCTTGGCATGTACTAAATTGCCCAGCTCATCAATCCAAAACCAAGACGTTGTTCAAAGTCTTAATTCTAGGACCGCTTACTATGAGAAAGAATCAAAGATTAATTCCAGCTTAGAACAACTGTCCCCTTGTCTAGAAATGTACAGCTCTATGCACAGTCTCTACATGCTACTTCAAGGTTTCTTCTGTATTCCACCTTAGATATACAAAACCGTTTTCACTTAAATATGTCCCTCCCAATTGACTGTGAACTATACAGAATTAAATTTTATACTTCTTTCCATTTTTTAATTTGTCTTATAGAATGTAGCATAGCACTGGTCACCCAACAGTTGCTTAATAAATCCTTGTTGGAGATTAAAAAAAGTATTTATCTGTATTACAGGTATTATAAGAAATATTTAAACAAGTAAATAATGTCCAAACAACGTAAAGTTCAAAGACATGGATATCAAAATGCCAGGTGAAATGACAGATGGACATTAGTCAAGTAAATTGCAAGGAATTTAATCTTTTGAGGGGTCTAGCCCACTGAAGGAATGGTTTACAATGGAAAAAGCATGCACAAGTAAAGTATCTTTATCTTTTTACTAACAAAATTTATCTTCTAATTAAAACACTTTAAGAAGGGAAGCTAAAGCCCCTGATCACTCTGAGACAACACATATTTCAGTATCACCCCAAACTGGGAAGAACGATCATATTACACTGTGTGACAAGCTTGTTTTGGTTTTTCTTTACACAGTCTTGTGGTCTAATTATAAGTAGCATCTTAAAAAAAATTAGAGGTTTTAAAATTAAAACACAATTTCTATAAATCTATAGGAAAAGACTCTGCTTCAGAATAAATTTAATAAACGAATTAACTTTTACTGATAATAATACATAAAACCCTGCAGGTAATAGGTAAAGCGAGGTCATCAGATACATGAAAACCAGCAAAAACAGTGACCTCTAAGACAAAACAGGAGGAAAAATAAACACATACTACATTTAATTCTTTGTATGGGGCTACAGGACATTAATGCGCCTATAAATGCATTTTAAATTTAAACTGACAAGAATCGCAAGAAAAATGTCATAAAGGCCACTGTGGACAACTATGTAATGTAGCTGGAGTCAGATTCCATCCAACAGAGGGTGCTTCTCATTTGCTGTTTGGAATAAAGCACATAAGTAAAACCTTTTACTCCAAAATCTATTTCCTAAAGTAAGACTTGGTTAGTTAAAAAAAAAGTTGCAAGAATAGTTCAAAAAGCAACCATATACCCTTTTCCCAGAATGACTAATTGTCTAACGTTTTGCCCCACTTGCTTTATCATTTGGGCTTATGCTCTCTTGTTCTCTATCTACACTACACAAATACACATATTTGTGTATATCTTTTTTTCTGTACCATTTAAGAGTAAATTGCATACATCGTAACTCTTTATACTTAGATGCTTCAGTGTGTATTTCTGATGATAAAGGATATTTTCTTACATAATCACAGCAACGTTATCAACTTCAGTAAATTTAACACTGATATTTTTTTCTACTCTCTCTTGCATATTCTAATTTGTGAATTGCCCAAGAATGTATTTCAGGGCATTTTTCCTTTTCCGGGAAGGATCCAGCCTAAGATCATATGTTGCACCTAGTTGTATCTCTTTAGTCTCCTTTAATCTGAGACATTTTCTCTGCCTTTGACTTTCGTGACATTGATATCTCTGAAGAATACATTTCCTTCCCTGCGCCTTTCTTGTTTTTTAACAGAGTGGTCCTTCCTTTTGGATTTGTCTGATGTGTCCTTAGATGATGCATTCTTGGATGGAATGCTACATAGGTGATCCTCCTCAGGCTATCACATCTAGAGGCACAGGATGTTCATCTGCTGCTCACTGGTGGTGTGAATTCTGGATTATATATTGGATATTGTAAATGTTATCTTGTGGATACTATGGATTCTATTATATTCCTCCAAAGAGTGTTGATTTTTTGCTTTGCTTTACATAACTTGATTTGGCTCAAACTGCAAACTCTGTCTTCTGGGCAGCTGCCTAAATCTCAGTTTAGTTCTTTTACGTTTAGCTGAGCTGTCTAGAGTCTGCCCAAGAAAACATGGTTCAGGGCTTAGCCAGAGACTTGGGCAGTTTATACATAGAATTTGGGGCTGAGTTTCTCTGTCTCTCTCCTTCCTAAGATTCTCCCCTCACTTTCCAGGGGCTGGGTACCTTGAACTCTGTCCTCCAGTTCCTTAGGCCAGAAAGACTGTGTCTTCTATCAGTTAGTTACCCCACAGGCACTGACCGCTAAAAGCAGTAAAAATAGGAACTAAAAGTAGTAAAAATAGGTTCCAAGTGTAGACTCCCTTCCAGAATTTGCCTCCTTTAGGTCACTCACTCTCCAATGTCTTCAGATAGTGGTTTTCAAAATTCTGTCCAAAGTTTACAGTTATCTGTACAGAGGCTGGTCTGGTAGGAACTTTCTGCCCACACTGAAAGCAGAATACCAGTGACATTAATTTTGATCATCTGATCAAGGTATTGTCCGATTTCTTCATTTAGTTACTTTTTTTTCCCTTGCAACTAATAAGCAAATCAAAATATACCCCCTAGATTTAACATTCATTGATGATTCTGGCCTGAGCCAATTTTTACTATGAAGGTTGCAAAGATGATTGGCCAACTCCAACTGCTTCCACATTTACCAACTGGCATTTAGCATTCTGCTGGAAGCAAATGCCCTCCCTTCTCCTTTTATCTTTCTCCCATGTGGATGTGCCCATTGATTCCCATTTTTTCAATGATTTACGCTTTATTGCTGTTCTTAATTATCTTGGTGCACAAACTGTCTGAGATCTGGCCAAGGGAAGCCCCTTCAAGCTGGTTCCTATATCCTGTAACATGTTTCCATCTTCTTTGAGCACTACATGTTCCAAGCTCATTTTATCCTTACCCTGTCCTGTCCTAGAATCAGCCATTTCTCTGAAGAGTCCTGATATGCACATTGCTAGTGGGGTGTCTTTACTTCTAGGCCCTCTCTGCACACAGAACTAAGACATACATACATGTATACATAGACACACATGTATATATGCACACATACACATACAAGTTTTAGAAATCATGATTCCAATAGCTCCGATTCCAACCCATCCCTGTAGCGGTTCTTTCTTGCTTTCCCTCATTCCCTATTTGCATGTCCCTTCTTCCTCAGTGAGGACTCTGGTTCCACCAACAGCAACACATTTACTCATTTGCTCAATCTTGTAACATATCTAAACTAGTTTCAGAACTGTTTTGCCCACACCATTACAAAAAGCAAAGCCTACTAAAAAGAGTTCAGTACTGTTTATGCTTCTTCCCCAACTCTACTCACCACTAAAGGTGTATAGTCAAATACTACATTCATAAGTTACTTGAATTAGTTTTTTCTACATCCCCTTCAGTGTAACTGTGTTATTCATTTGAAGTACAGTTCATCTGTTTCAGTTAGCTCCCCCATCCTTTGCTGATTTCATTTTATTTTTTGAATATGGAAAATATTAACATATTTCCCAAAGTCAAAACTATATCAAAAAGGCATGCCCGGGGAAGTGTCATGCCCTCCCAAACCGTTCTACCTTATCCCACCCATGCCCTCACTCCTACAAGTAATCAACTTTGTTTTCTAGCTGATCCTTCTTATGTTTCTTTTTTGTAAAGATAAGCAAATATATACACGTATACTTGTTTCCCCTTCTTTTTTACACAAAACATAATATATGATGTATAATAATTTATTTTTGCTTTTTTTTTTTCCACTTAACAGTATTTCCTGGAAATCTCTCCTTATTGGTTCACAGAGATCTGATTCCTTATTCTATTTCATGGCTACATAGAACTCCATTACATGGACACACCACACTACACTCAACCAATCTGCATGACTGGACATTGAAGTGTTTTTACAATGATAAACAATGCTGCACTGATTAGTCTTGTGCATACGTATTTTCATATTGGAGCCGATTCATCAGAACAGATTCCTAGAAGTGGGATTTTGGGGTTGAAGGGTAAATTCTCCACTACAGGGGCTGTACCACTAGGCACACCCACAGCAACAGATGAGAGTGTCTGTTTCATCACAGCTTTGCCAACAGAGTATACTGTCAAGGTTTTGAATTTTTGCCTATCTGACAGGTGAGAAATGGCTTCTCAGTGGAATTCTGATTTGCAGTCTTCTTATTTTAAGTGCAAGGAGCATCTTTTCATATGTTTAAAGACCATTTTTATATCTTTTTACGAACTATCTGTTCATGTCTTTTGCCTGCTTTTCTACAGATTTTTTTGGTAGACCAGGGATTGTTAACCTGGGGTCTAATAGGAGAACACAGGGAGAATGCAGGGGGTGTCTGTGACCTTAACTTTAAAAAAAATGTATTTTTACTTGTACTAACCTCTAACTGAACTTTAGCATTTCCTTTAATTATAAATATAGACAATAAACCACAAGTAATAGTAGCACTACCTTTACCAATAGAAATCAGATAATTTCATATTATTTTATAGTTATAAGATATCATATTATCACTTTCACTCATCACTACTTTATTTATTTATTTATTTATTTTTTATAGATACAGATTTCACTATATTTAAAACTCAGTACTTGGTAAGGCCCTTACAATGTCCTTTACGCTGCAAACTATATAAAGGAAAATTTTAACTGCATAAGTGAGTTTAACGTTTTGACACTGTAGAACAAAATGAAGTAAACTTAAACATTTATCACTCTCTTTCATCACTACTTTAAATTAAGGGCTTACAGAAGTGCTGCCACGTTGCATGATTGCAGTCTTCCTGTTTGTAGATGCTCATGTGACGGAGCTGGGCAACGAACAGGCAACTCTACACCTAACAGTCATCAGCCACAAAACAGCAGAAGTCGTGGGATCTCCTGCTGGTGACCAAGATATCTATGCTGCTTTCTAGCAGTTCCTATCTGCAAAATTCTCTGTCAATGTATTTGAAAAGAAATATCTGTAAACCCTTATGTCCATTATAACCCTTTCAAATGTATTTATATCAAAAAAGTTTATATCACGATGGCATCAAAGTTGTATCATGGATCAGAATCCTTTTTTATTTAATATAAACCATATCAAAGATATTGATCTAACCAAAGATGAATTCATTGATCTCAAGACAAAAAAGTTACTATGACTGGAATTAACTTTAAAAGTCTTGGAGAATTCTAGTTGTCCTTGAAGGAAGCTTATCTTTCCCTGGAAAGCAAGCTACAAATGTGTTCAAGTATATTTGTAATAAAATATCTTTGTGAATCAGGCTCTTCTACACTAGTAACCATCAAAACAAAAACCCAAATCAACTGGATGTTCAACTTGACACTCTGTTGCCTTGTTAAAGCCCATCTCAGAATTTAATGTTCTTAGTCAAGCTACTCAACAATAGCTGTTACACTGATGTCCTAAACAATTAAATTTAACTCTAACTTGCTTATGATTTAAATATATTATCTCATTATTTAATGCGCTGATAAAGAAGACATACATTACTATATCACAAATTTGTTTTAATGTTTTAGTAACTGTATTAAATTGATTTTCTCTGTAATCCTATACTGTGCTTTATGCATTTTAAAACATTATTCCAATAAAAGGTCCACAGGCTTTAGACTGCTGAAAGGCTCCATGGCACTAAAAGGGTTAAGAACTTCTGCCCTAGACCTCCATCAAATGAGCTTTAAAATAACCAGGGTAATAATCCAATAAACACTCCCTTGTGCCAAATGGCACAACCCACTAGCTTTCTCAAATGAATGAAATGTTCACCAGAACCTGAGAAAGTTTTAGCACTAAATAAGACCACTGATACATATTGAATTATTCAATCATTTGTGATCACCTAAAATGCAAATGTTTTGCACTGCCCAGAAAACCCTGGAGCTACTTACCATCAGTAGAATGCACATGGGAGCTGCCAATCTGGTCCACCAGCAACATGAAAACAAAGCCCAGTACGAGGGAAACACCGATGTAGGCATGCAGCTGTGTGTGGTCATGGCTGTGCTCATGTTCATGGGCAACCGGTATTTCTGCTTTGTCTGATGCAATCACATTCTGTGTTTGACTCGCTTGGTGGTGTTTCCCTAGAGCAGAATGAACCGTAAAGAGAAAATGTGTTTTCCCCCTCAAAACATCTTCATGTAGAAGCTTCCATTCTTTTGTATTTCAAGCTCTACAGATTTTACTGCGAAGACATTCACTTCCTATATTATAATCTAGCCAATCATAAACTCCCTTAACTTAAAGTTCATGATGAAAAAATTCCCAAGGGTCCTCTGCTTTTGGCATGCAGAGCTTTTAACTGCCTATTATTCCCAAAACCTAGGAAGTGGAAGCAAATCACCAAGCAAGAAAGCAGTCATTCCCAAGGGATATCATCCCCAAATCTTCCTTTCAGGCTAGAGAAATTCACACCAATCTCACCAGAAACCACAGTAAGGTTTATTTTGATGAAAACAGGCAAATGAAGAACAGTAACAGTGAAAATAATTACAATCAAATTTACCTAGTTTTACACTTAGGTTGATATAAAAATTGCAAATAAAGGGCAAACTGAGTATAAAACACTTTTAGCTTTAAAAATCTCAGGGGACAATCACTAATTAGAAACCAAAAGGGCAGAGCAGTTTAAAAGAGACATTTCCTTCTAGAAAGACGATTGTTCTAGAAATATGATTGCTGGGATACTCTGAATTACAGTAAATGACACCTGGCTAAGTAATACTGCTAGTTTATTATACTCACGTATTTGACACTCAAAACATAAACACTTCAAGGCCAGAATCCTGATCTTTGCTGTGTTTCACAAATACAGGCTAACATACTAAACACATTTATTGTTTATAATTAGATTAAGCATTTTAATCTTTGACCAAAGAAATTACATAAGTCTGTTGCAATATTTTAGAGCCTGCCTTAATTCTTTAAAAGTCATTTTTGAGAAGCACAAAGCACATACCATCTTAAGATAATAAAAACTCATGTATTTTTCTAATTCTTGAAAGATTTTTTGTTTGTTTACACAGCTTTTTCTTTTTTTTTTAACCTTTTTAAAAAATGTGGTAAAATACACATTACATAAAATTTACTTACCATTTTAACCACTTTTAAGCATACAATTCTGTGGCTTTAAGTACACTCACATCATTGTGCAACCATCATCCATCTCTAAAACTTTTTCATCTTCCCAAAGTAATTTTTTAATCTTAAGATTTTTTGCCCTAATAGTGATTTCATTTACTTGTTTTAAAATGTCTAAATCTCTCTCTCTCTTTTTTTTTTAAATCAACTTTATTGAGGTATAACTCACAAATGTAAAAACTCTAGCAACTACCACCAAGGTCAAGATATGGAACAGTACTTTAAAATATCAGAAAAGTTCTCTTGTGCGTCCCTGGAGTCAATATGTCACTCTTGGTCCCAAGCAGGCACTGAAGAGCTTTTTGTCTCCAGAGTTTTCCCTGATCTAGGATTTCATATAAATGGAATTATGCAATATATACTCTTTTGCATAAGGATTCTTTTGTTCAGCATAACATTTTGAGATTTATCTAAGCTTTGCATGTATCAGTAGTTTGGTCCTCTTTTTTGTTGCGTAGTGTTCCATTGTATGGACATATCATAACTTGTTTATCCATTCAGCTGTTGATAGACATTTAGGTAATTTCCAATTTTGGTCCATTATAAATAAAGCTGCTATGAGCATTCAGGTACAAGTCTTTCTGTGGATACACATTTTCTTTTCCCTTGGGTAAATACCTAGGATCAGAACTGATGGGTGTATGTATGTTTAACGTTATAAAAAAAACCTGTCAAACTGTTCTCCGAAGTGGTTGTACCATTTTACATATCCAACAGCAATGTCTGAGAGTACTAGTTGCTCCATTCCATTGTCAACATTTGATATTGTGAGGCTTTAAATTTTTAACCATTTTTACATAGGTGATCATGTCATCTGCAAACAGATAGTTTTACTTCTTGCCAATCTTTATGCCTTTTCTTTCTTTTTCTGGCCTTACTGCAGACTAGCATCTGGCCAAGATCCCAAGTACAATGAATGTTAAGTACAAGTGCTTGAGAGGAGACAGCCATGTTTTGTTCCCAGTGTTAGGCATCTTATCTGTAGGTTTTTCAAATACACCCTTTGTCAGTAAGGAAGTTCTTTCCTAGTTTGCTGAGAATTTTTTTTTTATATATAAATAGGAGTTTAATTTTGTCAAATGTTTATGCTTTTCTGTACCTGTTAAGGATGATCAAATGGTTTTTCTACTTTATTCGATTAAGATAATAAATTAAAATGGTTTTTGGATATTAATCCAACCCCTGATTTGCATTCCTAGGATAGACTCCAATTGGTCAAAATGTATTATCCTGTCTACATATTGCTGGATTCAATTTGCTAATATTTGGTAAAGCACTGTGCCATCTACATTCATGAGGGATATCTGTCTGCAACATTTTTTCTTGTAACGTCTCTGTTTGAGTTACACTGGCATCTTAAAATGAGACGGAGTGCTCCTCCAAGAGACAGGCAGAAAAAAACTTCCTCTAGCCCCAAAATTTCCATTTTATTAATTTAAACAAGTTCTACGAGTATCAGCAGTTAATGTTAATGGTGCTAATGTTAAGCAGTTTTTGAAATTGCTGACATGAGACTTATGACAATGTTTTTTAAACTTTTAAGGACATGATCCCTAGTAAAAAATAAATTTTACATCATGATCTAGTAAACATACACATAGATGAAAAACTAGATAAAAAGTTGCAAAAAATAATACTTAGCCTTACAATGGTTACAATGCACTATTCTATTTCTTCATCTGTCTTGTCCCTCCTTTGTGCTCTTCTTAAATGCCAGTCACAAGTCCAACTTACTAAATTTATTTCAAGATCCAGAGTTGCTACCTTCAGTTTGGAAGCACTGCTGGAGGTAAAGAGAGACTTTCAGAGGAAGAAATGGATGATTTTGGAATAAAAGGTATTTCCTGGAAATCAGAAGCCTACGCTGCAGTGATCAATTAAAGAGGACTGAATGCTAGACACGTCTAGGAGGAAAAGGTGGGCAGACAGAATGAGCCTACCCTGTCCTTCATGCAAGCAAAATTATTGTTAGCAGTAAGGATTTTAAGCCAGAGAACTTACTGAAAGCTCAGAGATGAAAAATAATTAAGTTTATGAGAGAAGCAGTCTAAGAATTTTGATCAGTAGTGTTGGACAATTAAAATGTAGCCTCATGGTAAAAGGAGGATGTTCAGTTTGTGAAAAATCATTGAGCTATATACTGCCAATATGTGTACTTTCTTGTGTGTATGACATATACTTTTTTGTATGCAATATTTCAATAAAAAATTAATAAACTCAAAATGCAGTACCCTGATGACCAATACTGAGATGGCAGAACTCGTTACTTTTCAAGTAGGTCTCTGTGCGCTGGGAGAATAGCTTAGCATGGCCTCAAGAATGTAAAATAAATAAACGAAGTAAAACACTTGACTTTCTCTAAAGACAAGGCAATTTTTGGGATGCTTCTGTTTTAATATACAAACCAATTCTTCATATTTATAGATGTAAAGAAACTACACATGTGAAGCCAGTCATAGAATTTTGGTAACTACAATTTTCAACACTATTTAGAAAGATGCTATTGGAAAGGATGTGAATGATTATCTTTTCATAAGGTACCCACTAAATATTTAACAAAATGGGCTCCTGTCTCTGCCTTTGCTTAGACTCTGCAGGAGTTAATGAATCCATGGGCCTTCCATGCTGCTTCTCCTGGATAACACCTTGTCTTTCAAGACTCAGCTCATAAGTCCCTTCCTCCCTGAGATTTTCTGTGTCCTCCTCTAGTCATGTATACACAGCATAGTAGTACGTGTCTACCATAGGTTTTATATCACTATACCATAATTCAGACAGCAGCAAACTGCAGGACAAAGGTTCATGCCTAGCTTTGTAAATAAAATTTGCACTGGAACACAGCCATGCTCATTTGTTCATGGATTGTCTGTGGTTGCTTTCATGCTATGACAGCAGAGTTGAGTAACTGCAACAGAAACCATATGGCCCACAAAGCCTAAAATCTTTACTATCTGGCCCTTTACAGAAAAAGTTTGCCAGCCCCTGCTGTCACTGACTGTTAATTTATTCATTTTCCATCGGCTATGAATTCTTGAAGGCAGGGGCTATATTGTATATCTTTGAACGGATAACAATCAATATAAGGCCATAAATTGAGTAGATACTCAACAAATTGATGTTGAAGGCAAAAAAATGGCCTTCACTTCTGTATTTTTTTAATGTGGCATTTCATCTCAAAAGTTATGCAATTAATTGCTTCCTAAGCAAAAAGATTTTTTTAAATGGAAATAAAATACAATCTTTTAGTTGTATGTTTTAAGATAATTATGCACATGCTTCTTTATAACTCCAGACTTAATAGGTAACAGATGGACATGCTAAATTAGGTGAAAGGTTATGCTAAAGCGAGCTTAGGTACAAAGGTGGGTTAACACCTTATTAAAGGGTGTTAGTCATACTATTATTTGTGAACAGTTGCATAATAATTTTTAAAGATAATTACCTTTGGGGTGTCCATAGTTCTGAAACTAAATGTCAAGCCTAATCACAACTTTCAAAGGGTGGCCAAAATTATTTCCCTTCATAAGGTATAACTATATAAGAATTTTTAAATTTAGATGAGTATAAGATCCTTCTATATCTTATCCTAACAATACTTTCTCTCTCTAAATAATTTTGGAACTCTTGGTACAGCATTCAGAGTCAAGTTTATGAATCACAATAAAACTGTCATACTTTCTAGTATCACCAGCTTTTGATCTAAAATAATATTGAATAAACAGGTCACCTATCTTATCAAACAGATTGGCATTGAATAAGTTGTATATTTCTCCAAACCTAAACTACTTTCAAGGAAAATTCTGCTGCCACTGATGATTCTCATCTAAGTGTGCTGCATACTCTGGAGGTAAATTAAAGAAAGAGTTCCAACATTTTTTGAGCATTCACTGATACAAGTACATAATTTCCTGACGTTCCCATTTTGAAGGCGTTAACACCTAATTTTGTGTAAAATTGTGGCAAATAAGTAAAATGTCAGCAACATTATTTTATATATATATATATTCACATACATATATATATATGGCTTGAAATAAGTGTGCTGTTGATTGAAGCTTTCCATAAAAGATCTGAATACTTATACTTAAGTGGAATTTAACTTTATATAAAAACATGAAATATTTACTGGATTATATACAATGAATGGTAGGCATTATTGGTTTTATTTGCAAGCATTAGCCAAAACAAAACAAAAAAAACTTTTTAAAGTGAGTGATAATCCCATGATCTTATTAGTACATAAACAGATTAGTAATGGGATCCAGATATTCAGTATTAACACATCCGTCCTTCCTTCTACTCTAGGACATGAAACTCAACCTAGCAAAAACTGAGATCTCAAAACCCAGCTATTTACTATTTACAATAGCCAAGACATGGAAACAACCTACATGTCCATCAACAGATGAATGGATAAAGAAGATGTAGTGTATATATACAATGGAATACTACTCAGCCATAAAAAAGAATGAAATAATGCCATTTGTAGCAACATGGATGACCTAGAGAGTATCATACTAAGTGAAGTGAGTCAGAAAGAGAAAGACAAATATCAATACCATATATCACTTACATGTGGAATCTAAAATATGACACAAATGAACTTATCTACGAAACAGAAACAGACTCACAGACATAGAGAACAGACTTGTGGTTGCCAAGGGGGAGGGGGGTGGGCAAGGGATGGATTGGGAGTTTGGGATTAGCAGATGCAAACTATTATATATAGAATGGATAAACAACAAGGTCCTACTGTATAGCACAGGGAATTATATTCAATATTCCTGTAATAAACCATAATGGAAAAGAATATGAAAAAGAATGTATATATATGTATAACTGAATCACTTTGCCATACAGCAGAAATTAACATCACATTGTAAATCAACTATACTTCAAAAAAATAAAAGTTTTTTAAAAACCAAGCTATTTAATTAAAATACATTATGTGGTGGACATGTGTTACTCATTCTCGAAAGAACTTTCAGGTTGTTATCGTTGTGTCTGTTTTACTCAGGGCACTGGTTGGTAATTCATTAGCTGAGTCATGTTCCACGTCACATTCCCCACTGCAAAGTATATAAACCCAGTATTATCATTGGCTATTGCTCATCAGACATATATTTCTCGTGCCACTAACAGAGTGTTCAGCAAATCATTATGGGCTTAATTCTTTCCCTAGATATTCATATAGGAATCCTTCCAGTAAGTTCCATCAGTATAGTATGTAGCCTTTCTATGACACAGACACATACGTTAAATTTAATATAATAGAATCAATTTACCCTTTGAACAGATTTGTTGGAACTCCTTCAGATTAACATGTACAAAGGACAAAGCATTCTAAGAACCAAACCTTCAGGTAATTTGGTTTTTTTGTTGTTGTTTTTTTGAGGTGATCCCCAGTTTTGATTTTTATATTTTTGGCCTTTACTGGTTGTTTTAAATTTCTTAATTTCTACTCACACCTTATAACCTTCACAGATTTTTACTATATACTTTTCTTTTTCTGGCAGAGACAGACAGTTCTTTACACTTGACGTGTTTTCAGTAATAGGGTCGTGTAGCTTTTAATAATGATGCATTCTGTTTCTCATGTAAAACAGAAAACTGACCATAGTCAAATGTATAAAGCTGATGTTTTAAAGGGATGTTAGTGAATCTCTTATCAAAATACTACCGTGTTCCTGAAAGACAAGAATCTCATTACAAGGTAGGAAACTTAGATTTCTTTAGCAGATAAACAGTGTTTTGGTAATGTGAAATTCCTTACAAAGTCCACCATGTAGCAGAGTGTCATTAAAAGTGTAGGCTTCACAGAAACTAACACACCATTGTAAAGCAATTATACGCCAATAAAGATGTTAAAAAAAAAAAAAAAAAGTGTAGTCTTCCCAGTAAGACAGCCTGTGTTCAAATCCTGGTCCTGACGCTTACTGGCTGAGTTCCTTGGGCAAATTATTTAACCTCTTTGTGGCTCAAAAGCCTCATCTACAAAATAGTATCCACCTCAGAGGGTTGCTGTGATGATCAGGCAATATATTCACACAAAACCTTGTATGTGGTTAAGTGCTCACTGAATATTTAGGAACACAGTTGCACATTTAATGGAATTAATTTGGGAGATTTATTTTTAAACATCTTATATGAAATAGTTGGCCTGATTATCTGGTCAGATACAATACTGAACAATAAAACAATGCTGGGGGGGAAGGGAGAGGAAGGGGCAGGGAAAAAGCAGAGACTAGACATTTTAGCAGACAGAATAAGAGGTAGATGAGATAGGTTGTATTAGTCCAGGATCATCCATGTTTCAGAATCCTGAAAGTAAAGTATAACAAGAGCCTTAAAGAGCTCCATTTTTATTAATGAATGATAGGATAAAAGTTAATTAAATATAATAGCAGATTTAACCCTCTACTTTAAATGTAGAGCAAAATGACAGAGAAGCCATAAAATGATAACTGTATCTCTCTAAAGAATCTGACACACGGCATTCTTGGAGAAATAAGTGGGATAATCTATACTGAACCATTTCTGACCACAACAGTTTCAATGATCATCCAGTTATGAGCACATCACATTTATATTTAGGTCTTTGACCAACAGTCTGCCTTCCTAAACATATCAATTCTCATGTTCCAAAGAATTATGGTGGTTTCAAACATTAGCTCCACAGTAAACAAGCACTGCAGTACTCAATAAACTATGTTCTCAAAACTTCTGTTTCTATAGAAGATGGTTTTCTCACATGAACGCTGATAATCATCTAAGGCCAGTGATTTTAGAGCTATAAATACAGAAGAGTATGTAAGAGGCTCCTTTTTACATTAATTCGTATTTAATAATGCTTATTAAAGTGTCAGAGCACTTAGTTAACGTGGTACACTGAGCTCTGAAAAAATATGTTAATTATCATAATTATAAGGTTCACAGAAGAACTAAACCATAGGCTGCAGTTACATGTAAATAAACTCCTTTTTCAAAGTTTGGAGAAAAGTTGGTTTGATGTACAATAAAGAAAGAGTGGAAAAGGGTGGAGCGAGAAAAAGATAAAGTAGCAGAAACTAAAGTGATGTGACTTATCAGTATAGAGAGAGATGAGGAAAATTTGGAGATAGCTTAGTTTAAAACTAACATCATGGTCGAGCTACCTCAAAACTTAATAACGTGGAATATTAACATTTTACTTTTTAAAAAGAATGATGGGGACTTCTGGTGCTGGCCAAGGTGGAGTAAACCCACTATAGTCTCAACCACACACTGATTACGCAAAAACTCTGGACAAAACACACAAAATACAACTACCTGAAGACTATAAAGAGTAAACAATAGCAAGAGGAGAGAGGGCAGCAAAAACTTCAAAAGAAACCCTGTCCTTCTAGCAGAGGACCAGGAAGAGGGACTGCTGAGAGGTGTTGGTGTGGAGGGAAGCCCTCCCCTTTTTTTCCTTTTACCCTCCCTCTCTTTTCTTTCCCAGCCCTGCCTTGAAGGCAGCCCCAGCTGCAGAACTTCATGGCAGTAGCAACAGCAGTTAAAACCCCAAGAAATACACCATCTTTCTGGCCACAGTATCTAGGAAAAGGGCCCCAGTGGTCTGAAGAGTATGGGGGGAAAATAGGTTATTCTGTTCTCTCTTTTCTCCTGCCACTTTGCCCTGACAGCAGCTCAAGTTACATGGAGCTTATCAAATTTCTAAATACTAGAGTATCAGAAATTGACATTTTTAAAGTGACATTTACAACTGCACAAAAATATGAAATATTTAGGTATAAATCTAACAAAATATTTGCAGATCTGTATGCTAAAAACTACAATACTGATGAAAGAAATCAAAGAAGACCTAAATAAATGGAGAGGTATATTGTGTTCATGGATTGGAAGGCACAATATTCTTAAGATGTCAATTCTCCCCAAATTAATCTATAGATTCAATTCGATATCAATCAGGATCCCAGCATGATTTTTTTTGTAGATACTGACAAGCTGACTCTAAATTTTTATAGAAAGGCAAAGGAACTAGTTTAACCACAACAATTTTGAAAAATAAGAACAGTTAGAAGGACTTCACAATCTAATTTCAAAATCTGCTATAAAGATATAGTCATCAAGACAAATGTAGTATTGGCAAAGGATAGACAAATAGATTAATGGAACAGAACAGAGAATCCAGAAATAGACCAACACAAACATGGTCAATTGATTTTTGACAAAGGTGCAAAGACAATTCAATAGAGATAGTCTTTTCAACAAACGGTGCAGGAACTATTGGACATCCATCCATATGCAAAAAATGAAGGACTTCCCTGGTGGTGCAGTAGTTAAGAATCCGCCTGCCAATGCAGGGGACACGGGTTCGAGCCCTGGCCCAGGAAGATCCCACATGCAGCAGAGCAACTAAGCCTGTGCGCCACAACTACTGAGCCTGTGCGCTCTAGAGCTCACGAGCCACAACTTCTGAAGCCCGTGCACCTAGAGCCCATGCTCCTCAACAAGAGAAGCCACCGCAATGAGAAGCCCACGCACTGCAACAGAGTAGACCCCGCTCACGCAACTAGAGAAAGCCCGCGTGCAGCAACAAAGACCCAATGCAGCCAAAAATAAAAAATATAAATAAATAAATTTATTTTTTTAAATGAACCTTTACATTGTGTTCAAAATTAACTCAAAATGGATCACAGACCTAAGTATAAAACCTAAAATTATAAAACTTCTAGAGGAAAACAAAAGAGAAAATCTTTGTGAACTTGGGTTTAGCAAAAGGTTTTCAAACATGGCACCAAAAGCACAATTCATGAAAGAAAGAACTGATAAATTCACTTCATCAAAATTAAAAACTACGCTGTGAAAGATACTGTTAAGAGAATGAAGCCACAGACTAGGAGAAAATATCTGCAAATCACATATCTCAGTAAAGGACTTGTATCCAGAATACACGAAGAACTCTCCAAACTCAATAATAAGAAAACTCAATTTAAAATATGGACAAATGATTGGATACCATCAAAGAAGACACAGCAATGGCAATCAAGCACATGAAAAGATGTTCAACGTCATTTGCCATTAGGAAATTGCAAATTAAAACCACATTGAGATACCACTATCCACCTAATAGAGTGACTAATGGAAAGATGTTCAACGTCATTTGCCATTAGGAAATTGCAAATCAAAACCACATTGAGATACCACTACCCACCTATCAGAGTGACTAAAATAAAAAACTAAAACAAAATAGACAACATCAAGTGTTGGGAAGGGAATCAACTGGAACTCTGACACATTACTGAGGGGAATACAAAATGGTACCAGCACTTTGGAAACAAGTTTGGCAATTTCTTATGAAGGTAAACACACACTTACCATATAACCCAGCAATTCCACCTGTCAAAAGAAATAAAAATTCATGTTCGCACAAAGAGCTGTACACAAATGTTTATAGTTACTTTACTGATAATCACCAACACTGGAAACAACCCATATGTCTTTCAACTGGTGAAGGAATAAACAAACTATGGTTCATCCAAACAATGGTTCATCCAAACAATGGCACACTACTCAGAAATAAAAAGGTACAAACCATTGATAGACAGAACAACATAATGACTCTCAACCTCATTATGCTAACTGAAAGAAGTCAGATCCAAAGGCTACAAGATTACGTGTATATGACATTCAGAAAAGGCAAAACTATAGAGACAGAGAAGAGATCAGAGGTTGCCCCAGGTTGGGGGAAAGGTTTGACTACAAAAGGGGATGAGGGTGACGGGACTGTTCTGCATTTTGACTTTATGCATTTGGCAAAATGCAGTCATTCACGCCAAAAAGAGTGAATGTAAAATATATAAATGAAAATAATTTTTAAAGTTTTTTTTTTTTCTGTTTTTTGGCAAGGCTGGGCGGCTTGTGGGATCTTAGTTCCCCGACCAGGGATCGAACCCACACCCCCTGCAGTGAAAGCACGGAGTCTTAACCACTGGACCACCAGGGAAGTCCCTTAAAAGATTTTTTTAATGATGGCTTAGGGCAGGAGAATAATCTATGGTGAAAAGGTTAAAGAGACCAGAATGCTTATTTTTGAAAAAACAGGTTTATACAGCACATTCATTTTCAAATGAATCCACAAAATTATTTTAGGACAAAACCAGGAAAACTATTAAAATAAAGGAAAGCAACCCAACACATAGTAGCTACATTTAACTTTAAAACTATACCTGAAATATGGTATGTAAATTATCTCATAAACTGTTATTAAAAAACAAACAAACAAACAAAAACTAAACCTGAAGCAGTCCTTTCCTCTACCCCAGTGTTTCCCAAACTTGTCTAATAAGAATCATTTGACAACTTGTTAAAATTAGACATTCCCAGGTCCCTTCCCTGGAAATTCTGATTCAGTAGTCTAGGTTGGGGGCCAGGAAACTACATTTTTAAAATGCACCCCTCCCTCAAGGAACTTTTATTATCAGACAAGTTTAGGAAATAACTGCCACCCATAATTCTTAGCACAAAGACAAGCAAAACAAATTTTAATTGTCTATTTAATCATAGTCTGAATGTTTCCTAGGATATCAGGATAGTAATGATCACATCCAGAAAAATTCAAGATGATCCACTAGAATATGAAAGGACTTTAAATCTCATATTCCAAAATTTTCTATTTAAGGAGCATGTTTTATAATGTACAGAGTAAATCGGTACAATAGCACATGTATATCTTTTTTCCCAATAGAATATACGATCAAAAAAGGGTGAAAACCACTGCTCTAAGGCTCCTGATTTATTATTTTTTTCCCCTAAGGCTGACCAATCCTCAGCTTCTGTCCTGTTTTGCAATGAAACCTCCACAATCCTCACTCTTTACCATTATGCCCATATTCATACCCTGGGCATAAGAGCATCATCAATCTGGATAAAAGACACAGTTCTTTTCCTCTACTGAGACCTGAAAGACTATTTATTATACCATAACTAGTAAGAAATTTGGAAGGTGTTTACCTCTTTATACTATTCTTAAAGTCCAACAGACTCTCGGCATTTGAAGATTCAGTTCACCAATTTAACATTTGTGGTTTCAGTCCTTCACAGGTATCTGTGAAGTTTCATGACAAGTAGGAATCTGATTTTGCTGAATCACAAATTTGCATCAAGTATGCCTTCCAGATGGTGTGAGGGACCAAATCATTTAGCAGATGAGTGAACCAAGCTGACACTGCTCAGCATTTTCTCTTATACAGCTGTACTGTTCTCTGCTTGTCAGGAAAGGTCTCTTTAATTTTTTAGTTATCCTTTACTACAGAGGTCCTCACTACAAAGTTTACTATAAAGCGTCCTTGAATCCAAATGTGTTTATCTATATATTTTTTTCCATTAAAAAACACTAAAAATATAATCATTATCATGTAGGATCTTGGAAGTTTTTGCATGGACATTAAAAAATGACTGTCATACTTATAAAGCCCAGAATTCATGCATTATTGCAAATAAATCTTAAGTGGTATTCATGGATTGAGGCATTCAATCACAAACTGCTATTGATGTGTTTATTGTCAAAGACGTCAAAAGATATGTTTTGGCATATATTCTATGGCAAACATGAACCGTGTTCAGAAAAAAATAACACTAAGCTTCTCCTTTCAGCCCTCCACATCAATAACATATCTCAAAGGCCTGTCTCTCTTTCTCACCCTCAAGAAAATCTTCATAAAGTGCATGTACTCCTTCAGGCACGATGACAGCAAGGGCAGTTCCACAGAGAAGGCCAGCACCCAAAACAGTCACCAGCTTTAGTCGCTCCTGGAAAGAAAACATAAGCTGTTGAAAAGATTGATGAATGAACAGGGTAAAGTTTCTTAAATATCTGCAATGAAGGCTGTGAGCTGCTTATCTGTGAAGCCAAAATCTACAATGGCCACTGAACATGAAAAAGCGTCAGCTTCACGAATAATAATGCCAATTAAAACAAGGAGATGCCATTTTTAAGTTTACCAGATTGGCAATGATGTGGGAACACTTGTCTACTACCCACAATAGGGAGAAATGAGCATACTTGTCTAACACTGGAAGAAATGTGAATTGCTGCAACCTACCTGGACCCCAATTTGGCAATTTAGATTTAAAGCCTCAAAAATGTGAATTCTTTGATCCAGCGATTTCACTTCTAGAAATTTATCCTAAGAAAGAAAGAACTATGCAAAGATGACCACTGCACATATTAAGAATGCAAACCTGAAAATAACCTAAATGTCCAAGAAAGGAGACTAGCTAATAAACTTTAATACTTCATCACAGCAGCACAAGACTCAGCAATTAAAAATTATGATACAGGTCTATTCATGGATATAGAAAGTCATGATGTACTGTTATGAGGAAAAAGCTGGTGGCCAACAATATGCATTGATAATCTCATAATTCTTTTGAAAAGGTATACATACAAGTAGAACAAGTATAAATTACCCATTAACAAATTTTTTACTTTATAGATTATAAACATAATGTGTAATATATAATTTACAACACATTTTTAAAATTTATTTATTATTATTATTTTTTTGCTGTGTTGGGTCTTGGTTGCTGCATGCAGGCTTTCTCTAGTTGCAGCAAGTGGGGGCTACTCTTTGTTGCAGTGCGCGGGTTCTCACTGCGGTGGCTTCTCTTGTTGCTGAGCATGGGCTCTAGGCGTGTGGGCTTCAGTAGTTGCAGCACGCGGGCTCAGTAGTTGTGGCTCGTGGGCTCTAGAGCGCAGGCTCAGTAGTTGTGGCACACGGGCTTAGTTGCTCCGTGGCATGTGGGATCTTCCCGGACCAGGGCTCGAACCCATGTCCCCTGCATTGGCAGGCGGATTCTTAACCACTGTGCCACCAGGGAAGTCCCTACAACACATTTTAAATTTATCTGCAATGAACACGTATTACTCATACAATGAAAAACGTATTCAGTTTAAATTTATTTTATTTATTTATTTATTTTATTTTTGGCTGCGTTGGGTCTTCCTTGCTGCACATGGGCTTTCTCTATCTGCAGTGACTGAGGGCTACTCTTCGTTGCGGTGCGCATGCTTCTCATTGCAGTGGCGTCTCTTGTTGCAGAGCATGGGCTCTAGGCGCACAGGCTTCAGTAGTTGTGGCACACAGGCTTCAGTAGTTGTGGCACACAGGCTCAGTAGTTGTGGCTCGCGGGCTCTAGAGCACAGGCTCAGTAGTTGTGGTGCACGGGCTTAGTTGCTCCGCGGCATGTGGGATCTTCCCAGACCAGGGATCGAACCCGTGTCCCCTGCATTGGCAGGCGGATTGTTAACCACTGCACCACCAGTGAAGTCCCCATATTCAGTTTGATGCTAAAATGTCCTATAGCTTTTTAAAAAACGCTTGACTAAGGTTGACATACTAGCGCTATAGATATTTAATGCATACAACTTTATGTGTTTGGAAATAAGTATACATCTGTGAAACCATCATCACAATCAATGCCATAAATGATCTATGGTTTTAATCCACTTAATCCCAGTTTTTTCTTTTCACTCAGATTTCTTTAAGAGACAGTATCCTGACATACAAGATACAAAAGATTAAGTTTCAAAATTTCTTGAAGCGGTGATGTATCCTATATGGCTTCCTGAAGTCTTAGTATGAAAAATGATCTTTAAAACTACAGGAGGGTGGACTTCCCTGGTGGCGCAGTGGTTGGGAATCTGCCTGCCAATGCAGGGGACACAGGTTCTAGCCCTGGTCCGGGAAGATCTCACATGCCATGGAGCAACTAAGCCCGTGAGCCACAACTACTGAGGCCCGCGCACCTAGAGCCCCTGCTCCACAGCAAGAGAAGACACCGCAATGAGAAGTCCGCACACCACAACAAAGAGTACCCCCTGCTCGCCACAACTAGAGAAAGCTTGTGCGCAGCAACAAAGACCCAACACAGCCAAAAATAAAATTTAAAAAAAACAAAAAAAAACCTACAAGAGGGCATTTATGTTGCTTAGGAAAAAGTTTTAATAATTTAATAGTATATCATGTACTTAACTTTTCTGTTTTAGTTTCTTTTATGAGGTTAGCAAAAATAACAATGGTTGTATTAGTTGACATACTACTGAACTTGCAACTGTGAAGCTGTGGGAATATATATGTACAAGTACTGCCTCTATAGGAAAATGGGTTTTTAGCTGAAAGGCTGGTTGAAACATTACCCCCTCCTTGTTTGGGAACAAAGAAGGGATCTATACCTATTGTGTATCTATTGAAAATGGGGGAACTACAGTTGCAATGTCAGCACCAGCTAATACTTGCCCTATAGCAAGAGGGAAATCCCCTTAGCACCTAGGCCAGGTCACCCCTTCATACATTCAGGATAGCCAATAACTACTTATAAACTGAGAGTGTTCTGAATGCATCCAGTGGTTGGGGCACTGGCTTGGGAGGCAGAACTGACTCCATGTTCAAATTAGTTAACAAGTTAGCACCTCAACTCTTCTTATTTTTTAATTAATTAATAAATCAATTAATTTTTCGGCTGCGTTGGGTCTTCGTTGCTGTACGCAGGCTTTCTCTAGTTGCAGTGAGCAGGGACTACTCTTTGTTGCAGTGCCCGGGCTTCTCATTGCGGTGGCTTCTCCTGTTGGGGAGCACGGGCTCTAGGCGTGCAGGCTTCAGTAGTTGTGGCACGTGGGCTCAGTAGTTGTGGCTCGCTGGCTCTAGAGCGCAGGCTTAGTAGTTGTGGCACACAGGCTTAGTTGCTCTGTGGCATGTGGGATCTCCCTGGACCAGGGCTTGAACCTGTGTCCTCTGCATTGACAGGTGGATTCTTAACCACTGCACCACCAGGGAAGTCCCTCAACTTTGCTTCTGTAAAATAATATTTCTACATGTCTTGTGAAGATAGAGGAGTCAATAGGAGAAAGTGGCCAAAGCATTTTGGAAAAATGACACCAGACAACTGGTGTTACTATTTTAATGCTCAATACTGAGCTATTCTAAGAGTCTTTGTCTTTTCCAAGTTACTAAACTCACCAAAGTACTGCTAATCACAGCATTCATTTGAGACAAACTGTCAGAGCATGGAGAACACAATATGGAAAAACAGCTCTATTCTGTGTAGAAGGTGACATGGTAATTAGTCTTTTCATCATTCTCTCTAAACAATTCATAAAAGTCACCTTTGTTTAAAAAAAATCATGAATGTCAAGTTTTACTGCTAAGGAAGGACAAAAATGAGGGTAAAACTGAACTGGACTGAGCATACCGTTTCATTTGAAGGCCTTGGTTTCAGAACTCCACAATTCAAACTAATGAATAAATTACTAGGAAAGAAGATTGTCCCGTCAGCATTTTGACTATGCTCTACTCTGGGAAATGGAAATGAGAGATACCCCAGATTTGCAAATTAAGGGAAGATGAGAAGAGAGGAAAGGGATGTATGTACCGAAAAGAGAAAGAGCTAATTGCTCTCAAGAATTACTTGGGTTACCAGTAACCCAAGTTACACCTGTAACCCAGTTACAGGTGTTACTCCCAAGAGCACTCCCCAATAAACTTCCTGCATGCAAATCTTCTCAGAGTCTGTTTTCTGGGGAACCCAACCTAAGACACTGACAAAGCGCTTGTATTTGAAATATAAAGAATGAATACAACTCAGTAAGAGACAAAATTAAAATTAAAAAATAAAAACGGGTAAAACACTGAACAGATACTTCACAAAAGATATATGAATGGCCAGGAAGCCCATGAAAAGGTGCTCAACATCATTTAAGCATCATGAAAGTGCAAATTTAAACCACAGTGAGATACCTCTTCACACCCACTTAGAATGGCTAAAATTAAAAAGACTGACAACACTAAATGATGGCAAGGATATAGAGCAACTGGAACTCTCACACATTGTTGGTGAGAGCATAAAATGGTACAACCACTTTGGAAAACTGGTCATCTCCTATAAGGTTAAACCAGCAATTCCACTTTTGGGTATTTACCAAGAGAAATGAAAGCATACGTCCCCACCAAAATTTGTATAAGAATGCTCATAGAAGCTTTATCCATAATAGCCATAATCTGAATCAGATGTACAGCAATAGCAGAATGGATAAACAAACTGTGGTATACTTACACAATGGAATACTAATCAGTAACAAAAAGGACAAAATGACTGCTTCATACAGCAACATGAATCTCAAAAACATCAGCCCGATGTTTGAAAGGCCTTATACAAAGAGAGCATGTACTGCGTCCATTTATATAAAGCTTAAAAGCAGGCCAAGCTATCCATGGCAACAGAAATCAGAACAGCGGCTGCTTCTGGCAGGAGGGTTACACGGTGGCAAAAAAGACTAACTGGAAAGTGGCACCAGGTTATTGCTTTGGGATGATGGACGTGTTCTAAATCTTGATTGGGATGTGAGTTACACTTATATACATGTGTCACATTTCAGCAAACTGTATTCAGATCTGTACCTTTTACTCTATAAAATTATCTGGAGAGTAATTTACTCAGCCAGGACCTCTGAAAGGATTCATTTCAGAACTATTCAATTTTAACAAGGCATCTTCATGGCAGTTTTTCGAAATCAAGGTCAGAGGTCTATGAAGAATACCAAAAACCACTTTCAAAATGTTTTCTTGGGGAATTCCCTGGTGGCCTAGTGGTTAGGATTCTGGGCTTTCACTGCCATGGCCTGGGTTCAATCCCTGGTTGGGGAACTAAGATCCTGCAAGCTACGTGCTGCGGCTGAAAAAGAAATTCTTTTTTTCTTTATCTAATTTGTCATTCAGATAGTCCTTAAAAATCATTCACCAGAATTTTATGTAAAAAACTGCATGCAGAAACCGGTGGTGTTTACAATTGTGGATCAATCCACAAATTCACAAGGCACTTACCAGGTGCTTCATTATATTCTACACTGGAGTCACATGAAGCACTAGATTGAGACAAGTTTTAAAAGCAGGAGCAGAAGAGTTTTTGAGGCTTGCATACCACAAAATTAAGGTGCTGAAATAGTACCATTTAAGAGAACTGAGGGATACATACCATCCAGAATAACTATGGACACCACAAAAAAAACAAAAACAAAAACTTCAAATCTATAAAGAAAGTAAAAATAATTCTCCTAAAATGCTGCCTTTTAAATTTTAAGTAATTTAAAATAATCTAATATTTTTAGATATTCTTGTTTCCAAGATGAAATTACTTATAATTCCATTCACTTATTTACATGGACCAGATTTCTGAACATTATCTATCACAACAGATTTTATAAGAATTTCCCAAAGGCCCAAGCTAGAAAACAGTCAAATCTCCATGTGTAGCTAATATCATTACAAAAAAATTATGGTAAATCTTTAAAGTACATAGTCATGAAATTACACTTCTTTGTTAATCATGTATGAACAATTAAATGCTCTCAGCTGAAGGAATGTGAACGGGAGCCTGGTCCAAATTTTTAGAAAGACAGTAAAAATTTTTATTAATCTTTAGACACATACTTTTGAAAGTGTGATACTAGCTACCAAAGTTATCAACATGGAATCCAAGTTTAAGAACTGCGAGAAATTTAAGAAATGATCCTCGCTCTATGAAGATGGAGAATCAAAAGCCAAAAATGAGGGATGATTTGACCGAGATCACACAGCTAAGCTAGTTAGTGTAGAGGCATGATTAGATTTGACATCGTACTCTGCTGCCCTGTGCATTCCAAGACAATGTCCCTCATATGGCACAAGACATAAATCCATTATATAAAATTTACCTCTAAAAAAAAGATAAAATCCAATCACACAACCTGTTTAAATAGTGTGTCAGAAAAATCCCTTAGCAACATCAAGAGGAAAACCAAAATTACAATTAGTTATAATTGTTCTCTGTTGACATTTTCTAAAGGTCTGTGGCAAAATGAGAAATAAGGACAATGTAATGAGCTTTTCATAACATTTTATTTCTTCAATGTAGAGGACTATTCTGTACTCTAAGATTATGTCCTACATACTCTTTTATGTTAAAATGTCCTTTCTTTTAAGAAATGATGGTGACAATAGTTTTTGTTTTTTAGTGTCCTTACTTGGCAAAATTAAAGCAGGCAATCCTTTATCAATTCTCCTGAATTTCAAATATATTACTGACCTGTGAAATCCAAAAGCCTGGAAAACCCTGATCTACAACAGTGTAAGCATGAGATCTGTATTACAATATCATTAAAAAAGTCAGAAAAAAAAGAATTTGAGAATTTGTAAAAAAGAGATCATTGAGGTAAACTTGAGTAAATCATCTAGCTTTGTAATATTTCCTCTGAGGAAAGGCAGTGTGAGCTAAAATTACTGTATTATGTTTTCAGTCTATTTTGAAATTAAAGCACATTTATTTACCAAATGAAGTTAAACTAAGTTAACTAAATTAAGCAAACCTATACTTGTTCCTGGAACTCCTTACCCCAAAACTTTAAGTTCTATGAAGGCAGAAACTTTTTTTTTTTTTTTTTAATGAAACTCTCTAGGAGTTAAACCAGCATTTTATTTATTTATTTCTTTTTCGCTGTGTTGGGTCTTCGTTTCTGTGCGAGGGCTTTCTCTAGTTGCAGAGAGCGGGGGCTACTCTTCATCGCGGTGCGCGGGCCTCTCACTATCGCGGCCTCTCTTGTTGTGGAGCACAGGCTCCAGACGCGCAGGCTCAGTAGTTGTGGCTCACGGACCTAGTTGCTCCGCGGCATATGGGATCCTCCCAGACCAGGGCGCGAACCTGCGTCCCCTGCATTGGCAGGCAGACTCTCAACCACTGCACCACCAGGGAAGCCCAGAAACTTTTGTTTTTAATTTCCTGCTGAATACTCAGTTTATAGAACAGTATCTGGCACATAACAGATTCTCCCCTAAACATATACTAAGAGAATGAATTAAATGCCCAGCATCATGCAAGGCACTGGGGACTTGGTACCTGCCACTCCACTGGCCTTTAATATCAACAAATATACGAATGCACTGGAACCTCTTTAGAACACTTGTGCTGGGAAATAGGCCTAACAAGTCCCTTAAAAGCATAACCATATCTAGAATTTTCAGTGGTTATTTGATTCAGAATTTATCCTTTGGCTCAAGGGGTATTAAAGTACATATAATGAAGAACCATAATAGGATTCCATCATAGTAAATGTGAGGCAATGCTGTCATCTGTCTCATTCATGCAAATACCTTAAATGACAACTGTTTTATTTCCAAGGAGCTCAAAACCTTGTTTTAATCTTCAGCACTGTTTCAATCACTGTTCAGTCACTGTTTCAATCTTCAGCAAAGCGATATAAAGATTATTTATTCTACATAACTTTCATCAGCTTGATAAATGTGTACTAACTTTCTTACAGCAACCTAATTATAGAGGCAACACTTGTGATTGAAAAAAAAATCAATAGTCAAAAAAATAAGCATAATTGTCATGGGTTATAGTTTCAATTTTTCTTAAAAAAATTTTTTTTAACTACCTAAATCATTTTAGACTCGATCTTATTTATTTCAAGCACTTGAGATGTAGCTCCATGTTATTTGTACAGCTGTATTCTTTCACACAACTTCACAATTTGTTATTTAATCTCAAAACTATGTACATGTCAAAGTTAAAATGCTGACATTTTGCTTATGGCTCCCTCCTTTGCTTATGGTAAATCACTAAAAGGGTGTATTTAAATGAAGAACTACAAATTCCAAGTGTTGGTCCAAGATGAAAAGAGTTCCCAAAGCAATAGTTTCTGGTGGAGAAATGAAATATTTGCTCAAGAGAGGCATGAACTGTGCAATGCCATTCATTTTATGATATCTCATTTTACAATTTCACATCTGTAGCCTGACTAAGCCAAAGGATTGACCAGAAGTATTAACTAAAACAACAGTTTGTATTCAATGCCATTAGCTATCAGTGCAGTGCAAAGCTTTGAAGTCAGTTTAGTTTTCTTGGCAGACACCAAGGTAGTTAAATGGTTTCTCTTTCCTTGCTCATAGAAACAGTCAATAAATTGTTTGGTTCAACTAAACACATGCTGATAATTTTAAAAGCTTTTAATACTGAAGATTGTTTATTTCAATCTCCCTTATACCATGTTCATGTTAGTTCTGAAAGCATCAACTATAGTTTCCTAAAAAATCAAAGATGCATCTCATGTTATGAGACTGATCCCTTCAAAGCTCCAGGCACTGAAGAGATGAAATATCATAGGGCACAAAGTAACTCTTGTTCAAGCAACAAAGGCTTTCTCCATATTCTTACAAATAAGCCTGCTTCAAGGAGATACTTCCTAATGTCAATTTAACTACTACATTATCTGCTGCTAAGTGTCAGTAACAGATAACGAAGAAAACTCAAATATGAACTCGATTCTTCAAGTCCTTACAACTGAGGCAAGATGCCAAAAAGCTTCCTGCCTCTAAGTAGTGGCTCTGTGATACTGAGCAAGTTCAATATCCTTCAGGGCTGCCACTACTACTCCGATCATGTAGGAGTATGATGTTAGCACATTTAGCACAGAGTAGCTGTCATTATTACTTATCTTCAGCCTCATCAGTAGCATGTAATAAATGCTTCTAAGCCCCTCCTCCACAAGAATCACAAAACAAAACCCAGATACTTGGACAGAAGTTCAAGTGAACAATGCTACCACAGTTGCCATTATGCCAGTGGCATATAGGCTTCCCCTTTCCTAATTCATTTGACATAGAGGTAAGAACAAGCAATACTTTATTGATGCCACTTCCTTCAATCTTGGAAAACAAGACTAACTTGTCTTTTTGTATAAGAGTCCTTTCTAAAAATAAAAGGAAATCCCATAAGATTGTTCGATGTGACTACAAAAACAAACAAAAACCCGTTGATGCATGGGAAAGACCTGGGAAAACACTGGCAATGAAATATTATATTATTAATACATAAGAAGTTTGATTGAACTGAGAAAATTAAAATAATAAACTACATTTTCTCTATCAAATTAGCAAAGTTTTAAAAATTAAAAATGATAGTACTCAGTGTTTGTGAGAACACAGTGTCATTTGTATTTGTTGAAAAAAAATGCGTTTAAAAAAACTGGTAATATAGATTGAGAACCTTCTTTAAGGTGTTTACGCTCTTTAATCCTGTCATTCTACCCCTGAGGAAATAATCTGAAATATGGTCATAGCATTAGACACAAAAATATTCATTCAACACTATTATCATAGCAAAAACTTGAAAACAAATTAAATGCATAGTAAGAATTTCTGTATATAAAATAACTGAACGTAATGAAGACATTAAAAAGTGCCTATAGAGGACTTCCCTGGTGGCGCAGTGGTTAAGAATCTGCCTGCCAAGGCAGGGGACACGGGTTCGAGCCCTGGTCCGGGAAGATCCCACATGCCGCGGAGCAACGAAGCCTGTGCGCCACAACTACGGAGCCTGCACTCTACAGCCCGCGAGCCACAACTACTGAGCCCACGTGCCACAACTACTGAAGCCCGCCGCGCCTAGATCCTGTGCTCCACAACAGAGAAGCCACTGCAATGAGAAGCCTGCGCACCGCGACTAAGAGTAGCCCCCACTTGCGGCAACTAGAGAAAGCCTGCACGCAGCAACGAAGACCCAATACAGCCAAAAAAAAAAAAAAACGTGCCTATAGGGAATTCCCTGGTGGTCCAGTGGTTAGGACTTGGCACTTTCATTGCCAAGGGCCCAGGTTCAATCCCTGGATCCCACAAGCCACGCAGCATGCCCCCCGCCCCAAAAAAGTGCTTAGAACATGTTTTTAATAATAAAGGAAAATGTTTATAATTACCAGGTAAAAGAACGGGAAATGTAAATTTATACATATACCACATAATCCACCATTTAAAAATGCAAACAAATAGAAAAAAAAAGAATGAAAAGAAACAAAAATGTTACTAGTGATTCTCACTGGACAGTGGATGATTTTATTTTCCTTTTACACATTATTATATTTTTTAAATTTGCCACAAAGAATCCCTATTATATAGCCAGGCTTAAAACATTTTTTTTGTTCATTTAATTAGAGGCTATATAAACAGTGGCTTTGAACTTAGTAAACCTTGAGGCTCAGTTTCCTCATCTATAAACAGGATAAGAATTCTTCCCTTTCAATGTTACTGTTAAAATCAGTGCAGAACTTGACACATGAGTTGATACTGTAGCTACTGTTATTATTAATTATTATACTGTGGTGGGAGTAGAGAGCACAGTGCCCTTAATACGCACGTAGAGATGTTTTCCCCTTTACCAAGCGGTTCTAAACACGTAGTAACACTTCAAATTACTACAGAACACTTAGGTTTTGTAGTAATTTGAAATGTTTTTCAGTCTCCCCCCTTGTTGTCATACTGTGACTTATTTCCTCTACTTGTTGCCCCACCCCGTCTAGTTTGCTCTTTCTACTTTACAGAGAGCTTAGAAATCAGACAGTCCAGCCCAGAGGATTGAGACTGGCATTTCAAAACATAGGGGTTTTTTTGGTTTTGTTGTGTTTCGTTTTTGGCTGTGTTGGGTTTTTGTTACTGCACGTGGGCTTTCTCTAGTTGCAGCGAGCGGGGGCTACTCTTCATTGCAGTGCACAGGCTTCTCATTGCGGTGGCTTCTCTTGTTGTGGAGCACGGGCTCTAGGCACACGGGCTTCAGTAGTTGCAGCACATGGGCTCAGTAGTTGCGGCACGTGCGCCGTAGAGCACGGGCTCAGTAGTTGTGGCGCACGGGCTTAGTTGCTCCGTGGCATGTGGGATCTTCCCGGACCAGGGATCGAACCCATGTCCCCGGCATTGGCAGGCGGATTCTTAACCACTGCGCCACCAGGGAAGTCCAAAACACAGGTTTTTTGACCCACACAGCGACGCAATAGTATTTGAATTAGTAGCCAAAGTATAAAATTTAGAAGATTCATATAAAAATCCAGATCTCCAACTTCTGAAAAGTAGGAAGATTTGGCAACAGCAGGGCTGGTGTCATCAAATGGCACATGCTCTTCTGTGCCACAGTTGACCACGGTCCTCACGACTCCCTTAGACGCCCAGGCACTGACACTGGAGGTTAGCTGCCACACATCATGACACTTGGACCGTTTTATCTTCCTCCAGGCCTGATTCACTGCTCAGCCTCAATACTTATATGATTTTATGACCCATTACCTAGCTGTATTAGTCAGGGTTCAGTCAAGAAATGGAAATCATAAAGTAATTTGAACCAGAAAAATTTAATACAAAGAGTAACTATAAAAGGGGACTGGAATAATGAGAAATTAGCCAGTAAGAAAAAACTCTAAAGAACATAAGAACTGCAGCTAAAAGGAGCAGTGACTACCTAGGACCAAAATAAGATCTGCTCAAAGAAGAGGTCTCATAAGGGCTGACATCCAAACCCTGCTGGAGAGGGCATGGCTGGGGTTCAATGAACAGCAGTAAAAGGTCTGGGACCAATTCCGAGGTATATGTATGGTGGTGGGCTTTCCCTAGACCAAGCAATGCTTGGACACCAGTAGGGTGTCCCACAATTCAGTTCAATCCTAACACTACCCGGAAATAGCATCAGGTCCTACAAGACTGGCCCCCTGCCATTTCAGATGCCAATTCCAAGTCCAGGTTGTTACCAGTGCTTCTGACCAACTAGCTATAGATCGGAGGTTCCTTGGGTTCAATTAATTGGCTAGAGTAGCTCACAGAACTCAGAAAAACATTTAACCTACTAGATTACCTGTTTATTATAAAAGAATATAACTCAAGAACAGCCAGATATAAGAGATTCATAGGCAAGGTATGGGGAAAGGTCACGGAGCTTCCATGCTCTCTGAGCATGCAACTCTCCCAGCACCTCCATGTGTTCACCAAACCAGATCTCCAAACCCTATCCTTTGGGGCTTTATGGAGGCTTCATTACATAGGCATGATTGATTAAATCACTGGCCACTGACGATTCATTCAACCTCCATCCCCTTTCCCCTCCCTGGTGGGACTGTTAAGTTCCAACCCTTGGAATCATGTGGTTGGTTCTCCAGGTGACAAGCCCCCATCCTTAGGTTACCCAGTGGCTTTCCAAAAGTCACCTCATTCACATAATAAGACACCTTTATGGCTCTTATCATTTAGGAAATTCCAAGGGTTTTAGGAACTCTGTGCCAGGAAAAGGAGGAAAAGCAAATACATACTTCTTATTATAAATCACAATATCACAAGCAGAGAAGTTTCTGTGGTGTCAGACTGGTGTTAACTCACTGGAAATCTGCACTCTAGGGTGTTGGGCAAACTGTTCATGGGAAAGGGTCTCACCAGAGACACTCTCCTATAAAACCACCCAAGACGGGGTTGCCAGTGGGAACTACTGACTGCTGGGTGCTGGAGAAGCTGTGTGTTCAGCAGGAGTCTGGGGCTTTGAAAGCCACCTGCAGTGCAGAAGCTGGACACTGGTGAGGCTGGCTGGGCTACAGGAATCAAGTCGCCTAGGAGGCCTGCTGAGCAAGCCTGCCAGAACCAAGAGGGAAAACCCCTTCTTCTTACAACTTCTCTCCAGTATCCTCTACTGACAAAGCTTAACATTGTGCCAGCTGGCAAAGGAAAAATATTTAAAGGGCCCACATCCATTTTTGCAGCGTAGCTAATGAAGAGTGAATTTGGAGCTGAGAGGCAATAAATTGATAACTGGCACACCAGCTTACCAAAATTACATAAAAAGATACACAGGAGCCAAGTGAGAGCCAAGAACGGTAGAGAGCAAGTAAAATGCTTGCTCTTAAGGCTATCTATTTAGTTAATCAGAGACTTTTCTGGTCCTTTAGATTGCTGAGGCTTCTGGATGGACAAGTTCTACATAACAGAGGTGCTATCAATATTCTTTTCCTTCACCTCTATTAATAATAACATTCACTAAGTACTTACTAAGCCAGGCACGTTCAATTATAATCACCTTACATATATTAACTCATTTAATCCTCACAATAATCCTATAAGGTAGATACTTCTATTATCCCCACTTTGTACAACAGAGGCAGCGAAAGTTCAAGTAATTTGTCCAGGCTCACAAAGCCAGCAAATGGCAGAGCCATGATCTGAACCTACACAGTCTAGCTCCAGAATCTATACTCTTAAGCACCATGCTAAACTGCTTCTCTATAAAACCTATTTCATTGTTTCATCTTTTGCTTTTAGCACCTGTCTTCTTTCCCCAACTTGCCTTTGTCAAATGTATAAAGAATTAAAGAAAGGAACATATACAACAAGGTGCAGAAGCTAGGGCATAATTTTTTGGTTAATAGAAAATTGATCTCCACATAAATACAGGGTTCACAATCGATTGTTTAATGTAATTATCTAGTAGTTAACCCCAAGACCCTGTCCCTTAAAAATCCATATAATCAGGGCAGAGGAATTTGCAAACCAACTAATACCTGCTTCTATTGCAATGAAGTTAGACATTGAATATTAGTATTAAAGGAGAATTGAGATTTTTATAATTCCATCGTAAGTTTTAAGAAATACCTGTACTCATGGTTAGCATTACTACTTATTACTTGGAATTCCGAACTGAGCTACAGAGGCTCTTAAACTTCACTGTCATTCAACAAAGTCTCACATCTAAAATCTTCAATGAGAGGAGAGGTTAAGACTGTCATACAGAAGCATTCTGAATCCATTTCAGGTCTTCTTCCCTCAAAAAGGATGTCAATTCTTGAAGAGCACAATTTAGAATTGACTAAACTATGAAGATATTGAGATATAGAGTGTGAAGTTAATCTTGAATAGTTTAAAATGAGAACTGCTTCAGATTCCAACTTGGCAGGTGCTAATTTAAAGGGCATCTAAGACATATTCAGTCTTTCTTATAGGTTTCAATGGTATTCAGAGATTGTTTACCTCAGTAGTTTTAATTCTGCTACACTGAGTAAGCACAAGGCATGAGATGTACTCTGGAAGGTAAAATGTTAGTGATGCAAAAGATATTCCTAGTTGGGGGAGCTAAAGGTGCCGATTTAGATCCATAATATTTTCATTCCTTCTTTACAGTGTTCATTAGGAAAGAAAATATCATCTAATGGTCAAGTGCTTTGGACTGGTAATCAAACTGACTTAGTTCAAATCCCACCTCTACCAGGTATGTGATGTCTTCAAGCCTGAGTATCTATCTCATAGTCTCATCCTGAGGATTAAATAAGATAATGCACATCATTGCCTGGTACATAGAAGGAGCTCAATACGCATTAACTATTATTAATATTATTATGCAGATAAATTTCAATGATGTTTATCCATATAACTTTTTCAGGAAAATAATATTGAATCAGATTGCATCTAGACTTTGATTCAAACTTAGCTTTATCAAGCAAAGATACTTATGAGACAATAACATTATAAGACAATAATCGGAGGGAAGACAAAGTTACTGATTGCTTTCCAGATACGGATAAACTACAGAGAACTCAAAGTTTCAAAGTCTAACATTTAGAAATGAAATTCCAAACAACTGTAAAATCTATTGTATTACCATAAAAGAATAAAAGGTTAATACACCAGAAAATGCAAAAGTCCTTAAAAATGCAACTTTGTCAAATCTATTTTAAAAATAATCAATTGTCAGAGAAAAAACATACTGAACAAATTCGTTCTTTAGACACAAACCTTTGATTTGGTGGTAACTCAAAGCGCCAAAGAGATTTATTATGAATGAGTCAGTTATTATCATTAGACACAAAATAAAAACTTTAACACATGAAAAACAAAACAAAGCTTAAAATGAGAATAAGTATAATGAAGAAGAGAAAGTTAACTACTAAGAAATATACTATAAAGCAGGGAGACCAAAGGAAAAGCCCTGGCCTCTCCAAATGAAACATTCATGGTGAACAGGAATGCCAACCCCTAAACAAGACTTTTTGGATTCCAAATTGCTGAGAAGTTTCATGATTGGGGGAGGCGGGGAGTTTACCCCTTAATAGAGGTCTGTTCCAAAATAAAAGGTTTAAAAATTATAATTTAGAACAAAGTTATAAAAATGAAAATCTTAAAAAAAGTTTTCACAATCAGTACTGAGAATAATCCTCAGTGTTTTTTAAAGTTCTTATTATGTTCTAGATACAGTGTTAAGCCCTGTGCTTATGTTATTTCCTTACATCCTCACAACAATCCTATAAAGTCATTTAAGACAAGAAGAGTTGGATGTTAAACAGCTTGCTCAAGCAGTGACACTGATTTTGACCTACACTACCCATCTCAGACAGTTCCTTTTGAAATTAGTGCATTACTAATTGCCTTAAAAATTTTATAGGGACTTCCCTGGTGGCCCAGTGGTTAAGAATCCGCCTGCCAATGCAGGGGACACGGGTTCCATCCCTCGTCCAGGAAGATCCCACATGCCGCGGAGCAACTAAGCCCGTGTGCCACAACTACTGAGGCTGCACTCTAGAGCCCATGAGCCACAACTATTGAGCCCACGGTCTGCAACTACTGAAGCCCATGTGCCTAGAGCCCGTGCTCCGCAACAAGAGAAGCCACCGCAATGAGAAGCCCGCGCACCGCAACGAAGAGTAGCCCCCACTCACCACAACTAGAGAAAGCCCACACGCAGGAATGCAGCCAAAGCCCAATGCAGCCAAAAATAAATAAACTTCTAAAAAAAAAAACAAACTTTATTGAAGTAAGAATAGCACTACTTTCATCTGCATATCTATGGATCTATACTGTTTCAACACATGAAAAATGTGGCATTATAATCCAAACTGGTCTGTAATAAGAAAAGTACAAAATGAGAGAAAGCCTTCAAAAAGTTTTATAGCAATATGATATTTACAATTATAGGAGTAATTGTATGTCTGTTAAATCTCACAATACTGCATTTGGGCTTGTATTTTGTATGCTTTTTTTTTAAAATTATTTGTTTTATTTTTGGCTGTGTTGGGTCTTCGTTGCTGTGCGCGGGCTTTCTCTAGTTGAGGCGAGCGGAGGTCACTCTTCGTTGTGGTGCACGGGCTTCTCATTGCGGTGGCTTCTCTTGTTGCGGAGCACGGGCTCTAGGCATGTGGGCTTCAGTAGTTGTGGCACGCAGGCTCAGTAGTTGTAGCTCACGGGCTTAGCTGCTCTGGGCGTGTGGGATCTTCCCAGACCAGGGCTCGAACCCGTGTCCCCTGCATTGGCAGGCAGATTCTTAACCACTGCGCCACCAGGGAAGCTCTGTATGCCTTTTTTCCACTTCATTCTCTTAGTATTTCATTTCCACATGTATATTGCTCTGCAATGGAATGGAAGTTAAACAAAAACTGGCATGCACCAGAGAATCTGAGGAGTGCTGCCCTAGAGCTCTGGTGCAAACACTACTTTCCCAGCTCTGTGACAAAGAGGAGACGTGCTCAGGTAAATGACAATCCTCAGACCATCAATATAAAATCTCACACTGGCCATCATTTATATCTGAACTTCATTCCTCAGTCAGAGCACCTGATAAGCTGGGTTTATCCTAGGTAATGTTAAGTTGCAGGCTCTCAACCTACTTATGTAGCATTTTCATTTAGAGTCAAAGAAAACTGCTCATTAACAAATGAATCTTAAAAACACAATATAGTGCTAAACTAGTGTGTCCAACTCTTTTATCTGACAAAACCTCATTTGTGTAAAGCATGTTTTGGCTGCCTTTACAAGTTTAATTTTTCTCCTGCCCGTATGCTGAAGAAGAAAGCATCTTGATTATCAGTCACTTATAAATGCATTTGAGAATCAGAGATTTTGTTCCTTTGTTTTAGAAGTCATTTAGGCATAAGGAAGTTACAGAAGCATCAAGAAAGTTGGTTGGGGGGCAAGGCAGTGGAGAAAGTGACAAAAAAATCAATGCCACACAAACCTCTTGATGGTCAGATATGGCAGCTAGACACCACTGCTACAGCAATTTCAGACTACTTGATTTTAACTCATTTCCAAATACTAATCCTGCCATAATTAATGGCTTTATTGATCTTTTATTCCTGCTCTGAGAAATTCTGAAGAAAAAAGTTTTGCATGACAAAGCAGCAGACAGATTAAGAACATGAATAAAAAGCATTATCTTTTCATATAAATGAAAGTGAACTGCAAAATAAATTAGGTTTATTGGTCCTTTTATTTATAATAACTCCAGTCCCCAAGAAAAGCTAGACTTCCTTAAAAAGAAAAGTTGTTTAGCCAATGTAGGAGTTTGGGGAGCTATTCTCTAAGGGTAGAAACTGTGCTTCCTAGTCTCCATGAATGAAGTTTATTTTTTACACATTTATCATCTCACTAGTTTCACAGTACATTGATCTATAATAATAGTATAATTTGTCTAGAAAAAAATGCTAATTCCTTGGAGATAAAAATCACCAGTTGAATTCTAAAATGTCTTTAACTAAGTTATACATAACTTTTATTTTTGTCCTAACAGCTCAAAATGCAGTTACTGCTGTAATAATGAACAGATATTATGAATGATGATTTATAGCATTTCAAGACCTGCATCTGGAAAAAGAGCATTCGATCATCCATTTAGAAAGCCATAAGTGACATATCATACTAATTATCTTTATTAATAGCCTAGTTAATTACACCACTCACGTACACATTTCCTTCAGTAAGAAAAGAAGATAGCATATACCTGCATATTGCAAAAATCACTCAAGACAGTTTGAGAAAATACTGAAAATGGAAAAGGTCTAAGAATTTTATAGAAATAAAAAGTTCTACCAGTTCTTCATTTGAATTAATTATAATTCTTGATAAATGTTATCTCAATAAGTTTTAAAATATACAAACCAACTTAAACTTCACAAATGTCAGCCCTAATAATATCAACTCAATTCTACTGTAGTTATAAGAAAATATGATTTATGCCAGAGGAGAGATAGCAGGCTCACAAAGGACTGGGCAGGCAGGTAGCCCAAATGAGTGAAGTAGGCTTCACAGCCAAGAAGGACCATGACAATCTACCACTACTCAGCTCTAGCCAACTGTTACCTTGAGGAATAAAGACAAAAACCAATAACAATAAAATTAACATTCTGCTAACCTAATAAAGTAAGTCTGTGGGCTAGATTTGGTACATGGGCTACCAGTTTGCTACCTCTGCCACAAGGGACAGAGTGGCTAAGAACTGCTCTGAGTCAGAAAAACTGAGATTGAAAAAACAGCTCTGACTCTAACACACTTCATGAACTCGTCCAAGTTACATGATCTAAGTGTTAGTCTCCTCATCTGTACCTCACTGGGTTTTTAAAATGAAATTAGGTAATGTATATGCTCAATCATTAGATGCTGAAAGGAACGGATAAAAAAAGGAAACAGAAAAGGAGCAGCAGCAATTCAAGTCCCCCTATCTGGCTGTGGGCTTTATTTCTCAAACTCATAATGCCTAGTTCCACCTTCTTTCTCACCCACAGGTTATTTTCTTTACCAGCAATAAATGCCTCCTCTTTCTTCAGGTTTCCTCAAGGCCTACCTCACACCTCACCTATACCTTCCCTTTATATCAATACTTCAGGCCATTCTCCACTCCCCTTTTCTTTGAAAGCACTTTCAGGACTGGCAGTGAAACTATCTTACTGCTGAACCCCAAGGTATACTCAAGAAATCCTGAATGTAGTAGTTTTTCTCCCTCAATCTTTGAGCGCTATGCATGTTGTGAACTCCTTATGACAATCTGAAGAACCTATCTGCACTTTCATTGAACAATGCTTTCATCATTCTTCCCTGTTAATGTTTGTCCAAGTAATGATAAAGAATCAAAGAAATTAAACAAAATGTCAAACCATATTAACAAAAAAATTCATTTCTAAACAAACATTTGAAAACAACTTCAAAAACCCATTCAATGTTCGCCTTCTTTAAAAGGAAATGTGACTTAAGAACAATCTAATTTAGTGTTTTTCTTACTTCATTCTTATTACAGGTATCCAAAAAAATACCTTTTCCCAAAAAGCTATGCTTGATTTTCTCAAAAAGAGAAGTTATATTGATTTCAACTCATATGGACAAACAACATACTCCATTTATATTTTGATTGCAATCTAGAATCTTGAGTCTTTGGAACTTCTGGGTATCAAAAGAACATTATGGTGCCTCTCTCCCGTAAAATGCACAGAGTCTCAAATTTTGGTATGCAATTTCAGCGAGTTCAGAGTATTCCAGAATCTTCAGTGGATCCACCCACCCCCGTTAAGAACTCTAGTGATGAAGAGGAGGTTTGTTTCTATTATTACATATTATGCATCTTTCGAAAAGATAGTCTTCCTTAATAAGACCTTTAGCTCTGATATTAACTGGGGAAGCAGCTTCCCTTTACAACTGTCACTACTTCCCAGCTGCCATCCTGACAGCTAACAGAAAATTGAGAACTTCTTACCTCCGAGAAATTAACAGCCAAAGGAATGATTCCAGCCACGTAACATCCCACCAACATAGCCAGAGACAGCAGACTAATGGAGATGAAATCATCCATTCTGCCCTCCTTTATTCACCCACCACCAGACTACAAATTCTCGAGGCTTCGAGGGGTGCTTAGGTTCTTAAACGCGTGTGGTTGTTCAAAGATAACAAGTGGACTTTCAGTTCTTTGGTCCTCCCCACCGGCAGATGTGTTCACGAGGCACTTTTCTCTTGAACGTAACTGGAAACAGCCCCTTTTTGCTGATACTAGCACCAGAGAGAACTTTCAACAATTTTAGGTCCCTGCCCGTAAATTTTCCGATACCAGTCACTGGATTCCCGTGGGTTAACAGATGAGAAAAGTCAATGGGAAAATATGCGAGTGAGCGATTTCTTCAGTCGTCGGAATAAGGGTGGCACAATGGGCCTACTTCCTCCACGAACAGCGTTCCAGACGGCAGCAGAAAAGGATGAAAACCCAAGCGAACTTGTTCGTTCTTCCAGCGGCCCTATCTCCCTGGAGCCGCCCCGCCTGTGATCCTCCCAGGTCTGGGACCAGCCCACCAATCCCGGCAAACTCTCTTCCGAGTCTAGAATGAGGAAAGGAGTCCTGCAGATTTCTAACGATGGGCCTTAGGGGTTCAGCAGCGAAGCTGATACAAAGCTGTCTCTGCCCTATACCCAGTGCTGCCCATGTTACTCCACTCCGCTGGGCCTTGACCCGGAGCCACCGATACTACAGCTGCCATGGCCGCCAAGTGGCACCTCTTCATTACTCCACTTCCGGATTGCCTTACCACCCCCTCCTTTAGAAGGGTACTTCCGGGTTACAACTGACCTATGCTCCGGGAATTCTTATACTGCCGCCATTTTTGAGTGGGGCCATTGAAAGATGACTTGTATCACTCTCTATACCAGTGATCACTTTAGCCGCATGCATAATAACGAGAGTACGGAAGACAGTGTCTTGAAAAAGAAAATGATTCTTTTTCAAGTTCCAATACATTCTCCGTGGGTCTCATCGCCCTTTTCCAAGATGGCTGAAACAGAGTCAGTATCTGCTCTAGCTGCCGGAAATATGTTAGTCTCTATGGTCCGAAAGGTTCTTTCGCGGTGTCTTTCTGACGACTTCCGGCGGCTCATCTCGCGGGCATTGGCTGTTGGCTGCGTTGCGGCAGAACTCGTGGGCTGCGGCGGAGTCGGCGGCGGAGTCGGCAGAGGAGTCGGCAACGGCTGCAGCGACAGTTTGGCGCGATGGTAAGAAAGGCCTAACCGGCTCCCCGAGCCCCCAGCCTCCAGGGTGACCCCAGCCCATACATCTTCTCCCCAACCAGTCCGGCGCGAGCATGCTGCTGCTCGGCCCTCCGGCATGTGGGTCGACCCTTCCCCTTCCCGCCGCGGAGACGCTGGGCCTGGCGGTAGGCCCCGGAGCCAGGGTCCGCCCTGCGGTTGCGCGCCCGCCGGCTGGCTCGGGCAAAGCGTGCGGTGCGGAGGATGCTCTTTCTCCCGATTGCTGCTTGGTAGAGGCAGGCGTGGGGAGGCTGCCCTTTCCCTCCAAACTCTCTAGCTTCCTGTGTGAACAATGGCCGAGAGATGTATGACAATCCTGTCCCGAAGCTGACAGATTGAGTCTACTGCACCCAGCGTGTGGGCCAGGAGGGGTCGTCTTTGCTTTGTAGCGTGCTCTCTCAGCTATTCGCTTTTGTTTTTCTGTGCTCTGCCTTTTTGGAAAAATATGTAATATTTTTCCTTTTCTCTAAGACCTCCAGAGGCCTGGTTTGGTGTGGGTTTTTTTGGGTTTTTTTTGTTTTTTCAGCCCTTAATCCTGTGCTTATCGTTATTTATATTCTCTTGGGGCTGGAGGCTGAAAAGATAGGTTCAGCTGAAGGTCCAGGTTCCTTAGAATCTGACCGGGTTGGTAGTGGAGTGGGTGGGAAGGGTTGTTGGTGGTTTTTTGTTTTTTGCTTGTGTGTGTGTATTTTGTAATCCGCAAAAAGGAGACGCTCACAGGGATTCTGAGGAGTCGTGGATACTTCCACACTTCAATTTTCGTTTTCTGGTTGCTGCAGTTATTAACAGATTATGCAGCTATTGTTAACAAGGAACTTTTTTCAGGTTGTCCTTTTCTGAATTTCAATGTTTGACCCAACATAATCTCCCAAAGAGGACTAGGAATTAGAAGACTGGGTTTCCAGTTTCCGTTTTGTTATAACTAGCAATGTGACCTTGGGCAAGTCGTTTCATCTCTGAGTTTCCTTCTTTCTCTGCCTTTTATGTCACTATTTGGTATTGTATTAAAATGCTTAGATCAAAATCTGGGAAAATGACAGCAGTTAATATCAACAACCCATTCTCGTTGAACAAATATCAGTGATAATTCCTTATCATTTCAAATAGAATTAAAAATTGGAATTTGTATTTAAAGTAAACAATTGTTGGTTCAAAAGTCTTAAGTACTTTTGCTTTACAGAAGATACCAGCTTCACTTTCTTTTTTTTTTTCTTTTTGGTAGTTGGGGAGAAGCATTTGAAGCTAAAGAGCCAATGTTATGCACTGTAGTATTTCTGCAGCAGTAGAATGAGTATTCTTAGGGTTCATGTTTGTGAGACTTTAAAAAAGTTAACAAAGCCAGATTAACTATTCATTAGAGTGAGTCAAAGCCACTTGGTAATCAGAATAAGGATTTTATTAAGGTAATTCTGCATAAATTTTATTTTTCTGATTTAGGTTTCACAATGTTATCTTCCTATTGTGGCAAATATAAATATATATGTTTAACTGTATGTACTTATGTTGTGTGTGTGTGTCTGTGTGTGTGTATATACATATATATATATATATATATATATATATATATATGGAACTGGTCATTCCCCTGAGAAAGAGTACCCTAAGGAAAGCCAGGACCAAATCTGTCCAGAAGAAGGAAAAAATTGATAGGGCAAATATATTTGGATTTTTAGTAAAACGAAAGGGTTCCAAAAATGGCTCCAATAAGAAGAAAGTGACCAAAATTGGTTTGAGAGGTATTATGATCTTAAACTGGTGACAGAAAGGCACTGCCACTTAAGAATAATAACCATTTTGACTACAGTTCTGTAAATTTAGTCATTTCTTGTTCTTAATTTTTAAGCCTTGTCTTTGGGCAGTAAGTACTGAAAACAGTAAACTTCGCTCAGGTTCACTTTAAGGGTAGATATAAAAAGCATACTGTATAGGCATTTCCATATCTTTACTCTCTTAAGTGACTTAATCCTTTATTTTGCATTAGAATAAGAACAAAATTAATATAGTAGCAACTGGTATGGCTAGTGTATGGGGCAGGCCCTTTTGCAGGAATGCTAATGTAGTTTATAAATTAATTTTCTTCTCAACATATGACCTATTGAAACTACTGGTGACTTATAAAAACTTATAAATAACAAGTAATCTAATATACTGCTTTCTTTAGCTTTTACTCACTATTTAAGAAAGGCCTTGATTGTGTTCAGGTCGTTATAGGTGAGAATTACTTTTCATCTCTTGTCATCAAGTTCTGTTTTATTTCAAATCCTCAAACTTTTAATCAGAATGACTCAGCTCTTGATGGGGAGGGAGGAGTACGATAAATTCCTTTGTTTTTCATATTTTGTTCAAAGTACTATTTTGGGGGTGATTTGTTCAGAAAGTCTAGGCCTCAGCTTATTTCAGTTGCAGATTGTTGGTGGTTAAAAATTCTGATCATTTCAAAACAGTTTGCTTCCTGTAATTAGGAGGTTTTGTTTGTTTTTTACCCAAAAATAATAGTACAGCAGAAGAGAAAAATATGAATAGTTTGATTTAGGATTGGGTTTACAGTGAGGTTACATCATACTTGAATTTAATTAATAAGCCTTAACACACTTGGCAAAAAATTGGAAGGGGTTGTACCCTCAACAGACCAGTGTTCTGGAGGCATTTTTGGTTGTCACACCTTGGCCAGGAGAGGGGAGTGCAGGTACTACTGGTATTTAGTGGGAATAGACCAGGGATACTGCCGAACATCCTGCAATGCACAGGACAGCCTCTGCAACAAGGAATCTTCCAGCCCCAAATGTAATAGTGCCAAGGTTGAGAAACCCTGAAATAGACCCACTAACAAAAACGTGCTCCCCAGTGAGGGTGAGATGGAAGATAAAAGTATATCTGCTGTTCTTTAGGCCTGTTCACATCTCCTACAATGTGATCCTCTAGCTATTTTGTGTGATTCTAGAGTTTAAAAATACATTATTTTGGTACAACATAGCCCCTTAAGGTGAGTCATCTACTAGGTGAATAATTTAATGGATTTTCTAGGGTAATGTTAACTATATATACTAATTTTATATTGCCAATTTATCTTACGCCTTAATACTTGAATCTAATCCCTGGATAAGATGTGACTTCACTGTTGTGCTAAAGTTAGAAAAAGAACATAGATTGATGCAGTGCTTGCAGTCATTATAGTGTCTTCCTTTTTCTCTCCTTTCATCAGCCCATTATCTGTTTTTACTAGGGACTTAGTAGGGCTAGAGCTAGAAAGTGACCAATGGAGATAGAACACCTAAGCAGGTTTATAATCTGACTAGGAAGATAGGTGCAAAAGAGAAAAAACAGTACAGGGTAGCTTATGCTGAGTACTTGCCGTCAGTAAGTGCAATAAAAGTTTGAGAAAGCACTCATTAAGGACTGGGAGGCTAAGAGAGACCTTACAGAAGGTAATCCAGCTTCTGGTGCTACACTTGGGCAAAGGCATAAGTATTGTAGAAGGAGCACCCTGATTAATAGTGTTTTAATAACCAATGATCATTTGTCATGAATGGAGATTCTATCTCATACTACGAATTTCTCAAATATGAGTTGGAAACTTATATTGAAATCACTTTTCCCTCCACAGTCTCACACCATTTTGCTGGTACAGCCTACCAAGAGACCAGAAGGCAGAACTTATGCTGACTATGAATCTGTGAATGAATGCATGGAAGGTAAGTTTAAACACTAGTTGAGGGGTAGAAATCTTTGAGTTTGTTTCGGGGGTGGGGAGGTGTTGGGGGGTGGGGGGGGCCGGGCTGTAGAAACTCCCCATTCCCACGCTGGCCCGGGGTGAGAGTGGTAGGTGCTGCAACTCTCAGGTGTCTTGGGTTTGGTTTTTTCTCCAGATTCCTTGCATTGTTAATTTGAGCAAGGAAAGTAGATATTTAGGACCGTATTTGTTGAATATTTGAAATATAAATTATATATACTGTCTTTTTCTGTTGCAAATATTACTTTACTTTTTTTTAATCAAGCTCATTATATAATGACTTTCCCAAGCCTCTGATTGTTATGTAAATGTTCTGTTATTTGTTATGTTATTTTGTTACTGTGTTATGTAAATATTTTACAGGTATTCCTTATATATTGTGGTTAAACTCAAGCACTATAGAGTTGTTAAGGCAGGCCCGAGGAACCTAATAGTGCCTACAGAACCTGATGGTCTGCTTATTAAACAAATAAATGTTAAAAGCTAGTCCATCAGAATGTTAAAAAGTAAAAAATTACCTCAGTGAATAAAGGCAGGTGGAACCAAATCAGTGTACTTTCCTGTACGTTTGATAAGCTGGCGCCCCCGTGAAGGGAAGCGTTAGCCCTCAGTGAACCGTTAGATGAGAGCACATAGATTGGATCATCGCAAATTGGATTCATCTTTACATGTAATCATTACATCAAGTAAACCACCCTGCACCCTGTCTAGCAAATTGCACAGTCTTCACTTCTTCCTATAAAGATTTTATAGTCGGTGTTTTTGCTGCGGGCATGTCCCTGAATTTGTTGATTATCTGAAACTAACAGGGTTAGACTTAAAATCTCTTCATTTAAAACCAACAATGGGTAGACCTGTGGGGGGAAAAAAGCTACTTGTAGTAATTAGAGACAGCTTCTAAGCTTTCCTGATCCTGCCATCAGATTCTGCTCTAGAAGAGCAAGGCTCTTGTTCTTTTCTCGGGTCCCTTCCTGTGCTGATATCCTTACTTGCCATAAAGGTAGACTTTGTACATACACTGTCTTTTTAATGAATACACTTTATTTCTAGAGCAGTTTTAGGTTTAAAGAAAAATTGAACAGGAAGTACAGAGAGTTCCCATATACTTCTCCCTAACCCCAGTTTCCCCTATTAATAAATCTTGCATTGGTATGGTACATTGGTTACAGTTGATGAACCAGTATTGATACATTATTATTAAAGTCCATAGTTTACATTAGGGTTCATTCTTTGTGTTGTGCAGTTCTGTGGCTTTTGCCAAATGCATAATGTCATGTATCTACCATTACAGTATCATATAAAATAGGCTCACTGTCCTAAAAAATCCCCTGTGCTCCACCTGTTCATCCCTCTTCACCGCATCCCTGCTGCCTGGCAACCACTGGTCTCCTTGCTGCCTCCATTGTTTTTGCCTTGTCATAGAATTGGAATCATTGCCATATGTAGCCCTTTCACACTGGCTTTTTTCACTTAGCAGTATGTATTTAAGGTTCTTCCATGTCTTTTTGTGGCTTGATAGCTCTTTTTTTTTTTCTTTCTTTTAAAATTAGTAATGGTGGTTTATTTTCCATTTTAAAAGTTAAAATGGAAATACTGGAATCAGTTCTCACATGGTGGTTGCCAAATGGTAATTTTCTTCATTATAGTAGTTAATATTCCTCTGGAATACAGAGCTTTCCCTCCCCGCATCCCTTTTTTAAAATTAATAGATTTGGGCTTTCCTGGTGGCACAGTCGTTGGGAGTCCGCCTGCCAATGCAGGGGACACGGGTTCGAGCCCTGGTCCGGGAAGATCCCACATGCCGTGGAGCAACTAAGCTCGTGCGCCACAACTACTGAGCCTGCGCACCTAGAGCCCGTGCTCCGCAACAAGAGAGGCCACCAGTGAGAGGCCCGCGCACCGCAACGAGGAGTGGCCCCTGCTCACCGCAACTAGAGAAAGCCCGCGTGCGGCAACGAAGACCCACCGCAGCCAAAAACAAAAACAAAAAAAACAAACAAAGCCTTCTAATAATAATAAAAAAAAAAACAAAACAAACAAAATTAATAGATTTAGTTTTTTTAGAGTAGTTTCAGGTTTACAGGAAAATTGTTTAGAAAGTACAGTTCTGTCATACCCGTGCTTCCTTCCCACGCCCTCCCAGTTTTCCCTATTATTTACATCCTGTATTAGTTTGACACGTTTATTACAATTGTAGAATTAATACTGATACATTATTAACTAAAGTCTGTAGTTTACATTAATGTTTGCGTTGAACATTCTGTGGATTTTGACATGTGTAATGACCATTTACTACCCAGAAAATCCCCTGTGCTCCACCTACTCATCCATCTCTCCCCCCAAACCTCTGACAACCACTGATCTTTATAATATCTCCATAGTTTCACCTTTTCCAGAATGTTGTATGGTTGGAATTATAATATGTAGCTTTTTCAGATCGACTCTTTCACCTAGCAATATGTTTTTAAGGTTTCTCCATGCTTTTCGTGGCCTGATAGCTCGTTTCCTTTTATTGCTGAATAATAGTCCATTGTATGGATGTACCACAGTTTGGTTATCCATCACCTATTGAAGGATATCTTGGTTGTTTCCAAGCTTTGGCAATGAATAAAGCTGCTATAAACATTACTGTGTAGGTTTTTGTGTGGACCTGAGCTTTCAACTCCTTTGGGTAAATACTAAGGAGTATGATTGTTGGATCCTATAGTAAGGCTGTATTTAGCTTTGTAAGAAACTGACAATCTCTCTTCAGATGTGGCTATATCATTTTGCATTCTCACCAGCAGTGAATGAGAGCTCCTGTGGCAGCATTTGGCATTGGCAGTGTTTGGGATTTTTTTGCCATTCTAATAGATGTATAGTGATACCTCATTATTTTAATTTGCAATCTCCTCATGTCGTGATGTTGGGCATCTTTTCATAACACTTATTTTCCTTCTGTATATCTTCTCTGGTGAGGTGTCTATTCAGATCTTTTGCCCATTTTTTTAATTGAGTTGTTTGTTTTCCTATTGTTGAATTTTAGGAGTTCTTTGTATATTTTTGATAACAGTCCTTTATCAGATATATGTTTTGCAAAGATTTTCTCCTAGTCTGTGGTATGTCTTTTCACTTTCTTGATAGTGTCCTTTGACGTACAAAAGGTTTAAATTTTTTTTTTAAATTTATTTATTTATTTTTATTTATGGCTGTGTTGGGTCTTCGTTTCTGTGCGAGGGCTTTCTCTAGTTGTGGGAAGCGGGGGCCACTCTTCATCACGGTGCACGGGCCTCTCACTATCGCGGCCTCTCTTGTTGCGGAGCAGAAGCTCCAGACGCGCAGGCTCAGCAATTGTGGCTCATGGGCCTAGTCGCTCCGCGACATGTGAGATCTTCCCAGACCAGGGCTCGAGCCCGTGTCCCCTGCATTGGCAGGCAGATTCTCACAAAAGGTTTAAATTTTGATGAAGTCCAACTTATCTAAGAAGCCATTGCCTTATCCAAAGTCAAAAAGATTTGTGTCTGTATTTTCTTCCAAGGGTTTTATAGTTTTGACTCTTACATTTAAGTCTCGGGGCCATTTTGAGTGAATATTTATACATGGCGTGAGATGGATCCAAGTTCTTCTTTTGCATGTGAATGTACAGTTGTCCTAGCACCGTTTGTTAATAAAACTACTCTTTGTCCATTGGATTGTCTTGGTCTCTGTCAAAAAGCAGTTGACGATAGATGTGAGGGTTTATTTGTGGACTCTTGCTTCTATTCCATTAATCTGTGTGCCTGTCTTTATGCATAAGCAGTACCACACTGTCTTGATTACTGTAGTTTTGGAATAAGTTTTGGAATCAGGAAGTGTGAGTCTTCCAACTTTGTTCTTTTTCAATATTGTTTTGACTATCCTAGACCCTTGTATTTCTGTATCAAATTTAGGATCAACTTCTCAGTTTCTGCAAAAGTACTTCAGATTTTGATATGGATTGCATTAAATTTATAGATCATTTGGGGGAGTATGACCATCTTGATATTGAGTCACCCATTCCATGAACATGAGATAGCATTCCACTTATTTAAATCTTTACTTTCAGTGACATTTTATAGTTTTCAGTGTGTGTCTTGCATCTTTTTTATTAAATTTATTCATGAGAATTCTTTTTTGATGCTATTTATTTCATTTTCAGATTATTGTTGGGATATAGAAATATTGATTTTTGTATATTGATCTTATATCATGCAATCTTGCTGCACTCATTTATTAGTTCTAATAGTTTGTGTTTTGTAGTTTCCTTAAGATATTCTGTATATAAGATCATGTCATTTGTGAATAGAGATAGGTACACTTCTTCCTTTCCAATCTGAATGCTTGTTATTTCTTTTCCTTGCCAAATCAACCTGACTAGATCCTCCAATACAATGTTGAATAAGGGAGGCAAGAGCGGATATTCTAGTGTTCTTCTAATCTGAGTGGGAAAGCATTCAGTCTTTCACCGCTAAGTATGATGGTAACTGTGGGTCAGTGCTACAATGAAATTTCCGTCATTGTAAAAGGTTTTTACTTCCTTTCCATTTCACCCTTTCTATGAAGGAACTTATGAGTGATGTTTCTGATCACAGTGTGTGCACCAGTGCCAATCAAAAACCCTTACTAAGATGGCTTTTGACAACTCTGTGGTTGAATATTACTTTTTCTTAGGAAATTTATGAAGTCAATTTAGAGGTACATGAAGACCTGTATGTACAGGATAGAACATATTTATTTATTGAAAAACCTGCTAAGACACACACTGTCGGAATTCCCCCGCGATCCAGTGGTTAGGACACTGCGCTTCCACGGCAGGGGACCCAGGTTCAATCCCTGGTCAGGGAACTAAGTGCCACAAGCTGTGCACGGTGCAGCCAAAAAAAAAAAGTTTTATTATTAAGGCACAAGATACCAACATTCTGGTGAATTTATAAAATTTTTAAAAATTTGCTAGTGGCAACAGTGAAAACAGTAGTGATCAACTTACTGTTCTTTTCCCAGCCCAATTTTGTAAAAATAAATATTATGATATTAGCATATAACACTACTCATATCTAAAGTTCATACAATTGTAAGATCTTGGTTTTCCCCTCTCTCTTAGGTGTTTGTAAAATGTATGAAGAACATCTGAAGAGAATGAATCCCAACAGCCCCTCTATCACATATGATATCAGTCAGTTATTTGACTTCATTGATGACCTGGCAGACCTCAGCTGCCTTGTGTAAGTATTAGCCGCCATATCTTTTAAATTGTATTTTTCTGTTTGTTTGTTTGAGGCGATTTATGGTATTGGGAACTCACTCTGCCTGACACTGATCGTTGTGTTTTGCTTACTATGTATTAATTAATATTTTTTCTGCATGTGGCTCATAAATTAAGTTGTCAACATAAAGCTAAAGGCACAGGAAAATCTTAACAACTTTGCTAATTGATGCAGTTAGTATGCATCAACTTTGAACTGAGAACTTTGTTCCTTAAACTTAATAATCTTTTTCTTAGTTTTTTTTTTCCCCCGTTATAGTCTTTATCCTAAAGCGGTTGACTTTGGATTAAAACTAAGATTATTCTGTTTTCATGACATTATTTTTAGAATGTAAATATATATAGGACTGAAATGGAATTTAATTTTAATTCCACCCAGTGTTAATCAAGTATATTTTGGCATGTTAGAATGAGATTTTTTTTTATATAGACCCTTATGTTTTCTATTCTCAGAGGTTTGTCAAATTAAAATTTTTTTCCTAACATATTATGCTTGTTATAATTTATTTCAATAATTACTTATCACCACTATTACTAAGGAGCAAGTGAGTCTGTAATGCTTAACTCAGTCTCAGCATTTTTGGACAGGAGCCTGAGGATAAGTACAGCTAATTTTAAAGAGGAAAATGGAAGTACCTTACAATGAGATCTTTAGTCACCAGATGCCTTAATGTTTATTACATGCCAGACACTGTGCTAGAAGAAAAAAATATTTTTCAATGGTGAAAAACATACAGGTCCTACTCTGAGGCACTTCCTGGATCACCACTGGAGCCAAGCCTGGACTTGCTGTCTCACCAAAGATTGCTGGTGAAAATAAGCATCTCCTTGCAATTTTTGAGTTTTGTTTTCTGCATCTCTTCATTGTGTTTCAGTTATAGCCATTTCATTTTGTTCACTCAGAACATTCAAGTGATCCAGTTCTGGTCTTTAATGAAATGTGTTTATAATTTTATTATTTTAATATAAAAACTCAGAAAACTGTTGAGGCCAATAGAGCTATATACATTACGCTATGTTGGTTTGTAATGACTATAGTTGATCTGTTTATTGCCTGACGCACACAGAAAGAGACACATACATATTCATTTAACAAATATTTATTAAGTGCCAACTATGTACCATGTGTGTTCTAGGCACTGGGGATTGAGCAGTGAATAAATTAGGTTAAAAGGAACCCTGTGAAGCTGCAGAAGAATAAGTGAGGGGGAGAGTAGAGGGAGATGAATTTGGTGGGGCAGAGAGGGTGATATCCTAGAAGCCAATTCAAAAGTACTTCATATTATTGGTAGATCAAATTAATGAGGACTGAGAACTGACTCTTGGTTTAGCCGTGTGGAAGTCTTTGGTGACTTCCAGAGCAGTTTTGGTCGTGTGACAGGAGTAAAATCTTTATATATCCCAGTGAGTTTAAGTTAATGAGAAGAGAGAAATTGTAGGCAGCCAACACAGACAACTTTTTTGAAGAATTTAGCTCAGAAGGAGAGCAGAGAAATGGGGTTATAGCTAGAGAAAGGAATACTTTTTTTTTCGCTTTAACTTTGTTTTTAAGCTGAGAGAAATAATGGTAAGTTTGCAGGCTGTTGGGATGATGTAGTAGAGGGAAAAATTGATGACTTTAGGTAGGATCTTGGACAGTACGTTAATAGTAAAGTAGGAAGGATGGACAGATATGGTGGAAGCTTGGGGAAGTTGTTCTCTAATTGCTTTAGTTACCTCAGGAAAATAGGAAGAAGGACACCATTTGAAATTAAGGGTGAGGGAGGAGGTGTCGGAGGCTTGTGAAAAGAGGTAAGAAATTATCTACGAGGGTGAAGGGGTTAGGGAATGTGTGGTTTAAGAGGTACTTGATAATGAATTTAAAGTTAAATTAATCATGTGATAATAGTTTTTTCCTAGTCACTCTTAACCTGAATGGTTACAGGTGAGTCTCTATCAGCAGAGATTTTGCGAACAGTTGAGGATGTATGCAAGGGACTGAATGACCATGTAGGGGTTGGGATGGGGTGGGGACAGGTAGGATCAATTAATTACAGGTCACAGTGGGGTCAAAGGATTGTTGAAGGTGGATTATTAGGAAGTAGTGATCAGAGAACAAGGTGCTTGAAATTGGGAGATTGAAGTTGCTGGTAATGAGAAGGTATAGGGATCTGGCCAAGGAAGGGCAGGAGATGAGATCATTGGAGGAGAGGAGTTCAAGGAACTGAGAGGCCCAGATGTTGGCAGGATCATCTAGTGGATATGAAATCACCAATAATGTGTTTATTTACTTTATAGAATTTGAGAACAGGGAGCTTTGTTTTTGTTCACTGCTGTATCCCCAGTGCCTAGAATAGTATTTGGCACATAGTTGATATTGAGTAAATATTGGTTGTTAAAATACATGTCACCAATATAATATGATTTGAGGCATAGCTTTTTTTTTTTTTTTTTTTTTTTTTTTTTTTTTTTTTTAAAGGATTTTCTTATTTATTTATTTATTTATTTATTTATTTTTGGCTGTGTTGGGTCTTCGGTTCGTGCGAGGGCTTTCTCCAGTTGCGGCAAGCGGGGGCCACTCTTCATCGCGGTGCGGGGACCGCTCTTCATCGCGGTGCGCGGGCCTTTCTCTATCGCGGCCCCTCCCGTCGCGGGGCACAGGCTCCAGACGCGCAGGCTCAGCAATTGTGGCTCACGGGCCCAGCTGCTCCGTGGCATGTGGGATCTTCCCAGACCAGGGCTCGAACCCGTGTCCCCTGCATTAGCAGGCAGACTCTCAACCACTGCGCCACCAGGGAAGCCCCCGAGGCATAGCTTTTTAAAATTATTGGTAATCTTCCTTTTCTCTCATCTGCATTACAGAGCTATAGTCGGAAATGATAGGATGGTCTAAATAAAAGTGAAAGAATCTAATATGATGTCTTTCATGCTAAATTTTGCAGTGTCTTATATTCTCAGAAATCTTGGAAGTTATTTATCTGATTAAGCTGTGGGTATTTTATTTTATTTTATTTTTACACTGTGATGAAGGGTTTTGTTTGTTTGTTTTGTTTTTTAATATATCTTTGTTCTAGGTGTATTTGGGGAAATATTCACATTTGAACTTAAACATTGGATGTTTCAGTTGGAACTTAAAATTTTAACAGAGCTAGTGTGCATATTCTCATTTCATTCTTTAAATGAATTGTTGATTTTATTTTAAAAATTAATGGCTGTCTTTCTGATTCTATAAAAATCACTTATTGAGACATTGGGTATCTAATCCTGATGGTTTGGGATGTGGCACTTATTCGCAACAGATGGGGAATTACTTACAACCTTGGGAGGTTATGGTTAAGATCTAACTGGAGTTTTAGGATTAGACATAGCTGAGTTTGAATCCTGGCTCTGTCATTTGCTAGCTCCCTTGGGCAAGTTAGCTTAATACTGCTAAACCTCAGGTTGCTTATTTGGAAAATTTACAATTGTAAATTGTAAAATTTAGATACATCTGCCTCACAGGACTACTGGTGAGGATGCAGTGCTTCCTTAGCACAACAGTATCAGGTGTATGGCAGGAACTCCCTTTTTAACTAGGTTGACATCAGGCAGGGTTTTATTTTTAATTATAGTGAGTAGGTTGGTTCTTTAAAATTTGCCACAAGTAGAATGATAGTTTCAAATTTCACAAGTGAGTTAAATTGTACTGTTAACGAATAAAGAGGTATTATGTTGGTTTTTTGACAGTGAAAGTTACACAGAGTAAAATAGTAGCTTTTATAGGGACATACTACAGGTATGTCATTAGTGATAGAACATAACATTTCTAACTTTGTGGCGTTAAGTGTAAACCAGAAACTACGTCTAGCATGCTAAAATGATTTCTAATACTTGCATTATTAAAGCAAAACAGAGAAAAGACATCTTTAATTATATATATTATATACAATTACATATATTACAATAATTATTTAATTATTATAGGTAATTCTTTCTATGTTGTAGTAGTTCAGATAGTATAAAAGAGAGATTAATGGTAATCTATAGTTTTTACTTGTCTGAAAAACTGTAAACTGTAGCTATTTATGTTCCTATCTCTAATGTTGAACTTTTGGCCTTTGAAAACTTTCAGAATCAAATTTGGATTTAGAACCATTTTGCCCATATGACTTTGTTATTTGAATGTTCCAGAGAAATAAGATTTCCAAAATTGCTTCCGAAGAGGCCACCTATTGCCATGGCATTTACTGTGACAGCACATCCTGCCCCTCTCCTTAATCAGGGATTGTGACTTGGCCTGTTATTCCTCAGACCAAGAATTGAGTTCATTTTTGGTTTGTAATTGTTGTGTACTCGTTGCTTGTATTAAGTTTAAATGGCAAGACATTTTTTATTATTTATCCTTAAACCGGTAGAGGAAGAATGGAATAAGTAAGATACTTTGTTGACATAATTAAACCCAAAACAAACTGACCATGCATTAATAGTAAAATTTATTCATGAAGGATTTGTATTTCATATATTTGAAATCAGAGTACAAATTTCTTCACAGTTCTGTGATCTGTTAGGTGGGTTTTTTTGTTTTTTGTTGTTTCTTTTTTAAATAGGCTTTTTTTAAGATTAAGATAACAGCCTTTTGGCCTTTCGAAGATGAGGACTTTTCTTGTTTGCTTAGAGACAGAGGGACATTTTTATCCTTAGTTATTGTAATAAGGAAGGTACTCCTTCCTAATCAGGAAGACAGCTTGATATCAGTGAAGACCCCAGCTGATTTCCCTGCTCAGATCCACAGCTTCTGTTCTTGCATAAACCTGCACTTATTTTTATTCTTTTTTGGCCATGCTGTAGGGCATGTGGGATCTTAGTTCCCTGACCAGGGATCAGACTCGCACCCCCTGCATTGGGAGCGTGGAGTCTTAACCACTGGACCGCCAGGGAAGTCCCTAAACCTGCACTTACTGACCATAACAGTAGGCTAAAAAGATTTATCTGTGCCAACAGCTAGGGATTTTATTAATGTACTTAACATTTAATTGTCTCATTTTCAAGTGTCAGTTAACAGCCATCAACATACAGCTTTCCATAAAGAAGGCATTATTAACTATTTCTTAAGTTGGAAAATAGCATGCAAGTTGATGGATTCTAAAGTGATCTTGGTGGGGGGAATGATCTAAATAAGGCTGTCCCACCCAGATATTATAGTTCTGAAAAATTCTTTTCCTTTTTTATTTCTGTTCCAGTGTTAATATAAATATTGTAGTCTATTCTGCCCTACCTTGGAGTAGACTAGATTAGCACTTATTTAATCAGGACGTGTGAACAGAGGATAGTCAAAGAAAATTGGTTTACTTTTTAGAGTATTTCTCATTGTAACAAAAGGACATTAGTAAAAAGCCAAATGTTTTGTAAAAGTAGCAAGCTTATGCATTTTTAATAAACCAGATTCTGACCTTACCATTCAGGGGAAGAATATGATAATGGTGTAAAGCATTCCTACTTTGGAGTTTGTTTCTCTTCAAAAATTGGGCCGTAGGTTTCTACCTTAGTGGTTCACAGTAAGGACTCTGGTCAGGAGTGTTTAAGCTTTCACTCCTTGCCTGAAGTCACTTAGCTAATAAGTTACTGAACTTTTTTGAGCCTTGGTTTCCTCCTTTATAAAACAAGGATAATAATTTTATCTACTCACAGGGTTGTAATGTAAACAGGATTAAGTGAGTTGATTCAGATGAGTGCCTAAAGCAATACCTAGCAGTTGGCAACTTCTTAATAGGTATTTACTATCATTTGTATTTATATGTATATAATTTTTTGCTGAGAAGCTAAAAAATGAGACTTCTGGGTAAAATGAAACAATAATTGATAAATTAGATATTTCATTTTTCTAGGGCATCCCTAAGGGTTTTTTGTTGTTGTTGTTTTTTAAGGCAAGTTGCATCCTTTGCCATGCAATGTTTCCACCAGATGGTGCCCGTGGCTTTGAAACACTGTGATGTGCCTTGTATGTGTGCAATCTCTGCTTACTTGTTGTCTGCTTTTTTTATACTATAGCTTTAGTTTTTTTTAACTCCAAAAAAATGAATTTATTGCTTAACCAGCGAGATTTCAGTTGTAGGTCAGCTGGAATGTTTCTGTTTTTTGAGTCCTCTAAAGATACCTTGAGTGATTTGGCTATTAAGTTGATGCCTTGTACTCCCAAAACCCTGGAATCCTATTGGAGCTTCATTGCTAATGCTACTCCTTGTACTCCAGACCCTTCCCAGCCTCTAGCATTGTTTATATTAAAAAGCAAATCCTAAAATATTGGATGTATATAAAAGTATTTCCTTCTGTTAATACTTTTCAGGGAAGAAATCTTTGTGGCAGTAACATATTAAAGGTTTTTTTTTAGGTTGATTCAAAGTAAATTTAGCAAATTTGAATTAGTGTTCAATTTTTGTTTTTTAATCACTAAAAGAACCATAAAAATAGTAACTATGTAGGAGAAAGAACACATGGTTTCTGGTCATACTTTGTCAAGAAGTAGATGTGTAACATTACACATTTAACTTAAGATCTCTAGGCCTTGGTTTCTTTTTCTGCTGTAAGATGGTACTAGGTGATCTAAACTTCATATCGCTTAAAATTCAACAGTTATGTAATCAGCTCTTTTATGTTTTCATTAAGTTCATGTATGAACATGTGCACATCTGTGCCGTCATTGGGCAGTTATGATTTCAGGTTTTAAAAACGTGACAGTAATTGACCATTGTAACTTTGCTTATCACCTTTCTGTTCCTCAGTTACCGAGCTGATACCCAGACATACCAGCCTTATAACAAAGACTGGATTAAAGAGAAGATCTACGTGCTCCTTCGTCGACAGGCCCAACAGGCCGGGAAATAGTTGAGTTTGGAAGCGTTAGGGGGATGGGGGTGGGCTTGGAACACAGGTGTGTACAGTGTGCTGTAGTAGAAGTTTTGTATTATAGTAATCCTGTTTCCATTTTGGTACACTCTAGCCAGGATTGAATGTATTAGATAAATATGAGGATCTTGTTCAACCTGAAACCCCCTTTGCCCCCTTCTCTCCACTCCTTTTTTTTTTACTTAAACATTTTTATGATGATTTAGATGGAAGTTGGTTTTTGTCAGTTCCTGTTGGTTCCAGTCCTTCAGACTGTTCATATCTGCTTTACAACATTCACTGTACTAACCCTTCTTCAAATCAGGGTGGGGGTGGTGACGCGCTTTACTTATGTCATCAAGACGAAGTGGTAGTGAAAAACAAATAAATGTCCTTTAGTTATATTTTCCCCCTGAGTGATTTTTTTTTTTTTTTTTTTTTTTTTTTTGGTCTCTGAACTGAGTTGGATTTTCTTGCCAAAGCATTATCAGTTTCTAAACCAGTAGCCTGCTACATACACAGTGAATTTGAAGAAGACCTATATATGTGCTGAATATGTTTTGCTGTGGCTTATATGAAGCTAAAGAGCTGTAAGTGAATCTCAGTTGTATCTCCAAGGTTTGTACCTACTGTTGATGCAAACATTATGAAGCTCTTTCTGGGGACATAGCTTATCTACAACAGCAGCCAGGTTAATTCCTTAGCTTTGGTGATGTACTTCTTCTGGAAGGTCCTTGTGCCTTCTCATAGCCTTCAGCACTTGAATGCTGAGTACCACCCCTGTATAGAAGCTATGAGGATGAGGGAAAGACCACAGAAAAGTACAAGATAATCTTGGTTTTAGTGTAAAGATTGTGGTCACATTGTGACTTGAACATACACTACATTGTACCTCCAGTCATATATGAGAACATTCCCTGATTCTACTATTATCACACTTCACCAATAGCTAGTAATATCCGAAACTATACAAGCCAAAAGAATGGAATGACATTTTTTTGATGCTAAGAGAAAAAACTGTCAACCTAAAATTGTATATTCATTGGACATATTATTCAAAAATAAAGGCAAAATAAAAGATTCTTCAGACAAACAGAATCTGAGATAATTGGTTGCTAGCATACTTGTACTACAAGAAATGTTAAAGGAAGTTCCTCAGGCAGAAGGAAAATAAAAACAGAAACTTGGATCTACACAACAACATGAGAAGCACCAGAAATGCTAAATATGTGGGCAAATACAATAGACTTTTTTCTCGTTTTTAAATTTTCTAGTAGATAATTTACTGTTTAAAGATGTACTGTGTGTTTATAACATCTAGAATTAAATAACAATTGTGTAAAGGACAGTAGGGTGAAATGGAAATACATGCTTGAGAGATTTTTAACACCGACATGAAGTGGTATAATTGAAGATGTACTGTGAAAAGTGAAAGATACTGTAAACCTGAGTGCAATCACTTAAAAAAAAACCACCCTCAATTCAAAAGAAGGCAGGATAAGGTGGAAGCCTGGAGTTGGAGGGGTTGCCATGGTAAAGCTAACTCCCTCTCACCCACATGCATTTGTTGTGGAGTACCTACTCTGTTCCAGGACCCCCAGAACAAACAACAGGTGGTCAAATAGATAACAAACAGCAAAATGGTAGATTTAGATCCCATCATACTGGTAATTACATTAAATGTAAATGGTTTTAACCCTTAAATTAAAAGATTGGGAATGTCAGACTAGATGAATAAAGCAAGACACAACTATATGCTAAACCCACTTTAAATATAAAAACAGGTTAAAAGTAAAAAGATGGGGAAAAAATATGCCATGCAAACACTAAGCTTAAGAAACTGACAGATATAGTCAGTATCAGACAAAAGCAGACTTCATAATGAGGAATGTTACCAGGGATAAAGAGGGATGTTGTATAATCATAAAAGGGTAAATTTACTAAGAGACATAATCTTAAATATGCCACTCAGTAATGGAACTCAAAATATATGGAGTGAAAAACTTTTCGGGAGATTCTGATGTGCTAGCACTACCTCTCATTCTGAATGTTGCATACCTCTTGCACCTAAATCTGCACCTAAAATGCAGATTTAGGTCAGTGGACTTTGACATTCTGCATTTTTAACAAACTTCCAGGTGCCTACACGTTGAGAGGCAAGATATCCTACACCACACTGCTTTCCAGGAGATAACATAGGAAAGTGCCTGGTGTGTATTAGATGTACAGTAAATAATGAATCTGACCAAACATTGGGAAGTACATAGTTGACTACAAAAATGAACAAAGAATGATCTTAGGCAGTATAAATCTCACCATCTAGTAGAAGGTAGATAAGAGCATAACTTTAGTACAAGAAACAATATAAAATTGTTATGGGAGGGAATTCTAGGGTGGGGGCGGGGAGAGTTAAGGTGACAAGGGATCACAGGTAACAAGCATACTATCAGAAGGCTAACTGGGGATTTCCCTGGTGGTGGGGTGGTTGGGAGTCTGCCTGCCAGTGCAGGGGACACAGGTTCGAGCCCTGGTCCAGGAAGATCCCACATGCCGCGGAGCAGCTAAGCCTGTGCGCCACAACTACTGAGTCTGCACTCTAGAGCCCGTGAGCCACAACTACTGAAGCCCACGTGCCACAACTGCTGAAGCCTGCACGCCTAGAGCCTGTGCGCCACAACAAGAGAAACCACCGCAATGAGAAGCCTGTGCACCGCAACGAAGAGTGTAGCCCCTGCTCACCGCAACTAGAGAAAGCCCGCGTGCAGTAACGAAGACCCAACGCAGCCAAAAATAAATTTAAAAATAAAATAAATTTAAAAAAAAAAGGCTAACTGAGCTCTGGACTAGACACCAAGGCAAGTGGAAGATGGGCTAAGAGATAAGGAGGGGCTGAGAGACTGAAATCAAAAGGACAATTGGGAGATGGAGAAGTTGGAAGAAGCTAGTTGATGGTCTGAGGGGAATTTCAGTGAAAGAAAACATAGAGGATGATAATTTCTTAGTGATTCACTTTCCTGTCTCCTCCACTACATAGTTTGACTTGTAAGCCTGAGCTAAGAAAGATATTTTACCTTTGGAGAAAATAGTAATCCCTTCAGCTACATTAAGAGGTCTTGTGTCAGTTTACCTAGCACACTCCTTTCTGTTTTGTAATTCAGTGCTTCAACAGGATGTTCAATTTAAGGCATATTGTGAAGAGCTTGGTTTTAAAAGCCTCTTCTGTGCCAGAGGTAACTATGCTTTTCAAGAGAGTAGGGAGAAGGCTAATGAGAACTGATTACATCACGTAACTGAGATGGGCCCTGTGTCCTTGTCAACAGATGTTTGAATTTAAGGTCTCTGGACTGTAATTTAAGAGATATGGGGTAGATCATGGTGTCTTCCTCGGAAGCCTGAGGTTGGAGGGGTTGCCCTGGTGATGCTAACTCCTACCTTCACTTACTAGCATTTGTGGTGGAGTATCTACTCTTCCAAGACCCACCCAGGCTTGGTCAACTATATTGCCCCCTAGTCTTTGAGGGAAAGAGTATGTTTGAGTCTTTTAGTACTGCTTCAGGACGAACAGTTTGAAGAGCACCAGACAATGCTGGGCCCCTTCTCTCCAAAGTCCTGGCCATTGATTGCAGAGATTGCTTTGTCCTTGACACTGTCAGTGAACACAGAAGCCTGTTAGAAGCATGGTCACCCGCTTGCTTTCACCTACAAAGCAGTTCCAGAAAGGATTACCATAATGATCTTCCCAATGATTAAGCAAATCCCAGTGGGAGGGACTTGCCTGGTGGTCCAGTGGGTAAGACTCTACACTCCCGATGCAGGGGGCCCAGGTTCAATCCCAGGTTGGGAAGCTAGATCCCACATGCATGCCTCAACTAAGAATTTGCATGCCGCAACAAAAGATCGCGTGTGCCACAACTAAGACCTGGCGCAGCCTAAATTAAATAAATAAATAAATAAATAAAAATTTTAAAAATCCCAATGGGAAGTGGCAGTTGTACTGACAGAAGGGGAGTTAGCCTCATTCTCCCTTCAGAGGAGTGTTACAAAAGGATTTGAAGGTACAGGTACTAATGAGGGGAAATGCTCTTTAGCATGAGGTCTTGATACAACACTAAGGGATTTAAGACAGAAAGCCTTGATACCCCAGTATTTGGTAGCTTCTCTGAGCCAGGCCCTCTGGGTCTATTCAAGTACTTGGATTGAGAAATTACATCTTTCCTTCATGTAAAAGGCTGATGATCACTACTTACACAGCAGAGCATTTGAGGCCTATGTGACCTGTATATGAACAGTGACCATCTCTGTAATATTGCCCAGTAATTCCTGCAACTGACCATCCTAGATAGGGGGATTCTGCAGTTTGTATAAAAGATTCTGTAGCAGTGCTTCAAGGGACCACCCAACATGGAGTCGGTGTTGGTATCAGCATGCAGCATGCTGTCCTGAGAGCCCATGGCTAGGACGGTCACTCAGGCTCCCCACGTGGACAGAGTCTTCGCCCCACTGGGCTCTGACAGCCGCCACCTGGCTACCCTCTGCACAGACATCTCCCCACTTAGCTCTGATTCCCACCTAGGCCACTCATGGAGAGGCCCCTCTCACGCTGCTCTTCCACAAAGATGATTTCTCATGGTAAACACATGACCAGATGCCCTAATAGCTGTCATGCTGTTTACGTCCCATTTTTAGTGCCATTTTTAGTGTTTAACTTAATCCTCAAGATAAATGTAGAGCTCAGTAAGTAATAACTGTTACTACAAAACAAACTCCTAGAGTTTTGTGCACTTTTCTCTATATATGTTATTTCTGGGGAATACATTTTATTGAACTATATTTAATACTGTTATTAAAACAATACTTCCAGAAAGAAGTCTAAAAAATTCACGTTACCATGAAGTTATCCCTGTACCTTAGTAGAGGCCTGGGACCCTATGGCAGCCGATCAGACAAAGAATCTGGTTCACCTCCCAACACTTCTTGGTTCTCTAATGGGCTGTCCTTGCAGCACTGGGAGATGCCAAAAGGTCTGATAAAAATGTGAGGGCTGCGGTTTAACTACTCTTTTAGCGTATTTCAAGAAATGTTTTAAACATACTAGAGTTGCTAAGACGTTGGTGCTGATCCTAGTGTGGGCACAATCTTGCTTTGCTTTGATCTTTTTCCTTTTTTGTTCCTTTGCATTTGACACATTATTCCTTGAGGGATGAAGGGTAAAGGAGATGGGAGTGCAGGAGCCTCCTTTGCTCACTAGTATATGATTCCATCAGTGTTAAGGAGTTGTTGTGAAGTTCCTTAGGTTTGTTAATGGTATTGTGCTTATTTTTTTTTTAATTGTTATCTTTCGGAGCATGTACTGAAATATTTACAGATAAAATGATGTAATATCTATGATTTTTTTCAAAATAATCCAGTGGAATGATGTAGAAGAAATAAGGTTAGTCATAATTTAATAATTGTTGAAACTGGGAGATGGGCATTAATCTCTTTGCTTTTTTATATGCCTGAAATTTCCCATAATGAAAAGCTTAAAAGAAAATCGATAACACAGTCACAATCTTGCCACTGCTGTGCTGGCGGGCTATAGGTAGCTGTAATGCTGATCGTTTGTGAGACAGGCAGTGAGCACTCGTCCCTTAGCCCTGTGTAGTGCTTGGCCATTTACAGCACCTCATGTTCACTACTCCATTCCACCTGCCCAGCTCCCTCCTCGAAACCTGAGCTCAGAAGAGGGCATGCTGAATTCTTAAAGCAGGACATATTTGGGTCACAAAAGAAGGCTTTGCTCTGTACATTTTGGCCACTGTGGCAGGAGGAGCTTACAAGGAAGCCTAGCCAGCTATGCTGTGTCAGGCTGGCGTTCCCGCAAGCCCAGGAGCAGCTTGGGATGTTGGGAGCCACTGAAGCTGCATTTCTGACACGTGTTAATGAGCTTTGCTCAGGGATGTAAACAGAGTCAGCCCTTCAGACTAAATTCTGGTGGAATTTAACAACCTTTGCTTAACCATCTCCCTAGACTGCTTCTGGGTGGACACAGAGTGTCAATCTAAAAGGGGGCATTTCCCACCTCTGACAGCTTTCCAACACCAGTTTTTAAAAAGCTGCCAACTACACCCAGCCTGAGTGTGGGTATTTGCATTTGACACATTGTTCCTGTTAGAGGAAAGCAAATATGTTTTCTGAATACCCAATTTCAAGCTTCTCGACTGCCTCCATAATCTTCCCCAGTCTGGCTGGGAGTAAGCTGTCATACAGGGGACGCTGGAGAATCATGCTGGGAGTCAGAAGGACTCATTAGGCTGACACTTGACAGCTGATTTTTGTCATGCTAATTTTAGACCATTCCTAACCAAGGACCACCAGGTCCCAAGGCAGTTGTGGTCACTGCCTATTTGCCAAATTAGGTCTTTCTCTAGCCGAGTAAATAGACTTTGAGTACGTGTAGCTGCGTCCCTCAGTTACATGGTCAGAGCCAAGGAGGCCAACGACAGAGATGAACTCATGTAGACAGGTTAACATCTCTGTTCCCTAAGACTAGCCGCTCCTCTTGAAAACACATGCCAGTAATTCAAAACCAAACTCATCACCCTTCCCCTTGACCCCATCCAAAGCAGCATTTCCTGTCTTGAATAGGACTGCCAGCCAGCCAGTCATTCAAGCCTGAGACCTGAGTACGATTTATTTCTCCCTCTTTCTCATTTTCTATATCCTATCAGTCAGCAAGTCTTGCTTTTCCTTTGTCTCCCTGCCTTCATTCATCATTTCCACTACTATGTGCCAGACACAGTGTTAACGTCTGGGGATACAATGATGAATAAGGTAGTCCTATGTGATCCCTGCTTTCAGTTCTTAAATGTTCTCCTATTTGGGCCCTAATCACCATTCCCAGTGCCCTAGGTCTGCCCTAAGTCAGCTCTCAGCTGACTCACTCCAAGTTTCCTAACTTGCCGGCCTCAGTGTGACTCTGCATCTGTTAGTCAGTTGTCTTCTTTCTTGTTACAAATGACAAAAACCCACCTGAATTACCTTAGGCAAAACTAGAGGAGGTGTCGTTTACTGACTTGTATAACCTAACTACGGGGATGGCCGGAGCACAAGTGAATCTCAGGGTCAGATTCAACCAGAAACATGGACAATCAGGAAAGCCTACTATTTCCAGTCTCTGCTTCCCTTTCAGTGTCAGCTTCATTCTTCCCACAGACCAGCTTCTACTTGGTGGGGACCATGGCTGTCCACGGTCTTCAAGCTTCACCACTTTAGAAAGATTTCTTCTTTCTGGTTGAGCGCACAAATCCCAAGGAAATGTTCAGGTTGCCCCAGTTTGGGTCACCTAGCCTAAGGAAGAGGCGGGGTCTGTGTGGTAGACAGCCCCTGAGATGGTCCCCCATGATCCCACCTCCTGGTAGTCGTGCCCTTGAGTAAACCCCTACTCTTAAGTGAGGGCTGGACTAATTAATGATGCTCTTCTAATAAAAAGGATACAGCTGAAGTGATGGACTCTCACTTATATTAAGTTATGAAAAGGCTGTGGCTGCCATCTTAGGCACTCTCGCGCTCTCTCTTGGGCTGTTCACTTGGGGAACAGCCAGCTGCCATGTTGTGAGACAGCCCTGTGGAGAAGCCCTCATGAGTGGGCTTGGAAGCAGATCATCAGAGGCCTGCCAGCAGCCATGTGAGTGAGCTTGGAAGTGAATTCTCTAGGCCTGGTTGAGCTTTGAGATGCTTGCAGCCCTGGCTGACACCCTGACTGCAACCTCATGATGTCCCTGAGCCAGAACCGTCAGCTAATCCGTTCCTGGATCCCAGATCTACAGAAACTGTGAGATAATAAATATGAGTTGTTTTCAGTAACTAAATTGTGAGGTAATTTGTTACACAGCGATAGATAACTAGTGCAGTCTCTAACAAAATGGAAGCCTCTATTCAAGCCACAAGAGAAGGCTCATTTCCCAGGAAAAGGAGGGGGCTGTTCTGCTGATAAAAGAGCAGCTTCTACCACTACTCTCTCCTAGTCTATCCTCTTTCTTGCTGTGGAAGAGAGATTTTTCTATAATGAAAATCACTTTCCTGCTTAAGATTCTTAAAGCTGTCTATGACTCTTAAAATAAAATCCAAGTTTTTAGCCTGATGCCCAAGGCTTTTTATGATGAGCACTTTACCACCTGTCAAACTTAGCTCCCACCACCCTCCTCCTGCTCCCACCACACTTCTTACGGTCCCTTGAGTACACCACGTGACCTCTGGCTTGCCTTTGCACAAGCCCTTCCTCTTATGGTCATGTCCACAAGGCCCACACACTCTAACCCCTAATCACAGGTTAAGGCTTGACTCAGTATCACCACCTCCAGGAAGCCTTCCCTGATCACCTGATCCCTCCAGTCCTCTATCTTCTGAGCTCTAGTAGCATCCTCTGTCATGGTTCTTAATCCCACTGTGTGGAATTGTTGGTGTGATTGTCCACCTCCCTCGATATTCTCTGCTCTTTGAAGGAGGAACCAAATCTTTTGTATTGGAATCCCTAGTTCCTTCTAAATAATATCAATAGGTTCTCAAGATGTTTGTTGATTAATTAATCAATTAGCTAATTAATTGAGTTATGGTATCAAGGAGTTACTCTCACCTGCACTTGCCTATTAATCTGGTTCCATTATAAAAGAGTGTGGGCCTCGGGGGTCAACTTCATTTTATTGCCTCAACTAGGGTTCATAAATGAATGAAATAGACATGATCCCAATCCATGATACCTTCATGATGCTTACAGTCAAAAGTAAAAACTAGTGTGGTTACGGCGATTTCCCTGGAGGTCCAGTGGTTAAGATTCCACACTTCCCCTTCAGGGCACAGGCTCGATCCCTGGTCGGGGAACTAACATCCTGTGTGCCGCTTGGCACGGCAAAAAAAAAAAGCAAAACACACACACACACAAACTAACGTGGTTACTATCATGAAGGAAACCATTAGGGTTTTTTTGAGAGAGAATAATCTTTTGAGTTATTTGAGCTTGCAGAGGCAGAAGCCCCAATAAGCCTTGACATTAAGCTGAGATTTGAAAAATGAGAAGGAGCCAGCCAGCCAGAGTGGGGGAGAAGCATGTTACAGGCAGAGGATGTGCTGTGCAAAGGCCCTAAGAGGGGAAGAGGTTGGTACATTTGAGGAATTCAAAGAAGACTGGCTCAGTGACGGCAACGGGGAGCAGAACAAAATGAGGAGGGACAGGTAGGCAGGGGGCGGAGCTCAGGGCTCCAGCTCACCACACGGGAAAGCCCAGTACTACGGAGGCACCCGCCCGGCTACGCGATTCTTTCATTCTGGCCAAGGGCGTGTCCCGCGAGGCCTTGCACTCACTACTGCCTCTGCCCGAATGCTCTTCCCCAGGCAATCCTCTCCTAGCACTCAGGTCTTGCATCAGTGCCAATTCCTGCCCCATCTGAAGTTAGCCCTTACCTTCCTAGTAACTCAGTCACATAGGCACCATTTACTTTCTGCATAATACCTATTAGTATCTCAGAATAATCTGGTACATCTTGTGGGTTACTGTTTTTTCTCTCCCTCTAGAATATATGCTCCATATCAGGACCTTGTAGGTATTGCTCACTGCTATATCCCCTGTGCCTAGAGCACTGCTTGGTATGTAGTAGTAGGTGAGTATTTATTGTTCATTCAGTTAGCCAACAGTTTTTTAATGTCTGTCATGTGCCAGACTTAATGCCTTGTTCCAAGACAAAACAGACATGTTTCCACCAGGAACCCTGACTCAGGGCCGGCTTCTCAGGTGTGCAATGTGTGCAGTTTGTTCAGGGTGTTGTGCTTAGAAGGGCCCCATGCTGCTGTGATTGTTTTGAAATTCTTAATAGTTTATGCATTAGGTGACCCATATTTTCATTTTGCACCAAATCCTGCAAATTATCTAGCCAGCCGTACCCTAAAGATAACTCCAGAAATCTCCTCAGCACATTCAGATTTGAAAACAGCTTAGGGACAAATCAGTAGATTCTGCACATCACTGTTAATAATTTTGACAAGACTGCCTTGTATATTTAAAGCTCTGTAAAGGGTAAGTGATTTACAGAGATAGTGTGGTTCAAGAATATAATTCTGGGAGCCAGACATCCTTGGAGTCCCGGTCCTGCCATTTCCTAGCTGTGTGACTTTGAGCGACTCACGTAACATCTGCTAACCTTGATTTCCTCATTACAGATGGAGATAATGATAATGTCTACCCCCACAGAGCTGGCTTGAGCATTAAATGAAATAATACTTAAAACCCTTAGGTCCGGTTCTGCATGTCCTGAAAAGCAAGTTCAGTGGCCCAGCTGCCCACTCCCTTCTTTGCTTCCCCTCCCTTTGGCTCCTCCCACTCTCCTATATAGTCCCAGGTGGAAAATCTGGGTCAATGTGAGTGACTGCTAAGTGAGAAGAATACTGAGGAGAAAAACCAAGGAATTATAGCCTTCAGGGAAGCAATAATATTTTACTTAAAAATTGCTTGCACGAAGACTTTGTAGATGTTTGCAATTTGTATGCAAATACTAAAGACTCCAACACCCTGAGCCGGGACATGGCCCTGGGCAGAAACTTCAAGAAGACCACGGCTTGGACCACAGAGAAATCTTCATCAGTTTCTCTCTGCTGCCAGTTTAAACTAAAACCTTAGATAATCCCAAAGCTGCCATTTTCACTGCCTTAGAGCCTTTAATATATTCCGTAGTATATAAGGCAATTTTCTAACAAGGTAGGTGCATCCCCGTCTGTATTTACTGCATCATCTCTGCTGTATTATCCTTGTTCTCACATTCATTGTCTGTTTAATCAGGCACTGATTTGGCATTAACTTGCAAATGCTGGGTCTCCTGCGCCCGGTGAAAAAGTATTTTCACTGGTCAAACCTCACCTGATTCCTTGAAAACCCAAATCAATAGCCAGTTTAGAAGAGAAAGCTGAGAAAAACTTGACATGCACCCCAAACCCTGCTTTCTAAGGCTAAAGACTCTCAGAACTGAGAGAACAGAAGCTTTATTGCACTCATTCAGTCATTCAACAAACATTTATTGAACACCTACCATGTGCTAGGTGTTTACCAGGTGCTGTGGATATGTCTTTATCTTCCTGCAGTTTGCATTCTAGTGGGAATGTAGAATACAGCCCTGATTCAAGGTAAAAGGGGGAAATATGGATGCTCAGGGAACCTTTAGGAAGACCCCCTCCCCCAGTGGCTAGGGATGGAGGTGGAGAATCTCAGGGAAGCTCCCAGCATTCTTGCCCACGAATTACATCCATGTGTCCATCTCTCAGATCCAGGCCTGCCAGGACTCCTCTGTCTGCAAAGTCAACAAGCCTGACATGTACCGATCTTGAATTCATGCCCCCTTTTGGAGTCCTGGGGACCCTGGACCAGGGCTGGGGCTAAGGTTGGAGTCAAGGCCTTCCCAAGGAGACTCGTTTGCTTCCCACCGAGCTACACTCATTCATTCGTTCATTCATCCACACTTATTGAGCACATCCTCTGCATCAAGCTCTGGGGGTCCAGCTGCAAACGAGACAGATACTTCCCCCTCACAGAGTTTGGGCACCCCTCTAGGCACCATGCCCCCTTTTCTTTGTTTATTCCTGTCCATTCACAAATGCCACCTCATTCAGCTCTTACTACATCGCTAAGAAGCAGGTAGTGTTTTCCCTGTTTTACCAGGGAGGGGACTGAGGTTCAGTCAGTGAGGTGAGGTGACTTGCTGTAGGTTGTCCAGCTAGTCAGAGAGACAGCCGGGCCACAGCTTTCAGTGTGGCTCGCCAGCCTCTCTGCTTTTTCTGCCCCACCAGGCAGAGCGAACCCTGGGTTGGGAAGGGGCCTCCCAACAATGACACAGGGGCTTTCTCTGTGTCATTGATTAATATCTGTGGGGCCTTCTCAAAGTGTGGCTTTGTCATCCCCCCTCAGGCCTGCTGAGAGTGGCAAGGTCGTGCCTGTGTAGCCTCCAAAGACAGAGGCCGCTGGCCTAGACAGTCATCACAGCCCCCATCTCCTCTGCTCCAGGGGGCGGGCCCAGTGAGCCCTGATCCATGTCAGGCCGGGGATGCAAATGAGGGAGGACCCCAGATGGAACCACGCTTCTGCCTCGTAACCCTCCCTCCTGGCTCCCATCCTGGCCCTCCCCACCAGGCTGAAGCTTTTCAAAGCCTTGTTGGAACATCAAGTCCCCTGCTGAATCAACTTTCTCTGCTTCTCAAAGGTAAAAGCAAGTGCCACCAACAAAGTTTCAGAGCCAGATCAGCAGTCTCTAGCTCAGGAACAAAGTGGACGCCAGGACTCCCCAACTCTTCTTTCCTGGTCGGCTTCCCTCTCCCTCGGGCCCCTATGTCTGAGCTGCGAGGCCTTGTCCTGATGGCTGGAGAATGTCCTTAGCAGCTGGGAAACCCACAGCCTCAGGGTCTGGCAGCTCTGGCCTGCCCCAGGGTCAGAGAAACCCTCCCTGATAGTTTCCGGAAGGCTGCACATGCTTTCCAGTTTCTGACCACAGACGTTTTCTCATTTGACCTTGGCCCACATCACCCTTGTTTTTTAGGACCCTGAGGCTCAGGAAGCCTAAGTGGCTTGCTGGAGATTACCTGGCTCATAAAGGGCTGGGCTAGAGCTGGAGCAATTGTTCTCTTACTGCCAGGCCAGAACTCTCCTCGCCACCCCTGTTGTCACATGATAAAGCAGCCAAGAAATAACTGGGATGGACACATTTGGTTATAAATTTAAAATAAACCCAGGTGCTTGATGAACATACAAAGACCACCTAGGTGCCTGGTGAAAACTGGGTGAATCTCCCAGGCTCCACAAAGAACCCTCAAGTCCCCACCCGAGCTGGACAAAGCCACAGGGGCTAGTGTGCAAAAGGAGATTCCACCTGAACAAGCACAAAACTAGGGTCTGAGGAGAAATAATGCAGAGCAAAGAAACTTATTGCCAGGAAGGTGTGTGGAAAACAATAGCCCTGGCCAGGCTGCAGGACGAAAGCAGACAATGTAGCAAAGAACCTTGGCCTGCGGGGCCGCATCACTGGGGAGGGGGGGAGTGTCTCACCTTCCCACACCTGGCACCAGGTAGAGCCATCAGCAATTGCCTCTGTTACTGCGTCACGGAAGGTTACGTTCTCGGGTCTCCTGGGGCTCCCAATTTCCTGCTCTGTGACTTTGGGCGTCTTGGCCTCCCAGCCTGTTTCTACATCTGTAGAAGATGATAGTAGAGCCAATCCTGGCCCACCCTCCCTCTCAGGCTTCTAAGAATCAGCCATGGAAGAAACTGGGGTGTAGGGGGACAAACCTTGGGCCCTGGAATAAGATGGAGAGCTTTGCACAGGGCCTCAGTTTCCTTAAGTGCAAGATGGGAAATAACAATACGGAAGTGTCAGAGTTAGTATGAGGATATGAACTAACATATGAAAGGCAATGAAGGGCAGTAAGGAGCTTGGACCCTGGGTCAGACTTCATGAATTCAAATTCTGGCTCTACCTCCAGCTTAGCTGGGTGATCTTGGGCAGGTGTGTTAACCTCTCTGGGCTTCAATTTCCTAGTTTGTAAACGGGGTGATAATAAAACACCTACCTGATAGAGTTGTTGTTAGGATTAAAGAAGTTGAAATGTGTGACCGTCAGTGACTGGTGGATAAGTGATAGTACTGGCTATGAATGTCATCAGTTGGATGACCCATAAAAAGGACTTTTAGTCATATAACTCATGGCAAAATGTATGCCCATCCTGTGGGCTTGGGAGGTGCAGCACTGATTCCTCGATTCATGAATCTTCTGGGGTGGAAACTCTTCTATAACCAAGTCAGCCATCTGTGGCTGGTATTGGGGAAGAAACTCATAAATCACACAAAGCAAAGTTGGCATGTGACATCTGGCTCAGCAGCAAACCTTGGCCAAGCCCCCTGCCCGCCCACCCTCTGCCCCGGAGATATCTGGCAGCCTACTGAGCAGAGGCCAGGTCTGCCACACGCAGCGTCAGCTCTCTGAGCCCTCTGTGCCAGGTGGTGACCCACGCCCTCCAGTAGGAGACCAGGACCCATCTCAGTCACCAAACCAGTGAGTGACTCTCAAACTTGAGTGTGCATCAGAATCCCCTGGGGGCTTGTTAAACTCAGGTGGCTGAACGCCACCCCCAGTGTTTCTGATTCAATAGGTCTGGGTGGAGTTCAAGAGTCTGCATTTCTAGTAAGTGCCCACATGATGCTGAGGCTGCCGGTCTGTGGGACCACACTTTGAGAACCACTCACCTGCACCTCTGTGGGACTGAGTTTACACCTTGCTGTTTGTCCTTGGGCAAGTTTCTTCTCCTCACTGAGTCCCCACTCCCTCATGCCTAAGATGGGCACACCAGAACCTGCCTCATGGGGTTGTGGACACCAAATGAGATAAGGCACATGGTAGCCCTCTTCAGTTCTGGGATCCCAGGAAATGCTCAATCCATTAAGCCCTCAACATCACCAGTGCATTGTTGTTGAGGGCTCAGAGACAACTAATAAGTAGGAAGGATGGAGTTTTGAAGATCCTAAGCTTTTAAAGACAAGTGAGAGGGAAAAATGAACAAATAGAGATTGGGTGCTTTCTGAATGCAGTGTACTGATTCCTAAATGCAAAAATGCCTTATCACTCAAAACAAAAACAAACCAATGAAATGCAGCTAGAATCTTTCATTTCATTCATTCGACAAGCCAACACTTATGGTGAGTCTGAGAACTGGGCTGTGTGCTGCAGCTGTGTTGTACGGTGCTGGGAAGTGCTGTACGAAGCTGGAGCAGACATAGGTCCTGTAATCAAGGAGCTGCAGTCCAGCAGAAAAGAGAAAAGTCCACCTCCCAGCATAAGGAGGAAGGTGCTCACTTCAGCTGGAGAGGAACATTCAAGATGAGGAAGAAACAGGCCAGAGAGATGCTTTCAGGCAGGTGGGAGATAGGGCAGGTTTCCTTATGGAAGCAGCATTTGCCTAGAGAATGGGTAGCATTCAACCCTTGGAGATGACAAGTAGAGGGTGGAAGAAACACAAAAGTACCGACAAGAGAAGGCAGACCGCAACTTCCAGAAACAGGACGCAGAGCAGTTTGGCTGGATTGCAGGATGAGGAACAGAGGGTGGGAGCTGAGGTTGGCCTGGCTGCCTGGTGTCCAGGGATGGATGGCCTTGACCGTCGGTGGTTGACACGGCTCCTCCGAGCCTGTTCCATGCCCTCTGCGGGGTCGGCGTTCAGCACATTACGGGCTTGGTGACATTCACGGTGAGGATACCACAGGTGTGAGAGTCTGCATGACCCAGGAGGGGTATCCACAAGGAGCCCAAACCGCTGCCCAGAGCCTGCTTGCCTTCCCAGCATCCGTCAGTCCCCTGCCCTCCCCCTGACAGCCGCAGGACATGAGCCCAGGGCTGAGGTCACGCACACACCCAGGAGAGGGCCCCCAGCACCATTCTGCTGCCCCACCTGCTGTCCCCCACTGCTTACTGTGACCTGACTTAACCTCAGCAATCCCCCACTCTCCCACCCCTGTGGAGAAGAGGCTCTGGAGAGCAGAGTCAAACAGGCAAGGTCTGCCCTTGCCCGTAAGCAGAGGAGCCCGGAGCTAGGCAGCTACCCCAGAGCGCTGGGGCCACGGGCCACCCGGGCTGCAGCCAGCCTCCTGCTGCGCTGCCAGCCGCCTCTCACCTGGACGGTGGCAGAGGTCCCGACGAGGCCCTGGAGACTCTTCCCTCCTGGTTCTGGACCCAGAACCCCAGACTCTCCTGCCAGCCCTGGTTTCCCCTCCCAAAGAGGGTTTCCCAGCTGGGGGCATTTCTCCTTATGGGGGTGCCGTTTCTGGCTCTGCTGTCCGGCTCCCAGATCTGGTCCCCACATTCATCCAGCTCCCCCCTTGGCTTCTCCTTCTCGCAGTGGGGTCGAGGGCCAGTGTACTCAGTGTACACAATCCGGAGCCGGCCTGTGTGCACTGTGTCCTTACTCTACCCTGCGCGGCTTTCTCTCCCTCCTGCTTCAGAGCGCTGTGGACTCAACATGCGTCGTATCAGCTGGGCCACCTGTCATCACGCAGATGAACTGGGAATCAGCAGGTCTGGGTGGGAGCCCGGGCACAAACGCGCTTACAAGCACCTCAAGCGATGCCAGCGGGTTATCTGGACGCACCTTGAGAGACAACTTATTTGAAAGAAGAATTGTTGAAAGACAGGCCTGCTTTTCAGATGGCTTGAGCGGTCAGAGATAACCCAAACCAGGGAGCAAGAAGAAATCGAGTCTTTCTGAACACCTGCTGGTCATTTGTATTCATTCTCTCCAGATAAGAATCACTGAATTTTCCAGGCCATCTCATCCCACCCTTTCTTTTGCCCTCCCCACACTAAGAAAACAGCCCTGGAGGAGTGGTCACTGGCTCAAGGAGCAGAAGACCCATCTGTCTGGGTTTAAATGGCTCCTATATTTTCCATCTATAATTATTCTATGATTACAGCCTGGTCCACATCACCACCATGCTGCAATGCACTGGGGTAGAAAGTCAAGGCCACTCGGCAGTTGCCCACTGAGACTCCAGCTGGGCTAGTATGGCCAGCTGGCCTCACCAGGCCTCATCCAACCCGCCCTTTACCCGGCCCGAGACTGGCATTGCCCAGAATGTCATTTCCAGCTGCCCTGGAAACATCATGACTCCCTGGCCCCCAGGCCACAGTGAGAGGCCCCTCCGTGTTGCTCCCATAGCTCCCGCCTTCCCTGTAGCTTTTCTCTTCTGGTATTACGGTTGCCTATTTATCTGTCCATCTCGCCTGCTGGAACATTAGTTCTAGAACATTTGTCTTGTTTACATTTGTGTCCTCACCCCTAGGAAAGTGCCTGACATGCAGCAGGCACTCAGAAAATGCTTGTTAATAACAGCAATAACACACACTAAGCATTTAGAAAGGGCTGGGCGCTTCGCAGTAGTTAAGTAACCCAGTCCTCACAAAAACTCTCGAGAGCTATGAGTACCCCCATTTCACAGGTGAGGAAACCAAGGCTGAGAGATGAAATGACTTTCCAGCTAGTAAGTGGCAGAGCGGGATGGACCTGGCTGATGGGGTCTCCGGATCCCCACTCCTGCTACACCCTTCCCCACACTCCGTGGGGCTGAGTTCCACAGCAGAGGGCTGTCCTCAGATGGCTCTGGAGCCTCAATCCAGCTTGGTTGCCCACAGCCTGGCTGCCAGGTCAGGAGAGAGTGGCCCACCCTGCTGCATCTCAAGGTCTTTGCTAAGGGCCTGGCAGTGAAGACTTTTAAGATGAAAGAAGCTGCCCTCGTCCCCCTCCCTCGTTCTGGAGGAAACTGACTCAGACTATCAAGGGGGACACACAGAAATACCACAGACATTGAGAACATTGTCGGGAATGAAGTTGTGGACATTGTGAAATCCAGCCCTTCCTCTCCAGGTTTCCTTTCCTGTCCCATGGTGGGAGAGGACCACACCCCTTCAGCGCTGGAAGACATCTTCCCCAGGCCTGGGGGTGCCAGGCCCCCGGGGGGACAGAGATGTTGCCTGGATTATGTTGTCCCAACTGTGAGTGGGGAGACCCATACCGAGGGGCTGGGAGGAGCCTTTGTGAAGGCAAGTCACAGATGCCCAGGGACGGGGGGCCCCCTCCCTGCTGGACACATGGGAGGTTGGCCCCATTCAGACACCCCTTCCGCCCTCCCCTTCCCGTGTGCTCTGGAAGACTCTCTTCTGCCGCATTAGGGTTACGTAAGGCCCAAGGCCATGGTTAATTGCCAGCCCCAGGGCTTTTGCTGATTCCTCCAGGGGCTGGCTAAGGGCAAAGAGTCTTCGTTCCCAGGAAAAAACTGGGGGTGAGAGAGAGAATGGGCCTCTGGAGAGGTAGGCTTGGAGGAGGGCAAGAGAGAGCACGACTCAGGAGAAGCCAGCACCAGAGCCCCTCAGGCTGGGAGTGAAAATAGACGCCAAGTGGAAAGCTGGCTCAGCCTGGCCGGGAAGGAGGCCCGAGAAGGCGGCAGGCAGTGCGCTGTGCTCCTTGAGAGGACGGACGGACAGACCGACTGCAGCCACGTTGTGTGCTCGGAACTGTCACCAGCCAGGGCTTTGCTCCGGGCCCCTCAGGCCTGGTGGTCAGTTCTGGAGAATCCCGTATGAGCAGCCCTGAGGCCAGGCGGGTGCGGGGGTGGGAACGGCCGTGTTCAGGGAGGCTTAGTGGCGCGCTGGCCTGCCCACTGCAGTTCATGTGCGCACCGAGGCAGTGCTTATTTTTACCTGGGTAGGTTCAGCTTCTGATCACAGAAATGGTGGGGGCTTTCCATTGGTTTCCATGGAAACAATAGACAGAGCATCTGCTACCCCATCAAACAAGGCTAGGCCGGTAGGACTCTTTCTGGAATTACTTTGCAGTTTCTACCTAGGAAAATCATCCCACCTGCGTTTTTACCACTGCCGTCTTGTGTGGCAGAGGAAAGGAAGGGCAGTTCAGAGGGACCAGGCTGGTACCTGGGAGCCTGGGCTCTGGTCCCAGCCTGCCCCACCTGATGGCTCCCCCCCAGAGCAGCCAGCCTGTCGTCCAGGAGTGCCTGGGGTTGTATGGGGGGCACATGGGCTGGGGAGCAAGCTACCAGGTGCAGGAGGGGGTGAGAGCTGAGCGTGCTCAGTTCCACTTTTCCAGAATAGAGGGAGGGTGGCACTGAAGGCCTTGGCTCTGGAGTCAGAAAGGAAGGCGCTGGTGCACGTGTGCATGTGAGAAGTAGCTTTATTCCAGGAGTTTTTCATAAAGACGAGGTCCTCAGGGACAGCGAGTGGCACATGCTTTGGTCAGGAAGAGGAAAAGCAAAACAGAATAGGGCTGAGTCCCAAAGGACAGCTGACAAGTGCTGAGCCTGATTTGATCACAGGGAAGGAGGGGGCCCTCTCAAAGGCTCTCTGAGCAGCAGTCCTCTTACATTCATTGAGAGATGCCCATGTTCCCTGTCCCCAAAGGTCCACGCTACCTGCTGGGGTGGACACGCACAAGGGAGATGGCGGTGGATGAAGCATCACACAGAGGATGGGAGAAGTGTTGCCCTGGGGGCCAAGGGCTCCATGCTGGGGAGTGCAGGGGTTCAGGCTAGGGCACAGGAGCACTGCTGAGAGCACGCCAGCAAGAGCCAGGAGGTAAGAGGAAACCACTGAGAGCCCTCCAGGGTGGGTGTGGGGACCACGGCCCCAAGGGCTGAATGGAGGGAGCAGGACCACAGCAGTTGAGGCACAGCAGGGAGGGGGAGGGGCATGGCAGCTCCAGTGACCGGTAGCTCCAATCCAGAGCAGAAGTTCAGACCTTTTGGCGATCAGGGACCTCTGTAAGAAGCTGGGGAAATCCATGGACCCTCTCCCCAGGAAAATGCATATATGCACACAATGCAATATTTGGGGGACCATTTCAGGACATTCCTAGGCCTTCTGGAATCCATGAACTCCCTAGGGGTTCCAGGCTGATTTGCTTTGGGTGAGAGACCCACCAGGGTTCCTGGTACCACCAGTCTTTTCCCTAAGATCACATTGCCTGAGCCAGTGGGGCGGGGGGAAGAGAAATGTGGGAAACAGCAGAGGCAGTTCCAAGACCAGGCCCTGGGGGAGGGGAGAGACTCCCAGTGGTTGTGAGAAGGAACTGGGAGCTCTGCACAAACTGGGGCCTCCAGCCAGCCTCCAGGCCACTGCAGCAGCCGAGCCCCAAGGGCCTCCCTCCTGCACTGGGGAGGGGTGAGGATAAGTACCAGCCTGGATGGCTTAGCCCCCATGACCTAGGGATGCTCCAGAATGGAGGTCCCGTTCTTACCGCCCTGCCCCCGACCCTGTAACGCTGTGTTTACAGAGGCAAGGGCTCTTGAGAAGGCAGGAGTCAAAAACTAGGAGGGAGGATGGGGCTGTTCGGTGGTGTCTGTCCTTATGGGGTCCACGCGGTGCGACCGGGCAGGGCGCCAGGGCACCCGCTGGTCTTTAAGGCCCAAGGGAGAGGTCTTGTCCTGACACGTGTCCACACAGAAGTGGGATCTGTTTAATAAACTGTGTCCTGAGGCTGCCCCTGGAGATCCCCCTTCAGCCCCGTGCTGAGCCGTGGGAGGGAACCAGAGCGCAGGACCGCAGGCACCGGCCCTGGGGCTGGTACGTGTGGGAGGAATTAGGTCCCCGGGGAGAGACCCACTCTTTTCAGTGCTTTGCTGCTCTTCCGTCCTCGTCTTTCTGCAGATCACTCATCCTTTGCCCTGGATCCCCTCCCTCCCGCCCCCAACCCAGCAACCTGCCTGGGACAGGCCACTGAGCTGCTCACCTCTTGCTGTTCTCCACCTGCCCCGCAGGCTGTCCCTTCCTCCGCCTTCAGCCTGCCGCCCGTCCACACTGCCCACAGTCTCCTCTCGTGCCCGATCCCACAGGCAGACCCCCGGCGCAGCGGGACCCGTGTGGGCTGCTGCCCTCGTTCTCCCCAGCCAACAAGGGGAGGCCCCCAACCACTGTCCAGACCTCGGGAGGGTGGAGGGAGGTAACAAAGGGCCAGGGCTCCTGCCCAGTCTCTGCCCAGTAGCAGTCCAGCATCCTGACCTGCTCCTCTCCCCAGGCAAGGCCGGGGTGGCGGCCAGGGCAGCAGGGCATCACCCCTGCGTCCTCCCCGTACAAGCTTTGGAGAATCGTGTGTCGTGGCAGTGGTGTTTGCTGATGATTCCGGCAGAAATGTGAGGAGATGGAAACGGCCCGCTTTACACTCCCCCACCCTAACCCCCTTCCGGTCCCAAAGTCTCATGCAAAAGGTACAGGAGGCCCCAGGCTACGGTCATGTGTGCGGCAACAGCTGCCACTGCTGGGCTGGGACGTCGGCCTGGCACTTGCTGGTCACCAGCTGGGTGGTCTTGGCCTCCAGGCAGAGGCCGCTGACTGAATGCTGGATGAAAGAGGCTTTTCTCCTCCATCTCTGTGGGGAGAGGCAGGAAAGGAGGGGAAAGAGAAAACAATGATTAATAATAATCATAATGTTCATCCCTTCATTACACGTGTATGTAAGTGGCCCTAGGACACACCCCCATTTAAATGGTCTGTGTGTCCCTTACAGAAGAGGTGCCCACACCCCACATGCAAACCTGAAGCCTGTTCCTCCTGAACGCTCTGGCTTCTGTAGGCTGGCATGAAGAAGTCACTGTCTAGGTCAGAGGCCCATGGGCTGAGTCTAGCCCAGAGATGTATGCTGTCTGGCCTGCACGTGCTTATTTAAAATTTGGCTTAGTTGTTGCATAAAAACCTGCATTTCCAACTTCCCTTTAGACATGGGCCTGGTTTCTTTGGTGGCATCAGTTGGTTGTGGCTGGAGACCTGCTCTCTGCTAGTCAGCCTAGTTCCTGTTCGCCATAGTCCCACCTGGGCCCGACTTTTCTCCTCTAGGGCTTCCCCACTTGCACTCTGTAAGCCCTTAAGTTTGAGTCCTGGACTAGGTGAATCTTTTACTCCTTCAAACAAGATTTCTTCTTCCTGCAGCTCTAAGCTTCTGCCCTGGCCTGTAGCTGTGCAGCCGGTTACCTACACCCTTTAATGGGAACTGGTCGCCATCCCTGCAGAGATGAAGAGTGATGGGATGGTGAGGGCGCTTGAGTCCCCCTATCAGAGTCATGAAGGGGCTCCTGAGGCAGTGCCTTCACCTCCTGGTGCCTCCCCTGCCCCAAGCTTGACAAGGGGGACAAGAGTTGTTCCTGTAGACCATTTTGGAAGTGGCTGGATGGAGGATGGAGTGTGGTCTGGAGAAGGGATGAGAGGCTGAGACCCAGGTTTCGAGGCTCAGGGAAGAGTAAACAGGGAGACAGGTCTATTTTTGGTTTCTCTCCTATTTCCCTCCCTTGCATCCATAGCCCCTCTTCCTATATCTACCTCGTCCTCTGTCCTCCGAAGAAGTGGGGAATGCTGGAGCTGCAGGGCTCTGAGGGGGAGGGGCCCTGTTCTCACTGGAGCAAGTGGGAGAAGGGAGATGAGCAGCACCAGCTTGCAGGGCCAGGGCTGGGGCGGCAGGGGAACGTGGGGTGGCCAGAGAAGGGAACCAACTGGGAGGTGCGAACAGGGTGGAAGGCAGTGAGGGGGCATGCTGCAGAGCCCAGATTTCCCTTAGGAATGCGGGGCTGAGAACCAGTCTCTCTGGCCCATGTGGTCCCAGCAGAGAGGGCTTCCTGCCTTAAAGGTCCCCGGCAGTGGGTAGGATAGGGCCTTTGGTCCCTCTGGAGCTCACAGCATCCTACTGCCTTGTGCTCTTCCAGTCTCCGACCTCCCGGGAAGGGTTGGCCACACACTCCCCAGCTGGGCATTGCTGGGCCACACCCTTCTTTCATCCTTATGGCCAATGTGATCTGCACCTTCCTTGACACAAGGTAGGCACCCAATGCAGTTCTGTTTTATGAAGAATGAATGCATGGGTGAATGAATGAATCCCCCAGTCATGAGGAAGTGCTCTGCAAATCACGGGATTCTCACTTCCTACCGGTGCCAGCAGGCACAGTCTCGGGGTCTCCCCGACTCTCCTGGCCATTATGTTCTGGCCTGGCCAGGGAAACAATATCGCCTCACAGCGCGCTCCCATCGCCACAGTCTCGGTTCTTGCAGATTCCTTATAAGGCAGACAGGGAGGGAGGGAGCCCCTCATTTTATAAGTGAGGAGACTGAGGCCCAGAGAGGTGAGGGGGGGTGACGGAGCTAGGACCTGCTGACATCTTCCCAGCAGCTCTATGCACAGGTATCTCTCCCATAACTGATACCCAGGTGGCCTCAGAAACGAGGCCAAAGGGGGACCAGGAAGGGAGGCCTAGATTTGAGAAGGCACCGGCAGTGGGAGAGCTGCTCACCCTTCCTCCTGGAAGAGAGGGCTCAGCTGTTGGGGCCCCTGCAGGATTTGCAGGGGCAGAAGGAATGGGGCCAAAGGAGATTCCTAGGAGCCCTGGGTCAGTGTGAAGGGGAAAATGGATGCTTCAGCTCCAGAGAAGTATTTGAGTGGTGGCTACCCCGGGAGCTACTTCCCTGACTTTGGCCTCCGCAAGGATGGGGCTGGGAGTGGGCTCAAGGCCTGACCCTCAGAGAGGCCGGTACTCCAGGTCAAGGGGAGCCTGGGGACCCACCTAACTGCAGGGCAGGGGCAGAGGGCAGGCAAGGGGGCAGGCAGGACAAGCTGCAGCGTCCCAACCAGGAAGTGCTTCAGATGTGTCCCGCAGGCCCAGCGAGCAGGCCTTGGCACACAAATCTCTCTCTCTCCCTCACTCACACACACACACACACACATACACACACACACGGAGGCTGAAGGGAGAGGAAGGATCCGGCTGCTTTTCCAGAATAAAATAGCAAACTGCCAGTCATCCCTAAAGAAAGAGCCGACCCAGGCAACAGAAAAGGGGTGGGAGGAAAAGCCGGTGGCCGAATCAAAAAGCTAGGCACTCCTCTGCCCCTTGCACTGCCCTGCAGGCTGGCCAGGGTCAGGCACAGTGGGAGCTACCAAGAAGGTGTGGGCAGAGGAAGGACTGGACCAGAACTCTGGCCTTTGTGTCCATTCCCGGGCAGAGGGGCAGCCCTCCCAACCAGGAATGGAGTGGGGCTGACTGTCACTGGCTGCTGTGTGCCCTGAGCGTCCGTTTCTTCCTCAACAGGCAGGCCTGACCTGTCTCCCAGGATTAATGAAAATAGGGCAGGTGAGAGTGTTTGACAAATGGAAAAGGCAGTGCTCACGTGAGGCCGGCGTGACAGCTTGGAAAACACTGTGGCTGGATCTCAGTTTCCCCAATCAGCCAGCAGTCAAGAAATACTTACTGAGCACCTACTATGTGCTGGGGCAAGACTGTGGGCTTAGGAGTCATGCTGACCTGGGTTTGAACCTCAGTTCCACCCCTTCCCAACTATGTGATCTGGTATGTTTCTTAAATTCAGTAAGCCTCAGTTTTCTCACCTCTAAAATGGGGTTAGTACTAGGGCCCACATTGCTGGGTTGCTGGGAGAATTAGATGAGATGACCTATGTAAAACCCCTAGCACAGGTTCTCAGTAAAAGCTCACATTTATTTTGGCTGTGCTGGTTGTCAGGGGCTAGGGATACAGTGTTGACAAGATAAATAGTCCCTGCCCGCACAGAGCCACAGGATGCAGGATGGACACCTAACAACTATTTACCGTACTTCGTCATGAGGAAAACAATAGACTTGACCTGGATACTGGCTTAGGTCCCCCAAAACCTCACTCTGGAGGGCTTATTTGGGTCTGTATGTCAAACCCGCACTGTGTTCCCCGGGGCTGCCGCCATCCCATGCCCATGGGCGAGAAGGCTTACCTGCCTGCCTTCTCTCGGGTTGCACGCCTGCAGTACGACCAGGGACCCGGGGGAGATGGAGGTGGAAGCGGCAGCTAGGCATTTCCCCTGCTGCTGGATGAGATGGTCACTGAACAGCCACGCCTGCAAGACAGGGAGTAGAAAGGCCAAGTCCAAAAGTACAGCAATGGATGGATGGATAGATGGGTAGATAGATGATAAAGCAAATACACTGTGTATTTTGGTAAAATTTTCTACAAATACTAGGGATGGGTGTATGGGTAATCACTGTACAATTCTTTCAACTTTTCTCTGTTTGAAATTTTTCATAATAGAATATTGGGGTGGGGGAGCTTAGCTGGAGCTGGCCAGAGGATGTACGAAGGGATGCTCAGGGGATGGGGGGAGAGACAGGACACGGGAGCAGGGCAGCCAGGGAGCCAGTCCACGCCGGGGTCTCCACGACCTGCTCTACTGCGACATGGTGCATCAACACTCATGTTGCGCACGTGTGTACACAGGAGTCCTGGATGCCCTGTATATACAGGCGGGCCACAGCTGCATCCCAGGAGAGAACCGGGCTCTATTCGGGCAGCATTTCTCCCTCTGCAAGGAGAAAGCAGGTGGTGCCCATAGGGCGACTGTGTGACAGGCTACAAAGGCGACCGAGTATGGCGGGAGCAGACCCAAGGAGCAGAGTGTGAGGGGACAGCTTGCAGGGTCCTTGGGAAAGTGGGTTTGTGGAAGGTGTAGGCAGAGGGAAGATGAGAACGGGCAGAGGGAGGTCCCCACCCGCGCCCGGTCCTGACCCGGGGGCCCTAAGCCACTTACCTGGGCCGCCGGCGGGCTCTTGGCAGACCCTCTGCAGGTCCCCATGCTGAGCAGGAAGTTACCAGCCGTGTCCTGGCCCTGGGATTCTAAGCAATTAGCCCCCTGCTTAACGATGCCAGGGAGCACTTCCTTCACGGGGACGCTGAGAGGAAAGGCAGCGGTCAGGCTTGTCCTCTGCCCTCCCCGGGCGTACCCACCCTTACCCAGAGGGCAGCACCCTGCCAGCTCTCGGGGCACCCACGTGTCCGTGGGGAGGGGAGCCGGGCAGCAGGCCTGGCAGCAGGGGGAGGTGAGCAGGGGATGGGGAGGGAGCAGGGGTGCCTCTGGGAAGACTGGGCCTCGCCCCACTGGGTTCTGGGCAGCTCCGGGAGCCCCAGGGACGGCCCTGGAGGCCAGGCCTGAGAGGGTTCAAACCAGAAACCAGGGTTCCCCAGTCCAGAAAGAGGACAGGCTGGGGAGAGGCTGAGGCCCAAATGTGGGCTCAATAAACAATCTCGAAATGACAGGGAAGGAGTCACTTTGAAGCGGCAAATGTAAAATACACAAATATGAAAATGTGTTCCATCTCACCAATGATTAAAGAAATACATATTAGAGAGGTACCACTGTTTGTTTACCATATGTTTATATATATGTGTGTGTGTGTGTGTTTATATAATTTATTTACATACATAAAATATTTATATATTTAAGTGTATGTATGTATATCTATGTATATATACACACATATACATATATATATATATTTTGTTTTTAAAATATCATTACCTAGTGTTGGCAATAGCTGTGGGATTGGGTGAGAGCATAAAGTGGCCCACCTTTTCTGGAGGGCAGTGTGGTATTATGCATCAAAGGCCTTAAAAATGTGCACACCTTTGTCCCACTTCCAGGAACTTAGTATCCTAGGGCAATAATTAAAGATGTGTGCAGAGATTTAGTTTAAAAGATTTTCATTCAGAGTGACTGCTTATACTGAAAACATTGGAAATTCCTAGATATCCAACAATAGGGGATGGGCTAAGTAAATTCTGATTCATCTGTAGGATGGAAAAAACCTTTAGCCATTAAAACTGACTCTGGTAATGTGGGTAAGTGTTCAAAACATACAGTTAAGTAAAACAGGCATGTTTCAAAATAGTGTATTATTAGAACATTTTATATGCACAGGAAAAATATGCTTAAACACACACACAGATATAAAACACACTGTCTTACCCTGTGGGTAATAAACCTAAGGGGGATGCTGGCCCCAGCTGACGTGGGCTCATATTCCTGGGTTTAGAAGGTTATACACGCACTTGGCTTACGGACCCACAGGGCGTGACGGGGAACCAGGAAGGCTTAGAGTCTGACCACATGCTAATCCTATCTGCCTCTGTTACCTCTGTCAGGAAGAGAACCTGGGTGGGGGGCATGGATCAGAACATTTCCAGCACTCTCTTGTCTCATGTGGACACCCTGCAGGACCTCGACCAAACCAGGTCTTCCTTCCTCAGGGCTGGTTGGAAGCCCCCGGATTCCCAGAACCTACCCGCTCTCACAGAGCCTCAAGGAGAGCCCTTCACTTTCCCTCCACACTACTGGTAGCAGTGCCCCTTCAGAACCCCACACCCCCTTGTAAGAGGTCGTGCAGTTCTAGAACAGAGGCTGCAAACTGTTGGCCCCTAAGCTGAATCTGGCCCTGGACAGGTTTTTTCTGACCTGCACAGTGTGATTATTGGTGCTTTTAATTAGTTGGCAGTATTTTAAGATTTCAAGTTTACACAGAAAAATCCAGCTTTTTTTTTTTTTAACTTTAGAATTTTTTGTTTTGAATTTTATTTATTTTTTTATACAGCAGGTTCTTATTAGTTATCCATTTTATACGTATTAGTGTATATATGTCAATCTCAATCTCCCAATTCATCACACCAAAAATCCAGCTTCTTTGGAAAACATAGGAAGGTCAGGCCACACCGAACTTGCATTCCAGCACGGCACTAACACACTGTCATGAGCAGCAGCTGCCCCTTTATGGGTGGAGCTTGTGCATTTCAGTTTGCCACAGTCCCCTCCACTCCTTATTGTCATCCCCACCCACTAGACTTATTGACATTGCCTGTCTGATCACTGTAGGATCTAAGTTTGCAACCTGCTAGGTGCAAGGCTGTTGGGAGGCAAAAGCTCCACCCCCTCTGCTTCATCCAGGGGCAACGTGTTATACTTCCCCTCTATACAGAGACAAGGTCCTGCGGGAGCCTCTTTGAGAAGCCAAGGTTGTTCCAGACCCTCCTCTTCTCTTCCCCTCCCTACCCGCTGTTGCTTAGGAAGATGTGCAAGATGATCAGTTTTCAGAGGTGAGGCGGATACTGTCCAAGTGTGGCAATGTCACTGACAACAAAGGCCTGCCCACTGATGCTTATGGAGGAAACCCGGGGCTTGGGCAGCAATCTCAAGACCAGATGCAGCTCCTGAGGTGTCTGAGTGGTAGCAGCCCTGCAGCAGCTGGGATGGCCATCACCACCCTTCCTCTGCTCTCTGGCAGAGCCAGGTTAAGCTGTCCTATTTGTTGGTAGCCCTCTTAAATCTGCATCTGCTTTCCTCTCTGTGGACCACCTCGAAGCTGGGCTGCCATTAGCCCTTATGATGCCTTTGTAGAAACAGCAATAGGCATCCCTTTCTTGAGACACTTTACTTCCATCTGTTAGAAAATCATCATAATATAGATGATTTTCTACATTATGAAAAATAAAGACAAAAAAGTCTTTTGTTAGAAGACTTCTACTGTCATTTGCCAGGAATTGTAGTAATAAATGTACAATACTGTGTGACCAGCACCCTTCAAATATGGTGTGCTTGTGCAATGCACAGCCTGCACAACTGTTCCTGAACATCCTAATAAAGGTAATACATTAGCAGTTGCTGAGGCTAGCCACAGAACTCTGATCTGGAAAAGCGGGAGCACTGTAGCAGTACTGCAGGCAGGCCTAGGAAAGCAAAGGCCTCTCCGTTCAGCCTCCTAAGTTTCTCCGCTGACCATCTGCAAGTGTGGCCCAACTATAAGGATCCTATTTGGAGGAACATGGTATCATTTGGGCCTACAGATCTCCTTTCTTTTTTTTTTAAAATTAATTAATTAATTTATTTATTTTTGGTTGTGTTGGGTCTTTGTTTCTGTGCGAGGGCTTTCTCTAGTTGCGGCAAGCAGGGGCCACTCTTCATCGCGGTGCGCGGGCCTCTCACTATCGCGGCCTCTCTTGTTGCGGAGCACAGGCTCCAGACACGTACGCTCAGTAGTTGTGGCTCACAGGCCTAGTTGCTCCGTGGCATGTGGGATCTTCCCAGACCAGCGCTCGAACCCGTGTCCCCTGCATTGGCAGGCAGATTCTCAACCACTGCGCCACCAGGGAAGCCCAGATCTCCTTTCTAATTAATAACCTGATCCACTCCGGGCCCCTCGCCCTGAGAACTGAGGCAGAACATGAAGGAACAGACCAAGGATGAGTAAACTGGATAGGAATGAGCTGCAATTTCTACTTTAACAACAAAAAATCATTTTTAAACGTCCACACAGTGACAAAACAAACGGAAGGTGACTTATGCTCCTCATATCACACGGCTGGTTTCATCCACTCTCCTGCCTTTGTGATAGATCCAGACTTCTGGTAGTTTTAAACTACTTCTTCCTCTTGGTCCTCAGGGGATGACATGGGACACTGCGTGGGGACTGGGGTGTGGGGGGGAGAGGCACATCCCCGATCCTCCCAACTCTTCCCCCAGCTCCCCAGCTCCTGTCTGAGGCCTGGAGTCCATGACTCCAACCAGATAGCATGAACTCTGACAGAACATAAAGAAAGACTATGCTTTTTACCCTCAGAAATGACATGTCTGAATGAAACTGTCCCCTTAAAAGTGGCCACTTGAGGAAGCTGTTCATTTATTACAAGTTTGTAAATTAATGTTCTTCCATGCACAGCCATCATCTGGGGAGCTGGGGTCCTCCAGGTTGCCAACTTCTTCCAAGGATGCTGCCGCCGCTCAGACTCTTCTGGAATTCCTCGAACATTGCTTGCAGAGTCCGTTTATCCTTGTTACTTGTTTCAGTCTTGCCACCCTGTACTTGGGACCCAGGATTGTATTATCTGGGTTAATCAACCAGCTTATTCACTGGACTTGGCTACAACTTAACTACGGCTGTTTTCAAAAAATCAAATCTGCCCTTGAAGAACAAAGATTTGCCTGCTTGAAGGATCTGCAGGCTCTGAGAGATGGAGTGTTCTGGAAAGCCATGATGGCATCCTTGGGAGACAGCAGCGGAAAAACCCGTTCCCCGAGGTGACATTTCTAGAAGAGAGAATGCTAATTTCAAAGTTATTACTGACGCTTATTGACTATGCAATTTATTCAGTTAAAAATATTTATCGAGTGCCCATTTTGTGACAGGCACTGTTCTAAGGGCTGGAGATAAGGCAGTGAGCAAAACAGATAACACCTCTACCCTCACGAAGCTTCCTGTCAAGTGTGGGGAGATGACAATAAAATTAATTGGCCACATATATGCTGAATGACAATAAGGGTGACAGAGGAAAATAAGCAGGGAATGCTGGGGAAGGTGCAGTCGACCAATGCAGAGTTCGGGGGAGCCTCACGCAGTGGGGACAGCTGAGTCAAGACCTGGAGGAGGTGAGGAATGATGTAGCCAGGATGCTGAGAAGCATTTTGAAATGAGGAAAAAAAGAATCAGCTCTGCCCTCCCACCCCTGTCATTACAGCTACTGCCCACCGTCCTGTAGCCCACACACATACACCATTTGCACGCTGCTTCCTCATTTGCTGGAGCAAACATTTCCCCATGTTTTTTCACGGTTTATGATTATAACATTAATTGACACATATTTGTTTAGGTCGACGCATCATGATTCACTAAACCCAGCCCCTATTGTTAGTTATTTCTCGATTTTTTCACAGCAGAGAAGCCTACAGTGGACATTTATTTGTCAACAGGTTTTTTGCTTTGGTTGCTTTATTTCCTTAGGATAAACTCCCAGAAGGGAGAGAAGAGAGTCAAAGGAAATGAGTGTTTCTGCAGCCTTTGCTACATAGTGCACTGTTGCTGTCCTAAGGGGACAATGGCCATTTCTAGCTCTAAGGCCCAGTCTGTTAAACTTTGGTTCCTACCACACCTCACTCTTAACTCCTGGTAACCTCCTCCCGGTTCCTCCAGACCCTTCACATGACAACAAACACCGACAGCTAGAAAGAGCCAGATTGCCTGGGCTGGGGAGAGATCAGGGTGAAGGGTCCCCAAGCTGCCGGCCCCCACCCAGGCCAGATGCACGAGCTGAGGGCTGCACTCACGTGAGCTCTGGGTAGACGTTATCCAGGTACCAGCGGAAGGACTTGCAGTTCATCTTCTTCCTTTGCTCAATCCGCGTGGCCACGCTGGAGGAGAAGGCAATGCTCAGCGGGCGTGAGAAGGCCCGGGAGGCCGGCCCCCTCTTTCCACCTACCCCAGGGAGATAGGGCCAGGAGCTGTCCAAGGCTGCCTTCCAGCCTTGGTCCCTGCCTTAAGTCATTCTCTGACCTGCAAGCTCGTCCCAGGTTTCCTGGCCACGCCTTATTTCTCTCCTCAAATTCCTGCTCACCTTTCAGGATCTGCCCAGCCCACGGGGGCCAGGCTTTAATCTCAGCTTCTTACTCCTTGAGACCTCAAGTGAGGATACCACTATCTGGTCCTTATTTTCACAGACTTAGCAGAGCCTTAGTGAACTAGTTTTCCTTTCCTGCATTCCAGTTGAGCAGCAAGTGTCTACCAACAAGAAAACCACGCTTTAAACATCTTTCCAAAAAGTTGGCAAATAAAAACCATCTGATGTGTCCATGGACACCTTCCTCAGCGCCACTGACCATAATGGCCACTGACAGATGACCCTCACCGCCTCTCTGAGCCTGTTTGTTCTCAGTAAAGTGGGGACACAACCATCTATTTCCAAAGGTTTTTGTGAGAATCAAATGAATAAAGGGGACATAAGTGCCGAGCACAGGGTAGGTCCTCAGCAGATGTTACTTCCCCACTAAAAGAAATAGACATAACTTCTTTTTTTTTAAAACTTTTTTTTTTAAGGGATAAATACAAACAAATAGAGGGAGATTCATTGATGATCGCTAATAATGTTTTCAAACATATCTGACCACAACATTAAGTAAGAAATAAATACATCTTACACTGTGACCAAGTATACCCATGGGCATATATGGCTACAAACATACAACCAAAATAAGAGTTTTCACGAAACAATATCTATCCATAACTGCAATCAACTGTTATTTTCTGTTCTGTTCTGTACTAATCTGTAATATTCTAGTTCTCTATCATTTTAAAAAAAATACTGGTCATGACTCTCTAAATTGATTTTGCAACTAAACCACATTTTGAAAATGCTTAACTAGACTGTAGTCATAACAGTCCAGGGCAGAAAAATAAGCTAACAGATCACCGTCAGATTTTGAACAGCAAGGGGTGGAGCCAAAACCCCGTGTTTTCTACAGAGAGCCATCCTTAAGCACTTCCCCAGATGTCCGTCCTACAGGCAGCTTGTGGACCGGCAGAGCTCTCATAAGCGAGCCCTCCCTGGTTATTTCTCCCTATGAGGCTGCATCCTCCTCAAGGACCCGAACCTCGTCTCTGCGTCGTATACCCTACAGGCCCGGAAGAGCCCAGCGGCCTGGGGCAGCTCAGTTGCTAAGGAGACCCTGAGTGCTTCCCTGGCGTACACACAATTTTTTATTTTACTAAGGTTGTGGAGGGAAGCCAAGGGGGGCTGGGAGAGGGGCCCACCTGCCGAAGGCCTTCCCAATGGCCGAGGGCCGGGCCTCGTAGTAATACTGCTTGTATTCATCCATCCATACCTCTGCAGTGCGCTTGGTATTCCTAAAAGGGTAGGAAGGAGCAAAATAAGGTCACCAGGGCGGTGACAGAGTTAGGGTTGGGATCAAGATCAGCTCTGTGCAGTACAGGGTGCGGAGGCTCTCAGGAGTGCACGTGAAAGAATACTGATTGGGGTGGTGTCAATGAGAACAGTCTTTTTGGAGGACAGTCTGTCAGCATCCATCAACTCTGTGGGTATAGATACTCTTTGACACTCCACTTTGAGGAATCTATTCTACCAAAATACCAGCATGTGGGCAAAGGGACATGTACAAGAATACTTGTGTCATAAAACACTGGTGACAACCTAAATGCCCATCAGTAGGAGAATAATGAACTACGTCCACATGATGGAGTACTAGGCAGCCTCGAAAAAGAACACCAAGGTTAGTACATACTGACGCTGAAGGATGTCTACAATTTAGTGTGGGGTGGCAGAAAAGCATGCTGCAGAAAAATCATGCAGTGCGACCCCATTTATATAAAAAACACAAAAAGAATAGATACATGTATATGTATAACCGAATCACTTTGCTGTACACCTGAAACTAACCCAACATTGTTAATCAACTATACTCCAATATAAAATAAAAAGTTGAAAAATGTAAAAAAAAACACCCCACTAACGCATGCATCTCTATACAGAAACTATATATATATATGAAAATAAATTAAAAGACCTGAAATGATAGGCTAGAAATCTATTAGCAGTAGTTACTTTTGGAGAGACAAGTGGATAGGAGTAAGACTGGGTGAAAGGGACTTTCACTTTTTTCTCTCTATGTGATATGAAGAGTAAAAATTATAATGTATAATATACTATATGTGCAGATATATATATAATATATATGATATAGTTTGAATTTTTACAATAAGCATGTATCACTTTTACAAGTATAAAAACAATTAAAATGGGATAAGGGGAAGCAAAACAAAAAGACAGGCCATTTGCTGAGCTAGACCTGGGGAGCCACCGCTGGCAACAAGGGAGCCTGAGAAGATGAAGACTCATCCCTGGGAGGGGGGCGCTCATGACGCTCCTCCCACCCTCCCCTTGCCACCAGCATCAGGGGGGCGGGTGATGGGGGTGGTCTTCTATGACCCTGCCCACTGCCCCTCAAGATGAAGTGCACGCTGTGACTGGGGACACGGATGGGCAGACGCTGACCAAGTCAGCGTCAGGACGTGGTGTCTATGACCAGTACTTGGGACCCAGTGAGTGGAGGGCAGCTTCCAGTTGGTCATTTGGCTGGTTTTCCAAGACCCTCATGGACAAAGACAGTCAAAACAAGAGAGGGCTGGTGGAGACACTCCCAGCTTCATCCTTTCAGCCTGACAGTACCAGGATCCCAGAATGGGGGGCAAATGGGGAAACCGAGGCCCAGAAAGGTGGGGTAGGTACCCACAGTCCCTTGGGTAACTGACAGGGCTGGGGTCTAGGTGTCCTAGCTCTTGGCGCGGTGCTCTTTGCACTGTGACCTACCTGATGTAGGTGAGGGCGTTGCCCTCAGGAAAGTTGTAGGGGTGCCGTTTCCTGAAGACGTGGCCCACCCGGCTGCAGGGCACGATCTCCAAGCTCCCACCGCACATCCACACCCGGAAGGAGAGCTCTGCAGAGATGGCAGCCATCAGGAGGGGGAGGAGCCACTTGGCAAGTTCCCACGGAGTGAAAGTGGGAAGGAGCTGGCTTCCCTTGCCTTTGGTGTCTCCTTGGAGGCATATGCTGGTGTCAGAGCTCCTGGGCCTGTTTACACGGGGTGCACCCACTCCTTGCACGTGTTCCTGACTGCTCTCTCCATGCGTGTGCACACACACATCCCACACACACACCCCCTCCTCACACACACTCCACACACACACACTCCACACAGACACTACACACCCATTCCACACACGCATACCCTCCACACACATATACCCGCTGGCATCTTTCTGGCTGGCCCAGACCTCCCTCATGGCCCTGGTGGTCTCCATTTACAGCTACCACTGGCCCTACTGAGACACACTTCCTTTGGTGGTGGTGGTGACGCTGAACGAGCTTTCACAGATGACTGTGGTCCCTAGTAGTGCTGGGAGAGGCGAGCAGTGGCCATCCTGCCTCCCAGAAGGGGACGTTACAAGTTGCCCACTCTGTTTTCCACTCAACAATCCTCACTTCCGACAAGGACCCACCTCGGCAGCTGGCTGAACCTCACATAATCTCTTCTGATTTTCTACTTTCTTTCATTTTAACCCTGAAGTTGGACACCCTTTGACATTAAAACACCTCCCTCCTGTCCCAGAAAATCCGTAGCCCTTGTTTTTTTGTTTTTAATTAAAAAAAAACCAAAAAACAAACGGAAAGACCATTTATTTTCATGAGTTCCAGCCTAGGTTCCTCTTCCCACTCCTCAGTTGGCTGTAAGGACACTTGTGGTCCCTGGCCAGGTCTGGGGGCTCTCATCTGGAGCGACTGCTCAGGGCCCTCCCAGGGACGAGCAGAGTGGGCAGCAGAGGTGGCAGGACTAAGGCCCCCCTCCTGGCCAGCCTATGTGCACCAAGTGACTTCCCACTGTGGTCCATGACTGGACGTTAGGCATATCTGGTCCCGCACCTAGGGTTGGCTACATTAATGGGCTTCCCTAGGTCTGCCTGCAAACTGCCAGGCCTCTGTCCCTTCTCCTGGTCAGAGCTCTGCAGCTGGTTCGGCAACTGAGATTTAGAACTGGGGACGGAAGATCTGCATTCTGGTACCATTTCTTCCAGATTAACTTTGTTATGCTAGTTAGGTCATTTCATCCCACATAGTCCATATTGCCCACATTACTATTACTTATTGTCATTTTTATCAACAATGGCAACGACAGGGAATTCCCTGATGGTCCGGTGGTTAGGACGCTGCGCTTTCACTGCCAAGGGCACGGGCAGGTTCGATCCCTGGTCAGGGAACTAAGATCCCACAAGCTGCACGGCTCAGCCAAAAAAAACAACAACAATGGCAACAACAAAAGCGGTAACTATCATCCATTTACTGAGCACTCTGTGCTCTTTATGGCTGATGTCTAATTCTCACAGCTACCATGTGGCATTGGTGTTATGATCCCCACGTTTTTAATAAGGACTGTGAAGCTCAAAGATGTTAAATAACCTCTCCAAGGTCACCTCCACGCTCAGGTGCAGAACTGCAGTGTAAAGTTCACACTTTGTCCAGAAAGTCCCACTGTTTGAAACAGATCATGATCTGTCAGATGCCGCTGTAGAATCCCTTACACTCTAGTGGGGGGAGACAGGAACTCAGTAAAAGAAGAAACCAAAAAAAAAAAAAAAAAAAAGAAGAAACCAAAATACAAGTAGACAAGAAAATGAGGAGTAGGATACTTCATCTGCGAAGCAGGTAGGAGACTGAAGCAGGTGAATAGAGTTGGGGGTGAGGCTGCAGTTTTTTTTTGTTTTGTTTTGTTTTTTTAAACTTTGGATTTATTGATTTATTGATTTATTGATTTTTAGTTATGGCTGTGTTGGGTCTTCGTTTCTGTGCGAGGGCTTTCTCTAGTTGCGGCAAGCAGGGGCCACTCTTCATCGCGGTGTGCGGGCCTCTCTTGTTGCGGAGCACAGGCTCCAGACACGCAGGCTCAGTAATTGTGGCTCATGGGCCTAGTTGCTCCGCGGTATGTGGGATCTTCCCAGACCAGGGCTCGAACCCGTGTCCCCTGCATTAGCAGGCAGACTCTCAACCACTGTGCCACCAGGGAAGCCCGAGGCTGCAGTTTTAATGAGGCTGATTAGGGATGTTCTCGATGAACGGGGATGGGACATTTGAGCTGAGGCCTGAAGGAGGTGAGGAAGAGGCACGTGACTCTCAAGGATGAGCGTTCCGGCCAGAGGGACAAGCAAGGGCACAGAGCTAGAGGTAAGAGCACCATAGGCAGGAGTGGAGCGAGGTGCGGGGAGGGCAGAGGAGCTGAGGGCGGAGCTGGCGGTGTGTGTTTGTGGGGGAAGGGCAGATGGTGTAAGGACTTCAGGTTTTGCTCTGAGTGATGCGGGAGCCCTTGCAGGGTCTTGAGCAGCTGAGTAACATAATCTGACTACCTTTTAAAAGGATCCCTAATGAGAATCCCAAGGTTTTCATGTTGGCCACCCTCAATCAAGGCAGCCTCTGGGTTCCGGCGTTTGGCTCTCTCAGGGGAAACAGGAACGAGTCTCGGTTTGGGCACCTCCCTTCCTTCCACAAATGAACAGTTCTGAAAGGCCCAAACCCATCAGTGACGAGAGTCTCCTGGCTCAAAACTGGTCCCAGCAGCTGAACGTCTGAGCACCACGGCTAGCCTAGGAATTTCTGAGCACCTAATTCCTAGCCTAGGAATTTCTTTGAATTTTTTCGAAGAAACAAAACCCTCCCTAGAACCACTGTGTGGTTCACCTTTCAATTCCGCAATCACTGAGCCCTGGCCTCAGGCAGAGTTTGAAGTTAGCTATTTGACCATTCACTTGTATCTCCATCAGGCCCCAGCCTTAAAAAAAAAGAAGGAAGGAAAAAAGAAAAATGCCTCTGGATGCAGCAGAGACCGTTACTTTCCCAGTCCTCTGAATCTTTACAGGAAACTGGATTTGCCAAAGCTCCCTTCAGGCTGAGATGGAGAACACAAAAGAGGTCACTTAGGCCCAAAATACATAAAAGGAGGTCAGAATGGAAGGGTCACTGCACCCCAGTTCCCAGAATTTACTCCTCTGAATGCCTGCCTGGAAACGGTTTCCAAGAGTAAGTTACAAAGGGGAGAAAATCCCACGCCTGTTTCCACTGCGGCTGGTCCTGAGTCGGAGCCCCACTGCCCATCTGTCCCACTGTCCCAGTCAGAGAGGGAAAAAAGACCTGGTCCTTGCCTCCCAGAAACACAGACTCTGACTTGGATCACACCCCACAACACTTAAGTGGCTCCTGTAAAGGCACTACCTACACCTGTCAGACGTGGAGTTTCCCGGCTGAGATCTGGAAGGCGGCGTCTACCTCAGTTTGCCCATCTGTCCGATGGGTGAGATACCACCAGCCCTATTTACTTTGCAAAAAACCTGGTCAGGTTGAAAAAGGAAGCAGTGGGAAAGGGCTCTGCAAAGGACTGACTGGGTCCACTGCCAGAGTAAGGACAGGCCTTTGTGTTTCACAAGCCTCAAGGTACCTGCCCCCAAAACCCTGCCCCACTCCTGGATCCCTGGGTTCGATCGCCACCCTCCTCCACCACGCTCCTCATCTGGGAGGCTGCCTGTGTGGGCTGCACCCCTGGGCTTCCTTCCTGTGTGAGGAAGTTCAGCCAGCAGGTCGGGGGAGAGTGAGGGCGGGTGTTTATCCCCTGACACCTTCCACCTGGCACAGTGGACTGGCTGCAGGCGCCCCAAGACCACAGCTACTGTCGGGGAGCACTCCCTCCCTGTCTTTCGGACCTGGGGGTGGCTACACCTCCCAGCAGTCACCAGCCCAGCCCTATCCTGGCCCTTGTGGTTCCCTGTAACTTGCCCATGCCGTGTAAATAGGCCCTTTTATAAACCCCCCTTAAATTACCCACATCAGATGTTCCATCTGTACCCAGCCTTTATCTCACCTGAACCTCACCAGCGACCCTGTGGGTTCACTGGCTCTTCCCTTTCCTTGTGGGGCTAAAGGGTTCCTATGACCTCATAATAATAATAATGGCTACCAGCATCTTCACCCCCCTCATCTCACTGAGTGCTTATAGCAGCCTCTTGGGGAAACTGAGGCTCGAGGAGGCTTTCACTTGCCCAGGGCCAAACAACTTATAGGTGGTAGGGCCAGGATTTGCACCCAGGCCATCTGACCCCATTGCTTACGTTTAACCGCCACCCCCTACTGTACACACCACCCCAGCCTTTCTTGTAGGGAAGCAGCCATGTGCTTCCTCCATACACGTGTCTAGCCATGTGGCTACAGGTTCTCCCTGACCACTTAATCTCTTTGTTGACTAGCTGTGTGGCTCTGGACAAATTACTTAACCTCTCTGTGCCTCAGTCTCTTTACCAGTAGAATGGAGATATAATAGTACTTACTTCAGAGATTCATGGTGAGGATTTAAGGAGTCCATATCTGTAACATTCTTAGGGCCTTACATATAGAAAACACTCAATCCGGGTTACCTATTATTATTATTGTGGTTATTTCCCAACTTACCAAAATTCTCTCCTCCCCAGATGTCCATCTGGGCGTCATACTTTCCCAAGTGGTTAAACCAAGACTTGTCAATCACGAAGATTCCTCCAGCTATGACAGGTGTCCTGGGAGCAAGGAGAGGAAAGAGGTAACACATGAGCTGGAAAATCTGAGCCCCTCTAGATGGCCCCAGGGCCCAGGCCATTTACCCTAGCATCCCCCACTTGCAGAGTCACTGGGGTCGGATATCTGTCCCGCTTGTTGGCCTCTGGCCTCTCTCTCTCCCCAGGGCCCAGAACAGAGTTAGCCCTTGGATCGTGCACCCCTAGGAGCCCTGGCGACTGAAATGGCCCTCCCAGGAGCCTCCAAAGCCCCTGACTCAGGGAAGGAAGGGGTCTCTCCAGAGCCCACAGCAGTCCTGACCTTATGGGCTTGGTGGGGTCTGTCCGGGCAATCTTCTGCTCCAGAGGGATCTGCTCCCACTTGAAATGCAGGCTCCAGTCAAATCCTAAGGGACAGACTGGGGTGAGGATGGGGCTCGGGGGCTCTTGTCCCCTCACTCCACCACCCCTGAGAGTGTCCCTTGATCAGAACCCAGCTTGTAGAGGGCCCTGAGCAATTCATGTAGTCATTCCTTCATTCAGAACAAGACAGGCCCCTGTCCTCATGGAGTTTCAATCTACTGGGTAAGACAAAGACTTACAAAGATAAATCAGTAAATGGATAATATGTCAGCTGGGGTTGAAAAGTGCTAAAAAAAAGAAAAAAAAGAAAGAAAAGAAAGGAGGGGTACCCATGCCATTCTAATAAGGGTAGCCAGGAAAGGCTCTCTGAGGAGGTAACATTTGAGTAGAGACCTGAATGAAGAACTGATCCACGCAGACATGTAGGGAAAGGGAATTCCACGTAGGGGAACAGCAAGTGCAAAGGCCCTGAGGTGATTTCTCTAAGGAGAAATGCCTGGCTCCCTTCAGAATCCCACTCAGCCTCAACGTCTAACGACTCTGTCCATTTATTGGAAAACTGAGCCCCAAATAGGAAATCCACTCTGCGCATTAGCTCCTGGCAAAAGATTCTCTGGAGCAGCCTGCCCAATAGAACTTGCTGCAATGACGGAAATGTCCTATATCTGCACTGTCCAACATGGTAGACACTAGTCACATGTGGTTATTGAGCACTTGAAATGCTGCTAGGGCAATTTAGGAACTGAGTATTGAATTTTACTTAATTTTAATTAATTTAAATTTACATAGCCAAAAGTGGCTATTATCTACTGTATTGGACAGCACAGTTCTAAAGCCTAGACCAGAGCTGCCCAAGAGAAATACAATGCAAGCCAGAGACGCAAGCCACACGTGCAATTTAAATTTTTCTAGTAGCCATATCAAAAAGTAAGGAGAACATATGAGATTAATTTGAATAATGTATTTTTAATGCAATATATCCAAAATACTATCATTTCAATCATTATCATTGATGAACATATTCATAATCAATACAAAAAATTATTAATGAGATACTTTATATTCTTTCATACTAAGTCTTCAAAACCTGGTGTGTAGTTTTTCTTACAGCACATCTCAGTTCAGACTGGTCACATTTCAAGAGCTCAATAGCCAAATGTGGCTAATAGCTACCATATTTGGCCAGGTCTAGACCATTTCCAGGCGTACAGGTCAGGAAACCGTGCAAAGTTGAGGGCTCCCCCTTCTTCACCCCCAAGACAGTAGTCATATCATGTTCTTCTGCCAGGACTTGTGGCCATGGTCCCTGGGCTGGCAGTATTTGAGAAGGATGTGTCAAAGTTTGGGGGGAGGGAAAGATCAGAGACTAGCTTGGCTCTGTCCCTGATTGTGCCAGGAGCCTGCAACTGCCAGCTCTGGCCCTTCGTCCCCAACCCCACGGCTCTACACAATCCCCTTTCGTTTTCTAGAGGTAAAGGGGGTGGGGGTGTGAGACGCTCTGGCACAGTTGGGAAGAAGAACACCAAGCCAGGGCTTTTGCCTGCCCTCACCTGCCTCCTTTCAGGTCTAGAGCCCCGCCCCCTGGGAGCCGGACCCACCTCCCCGAAGGTCAGCAGATGCAGCAAGGTAGGCGAAATTATCCAGACTGATGACATCAATGATGGGGCTCACCACACGGGTGTGATCCTAGGAGAGGACACAGGAGATGGCGTGAGGCCAGGGACTCTGTGAATAAAGGCCCAACTGCCTGCTCTGTGAAGAAGTTCTCTTCGAGGCATTGGGCACTCAGCACCTCCTGCAGGACACGTCAGGCTCCCAGGAGCTGTCCTGCATCACCACATCTAGGCTCCCGGAAGGTCCCTCTTGGGTCTCATGGGCATGATGCTCTCCCAGCCTCTTCCTCTCACATCATGTTGAGCCCTGCCAGGATCTCACCTCCTCAGTAAAGCCCTCCCTGATTGCTGCAGGCTGAGGACTTCTTCCTCTTTTAAACTGCTCTCACAATTATAGACCAGACAATTCCTGGGACAGTGAATCAGATGCTGCCTGATGTGGATCTTCTGTTGCTGGTTTGAACTGTTGTTTTACTAATTGTCGTCCATCTTTGTACATGTTGAGGTTGAGTCTTCCCAACTGGACAACCGGCAGCTTAAGGGCAGGGACCCTGCAGTCTCTGTGTAACCTGGGTGGCACTCCTCTCATGCCACATCCACTTCAAAGTCAGACTCACACTCCCTTCATCATCTCCCAGACACAAATCCACCTCCAAAACATTGGTGGGTAATATGCCAACTTTACTAAAGGTTTTTTTCTGGGGGTGAGGGGTGGGGGGATAGTGGCGGTGGTGGTGGATTTTATCATATACCACGTGCAAAACTTAATTGCCCTCCATCAGCAGGATGTCTGTTCTCTTCTTTTCTGCCTCCATGGAGGGACATGGAACAGAATTTCTTCTCCCTCCTCTCTCTGCATTCTGTGCTGACCCTCAAAATCCTCTTGTCTGCAACTTGGAATCCAGCTCTGCCCCTCAGTTCACACTCCGTCTCAGGACGACAAAACTGTGGGACGTGGCAGATCAGGGGAGACCATCCATGGTCTCCCACAGTGTTCTATGGGGGCCTCACCTTATCCTTTTTATAGACTTTTTGTATTGAGATATAATTCACATTTTTATAACACTTTTATTAAATATAATTGATATACCATAAAATTCGCCATTTTAAAGTGTACAATTCAGTGGTTTGTAGTATATTCACAAGGTTGTGTCACCGTCACCACTCTCTAATTCCAAAACATTTTCATCACCCCAATAAGAAACCCTGGACCATTAGCAGTCACTCCCCACACCCGCCTCCCTCCAGCCCCTGACAACTACTAATCCACTTTGTATTTCTACAGATTTATTTATTCTGGACATTTCATATAAATGGAATCATATAATATGCAGTTTTTTGTTACTGGCTTCTTTCACTGAGCATAAGGTTTTCAAAGTTCATCCGTATCGTAACATGTATCATTACTTCATTCTTTTTATGGCTGAACAGTATTCCACTGTATGAATATATCACATTCTGTTTACCCATTCACGGTTGATAGACATTTTGCTGTTTCCATGTTTCAGCTATTCTGAATAACACTGCTCTGAACACTCAGGCACAAGTTTTTGTGTGGGGTATGTTTTCATTTCTCTTGAGTATATACCTAGCAGTGGAATTGCTGGGTCAAATGGTAACTCTACGTTTAAACTTTTGAGGAAGTGCCAGACTGTTTTCCAAAGTGGGAAACAGCACCATTTGACATGCTCCCCAGCAATGTATAAAGACTCCTATTTATCTACATCCTCACCAGCAATTGTACTGTCCATCCTTTTGATTATAACCATCCTGTAGGTATCAAGTGGTACCTCATTGTGGTTTTGACTTGCATTTCCCTAATGACTTAACGTTGAGCATCTTTTCATGTGCTTGTTGACCACTTGTCCATTTTCCATTGCGGTGCGTGGGCTTCTCAATGCGGTGGCTTCTCTTGTTGCGGAGCACGGGCTCTAGGCTTGCGGGCTTCAGTAGTTGTGGCACGCAGGCTCAGTAGTTGTGGCTCGCGAGCTCTAGAGCGCAGGCTCAGAAGTTGTGGCACACGGGCTTAGTTGTTCTGTGGCCTGTGGGATCTTCCCGGACAAGGGCTCAAATCCGTGTCCTCTGCATTGGCAGGCAGATTCTTAACCACTGTGCCACCAGGGAAGCCCCTTTGCTCATTTTTATTTTTAAAAAAAATTATTTATTTATTTATTTATGGCTGTGTTGGGTCTTCGTTTCTGTGCGAGGGCTTTCTCCAGTTGCGGCAAGCGGGAGCCACTCCTCATCGCGGTGCGTGGGCCTCTCACCATCGCGGCCTCTCTTGTTGCGGAGCACAGGCTCCAGACACGCAGGCTCAGTAGTTGTGGCTCACGGGCCTAGTTGCTCCGCGGCATGTGGGATCTTCCCAGACCAGGGCTCGAACCCGTGTCCCCTGCGTTAGCAGGCAGATTCTCAACCACTGTGCCACCAGGGAAGCCTCCTTTGCTCATTTTTAAATTGGGCTATTTGTCTGTTATGGTTGAGTTGAAATCGCCTCATCCTGTGCTCCATATGTCCAAATCCTCCCCATTCTAGAGAACAGCAGACACATGGGAGGGCCCCCTGCTTGAGAATACCATCCTCTCCTCCCTCCTTCTCAGGCTTCCCAGCCTGACTCACCCTCACTCCTCATCACTCTCTCAGGAGGAAAACAACACCACCCATTTGTAGTAGGAGCTTTGTGGCTCACCCAGGCTTTCAGCCAATTTAATTCTCACCACAACCCAGTGGGACAAATATTACAATTATCCCTGTTTTCAGATGAGAAAGCTCAATGAGGTGAAGTTACTCAGGAGAGAGCAGACCATTTAGGCTTCCAACTCTGCCTGCCCAACTCCAGAGACCGTTCATCATCCCCCCTCATGCCAAGGACATGTGGGCATGTCCAGGGCTCCCCCAGGGACAGACAGACTTACCTCCTTCACCCGCTGCAGCATGGGCTGCAGCCACTCGGTGTTCACTTCGCAGTGGCTGTCCAGAAAGGTGAGGACAGCAGCTATGGCCACATCTGCCCCGCGAACTCGGGACCGGATCAGCCCTGCAATGGGAAGGGACAAAGGATGGTGCTGGGACTGAGCCAATTTGCTCAGCCGTCCCCCCAAAGTCTCAGGGCTCTCCGCCCCTTAGGGCTGAGGTTTCCTCTGAGTTATTGTGATTTAACTTTACTTCGTATTTCTTGATTTCTTCCCTCCCTCTTTTTCTTTCTCTCACCCATCCATCAACCATCATTACTCCAAGGTTATTCTCTGAGTGCCCGCTGCATGCCACACACTGGACTCTGGGGACACACTGATGAACAGTCAGAGTTTAGTGAACAGAAGTTGCAATAAGGTGTGGTTTGGTACCAAAGGAGAGCCAGAAACCACCACTTAGGTACCTCAGGGTGGTCCCCTCCAGCTGCACTATCCTCTATGACATGCAGAGAGTCTTCTAGACTAAGACAAGCTGGAGTTAGTATGCCAGCCCCTTCACTAACTGTAGCATATTATTTAACCTCTCTGAGCCTTAGTTTTCTTATCCAGAGGATTCAGAGAGAATAATCCCTGCCTCCTGGGGACAGTGTGTGGTGCCCAGGAAGCCGACATGTGCAGAGATTCTACTCTGCTTCCACCTCATTCCCCAGTCTCGCCGAAGGCTCGTCGACTGTCAAAAAATGGCCTCGCTTTTGGCAGCACCCTGGTCGGAGCTGGGGACTTGCCTCATCAGGAGAGAGGAGACCCAGATGGTCCTGCCCCTGACAGAGCAGCCACTGGTGTGGGGAGATTTCCATGGCCACACACAACTCTGCCCGGCACTCTACTGCCCCATCCTTCTACTCCACAGGGAGCTGTAAAGCACCTAATCATAAATTTACATCTATGTTGGGTAAAACCCCGGGGAACAGCATACTCCCAGGCCTAACGGCACCTGCAACCCAGTGCTTAGGAGAGATTGCTCTCTGGCCTCTTCCATTCCAGTTTGAAGGTCCCCTCGGCCTGACTGGACTTTCTTAAATACACTCATCACATCTCTTTCTTTCCTTCCTTCCTTCCTTCCTTCCTTTCTTTCTTCCCTTCCTCCCTCCCTCCTTCCTTCCTTCCCTTCTTCCTTCCTCTCTCTCTCCCCCTCTTTTTCTCTCTCTCTCCCTCTCTCACCTTCAGTGGCTCCCTATTCTCTGCTTTATCAAGTCTAAATGCCCCCCGTCATCTGTCCTCACCCCACTCATTCCTCATGCTGACCAGGCCCAATTCTCCCAGGAAGGGAGACCAAGTAGAGGGAGGTTAAGAGGCTGGGCTCTGGGTGGGCCCCCTGCCCCGGGGTGCAATCCTGGTTCCTTTATTCATCACTCTAGGCAAATTACTGAACCTTCTTAAACCCCAGTTTCCTTATTTGCAAAACAGAATGATGGTCTGTTATGAGGACTGAACATGAGAATGTGGGCAGAGTGAATGCTACAGGGTGAGAATGCACGAAACGCAGGAAGAGGCTGTTAGTACCTCCTGTACCCAGGCCGGACTGATGCCTTTGCTCGCGGAGTCCCTGGGCCTGGAACGCCCTCCCTTGTGCCCTATTCATCTGTCTCACAGCCCCTTCGCCCAATCCAGGCCCCCTCTCCGGTCATTCCCCTCTCCTTCGGCTCCCTCTCCTCCATCTCCTTTCTACCCCCATATAATTATAACCAGCCTCAGCTCCATAATAAGCTCTCCAAGGGCAGGGACCATATTTATACTTCTTTTGTGTCCCCTAGAGCGCCGTGTACAATCCTATGCTGTAGTCGGTGCTCCAAAACACCTCTTGATTGGAAGTGCGGTCACATCTGCTTTATACCGCCCTGTGGTTGTCTCAAAGCATTTAAGCCTTACAATAACTGTGCAGGACAGAAAGGGTACTATTATTATTCCCATTTCTCAGGAGAGACAACGAAGGCAGCCGGAAGTAGAGCTACTTACTTACAGTCACACTGTGATAGGGGCTGACCCAAGATAGCAAGAGGGTCTTTCCCCAGACCTTGGTCCTGGCCACCAGGAGTGCAGCAGGACCACACTGGCTTGGTATGACATGGCACCAAAAGGGAGTGGGGAGGTGCAGAAGTCTAGATCAAAAGAGGTCTGTGGTGGCACGTAGGGTCCAAGAACTTACCTTCCCGCCGGTCATTGCGCAGGCATTTGACCTTGGGGATCCTGGTCAGGAGAAGGCAGTCTTCAGCTGAGGGTGGAGAGAAGGAAGCAAACTCATTCAGATATTGACATCAGACCACGTGTGGTTCGACCACTACTGGAACTTCCCAGGAGCTTCTCCAGACCAGGCCCAGGGGAAGGCAAGGCATGGAGGATAGCGGTCATCTCCACTGGCCAAAGGATCACCCTGTCCTCCACTCCCAGGCCAGACTGAGGACTGCCTGTACTTGTGGCATTACCCCCCCAGGGGGCACCAGAGAGCACCAGCGCTGTCACCAGTCCAACAGCCTCGGAGCTAGACTGTGGGGACAATACTCTGCACACGGCAGTTGTGATAATGAAGGACGCTGCTGAGGCAGTTTAATTTTTTCTTTAATGTCATCTCACTGGTGTCCCATCAAAGCAACACCACTCCTTTTGCACCAGGGAGCAGAGCCAGGGAGGGCACCTAGAAAAGACTGAAGATCCCCGTGGGGAGCAGAGGTCAGCCTGTGATGGCCAGAACAACCTCAAGAGTGCTTCCCTTGGCATTCTGGGGAAATGGGGTGTGAAGGGGTGCAAAAAAAGAAGGTGCGTACTTACGATCTGAACTGAAGTCATCCACTAGAATGATCTCCTGGATCAGGCTGGCAGGAGTTCTGTTCAGGACGCTGGAGCAGTGACGGGGACAGAGGAGCCCAGATTTAGACGTCACCTTCTACTTCCTTCTTCCTGCCATGGGTTCCCCCACCGCCCACCTCGGAAGCCCGCACACTGGCCACGGGCAGCTGCTAGCAAACCTTCCGGGGCCTGGTCAATGGCTGAGGGGCAGTGTGATCCTCAGGGTCCTCCAAGACCCTGCTGACCCTGCTGCCTGGACCCTCAGGTACTTGGGACCCACCCCAGATGGGGGGTAGGGACTGCCCTAGTTTAGCTGTTGAGGCAGGACCTTAGCTGCTCTGGCTACCTGGGCTTAACAAGCCCACCTGAGGACAACCCCCGCTGGCCCCGAAGCTGTCTGCTTGGAAAGCTAGCGAGGCTCCTTCTGGCCTGATGGGTCCGGAGGGGTGTTCTCAGAAAGCTCCCCCGCCAACTCTTTCCCTCCCACCATCCCTCCTCATCCTTCACTCCCTGGTGAAGGAAACCTAAACTTCTTTAATCCCTGCAATATCACTGGGTACTCCATTCCGAATCCTATTCTTATCTAAGTTCATTAAGAAATGAGGTGAGTAGAAGTCAAACTTGACCACGGGGCCAAGCTTAGGAGAACAGGAGGGGCACCGCTCTCTGAATCGCTGACAGGTGCCTACTGGGCTGGCATCCATCCCCCTGAGGCCTCACGTCCGTCCGCACCGCCCTGGGCTCCTGACCCCTGCATTTCTGCCCGAGCCCTGGGGACCTGACCTTGTGTTTGTGCATCTCGCTAACAGTTGGACTTCTTGGGTCTCCCTGACCCTGATGCACCCGTCTCAGCCTCTCAGAAGGGCAGAACCACCCCTGCCAGTGCCCGCTGGTCTTCACGCCGTCTGGCCACAGCACCCAGTCTCAGTGTCCTCCCTTGCCAGGGCCCAGCAGATCCCTGAGGCCTGGGGGAGCTGCACCACTGAGATGAAAGATCCAAGGCGGGGCTCACCTTTTCACCGTGCGCAGGAGGGTGGAGCGGGCTTCGTTGTGGAAGGTGATGATGACGCTGGTGGCCGGCAAGTCCGAGGAATAGGACACGGAGGGGCAACTGAGAAGAGAGCAGAGAGGTCAGAGGGCAGCTGTGAAAGTGTTCTCAGGGCAGGCTTAAGCTTCTCTTTGTTCTGCCTGCTGCCCCCCTGAAGCCGGGCGTGGGCCCTGGGCCTCCACACCCATGCCCAGCCCACTCAGGCCGCCCAGCCTGGAGTCCTTGGAGGGAAGCACAGGTTGGGGGCCCTTCCCAGGCCTGGGTGCTCTTTACAAAAGACCTAGAGCACTCGGAGCCCCACGGTCACTGAAGTGTTGAGGAGGGATCGACGTGTGTAGGCATCGCACAGGCCCCAGGATCAAGCCCCGGACCAACAGACAGAACTCCCTGCCCGAGGGGGCAGCCAAGAGAGACAAAAGGGCAGAGGGGAGAAGAGGGAAAATGGCCTCTCTTTGTCTCTGACACCCTGTAGCTTCTTCCTTCTCATCTCCTGGCGGCTCCTGACATCTGGTGGGATCTGGAGAGGAACCGTGCCCACCCTGCCCTCCCGTGAACTCCTCCCTCTCGCTGCCACCACTAACAGCCGCCTGGTGATACCGGGCAGGGGCGCAGCCTCACTCTTCCATGGGCCCTGGGACACCTGGGGGAAACCAAGTCTCTGAGGAGACACCAAAGGCAGGTCCCCCTACCTCACTCCCTCCCCCAGCAGCTCTGCGCTCCGCCTTCTCCAGACACCACATTTTGGGCCCATTGGCTTCCCCATGCTCAGAAAAGGGAATCAAAACGATCCATCCCTGCCAGGCTTCATCCTTGTCGGTTCTGCGAATGCTTCTGTGAATGCATTTATTGGTGCTCCTGGGGCCGTGGCGGGAAGGCAGCTGCAGTGCTAGTTTTCATGGCCATCTTCTTTATTACAACTGCTCTCTGACTATTCCAGCGGTGACTGTTTTTTCATTATGGCATTCATTCCACTGACAGCAGCTTACAGCCGAATTCCCAGGCCCATTGCCTGCCCTGCAGAGCAGCCCAGGTCAGACAGGCAGGTTCCACTAGCCTGGGACCCCCACCAGAGAAATCCTGAGAGGCCTTAAAATAATCCTCCTTGAGAGAGGATGTCGGGGAGTGGGAGGGGTAGAGAAATTCACCTCTGCCCTGGGAAGCCAGGCGTCCCAAGTGCCTCTCCTCCCAGAGGCGTGTGGGTTTGGGGGTAGGAGGGGGCTTGGTCTGCTGAGATGGGGAGCCCTGGGGGAAGCAGTCACTTCCTGGGCACCCAGACCCCCTGCACTGACCGCTATGGCCCCAGGTCTCTATCTTTGAAGCTCAACGATCTAGTGCCCAGGAAGGATGCCAAGCCCACTGGACTTCTGGTCTCCGTGAGTGACAAGGAAGGTGCTAGAAGCAGGCCCCCTTCTGCACCTTTATCTCACATACATCCGTTGTGCTGCAGAGTAGCTGCTTCAGAAGGAAAAGCAATCTTTTTTTTTTTAATTTTATTTATTTATTTATTTATTTATTTTTGGCTGTGTTGGGTCTTCGTTTCTGTGCGAGGGCTTTCTCTAGTTGCGGCAAGTGGGGGCCACTCTTCATCGCGGTGCGCGGGCCTCTCACTATCGTGGCCTCTCTTGTTGCGGAGCACAGGCTCCAGACGCGCAGGCTCAGCAATTGTGGCGCATGGGCTTAGTTGCTCCGCAGCATGTGGGATCTTCCCAGACCAGGGCTCGAACCTGTGTCCCCTGCATTGGCAGGCAGATTCTCAACCACTGCGCCACCAGGGAAGCCCAGAAAAAGCAATCTTGACGCAAGTCACCCTCGCCTACCCTCAAACCGAGACCTGCCTGGCGCTGGGCACACAGCCGGCTCCAACGCAGCCCATGTTGGCCATTCAAAGCTGCAGGCGCACGAGTGGGTCAGCTCCAACCCCACCTCGCTGCCTTGATCGATGTCTGCAGAGAGCACAGAGGAGGCCCCCATACCAGCCTGGGTTGGCAAGGAACCTTCCCTGGAGGAGAGGACGCTGAGGAGAGTCGTAAGGGTGTGGCGGGGAGGCGTTCAGGCAGAGGAAACGGCCTGTGTGTGGAAACAAGGAGGGAGGCCAGAGGAGTCCGGGACTGAGGGAGCACCAAGGGCTAGGTGCAAAGGAGCAGAGGCTCGGAGGGGACCAGGTGGCTTGTACTTCAGGGAAAGGAGCTTAGACTGTTCCCATAGGTGAGGGCAGGGAGAGGAGAGGTTGAAGGTGGAGACTCGTATCACCCAGACGGGACACGACAAGGGCCTGAACCAGGGAGGGGGCTGATGACTTGCCCACTCACACTGAGCAGGGCCCAAGCTGGGATCCGCGTGGAAGGTGTCCTAGATCCTGGTCTAGGGCCTCTCCCACCTACCACTGTGGGAGAACAAGGCGCAAGACTGCCAAGCATTCCTGGGAGCTGCTGAGGAAGTGGCGGCAGCGGGGCAGGAGGAGAGGAAGGAGAGGGAGGCCAGTGGGGCGGTGCACAGCACTCTACTGTTGGCACAGTGCAGGCAGGGCTGGCGGCCCCTCTTCCCCTCAGACATCACCAGACGGGCCCCAAGAACGCCAGGCTAGCCCACCCCCTTCAGACCTCCCCGTGGTCCCCTGGCAGGTCACTCTTGCTGGGATTCCAGCCTGAGGTACTTAGGGGCCTCTCTGGCCTCGCTGGGAAGTCTCCTGGGACCTCTCGGTCTCTCAGGAGGTCAGTGAAATAAAGATGAGTCAGGAAAACGACAGATGGTAAGAGTTTCAATGTCTCAATAGCTGGACCGAGTCTGAGGAAATCTTCCTCATTTCTTAAATCCACATGACTGAAAGAAAAGCCAACTGGTGCTGGCCCTTCCCTCCACCTTTCTTTCTCCACCAGCACAACGGAGGCCGCACCTGTAATGGCGGGTGTCCCGGATGGGCCGGTCAGGGCTCAGCTTGTCGCTCTCCAGCTGGTTGAAGGCATGCTGTCTGTAGGGGTCCTCTCCAGGCTTCAGCTGCTTGGCTGCCAGGTACGCCTTCTCATCAAAGCCTTTCGAGGGTGTTCCTGTCACCTGAGACAAAGGTCAGCATCAGAGGGGCCACAGGCAAGAGGATAAAGTAGCCACTGTGTGGTAAGCACTTACGACACGGTAGGACCCAACTGCATTACCTCATTTGTATCTGTGAGCAGGAGATCGTTATTTCCCCCATTGTACAGATGAGGAAACTGAGGCTCGTGACAGTACCCCCATGTGTGGGGGCAGGGAGTACATGGGAACTCTCCGTACTTTCCGCTCAATTTTGTGCAACTAAAACTGCTCTTAAAAAATAAAGCGTATTAATAAAAAAGCTCAAGGTCAGAGCTAGTAAGTCACAGGTTTCTGGAGTCAAAATGGTTGTTCTGACTCTGAAGCCCACACTCTTGACCAGTGCTCTTTGCTGGATATGGAGATGGTGACACCTGGAGGGCACCTGACCCCCAAAATGAGGTGTCCTGAGAGGTCACCAAGCAACCTGCAGATTGACAGTCTCCTAGGGATAAACTTGGGCCTGACACTGGGCTAGGCACGCAGGAGGTGCCTCATCAGTAAAACATCCAGCGCTGGGACAAGCTGCTGCCCAGAGAACCACCTGTGAGGTCCAGCAGACCCTCACAGGCTAATGCCAGAGCTGCTAGGACGCAAATGCACAGGCAGTGATGCATCTTCTCTGGGACTTGTGTTTGCTGCTGAAATAGCTCACGTCAGGCCTCCCGGGCACCCCGGTGCTAAGTGCTGGGGAGTGATGGATGACAGATGCCATGGCCCAGCCTCCCTCCTCTTAGCCACACCCTGCTTTGTGCTCCCAAAGTCCCCCCATGAAAGACACTGGGGAAAGATACATCTGAGATGAATGGATGAGTGGATGGATCCTGACATCTCATTATCTGAACCACACTGCCAGCCGGATGTTGCCTGGAAATATCATCAACGGTGAGCTCATCTTGACTCCGCCCCTTCCACCTGACCAGCAGCCCGGGCAGGAGCTGTGGGCCCACAGGGGCAGCAGGACAGCGGGTGAAAGTTGTCCAGGCACAGAACCCCTGCGTGAGAACTCCATCACAGGCCTAGTCTCTAGAGGGACAGTCCCAAGAAGACAGCTCGACCTGTGGAGAGGAGATGGATGTGCTGGGTGATCCACCAGCAGCCCAGGGCCTCCACATTCCCCTGAGAGCCTAGCTCCCAGCCTCATGGGACAGGAATGCAAAGGTTCCGGGGAGTGCCTGTCTCCTAAGGTCTGCCTCTCTGTAGTGTTCCTGCCTCCTAGGAGCCAGTCCCTGAGCTCCCTGAGGTCAGAGCCAGTGAGGGAGGTTTCCTCATGCGTACTGGGCCCAGCCCTGTGCCACACACATTCTCAGGATGGTGACAACAGCTGCACTGCCGCGCTGTGATATTCTTATTTGGTGCCATGCCAGGGACTGGACAGATGGGTCAGAGTCCCCATAGACTTGCAATCCACTGCAGGAAAGAGAGAACGAGTGGAAGGAGGGGATTGGTTCAAGATGGTGGAGTAGAAGGACGTGCTCTCACTCCCTCTGGCGAGAGCACCAGAATCACAACTAACTGCTGAACAATCACTGACAGGAAGACACTGGAACTCACCAAAACAGATACCCCACATCCAAAGACAAAGGAGAAGCCACAGTGAGATGGTAGAAGGGGCGCAATCACAATAAAATCAAATCCCATAACTGCTGGGTGGGTGACTCACAAACTGGAGAACACTTATACCACAGAAGTCCACCCACTGGAGTGAAGGTTCTGAGCCTCGCATCAGGCTTCCCAACCTGGGGGTCCAGCAGCAGGAGGAGGAATTCCTAGAGAATCAGACTTTGAAGGCTAGCGGGATTTGATTGCAGGACTTCGACAGGACTGGGGGAAACAGAGACCCCACTCTTGGAGGGCACACACATAGCAGTGTGCGCATCAGGACCCAGGGGAAGGAGGAGTGACCGCATAGGAGACTGAACCAGACCTACCTGCTAGTGTTGGAGGGTCTCCTGCAGAGGCGGGGGGTGGCAGTAGCTCACCGAGAGGACAAGGACACTGGCGGCAGAAGTTCCGGGAAGTATTTCGTGGCGTGAGCCCTCCCAGGGTCTGCAATTAGCCCCACCAAAGAGCTGGAGTAGGCTCCAGTGTTGGGTTGCCTCAGGCCAACCAACCAACAGGGAGGAAACCCAGCCCCACCCATCAGCAAACAAGCGGATTAAAGTTTTACTGAGCTCTGTCCACCAGAGCAACACCCAGCTCTACCCACCACCAGTCCCTCCCATCAGGAAGCTTGCACAAGCCTCTTAGATAGCCTCATCCACCAGAGGGCAGACAGCAGAAGCAAGAAGAACTACAATCCTGCAGCCTGTGGAACAAAAACCACATTCACAGAGAGACAGACAAGATGAAAAGGCAGAGGGCTATGTACCAGATGAAGGAACAAGATAAAACCCCAGAAAAACAACTAAATGAAGTGGAGATAGGCAACCTTCCAGAAAAAGAATTCAGAATAATGACAGTGAGGATGATCCAGGACCTCAGAAGAAGGATGGAGGCAAATATCGAGAAGATGCAAGAAATGTTTAACAAAGACCTAGAAGAATTAAAGAAGAAACAAACAGAGATGAACAGTACAATAATTGAAATGAAAAATACACTAGAGGGAATCAATAGCAGAATAACTGAGGCAGAAGAACGGATAAGTGACCTGAAGACAGAATGATGGAATTCACTGCTGTGGAACAGAATAAAGAAAAAAGAATGAAAAGAAATGAAAACAGCCTAAGAGACCTCTGGGACAACATTAAACGGAACAACATTTGCATTATAGGGGTTTCAGAAGGAGAAGAGAGAGAGAAAGGACCAGAGAAAATATTTGAAGAGATTATAGTCGAAAACTTCCCTAACATGGGAAAGGAAATAGCCACCCAAGTCCAGGAAGCACAGAGAGTCCCAGGCAGGATAAACCCAAGGAGAAACATGCCGAGCCACATAGTAATAAAATTGGCAAAAATTAAAGACAAAGAAACATTATTGAAAGCAACAAGGGAAAAATGACAAATAACATGCAAAGGAACTCCCATAAGGTTAACAGCTGATTTCTCAGCAGAAACTCTACAAGCCAGAAGGGAGTGGCATGACATATTTAAAGTGATGAAAGGGAAGAACCTACAACCAAGATTACTCTACTCAGCAAGGATCTCATTCAGATTCGATGGAGAGATCAAAAGCTTTACAGACAAGCGAAAGCTAAGAGAATTCAGCACCACCAAACCAGCTCTACAAAAAATGCTAAAGGAACTTCTCTAAGTGGGAAACACAAGAGAAGAAAAGGACCTACAAAAACTAAACCATAACAATTAAGAAAATGGTAATAGGAACATACATATCAATAATTACCTTAAAAGTGAATGGATTAAGTGCTCCAACCAAAAGACTCAGGCTCGCTGGATGGACACAAAAACAACACCCATATATACGCTGTCTACAGGAGACCCACTTCAGACCTAGGGACATATACAGACTGAAAGTGAGGGGATGGAAAAAGATATTCCATGCAGATGGAAATCAAAAGAAAGCTGGAGTAGTAATACTCATATCAGATAAAATAGACTTTAAAATTAAGAATATTACAAGAGACAAGGAAGGACACTACATAATGATCAAGGGATCAATCCAAAAAGAAGATCTAACAATTGTATGCACCCAACATAGGAGCACGTCAATACATAAGGCAACTGCTAACAGCTATAAAAGAGGAAATCAACAGTAACACAATAATAGTGGGGGACTTTAACACCTCACTTACACCAATGGACATATCATCCAAACAGAAAATTAATAAAGAAACAGAAGCTTTAAATGACACAATAGACCAGATAGATTTCATTGATATTCATAGGACATTCCATCCAAAAACAGCAGATTACACTTTCTTCTCAAGTGCACATGGAACATTCTCCAGGACAGATCACATCTTGGGTCACAAATCAAGCCTCAGTAAATTTAACAAAATTGAAATCATATCAAGCATCTTTTCTGACCATGCTATGAGATTAGAAATCAATTACAGGGAAAAAAACATAATAAACACAAACACATGAAGGCTAAACAATACATTACTAAATAACTAAGAGATCACTAAAGAAATCAAAGAGGAAATTAAAAAATACCTAGAGACAAATGACAATGAAAACACGATGATTCAAAACCTATGGGATGCAGCAAAAGCAGTTCTAAGAGGGAAGTTTATAGCAGTACAAGCCTACCTCAAGAAACAAGAAAAATCTCAAATAAACAATCTAACCTTACACCTAAAGGAACTAGAGAAAGAAGAACAAACAAAACCCAAAGTTAGCAGAAGGAAAGAAATCATAAAGATCAGAGCAGAAATAAATGCAATAGAAACAAAGAAAACAATAGCAAAGATCAATAAAAGTAAAAGCTGGTTCATTGAGAGGATAAACAAAATTGATAAACCATTAGCCAGACTCATCAAGAAAAAGAGGGAGAGGACTCAAATCAATAAAATTAGAAATGAAAAAGGAGAAGTTACAACAGACACCGCAGAAATACAAAGCATCCTAAGAGACTACTACAAGCAACTCTATGCCAATAACATGGACAACCTGGAAGAAATGGACAAATTCTTAGAAAGGTATAACCTTCCAAGACTGAACCAGGAAGAAATAGAAAATACGAACAGACCAATCACAAGTAATGAAAGTGGAACTGTGATTAAAAATCTTCCAACAGGGCTTCCCTGGTGGCGCAGTGGTTGAGAGCCTGCCTGCCGATGCAGGGGATGCGGGTTCGAGCCCTGGTCTGGGAGGATCCCACATGCCACGGAGCAACTAGGCCCGTGAGCCACAGCTACTGAGCCTGCGCATCTGGAGCCTGTGCTCCGCAGCAAGAGAGGCCACGACAGTGAGAGGCCCACGCACCACGATGAAGAGTGGCCCCCGCTTGCCACAACTAGAGAAAGCCCTCGCACAGAAACGAAGACCCAACACAGCCAAGAATGAATAAAAAAAAAAAAAAATCTTCCAACAAACAAAAGTCCAGGACCAGATGGCTTCACAGGTGAATTCTGTCAAGCATTTAGAGAAGAGCTAACACTTATCCTTCTCAAACTCTTCCAGAACATTGCAGAGGAAGGAACACTCCCAAACTCATTCTATGAGGCCACCATCACCCTGATACCAAAACCAGACAAAGATACTACAGAAAAAGACAAGTACAGACCAATATCACTCATGAATAGAGATGCAAAAATCCTCAACAAAATACTAGCAAACAGAATCCAACAACACATTAAAAGGATCATACACCATGATCAAGTGAGATTTATCCCAGGGATGCAAGGATTCTTCTATATATGCAAATCAATCAAAGTGATACACCATATTAACAAATTGAAGAAGAAAAACCATATGATCATCTCAATAGATGCAGAAGAAGCTTTTGACAAAATTCAACACCCAGTTAGGATAAAAACTCTCCAAAAAGTGGGCATAGAGGGAACCTACCTCAACATAATAAAGGCCGTATAAGACAAACCCACAGCAAACATCATTCTCAATGGTGAAAAACTGAAAGCATTTCCTCTAAGATCAGGAACGAGACAAGGATGTCCAGTCTCACCACTATTATTCAACATAGTTTTGGAAATCCTAGCCACGGCAATCAGAGAAGAAAAAGAAATAAAAGGAATACAAATTGGAAAAGAAGAAGTAAAACTGTCACTGTTGGCAGAGGATATGATACTATACATAGAGAATCCTAAAGATGCCACCAGAAAACTACTAGACCTAATCAATGAATTTGGTAAAGTTGCAGGATACAAAATTAATGCACAGAAATCTCTTGCATTCCTATACACTAATGATGAAAAATCTGAAAGAGAAATTAAGGAGACACTCCCATTTACCACTGCAACAAAAAGAATAAAATACCTAGGAATAAACCTACTTAGGGAGACAAAAGACCTGTATGCAGAAAACTATAAGACACTGATGAAAGAAATAAAAATTGATACAAACAGATGGAGAGATATACCATGTTCTTGGATTGGAAGAATCAATATTGTGAAAATGACTATACTACCCAAAACAATCTACAGATTCAATGCAATCCTTATCAAATTACCACTGGCATTTTTTACAGAACTAGAACAAAAAATCTTAAAATTTGTATGGAGACACAAAAGACTCCAAATAGCCAAAGCAGTCCTGAGGGAAAAAAACGGAGCTGGAGGAATCAGACTCCCTGGCTTCAGACTATACTACAAAGCTACAGTAATCAAGACAATATGGTACTGGCACAAAAACAGAAATATAGGTCAATGGAACAGGATAGAAAGCCCAGAGATAAACCCATGCACCTATGGTCAACTAATCTATGACAAAGGAGGCAAGGATATACAATGGAGAAAAGACAGTCTCTTCAATAAGTGGTGCTGGGAAAACTGGACAGCTACATGTAAAAGAATGAAATTAGAACACTCTCTAACACCATACACAAAAATAAACTCAAAATGGATTTGAGACCTAAATGTAAGACCGGACACTATAAAACTCTTAGAGGAAAACATAGGAAGAACACTCTTTGACATAAATCACAGCAAGATCTTTTTTGACCCAGCTCCTAGAGTAATGGAAATAAAAACAAAAATAAACAAATGGGACCTAATGAAACTTAAAAGCTTTTGCAAAACAAAGGAAACTACGAACAAGACAAAAAGTCAACCCTCAGAATGGGAGAAAATATTTGCAATCGAATCAATGGACAAAGGATTAATCTCAAAAATATATAAACAGCTCATGCAGCTCAATATTAAAAAAACAAACAACCCAATCGAAAAATGGGCAGAAGACCTAAATAGACATTTCTCCAAAGAAGACATACAGATGGCCAAGAAGCACATGAAAAGCTGCTCAACATCACTAATTATTAGAGAAATGCAAATCAAAACTACAATGAGGTATCACCTCACACCAGTTAGAATGGGCATCATCAGAAAATCTACAAACAACAAATGCTGGAGAGGGTGTGGAGAAAAGGGAACCCTCTTGCACTGTTGGTGGGAATGTAAATTGATACAGCCACTGTGGAGAACAGTATGGAGGTTCCTTAAAAAACTGAAAATAGAATTACCATATGACCCAGCAATCCCACTACTGGGCATATACCCAGAGAAAACCATAATTCAAAAAGACACATATACCCCAATGTTCATTGCAGCACTATTTACAATATCCGGGCCATGGAAGCAACCTAAATGTCCATCGACAGATGAATGGATAAAGAAGATGTGGTACATATATACAATGGAATATAACTCAGCCATAAAAAGGGACAAAACTGGGTCATTTGTAGAGATGTGGATGGATCTAGAGACTGTCATATAGAGTGAAGTAAGTCAGAAAGAGAACAACAAATATCGTATATTAACGCATATATGTGAAACCTAGAAAAATGGTACAGATGAACCGGTTTGCAGGGCAGAAATTGAGACACAGATGCAGAGAACAGAAGTATGGACACTGAGGGGGGAAAGTGGCAGAGGGTGTTGGTGGTGGGATGAATTGGGAGATTAGGGTTGACATATATATACTAATATGTATAAAATGGATAACTAATAAGAACCTGCTGTATAAAAAAATAAATAAAATAAAATGCAAAAATTCAAAAAAAAAAAAAAGGTGAGGACATCCAAAAAAAAAAAAATAGAGAGAAGGAGTGAAGGAAGGAGGGAGAGGGGAGGAGAGAGAGAGGAAGAAGGTTCTGGCTTGAACCCTGGATTGCTAGAAGGACCCAAGCTGTCAACTGTGAGAGTGAGGATGAGGGCTCCTTTGTGCCCTTCCCACCAGAGAAAAGAGTGGGTGCTAACTCTGCCCCCCACTTCCACCCACCCCGGGATCAGGCAAATGGAAAGCGGCCTCCAGCTGATGGTGGAGGAGCTAAAATAAGAACAAAAATTGCAGAAGCTCCCAAAGGGAGAGTATGCCACTGAATTACCCTGCCAGTCAACTGAGGGAAATAACCATGCTTATTTATTTAGGACTTATGGCCACGCTGTGGGCTCAGGACACACCTCTGAGCTCTCAACCCACACTCACCCATCGCCCAGTAAACATTGATTGAGAGCCACCAGCACCGGGTACTGGGACACCCTTCTGCAAGTTCCAAGGATCACCTGATCATTCATTCATTTGTTTACAGAGGCTTGACTCCACTTGCTCATTCATTCATCCACCCATTCATTCAGCAAAACTCCGCTGAGCACCACCTATGTGCCAGGAAGGGGAAGGCATGGTTCTGACTCTGTCCCCATTCCCAGCCTGCTGCCTTCCTGCGCCTCATTCAAAGCTTCTTCAGGGCCACAGAGAAGGCTGTGCAAGAGCATCTCTAGAGAAGTTCCTCTCAGGACCTCAAAACTGAGCTAGACATCAGCCTCATCAGCCTCTGATGGTCCAACCCTCCTCCGAGGTTAGACCCTTCACCTGTGACACACCTTGTGAAGAAGGGCACAAAGGCCTGCTCCCTCCCAGAGGTCTCAGCTCTGCTTTCACGTTGACCCAGCATCCCCGGGGTTTAGAGCTGAAACATCAGTTGGCCCTGCATCAGCCGAGTGGAGGCGATACTCAGGAAGGGTAGGATGTGACCTCTCTATCCAGTCCCTCTCTGGCCTCACCCCAGTCACTGCCCTGAGCTCTTCTACCTGATATCTATCCACACACCCACACCACAGCTCATTTCCCTCCAGCTCTTGAACTCTCCTTTCCCTTTGGTCCTGGTCTTTGTTTCTGAGACTTCCAGGCCTTTGAGTGTCCCAGTGGCTACCACTAACTCAATGCCTCAAAATGAATTCTTCATCCGTCCCCAAAGCAGCTGCTTCTTCTGTGCTGCCTGTTGCAGAGGTGGGCAGTCCCACCCTCCTGGTCCTCCAGGTGACAAATCCCGGGGTCACCCCTAGTGCCCTCCCCCATGCTCCACAGCCTGATGCAGGCCCCTGCCCTGGGTCTCACAGGCAGTGTCCTATGCACATGCCACTAGTGTTAAATCAACAGATTATTTACTGAAAGTCTAGTTTGTGCAGACACTGTGCAAGAAGCTGGGAGGATGGAAATAAACAAAAAGTATGGCCCCCAGAAGAGAAATCTAGGAATCTAGGTCACTCCCTTTTTCTCCCCCATCCCATGCTAGGCATGGCCATGGAGGATCATAAAGAAACCTCCACTCTCAAACTCAGATCACACGGGTAGCTGGAGAACTGGCCATGGAACCTCGCCCACCCCACCCCAGCTGGGGCAGGAGTCCGGTGATGGCACAGGCACCAGGCACTGGTGGCCAGTGAATGCTGCCTCCCTGCTCCCCTCTTCCAAAGGGGAAGTGTGTTGTGCTATCCTGTTCTCCCAGCCACACTGCTTACTAAGCATATCGGTGAGGGGTAAATACATCCTTTGGCTCTAGGCTGCGGGACCATAAGGGGATATATCTGGATCAGCCTGAGAGACACGAGATCCTGGGCTTGGAGCCAGTCGGAGCCACTGGATAGGAGGACTTGGACTGCTGTCCTTTCTGGAGGGGGTGAGGGCATTCGGGGCTGTCTGTGGAATTCTCATACCACATGGCACTGACATCTGTGCTTCACTTCTCTTTCTTTTCCACTAGATAGTGAGCTCCTAGCACCTGGCACATAGTAGGTATTGAGCGGATGTTTACTGAATAAAGGAATGAATGAGTGAATGAATGAATGAATGGATACCTAGACAGTGTCCCTGCTCTCACCTTACTTATAATCAAGTGGAGAGAAAACCACAGTGGACAAATGGGATCCTCTTACACCACACAAGACCTCCGGTGGCTTTCACTCTCCCTCAGGGCACAAGCCCCAGAGCTCACAGTGGCCCAGGAGCGGAAGCCCTGTCACCTCGCTGGACTCAGCTTCTACTGTTGCCCCCTGCCTAGCTCTGCTCCAGCCACACTGGCCTCCTGATGTTCCTTGAGCCTGCCAGCACCTTCTCCTTAGCCCCTTTGTTCCTTCTGCTTCCTTTCTGGAAGGCTTTTCTCCCAGTTGTCTGCATGGCTCCCTCCTTCACCCCCTGCAGGGCTCTGCTCAAACCTGGCTCCTCCGTGAGCCTTCCCCAACCACCATCTGTGAAACTGTGGGCTCAGCCCCACCCTCGCCTTCCCCATTCTCTCGCCTGCTTTGGTTTTCCTTATAGCACGTAGTATCATTGGATGTTCGATGTGCATTTTTGTTATTAATGTTATCTTTTTGACTCCTTCTTCCCACAAGAATATAAGCTTCACCAAGGCAGGGATTGTCTGTTTTGTTTAATGCTGGATCCCAAAGCCCAGAACAGTGCCCAGTGGGACTGGAAAACAATGGCTAAAGAGTATGTGAGTGATAAGTTGTCATGCCCGCAACATCTCCTGCCCGCCCCCCACCCCGCTCCCCACACTCAGCTAACACACACTTGGAGTTGAAGCGGACCAAGAAGGTGGCAGGGTTGTTTTGCTCGTCTTAGGGACCTCCTCACTCACATGCTCCTGGCAGGGCTGTTAATCACTCTCTTCCCATCCCACCAACACCTCAATCACCACCATGGGGTGGGCACAAGACCCAGGCTAGGGTGATCTTGTCACTGCACTCCCAGACGCAGGGGACTGGTTCAGGAACGGTCATTTGACTCAATCGGGGCCAATCAGAATCCACCCTGAGACTTTTCTATAAACTGAGCTCTTTTTGTCAGCACTGGTCAGCTTGGGAGGTGAGAGTCTTCCTGCCCATCACATGGAGAAATCTTGTCTGGAGAATGAAACCAAGAAGAAAGAACCAGAGCCAAGAGATGGAAAGAAAGAGCTCTAATGATATTGTTTGGGGTCCCTGGAGCCAATTATATCTGATCCAAGTTCACTTTGGGGTTTTTCTATCTCTCTATATCTGTCCATCTAACTACTTACCTACCTATCTGTCCTTTTTTTTTTTCTCTTGAACTAGTTTGAGTTGGCTGTTCTTCTCTCATAGCCAAAAGTTCAGAGATGTCAGTCCTTCGGTCCTTTCAATGAAAAGCAAACCATTCTCCAGAAGTAAGAAACAAAAATCAAAACCAAAAACCAACAAATGAGCCACCAATGGCAATGACACAGTGTGGGTGGAAGCCATCCATTCCAAGATTTCCAGGCTGTTCTCTGGCATCTGGCCCAGGGACTTGAGCCCAGAGCCGGGTGAGGCATTCCTAGCCTTGTCCAGCAGGCAGGGCTGTGGTCAGGCTTTGGGAAGGGCGGGGGGGCAGGAGGGGGTTCCATCTGGACAACGACTTAAGAGGTCCTTGGGTTGCCATGGTGAGGAACAAGTGTTGGGAAGATGGTTTGTGACAGCCGGATGAGGTTCCCACAGCCCTCCAGCCGCCTGCCGAGAGTTCTTGGTGACGTTTAGGCAGCTGCCTCCTAAACGTCACCAGTCTGTCTTTTCAGGAGGTGCCAAATCCAGCACTTCCATGTCCAATAAGGTCAATCACATCTGAAATTGTTTAAGCTGAAATCATGACTCTGCTTTATAAAATGGGAAGAATTATTTCTCATCTTAGAGACTTTTATCTTCAGTCAATCACTTCGATTAAACTTTGAAACCTGCCTGACTTGTATCAGTCTTTTTCCAGCTAGATTTGCTTATTTCTTCTTGACTGCTAAATTTTTGGAAACAAACAGCCAAGGGGAAGGTTGAAAATAAGAAAGGAAAATATTTTCCAAGTCATTTTCATCAAAAACAGTTCAACCCAAATCTCCAAGCCTTATAAACTTTCTTTTAACATATACGCACATGTACCCCTAAATTTCAGATTTAAACAACTCAGACTCCTTTTAAATAACTGCTGCCCAATTTCCTTTTATTGCCAGTAAAACAGGTACCTGCTGGGTTTGCCTTTCACTAAACTCACTGAAACTGCAAATAAAAAGGCTCTGGATATGGGAACATAGGTATATGTATAACTGATTCACTTTGTTATAAAGCAGAAACTAACACACCATTGTAAAGCAATTATACTCCAATAAAGATGTTTAAAAAAAAAAAAAAAAGGTTCTGGTCCTATTTTATGGATGACTCCTGACTTTTTTTTCTGAGTCTGCTTTAAACGCCAAACACCTGGCGAACAAAATGTGATTCCCAACCACTCCTGACTCCCCTAGGACAAAAATTTCATCTGATGCTGTGTCCCAAGTTGAAAGACTGCCATTCATTAGGAGAGCTGGGAAACAGTGCATGAGTCACCATCTCTGAGAGCACAGGCTTGGGTTCCACCCCTCCCAAATGAAAAGGCGGGTCCCCTGGGTCTCCCCGCAAGCTGCTGGGTTCTGGGGAGGCAGCCAACCCCGCCTGGACAGCCAGTGCTCCTGCTTAACCAGACAAGATGCCAGGGGCGGCACCGGGCTGGCAACCTCAGCTTGGGCACAGGCGAAACTCGCCTAGGTTACCAAGGGCCTGCCCCAGATACGTCCCCATCTTCCTTTACACATTGCCTCAAAAGTAGTTGTCATAGGGGTTACCAGCCTGGGCTTTGAAATCCCATGGCCCTGGGATAAAATGTCAGTGCTTATTGCTCTCTGGCCTTGGAAAGTCACCTACCCTTTCTGAGCATGCTTCTCCATCTGGAAAATGGGGATTAGAGTGAGGATTAAAGGAGGTAATGTAGATAATATATTCAGCACGGTAACTGGCACATAAATTATATATTAATTATCATTAGCCTGCCTGTCTTTTTATCAGTGACTCTCAACCCTGGCTGTACATTACAATCATGTGGGAAGATTTTTAACATCCTGATGTCCAGGCCCTACCCAAGACTAATTAAATCAGAATCTCTAGGGGTGGGTCACAAGCATCAGGGGTTCTTAAAGCTCTCCAGGTGGTCCAATGTGCTACCAAGGCTGAGCAGCTGCTTCGTATGGATGCAGGGTGGTGAGCGACTGCTAGTCAAGGGCTGCTAAAATCACAGGACCAAGAACGAGGAGGGACCTAGGCCATCTCCCCTGACCCCTTCCCAGGAGCCTCACTGTGAGTCTGGTTTTCTGGCCTCTGTTTGTACTGACCCAGAGCTTCACCATCAGCAGAGCCAGCTGCAACTCAGCTAGAGCCTCCAAGGCTACTATAGAAATCCCACCTTGCAACACTTACGCTCACAGGCCTGGTAAGTTCTAGTTCAATTTCATACCAAAGAGCACAAGGTAGGGGCTGCCTGGGAAGCCCACCTTGAACTTCCAGTTAGGTTTCCCACCATGACCTGACTTCTCCAGGGTGCTGATGACTGCACAGCTTTATGATACCAATGGTCTCACCAGGAAAGAGTTCTAGTGGTTATGGTGATCTCACCAAGAAAGAGAGGGGGCGCGTTCCCCATTCCCTTAGATATCTGAGCCAACTAGGATCCTCTATTTAAGGCTGGGACAAGGCATCAGGCCCACTGTTCCAGACCACCTGTGCTCAGATCCAGGAAGATTCCAGGCCCAATCAAGCTCTCTGAGTCTCATTTCCCACTCTCTACCCAGCCCAGAGGTCGTCTAGGGATGGAGGGATTCTGAGGGTGGTCCATGCTAGGAATACGTGGTATGATAGCTCAGTTTCCACCTGCTTATCAGTTTACCCAGCTTGAGTAGAGCATTTCTGGGTCTGTGAAGGGTACTAGAACTCTGCCTGACCCTCCCAGCCACAGCTGCCGCAGAACATGAGGAAAGATTAGGCCTCTTCTAATCTGAACCGATAACTGTCTGCTCACTGAGGGCCTACAATAAGCTGGATGCTATACGAGGTGCTTACTTCTATCTTCAAGTAGTCTTGCCAAATAGGTGCTCTTCTTACCCTTATTTTACAGAGGTGGAAACTGAGGCCCAGAGAGGTAAAACAACAAGCCCAAGGTCACACAGCTGCTGAGTGGCTGGGCTGGGACTAGAATTGAGGCGGTCCGTCTGGAAAGCCTAAACACAAAGCTACCTCTGTGTGCCTTCAGACTACTCTGGGCCAGATGTGCTTGGCACCCCGCTTCCAACTCTGAGTCCCTCAGCTCCAAAGCAAGCTTGCCTTCAGTGCCTGGACCACAACCAGGCCTGACAAGTGCAGGCCGGAGGCAGCCCCCCTCCTGGGCGCAGGGTTCAGAGCAACAGTTCATGACTCTGATGGGGACCTGCCCAGTGCTGTCATCTCTTGGCCTGCCATGAGCATGGAAATACTTCTCTGCTTACGGCTAGAAAGAAGACAGAAAAATGAAAAGTATAAGAGTTTGTATTACTCAGACCAAAACAGCACATAACCAGATCTCCTCAGGTCAGCCCAGGCCCTCCTTGGTCTTTCCAGCCAGGGATGCCTTCAGGGTCCTGGTGACCTTGAGCTGCAGTCACATCAAAAGGGGGACAAAGCTGATTCCCCTTCAGGTTCTTGTCTGCTGGATCGTTATTAATCCCCCAAACAACACTGCCACGCTCTGCGGCTGAGAGAAAGGATGCCAGCGGAAAGAACTGCTGTGACAGCTCTCAGGGCTCCCCAGGCCCAACACACATCCTCTTGGCCAACATACGGTGTGGGTCACCACCCCGTTCTGCTCTAGTCACACAAGTGTAATATGTCAATGTTTGTAAGTTATCGTTGCACTTCTGGTGTTCCATATTCAGAATCTATTGAACTTGAACCTGTCAGATATTAACTGAAAAAATAAAAGCAATAATGGGCCATGTAACACATAGAACATAAAGAGTATGATGATTTTGAAGGCGGCAATAGCCTCCTGTCTCAACACTGAGGTTGGGACCAGCTGGGCCAGGATAAAATTCAACCCATTAGCACTCAGCAAGGCCCTGATCATGGGCTGGGCACCTCAGTTTGTAACACTTTTCAGAACAGAGAGCCAAATCTGAGTAGTGGCTGATGCAGTACATTATTGGCATTGTGGGTCACATTCAGAAGTACTTTACTTGTGGTTCATGACAAATGTAATTAAACAATTGGGTTAGACCCATCAGTAGGATAAAGCATGACAGAGGCAGACTTTTTTTTTTTTTCTGGTCACACCGTGTGGCTTGTGGGTTCTTAGTTTCCCAACCAGGGATTGAACCCAGGCCCTCAGCAGTGAAAGTGCAGAGTCCTAGCCACTGGACCGCCAGGGAATTCCCAAAGCAGACTTTTTTTTTTTTACATCTTTATTGGAGTATAATTGCTTTACAATGGTGTGTTAGTTTCTGCTTTATAACAAAGTGAATCAGTTATACATATACATATGTCCCCATATCTCTTCCCTCTTGCCTCTCCCTCCCTCCCACCCTCCCTATCCCACCCCTCTAGGTGGTCACAAAGCACTGAGCTGATCTCCCTGTGCTATGCGGCTGCTTCCCACTAGCTATCTATTTTACATTTGGTTGTGTATATATGTCCATGCCACTCTCTCACTTTGTCCCAGCTTACCCGTCCCCCTCCCTGTATCCTCAAGTCCATTCTCTAGTAGGTCTGTGTCTTTATTCCCATCTTGCCCCTAGGTTCTTCATGAGCATTTTTTTTTTTAAGATTCCATATATATGTGTTAGCATACGGTATTTGTTTTTCTCTTTCTGACTTACTTCACTCTGTATGACAGACTCTAGGTCCATCCACCTCACTACAAATAACTCAATTTCATTTCTTTTTATGGCTGAGTAATATTCCATTGCATATATGTGCCACATCTTCTTTAACAAGGCAGACTTTTAAAATCAGGTTAAACATAAAGAAAAAGGAGGCTGGGAAGGGAAACTGGAAAAAGCAGCCTGCCTCGTGGGCAACTTTCTTCAAGGGCCACCGCTGGGACAGGTACAACTTGTCCCCTCCACAGGACCATGCTCTGGACTGGCACCTCCCCTGCAGCCCAGCATTTTATCTAGGTACAATATACAAAGTGGCCGTAAAAATCTGGAAACAGGGATAATACTAATATTTTTTAACGAATAGAGCCCTTTTGATGACTTCTTCTGGGATACGCTAAAGATGCAGTTTTATTCAATGAGAAATCAGAGACACAGATCATCTGAGCACAGTGTATCACAGATGCATGTGCTGGGATCCATGGAAATGTGATCTTATGTACCGCATTCACTGCAGTTTTGCACAATGCACCCAACCATACATTATTAATGAGCAACAACAAACAACTATGTCATGCGTTGTCATGTAATCTAAATAAGCCACGTATTATATATGCTCATCCGTGTTTTCCTTGATGGCCAGCCTGTAGCTAAACAGAATCTTAAAGGGAAGACATAGCTCGTTCTTGAAAAAGTTTTAGTGATATTAAGGTATGAATCCTCCCTGACTTAATCTACAAACTCAGTGCAATCTGATTAAATAACAAAAAACAACTGTGTTGGCAGTGGGAGGGGCAGTGGTGGGGACAGTAAGGATTCAGCTGGGAGCGCTTAAACATGAGTGAACAATCAGGGAAAATCTGAAAAAACTAAAGATAGAGAAATAGACCTACAGATATTAAGACACAGCAAAGACTGCAGGCTTTATGCAGCAAGATACTACTGGCATAAAACCAAACAGATGAATAGAAGAAAATGGAGAGATCAGAAATAGACCCCACGTAAATATGAAGGGTTGGTATAAGATATAGTTGCAATTCAAATGGCAGGGGGAAGGGAATGATGTGCTCTTCAGTGAATGATGTTAGGAAAAGTGACTAGACAACATGGAAACAAATAAAGCTGAATTCATTTCTTAAACCAAAATTAATTCTAGGTGGCCCCAAAATTTTAATTTAAAAAAGAAACTAAGAAGTATAAAGAAAAAACTGTTTACTTTTTATTCTTGTTTTTTGGCAATCTTGGACATGAAATTCAAATGTTATTTTAAAAACTACATAAAGACTTAAAGATCTTATGACTAAAAACACCAGAAAGTCAAGATACAAATATCACACTGAGAAAAAGCATATTAGCCAAATATATGCCAAACAAAGAACTAACTTCTTTAATATACAAAGAGCTCTTACGAATCAATAAGAACCAAGAATTCAAAAGAAATGTAGACAAACTATAAACAACAAATGCTGGAGAGGGTGTGGAGAAAAGGGAACCCTCCTTAAACTGTTGGTGGGAATGTAAGTTGGTATAGCCATTATGGAGGTTCCTCAGAAAACTAAAAATAGAACTACTGTATGACTCAGTAATATGATCCCACTCCTGGACATATATCCAGACAAACAATAATTCAAAAAGATATATGCACCCCTGGGACTTCCCTGGTGGCACAGTGGTTAAGAATCCACCTGCCAATGCAGGGGACATGGGTTCGAGCCCTGGTCTGGGAAGATCCCACATGCCACGGAGCCACTAAGCCTGTGTGCCACAACTACTGAGCCTGCATGCCTAGTGCCCATGCTCTGCAACAAGAGAAGCCACCGCAATGAGAAGTCTGCTCACCCCAACGAAGAGTAGCCCCTGCTTGCCGCAACTAGAGAAAGCCCGCACACAGCAATGAAGACCCAACACAGCCAAAAAATAAATTTTTAAAAAATTAAAATAAAAAAAGATATATGCACCCCTATGTTCATAACAGCTCTGTTCACAATAGCCAAGACATGGAAACAACCTAAATGTCCATCAACAGATGAATGAATAAAGAAGATGTAGTACATATATGCAGTGGAATATTACTCAGCCATAAAAAAGAACGAAATAATGCCATTTGCACAACGTGGATGGACCTAGAGATTATCCTACTAAGTGAAGTAAGTCAGAAGGAGAAAGACAAATACCACATGATATCACTTATATGTGGAATCTAAAATATGACACAAATGAACCTATCTATGGAACAGAAACAGACTTACAGACATAGAGAACAGATTTGTGGTTGCCAAGGGGTGTGAGTGGGGGAGGGATGAACTGGGAGTTTGGGGTTAGTAGATGCAAGCTATTACATATAGAATGGATGGACAACAAGGTCCTACTGTATAGCACAGGGAACTATCTTCAATGTACTGAGATAAACCATAATAGAAAAGAATATAAAAAAGAATGTATATCTACGTATAACTGAGTTGCTTTGCTGTACAGCAGAAGTTAACACAACATTGTAAATCAACTACACTTCAATTTAAAAAAAAAAGATGCCACCTAATTTCCAGGGCTCAATTTCTTATAAATTAAAAAAAAAGAAAGAAATGTAGCCGTAAAGGATATGAACAAGTAGTTCATAGAAATATGACATACTGTGACTTCCTTGGTGGCACAGTGGTTAGGAATCCGCCTGCCAATGCAGGGCACATGGGTTCGATCCCTGGTCTGGGAAGATCCCACATGCCACGGAGCAACTAAGCCCGTGCACCACAACTACTGAACCTGTGCTCCAGAGCCCATGAGCCACACCTACTGAGCCCGAGTGCCGCAACTACAGAAGTCCACACGCCTAGAGCCCATGCTCCACAACAAGAGAAGCCACCACAATGAGAAGCCCATGCACCGCAATGAAGAGTAGCCCCTGCTCGCCACAACTAGAGAAAGTCCACGTGCAGCAAGGAAGACCCAACGCAGCCAAATAAATAAATAAATATTAAAAAAAAAAGAAATATGACATACAAATGGCCAATAATAAATGACAGGTGTTCAACATCACTGATTATTAAATAAATGCAAGTTAAAACGATACAATTTCTTACTTATTTGGTAAATTCGCAAATAATTATTACTATAATGCTCAGTATTTTGAAAGTTTGAAGAAACAGAAGCCCTTATATGTTGGTGGATTATAATTGGTATGACCAAGCCTGACAACATCAGCATTTTAAATGCTACTTTTTGACTCAGTAGAAGTTTCAATTTTGTATAAACACATACCTGGTTTTCCTGAGACAGTCCCAGTATATACCTGTGCTCTCAGGAGGCCCTCTGAATTAGAATCTGTCTTAGTTTACGTGATAGATTATATGATCACCTTACATTTCTAGATATTAACTCTATAATTAAACTCACATGAGTATTTTAAGTGTACAAGTATCTTAATTAAAGTAGTATTTATTTAAAATGCTGGAAATAATTTAAATGCCCATCAGTAGAGAACTGATTAAATAAATTACAGTTTATCCTTACAGTAGAATTCTAAACAAATGTTAGAAGGAATAAGTTATGTATGAATATTGTGATTCATTTCCTATAAAGAGTTCATAAATACATGCATATCTAAATGCATAGATTTGTTTGCAAAAATACATGGCAAACTGCTAAACAGTGGTCACCTCCAGCAAGCGGCACAGGAGTGGGCTGGAAGACTAAAGAATTTTACCTTTCCCTTTATACAAATCTGAATTTTTTTGTAAATAAGTACTTATTCTTTTACAATCAAATTACTTTCAAAAACCAGATGAAGCTTAATTCTTCTCTACCTAAAAGAGTTGAGCTAATTACTGTCATCATCAACATTAACATCTTCAAAGTGAATCTCAGATATAAATAAATTGATGAAAAGTAAGCCCTTCCTCAGCTGTAACATTTGGGGGCAGAAGTAACAACCAGGGGCAGAAGTACCAGATGGAGAGGACGGGAAGGGAAGTTTAAGGGAGGAAAAATAATTTTCCTTCTGCTCTTCTTAATTCTTAGCTGAGACCCCTGTAATAAAGACAGATAAAGGGTTCTGGGACCCAAATCCAAGGTGTGCTGGGGTTTCCCCCAAACCACCAACAAGCAATTCTTGGACACCAGCTGGGTGTCCGATAATTCAACTCAATCCTGACACTATCTACCTAGAGGTAGTATCAGATTCCGCAGGTTGAGGGCTCAGTCCCACAAGACTGCCTTCCACTTCAGATGCCAATTGCAAGCCCACGTTGTTACCTGTGCTTCTGACTTACTGGCTAAAAATCAGAAGTTCCCACAACCCCCTCACTGGGTTCAATTAATTTGCTAGAGCAGCTCACAGAACTCACTAGGTTACCAGTTTATTACAAAGGATACTGAAGGATACAAATCAAGAGCCAGATGAAGAGAAACTATGTAAGGTGGGGGGAGAGCAGGGATAGGGGTGTTGTTGCAGGTGAATCCATCATTCAGGTAATGCTTGAAACCCAGCTGGGTTTCTCCTGATTTCTCCCCAAAGCGTGAGTCTAACAACTGAAAATGGGGTGCAGGGCAAATCCTGGCCAGGGGCCATTAACCTCACCTCATGTACCGACCAGAGAAGTACACTCTGAAGAGGTTGGTAGGGAGGCTCACAGGCGACTGGTGTCATTTCCTTTTCATTTTGTCCATTTTAAGCTTTTGTAACCTTTCAAAAGTGCCTGGTGTTGAGTGCTTAACTTAGTAACTTGGTTGAAAGGGGCGGGCGGGCCAAGGAGGGCTGCGAAGGGCTGTCGGTGGAGTCCCTCAGGCTAGCTAGCCCACAAGCCATTCTGCAGCGCCTGGGTTAACCTCTGAGCATAGCAGCTTCCTCACCTGCAGAAAGGTGATGATACTTACCACCCAGAGGTGTCAAGCGTATTCAATAAGATACATCACATCCGGGCCATGGGAGGCCCTCACTAAATGATTGTATAAAAGGAGGGGGGTCGAACAAGATGGTCTCTGAGGCCGCTTCCATCTCGAACATTAAATGAACTATAACTACATCCACTCACCTCATCATCGTTCAAGACATATTTATTGCAGATCATGCAGGCCCTCTAAAGAGCCAAGAGCGTCTTCTTATGTGACCTTGATACAGGTAGGTGCTCAGGGGGGGTGTTTGTCACATTAGGAAGGTGTGTACATTGTTCCCCAGAGACCCAGGTTCCGAGGGAGCTGGAGGAATGGTCAGCAGCTCTGATTAAGTGTCACCAAAATGGTATTTGCTCCTTCTGGGGCCTCGGGTTTGGACAGGAAGTAAGACTACAAAGGACCTCTAGAATGGGGGAGCTGCAGGAAGCGGGTGAACCTGAGACCCTCACTGTGGCTTCTGCCAAGTGCATGAGCTAGGCAGATGGGCATGCTAACTTTGGGTCCAGGGGGGACAGAAATGTGTGTTTTATTGTGGTTTGAGAGTCATTGTGGTTTGAGGAAATGACATTACGGTGGGTTAATGGCAGACAGTGCTTTTCTCCCTTGACTAATATCTTTGAGGATTATATTAATTTTTAAGTCAACAGAACGGTTATTAAATTAGTACCCTTTTGGAAAACAGTCTGGCAGTACATTTTTAGTGTTATATCTTTTGGCACATGGCCTTTTCTATTTTATCCTGTCCATTATCTTCCCCTAGTCATGGCAGGGTACCAAATGGGCCCCAAATCTCCCACATACCCAGAAGATTTAAATTTAACCTTTGGAAGAAGGGAGTGACGTGTAAATATGCCTTCTCATCTAGGATTCTTATTTTAATCACATAATTAATTATAGACAAATACTGGCATAAAGATGTCCATGACAGTCTTATGTATAAGAATGAAAATTTGGAAACAATCCAATGTCAACAGCAGAGAAAAGATTAAGTAAATTATGTTCCATCAACTAAAAAGAATATTTGGCAACCATTTACTATGACTGTCATAGGCTGGGGGGAAATAAATACACTCTTTCATGTTATTAGAGGGAGTATAAACTGGTACAAATCTTCTAGAGGTAAACTTACCAGTATGTATCAAGAGTCTGAAAAAGATGTGCACATATGATTTAATTTTAGAAATCTGTCCTAAGGAAATGATTAAAAATGGATTCCATTTACAATAGCAAAAGATGGTGGGGGAAAATCCCATAGACTTCCAGTAACAGGGAATTGGTTCAATAGGTTTTGGTATACCCCCCCACCAACAGTATACATTGCAATTGTCTTAAAAGATGTAGAAATGTATTTTTTTAACATGGGAAGATGTTCGCCATACACAGTTAAGTGAAACAACAACAACAACAACAGGCTACAAATTAATATGTGCACTGTGATTCCATTTTTGTTTATCTAGATGTTCTAATTTGTCTTAATGAATAATTATTACTTGTGAAATCAAGAAAAAATAACATTAGCAATATTAGCTATGAAAGCTGTGTAGCAGCACAGAAAATTACTTGCACAATAATGGGAGGAAAGGGGCTTCCCTGGTGGCGCATTGGTTAAGAATCCACCTACCAATGCAGGGAACACGAGTTCAAGCCCTGGTCTGGGAAGATCCCGCATGCCACGGAGCAACTAAGACCATGTGCCACAGCTACTGAGCCTGCGCTCTAGAGCCCGCGAGCCACAGCTACTGAGCCTGCGTGCTGCAACTACTGAAGCCCGCGCACCTAGAGCCTGTGCTCTGCAACAAGAGAAGCCATCGCAATGAGAAGCCCACGCAACGCAACAAAGAGTAGCCCCCGCTCACTGAAACTAGAGAAAGCCTGTGTGCAGCAAGGAAGACCCAACACAGCCAAAAATAAAAATAAATAAAATAAATAAATTTTAAAAAAATAATGAGAGGAAAGAGCAGGATAAAAATTGTATATACTCTGTAATTGCAGTTATGTAAAAATTATGGAGCTTGACAAGAAAAGCATATCGAAAAATAAAAACAGCTATTTGTTAGGATGGGGAGATTATGAGTGATTTTCCATCCTTTCGGTTATTACTATGTTTATGTAATTTTTATTTTTCAAGTAGAAAAAACTCCTTTGAGACTTTTTCCTCTGTAGCCTTTCCCCTGCTTGGAATGGTTGTCTTTAGGAAACGCAAGGCTACTTACTAAAAATAATGCCTTACAATGGGCCTAGCTCTTTCCAGCTTCCTTTACTTCTGTTGGGTGAAGTCTATCATGGTGACCCCTTCTCCTTTTATAGGCCTGTACATCTCTACCCTATTGCTATCAACTTGGACCCCTGACCCCAAGCACCCAGATGCTATTGAGCTAACCAGCCCCTTTTGGCTATCCCAGAGCCCATGGATCAAATTTGCCAGCTTTGAACCTTAATGTCTCAGGGTTTTGCAGGGGCAGAATGACCACCTAACATACACCACTAATAATGGACTGACGCATGTTTAACCCCTCCTAAAACAGGTGCTTGCATACACAGCCCTTGAGAGTATATTCCTTTGGGGGAAACAACTTGGCAACTGTATGGAAAGACTTTTAAATGTTTACAGCCTTTGGTCTAGTAATTCTGATCCTAAGGTGTTATAAAATAATAAATATATAAAGATATGGGTACAAGATATACCGCTCAATATTTTTTATACTAGTAAAACATTGGAAATAATCTAAATGTCCGACAATGGGATCTTGGTTAGGTAAACTACGGCACATGATAAGCTTGCCATGTAAAATACAGGTTGCCCAGTTAAATAAGAATTTCTAAATTTTTTTTAGTATATCCGAAATATTGCATGGGATATACTTATTCTAAAAAAGTATATTTGTTGTTTATCTGAAATTTAAATTGGAACATAGTTATGCTAAAAAATTATTCATTGTTTATCTGAAATTCCAATTTACCTGGACATCTGGTATTTTTATTTGCTAAATCTGGCCACCCTACACATTCATATAATAGAACACTATGTAGCCATTAAAACTCGTGTTTTTAGAGCAGGGGCTTCAAATTGTGCTTCTTCTCTCCCTATGCTTTAGCTAGAACATGGCATCTTTTATTTATTTTAAATTTTAGCCTTCCGCATAAGATTTGGTTTGAAAATAAGGGTTCCATTGCTAAAAGAAGGTTGAAAAACACTGTTTTAGAAAACTATTTAACAACAGGAGACAGTGCTATAAAATAATAAGTAGAAAAATTCATGTTAAAAATCGGTATGATTCTAGGTTTGCATATACACACGCACATATGTGGAGAGAGAGAATGGCAGAGTGTGAGAGAAAGATACAAACACTCTGGAAGAATCCTTTTTTTGGCTGCGAGGCACACGGGATCGTAGTTCCCTGACCAGGGATAGAACCCATGACCCCTGCAGTGGGAGCACGGAGTCCTAACCACTGGACTGCCGGAGAATTCCCAAGAATCCTTTTTTTTTTTTTTTTTTAAAGTTATTATCTCTGGATGTTGGGATTATAGGTGATTTTTAGAAGATTTCTAGAAGACTTTTTCAGATTTTCTATGATGAACTAAATGCATTTATTTTGAAAATATTACTATTAGAAATATCTAGCCTCTCAGATGACATTAGTACTTTAACATCATTAAGCCTCTATGTCTGAGATTCTTCAATTTGGGAGTTATGAACTCTTTGGGGATCTAATGAAGTCTCTCTGTCCTAGACTCAGAAGGTATTTTCACAGAAAATTCTGCATACAGTCCCCCCTCTCATTCCTTCTTGTTAAGAACCCCTCCTTAGATTCTAGAATGCCATTCTTTTATTCTGCTTGCTCATAAAGCTACTTACTCTGTCCCTGTGGCAGTTGTTCTTAACCTTTTTTGGGGGGTGGGGGGTGGGGCAGTGGTCTCACACCTGCTCTGAGATCCTATTTAAAGCTATGGACTCGCCTAAGAAAAAAAAGCACACATGAACCCAAATGCCGCTGCAGGCGGTTTCTGAGGCTCACAAACTCCCTGAGGTCCATTCTCGGACTCCAGGTCAGAACCTCTGGTGTAATCCCAAGCCTCTGGCACTCACTGGAGCCCTGACTTGGTTAATTCCCTTTAGGGCCAAACTGGTTAAATATAGCCTTTGAAAAACGGAACAGAGCCAGGGATAGAATCTAGCTCAGCATTCCCAGGGCACCATCACACAGCAAGCACTTCTAAAGCTCTGTGTGTGTGTGTGTGTGTGTGTGTGTGTATGAGAGAGAGAGAGAAAGATGCAGAGGAAGAGCTTTTTGCACCCTGAGTGCTGCTGAAAAACATTAGAGTTGAGAGAATTCCTTGGACGGGAAGAAGAACCAGAGGGAGATCCAAAGCTGGTACCTCTTGCTTTGTATGATCTGTGCCTGGGATGGCTGAATGCGGCAGGGAGAGGGTGTGGGAGTGGAATACAGAGTACTGTGTCAACTCCAAGTTGGCCGCCCACTCCTTTTAATAGCTCTTAAGCAGCGACTTAAGTAACATGAACCAACCTCTTTTATGGCCCTGAAAACCTTGACAAGGGTTGACAAGGTGTGGGAGAGGGCTGGGAGCCTGGGAGGACAGCCCCACGGAGGGCGGGGTAATTTGGTAGTAGCTATTGGAATGTTAAACGTGCACACCCTCCTATCTAGCAGCTCTACATCTTGGCATCTCTTAAAAAACAAACAAACAAACAAACAAACTTAACCTACATACCCAAGGAGGAATGAACAAGGTATTTGTTTGGAGCGTGGTAACCGACACAAAGTTATCTCCGATCCATTATACATTTTAAACCAAAACATAATCAGCAAACCCTATGAACATAACACAAATTTAAGTTTCTTTTCCTAGGGAAAAACACAACAATATTCTGCATAGGGCAAGTTCCAAGCTCGGGCTAAAGCTGCCTTTATCTTTTTCACCTCATTCCTATGTACTCAGAGGATCACAAGACCAGCAAGTGCCTACGACAGCCCTGTACAGCGGCAGGAGCCTGGGCTTGGAAGCTCATGTTAAGACTAAAACGGATGTCCTTCCAGTGGGAACACCAGTTGCTTTTTCTCTTTGCTTTCATCTTGACAAAAAGATCTTAAAGTTTATCTGGAAGAACATCTGAAAAGAGCCCTGGGCTCTCTAGAATAGACCTCTCCTCTGCCCCACACCCCTAAAAGAAGGCAAATAACAATGGAAGAGATTTGCCTTGCCGGTTATTAAAACTAACTCTAGGACTTCCCTGGTGATGCAGTGGTTAAGAATCCGCCTGCCAATGCAGGGGACATGGGTTTGAGCCCTGGTCCAGGAAGATCCCACATGCCGCGGAGCAACTAAGCCTGTGCGCCACAGCTACTGAGCCTGCGCTCTAGAGCCCACGAGCCACAACTACTGAAGCCTGCACCCCTGGAGCCCGTGCTCCGCAACAAGAGAAGCCAACGCAATGAGAAGCTCGTGCACTGCAACGAAGTGTAATCCCCGCTAGCCGCAACTAGAGAAAGCCTGCCCGCAGCAACAAAGAACAAACGCAGCCAAAAATAGATAAATAAATAAATAAAAATTAAAAAAAAAAACTAACTCTAAAGCCACTTAATCAAAACAATATGGTAATGGCTGAGGAAAAGACAAAACAGATCAGTGGAACAAAATATGATCTAGAAATAATATATATGAGATCTCAGTATGTGACATATGAGCATTCTAACTCAATAAGGAAGATAGCTTGGCATAAATAGTGTTGACATAACTGGCTACTCATATGGAAGAAAACAAAATTAGGTCCTCACTTCATAACAGGTACTAAAATAAATTCCAGATGAATTTTAAATATAAATATTTTTAAAACAATAAAAATATTATAATAAAATTTAGAGTAACTGAATGTTGAGGAAGATCCTTAAGAAAGGCAGGAAGCCCATAAGCCATTAAGGAAAAAGTAAATAGATTGGACTTTACAAAAATTAAGAATTTTCCTATGGCAGAAATACTATTAAATTCAGAAGACAAATAATATCCTATGATTCAATAACTCATTATTTATTCCACATTTGACAGATAAAAATTAATCTCTGAAATATGAAAAAGACAACCCAAATAACTGGGCAAAGGATACGGACAATTCATTAAAGGGGAAATACAAATTGCCAATGAACATATGAAACAACTGATAGGTAAAAAATCAAAATAAAATAAGATGCCATTTTCATCTATCAGATGGGCAAAAATCAAAAAAGAATAATAAGGGCTTCCCTGGTGGTGCAGTGGTTGAGAATCTGCCTGCCGATGCGGGGGACACGGGTTCGGGCCCTGGTCTGGGAGGATCCCACATGCCACGGAGCGGCTGGGCCCGTGAGCCACAATTACTGAGCCTGCACGTCTGGAGCCTGTGCTCCGCAACAGGAGAGGCCGCGATAGTGAGAGGCCCGCGCACCGTGATGAGGAGTGGCCCCCACTTGCCACAACTGGAGAAGGCCCTCGCACAGAAACGAAGACCCAACACAGCCATAGAATAAAAAATAAATAAATTAAAAAAGAATAATAACACCCAGTGTTGATAAGGCTGCAGGAAACACAGCTAGCGGAGGTATTCATTTCCACCACCTGGGGGAAAATAATTTGGCAAGGTGTGTTTAAATTTAAAATATACAAAACTTTGACCAGTAATCCTAGTTTGGGAACTTTATGCAACAGAAATAAAGGCATGAGTGCAAAGTCCTATGTATAAGAGTGTTTATTATAGCATTGTGTATATTGGCAAAGATTTGAAACACCCTGAATGCCGATTAGTGGGGAATGGGTAAACAATTGTGTTAAGGCCATTCCAAGGAAGAGGTACATCTAAGCACATTGTTCTGAAGAGATGTCCCCAATATTTTAAGAGGAAAAGCAAGCTGAGGAATCATTTATAAGGTTCCATTTTCTGTGTTAAGAGAGAGCAAGGGAGAGAAAGCTAGCTATGTATAATGTGTATATGCATTTCTATAACCATAGAGAAAAGAATAGGAAATTCTATAGTAGGCTGTTAATATTTAGCTCAGGGAGATGGGATTGAAGTGGGGTGGGAAGAAGGGGCATGAAGAGAGAGTTTTAACTTTTTCTTTAGATAGCTCTGTATCACTGCACGTGTTAAAACAGGCATATGTTGCTTCTGTGACTTTTAAAAATCTAATAATCCTTTTTAAAGAAGAAAGAATATGGGTTTTAATTCTTGGTTCCACCCCTCATGAACTGTCTGACCTGACGTTCTTGCTATAAAATGGGCACAATTCCTGCCTCTACCTCAGGCTCCCAGGAGGATTAAATGAAGTCACGTGAGCAAAGAGCTGTCCCCAGAGAAAACAAGGCCCAGAAAATAGAGGTACTTCATCTGAGGCTATGAATGAGATGAGGGACGGAAACGGGACTGTCAGAGTCCCCTGGTTCTCAGGGGGGAGCCCCCCCACCCCCTGTCCTGAGCAGCTCTTATTCCATTGGAGGAGTCTGCCAAGCTCCAGTGCTTCCGGCGTCCTCCAGTTGGACCAGTTAGGGGCACAGCCCACAGCCCTGAAACCAAGCACTGCTAATCGGCCTTCTCAGGGATGGGCCAACCAATGCTCTTGGCCTCTGCCACTGGGCAGTCACTCCTTCCCTCCCCTGTCCCAGGGACTCCACAATGGACCAGCCCCTCCTCCACCTTCAACTCCCACCACCCACCAAGAGCCTAGCCCTCAGCCCTCCTCTCATGGGCCCCAAACTGACGCCCAGGACTTCAAAAGTCAGTGAAATCCGAGGGGTCGCATCTAAAGCCAGCCTACCCCTCTTCCCCTCCAGCCCCACTGTGGATGCTGTGAACATTCTGCAGATGCCTCAATGGCCATCCCCCAAATCTACATGCAAAGTTTCTCCTGCAGGCTTCAAACATCACCCTGGGCTCTGAGTGGGCAAAGGCAAGAATGGTTTTCCGAGAGATCAGAGAATGTCACCTGGATCCCTGGTGACGCCAGGGACAGCAAAGGAGAGAATGGCTTCGCTCTAGTCAGACTCTGGTCAGGGTTTCCATTCTGAGTCCACATGTTTGTATGAGTACATGGGTGCATAAGTCTGTCTGCACGGGTATGCTGGTGGGTGGCACAGGTATGCTTACGTATATACATGGGCACAAGCTTTTGTGAGGACGTGGGCATGCTGTGTGCATCAGGACATACGTGTGTGTGTGCATGCGCAGATGTGGCACATGCACGTCTACTTTAAATGTTTAAATATAAAAGCTCTTTAAGAAGGCAGAGGGGTTCACCCCAAAGATTAGAGATTTGCTTATTTTGGCATTGACTTCTTTTGTGTGCAAATTTCTGAACCATTTGTGACATACGGCAGCACACTAAGAAACGTCCCTCCCTGAAGTTTGCACACGTATGTGCTGAGAGCCACCACCTGGGCAGGTCTTCATCCCTTCATTTTGCTTCTGGGGCTGATAGAATTCTTTCATCAACCGCGAACAGCTCCATCAGACCCTGAAACGTGGCCACCTTGGTGTCTTAGGGACGGAACCCAGGGGAGGCCCCTCTGGCACCACCTCTACCACCGTCACCCTGACAGCCACACAGAGAAGCTGGAGGTTCTCGGCAGCCAGCCCCGGGCAGTGTGAGTCACCGTGACTGATCAGGGAGGAAAGAAAAGAAGGATGGGGGGAGGAGTGTAGTTGCTCCAGGACCGGGTCGGGGGAAGGGAGAATCTGCCCACCTGCCCTCATTCTCAGAGCCCACGTCAATTAAGTAAAGGGGGACGTCAGTGCTTATCAAAGGAAGGCCCATGAACCTCAAGAATATGAGGTAATCCAGCCAAGGATCCACAAAGACATGAGATAATCACAGAGCATCTTCCTTTTGTTCAAAGATCTGGGAGCTAGCTATTTTTCTACTACACAAGAAGTAGGTACAAACTTCTCGTACATCTTTAAACGAAACAGGAGACTCCCACAGCTCTGTGGGCCTCAGGTCCTGCCCCAGAGCCCCGGAGGGATGTGTCCCCTCTCCTCAGGAAGGTGACAGGCTTTGGGAACAGGCCCTGGGAGCCCTGCAGGGGTGCATCCCAGGATGCCAGTGGTGAGGGGAGTAAGTGGCAGGGCTGCAGACTCTGGCAGGACCTCCAAGGGACCTGGCCCAAGAGTTTTACTCAATATGCTTATTTTTTTGTAGTTCTATTTTATTAATTTTTAAAAATATCTTTATTGGAGTATAGTTGATTTACAATGTTGTGTAAGTTTCTGCTGTACAGCAAAGTGGATCAGTTATACATATACATATATCCCCTCTTTTTTAGATTCTTTTCCCATATAGGTCATTACAGAGTATTGAGTAGAGTTCCCTGTGCCGTACAGTAGGTTCAGTATGCTTTTCAGAGGCTCTGTGTAGGGTTCTGAGAGGCAGCAAGACTGGGTCTGAGTCCTAGCTCCTCGTAGGGGGCACGTTGGATAACTTTACCCAGCCTCAACCTCTGCACCTGCAGAATGGGGACACTGACAAAATCTGCTCCACGAGGGCTTTATGAGAATTCACTGAGATAATTCCGCAAAGCACAGTGCCTGGCACTCCCCGGATCCCAGCCCTGTTGGCTAAAGCCTTTGTTGCAACAGAATCACTGTGCAACTTCTCCCTCTGCGCCCCCAGCATCCTTCAGTCCCTCACAGGGGTTCATCCCCAGGCACTCCCAGTAAACCGGCTCCACGCAAATCTCTGTCTCAGAGCCTGTTTCCTGGGAACCTAAGAATCTAGGTGAGATTCCTTAGGGAGCCAGAGAAGACAGAACAAACAAGAGAACCAAGCCCTGAGTCCTGGCCCTCCAAAGTTTAAGGGTCAGGGAGGAGGAAGCCCCAGCACCGAGAGGGGAGGGAATGGCCGGCCGAGTGTGGTCTCTCAGAAGCCGAGAGTGACAGGGAAAAGAGAGAGTGACCAACAGTGTCAAAAGCAGCTGATAGAAAAGAAGGATGAGGACCCAGATTTAATGATGGGATCTAGTCACGTGGAGGTCATTGGTGACCTTGACAAGAGCGTTTCAAAGGAATAGTAGGGACAAAAACCTGATTGAAGTAGATCAAGAAAGAATGGAAGCATAGACTTTCCAGTTTGTTATTTTAATCATAGCACGGAGACCCAGAAACAGCATTCTGCTTCCCCAGGGCCGCTGCACACACCAAGATGGGTCCCTAGGGGTGGACACCTGCCCTGTCCACCTCAGTCTCGACCTCACGCAGAAGGTCTGCACACTCTATCCAGATTTTCCAGTTGTTCCCAGCGGTAGGGCTGCTCTGATACCTCTTAGCTAGAAGCAGCAGTGCAAGGCCTCAGCCGGCCGCTCATGGGTGATGTCTAGAGCTGAGTCTCAGGATCTCTGAGGACACAGGATGTAGTTCTCATCACTGGGCCTACCTCTGCAGGACAAAAGCTTCCAGCCCTCCTCCGACACATGCCCTGCTGCAGCCCCAGTGCCAGAGAAGGCACCCAGTAAAGCCTGTACCAGATCTTCCCACTGGGGCCCCAAATTTAGTTTAATAAATTAAATCTTCTGCCACAGAGACCACTAACTCACAACAGCTGTTGCCATGGCAACCAAGCAGCCAGCCTGCTGTTCGAGCTAACAGCCACAAGCCTCCCGCTGGCTATTTGGCTTGGTGAACCCAGGGGAAGATGCCCCTAAAGTGTCTGCGAGGCTGGAACATGGTGGGGGGATGTGGGAAGTGAGAGGGGGGGACAGGAGGGTGTTTGTGAGGTGCAGCCCTCAGGGCTCTTGCAATTGTTCCACAATTCTCCACCAACAGGTTGGGGTTGGGAGAGCTGTAAAGAACTCGTGCCAGAGGGGTCCCCAGTCTTCTTGTGATGTAGGCCATTTCTCCAGCAATACCCACCTACCCCCTCCACTCCTTTTCTGAAAGGTGAAGGAGGGAGGGGGACTTCAAGGGGCAGAGAGGGGACCACACACAGCCAGGAGAAAAAAGGGCACTGGGCCTGAGACAACCCCACTCCAAACAGAGTGTGTTGGCAGGCCCCATGGTTGCTCTTGACAAGGGCGCTGTAACCCCTGGGTCCTCCTGATTGGTCTCGAGAGAAGCCGTTTGTTTGAACCAATCCTGAAAGTCTTTAATCTGAAGTATAGTTTAGTGACCAGGGGTTTTGAAGTCACACAGATAAGAGTTCAAGCCTCGGCTCCTTCTCTTACTGTTTAATATTAGGCAAATTACTTAACCTCTGAGCCTCAGTTTTTTTCAGATGTAAAATGCAATGAGCATAAGACCAATGTCATAAAATTATTTCCAGGATTAACTGAGATTAAGCCCAAAAAGTATGCAACACACAAGTGCCTGGCACACAGCAATCTCACAGTAAATGGGGAGTACTGTGGTTATTATTGCTATTGTTATTATCATCAATGATAATTATGTTGATTAACAGACCTAGAATGTTGAAGACATAATTGAGAGACAAAAGAACTGAGAAGGATAAAAGCAAACCCCAGCACAGTATATACATTAAGTATCATTTTTGTTTTAAAAAATGTTAGCAATGGAAAACAGCATGGCAGTTCCTCAAAAATCTAAAAATAGAATTGCTGTATGATCCAGCAATCCCACTCCTGGGCATATACCCAGACAAAAGTATAATTCAAAAAGAGACATGCACGCCTATGTTCATAGCAGCACTATTACAATAGCCAAGACAAGAAAACAACCTAAATGTCCATTGACATTTACATATATGTATATATACATTGTCCATTTATATATATATGTATGTAAAATGGAATATTACTCAGCCATTAACAAGAATGAAATAATGCCATCTGCAGCAACATGGGTGGATCTAGAGATTATCATACTAAATGAAGTAAGCCAGAAAGAGAAAGACAAATACCATATGATATCACTTATATGTGGAATCTAAAATATGACACAAATGAACATATCTATGAAACAAAAACAGACTTACAGACATAGAGAACAGACTTGTGGTTGCCGGTGGGGCGCGGGGGTGCTGAGGGAGAGAAGGATTGGGAGTTTGGAATTAGCAGATGTAAACTATTATATATAGGATGGGTAAACAACAAGGTCCTACTGTATAGCACAGGGAACTATATTCAATATCCTGTGATAAACCATAATGGAAAAGAATATGAAAAAGAATATATATGTATAACTGAGTCACTTTGCTGTACAGCAGAAATTAAACACAACATTGTAAATCAACTATACTTCAATAAAATTTAAAAAACTGTTAACAATGGATATCTTTAGGTGATGGCACTATGTTTTCTTTGATTTTTGTCTTTCCAAGTTTTCTGAACGGAACAGGTATTACTTCTGTAATTAGAAAAAAAAACGCTTTTATAAAAGGTCAGAGATGAGCATTAAAAATGAGCTACAGACTGAAAACCATTGAAGGGTATACTTTAAACGGATGAATTGTATGGTGTGTGAATTATATCTTAAAGAACTGTTGCCAAAAAAAGCCTTAAAAAATGACTCAAGGTGGTCAGGCAATAACTCATTCAAAAATTCTTAACATAAAGATGTATAAACTAAAGCAAAATAAGAAGGGCAAGAAAGAAAGAAAATGAGGCAAGAGCTGACAAACAGAACTATTATGTAAGGTTAAAAAACTGGATAGCTCACGCTATTGGCGAGGCAATGCGGAATCAAATCCTTGCATAGATTGCTGGTGGGTATAAAATGGTACAACTGTTAAACAGGACAAACCACTGAAAACCACAAATGCTACAAATGCATACACTGTCTGGCCCAGCAATTCAATTTTAGGAAATGTAGCCTATAGATACTCTGTGTAAGTGAGAATTGATGTATATACAAGTTTATGGACCACAGCATTGCCTATAATAGTAAAAAACTGGGAACAGCCCAAATGTCCACCAGTAGGTGGCTGTTTGACTAAGCTATGGTACATCCATACAATGGAATAGTATAAGCTGTAAAAATAAAGATAAAAGAATAAGGAAACTAACTATGCTCTGATATGGAAAGATTTTTAAGCTATATTATTAAGTTAAAAGCATCAAAGTACAAAACAGTATTATAGTAAACATGCTACCATTTATGTAAAACGCGGGCAAAGATTAGATATTCCTATTTTCTTACATATGCACTCTGGAAGAATACATGAAAATAACAGAAGTTGGAGGGCACTGAGTGAAAACTGAGCAGATGGGGAATAGAACTTTCCAGAATGAAACGTTTCACTGTATACCTTTTTATACTCTTTGATCTTAGAATCTTATGAATATATAACTGATTAAAGTTAAATAAAAGTTTATACACTTAAAGGAAGAAGTTAAGGAGTGCAATGATATGCTGTCTGGGAGGGATCTAGATGAAGCAATGATGGTGGATGTTAACGTTAAACGTTAAAGCTCGCAGATGGGTCTGTGGGGGTACACTGTATGTCTGAGAATTTTTCACAGTAAATTATCAAAAATGTAAAAGGTATTCATGGGACTTCCCTCGTGGTGCAGTGGTTGGGAATCCGCCTGGCAATGCAGGGGACACGGGTTCAAGCCCTGGTCCGGGAAGATCCCACATGTTGCAGAGCAACGAAGCTGGTGCGCCACAACTACTGAGCCTGTGCGCCACAACTACTGAAGCCCACGCGCCTAGAGCCTGTGCTCTGCAACAAGAGAAACCACCACAATAAGAAGCCTGCACACTGCAACAAAGAGTAGCCCCCGCTTTCCGCAATTAGAGAAAGCCGGCATGCAGCAACAAAGACCCAAAGTAGCCAAAAATAAATAAATTAATTAATAAAATAAAATAAAATAAAAGGAGCTCCCCTGGTGGCACAGTGGTTAAGAATCTGCCTGCCAATGCAGGGGACATGGGTTCGAGCCCTGGTCTGGGAAGATCCCACATGCCGCAGAGCAACCAAGCTGGTGCACCACAACTACTGAGCCTGCGCTCTAGAGCTCCCGAGCCACAACTACTGAGCCTGCGTGCCACAACTACTGAAGCCTGTGCACCTAGAGCCTGTGCTCCGCAACAAGAGAAGCCACCGCAATGAGAAGCCTGCACACGGCCAAGAAGAGTAGCCCCTGCTCGCCGCAACTAGAGAAAGCCCTCGCACCGAAACGAAGACCCAACACAGCCAAAAATAAATAAATAAATAAATAAAATTTTTAAATAAATAAATAAATAAATAATTTAAAAATAAATAAAGTAAAAGGTATTCATAATAGTCAAATGTTGGAAATAATCTAAATGTTTATCAACTGGTAAATGGATAAACAAAATGTGGCCTAGCCATACGATGGAATACTAATCATCAATAAAATGCAACAAACTACCAATAAGCAAACCGCAACCTGGATGAACCTCAAAAATATCACGCTAAGTGAAAGAAGCCAGACACATATAGCCAGACGTATATTGTATGATTCCATTTCTGGGAAATGTCCAAATAAGGCAACTCCATAGAGACAGAGAGTAGATGAGTGGTTGCCTAGGGCTGGGACTGGGAAGGGGAAGTGACTGTAAATGGGCAGGGGGGCTCTTTCTGGGATAACAGGAATGCTCTATACTTGCTTATGGTGATGGCTGCACAACTCTATAAATTTAGTAAAAGTCATTGAATTGTGCACTTAAAATGAATGAATCTGGGGAGTTCCCTGGCAGTCCAGTGGTTAGGACTCTGTGCTTTCACTGTCAAGGGTGTGGGTTCAATCCCTGGTTGGGGAAATAAGATCCCACAAGCTACGCAGTGCGGCCGAAAAAAAAAAAAAGAATGTAATTTATGCTGTGTAAATTATACCTCATTAAAGTCACTTTAAAAAGTGAAGGAGAAATAGAGTCACAGATGTAGACAACAAGCTTATGGTTACCAAGGGGGTAAGGGGGACAGATAAATTGGGAGATTGGGATTGACATATACACACTACTATATATAAAATAGATAACTAATAAGGACCTACTGTATAGCACAGGGAACTCTACTCAATACTCTGTAATGACCTATGTGGGAAAAGAATATAAAAAAGAGTGGATGCATATGTATAACTGATTCACTTTGCTGTACATCTGAAACTAACACAACGTTGTAAATCAACTCTACTCCAGTAAAAATTAATTTTTTAAAAAAGTGAAAGAATTGGGGCTACTAAGGAGTGGTAGTGGTTAAGTGCAAGGGTCTTGGCATTAGACTCGTTGGGTTAAAATGTCAGCTCTCATGTACAATGCTTGGTGTCAGTCTATTTATCTCTTGTAAAAATAAAATACAGTGTGTATGTGTGGAAAAAAATGTAAATGTGATATATAGTACAAATATATATATATATATGTTTAGGAAAATATAAATTGTATATATTACATTAAAAAGGCATCAAGTCATTAATTTAAAAAAAAAAAAAAAAGTCAGCTCTCCCAGTTCAGCTGAGCAAGCTACTTCCTTCCAATGTCCACACCGTAAAGTAGGTCTGTAATAACTAATGCTTACTATAATGCCAGGCATTATTCCAAATTCTTTACATATGTTTACCCATTTAATAAGCCTTACACTCTTCCATGGTGATCATTTTAATCATTTCACAAATGAGGAAACTGGGCACAGAGAGGTTAAGTGACTTGCCCATGGTCACACCAGGTCGCACAGCTAGCAAGCAGAAGAGCAGGTAGCCTGATTTTAAGGGCCGAGTGCTGAACCACCTGACTGCAATACCTCACAATGACACCACCTAACTCAGGTTATTATGAGAACTAAATAAAAATAATTAATACAAAGTGCTTGACCTACATTAAGTACTCAGTAAATGCTAGCCAGGGAAGAAACCACCATCTAATTGACTCAAATGGCTTGTGTTTGTCCAATTGTATTTTGAAATGTTCAGAGAATAAAGAGCCAAGCCTCTTTAAGAAACAGTCTGAAAGGAAAGTGCTAAACCCTACAGAGCAGCCGTAAAGAAATCTCTTTTCTATCTGGTTTAGATATTAAGGAATGGAGAGAGTAGGGAGAAGCCAATGCTATTCCTAATATGTACTTAAGTGCCTGGGTTTCTTTATAAGGCGGTGGGACAGTGTGCTGAGTCTGGAGCCCAGTCTTTGGGGCAAAACAGAACCAGTTTAATCCCAGCTCCTCCACAGATTTGGCCATCCAATCAGTGACAAGATACTTAACTTCTATTGAGTCTCAGCTTCCTCATCTGTAAAATGGGTTGAAAAAAAAAGAGGACCAGCTTGGGGGTTGAAAGGATTACATAATATGTATAAAGTGATCAGCACAAGTTCACGACACATACTTAGGGCTTAATAAATGAAGGCGCTTGTCTTCTATCTAATTTTCTTATCACCTACGGGTATATTTCTCATTGTAGATCATTAAGGAAGCATTGCACTTGTAGAGGAAGATTAACCAAATGTCTTGTGGTCCCAACACTGTGATTTGACATTGGGACAAGGCTGCCCAGTGGGCCAACCCTGTCCTCACCCTGGAGGGGAGCCGGGAACTACGGTCACTGTCCCCAGGAGGCATCTGCCAGCCTCTCCACAGGGCCTGCAAACCAGATGGGTGATGGGAAGCCAACCTCACCAGACTAAAAACCAAAGGAAGGATGGGCTTTACTTAGATCTGTGAGTTTGGTAGAAGATTACTGTGGGTAGGATGGAATAATTCTCCATCTCCCCTGAGAGCAGAAGAAGAGCAGCTGGGTCTAGGCTGGGCCAGGAGGCTGGCCAAGTTAGCCACAAAGAAGGACTTCTGCGGCCATAAGACCAATGCAGGGTGTGGAAGGAGACAGGGGACAAGGGACAGCTGAGGGGCAGTCAGTTACGCTCCCCTGGGCTCTGGAATGGTGCTCCCACGCCCTGCCCTGCCTGCCTCAGCTTCGGTCTCCTCTCCCAGGAGGAGCAGGGCCCAGCACGAGCAATACCATCAAGCAGCTGACCCACCTTTTCCCTCCATCCCAGGGCATAGGTCATAATGGTAAACAAAGAGGTGGTCTGGCCAATGGGCTAAGAGCACTAACTGAAGAATGAGACAAGTTATGTGGGGGTCCCAGTTCTGCCCCTGACTAGCTGTGTAGCCTTGGGCAAGTTACTTAACCTCTCTGTGCCCCAGTAACTATCCCACAGGGATGCTGGGAGAAGAAAACAAGATCATGTGTGTAAAATGCTTAGGCCGGTGCTGGGCACAGAGTTACTGCTCCACAAATAGCACTATTATTAAGCTAGCATTGAGGCTGAGATAAAGCCATCCACAGGTCCTCTTTCCCACCCCAGGTTCCTGTCTTAAAGAGGGACACAGCAGGATGCCACCTGGTCTGTGCCCAGGAGGGGCATCCAAACCCCTCTCAAGTTAGCAGTTCCTGGGGGGTCCCACTTACCATACCCACTACAGTGACGACTGTGGTTCCTTATGCTTTTACGGCACTGGACAGTTTGTAAAGCAGTTTCACATGCACTATCTCATCTAAGCCCATGTGTATTATAATTGCGGTTCTACAGATTGGGAAATGGAGAGATTCAAGGGGGGATTGCACAGCTAGTGAAGGGAGACTGAAGCCCTGGGCATTGGGCTTTCTGTTCTATATCATTCTTGCTCATCGTGGCAGAGGTAAGGGTTTGTCCTGCTCCGGCATGTACTCACTTTCCTGCCTGAGCTTCTGTGCCCCGTGGTCTGCGACCACAGGCCTGGCAGGCCAGAGTCAAGGTCAGGGCCTGGCGTATGTCCGTGGGAGGAAAACCCCCTCCCACCGCCCTGACCAAGAGCAGGAGAGGTGGGGACAGGCCCTAATCTCACTGGGTTGTATCCTCACCAACCCATCTGGTCTACCTGGGATCACCCCATGTAGAGACACGGGAAGTCGAGTCAGGTCCTTCCAAGAGATTTTGGGGACCAACTTCAAACGTTTCTATATTAAAAAAATTGTTGACAGAATTTTAGGTGATTTTTATTTTCTTGAATTCATTCTGCATTTTAAAATATTTATAGTGACTATAATTTTTCTATTGAAGTATATTTGATTTACAACATTGTGTTAGTTTCTGGTACAGCAAAGTGATTCAGTTTTATATATACATATATATATTCTTTCTCAGGTTCTTTTCCATTATAGGTTATTACAAGGTATTGATCTATGTAAATTTTTAAAATATTAAGTCTTGTGGAAAAAAAGCAAAGACCAGCCCTTCCAAAAAGAATCTCCCTTATCATTTAACCCTAAGGTAAAGGCCACTAAAGTTGAGAATTTGGGCCTGGAAGCCCCTCTCTCCCTCCCTGTGGGCACAGGGCCCTCCTCCGAGAATCACAGGTGTACCAGGAGCTCCATGGGCCCCGAGAGCTGTGTGTGGAGTGCCTTCCCAGCCGACGTATGCGTCTCTAACACAGTTTAACTGTCATCAATAATGAAACTGGGATGGAGGATTTGTGCATTTAATTCTTTCCAGATAGGGCTGAAATAGCATTTTCATTCTCCGTCCTCATTTCCAAGGGCTGGTAATTTTCTGGGACCATTACCACTGGGGCTGAGATTCTGTTTCCAGACCAGAGGTGAAGTGTGCAGGGAAATTTCCTCCGCAGGTCTGAGTGAAGGAAGGTGCTCTCAGGAGTCACATTCTTAATGTGAATCTTTCAATCACTCTCCACCGCAGCATCTGGGGTCAATGAGAGTCTTACTATTTTTATAACTTATTCATTTGCTTCTGTCATTTTAAAATCATCAACAGTGAAACCAAAGGGTAAAGCCCAGGCCCATGTCTCGGCTCCTCTGGGGAGGCACCAAGGACAGATGATTCTGGGATTCTGCCCCTGCAGAGCTGTTCCCAGTGCAGGCGGCCTGGGTTCAATTCTCATGTCTTGAGACAATTTTCTCTTCCCCCACCTTCTTGTTTGCCTGCAAAGCCATCCAAGATGTTGGTTTCCTGAAGCAAAGGGTCATTCTCCTGGGAGCACTGAATCCGGTAAAACTGCTTCCCAGGGATCTTGCAAAGATCAGACGAGATGGTGTGGGTCAAAGTGCAAACAAGAGTGTCTACAAATATGAGTTCTGAGGACAGAGATGCACATATGGGTACGTAGCAATAAAGCATTGTGTCATTGTCTCTCGCTTTTAAGAATCTTACAGGTTAGATCACTGACAATGACCAACAAACCATATGTTCATATTAAATTAATTAACAAAAATAGCTCAGAACAATTTCTACATTGGGCATGGGAGACAGTCTTTGTTTTGGGAAGCCCAGCATCCATTTCCCCTTCTGAGGAGCACCCTGGTTTCCTTTTAGAGAAATGCCTCTTGTCTCTGAGGGCAACCTCAGTGGGAAGGTAAATCCAAGGGTCTCCTCCCACCCCACCCCCCAACATTACCACGGAAGCCAGAGGGGTCCTTTCAGGCCCCTTTGGAGACATCCAACTTCTTCCCACCAAAGGGCAACCACGGGACTTAAGTGGGCCAACAAGGCCCTCCTGGGCCTTAGGCTTGAGACCAGCAACAGAGAAGTGCAGAGGGTGAGCCTTCTAGCAAAGTAAAGCCTTTGGAGGTTTTGATCACCTGAAGCTGGTTCCCAGCCTCCCAGGTATCCCAGCAGTACATTCGCCTACGACTGAAGTCTGTCATGCTAACTTAAGACCAAAGACTCCAAAATGGCGATCCCATCAAAGTGATGACTTCCACGTGGGCTTAGCCACTAAGCCTCTCCAAGGCCTCCAGCACCCCAGCATTCCTCAGAGGCCCCAGAGGGAAAATAATTAATGACCTCTATCCACTGGCCGAGAAAAAAGCCACGTCGTCGTCAGACCCAAACATGAGCCTGGGTCACGTACACGTACTCCCTCTCTCTCTAGGTGCTGACTTTTCCAGACCTTGGGTTGAGTTTTTGAGTTTCTGAGGCTGTGGAGACTGACTATTTTCCAACCTATAGAGTTCTGGGTTGATGGAAACCTGCTGGAACCTTCTGGTCCTTGCGGATGTACCCCGTGAAAAGCCCATGAATCTCATTATCTCCAAGTGATTCCAGGTGGGAAACTAGTGAGGCCTGGGACCACAATTCACTAGGCCAGGCTAGGTGCTCACTCAATACAGGAAAAAAGTCAATGCCACCAGCCACGCTGGGTCTTGGGGATGCACTGGTGCTGGGGTTACTGGTAGGAGTGCTGTGGTCTCCTGGGCCTGACATGTTGGTGCCGGTCCGATTTGGTAGCATCTCCACTAAATTCATCCACCACCAACTGCATCAGAGGCTTCTTTGAAGTCGGTTGTCAACCCGTTCCAACCGCCTTCTGGTTCACCCTAATGCAGAACAACTGTTCTGTGGCTTTGTGAAGAGGCAGTGTGATATGGTGGGAAGAGTTGTGGCTGGGATGCCTGGAGGCCTGCATCCCAGCCCTCGTCTGCACAAACAAACTGTGTGGCTTTAAACAAGGGATGGTCTCTCCGTCCTTCAATTCTTCCTTGTAAATCAGGTTACCAGGTAGCCTGCCAGGTCCTTTCTTCAGATCTGACTGGCCCTCCCTCCCGGCGCAGCTGGGAAGCAGGGTGTGGGGACCTGATGGAGGCAGTGGCAGACACCTTTGCTAGTTTGCTCTGGACGTGCAGGGTCACTGATTCCAAGAAACGTTTTGGCTTCTTAGCACCACAGTCTTCCAGGACTCAGGAGACTTCAGGGACAATCCAGAGCTCCTGGTGCTATGGAGGGCTTTCTGGGCATCCTGAGAATTAGTCACTCAATACCCAGAGGAGGATCAAGTGGAGAGTTTTCTGCTGGTTTGGACCCTACACAGTTAGGATTTTCAGCTAGTGTATCTCATTTTAGAGGCAGTGGCATCATTTCCAAGCTGTAGTTTCGCCTCCAATCTGAATACAAGAGGCAGTGTGATCCAGGAGAAAGAACTGTGGAAGCAGGAGAGTCTGGATCTGTGTTGGTTCTGCTGTCCAGGAGGCTGCTGTTCACCTTCAGGCAAGTCGCTTAACCTCTCTGAGTTGTTTTCCTCAACAGCAAAATGAAAGAATTGGAGTTGACTTTGTTCATTTATTTATTATGTATTCCCTGTAGCGTTAGACACAGGAAGACAAAAAAATCCAGAGTCGTAAAAGGGAGGGAGTGGGTAGCTTTCCCACTCCTAGTGAGGGACCCCAGGCTACAGGAGCAGCTATAATTGCTATACTGAATTTCTAGCCACACCAAAAGGGAAGCACTGCACGCTGCTTGGTTCTCACTCTTTGCTTAAAGAAAGCCTATCCATTGGTCAAGAGAGAGATGCTTCTTTCCTCCACTGAATTCTGCAATTCACTCAATCTTGCATTTAGCCGGTAAACATTTACTGAGCATCTACGAGAGGCCTACTGAGCTGGGTCTACAGCAGCAACCAGACCTGAGGGGATTTTATCTTGGGGATTCTCACACAGTGGAAATACAACAATGATGCCAGTGTTGATGGTACAAAAGATGCTGAGAGGGGGTCTATAAAAGTGAGGGTGTGACGCAGAGTTGTAATTCTAAAAAGACTTGTCAACAGCAAGCAAAATTGCAAATCAGCACCAGCTATGCCACTTCCTGGGGACCTAGCTTGATGTGGGGACCTGATCTGGAAAACCAGGAGTGGTGAGCGACCCACATATCCTGGAGACTCTCTCAATTACTCATCAACTCATTTCAGCTTTTGACAGGAGTTAGGGGCTGGACAAGAGATGCTCAGCCTTCTGTAGCAGGCCCGGGGTGGTAGTGTCCTGTGTTTCTAACTGGAGGAAGAACAAATTGTGTCAGGCAGCGCCTGCCCACTCACACTCTCTTACTTTTTTATTAAAACTTATACACTTTATTGTAAAAAATTTCAAATGTACTGAAAAGTTGAAGGAATTATACAGTGAATAGTCATGTACCCACCACCTCGATTCCTTAGCATTTTGCTGTGTTTGCTTTATCGTGTATCCATCCCTCCATCCATCCTTTCATCTATCAATCCACCTTAATTTTTTGATGTATTTCAAAGAAAGCTTTGAAATACATCACCCCTCAACACTTCAGCATGCATATCATTAACTAGAGTTCAACACATGTTTAAGGTTTTGTGTGTGGATGTAAAATGCACAAATCTTAAGCGTACCTTTAGATGAATTTTGATAGTGCATACACCTGTGCCATCCAAATCCTTGCCGAGAAATACAACATTATTATCCCTCCAGAGAGTTCCCTTGTCCGCCTCCTTCTTAAGGGACCCACCGCCCACCTCATCCCCATAGCCCTTGCGGCCGTAATCTGTGTGATCTGCGCCCCATGACTCTGGATGCTTTGCCACAGCCATTTGGCCAGGGTAGACACAGACCCAAAGGTGGCCCATCTAGGCCTTGGCTAGTGACATTTAACCTCTGTGGCCGGGCTCGGCGGGAGGAGCTGGGCCGATCAGAGGCTCTCTCAAGAGGTAGTAAGGTAGGAGGTAGATGGGCCCCTGGGCTGCTCAGCTGGTGTTTGTCAAGTGGAGTAAAAGTGAAGCTTTGTTCTCCCCCAGACACTCCAAGGACAAAGCTAGTGGCAGAAGCTGAGCTCTGCTGAAGTAAAGAGATAAGATGACCACTCCTGAGGTCAAGGAAAACGTTCCTGTCTGCACATGCGCAGGAAGGCTCCTTGGGGGTCAAAAAGGGAGGGGCGCCACCCTCTAATAATCTGTGGACATACATACCCCCAGGGGCCTCTGCGGTGGGATCCATCTTAGCAAAAAGTTGCCCACGCATGTTGGTGAGGGCCCTAGGGCAGGTCAGGTGTGAAAAAAGAAACCAGATATTTGGCCAAAGGTAAACAAAGACCCGGCAGGACTGTCCTGTATAAGTGATTTAAATCACCTCTTTCCTGTGCTCGTCCTCAGTAGAGAGGACGCCCATACCCTTTCTCTCCGGGTATGTATTTCTGCCTTGCTTCAGTCTTAGATAAATAAACTGTTTCTCTGTGTGCTCTCCCCCTTGTTGTACTGTGTCTCTAATGATAAACTTTGTACCTGTTTTTACAGTTTTTGCCTCCTTGAAATATTTTTGCTTTCAAAGGGTCGGGGGAGAGCCAGGGGGAACTTTGCTTCTAGCCTGTAGCCCCTGGGGGAATAGTGGCTAGGATTCCTGGTTTTCATCCAGGCTACCCAGGTCCAATTCCTGGGCAGGGAACTGAGATCTCGCTTCAAGCCATGGTTCACTGCTGTCCCTCCGAGATCAGTAGAACACTGAGAGACTGCACTGGCTGGGCAAAGACATGGAGGTGAAGGCCACAAGGCAGATCTGGGGCTGGGTCACCACAATCACGGGCCACATGCCAGCAGAAGGACAGAGAAGCCAGGGCTAGTGAGGAACACGAGTGTGTACCCAGGAGACACAAGCCTCTGTGTGAGGACAACACGGTCCCTGAGGGAGGACGGGAGAGAGGGCCTCAGTTCCCTTCGATTGCAGCTGCAACTCCAGGTGTCCGGTGTCTGCGGAAACCTGGGGGCCTCTCCTTCCTACAAACTACAACAGCCTCCCTAGAATGTAAATGCAGACAATGGTAGGTAGGACGGTTTGTTAGGAAAATGAAAGGATCTTTCTTACATGAGATCCTGCTTCCACGTGGGATGGGCAGTAGGCGTGACCTAAATGTCCCTGGAAAATGATGACAATAATAAACGACACCAGCATAATAAGTGATAATAAAGCCAAGCCCAGTACCACACGTTTTAACACGTAATCTCACCTGATCCTCCACATTGTCCCCATTTTGCAGTTGAGGAAACAGGCGCAGGACAGAGATGTGATCTGCCCAAGTTCACGGTAAGCTGAGGAACCAGAGCTGTGGTACAGAGCCGGGAGTCCCGGCGTTGGCTCACGTGCCTGCTCAGCGGAGGCCAGGTGGTAAGTTTTCTGCCCTGGAGCATTTGTCACAAGTGAGCAGACCACGTGAAAAGAACCTCCTTGCTCTGGCTCCCAACCATCACTTCCTCGGAACACACCGGGCAGGGCGAATTACCTGAAGTGGCAGCCCCAGGAGCTGACCCGGCGCTGAGGGTTCCTCAGTTATACCTATCTGTGTGCCACCATCCCGCCAACCCCACTCCCCGACATTTGCGTTCCTCTGTCCTTGCTGACAGTGATGGGCCAGGGTCCTTGAGGCTAGAAGGTGGCAGGATGGCCCCACTGCCAGCATCAAGGAGGCGGCTTTGCTCCCCGTTCCCTGTGGCTGAAGAGCCGACAGCCTTTCCTGGAGGAACTGAAGCGGGGGTTGGGTGGGAGAGAAGGAAGACATGCAGGTCTGCATGGGCCCTGACAGCTCTGAGAATTCAGAATGAGTCTAGTCCCAGGAGAGGGTCAGAGAGATGTTCAGCAAGGCAGGTGTGAGCGCCCTGAGGCAGGAATCTATTTTTCCAAACCAGGAGGGGGCACGGCTGAGCGGAATCATTCTTTTTTTTTTTTTTAATTTTTGGCTGCTCTGGGTCTTTGTTGCTGCGCGCGGGCTTTCTCTAGTTGCGGTGAGCGGGGGCTACTCTTCGTTACAGTGCGCGGGCTTCTCTTGTTGCAGAGCATGGGCTCTAGGCACGCAGGCTTCAGTAGTTGTGGCTCTCAGGCTTCGTTGCTCCACGGCATGTGGGATCTTTCCAGACCAGGGCTCGAACCTGTGTCCCTTGCATTGGCAGGTGGATTCTAAACCACTGCGCCACCAGGGAAGCCCTGATCATTCTTCTTAGGTCTGTCCTCCCCTGGTATCTATCCACACCTCTGTCATCATGTATTCTCCCGCCTGACTGTAAGCACCTTGAGGACAGGGGCCAGGATGCTGGTTCACCTTTGATTCCCTGGTACACTGCACAGTTCTGGATGCATTGTAGGTGTTTAATGAATGTATCTTATGTGAGTGAAGACACAACACAGGGAAGCAGAGAAAACAGAGGGATAATAATAATAACAAACTTAACATAGCACTTACTTACTAAGTGCCAGGCACCATTCTAAGAGCACTACTTACAGTAAACAGTTAAATCCTCATAACTACCCTGTGATGTAGGTACTGAGACACAGACAGGTTAAGTAACTTGCCCAAGATCACATAGCTAATAACCAGTGAAGCTAGATTTAAACCCAAGGCAGTTAGACTTCAGGGTCCATGGTCTTAACTCCTGTGATGACCATCACCCCATCTTTCCTACCCTGGAAAAGCTTCCTGGAGTATGACACCAAGCTCCTTACTTGCCTGAGCCCAAGAATCAAAACCTGTAAGAGGCCAAGTGTGAATCTGGCAGACACTCCGATGTCCTGGCAACCAAGACACGCGTGATACGGCCCACAAAGGGCCAAGTTGTGAGCAAAGAAACACCAGCCTTACCAATAATGGTCAGCTTCCTGCTGATTCGGTCAACGTTTACTGGTAGGTTACAGGCACTCTCCGGCACAACGAGACAGACGTGCTCTTTGCTCTCAAGGAACTGGAGTGAACGACATTAGCGACTCACCATTTGTGATGTGCCTGTTCTACGCCACCCCCCATGTGTATGGTATATCTCTTTTAATGTAGCCCTCATGACTAATGATGCCCACTGAACAGATGAAGAAACAGAGGCTTAGGGAGCTTAGAGAGGTCAGGTCACTTGCCCCATGGTAACTACACGTATTTACAGGTAGCTGCGTGGCAGGTCTTGCTCTGCTGGTACAGAAGGGAGCTCTCAGGTAAAGGGGGTGAGTTGGAGAGCAGTAAAGAACACATAAACAAGATCATTTGCAGGAGTGATAAGTGTGGGGAAGGCAATAAAGCAAGGTAAAAGGCAGGAGAGATGAGCCAGTTATGGTCAGCTCTGGGGTGGGGGTGGAGGCTCTCGGCAGAGGGGACCGCCTGTGCAAAGGACCTGGGGCAGAACAACTTGACTTCCTGATGTTAAGACAGGAGGGCAGTGTGGCTGGGGCGCAGTGAACAGAGGGAACGTTAAGAGATCAATAAAGTAGGGGATTTGACCCTGGGCCTGGCTGACTTCAGGCCTGTGTGCTCCAACATACAACGTGTCCAAGCTGGTAGTGTGCAAAGGAACGATGCAAGGAATCCCCTCTAGAGGACAAGGGTGGTCCCAGGTTCCAAGCCCCTGTGAGGGGCACTGACCTCACCGTGCAGCTTGAATTGTCTGCATGTAAAGAAAAAAAACGACCAAGTGCAAACATAATCTTTATCAATTCTGATGTCTCTCAGAGGTCCTTTGGGGCAAACCGCCACCACGTAACTTATGGAAGATCAATAGTCCTAACACCTGGTCTTTGACATGCTCTGTGTATGCAAGTACTCACCAGCAGGAAGTAATTTTAGAAGGAATATCATTTCTCTAATGACCATCGTGGTGGCTTGGGGTTTAGATGGGCCCTGGGGACAGGCTCAGCTGCTACCAACACCCCCATGCTGGGGCAGAGGACTGTGTCTGGAGTGATGGGGGACTTAGTGGGGCTCCCCACACCTGTGAAATATCGGGCCTCAGAAATGCCACAGGGGACTTCCCTGGTGGGGCAGTGGTTAAGAATCCGCCTGCCAATGCAGGGGACACAGGTTCGAGCCCTGGTCTGGGAAGATCCCACATGCCGCGGAGCAACTAAGCCTGTGCGCCACAACTACTGAGCCTGCGCTCTAGAGCCCACGAGCCACAACTACTGAGCCCATGTGCCACAACTACTGAAGCCCGCGCACCTAGAGCCTGTGCTCCGCAACAAGAGAAGCCACCACAATGAGAGGCCTGCGCACCACGACAAAGAGTAGCCCCTGCTCACTGCAACTAGAGAAAGCCCGTGCGCAGCAACGAAGACCCAACGCAGCCAAAAATAAATAAATAAAATAAATAAATTTATTAAAAAAAAAAAAAAAAAAGAAATGCCACAGGCCTGCGTCCTGAGAGAAGAGAGTGATGTCAGTGTCTTGAGCAGTCAGGGCTCCCCGGGTCACGGGAGCATGTGGAGCCCAGGAGGATGGAGGGCTGGGCTGGTGTCATGACCACACATGTTCGCAACAAAGGAGAACCTTTCCACCTCCGGAGCTCACAGAACCCTGCAAAGAGGGGAAGGCAGACAAGCAGGGCACAGGGGTCCACCAGGTTTGGAATCACCCCTCTTTTCCTCCCGCCTACTCTCGGGATTCAAGTGGGGGCTTCAAGTGAGACCTCCCAAACCTAACGAGTCTGGGGCTGACATGGATTTCCCCTCTCCTGTATGAGTCTGTGGTGAGCAGCCCCCTGCTGCATATCCCAGCGCTGCAAAGGATTGGCTGGAACAGCAAACAGGTCGCTCGCTCTTTGAGCCATAGTTTCTTCATCTGTCAAATGGAGACACTAACAGTGCCTAGCTCACAGAGTCAAGTCAGAGAACATGGGTAAAGTTCTTCACCCTGGGCCCATGACACAGGAGGCCCTGCAGGTTCAATCATCCCAGAATCAGAGTGTTCACCACATACCAGGCGCCGTGGAGGTCAGGTACAAATGCTAACCCTGTCCGCTGGGTGTGCAGGATCAGCTAAGCAGGAGCAATCTCTAGCTTGACTGGGTTGATGACACAGTAGCAGGTGCCTGGGCCCTCGGGGAGTGGCGTGGGCATGGGGCGAAGGCTCCAAGTTTTTATTAGTCATGAGCAGCCCAAGCTGCTCTTTTTCTCCTGAACGTGGGTGACTGCAGCTGGACCTGCCTGCCCCTTTCTTTTCCTAAGAGTCACAGTTATCACTGGTAACTTTGCAACTAATTGCTGCAAAGGGTTGGGGGGCTCCCTAAGGGCTGTATCCTCAGCTTCTGCCCCAAAAGGAGGGAAGGGAGAAAGGAGGGTGAGACTCCTCCCAGGACTGATGAGAGCCAGGCCCTCTCAGGAAATGGGAATAGCCTGGAGATAAAGAGCCTTTGGCCCCTGGGTTGGCCCCTGGGTTGGAATTTGTTCTGACCTCACTCCCCCACCTCTAGCTGCGGGGCCTTGGGCAAGTTACTCGACCTCCGGGAGACTCATTCAGTCAACCAGCTTCACTACAGGCAGGCAATGTACTGGGTGCCTCAGCTCTCTTATCTAGTAAAAATAATAATAGGAAAACAGTATAACAGCTCCTCAAAATATTCAACATAGAATTACCATATGATCCAGCAATTCCATTGCTGGGTATGTACCTGGAAGAACTGAAATCAGGGTCTCGAAGAAATATCTGTACACCCACGTTCATAGCTGCATCATTCACTGTAGCCAAAAGTTGGAAACAACCCAAGTGTCCATCAACAAATGAATGGATAAGCAAAATGTGGTATATGCATATGATAGAAAATGTTCAGCCTCAAAAAGGAAGGAAATTCTGAGCTCCCCCTTGCGAGAGCACCGGAATCACAACCAACTGCTGAAAAATCATCAACAGGAAGACACTGGAACTCACCAAAAAAGATACCCCACATCCAAAGACAAAGGAGAAGCCACAATGAGACGGTAGGAGGGGCACAATCACAATATAATCATATCCCATAACTGCTGGGTGGGTGACTCACAAACTGGAGAACACTTATACCACAGAAGTCCACCCACTGGAGTGAAGGTTCTGAGCCCCGCGTCAGGCTTCCCAACCTGGGGATCCGGCAACAGGAGGAGGAATTCCTAGAGAATCAGACTTTGAAGGCTAGCGGGATTTGATTTCAGGACTTCGACAGGACTAGGGGAAACAGAGACTCCACTATTGGAGGACACACACAAAGTAGTGTTCACATCAGGACCCAGGGGAAGGAGGAGTGACCTCATAGGAGACTGAACCAGACCTACCTGCTAGTGTTGGGGGTTCTCCTGCAGAGGTGGGGAGCAGAAGTTCTGGGAAGTACTCCTTGGCGTGAGCCCTCCCAGAGTCTGCCATTAGCCCCACCAAAGAGCTGGGTAGGCTCCAGTGTTGGGTGGCCTCAGGCCAAACAACCAACAGGGAGGGAACCAAGCCCCACCCATCAGCAAACAAGTGGATTAAAGTTTTACTGAGCTCTGCCCACCAGAGCAACACCCAGCTCTACCTACCACCAGTCCCTCCCATCAGAAAGCTTGCACAAGCCTCTTAGATAGCCTCATTCACCAGAAGGCAGACAGCAGAAGCAAGAAGAACTACAATCCTGCAGCCTGTGGAACAAAAATCACATTCATAGAAAGATAGACAAGATGAAAAGGCAGAGGGCTATGTGCTAGAGGAAGGAACAAGATAAAACCCCAGAAAAACAACTAAATGAAGTGGAGATAGGCAACCTTCCAGAAAAAGAATTCAGAATAATGACAGTGAGGATGATCCAGGACCTTAGAAGAAGGATGGAGGCAAATATCGAGAAGATGCAAGACATGTTTAACAAATACCTAGAAGAATTAAAAAACAAACAAACAGAGATGAACAATATAATAACTGAAATGAAAAATACACTAGAGGGAATCAATAGCAGAATAACTCAGGCAAAAGAACGGATAAGTGACCTGGAAGACAGAATGGTGGAATTCACTGCTGCGGAACAGAATAAAGAAATGAAGACAGCCTAAGAGACCTCTGGGACAACATTAAATGCAACAACATTCACATTATAGGGGTCCCAGAAGGAGAAGAGAGAGAGAAAGGACCTGAGAAAATATTTGAAGAGATTATAGTCGAAAACTTGCCTAACATGGGAAAGGAAATAGCCACCCAAGTCCAGGAAGCACAGAGAGTCCCAGACAGGATAAACCCAAGGAGAAAAATGCCAAGACACATAGTAATCAAATTGGCAAAAATTAAAGACATCCACGCCTCAACACGTGGATTGTTGAGACGTGGATGGATCTAGAGACTGTCATACAGAGTGAAGTAAGTCAGAAAGAGAAAAACAAATATCCTATATTAACGCATGTATATGGAACCTAGAAAAATGGTACAGATGAGCCGGTTTGCAGGGCAGAAGTTGAGACACAGATGTAGAGAACAGACATACGGACACCAAGGGGGGAAAACTGCAGTGGGGTGGGGATGGTGGTGTGCTGAATTGGGCGATTGGGATTGACATGTATACACTGATGTGTATAAAATTGATGACTAATAAGAACCTGCAATATAAAAAAACAAACAAACAAAACAACTAATACTAAACTTTCATTGGGTTATTTGTATGGAAATATGTTAATATAAGTGTTTCAGACATTAAAAAAAAAATTAAAGACAAAGAAAAATTATTGAAAGCAGCAAGAGAAAAACAACAAATAACATACAAGGGAACTCCCAGAAGGTTAACAGCTAATTTCTCAGCAGAAACTCTACAAGCCAGCAGGGAGTGGCATGACATATTTAAAGTGATGAAAGGGAAGAACCTACCACCAAGATTACTCTAACCGGCAAGGATCTCATTCAGATTCGATGGAGAAATCAAATGCTTTACAGATAAGCAAAAGCTAAGAGAATTCAGCACCACCAAACCAGCTCTAAAACAAATGCTAAAGGAACTTCTCTAAGTGGGAAACACAAGAGAAGAAAAGGACCTACAAAAAGAAACCCATAACAATTAAGAAAATGGTAATAGTAACATACATATCAATAATTACCTTAAATGTGAATGGATTAAATGCTCCAACCAAAAGACACAGGCTGGCTGAATGGATACAAAAACAAGAACCATATATATGCTGTCCACAAGAGACCCACTTCAGACCTAGGAGCACATATAGACTGAAAGTGAGGAGATGGAAAAAGATATTCCATGCAAATGGAAATCAAAGGAAAGCTGGGGTAGCAATACTCATATCAGATAAAATAGACTGTAAAATAAAAAATGTTACAAGAGAAAAGGAAGGACATTACATAATGATCAAGGGATCAATCCAAGAAGAAGCTATAGCAATTATAAATCTATATGCACCCAACATAGGAGAACCTCAATACATAAGGCAACTGCTAACAGCTATAAAAGAGGAAATTGACACTAACACAAAAATAGTGGGGGAGTTTAACACCTCACTTACACCAACAGACAGATCATCCATACAGAAAATTAATAAGGAAACACAAGCTTTAAATGACATAATAGGCCAGATAGATTTCATTGATATTTACAGTACATTCCATCCAAAAACAGCAGATTACACTTCTTCTCGAGTACGCACAGAACATTCTCCAGGATAGATCACATCTTGGGTCACAAATCAAGCCTCAGTAAATTTAACAAAATTGAAATCATATCAAGCATCTTTTCTGACCACAACACTATGAGATTAGAAATCAATTACAGGGGAAAATAACGTAAAAAACACACACACATGGAGGCTAAACAATACGTTATTAAATAACCAAGAGATCACTGAAGAAATCAAAGAGGAAATCAAAAAATACCTAGAGACAAATGACAATGAAAACACGACAACCCAAAACCTATGGGATGCAGCAAAAGCAGTTCTAAGAGGGAAGTTTATAGCTATACAAGCCTACCTCAAGAAACAAGAAAAATCTCAGATAAACAATCTAACCTTACACCTAAAGGAAATAGAGAAAGAACAAACAAAACCCAAAGTTAGCAGAAGGAAAGAAATCATAAAGATCAGAGCAGAAATAAATGAAACAGAAATCAAGAAAACAATGGCAAAGATCAATAAAACTAAAAGCTGGTTCTTTGAGAAGATAAACAAAATTGATAAACCAGTAGCCAGACTCATCAAGAAAAAGAGGGAGAGGACTCAAATCAATAAAATTAGAAATGAAAAAGGAGAAGTTACAACAGACACTGCAGAAATACAAAGCATCCTAAGAGACTACTACAAGCAACTCTATGACAATAAAATGGACAACCTGGAAGTAATGGACAAATTCTTAGAAAGGTATAACCTTCCAAGACTGAACCAGGAAGAAATAGAAAATACGAACAGACCAATCACAAGTAATGAAATTGAAACTGATTAAAAATCTTCCAACAAACAAAAGTGCAGGACCAGATGGCTTCACAGGTGAATTCTATCAAACATTTAGACAAAAGCTAACACCCATCTTCTCAAACTCCTCCAAAAAATTGCAGAGGAAGGAACACTCCCAAACTCATTCTATGAGGCCACCATCACCTTGATACCAAAACCAGACAAAGATACTACAGAAAAAGACAATCACAGACCAATATCACTCATGAATAGAGATGCAAAAATCCTCAACAAAATACTAGCAAACAGAATCCAACAACACATTAAAAGGATTGTACACCATGATCAAGTGGGATTTATCCCAGGGATGCAAGGATCCTTCAATATATGCAAATTAATCAATGTGATACACCATATTAACAAATTGAAGAAGAAAAACCATACGATCATCTCAATAGATGCAGAAGAAGCTTTTGACAAAATTCAACACCCAGTTATGACAAAACCTCTCCAGAAAGTGGGCATAGAGGGAACTTACCTCAACATAATAAAGGCCATATATGACACACCCACAGGAAACATCGTTCTCAATGGTGAAAAACTGAAAGCAGTTCCTCTAAGATCAGGAACAAGACAAGGATGTCCACTCTCACCACTATTATTCAACATAGTTTTGGAAGTCCTAGCCATGGCAATCAGAGAAGAAAAAGAAATAAAAGGAATACAAATTGGAAAAGAAGAAGTAAACCTGTCACTCTTTGCAGATGACATGATACTATACACAGAGAATCCTAAAGATGCCACCAGAAAAGTACTAGAGCTAACCAATGAATCTGTTAAAGTTGCAGGATACAAAATTAATGCACAGAAATCTCTTGCATTCCTATACACTAATGATGAAAAATCTGAAAGAGAAATTAAGGAAACACTCCCATTTACCACTGCAACAAAAGGAATAAAATACCTAGGAATAAATCTACCTAGGGAGACAAAAGACCTGCAGAAAACTATAAGACACTGTTGAAAGGAATAAAAGATGATACAAACAGATGGAGAGATATACCATGTTCTTGGATTGGAAGAATCAACATTGTGAAAATGACTATACTATCCAAAGCAATCTACAGATTCAATGCAATCCCTATCAAGTTACCAATGGCATTTTTTACAGAACTAGAACAAAAAATCTTAAAATTTTTATGGAGACACAGAAGACCCTGAATAGCCAAAGCAGTCTTGAAGGAAAAAAACGGAGCTGGAGGAGTCAGACTCCCTGACTTCAGACTATACTACAAAGCTACAGTAATCAAGACAATATGGTAGTGGCACAAAAACAGAAATATAGATCAATGGAACAGGATAGAAAGCCCAGAGATAAACCCACGCACCTATGGTCAACTAATCTATGACAAAGGAGGCAAGGATATACAATGGAGAAAAGACAGTCTCTTCAATAAGTGGTGCTGGGAAAACTGGACAGCTACATGTAAAAGAATGAAATTAGAACACTCCCTAACACTATACACAAAAATAAACTCAAAATGGATTAGAGACCTAAATGTAAGACCAGACACTATAAAACTCTTAGAGGAAAACATAGGAAGAACACTCTTTGACATAAATCACAGCAAGATCTTTTTTGACCCAGCTCCTAGAGTAATGGAAATAAAAACAAAAATAAACAAATGGGACCTAATGAAACTTAAAAGCTTTTGCAAAGCAAAGGAAACTACAAACAAGACAAAAAGTCAACCCTCAGAATGGGAGAAAATATTTGCCAACAAATCAATGGACAAAGTATTAATCTCGAAAATATATAAACAGCCCATGCAGCTCAATATTAAAAAAACAGACAGTGGAATCCAAAAATGGGCAGAAGACTTAAATAGACATTTCTCCAAAGAAGACATACAGATGGCCAAGGAGCACATGAAAAGCTGCTCAACATCACTAATTATTACAGAAATGCAAATCAAAACTACAGGCAGGAATGCACATGCACAGAGGAAAGGCCATGTGAGGATTCAGCGAGAAGGTGGCCGTCTGCAAGCCAAGGAGAGAGGCCTCAGACAGAAGCAAACTGCTCTCTGTGATCTAGGACTGATTAACCAAGATGGCGGAGTAGAAGGACGTGCTCTCACTCCCTCTTGCGAGAGCACCAGAATCACAACTGGCTGCTGGACAATCATTGACAGGAAGACCCTGGACTTCACCAAGGAGGATACCCCACGTCCAAGGACAGAGGAGAAGCCACAGTGAGACGGTAGGAGGGTCGCAATCAGAGTAAAATCAAATCCCATAACTGCTGGGTGGGTGACTCACAGACTGGCGAACACTTATACCACAGAAGTCCACCCACTGGAGTGAAGGTTCTGAGCCCCATGTCAGGCTTCCCAACCTGGGGGTCCGGCAACGGGAGGAGGAATTCCTAGAGAATCAGACTTTGAAGTCTAGTGGGAATTGATTGCAGGACTGTGACAGGACTGGGGGAAACAGAGACCCCACTCTTGGAGGGCACACACAAAGTAATGTGTGCATCGGGACCCAGGGGAAGGAGCAGTGACCCTGGGGGAGACTGAACCAGACGTACCTGCTGGTGTTGGGGGGTCTCCTGCAGAGACAAGTGGTGGCTCTGTTTCACCGTGGGGATAAGGACACTGGCAGCAGAGGTCCTGGGAAGTTCTCCTTGGCGTGAGCCCTCCCAGAGTCTGCCATTAATCCCACCAAAGAGCACGGGTAGGCTCCAGTGTTGGGTTGCCTCAGGCAAAACAACCAACAGGGAGGGAACCCAGCCCCACCCATCAACAGTCAAGTGGATTAAGGTTTTACTGAGCTCTGACCGCCACAGCAACAGTCAGCTCTACCCACCACCAGAGCCTCCCATCAACCCTCTTAGCCTCAACCACCAGAGGGCAGACAACAGAAGTAAGAAAAACTACAATCCTGCAGCCTGTGGACCAAAAACCACAGTTACAGAAAGACAGAGAAGATGAAAAGGCAGAGGGCTATGTACCAGATGAAGGAACAAGAAAAAACCCCAGAAAAACAACTAAATGAAGTGGAGATAGGCAACCTTCCAGAAAAAGAATTCAGAATAATGATAGTGAAGATGATCCAGGACCTCGGAATAAGAATGGAGGCAAAGATTGAGAAGATGCAAGAAATGATTAACAAAGACCTAGAAGAATTAAAGAACAAACAAACAGAGATGACCAATACAATAACTGAAATGAAAACTACACTAGAAGGAATCAATAGCAGAATAACTGAGGCAGAAGAACGGATAAGTGACCTGGAAGACAGAATGGTGGAATTCACTGCTGCGGAACAGACTAAAGAAAAAAGAATGAAAAGAAATGAAGACAGCCTAAGAGACCTCTGGGACAACATTAAACGCAACAACATTCGCATTATAGGGGTCCCAGAAGGAGAAGAGAGAGAGAAAGGACCAGAGAAAATATTTGAAGAGATTATAGTCGAAAACTTCCCTAACATGGGAAAGGAAATAGCCACCCAAGTCCAGGAAGCGCAGAGAGTCCCATACAGAATAAACCCAAGGAGAAACACGCCGAGACACATAGTAATCAAAGTGGCAAAAATTAAAGACAAAGAAAAATTACTGAAAGCAGCAAGGGAAAAACGACAAATAACATACAAGGGAACCCCCATAAGGTTAACAGCTGATTTCTCAGCAGAAACTCTGCAAGCCAGAAGGGAGTGGCATGATATACTTAAAGTGATGAAAGGGAAGAACCTACAACCAAGATTACTCTACCCAGCAAGGATCTCATTTAGATTTGATGGAGAAATCAAAAGCTTTACAGACAAGCAAAAGCTAAGAGAATTCAGCACCACCAAACCAGCTCTACAACAAATGCTAAAGGAACTTCTCTAAGTGGGAAACACAAGAGAAGAAAAGGACCTACAAAAACAAACCCAAAACAATTAAGAAAATGGTCATAGGAACATACATATCGATAATTACCTTAAACGTGAATGGATTAAATGCCCCAACCAAAAGACATAGACTGGCTGAATGGATACAAAAACAAGACCCATATATATGCTGTCTACAAGAGACCCACTTCAGACCTAGGGACACATACAGACTGAAAGTGAGGGGATGGAAAAAGATATTCCATGCAAATGGAAATCAAAAGAAAGCTGGAGTAGCTATACTCATATCAGATAAAATAGACTTTAAAATAAAGAATGTTACAAGAGACAAGGAAGGACACTACATAATGATCCAGGGATCAATCCAAGAAGAAGATATAACAATTATAAATATATATGCACCCAACATAGGAGCACCTCAATACATAAGGCAACTGCTAACAGCTATAAAAGAGGAAATCGACAGTAACACAATAATAGTGGGGGACTTTAACACCTCACTTACGCCAATGGACAGATCATCCAAAATGAAAATAAATAAGGAAACAGAAGCTTTAAATGACACAATAGACCAGATAGATTTAATTGATATATATAGGACATTCCATCCAAAAACGGCAGATTACACGTTCTTCTCAAGTGCACACGGAACATTCTCCAGGATAGATCACATCTTGGGTCACAAATCAAGCCTCAGTAAATTTAAGAAAATTGAAATCATATCAAGCATCTTTTCTGACCACAACGCTATGAGATTAGAAATGAATTACAGGGAAAAAAACGTAAAAAGGACAAACACATGGAGGCTAAACAATACGTTACTAAATAACCAAGAGATCACTGAAGAAATCAAACAGGAAATAAAAAAATACCTAGAGACAAATGACAATGAAAACACGACGACCCAAAACCTATGGGATGCAGCAAAAGCGGTTCTAAGAGGGAAGTTTATAGCTATACAAGCCTACCTAAAGAAACAAGAAAAATCTCAAGTAAACAATCTAACCTTACACCTAAAGAAACTAGAGAAAGAAGAACAAACAAAACCCAAAGTTAGCAGAAGGAAAGAAATCATAAAGATCAGAGCAGAAATAAATGAAATAGAAACAAAGAAAACAATAGCAAAGATCAATAAAACTAAAAGTTGGTTCTTTGAGAAGATAAACAAAATTGATAAGCCATTAGCCAGACTCATCAAGAAAAAGAGGGAGAGGACTCAAATCAATAAAATCAGAAATGAAAAAGGAGAAGTTACAACAGACACCGCAGAAATACAAAACATCCTAAGAGACTACTACAAGCAACTTTATGCCAATAAAATGGACAACCTGGAAGAAATGGACAAATTCTTAGAAAGGTATAACCTTCCAAGACTGAATCAGGAAGAAACAGAAAATATCAACAGACCAATCACAAGTAATGAAATTGAAACTGTGATTAAAAATCTTCCAACAAACAAAAGTCCAGGACCAGATGGCTTCACAGGTGAATTCTATCAAACATTTAGAGAAGAGCTAACACCCATCCTTCTCAAACTCTTCCAAAAAATTGCAGAGGAAGGAACTCTCCCAAACTCATTCTATGAGGCCACCATCACCCTGATACCAAAACCAGACAAAGACACTACAAAAAAAGAAAATTACAGACCAATATCACTGATGAATATAGATGCAAAAATCCTCAACAAAATACTAGCAAACAGAATCCAACAACACATTAAAAGGATCATACACCACGATCAAGTGGGATTTATCCCAGGGATGCAAGGATTCTTCAATATACGCAAATCAATCAATGTGATACACCATATTAACAAATTGAAGAAGAAAAACCATATGATCATCTCAATAGATGCAGAAAAAGCTTTTGACAAAATTCAACACCCATTTCTGATAAAAACTCTCCAGAAAGTGGGCATAGAGGGAACCTACCTCAACATAATAAAGGCCATATATGACAAACCCACAGCAAACATCATTCTCAATGGTGAAAAACTGAAAGCATTTCCTCTAAGATCAGGAACGAGACAAGGATGTCCACTCTCACCACTATTATTCAACATAGTTCTGGAAGTCCTAGCCACGGCAATCAGAGAAGAAAAAGAAATAAAAGGAATACAAATTGGAAAAGAAGAAGTAAAACTGTCACTGTTTGCGGATGACATGATACTATACATAGAGAATCCTAAAACTGCCACCAGAAAACTGCTAGAGCTAATTAATGAATATGGTAAAGTTGCAGGTTACAAAATTAATGCACAGAAATCTCTTGCATTCCTATACACTAATGATGAAAAATCTGAAAGAGAAATTATGGAAACACTCCCATTTACCATTGCAACAAAAAGAATAAAATACCTAGGAATAAACCTACCTAGGGAGACAAAAGACCTGTATGCAGAAAACTATAAGACACTGATGAAAGAAATTAAAGATGATACCAACAGATGGAGAGATATACCATGTTCTTGGATTGGAAGAATCAACATTGTGAAAATGAGTATACTACCCAAAGCAATCTACAGATTCAATGCAATCCCTATCAAATTACCAATGGCATTTTTTACGGAGCTAGAACAAATCATCTTAAAATTTGTATGGAGACACAAAAGACCCCGAATAGCCAAAGCAGTCTTGAGGCAAAAAAATGGAGCTGGAGGAATCAGACTCCCTGACTTCAGACTATACTACAAAGCTACAGTAATCAAGACAATATGGTACTGGCACAAAAACAGAAACATAGATCAATGGAACAAGATAGAAAGCCCAGAGATTAACCCACGCACCTATGGTCAACTAATCTATGACAAAGGAGGCAAAGATATACAATGGAGAAAAGACAGTCTCTTCAATAAGTGGTGCTGGGAAAACTGGACAGCCACATGTAAAAGAATGAAATTAGAATACTCCCTAACACCATACACAAAAATAAACTCAAAATGGATTAGAGACCTAAATGTAAGACTGGACACTATAAAACTCTTAGAGGAAAACATAGGAAGAACACTCTTTGACATAAATCACAGCAAGATCTTTTTCGATCCACCTCCTAGAGTAATGGAAATAAAAACAGAAATAAACAAGTGGGACCTAATGAAACTTCAAAGCTTTTGCACAGCAAAGGAAACCATAAACAAGACGAAAAGACAACCCTCAGAATGGGAGAAAATATTTGCAAATGAATCAACGGACAAAGGATTAATCTCCAAAATATATAAACAGCTCATTCAGCTCAATATCAAAGAAACAAACACCCCAATCCAAAAATGGGCAGAAGACCTAAATAGACATTTCTCCAAAGAAGACATACAGACGGCCACGAAGCACATGAAAAGATGCTCAACATCACTAATTATTAGAGAAATGCAAATCAAAACTACAATGAGGTATCACCTCACTCCTGTTAGAATGGGCATCATCAGAAAATCTACAAACAACAAATGCTGGAGAGGGTGTGGAGAAAAGGGAACCCTCTTGCACTGTTGGTGGGAATGTAAATTGATACAGCCACTATGGAGAACAATATGGAGGTTCCTTAAAAAACTAAAAATAGAATTACCATATGACCCAGCAATCCCACTACTGGGCATATACCCAGAGAAAACCGTAATTCAAAAAGACACGTGCACCCGAATGTTCATTGCAGCACTATTTACAATAGCCAGGTCATGGAAGCAACCTAAATGCCCATCAACAGACGAATGGCTAAAGAAGATGTGGTACATATATACAATGGAATATTACTCAGCCATAAAAAGGAACGAAATTGAGCCATTTGTTGAGAAGTGGATGGATCTAGAGACTGTCATACAGAGTGAAGTAAGTCAGAAAGAGAAAAACAAATATCGTATATTAATGCATGTATGTGGAACCTAGAAAAATGGTACAGATGAGCCAGATTGCAGGGCAGAAGTTGAGACACAGATGTAGAGAATGGACATATGGACACCAAGGGGGGAAAACTGCGATGAGGTGGGGATGGTGGTGTGCTGAATTGGGCGATTGGGATTGACATGTATACACTGATGTGTATAAAACTGATGCCTAATAAGAACCTGCAGTATAAAAAAACAAACAAAACAACTAATACTAAACTATCATTGGGTTATTTGTATGGAAATATGTTAATATAAATGTTTCAGACATTACATGAAATTTCTAAAAATCTTATATTTGTATTTGTATGGAAATATGTATGGAAATATGTTAATATAAATGTTTCAGACATTACATGAAATTTCTAAAAATCTTATATTTGTATTTGTATGGAAATATGTATGGAAATATGTTAATATAAATGTTTCAGACATTACATGAAATTTCTAAAAATCTTATATTTGTATTTGTATGGAAATATGTATGGAAATATGTTAATATAAATGTTTCAGACATTACATGAAATTTCTAAAAATCTTATATTTGTATTTGTATGGAAATATGTATGGAAATATGTTGATATAAATGTTTCAGACATTACATGAAATTTCTAAAAATCTTATATTTGTATTTGTATGGAAATATGTAGGGAAATATGTTAATATAAATGTTTCAGACATTACAGGAAACGTCTAAAAATCTTATATGTTCTGGTATAATGTTATAAGTAATAATCCTAGTTATTACTTTAAAATGTATATCTCAGAAATAACTAATTTTCTTGTCAACTGCATTATTATGAACTTTCATCAAATCTTTAACCATGGTCATTTTTAAGTCTTTTGTCATTTACAGACAGTTCTGGGTGTACTCTGATGATTTTGCAAATATGTTCCTATAAAAGGGTTTCATCTTCAAGAAATTCATGGAAAAGACTCTGACAAGTACAGGTTTCTGGTAACTGACTGTACTGCTGAACTGAATGAATAAGCATTTTCAGAACTCTAATGAAAAACTGATGAACTCATAAAAGTGCTAACAAAAGATCAAGATGAAAAAAAAAAGAAATTAATTACATGGGACTGAGTGAACTGATGAGGATGAGTATAATTTTTGTGACTTTCTGTCTGAATTTAAAAAAAAAAAAATCCCACAAGGACTCAGAGGAAAAGAATATACAAATCAATTTTCACTGCAAAGTAAAGGAGCTGTTACAGTGGAGGATTACTGGACTGAATGTCAATATTATGACATAGTATAACTGTGTTTCATGTTTGGTAATTGCAATCATTGTTGCTTTTGTTGTGGTCATCCATGTACAATGCTTGGTGTCAGTCTATTTATCTCTTGTAAAAATAAAATACAGTGTGTGTGTGTGGGAAAAAAAAAAAAAATCAAAACTACACTGAGGTATCACCTCACACCAGTTAGAATGGGCATCATCAGACAATATACAAACAACAAATGCTGGAGAGGGTGTGGAGAAAAGGGAACCCTCTTGCACTGTTGGTGGGAATGTAAACTGATACAGCCACTACAGAGAACAGTATGGAGGTTCCTTAAAAAACTGAAAATAGAATTACCATATGACCCAGCAATCCCACTACTGGGCATATACCCAGAGAAAACCATAATTCAAAAAGACACATGCACCCCAGTGTTCACTGCAGCACTATTTCCGATAGCCAGGTCATGGAAGCAACCTAAATGCCCATTGACAGATGAATGGATAAAGAAGATGTGGTACATATATACAATGGAATATTACTCAGCCATAAAAAGGGACGAAATTTGGTCGTTTGTAGAGATGTGGATGAATCTAGAGACTGTCATACAGAGTGAAATAAGTCAGAAAGAGAAAAACAAATATTGTATATTAACACATATATGTGGAACCTAGAAAAATGGTACAGATGAACTGGTTTGCAGGGCAGAAATTGTGACACAGATGTAGAGAACAAATGTATGGACACCAAGGGGGGAAAGTGGCGGGGGTGGGGGTGGTGGTGTGATGAACGGGGAGATTGGGATTGACATATATACACTAATAGGCATAAAATGGATAACTAATAAGAACCTGCTGTATAAAAAAATAAATAAAATTAAATTAAAAGTTAAAAAAACAAAAACAAAAACAAAACAAAAAAAAGGAAGGAAATTCTGACATATGCTCTAAAATGGAGGAAACTTGAGAACACTATGCAAAGTGAAATAAGCCAGTCACAAAAAGACAAATACTGTATGATTCCACTTACAGGAGGTACCTAGAGGAGGCACATTCTTTGAGACAGAAAGTAGAATGGTGCTTTCCAAGGGCTGGCAGGAATGGAGAGTTAGTGTTTAATGGGTGCAGAGTCTGAGTTTACGATGATGAAAGTGTTCTGGAGATGGATGGTGGTGACACTTGCACAACAGTGTGAATGTACTTAATGCCACTGTGTACATTTTTAAATGGTTTATATGGTAAAGTTTATGTTATGTGTATTTTACTGCAATTAAACATAGGAAAATAAGAAGAAGAAATCAATATTAGGCATCAGTATTGCCATTTCTGTTACCCAGGGGAAGCGGCACCCCTGGGAGTAGGAGTGGACCATTCTAGGCTGAGCTCTCCTGTAGTCAGTGTGACTTGGGAACAGAACGAATGCTCGGCTCAGGGTGGAATCCCAGGGTCTTCCCCCACCCACCCAGTCTCATTCTTGACCTACCCCCCACCCCCCATTCCAGGCTACAACCTTAGAAAATGACCTGCAATTGGGCATAGCATACCATGCCTTTGCTCAGGCCACACCTCCTGCCTGATATTCCTTTCTCTCCATGTTCAGCCAGCATATGCTCATCTTTAAAGTCTCGGCCACCAGAAGCCCTAAATAGACATTTCCCCAAAGAAGACATACAGATGGTCAACAGGCACATGAAAAGATGCTCAACACTGCTAATTATTAGAGACATGCAAATCAAAACTACAGTGAGAATGGCCATCATTAAAAAGTCTACAAATAACAAACACTGGAGAGGGTGTGGAGAAAAGGGAACCCTCCAACACTGTTGGTGGGAACGTAAGTTGGTGCAGCCACTATGGAAAACAGTATGGAGGTGCCTCAGAAAACTAAAAATAGAGTTGCCATATGATTCAGCAATCCCACTCCTGGGCATATATCCGGACCAAACTATAATTCAAATAGATACATGCACTCCTATGCTCATAGCAGCACTATTCATAACAGCCAAGACATGGAAACAACCTAAGTGTCCATCGACAGATGAATGGATAAAGAAAATGTGGTGTATATATACAATGGAATATTACTCAGCCATAAAAAGATTGAAATAATGCCATTTGCAGCAACATGGATAGACCTAAAGATTATCATACTGAGTGAAGTAAGTCAGAAAGAAAAAGGCAAATATCGTATGATATCACTTATATGTGAAATCTAAAACATGACGCAAATGAACCTATCTACGAAACAGAAACACACTCACAGATGTAGACTTGTGGTTGTCAAGGGGTGGGTGGGGGGGAGGAGGGATGGATTGGGAATTTGGGATTAGCAGATGCAAATTATTATATATAGAATGGATAAACAACAAGGTCCTACTGTATAGCACAGGGAACTTTATTCAATATCCTGATATAACATAATGGAAAAGAATATAAAAAGGAATGTATATGTACGTAATAAAAATTTTAAATGGAAGTTGTCTTGTGAAATAAATAAATAAATAAAGTCTCAGCCACATCATCACCCTCTCAGTGAGGGTGGCAAAGACTTTGCTCTGCTCAGCACATGCCCTGTGATGGCACCCACAGACTTCCCCACCCTCATCAGCTCCCCTCCAAGCCCAAGCAACTCGAGAGCAGGAGCCGGGGCTCATTCACCCTTGCACTCCAACTTCTAGTTCAGTGCTTGTCACGCACTAGAAAACAAATGCTTTCTGAGTGGAAATGCACACAACATTTATTGTGCTCACCGTGGACGCTGTTTTGAGAGGTTTACACACGAGTCACTCATCATAACAATTCAAAAAGGTAAATACTACTGTTATCTAGGGCTGGGATTAGTGTGAGGGAAGTGAGGAACTCAGGTGCCAAATGTAAAGGGGCACCAAAAAGACTCAGGAATCAACATAGATTTTATATATATAGATAGATAGATAGATAGATAGATAGATAGATAGATTTTTTTTTTTTTGGCTGCATTGGGTCTTCATCGCTGTGCGCGGGCTTTCTCTAGCTGCGGCGAGTGGGGGCCGCTCCTCGTTGTGGTGCGCGGGCCTCTCACTATCGCGGCCTCTCTTGTTGTGGAGCACAGGCTCCAAGCGCACGGGCTCAGTAGTTGTGGCTCACGGGCCCAGCCGCTCCACGGCATGTGGGTTCCTCCCGGACCAGGGCTCGAACCCATGTCCCCTGCATTGGCAGGCAGATTCCAAACCACTGAGCCACCAGGGAAGTCCCCATAGATTATATTTTACTGAAATATTTTCTTAAATCAAATATTAAAATTTTAAAGACAGGATCCAGCCCTGCACTTACAGCGCCCACCTCACTCACCTCACCCTAATCCCAGCCCTATCAGATTATGTCTTTATTTTTTGATATTTTATTCAACAACTCCATTTCCAGGTATTTATTCAACAACTCCATTTCCAGGTACTTATCTAAGGAATTAATCAAGGCTATGTGTAAAGATTTACCTGCAAGGATATTCATTATTGTGTTGTTCACGAAAATAAAAAACAGGAGAACATTCGGTTGAACCATATGAAACTGCCAACATTTGACTATTTTTGACCTAAAAATAACAGTTTCATATTGTTCAGTCTAATGTAAATATCTATCATTTATGAACTGTGATTATATAATCTATGGAACATTCGCCCACTGAAATTCTAGGCAGCCATTAAAAAATATTTGGAAGAAAACAATGACATAGAAAGGTGACATAGAAAGATAAAGTGTTATATGAAAAGAACCAGGTACAAAGCAGGATAAAATGTATGATTTCACTACGAAAAATCCACCAAAAAAGATCTGAATTGATTATTCACCAAAATGTTAATAGTGGTAAGCCTGAACGGTGGGTTTTAGGGTGATTTTCAGGTCCTTCTTGATTTCCCATCTCTTGTATATTAAACATGTACCATGTCCAAAGGGAGAAAAAAGAACAATAAAGAAAAACCTGCTTGTCTTTGATCTCATACCTTTCTCCCGAAAGACTTCCTCATCCCCTTACCCTGAGAGGGGTGTAGACACACCCATTTTTACTATTCCTGCCTTTTCACAGATGGGACTCCCAGTCTCTGGCCCTCAGTTCTCTTCACCTGACCCTTTCTTCCTTTGCTGACCCTTCTTTTCCTCCACGCCCTGCACCCCAACGCTTAGACCTTGCTGAAGGAAGCGCTTCCTCTACCACCACTGCTACCACGCCAGCGCCACCTCCTTGCCCCCCACCCTCTGGATCCCCATGCCTGCCCCGAGGCTGGTCTTCAGGTGAAGATCACAGGAACACACACACCCAAGCACCAAGCACAGAGGATGGAGAATCGCTCTGCTGTCCCCCAGGCAGGTGAAACGGTGCTGCGTGGGTGACAGGCTTTATGGGGAGGGGGCGATGGGGGACGCAGGAATCTTGCCTTCAGTCGTCCACTACCCTCATTCTCCATCTTCATGCAGTTGAGACCCAGCAACACTGGGGCACCAACTCTTTCTTTTCCTTTTAATATGTTTTTTGAGTTGAGGGTTTTTTTTTTTAATTCCAAGAAGTACAAAGACTAAGAATCACCTGCATTGCACCCCCCACCCCTGAATTAACAACTCAATATTTTATCAGATTGGCTTTAAGTCTCTGTCTCTTATTTAAAAAAAAAAAAAACAACCTGAAATGACATGTTGCAAAGACAGTCAAAACTCCCTGTTGGTCCCCTCCCCCATCTCCTCCAGGAACAGTCACTGTCCTGAATGTGCTGTGTATCTTCTTTGGTCCATTGTTATACTTCGAGATATATAGGCACACACATCCAGGAACCATAGACAATGGTTTTCTATTACTCTAATTTGCATAAATGTATCATACTACATCATCTGCCATCGGATTCTCTTTCCCCCTCTAACGTCATGTTTTTAAGTCTTATTCGTGCTGAGAGGTATTGATCAAGTTCATTTATTCTACTACCGCAAGTAGTAGCCCATCCCAGGTGGGTGGGCCTGATGCCTTGGCATGGTACTCTCTGGGGCACAGGTGACACCAAGGCTTCCCCTGACCTCAGAGGTTCTGCTAATCTGGAAAACCTAAGCCAACCAGAGGGACTCTCCCCAGCCTTCATCCTTCTAGTCCATAAAACCTTCCAAACCAGCCCCAGCCCCTCATCTCTCCCCCAGCTCCGACAGGTGCCAGAATCACCTGGTCCCTACCCCACTCCTTTGTCTAACCTGTGAATATCTCTTAGCCTTCTTAGGTTTCCCATCCTGATTTCAATAAATAAGGGAATTAAGATCCTTCACAAAGTCTGCTTTCCCCTTGTAAGCCACACCATCAGGTGCTGGGCATCCTGAGAAGTCAGTGTTTCCTCAGGCTTTGTTGCCAGGCTAACCCGGTCACATCCTGGCTCTGTTGGCAGGTAACCGGCCCTCTCTGAGTCAGGTTCCTTATCTGTAAAATGGGGATAGTAATACTCAGCTCACAAGCCTGCTATGACAGTTAAGGGGAAAATATATGAAACACAATTGGCAGGCTCTGGGTACACAGCAGCCAGTCAAAAAATGCTTCTGCCCTTGCCCTTATTCTGTCTCTTCTCAAACCAGCAACCACAGTGGTCTCTCAAAATGTAAGTCAGACCTCATTACTCCCCTGCTCATGTGAATTCCCAGGTTAGGTCAAGAAAGCTTTGCAATATGCCTCTTGGGCTCCTGGTTTGCTTGCTCTGGGGGAAGCCAGCCACCACACCGTGCAAACTCTCAAGCAGGCCTGTGAAGAGGCCCATGTGGGGAAGAACCGAGGCCTCCCACCAACAGCCAGCACCAAACTGCCAGCCATGTGAGAGAGCCACCCTCCATCCTTCGATGACTGTATCCCAGCTGACATCTGAGTGCAACCTCACGGAGAAACTCTGAGCCAGAACCACCTGGCCAAGCCCCTCCCAGATACCTGACCCACAGAAACAACAAGAGACAATAAATGAGTATTGTTGTTTTAAGCTATTACTTTTTAGGGTAATTTATTATGCAGCATTAAATAAATAATACTCAAGTGAACAAATAATGACAACTTGTTATCATTAACTTGTATGTTAACACTAGTATAGCACTTAGTATGTGCTCGGCACTATTCTAAACACTTTATGTCTCTGAAATCCAGTGTGTATTTTACACTTACAGCACATTTCATAGCAACCATCTGAAATCGGGACGACTCGTATCCCCACTTTACAGATAAGGAAACTAAGGCACAGAATGCTTAAATAACTTGCTAGTGAGCAGCAGGGCTGGAACATGCACCCTGACACTGGCTCCAGTGGCTGGGCCCATAACCGCTACCTCATGATGCATCCTGAACAAAGCCATAACCAAAAATGTGGCACCAAGAAGCGGGAAATGTTCTCAAATTCACAGAGCCTGCTTTCAAGGGATGGAAGAGGAAGGAGAGAAAAAAGGAAAGAGCCAACCCTCTTCTCTTCCCCCAGACCCTCCAGGCTTTACCCTTCTCCTTGGGTTTCAGCTCTAACCATCTCCTATGCCGCCTGTACAGTGGTCTCGGACCACAGCCAACTCACCTCCACTGAATAAGTGGAAAATGTTACTAAAACTTTGCACAATGTTTTAAAGCTCTTGTCACATCTTCTTAGTTAGGCTTCTCATCCCTGGAGATGACCAGTTTTTCCTCTGCACATCTGACTCAATACAAGCCTCATCCTTGCTTCTTCAAAGTGGTCTATGTCTTAAAGCATATCTTTCTTTGTATTTACTTATTTAGGCTGCGCCGGGTCTTAGTTGTGGCATGCGGGATCTTTTTAGTTGCAGCATGCAGACTTCTTAGTTACAGCATGCATGTGGGATCTAGTTCCCCGACCAGGAATTGAACCCAGTCCCCCTGCATTGGGAGTGCGGAGTCTTACCCATTGGACCACCAGGGAAGTCCCAAAGCATGTGTTTTGTTTTGTTTTTTTGTATGATATCATTTATATGTGGAATCTAAAACATAAAACAAACTAGTGAATATAACAAAAAAAAGGAGCAGACTCACAGATCCAAAGCATGTGTTTTAAGTGGAGAAAAATCGCTCAGATAAGGCAGCTTCATCAATGCAGGATCAGTAAATATAACGTACATGTTCTACAGTCCCCTTCCTTGCCCTTTACAGACATGGCTAATCAACTGCCTCTTTCCCACCCAGTCTGGATGTAGTTTCAGAATCCTTCTCACCACAGTGCTCCAGGACACCACTTCCACAGGTTCTGAGTTGGCAGTAGAGCTGAGACCTATTTGTCATTCTGGCTCTAACAGGACAAAGACAAAACACCAAAAGCAACAGACTGGAACTAATCCCTCTAGTTTCCAAGGGAGTAAAAAGGCTCCCTGCCTCCACTGCTCTTACCTCTCCTCCCAAACAGATTTTCATCACAGCAAGAGATTAGAAGGGACTTTTATTTTTTTCAATTATACCTCAATTTTATCTTTTTTTGAATTTTTGAATTTATTTTATTGTTTTTTACAGCAGGTTTTTTATTAATTATCTATTTTATACATATTAGTGTATATATATATCAATCCCAATCTCCCAATTAATCCCACCACCACCACCCCGCCCCGCTACTTTCCCCCCTTGGTGTCCATACGTTTGTTCTCTACATCTGTATCTCTGTTTCTGCCTTGCAAACCGGTTCATCTGTACCATTTTTCTAGATCCACATATATGTGTTAATATATGATATTTGTTTTTCTCTTTCTGACTTACTTCACTCTGTGTGACAGTCTCTAGATCCATCCACGTCTCAACAAATGACCCAGTTTTGTCCCTTTTTATGGCTGAGCAATATTCCATTGTATATATGTACCACATCTTCTTTATCCATTCATCTGTCGATGGGCATTTAGATTGCTACCATGTCCTGGCTATTGTAAATAATGCTGCAATGAACATTGGGGTGCATGTGTCTTTTTGAATTATGGTTTTCTCTGGGTATGTGTCCAGTAGTGGGATTGCTGGGTCATATGGTAATTCTATTTTTAGTTTTTTAAGGAACCTCCATATTGTTCTCCATAGTGGCTGTATCAATTTACATTCCCACCAACAGTGCAAGAGGGTTCCCTTTTCTCCACACCCTCTCCAGCATTTGTTGTTTGTAGATTTTCTGATGATGCCCATTCTAACTGGTGTGAGGTGATACCTCATTGTAGTTTTGATGTGCATTTCTCTAATAATTAGTGACGTTGAGCAGCTTTTCATGTGCTTCTTGGCCATCTGTATGTCTAGAAGGGACTTTATTTATTTATTTATTTATTTAAATTTATTTATTTATTTTTTTTGCTGCTTTTGGTTCTTTGTTGCTGTGCACGGCTTTCTCTAGTTGTGGCGAGCAGGGGCTACTCTTTGTTGCAGTGTGCGGGCTTCTCACTGCAGTGGCTTCTCTTGTTGTGGAGCATGGGCTCTAGGTGTGGGGGCTCAGTAGTTGTGGCTCACGGGCTCTAGAGCACAGGCTCAGTAGTTGTGGCACATGGGCTTAGTTGCTCCACGGCATGTGGGATCTTCCCAGACCAGGGCCCAAACCCGTGTCCCCTGCATTGGCAGGTGGATTCTTAACCACTGCGCCACCAGGAAAGCCCTAGAAGGGACTTTAAAAAGAGAAGACACTGAAAGAAAACATTGACCTTGGTTTTAATGTTGGTATAAGGATGAGGGCCCAGACTGGGAGGTATCTGTGCCCATAGATGATGGTGAATTAGGAACTAAAGACTCAGCAGCAGCTGGACCAGAAAGGACTCATCCTGAAGTCAAGGTAAACTAGGAACATAGCCACATTCTTTACATTATATATACCCTTCTGCTGACAACCTCCTAGCGCTTTAGAAAGGGGTCATGAACACATGAAAGGACGAGCGATGTCCGAAGAAACAGGTACAAGCCACATATATAATTTTAAAATTTCTAGTGGCCACATTTAAAAAAGGAAAAATAACAGGTAAAATTAATTCTAATAATATATTTTATTTAGCCCAATATATCCAAATATTATTTCAACACAGAATATAAAAAATATTAGTAAAGTATTTTAATTCTTTTTTTGTACTAAGTCTCTGAAATCCAGTGTGTACTTTACACTCACAGCACATTTCTTTCCTTCTTTCTTTTTTAAATTATTTTTTGGCTGCTTTGGGTCTTCATTGCCGCGCGCAGGCTTTCTCTAGTTGAGGAGAGAGGGGGTTACTCTTCACTGCGGTGCACAAGCTTCTCATTGTGGTGGCTTCTCTTGCTGCGGAGTACAGGCTCTAGGCGCGTGGGCTTCAGTAGTTGCAGCACTTGGGCTCAGCAGTTGTGTCTTGCGGGCCCTAGAGCACAGGCTCAGTAGTTGTGGAGCACGGGCTTAGTTGCTCCGCAGCATGGGGGATCCCCCCGGAACCAGGGATTGAACCCGTTTCCCCTGCATTGGCAGGTGGACTCCCAACCAGTGCGCCACCAGGGAAGTCTGCACATCTCAATTAAGATACTAAATTTTCGGGACTTCCCTGGTGACACAGTGGGTAAGACTCTGCGCTCCCAATGCAGGAGGCCGGGTTCGATCTCTGGTCAGGGAACTAGATCCCACATGCATGCCGCAAGTAAGAGTTCGCATGCCACAACTAAGGAGCCCATGAAGCCGCAACTAAGGAGCCCACGAAGCTGCAACTAAGGAGCCCACCTATTGCAACTAAGACCCAGTGCAACCAAATAAATTAAACAAATAAATAAATATTTTTAAAAATCAAATTTAAAAAAAGATACTAAATTTTCACCAGAAATATTTTATCTATATTGAGATTTCATAAAATTTACAGCTGAAAATGTAGATTCCATATACTGAAGTTCTTCTAAACACTCCTAGAAGTTTTCCAATAACTGAAATGAGCGTCTGCTTTTAAAGTTAAATCAATTAAAATTAAATAAAATTAAACATTCAGTTTCTTCTTTTGCACTAGCCACGTTTCAAGCACCCAATAGCCACATGTGGCTGGTGGCTGCTGACCTTGGTCAGTGCAGGTCTGGACCCTGCAGGGCTCTCTCTACCTGTGGGCAGCTGCCATCTCCCATCAGAGCCCCTGTGACTATGCTCAGGGAACCCATGGCCTGGCTCTTCTGAACACTCTTGCTCACGTGTGGGACTCACAACCGGTTTCATTCTCTGACCAGGCCCTTTCTTACTCTCTCAGCTTGGCTTGCCCTCAGCTTTGTCCCAGCACAGCTGTTCAGATCTCCCAGGCTCCATGCTCTGCAGTTCTTGGGCTAGTCCACCCCAACCTGGCTCTGTGCCCCTGCCCAGGTGTGGTTCAGGGGCCCTGCTTGGCTGGAAGGGTTGTCTAGGTGATGCTGTGTTTCTGCTTTGCAAAACACCAGGGGTGGGCAATTTGGGGGTGCATCCAGGGGCAAGTCATTTCCTTTTGGTGTTTTGGAAGAAGGCCCTTGCCATTTTCATGCCCATACAAGTGGCACCAAGATGGTACTAAAACATTACTATGGGCACCTCTGCTCCTATCTGGAATCCCTCTTGGCCTATGGCTCCAAAAGGTCCTCCATCGCCTTCCCTGATCCCTGTAGGGTGTGCTCCGTCCCTTGGTTTCCTTTCTTCCTCTGGCCTCTTGGGTTGGTGAACTATCTGGGGGCTGTGACTCAGTCCTACCACTTTACTCCTTCAAGCCACCAGCACCACAGCAGACATCACTAATCAATCACAGTTTCTTTCTCCTTGAGCCTCAGGCTGGGCTCTACCCCAAACTTTGGGATGATGCCTCCAGCCTCCCATACCCCCCGCCAGCTGTCCCCCAGCACCCAGTAAGGGATTTCACAGGAAGGGGAAAAGATGGCTTCCAAGCAAAGAATCTGGTCGCAGACTTATGAGGCAGCAGAAGCTAAGCCCCCTGGAACTGACTTGGCCACTTTGGAAGGCAACGTGGGTTCCCTCTGGCTGTGGCATCAAGGCCAGACCCCCTTGAAATGAAAGACCTTGAAATGTCAGAAGCCCTCCCCAACAGTTAGTTTAAAGAAGCTAAAAGCCAGAGCTGCTGTAAGAAGATAAAGGGATGGAAATCTGAAGTCTGAAAAGCAGTGTCTAAAAGGGCATGACTGACAGGGCTCTGGGACTGAGGGTGTGTGACCTGAACCACAAAAATAGAGCGCCTGCAGCTTGCCGGGCACATGAAGCCCCATCATACCAGTCTCCTGGGCACTGGGAAATCCACTAAACATCAGTGCACACGGCCTCAGACAGGCCCAGGCAGAGCCCACGTCCAGAAAGCAGCCCCTCTCACCCACCTCCTGCCTGAAAAAAAAGCTGTGTGGGGTCGTTGATTCTGCCAGGCCTCAGGTGTCCACCCAGGCACAGGTGCCCAACTCCCTGTCTGCGGGAAGGCCCTGGATACTTCAGCCTCCAGGGTCTGTTTGTACAGAAGAGGGCAGGAAAGGGCAAGAATTCCAAGTTCCTGCATTGCCCGAAAACATCCTTTCCGGAGTCCCGAATGCACCTGAAGAGAACACAACGAACCAGACGAAGAAACAAAGGGGTGCTTGATCAGGTACCAGCGCACAGAGGAATTCTCCTTCCTGCACAAAACTCTCCCCCAGAGCAGTCTCCCATCCTGCCCTACTCCAATATTTCAACAAGGGCTCCATTATCTTTTGTCTTTTAAATCTCTTCAGGCACTAGCACCCTCTGTTCCCCCTCACCAGCCTCCTCACACACACACACACACACACACACAGGACACACAAGTACCTCACTGATCTCACATTGTGGGGAAATGAAGTGTTCCAGCCATAGAACATTTTTCAAAGAACCTAGTTACCTCTTTAAGAACCAACACTTACTAATATATCTGACGACACTGCTGGAAATCTTTCTGAACTGAATGACATAAGCTCCCTGACATCCCAAGCCAGTACACTGAATGTAATTGATCACTTCCTGATGACTCAGGAACATGTTTCTGAGCCCATCTTTGCCATGGTCTACAAGGCCTAATGATCTGGACTTTCACCTTGGGCCACTTTTACCCTTACTTACCCTGTAGAGATAGTGCCCTGGGCTTTGGCTGTCTGGAACACTCTCTCCCTAGATGTCTGCATGGCTCACTCTTTCCATTCATGCTGCAGTTCAAACACCATCTTAACCAACAGGCCTTTCCTGGCCATCCTTCTCTCATCTTTCTGTCCCCTTTTGCTGCTTTATTTTATTTTCATAGTGTTTGCCATCACCTAACACATTGTATATCTATTTATGGTCTGTCTCCCCCACTAGGATATGAGCTCTTTGAGAGCAGGGATGTTGCCTGTTTTGTTATCCCCAGAGCCTATAACAGTCCTGGCACACAGTAGGTACTCAGTAAATAATCGTCAAGTGAAGGAACAAACGATGCCTTCAGCACTCTGACCAGTGTGTACCTGTGGGAGGGGGGCTGCTCCAACCTCACATGGCTGGTTGGTCCTTTGCTGTCACCTGTCACTTCTCAGTGTATCAGCAGCTCCTAGCTATGCCCTCATCTTGCTTCTTTTAATCTGCTGTATATGTAACCTACGAAAACCTGAAGGTTACCAGGAGATGGACAACCTTCTGAACTCATTAAACTGATTTTTACAAAAAATGTGGACTTCAGGGACTTCCCTGGCAGTCCAGTGGTTAAGGCTGTGCGCTTCTACTGCAGAGGGCGCGGGTTCGATGTCTGGTCGAGAAACTAAGATCCCACATGCCTCGCGATGAGGCCAAAAAAAAAAAAAAAAGTGGATTTCTAGGCTGTGGCCTAATTCCATGCCTGTCTTCTGAATAAAGTCCAAGAGCTTGAGACTATGAATTCTCTACTCAGGGGTCTTTTCAGCCTCCTTCTGGTCTTCCCGGATTGTTGAGAGTCTGAAGTCCACCCAGAGACACTCCTGCATATGTGTCTGCATGCCTCCCAGACACGCACGAATACATTGGGCTTCTCATCCAGCAGAAGGTGAGCTGCATCACTCCATCAGACAGTGTTTCAAGAGAAGAGAACGGGGTGGGTTTGGTACAGTTTATTCCTTATGAGAACTGGTTTCATGCTCTTCTGAACACAAGTGGTCTGGTCCTTGTACACCTCACCCCCGGCCTTATTCTCCTTAATCCAAGCACCATCAGACCACGAGCCCTGGCTTGGGGCCACCTCACTTTTGCAGGAATGGGTCAAAAAGGTCAAAGATGGTTTGAGCTGGGAGGGACCTTGGAGATCCTCTAGTTCAACCCTCATCTGACAGATGAGGAAACTAAGACCCCGAGAGTGGAAGTGACTCACTTAAGGAAACACAGCCCCTTGGGAGCAGGGCTGAGCCTAGAAGGGGGATCACTTGGCCTTCATTCTGCATCCTCTTTCTATCCCCTCACCTCCTCATCCCTGGCAGCCAACATCTGTTTCCATCCTGAGCCGTTTCCTTCTGCGTGCACCTGGCCTAGCCAGGGCCTGGGGGAATCGCACAACGTCAGGGCTCACAATTCGGAGCATGTTAAGAGATGTGGTCACCCCCCCTCCCCCCCCAACCCCCGTGCTCTGAGACGATGTTGTCCTTATCTCCACAGAGCCACACCTCATTTCATGGAATGGCAAGGAAGTGGCACTGGTGCCCTTGAGCTAAACTTGCAGCTCTTCCTAATAGGTCCAGAAAAGTGGAAAGGCCATACCTGGGGCAGACTTGCCTCGGTGTCTCCCCAGGTGTTGCCTGAGCCTTATCTTGCCTACAGAGTATAACGATGGCCCCCTCTGTCCCCAAACACCCCTTGTCTGCCACTCCTACCGGTTCTGAAATGTTCACAGAAGTCCTCCGGTGGCCTTACTGTCTCTAACCAGATACTGGCAAAGGGCGTGGCTGAAATTCAGGGTGTTGGGGAGCCAGGCAGGCCTGGGCTTCAGCCTCCTCCATGAACACAGCTCAGGGGCACTGCCAGCCGGCGCCGCCCTGGAAAGCAATGGGCAGGGCCCCGGGACACAGGACAGGCCACCTGGAAACTCTCCCCAGGCTGGATGAGGGAAATAGAAGTGGTATATGGGAAGGTCAGACTCAAGGGGCCTCAGGTGGGTGGAAAACCTTTGTGGGCCTCGTTCTGGGGAGCAGGAAAGAGCCTGAAGACCAGCACTTCTGGCTTTGCAGCCTTGCCTCTGACCAGCCTTGGCCCCCTCTCCTTCCCTGCTTGGCAGCTCCAAAGGAACAGGGAGGGGACAGCACTGTGGCAGTTATGGGTTTCTTTTTCATCACCCTCCTCCCTGGCCTCAGTGTGTTCAGCCAGCCTTGCTTCCCAGGGTGCCAGGTCTCTTGCAGTATCATAATTGGGCCCTATTTCAGACTCGGTTACAGAGCTGCCTAACATCTTCCGAGACAGTCAGGACCATGAGCCTTTTTCTCCTCCTCCCACTGCTGCTGGAAGAAAGCGCTGACCTGGCCACAGGGAGTGTGAAGAGAAACCCTGGTCAGCCTTCGGACTATTCCAGTGACAGTCAGCTCAGTGAGAAAGTGTTGCTTTCTGGTAAAAACAAATCTCTCTCCCTGCAACTTTTACCCGCTAGCCCCAGTTCCATTCCTTGGAACCCTACAGAGTAATTCAGTGATGGGAAATCAAGCCCTTTCAGTTCAAACATTTTGGCAAAGGGAACTGGGGGTGTTTGTGGGGCAAAGGGAACTGGGCACCTACACAAATTAAATATAATTTAATTTATATTTATTTTAATTGAAGCCTCTGCTCTCAGAGAACAGTGCTGGAAAAGCCATCTTCTTTGTTCCCTTCTGCTAGGTAAGTGGGGATCCCTGTGCGGCCTCAGGGGTTACTACAGGACCAACTCCGGACAGGGGTATCCCTCAACTAGCCATAACTCTCACAGCACCATTCAAAAGAACTCTCTTAAAGCCATTTATTTGCTTCTAGAAAGGAAGTTATCATCAGCTTATCCAAGGATCAACACACCTAACAAATCATTTCACCCAAATTTATTTATTTATTTGGCCACACCGTGAGGCTTGTGGGATCTTAGTTCCCCAACCAGGGATCGAACCCGTGCCCTGGGCAGTGAAAGCACAGAGTCCTAACCACTGGACCACCAGGGAATTTCCCTCACCCAAATTTAACATATAAAATACCCAAGGTCCAGAGATGTAAGTTTTTGTCCATGCTCACTCAGCAGTATCCCAACTGTAGGATAAAAAAACTCCAGTTTAGGAAAACTCTTGCCTAAAACTTTCATGGTTTCAAATAGGAGACATTGCAAATGAGTACACCTATCCTGAAAATACCCACAATGGATAGTCTTTTAAAAATATGTCTGTAAAGTGAAATTCCATGTAACACCTTAGCATCCCACCCATGCCTATTAGCATATGGAAAACCAAACCAATCACAAATGTTCTTCCCGACTGTGAGTCCTAAAGACTGAAGGCCAGCTGTGTCTGCTCCGCCTCCTGCTTTGGCTGCTGTCCAGAGCCAGCAAGCATCAATGTAGATTCAAGTGGATATCCCCAAATCCACTGCCTTGCCCATAAAGTACAGCATGGAAAAATCACAAACCCTGCCACATCGTAAGCAGCCATTTATGGATGAAGTCAGTATCTCCCTTTAGTTTTACAGATTCTATAACCAACTTTTCACATCAAAATTTAGGACACATGGGCAGACAACAGGACAGAATATTAAAAATTAGGACCTCCCTGAGATATCTGGGCCATATGGTTGTCATGCCGACACCCCGCAATGCCAAACAATTGCCTCCAAGGTCCAGAAACAACTTGGCTGGCTTGGAATCACCCAGACATTGTGAAGACGGAGCTGCCTCCTGGCCCAGGCTGTTATGCAGACCCTCCCTTTTCCAGCTCAGCTCTCTGATTCCCCAGGGGAGTGATGATGACGCTTGTCTGAATTTTCTCAGCCTCTGTCAGCCGGACTAGCCACATCATTCCCTAAGAATCTGAAAATCCACATGCAGCACGTTCTGGCCCAACTAGACAGAGACGTGTTTTGGAATGGCCAGAAGACCAGTGAGAGGTCAACCACAGATTTCAAAGAGAAATTAAATCTTCAGCTGCACCTGCCCCTTTTAAGTTGAACAAAGGGTTTACCTCCCGGAGAAGCTGAGCACACATTCCCCTGGCTCTCTAGTTATAGTCTGCTGGAGCTGGAATAAAGTATTAGTGGGATATGAAACTTGGATCATTGCTCCCAGAGATGGGCAGAAATCCTACTTCACTCATGTAACAGTACTTATTAAGTCTTGCTGTGCTCATCAAGGTGGGGATGCAAGAAGCTTCCTGCATTGTCCCTGCATGATAGCTTCCATTCAATGAGGAGACAGGCCGATGGCTGAAAGTCCCACTGAAGCGAAATACCCGGAATATGGGAATACAATGCAAGGCTGTGTCAAAGACAGGGTGTGACTGGGGATCAATGCCTATGGAACAGACATCCAGGGCTTAAAGCCTAAGAACAAGGAGGGAGCTGGCTATGCCCGGAGTGGCCAGAGAAGGCTCGCGGCTCACTCCCAGGAACTTCCACTCTCCCTCTCTTCCTGCACCTCCATTCTTGGCTCCCTGATACTCCTTCACACTTTAAACTCGGCTTCCAGTTCACAGCCCTCTTCTAATCTGCAGCAAGTCAAACCCCATGGGAACAGGGAGAGGGCCGAGAGGATGTTCACTGCAGCCCCCACGACCTCCCATTGCCACTCCTCAAAACGAGTGCCGCCCACCTCCAGCAATGCCCCCCCAAGCCCCCAGCACCATTCCCAGGCTCTCAGTCTGAGTGGCTTTCCCGGATTCTGAAGCAGAGGCACCTGTGATGAGACCAGCCTCAGGCTCTGAGCAGCAGTTAGTATCTCTGTGCTCTTCCCTTCCATTCCCCCTCCTCTCTCGCTTCCTCCTCCTCTTCCAGCTCAGACCCTCCTTCCATCACGTCACCACAGAGGAGGACAGAACATCTGGGCAGCCTGCCTCTCCCCTGCCACTCCAGGCCCGCCTACCCTGGACCAGATCTGGCCCTCTCAGAGTGTAAGAACAGGGCAGCTCGGATGAGTCCCCGCTGTGGAAGCTCCCTGGGGGTATGGGGCCACTCGTGGTTTGCCCAGTTCCGACTTGAATCCGTCCACCCAGATCCCAACATTCTGGGATCTTTACACAGGAGGCTTTCCCTGATCAGCCTTTCTGTCCAAACATCCACAAGTGCTTTGGAAACAGTGTCTTAGTGGCAGGGACCCTCAGCCCAGAAGGGAACACTCCACCTAATCAGGCTCACCCCCAGAGAGCTCAACCAGACGGTGATCTGGGAATGGGGGAGTGGGGCTGGGGAAAACCCACAAACCCCAAGGTCTCCTCAGGCAAAGCCTGGAAATATGGTTCTTTTGCAGGGGATTTTCACTTCTTTCCGGGTAGGTAACAAGAAAGGGAATCTGGGGCAGGATGGGAATATGAGAGCACTTCCACACCTACAACCACCACTACAAACAACACACCATATTCCTGGGGCTCAGCTGCCTTGGCACAAAGATCTCAGAGTCTACTCCACACAATCCTTCGCCCTCCTGACCCTGCGCCTCTCCAGGAGCTCCTCACCCCTGCCTCCCCAGACCCAGATCTTTCAGAATGGCCACCCTGCTCCACTTCCCCACCTTCAGCCCCTCACTCTGCTTTCCTTCTTTCCGGCCCCCGCCGGCCAGGCTGCCCCCGGCCCAGCAGTCGGTCCTGAGAGTCGGGTCGCCCAAGAGTCTCGCCCACCATCCGCCCCCATCGGAAGACTGCGGCCCGCCTGAGCGCGCCTCTCGCGGGTTCCAGAGCCTCCCGTCTCAACAGGTGCCCCTGCCACACAGAGCCGGCTCCCGGGGCCAGGGCGGAGGCGGCGACAGGCACGCCCCAGCCCAGGTCCCCGGAGCGCCTGGGGGGCTCCCCCGCCCCTCCGCCGAGGCCCCAGCCGTGGCCCGCCGCCTTGGTTTCCCCGCTCGCATTGAGATCGCGGGGCTGACCTCGTGAGAGGCAATTTCCGAGTCTCGGCGCAGACACTGCTAGTTCGCGCGTCGTGATGGACTGGTGTTGGGGCGTGGGACGCCTTCAGGACGAGACCTTTCCCTGACCCGGAGAACCCTCGGGGTGATAGTGGGGAGTCCTCCGTGCCCCCCAAAAAAGCAGGTTCAAGTTGACCCGGGCTGAGAAGGGAGCTCAAAGTCCAGCAAGCCCCTAGCGACCCTGCCTCACCCAGCGCTCCCACCCCACGTCCTTTGCCCCAGAGAGGCTGAAGGGGGGTGCGCACGACCACCTACGCGCTTAGCAGCGAGTGGTTCCCACTGCCGGCTCGCCGCGCGCAACGTCCAGCCGCCTTCGGGGGCGGGTGAGGCGCGGGCAACCCCTAGCCCTCGGCCCCCGGCCCTCGGCCCCCGGCCCAGGCTGCGCAGCGCCCAGAGAGCCGCCACGTTCCCAGTCGCGCGTGCACACCGGGCCCACCAAACTTGCAGTACTTTCTCCCAGCCCCCACCCGCTGTCACCCTCCCTCCATTCGTGCGCCCTGGCCCCGCTAGCCCGACAGAGGTTGCCATAACAACGGACAGGAATGCTCCAACGTATACAAAGCCGGCGGGGCGCGGCGGGCACGCAGCCCCCGGCCCGGCCCCTCGCCCTCTGCTGCCGCGCGGGGCTAGGACGCGCGCCGCGGCTCCCCGGCCGGCAGCCCGGCTCGCAACGCGTACTCACAATAAGCGGGATGGTGCGGTCCTCCCGGAGCTGTTCCGGCCTCCCGCCGGCCCTCTGCGCGCCCCGGCCGCCGGAGGATGCTGCGTGGGCTCGGTTGTCCTGCCATAAGTAGTAGAAAGTGCCCAGGATCCAGGCTACGGTCAGAATGGCGATGGCATTGGCGCGGATCTTCCTCATGGTGGGCGGCTGGGCGCCCGGAGTAGGGCTCGCAGCCCCAGCTGTTTGTTTTCGCTCGCGCCGGGCTGCTCAGTCCCGCAGAGCAGAAAAAGAAGAGAGGTGGGGGGTGGGGGGGTGATAGGGAGAGACAGGAGCACGGAGCGATCCTCACGGTCCTAATGCCCTTCAGCCCGAGGCGCGCGCCTCCCGCGGGCGCCCATTCATTCGCGCGCAGAGCCCGCCCCCCGCTCCAGCCCCGGCCGGCTGCGGGGCCGCTGCGCCCCGGGAGAGGAGCGTAGCGGGTGCAAAGCGACGCCGGAGGAAGGCCCGGCGAGGCAGACGCCCGCGGCGGAATGGCGACGGGCCAGAGCCAGTCTCGGCTCCAACGGCTCGGCGACCGAGCTCCTGGCGGCTGCCCCCGCCCGGCCCTGGTCTGTCCCGCCTACTTCCACCCACCCCCGGACCGAGCGGCCCTGAGTCACCGGTTGGAGATGCGCGACCCCGGCCCGGGCCCGCGCTGCGGAGCTGCCTTTCTGGACTGCGCTCTGAACTGCGCTCTGGAACACGGTTTAAGGTGTGTTCGGCGAGTCTTTGGAAAGGGGCGGCTGGGCGGGAGGAGAGTCTGGAGTTTGTACCGGAATCCTCCGCAGCCTAGGATTCTGACCGCCGGAGGTCCCGCCCCGAGGAGGGATTGGAAGCTGGTGCACTTGACATTCGAAGAGAGCGAAGGGGAAGAGACGCTGCTTCATAGCCAGTGAAAGGAGAATGGGGGTACAACCACCCCACCTCTTCCGTTGGCCTGGGGCTCCCAGCTTTCGTGATACTTCCTTCCACCCCGCCTCGTTGTCCCCTGGACAACCCTGGAGTATTATCATCACCATTTCATCAGGAAGAAGGGAGGCGGCCAGAGAGGCTGGAAGATTCGCCGGAGACCACACGACTAATTAGTGGGCAGAGCCCAGTCTAGAAACCACCTCTCCATCTGACATTTTGAACAAAGTGCAAAACACGGTGTTGAGAGACACGGACACAGAAATTATTGAGATTGTGCCCCAGCCCTGGTGGCATTGAGAATCTGATGTGAACTACTCTCACTCCGGGCAGAAGGCAAGGTGGGCTAAATTAGTTCTAGGAGATCAGCACAGTATCAGCAGGCCCCACTCCCCCATTCCCAAGCAGGGATCACAGAGGAAAAATATTGTATTGCAAGGTGGTCTTAGGGGAAGGCTTCTCACAGAAGGTAGATAAATCCTTTGAATAAATTCTTAAGAGGCAGGAAAGGGAGGACAGGGCAGGATGTGCTGCATGAACAGCATGAGCAAAGGTCCAGAGGATGAAAGTACTTGATGTTTTCAAGGAAGAGATCTACCTGGCGGTGCCAGGGCCCAGGATGCTGGGAAGTTATTGGTGGGAGTTGAGGTTGGCCAGGCTGGGCGAGTCTGGACTCAGGAGGCCCTTTCATGTGAGAGACAGGGTTGTCAGGGAGCTTGCATCCTGCTGGGGCTCCTGGACACTGGCTCATCTGAAGGGCCACATTGGGTCCTGGCCTCTAAGTGAAGCTACGTCGGGAATCAGGCAGATGGCGAGGTCACAGTTCATGCTTTCCCCCAACCACCCCATCAGCATTTCCCTGTTTCTCTAGCACTCAGGACTAAAGCACTTTTGTAATAGATGCTCAGTACACTTCGGTTGGAGTGAAGTGAATTGAAGGAAGAAAACCTGAATGGGTTTTTTGCTGCAGAAAAGTCATTGTTTTAACTGCAATATCCTGTCCTCACTCAGAAGACTAACCATGAGGACAAGTCCAAAAATGGCCCTACCAAGAATGTGACCCTAGAAAGAAGGGGACACATAAAAGAGGGCCTCACAAAGAGATCTGTAAGAATAGCGGGGAATCTGAGGCATGAGCTGTGTGGCAGTCAGGAGCAATAGGAGATGGTGTGGAGATGCAGGCCAGCCTTGCTCTCCCAGGTCTCCCTTGCCTGGGGAGTTTAATTAGACTGCAGTAGGGACCAGGATTCACTTCCATAGACCAAGATAACCACTGTCAAGCCACTGCCTTGTTTCTGCAGCAATCATGGGGCAGACCCAGTGGTCATGTCCTCTGTGGGAAGCTAGGGAGACTTGCTCCTTAGGAATCAGGCCCCACAGGCATCTCTAGATGATGAGAAAATGTAAGGGCACTGTCCTTCTGGTGTCCCTACCCCCATACAGGCTCTCAGGTCAGCCAGATGGGAAGACCTGGGGAATGACCCTCTGTTGATATAGGCTGCTCCTCTCATCCCAGCCTGGTCTGTTATGTCTAGCTGCCTTTGGTCTTGAAAGAACCAGGTCAGAGGATGTGGGATCCAAAGACATCACATCAACCCATAGTGAGAAGCTCCAAAGTCACCCCTAGGCATGGAGGATGAAGCTGGACCATGCCAAACCGAAATCAGGCTGATGGGTTACTGATGGCTCCAGAAGGAGGGCTCCATGAGGAGAGGAAGCGAAGGAGGAGCTGGAACTTGGTAGATTTCTACAAGTTTTACCCCTTATTCCTCAGGGCTCAGTGGTGAGGATGCTATACATCTGCACCAAATTGTCACTGCCTGGTAGCTCCGTCTCAGAGAGAAGGCTTCTCCACTCACCCCCCACCACCAAAAAAACCCCCAAAAACCCCTAGGAGTGTAGCCTTTCTGGAAGGTGTTACACTTCATAGCTAGCCCTTCCTTAAATGAGCACAATAAACTTCCCTGGGGGTGGGTGGTGGAGGTAAGGGGGCAGGTGATTACCTCGCTCACTGGACTCACAGAAATTTGATATAGACAGAGGTTGCGTGATGGATCTCAAGCCACAGGCACACTGGAAGAGCTGGGAACTTGCAGCTGCCACCTCGGCTACAGCCCATGGTCATTCTTCCAGATTCTAATCCCAAAGAGGCACAGAGCTGAGCCTTAGCCCTCCCTGAGATGGATTTCAGTGTTCAGAGGTGACTGTGAGCATTGTTCCCTCTCTGGGCCTAGCTAGCAGAACCACAGAATCAAAGCAACACCTAAGAGACGTAGTGTTGCCTAACATCACTGAACTCCGAAACCGACAAGAGTGATAATAATAGCTACAGTTCACTGAGTACCTAGCAGTTGCCAGCTGCTGTGCTGGCATCTCACACACATTATCTCTAAAGCCCCCGCAACCTGCAGGAGAGGACGCTGAGGCTCAGTGAAGCCCTCGATTGCTGAGAGTCACACAACAGGTGGGTGGAGGGACTGGGTTCAAAGCCATTTTCCATGCCAGTGTTTGGGCACCAGTGCCGGGCTTCTGAGGCCACTGGGCAGTCTGCAGGGTGGTAGAAGTTCTGCATGTAGGGACCTCACTTCCCTCTCTGAACCTCCGTTTTCTTTTTGGTAAAAGAAGGGTTGCCAAGAGATGACCTCCAAGGTCCCTCCAGCTGTGCCATTTTGGACTTCCAGTTGTCTCCCTTGTCACAGTGCTCTCAGGCACGGTCCCCTTCTCTTTAAAGCTGCTGAAGCCAGCACTCAGGTAAGCTGGGCAAAGTGCCCTGTGGCCCTGGCGCTCCCAGAGGTCCCAGGGAACTGTCTGCCCCTGTGAATTTGATGTGCAGATTGGGGATTGGGGTTGGTAACAGAGGGCAGAAAGGGTATAGGTCAGTGTGAAGCCCGAGCTCTGGAGCTGGACAGCCGTAATTCACATGCTGGTTCCGTCACATGTTAGAGTGGCTTGGGCAAATTCTTACTCCCTCTCTTAGCCTCGGTTTCCTCAACTGTAAAATGGGGCAGTGACAGCCCTTAACTTGCAGCATTGTTGGGAAAGGTAGGATGAAATGAAGCAAGTAAAATCCAGTGCTTGGTAACCACCGGCGTCCCCTGGAGGCCCTCTCTCACAGGCAGTGCTGCTGGCTGCCGGGGTGACGGGGACTCCCGAAGGGTCCGCCGGGGCACATGCGGGGGACTGCTCACCTGGGCCGCGGAGGAGAACAGACCCCACACAGGCCTCTTCAGCCACACCCAGGTTCCGACAGGGATGACTGTCCTGCCGCACAGGCGCATGGCCGCCTCTTCCAGAGCCGCTGCTCAGTGGGGCTGTGGGGGAGGGGAGAGGCAGAGTGTGCGGCCCCAGCCTCTGCTGGGTGTCCATTCTCGCCGGCATACCCATTACCCTTGAGACTCTGGGTCACCTCCGGAGCCTCTTGTCCTGTCTGCACCTGCAGCAGGGGTCCAGAGGGAGGGTGAAGGGAACTGATTAGACTCCCATGTCTGCTCGAAGCAGGAAGGAGGAGCCAGGGATGGTGAACAGAATGTACGTTACCATGAAACAGACACTGTGCTAATACACGATCTCAGAATACTCACGATGACCCTGTGAGGAAGGCTCGACAGGTCACCCAGCCATCAGGTGGCAGGTATGCTACCCACTGCCAGCTGTCCCCACTTAATGCACCAGCATATCTAAGGGAAAGTTTTTTATAAGTTAAGTTTCTACAAACCATTATAGATCAAGCTGAGGACCTGGCTCTTTGAAAGGAGCTCAGAGAGTTCTTTATTAGTCATCATTCTGTTTGTCTGAGAACCGTGGCTTTTTATATCAGTTTCTGCCACTGGAGTGTAAGCTCCATGAGGGCAGGGGTTCTTGTATGTTTTGTTCACCTGTCTCCCCAGTGCTTAGAACACTGCTTGGTGTATATAGTCCATGCTCATTGAGTATTTTTTTAAATGTAAATTTATTGTTATTTTTATTTATTTTTGGCTGCATTGGGTCTTCGTTGCTGCGCATGGGCTTTCTCTAGTTGCAGCAAGCGGGGGCTACCCGTCGTTGTGGTGTGTGGGCTTCTCATTGCAGTGGCTTCTCTTGTTGTGGAGCATGGGCTCTAGATGCACGGACTTCAGTAGTTGTGGCACATGGACTCAGTAGTTGTGGCTCGCAGGCTCTAGAGCGCAGGCTCAGTAGTTGTGGCGCACGGGCTTAGTTGCTCAGCGGCATGTGGGATCTTCCCGGACCAGGGCTCGAACCCATGTCCCCTGCATTGGCAGGTGGATTCTAAACCACTGCGCCACCAGGGAAGTCCCTCATTGAGTATTTGTTGGTGGAAGGAAGGAGGGAAGAAGATGGGCAGGGTACTCAGTGCAGCATGCATTTCTGTCTTAAGTCAAGCACCTGAGAGATGGTGCAGGACTAGCACCCAGAGAAAGGGCGCACCTCATTTGGGTCAGTGTGGGCCGGTGTAGTGAGTAACCCAGGTTCCCTCCCAGCGCTTCCGCAGGAGCAGCTGACGGCCCCCCAACCATGGGGCCAGGAGCCAATCCCCGCTGCCCCAGATGAGGGGGTGAGAAAACCCTCTGTGGTTCCACCAGAAGTCAGGGAAGGAATGACCCCGATTTGGTGAATAACTGCAGGAACTACAAAAGTTATTACTGATCATGAAATGACCCAGCTGCTACATTTGGGAATAATAGGATTGCAGAGTTTGAGGGCTAATCAGAAATGTGTCAAATGCTTTTTCTTAACAGCAAGGAATTCCTACAAAGGAGAAATGCATAAATAAAGCCAGCTGGTCAGCAGAATTGGTCCCAGAGGCAGAGCCGTTTGCAAGGCCTACCTGACCTCCCTATCTCACTGCCTGTCTCCTTCGCCCCTTCCCCTCCTCCACAGCCTCTGTGGAGCTGAGTGGCAAAGATCCTCAGAGCACACCAGCTGGCCAAAAATGTCAGGCCACTGCCTGTTACATGCCTGTCTCTCGCCCTGGAATGGGAGTTCCTCTGGGCCTGGCAGCCTTCTTTTGTGTATCACCAGATTCTAGCACAGCATGGGGCATCATGGCAGCTCTCACTAAGCATCTGTGCAATGAGTAAATGAATGAATAAGTATCTAGGGCAGCAGGCTGCTGCTACTCCCCATTCTGTCCCACTGAAATGCCAGCTTGCCCACTCAGATGGTAAGCCAATGCCTGTTTGCCCATTAGGGTGGTACTTCCAGTCCCTTTCTTCCCTTTCCTTCTCGAATGCCTACCATGCCAGGCACTTCTAGGTTCCAGGAATACAAAAACGAACAAAACCTGATTCCACCGCCTGAGGAGCCCAGTAACTGATAATGGGGAAATAGGCACAAATGGTCACAAAAGGGTATAACAGAGCTCTATTCAAACACAAAGGGGACTTCATCACAAGGAAGAAGTCATCTGAGAGCTGAGTATTAAGGATAAGCAGGTGGACAAGATGTGGAAGGGCATTCTGCACAGAGGAAGAGCAAACCAAGGAACTAACGTGTGGAAGTGTATGGGAGGGAGCACAGGAAATGGGCAGCGGTTTGGTGTGTACTGGGTAGGGAGTGGTGATGGTAACGAGATTAGAGAGGTAGATGGGCCAGTTAACAGATGTCTTGTATGCTTTTGTAAGAAGTTTGGACTTATTCTGGTAAGCCATGGAGAGCCACCCAAGATTTTGTAACAGGGAATGACATGATCAGTTATAAATTTTAGTGAAGAGGCTGGAGACTAGTGGCGGGGGATTACAATGACTTTGCAATAGTCCCAGCAAGCAATGCTGTGGGCCTGGGTTAGGGCAGAAACACTGGAGCAGAAGAGAAAGAGGGTAGACTCAAAGGATTTGGGGATCAGTTGGAGGCGGAGGTGAGAGAAAGGATTTGAGAATAACATGTACATTTCTTGCGTAGGAGACAAGTGCTTTGGTGTAAGGTAACCACTAACTGAAATGGGGAACACAGGAGGAGGAGCAGATTTGGGAGACTTGTTCAATTGAACTTGAGTTCTCTGTGGTCTGCCAAGGAAGGGAGCTGTAAATCCTGGTCTGGTCCTCTGGTGAAAAGCAGAAGAGGCCAGTCAGGTCGAGAAGAGAAAACCAGAACACAGCTGAGGCAAAGACGTAGCTGGGAGGCTGCCCGTGTACCCGGCACCTAAGCATGGGGGAGAGGCCATGTGCACCAGAGGTCAGGACTTTTGGATCCCTCGTGTGAAGATGAAGAGACAGAATTGGCTTTTTTTTTCCCCCTGCCTGTCAGATGCCCTGATTCAAGCCCTGGACCCAGGCTGTTAGACATACTCGTCTTTTTATCAAGGAACTCATCATCTTGTACATGTTAGGATGGACCTCTACACCTAGGGCCGGAACAAAATTTGGCTCAAAAATAGGTCAGGTGATAAGACCAGAGAGCATTTGAATTGAAAAGAGACCCGTGGTCCTGGTCCTGCATTTCCTTCCATCTAATGGTGCCTATAATCGAAACCTCCATTTTCCTTGAGAAACTGGGAAGTGGAAACTAAGGGAATGTTCCCAGGATTGGTATATAATTTGAAGCTCTCAGCAAGGCTGAAAATACCCATCGATATATTTTGAAGTGTAATTTCCACTCCCTTACCAGCCAAAATAATTGAAGAGGAAGAAAAAGCTGTTAATGCAGGAGGCGTGTGACATCAGATCCACTTTGCCTGGAAATTTACCATTTCGAAGCAATTGAGGGTTTCTACAGCCAATGTTTATAGTCATACATGTCCCCTCTCACTGGAGCCACCCTCTGAAGCGATCGAAAGGGCCATCAGTCTGGCTTGGACACTGAAATTGTACACAGTGTCTGGAGCTGATGTGAAAGCAGAGAGAATTTTAAAAATTATGCTGCCGTTTTGTCAGCACATAAATCTTGGGGTGTTTCATCCTGGTAGGTGGTAGAAACAGTTGGGGCTGCCAGTACTCATGGGGCCAGTGGTGGCAGGGCTCCGTGGTGGCCTGGCCAGGCACAAATTCTTCTCTCCCTTGGCATCCCTGTCCCCGTACAGACTGTCCTCTTCCTCTAGTCTAGGTTGGCATTTCTTCCTCTTGCCCAACCAAAGATGCCTGCCTCTGCCTGCATCCCAGTGACAGTGGGTCCGAGGGCCGCAGGTTCTTCAGCAGAGCTGGGGGTCGTGCCACCTCTCACAGCCTCTGCTGGGCTCAGCAGGAGAGACAGACAATAGACTTTACGGACGTCCGTCTTCTGTCTTCTGCCAGTGCCAGCGTGCGTGTGCCTGTGTGTGTGTGTGTGTGCGCGCGCACATTTTTCAGTTGGAGTTGGACTTCAGGTTTTTCCTGGAATTACTGATTTCTTTCCCTATATTTGTGTCCAGTGGAGGAGATTTCTAAATCCGTGTCCAAGCATTTGTCTTTCCTTCCATTTCTGAATCACATACGTTTACAAAGGCCACTACCTAAAGACAGAGCATTTAGTATGTTCTTGGGCAACTGGGATGACTGGCAGGTAGGGAACCTGGGTTTTAGTCCTAGTTGTGCCATAGGCTAGCTTGGTGACCCTGGAAAAGTCACTTATCTGGACCCCTTACTTATGTTTCAAGTGAGATCTTTGGTACAAAAGAATTTGGAAGGTCCTTTCTGGTGCTGGTATTTTAGGATTCTGTTTACTTATTTTAATTTTTTAAACCATTCCCTGCCCCAGCAAGAATTATTGGCAATAAACCGAGATACAATTTTCTTTATTATCATTGGGTCCCCCGGCCCATATTACATACATACATATACACCCAGACAATTTAAAATGTTCCACTGCATGAAGAATCTGAAAATTTCCAGAATACAGCAAACTCAAGAGGAGAAATTGGAAGAATGTTCAAGAAACTGTTACATCCAGGGACTCCTCTGAGGAGGGGAGCCCGAGGTGAACGGAAGTGGGAGATTTCACTGCATGTATTTTTTTGTACCTTTTGAATTTTTTGCCACATGCATTTATTACCTCTTCAATTAAAAACTTTTTTAAGCAAGAGTTTTCCTTTCTCTTTCTTCGACCACAGGCCCCTCTGCAGCTTAGTTCCTAGCGGGGGAGGAGCCCATGATGGGGCTGGCATCATTCTCTGGAAGCCACCCCTCAGCCCAAGCCCTCTGGCTGGGTTAGCCAACATCCCTGCTCCCCTGGCTTCCCTGTGTGCCTGGAGGGGGTCTGTGGATGCACATTACTGCTGGCTGCCCTTGCTGGGGAGTGCCACCACTCCTACTGTTGGTGGCACTCCAGCTGGACTGTCAAGCTGGTACGGGGCCTCTATTCAAGGTGCTCCATTAAGGGGCTGGCCTTCGTGGCCCCAGCAGCCAGACAGGCAAAGGGCCTAAGAGTTCAGCATAGGCGGAAGTGCATCCAGCCTTAAATCCTCCAGATCTCGCCATTCCCTTTCAAAGACAGACTGCCTTTTTTTTTTTCCCTTTTTAATATTTATTTATTTATTTAGTTGCATTGGGTCTTAGTTGCAGCAGGCAGGCTCCTTAGTTGCGGCAGGTGGGTTCCTTAGTTGCAGCTCATGGGCTACTTAGTTGAGGCTCGCCAGCTCCTTAGTTGGGGCATGCGAACTCTTAGTTGCAGCATGCATGTGGGATCTAGTTCCCTGGCCAGGGATCGAACTCAGGCCCCCTGCATTGGAAGCGCAGAGTCTTATCCACTGCGCCACCAGGGAAGTCCCCAGACCGCCTTTTGTTTTGTGTTGTTTTCTGCTGCTAATATAACATGAAGACAGAAACATGAAAGAGAAAAACAAAAGGGCCAGAGAAGAGTGGGGAGAAAGGGTCTCTAAGGTGCTCTCTTCTCCTGGCCCCAAGCCCACTCTGCCTGCCTCTGCTCAGCAGAGCTGGGCTGCAGCATCTCTGGCAGGGTCCCACGTCCCTGGTTTTCTCCCCCGGTGCCAGCTCCTCCTCAGCTTTCCCTCACGACATCCAGCTTCCACCTGGCCTTCCTCTTCCACCTCCTTTTCTGATTGTCACCTTCGATGGGTGCTGGGCCACTCCACCCCTCCTGTCTTCTCTGATTCCTCCTCCTTTGGCTTGCCTACTGCACTGCCACCCTGCCCAGAAACAGCTGCCATCTTTAAGGTCCACTTCCCAGACTGGAGCCGCTACCTGTCCTACAACTGGGATTGCTCAAGGTGGATTCCTCCGCCCTCCATTCTTTCTTTCCAGGGTCAGTAAAGCCCAGGTTGGGGCAAGAGGACAATTGAGAAGCCATGACAGAGTCAGACAAGGAGCAGCAGATGGAGATGTGCTCTTGAGAGAGTGGACGGAAACAAGACTCCAAGAGATGAAAAGATACAGCGCGTGAGGAAAAGCAGCTTCAGGGAAAGAAAACGCAGAGAGCGAAGACCAATAAATGTGTAATAAATACTAAAACCAGAAAGGCCTGAACAGAAACCATCCAGAGAGCAAGGGAGTTAGGTCAGAGGGGAGGAGCAGGAGGGGAGGGGGTGGTCGGCACTTGCGGGGCTGGAGGCCGGAGAAATGGTGCAACAGAAATCTCTCAGGAAGGGTCACTCACCTCCCAAGCTGTTGGGTTTATTGGCTGCAGCAAGCAGAATCTATTTAAAACACACCAGGCATTTTGCCTCGTTCTTTTTCCCTGCCCAGAAAGAGCTGGAGCCAAAGGCTTAGGGAACCATTCCAGCGTTAGGACCCTGCATGGACCACAGGGCTGAGACCATGAAGATCCACTGCCCCATCTAGGAATCACCCACCTCTCCCTGCACACACGAGCTGCCAGGCCACTCAACTCACAGCATCCTATCGCAGTCCCAATGGTTACTTGTGTCATGCACTTCCACCGGGAAAGACTCAGTGACTTCCTTCATTCTGTCTTCAAGCTTGTCAGAAAACAGATGCTGCTCAAATGTGACAGCTGCTCTAAAGGGATGCTCAAAGGGAGCTCCCTGACCAGTGGGAACATACTTAATGATAACTGGAGAGGCCTTGGGTGATTAGATTACAGCAAGACAAAGTAGAGAGCATGAAAGGACATCAAGGATAAAATGGCCCTAGGGAAACCATATGGGATTTGAATTGGAAAACCTTTCCCCGGGCTGTGTATCTTTTGGGAATCTCTGATCTGGAGAAGACCTGACCCCTCATCCACCTGTCACAGAGGAGTACAAAAGAAGGTGGCCGCTAGGAGATGCGGCCAAACCATGCAAGCTATGTTTTCTCCCCAACTGAGAGGGTGGGTCTGAGAGGTTCTTCCTTCCCTGGCTCTTCAGCCCATATATTGTATAAAATACTCTTCAAGGCTGAATATAAGTCCTCTGCTTTGCATGAGATTTACATTCTTGAGAAACTTAGTGTACAGATCAAATGAAATTTTGCCTGCCAGAGAAGTTGGCTTTTCAAAATAAATTTGAGGTCAACCTTATGTTTAAAAAGAAGGATGGCTTTTGAAGGTGAATAATCATCCTGGTTCATGTTTGTAACTTTGGAATTTTGAATGACTGATTTGGATGGATGTAGGGGGTGGAGGATGGGACTATCTAGAGATCCATCTATGGTTTGCTTTTAGGTTGCAATTTAAACCTTACTTTAAAACAAATGCAAAACTTAAACAGACAGGTGTGTTGCAGGAGCTACTGCTAAAGAAATAATTTTTAAAAAAATTTTATTACAGAAAATTTCAAATATATATTAAAAGAAGTAGAAAGCCTAATGTAAAAAACCCAGCCTACTTCTTTTCGGCCGGAACGGCCATCTTCCAGTAATTCGCCAAAATGATCAACACAAAGGGAAAGAGGAGGGGCACCCGCTACATGTTCTCTAGGCCTTTTAGAAAACATGAAGTTGCTCCTTTGGCCACATGCATGCGAATCCATAAGAAAGGTGATATTGTAGATATCAAGGGAATGGGCACTGTTCAAAAAGGAATGCCCCACAATCGTTACCATGGCAAAACTGGGAGCGTCTACAACGTTACCCAGCATGCTGTTGGCATCATTGTAAACAAACAAGTTAAGGGCAAGATTCTTGCCAAGAGAATTAATGTGCATATCAAGCATATTAAGCACTCTAAGAGGCGAGATAGCTTCCTGAAACGGGTGAAGGAAAATGATCAGAAAAAGAAGGAAGCCAAAGAGAAAGGTACTTGGGTTCAACTGGAGCACCAGTCTGCGCCACCCAGAGAAGCACACTTTGTGAGAACCGATGGAAAGGAGCCTGAACTGTTGGAGCCCATTCCCTATGAATTCATGGCATGATGGGTGTAAAGAAAATAAAAGACCTGGACTGTGAAAAAAAACCAAAAAACCCAGCCTAGACAATTATCAACTCATGGCCAATCCTGTGAGAACCATGAACTTTAGAGCCAGATGACAGATCCAGAGTATGAACTTTACAGTACAAAACAAATAGGATTAATCCTACTGAGGCTGCAGGATCCAAGTTTCTGCACAAATGCCCTAGACTAGAGCCTAGAGTATGGGGAGAAGGGCAAAGAAATTCTTGTTTAGCAATCAAAGAAGAAACCTGAGACTTAAAAAAAACCCCAAAAAACCCACACACATTCACATTCTGTCTCTGTCTCTCTCTGAAGGATGCACAATGCACAAGTAACTGTAACAGTGGTTATTGTCAGGGAGGGAAAGGACTGGGGAGGAGATTCCTTTTTCATTATACATTTAAAAAGAAGTTTTGTACTATGTGTACATATTACCCATTCTTAAAAGTAACTTGTTAAAAACAAACATCACGAAGCTTTGCAGCACCCAAGTCCCCAGGTGTGACAAAAGGGCAAACTGCCTGGACTCAGACCACCAAATGTTATCACATTTTGACCTGGATTTGCTGTGTTACAGTAATCTGCTCAGTTAGATGAATGGACAACCTCCCAACCCCAAGCTGTACATCATCAGGAAGTGTGTTTCATGTAATATAAAAAACTCCAGCCCTTAATAATTACACGGGTGTATACATTTGTAAAAATTCACTGAGCTGTACTTTTAAAATTTGTACACTTTATTGTATGTTCATTACATTGTACTCCAATAAAGTATTATTAACAGCAACAAAAATCCCAGCCTTTGTGTACAAATAAACCAAAGAATCACTATTTGGGGGTTTATTGGGTTGGCGGTTCGGAGAAAACTGTTGTTTTGAGAAAACAGCACGCTGCGGACTTTCTGCAAAACCTTGCTCTTTGGAAACTACCACTACAGCATGTGCTTTTGGTTAAGCATTCCATGGCTGAAACGCAACTCGATGCTAAAATGCCGAGAGGATGAGGCAAAATCTTGGCCAAGGTCAAGCTCTGCTGATGGTTTGAGAGGGGGATGGCAGCCAACTCTCTGCACTTGTATAACATTTAAAAAAGGAAAAACTAACCCCAAGTCATCTTCTGTCCCTTTTCTGAGCCAACTTTAGTCTTGCTCATTGTATCCGAGAACTCAGAGGGAGCCGTGTGTGCTACGGCTCAGGCTGACCAAACCTCCAGGGCCAAACATACAGATCTTGATTAGAAAGGAACCAAGCCAGCTGACTGGGGCTCCAGTTGGCTCTATGAGATTTAACAAAAGATGTCAACATTTTAGATAAAGTTAGGGTCCATCTAGGAGAGGGCAGAGAAATATTACTTTAGCCTCTCTTTTGGCTATCTGGTCATTTTTTCTGGAACATCAACAAAATGACCCCAATTTGGTAGAAAATGGGGGCTCATGTCTACATCGAAGGGATTATTGTGAAAAAAGCCTCAAGTTTAGCATACTTGGTACAAATAAATCTGTGCTACACAAAGAAAAGCCAATACACTATACCTCTTTGGGACTGAAACTAAGCACAAGGATGGAATGGAAAATGTATTTCCTGCCAGGTCACAGGGAATGGATATATAGGAAATGGGAAAAATGTCTCTCAGCAGCTTATAAAATACAAACTTTACATTTTGCACATGTCCCGTCTCACTGGTGGCGAGGCAAAGGTAAGCAGGACAAAGTCCCAGGCAGGTCAGGGTTATACAGAGGCAGCCCCCAGAGACTTCTCAAGTCTCCCTGGGAGTTAATCTTGTCTCAGGACTCACGGATGGAGAACAATGTGTTAACACAGTGGACCCCTCACATTTTCTTAGGCAGTCCTGACAACATTAAAAAAAGAGAATATTTTTAACTTACTGGTTTAATGTTTTCCTTTTCAAGTATCCAATTCCGTTCAATTCTCTCTCTATGGTACAGCCTTAATTCCTCCTATCTTTAAACTGAGAAACATCCTTCCCCTCCTCACCCCCCGCCAACATCCCCCCATTTACAACACTTGGCAAAAGTTGCCTCATGGGCTTCCCTGGTGGCGCAGTGGTTGAGAATCTGCCTGCCAATGCAGGGGACACGGGTTCGATCCCTGGTCTGGGAAGATCCCATATGCCGCGGAGCGACTAGGCCCGTGAGCCACAATTGCTGAGCCTGCGTGTCTGGAGCCTGTGCTCCGCAACAAGAGAGGCCGCGATGGTGAGAGGCCCGCGCACCGCGATGAGGAGTGGCCCCCGCTCGCCGCAACTAGAGAAAGCCCTCGCACAGAAACGAAGACCCAACACAGCCAAAAATAAATAAATAAATAAATAAATAAATAAATAAATAAATAAAATTAAAAAAAAAAAAAGTTGCCTCATTTCTACTCTGTGCTTTTCCCTTATTAAGCCTTACAAGCACTGGCGATGTGGGTGAAGATAAAGATTTCTCTTCTTTCTTTACTGTTAAATAGTGAACTGAATAGAAATGTGAGTTCCCTAAGGCCACACACAGTACAACTCTGGTGAGAAGAGTATTTTGACCTCCAGTGGAGCTCCAGATGGAGGGAGCAGGCTTCTCCCTAGTCAACGAGGCCAGGAGGACACCGTGTGTCATCCTGCTTCCCTCGCCCCCTTCCTTTCACGCACAGCCTCCATTCCCAGGGCTGGGGGTGGGATGAGAGTGTGCGATGAAGCAGAAGGTACGCAGCACCCCAGGGAAAGGGCCACATAAAGAAACAGTGGGGGGCTTCCCTGGTGGCACAGTGGTTAAGAATCTGCCTGCCAATGCAGGGGACACAGGTTCGATCCCTGGTCCGGGAAGACCCCACATGCCGCGGAGCAACTGAGCCCGTGGGCCACAACTACTGAGCCCGCGCGCCTAGAGCACGTGCTCTGCAACAAGAGAAGCCACTGCAATGAGAAGCCCGCGCACCACAACGAAGAGTAGTCCCCGCTCTCTGCAACTAGAGAAAGACCGCAAGCAGCAACGAAGACCCAATGCAGCCAAAAATAAATAAATAATTAAAAAAAAAAAAAAAGAAACGGTGGGATGTATTAAAGAATGCTACACTAGTAGGGCCCCTACAGCACATCTAATTCAAACTCCTAATTTTACAGGTACAGAAAGGAGTCCAGAAAAGCTAAGTGATTGGTCCAAAGACACACAGCTGATGACCACAACCAGAACCCCGGTCACCAACCCACTCCTCTGATCTTCCAACACACTATACAACTGAGTTTAGGAAAAAGCAAAATATGAAGTCCATAGACTATACGCCCATCACCCCCACCAACCAAATATATGTACCTTCTTTAAAACTACCTGTGTCTCAATCTCCTATTTCTTTTCAGCCCTGTTAGCTTACTAAGCTCAAATTTTGGATTCTTATCCAGGACTTAATAGATACCCTGGTGGTCTGAGTAGTCAGAATCCCAACTCTGCCCCAGCATGTTGCAGCCTGAGAAGGGAGATCTCTGGGAAACAGGAGTAGAATACAAGTAGCCTCTCCAACTCAGGAATATCTGAACCACACATCACGCTTATAATAATGCTGACTGCAAACTCAGCAGCTCTTGAAGCTTATGCTGGCAGAAAGGCAACAGGCTACCCATTGAGCAAGAGAGAAAAATTCAAGAATTAAAAACAAGGAAGTTGCAAGGAGGGCAAATGCTTTGAGTTCAATCTGGAGGGTATGAGATTAACTATCTCCATTCAGTCAGAGCACAGAATGACCTTTTAAGGCAGCAAGTACCACTGCCTTGGAGGAGGGAACAGCCCAGGATGTGTGAACTAGGTCCTTCGACATTCCCTATTCCTATGCACAGCAAGTCAGCTCTTGGTTATCTCCCACATGATTGCCCATTTGGTCCAGTACCCACAGCGTCTAGGGACTGCCAATAACCAGAGTTGGCCACAGACAAAGTTGGTTAGAAGGAAACAATGGTCTAATGTACTTCCCACCTTCCCAAATAACATGTTGCCAGTTAAGTAAGGACCTTGGTGCCACAGGCAAAGACATCTCCCTGGTAGGGTAGGTGGAACAGGTACTTTTGAACAAGTGGAATGAACATTTGGCTGCATGTCAGCCCTGCTCCATCACCTGATGCAAAACTGTCCCAGGACTGGGGAAAGACAGAAGGTATTTGGCTCCAGCATGAGGGGGCAACTTGGTGAATACCTAAAAAGAATAACTGAATTCCAAAATAAGAGTATTCTGAGGATTATGTATTTTTTTTTATATTACTCAGATCAAGAGTTAACTATACGGGAATCATTCTTACACCCTCTTACAGCTTATTTCATCCAAGAAAAACTGATTCTCACTGTATTCCTGAGGGATGAAGTACTCTAAAAAAATGACCAGGTAAACCACAGAAAAGACAAGAGACCAGAAAGAAGGATCCTTTTAAAATATGTAACAATTAGCAAACTAGTAAACTGAGAAACTCTGATACCTCTCAGAGGATGAGACACAATGAAGAAAAAAAAAAAACAAAGGAAGAAAAGGTAAATGAATGAATGAAAAACTCAAAGAGGCAAGGTAACAAAGAATTTAAATTATAGTCAAATGTTAGGGACCCCAAACGTTAGAATACAAAGCTGAACAAAAGCTCTTTCTGCTTGCTGGGTCCCTAAGAGTCTAAAATGAGGGATTAAAATGGCTTTATTTCAACAGGACACATTTTGTCATCTGATCTCTGTCTGTGACATGGATAAGAATAAGGAACTTACGGCTGCACTCTTAAGAGGCAACAAATCCCTGAATATTGTGCCTTGTTCACTTAAGGATGGCAAATCACTAATTGCTTGTCAATCAGGAAAAAAAAAAGTCTATAGCTTTTATTTTAAAATAAATTTTTTTATTTTTAATTAAATTTTTTTACATTTTTATTTTAAAACAAACAGTATTTCCAAAAAACACTGCTGCAAGGGGGAATGAGGCAATAAAGGATGGGAGACAGACAGAAGGGAAGCAGAGAAAAGACTCTTAGCCTGCAATCGTAACGGTCAGGCACATTCAGAGAGGCCTTTGCTGTGATACTGTCCACTCACCTCTACTCACAGGGGACGAAGCTCAGCAAATGCACTGGGACGTGAGTTAAAGGGTCAAAGGGAAGCATTCCCGTCACAGAAATTCCTAAAAGGTGATATCAATTTGTACTCACTCCAGCAATGTGAGTCCCCCTCCTCGCAACCCAATTTCTAGGGTTCTAACCTAAAGAAGTTAGCAAAGATATGGTCAAAGATTTATACACAAAAAAGTTCATCACAACATCATTGATATTAACAAAGGATCTGAAACAACCAAAATTTAACAGTGTGGGAATGGATAATAAGGTAAGGTAGAGTTACTGCAAATCTACTTTCCAAGATTTAAAGACACAAGAAATTACTTGTGATACCATGTTAAACGAGGGAAGCAAATTGTATACCAAGCTGTATATATGACTCTCCAGTTTGTTTAAACACCTTACATGTTATATGCGTTTTTCAATACTGAAAGGAAATTCATAAACATACCAGCAGAGATTAGCTCTGTGCTACATGGAGGGAAGATGGATTTTCATTCTTTCTTTAGATTCGTCTCTAACAAGCATACACATTACTTTTGTATCAGAAAAAAATTTTATGTTAAAATATGCCCGCCCTAAAATAACTCACTAGAGATAGCGATTGTCAGTCTTAGAGAAAGGCGTCCAAGGCTGACTCAGAAAACAAAAAGATTCAAACCTACACAGTCACTGTTCTGAAAAGGATGAGAAATCGAGGGTGCCACAGTCTAGATGTTTCCTCTACCGTGGCTGCTGGCTCTACATTACTAAGGTTTGCAGGGAGCTCTACTGGAGAAGCCATTCCTCCTTCCGCAGTAACCACAGCGCCTTAAACGACCTCTTAACGTGGTTCTCACCTCTCAGTATGAGGATCACAGGGAAAGAGAAAGGAAGAGCCCTACTCTCTTGTTTCGGAGGAAGACGTTTTTCTTGTAAGGCTGTCAAAATGACTCAAAGTGAGACACAATCTGAAACATAAGTCATGAGTTATGTTTAGAAACCATGTTATCAAAGCCCCTTACTTCTCAAAAATGAATATAAAGCAAGATCTACCACGCCCCCTTGTGGCAAGCCTGACTACGACAACCACTTATCCGTCTCCACAGTTCTCTGCCCCGGGCTGTGGGCAGTAACAGCCCCTGAGGAACCTGCCCCATAATAACCTAGTGTGTTGAACAAACCGTCCCCAAAGCAGCTGGTACTATTTGTCTTCAAGACTTTCTAGTTTAGATCCCAGAAACACCTATTCGAGGATGAGTGGGGATGAAAGGGCAGAGGAACAAACTGCAGGGTGTGCACGTGTTGTGGGCTGCTGTCGACAGGCCAAAGCTGTTGGCGGAGGCACACGACGACACCTGCACACATACCATGGGCTGCCACACGGCAGGGACCTATAGCATAAAGATCTCGTTCCCCAAGAGTATTTGCCGATTCTATAAAATTATGAAGAAAAAGGTTTTACGTTTACAATCAATGAACTTTGTGCTTAGAAGCTGTTTTATTTATCAGTGTTAGAGCAACCATCACCAACTCGGGCACAATTCCGAAACAACAGAGCTCTTGTTGAATTCTGGCCATAAAGCTCTTTTTTTTTTTTTTTTAATAAATTTATTTATTTAATTAATTTATTTTTGGCTGCGTTGGGTCTTCGTTGCTGCGCATGGGCTTTCTCTAGCTGCGGCGAGTGGGGGCTACTCTTTGTTGCGGTGCACGGGCTTCTCATCGCCGTGGCTTCTCTTGTTGCAGAGCATGGGCTCTAGGTGTGCGGACTTCAGTAGTTGTGGCACGCGGGCTCAGTAGTTGCAGCTCGTGGGCTCTAGAGCGCAGGCTCAGTAGTTGTGGCGCACAGGCTTAGTTGCTCCGTGGCATGTGGGATCTTCCCGGACCAGGGCTCGAACCTGTGTCCCCTGCATTGGCAGGCAGATTCTTAACCACTGCGCCACCAGGGAAGCCCCATAAAGCTCTTTTTTAAGCTTGTTAAGATCTTGTAAGGTAAGAAAGTTTTCCTAATACTTTGTAAAAATACTAACCACTAAGAAGTTGATTCCGTGCTCCAAGTGGTGCCCTCACGTTTGGAAAGATGAAACACCACCGTTTTGAACATCGAAATGTATTAATTAGTCTTGGCGTCCCAGGCATGAAGGGAGATGGAGAAATCCTCTCAACCTAACCAAATGACTCTGGGAAAGAATTAAGAGCTTAAAAGAGGTCAGTATTGCAAACCTGATGGAACACTGAAGGGACCAGATACTGATTCTGAGAAAAGATAACCTTCCTCTCAGAAAGGGATTAAGCTAAAAACCTTGCCGTTCTGGGCAGGAGGCTTGCAAGAAACAGCAGAAAGGGAAAGCTGAGCAAGTTATCCAAGTTCTCTTGGGAGATGGTTCTTGTGCTTCTCTGTGCCCCACCCAGGCTGAAGGCCTCTTTCCAGAAAAGAATTCCCTCCAGCGTTAGGGTGAAAACATATGGCAGGAAGTTGCTGCTTTGGTCCTGAATGTGTAAACGGGAGCATTTTCAAGCATGTGAAATAAACCGAAGCAACCCAGATGGGCTGGATCCCAACCAGGTGAATTACCGCAGAGCATTAAGCCAAAGAATTTCTAATTATGAAGTTGAACTGGGAATATGGATCCAACCCCTTTTCTCCTCTACAACCTCTAGAAGAACGTTTTTTTCCCCTCCTAACCTGATGGGCTTGAAATACTTGACAGCTCCTGTTTGAGATGAACCAACATGCTGGACAGGGAGGAAAAGCATTAAAAACCGGAGTGTCTTGACAAGACACTTCAGGGAGGACCCTTCATTTGTCGCCTGTACAGGGAAAGCAGAAGAGGGAGAGTAAAATGAAGGCCAAGGCTCCCATTTGTCCAGAAAAATAAAATAAGAGGGTGGAGTAAAGAGCTCTCACCCTGCCCTACTAAAATTCAAGACCATAAGCTCCCCCTGAAAACAACAGCCTTGCTCCACCAGAAGCGTCCTGGGATCAGTACAGGTTAGTATTGTGAGTTGTGTCACCAGCCTTCGACAATGACATTAAAACAGGAAGAGGTGACTTTTCACCCCTGGCTGCAGCTTCCCAGCTGTCCCAACGTGGAAGGGAAGCAGCTGTCACGACAGCTTGATGGGAAGGTCCTCGCCGTACTTCCGGAGCAGCTTCTGGTGGTTGTGGTCCACCGACCACTGCTGGGGCAGGTGCTTGGGCTGCATGGAATCCAGGAAGTGCTGCCGCCAGCGGCTCTCCAGCTGCATGAGGGAGCGCAGCCCGCCCTGGGTGTGGCGCTGAACCACCTTCAGCCCGTGAGGAATGTAGTTTTCATTGGAGATCCTGTCAAGACACAAAGGACAAGGGTCTAACTCCATCCACCTCACTACAAATACCTCCATTTCATTTCTTTTTATGGCTGAGTAATATTCCAGTGTATATATGTGCCACATCTTCTTTATCCATTCATCCGATGATGGACACTTAGGTTGCTTCCATGTCCTGGCTATTGTAAATAGAGAGTTAGAGTCTGTCATACAGAGTGAAGTAAGTCAGAAAGAGAAAAACAAATACAGTATGCTAACACATATATATGGAATCTAAGGGGAAAATAAAGGTCATGAAGAACCTAGTGGCAAGACGGGAATAAAGACACAGACCTACTACAGAATGGACGTGAGGATATGGGGAGGGGGAGGGGTAAGATGTGACAGGGTGAGAGAGTGGCATAGACATATATAACTACCAAATGTAAAATAGATAGTTAGTGGGAAGCAGTCGCATAGCACAGGGAGATCAGATCGGTGCTTTGTGACCACCTAGAGGGGTGGGATAGGGAGGGTGTGAGGGAGGGAGATGCAAGAGGGAAGAGATATGGGAACATATGTATATGTATAACTGATTCACTTTGTTATAAAGCAGAAACTAACACACCATTGTAAAGCAATTATACTCCAATAAAGATGTTTAAAAAAAAAAAAAAAAAAAAGGACCAGGGTCTGAGGGAAACAAGCTCAGGACAGTATCACAGTGGCTCCAAACGCTATGGGCCAAGACGCTTCGACAGGGGTTTATGGAGAGGTTGCTTGACTCCTAAAGGGTTGGTTATTTTGATGCTTTTAAAAACATCCTCGTATTGTACTGCAATTCTTTTTTTAATCAGTCATCGATTTTATACACATCAGTGTACAAGACATTTAATGAAATGTGCCCTAAAAGCCTTATATTGTGATTATTTGTTTGCATGTTTTATTTCCTTATGGATGAAGGTGGTCTTACTAATATTTGTGTTTGCTAAAGTAGTTAGTGCCAAATGAAAGAACAAATATGAAATGCTAGTTCAAATTGGGGTACTGGCCGCATTACTTACTATTAATAATAAAAGAAACAGAACTGACAGTGAAAAGGAAGTGATTATTAGCAAATGAAAACTTGGAAGAATTTCTGAAAGGTAGATAAACAACTCACATATAAGTATTGACTGGTGAGCATTTCAGAACTCCACAGAGAAAGATTCTAAACTTTCTTTTAAAAAAATAGGAGCAAGTATTAAACAAACACTAGACTTCTCATGAGCAAAATCTAATGTTTAACAACAATGGAGTAACAATGGTATGAGGAAAACCACATTAGCATTCAAGCATGTGGGCAAAATTAGGTGCTTTCCAGCACAAAAAGACTCAGCAAGTTTATTTGGTCATGCACCTTTAAAAAAAAACTATAAACAATTAAAAAGCATAAATTCAGGATACAAATCCAAAAAGAAATCTGAGAAAGAAGAGGATATGAGTTTTAAGGTAGAACTAACGTATCCCTGGAAAGAAAAGATAAATCTCAGAACGACTCCTTTACTGCTGGCATAGAAATAATCGTTCCAAAGTAGAACATGAAGTCTGAGGGCTACATGAAAATGTCTTTAAGAAGAAAGTAGATGGTGTCATACAAAATGAGTGATTATTTTTCCTGTCAAGAAAAAAGAAAGGCAATTACAAACTGAGGTTACAAAAAAACAAGATGAAAATAAATCATGCTCCCCAAATGAAATTTTGACATAATTTTTTAGGAGTTGATGGAGTTTAAAGAACAGTGCCGTTTGAAATAACAAAGTCAAACAAACACTATTCAGGTAATTCATAGGAAAAGAGAAGGCTGACGGACGTTCTCAATTCAGGTATAATCACTGTGGATTTATGATAGCCACAACCATAATTACTTTACCGGGATTTTCTTTTCTAGAGAGTGATTTATCACTTTTTGTATAATGACCCACTTTCCAAAGGTTTTGAAAAATGTTAAACTTTATTGGGATCTTTAAGAATTTATATATACTGTTGAGAAGAAACTTTTATTCGAAGTTTAGCAAGTTCTTCAGTTTTGTTTCTTTTTTCCAATAAATTTTTAAAATGAAATATAATATTTAAAAATTTAAAAAAAATAAAAATTAAAAATAAATAAATAAATAAAAAATAAAAACATCCTCTTTCCCATATCTGCCTTTTTTTTTTTTTTAAATTTATTTATTTATGGCTGTTTTGGGTCTTCGTTTCTGTGCGAGGGCTTTCTCTAGTTGTGGCAAGCGGGGGCCACTCTTCATCGCGGTGCGCTGGCCTCTCACTGTCGCGGCCTCTCTTGTTGCGGAGCACAGGCTCCAGACGCGCAGGCTCAGTAATTGTGGCTCACGGGCCCAGTTGCTCTGTGGCATGTGGGATCTTCCCAGACCAGGGCTCAAACCCGTGTCCCCTGCATTGGCAGGCAGATTCTCAACCACTGCGCCACCAGGGAAGCCCCCCATATCCGCCTTTTTAAAAATAGTTTGGACATATAACACACAATCCAGCAGAAGGCATTTGGAGATTCTGATCTATACTTATGGGAAGGCTACTGCATAATGCTCAGCCCCCACTAGAGAGGCCCCGCTGTCTGGCTGATGATGGGTGAAGAATGTTGGTCTTTCATTTACTCCAGGGTTCCCCAGTTACTTCTTTTAAGTTACTCATTCTGAACCATACTCAGTCTCTATATTAGCTGTTCAAGCAGCCCGCGTGTTCCAGGTTTTCATCACAGTATAACACCTGAATGTAAAATGAAGGTGGTAATATTTCTTCGGTGTCTTCCTTCTTATACAAAGAATGCCAAACCACATCCACAGGACGTGCTTCTGTTGCGATGAAATTCTACCGTGGTTGCTCGGTTGCACAGCTAGTGCTGTTTAATGAGAAGATGAATCCCTGCCTCCTTTCTAACTAAGATACCTTGTGGACAGTACTGTCAGCTCCTATGAATAAAGGAAGCTCCCTGCCCGGGGCTCCGTTCCTCTCCCTACAATCCATACCCCACTCTCAATCCTCGCTAACTAGCAGAGTTCGTGCCCCCTGGGTATTTGCAGGGCATTTTCTTATTTAGCTCACAAGCATCCCACTAACTTGCCTAACTTTCCCCAAACAGCTGTTCTTCTCGGTCCTAGATATCCAAGCCCAGCACCCTTCCATCCAAGTCAGCAAGATGAATTTGTTAGAAAGGTCTGTCACTGAAAGGGCAAGTTTAGCTGTTCTAGGAAATACATTTGGGAATTGGTTAAAGGAGCCAGTCTCATTAATTTGTAATATGACTTTGGCAAGTTACTTAACTTTAACCTCGGGGCATCTAATATAAAACTTGGAAAATAGTTTTAAGAATAAAATTTAAGAATAATTTTTTAAAATTTTAAAAGATTTTAAAGATACAGGATATGTTAGCAGTTACCAGTAAGAAACTCCTACCTCATAGGGTTGTTATAAGAAATAATTAAGGCAATTTATATAAAGTTTATTAATTTGGTGGAATAGATTAGGATATCTATAAAAAATTTGTTCAATAAATATTTTTTGCTATAATTAAGTTTGTGGGGGAGGGTTGTTTTGTTTTCATAACAAAACACTAAGGCAACCAGCATAGCTACCAGGATTTGCGACCTTATCAGTTCAATTATTTCAACCCCTGTTACCATTGAAAGAAGTGGCAAGTTGGGAAGCAAAACTATAGCAGGTAGCCCAGAGTTTTTATCATCTGGGCCATGTGCCCATTTATTTCTCAGGACCAAAACATGCTTCTCATTTAGGGACACTGAATTAAATGATATGAATTCAACTATGTACTGACGGGGAAAGAGAGAGAAAGCAAGCAAGGAAGGAAAAAGGTAAAAAGTAATTTAAATAGTAACAGCAATTCTGGCCAACATCCCATTCAGTAGACCAACACCCCGGAGTACAGGTGAGACAAGAAACGTGAATCCATTTGTCTCAATTCCCACAGACCTAGAGAAGGGAAGAGATGCAAAACTACACACATTGTACTTCACGGGCAACTCTAGAGATTGAAGGATATTTTTTGACTCTTATTTTCCTCTTATGAGCTGACCTGAGGATTTACTTCTGCAGAGAATGTATAAGGTACAACTCCAGTGCCTCTGAACTCTCCTGCTAATCACGAAAATGGCTGGACATAAGTATATGACCTCGAAGGGTCAAGGATAGAAGGCAAGTCTCCTGTGGAAAGTAAATTAGCAAATAGATTGCTCTATCCCACCCGCATGGCGTCTTAAGCCACAGAGACTCAATGGGGTAAGCACGAGGCTGCGCACTGTGCCTGGACGACCACTGCTCCCTCCCCGGCAAGCATTCTCACCGAGTAGTCGGGGTTAAGTCACCGGATTAGTCCTCAGCCCCCTCTGAGCAGGACTGTGGATCGTACCTGGTCTCCAGGCCGGCAGCCTCCTGAAGCATCTCCTCCGTGACCATGTCTGTGTGATAAAACTCTCTGAGCGCCTGCAGCAGCTCCTCCTTGCGGTGCGCGGGCAGGCCCTCTGCGTTGAGCAGGGCCCTGGCCCCAGAACGCACCTGCCGGCGCTCAGGATCTTCCAGCAGGCGCAAGCCCTCCTCGGAGCCGGTGGGGGCCTGGAACTCCCTGGCCAGCTGCTGTTTCAAGTGGTTGTCATAGTAGTTGGAGATGGCGTGGCAGGAGGTGCAGAGCAGCAGTACATCGTGGGAGTTGTGGTCCTTCATCTCGATGGGAAAGTGCTTCCGGTACTCATGCGGAATCACGTTCTTCCTAAACAAGCCCACGCAGAAGGCGATGCTCGTTAGCACACGACACAGAACATGCACGGAGTCGGCAGGCAGGCAGGCAGGCTACTAGGGTTCTGATCTGGGCCTAAACACAACTGAGGAGCTTGGGTCCCACAGCCCAGCAGAGGTGACATTAAAGGCCATACCACCTATTCCACTCTTGGCCCACCTACCTACGGGCCTTGGGTTCCCCTCTCCTTGAAGTGAGTGCAGGCCACCGGCGGTCAGACTCCTCTGGCAGGCCAGGGGCAGGGAGAGGCTAATAACCACCTTTGGGAAGGCTGTGCTCCCAGAAGGAAAAGTATCCGAGAAATGAAAAGAAATTCTAATGGCCTTCAACATCTGGAAAGCAACTCTCTCAAAGCACACAGCAGGTAACTGCTACTCCTGAAACTTTGGAAGCCTGGTGACCTGTAAAAGCCCATTTCCTTCACCTGAAGAATCCCTTACTCTAAAATTGTTTCCCTGGTTCATCAAAGTCCATCATTATTGTCTAAGGAGAACTAAGCTCTCAGGGAAACCTCTTGGCAGCAACAACCATTTGTCACACTTTGCAAGCGGAGAAAGGAGGCAAGCGAGTTGCTACACAGAAGCCAGGGAGAAAGCCAGGGGTCTGGGCACCCAGGCCCAGTGGTAACTTCACCTTCACTGCCTGGGGACCTTGACGCAGCATAATCTTCTGAGACTATTCCAGACTGTGCCTTCGGGTCATCTGGATACCCGTATATCAAGGGTCACAAAGCTTGTGAGCCACTCAAGGGAGGATCATAAGGACACAGAGAGAAAGGCAGCTTCCTAAGGAAGGAAGGTCTCCGTTCCTTCATGAGCAAAGGGAATGACTCTCTTCAGGGCAAACTGTTATCGAGAAGAGTGTTTCGTTCCGGAAACTAAGAACTGGCTCAGGAGTGGCAGGAGCCACTACAGCAAGGCCAGGTGGAGTTCTGAAGCTCTTGAGGACACTGGGATGCCCCCTGGGGACAAGTCTCCCAGCCAAAGTCGGCAGACTCAGTCAAGCCCGCCAAGGGCTCTGCGTGTGGCTTGAAGGGCAATTTCCATCAGACGCAGACAACAGGGCAGCCCAGCCCACACTCACCGAATGTATGAGTCTTTCTTGCCACACACTACACACAGGTTTTCTTTAACCATCAAGTAGTAGTCTCCCGGGGATTCAGGTCTCCCCGCAGGTTCAAACTGTAGCTTGACCACAAAAGGCTCTTCACTCACCAGCTCTTAGAGAAAAGAAGCAGTGTTAGTGTATGCCTGCCCACCTCTCCCCCAAGGAATAAGCACCACCTCAGTTGTTCTCTGCTGTATCCTGGCAGAGATCACTATTTCTGGGTTCTGAACAGCCCCATCCCACGTGTCTCTAGGTCTCTCTGCCTTCTATCCATCCCATCCCTCTGCCTTATCTCATGCCCACTCTGGTCAGTGTCCGCATGCACCGAATTATAAATCTAATATGACAGTGGAATCTCAAACCTCCAATGCCTTTGTCCAGGTACCACTGAGCTTTTCTTCGATCACAAGTGCAGAGGGGCTGTCCATCAGGTGCGTGGAGAAAGCAGTTATCATAGAGGGGTGATTTTCTGTGGGGAACGGAGAGAGAAATCTAAAACTGGGAGCTAACTATTGATCAAGGTACCAGTTGCCTTCCTAGATTCAGTGACCCGAACTATTCAACACTAGGGTCAAACATTACGTTTTTGAAAAAAAAAAACACAGCAAGAAATCATGTTTATTCCTCCATCTGCAATGGGCTAGGAAAGAGAAATTAAAATGAATCAGTTTATACTATTAGTTTTTATATTTATAGATTGGAACATTAGGGAGTGAGTTGGATAGTGTTTACATAGTTCTATCATGAAAGCAAGCAGGAACAGAACACCAGGAAAACTTCCCTGTAGAGTAATCATTGGATTAACAAAGTAAATTAAAATTAAAGAACTTCAAGCTAAAGTAATGGGTGCCACGTGGATTTATTTCTGGCTCATATGCAATAGTTGCTTCAATTTAATCACACAATTCCTAAAGGCACTTTACTATAGGGACCAAACTTCCACTCCAAAGTACTTATTAGTCATCTTTCTGCAATAGAGGCATAAGCTGTACAGGAAAATTCCCATTGGCTAGAGAGTAACATCGACTTAGGACTGGATGCCATTCTAAATAATCAAATACCAAATGAACAAGAAATCAGATGATGCATTTCTCCTGAAAAGTATGAGGCACTTCATGTTACCTTCACAGCTATCCTGAAGCAAGCAAGGAATAATAATTACGCCCTCACTTATAATTGGAAAAGTACAGGTCTAAGGTCACATCAAAGTCAGTGACAAAGCCAGGTTAAGCTCTCCTCCTTTTCACTCCAACTGCCCACAAATAAAAAAGTAGAAGAAGGGCAAAAAGAAAAAATATACAAATAAATCAAAGGATAGCTCCAAATGTCCTTGAAGGAAAGGAAAAATAGAATTAATCCTTGGAGAGCCTCTGCCACCTTACCGCACTAGCCTTCTCCCCAGATCCAAGGTAAGGCATCATGCCTTTTGCTGGAGGCTGGGCCTTGGATTCTACTAGACATGGAACAATTCAGTTACCTGGCAGAATAGCCCACTCCAAGGGGCTTTCTTTTATGTTTTCTGGGGTCTCTCCCTTGGTGGTTGCCTGGCATCATTCCATTGGTCTTCGACTTCTTATTTCTTGGCTTCTGCTGAGATTCTGTTGCTTCCCCATTAACCTCCTCTCCCAATCTGCTAATTCCTTTGCTTCGGAATGGGATATCTACCACATCCTGACATTTCTCCAAGACTTTTCTCCAGCCAATGAAGTCATCATTTTCTTCTAGAGTTGAATTCCTAGAGAAAGGGTATCCAAGAAGATGGAGAAAGAGAGCCACTGAAATCTGGGCATCCCTGGCAGCATAAATTACCTGAAGAGAAAAGTCAGAGATCAGTGGAATCCAGAAGGCAAACCAGAGAGAGCAACTTCAAAATCAATCGCAAAGACAGAGACAACTTTTAGGTTCCAATTCAAGATGTACAGTAACCCAGGCACCATGTACTCCTTAAAACCTTTTAATTACAAAAAAATCCAAATGATACAAAAACAAATCAAATAGTATAAGGAATCCTCATGTTCTCTATGTTTTTAACTAACATAGCTAAAATAATGACCTACTCTACCTGTTCAAAATTCCTAATCTATATAAATCAGTGAAGTTTCTTTCTATCTGCTACCAAACCTGCTAGACAGATTTTTCTCAAGTTTGAGGTAGGGTAGTTAGCACAGGTCTGACAACTTCACTTTGGAAACTGTCATCATCTAGAAAACTGAAACCAAGATTCATTAAGAGGCCTGTGTGACTATTGATCAGAAACAAACTGCTGTACATATTAATACAATGTGTAAAACAAGGAAAACAGTTTCAAACATGGACCTCAAATCAAGTCACAAGGGCCCACTTCTGGAATTTATGTATTTATTAATAGTAAGTCATTCTCCCAAGCAACTAGGCACAGGCAAGCTGGTCATAAATAAAAGTAGTCAAAACTATAATTAATAGCTCTTCCCAACAAAGCATGTGAGGACTTTAAAATTCCTTTAATTCACCTTTAATAATCAAGCCTGGTAAATAACACTATTAGTATGGATTTTTTTTGTGCTTTTAGAATAATAGAAAAAAGGAATAGAATAATAGAAAAATAAGGTTTGGGTAAAATTTTCCACCTAGACCCAACCATCTACATCTCTGTCAGCAAGTTGTCTCCCACAGGAAAAGAGGATGCTTGAACGTGAAGAGTTCAGAATGTTTTTTAACAAATTATTTCCAAATGATAAGGAATCCAAGGCACTTTTCAACAAATGGTGCTGGAACAACTGGATGTCCACATGCAAAAAGATAAAGTTGGACTCCTACTTCACACCACACACACAAATTAACTCAAAATGGATTATGAACCTAAGTGTAAGAGCCAAAACATAAAACTCTTAGAAGAAAACATAGGAGGGATTTCCCTGGTGGCACAGTGGTTAAGAATCTGCCTGCCAATGCAGGGGACACGGGTTCGAGCCCTGGTCCGGGAAGATACCACATGCCGTGGAGCAACTAAGCAACTAACCGTACTGAGCCTGCGCTCTAGAGACTGCAAGCCACAACTACTGAAGCCCGCGTGCCACAACTACTGAAGCCCGCACGCCTAGAGTCGGTGCTCTGCACAAGAGAAGCCACCGCAATGAGAAGCCCGTGCACCGCAATTAAAAGTAGCCCCCGCTCGCCGCAACTAGAGAAAGCCCACACACAGCCACAAAGACCCAACACAGCCAAAAATAAATAAATAAATAAATTTATATATTAAAAAAAAGAAAACAGAGGAGTAAATGTTCATGACCTTGGGTTAGGCAATGATTTCTTAGATATGACACCAAAAGCATGAGAAATAAAAGAAAAAATAGATAACTGGACCTCATCAAAATTAAAAGCTTTCGTGCTTTAAATGATCCCATCAAGTAAGTGAAAAGACAATCTGCAGAAAATGGGAGAAAATATTTATAAATTATATATCTGATAAGGGATTAGTATCCAGAATATATAAAGAACACACACACACACACACACACACACACGTCTCTTAAAACTCAACAATTTAAAGACAAACAACACAATTAAAATGTGAGCAAAGGATCTGAACAGACATTTCTCCAAAGAAGATATACCAATAGCCAATAAGCACATGAAAGATGCTCAGCATCATTGGTCACTAGGGAAATATAAATCAAAACCACAACGAAATACCACTTCACACCTACTAGGATTACTCTAATCAAAAAGATGAATAATAATAAGTGTTGGTAAGGTTATGGAAAATTGGAACCTTCATACATTGCTGCTGGGACTATAAAATGGTACGGTTACTTTGGAAAATAGTTGGGCAGTTCCTCAAAGAGTTAAACATAAAGTTACCATATGACTCAACAATTCCATCCTAGGTATTTACCCAAGAGAACTGAAAAGGTATGTCCACATAAAAGCTTATACACAGATATTCATAGTGGCTTATTCATAACAGCTAAAAAAATGAAAGCAACCCAAATGTCTACCAATTGATAAACGAATAAACAAAATGTGGTCTATCCATACAATGAAGCATTATTTAGCAATAAAAAAGAAATGAAGTACCGATAGATGCTACAAAATGGATGAACCACAAAAACATGGTAAGTGAAGAAGCCAATCCAAAAAACCACATACTGTATGATTCCATTTATATGAAATGTCCAGAACAGGCAAATTTATAGAGACAGAAAGTAGAGTAGCGGTTGCCTAAGGCTGGGGTGTTGGGGAGGTGAGATGGGAAGTGACTGCTAATGGGTATGGGGTTTCTTTTGGGGTGATGAAAATGTTCTAAAACTAGATTGTGGTGATGGTTACACAACTCTGTAAATATACTAAAATCCATTGACTTGTATACTTTTTTTGGCCGCATTGCACGGCTTGCAGGATCTTAGTTCCCCAACCAGGGATCAAACCCGGGCCCCCAGCAGTGGAAGGGCGGAGTCCTAACCACTGGACCGCCAGGGAAGTCCCTGACTTGTATACTTTAAATGGGTGCATTTTATTGTATGTAAATTATATTTCAATAAAACTATTAAAAGAAAGGAAGGAATGAACCAACCAAGGCACAAAGAAGTAACTTACTCAGGGTTGCAGCAAATCTGAAATAGCTTTAGAAAACAAAATCAGATACCTTGATTCCCAGAACTCTCTCACAGGATAATAATGATCCTAAGATACTAACTATTGCTAACTCTTTCCATTAGCAATGTTTTGGGGGACTTCCCTGGCGGTCTGGTGGTTAAGACTGTGCTTCCACTGCAGGGTGCGTGGGTTCCCCCTGGTCGGGAACTAGGATTGCTGCATGCCATGCAGTGCGGTCCAAAAAAAAAAAACCAACAACACAATGTTTTAGAAGGATGAACAAACAAATGGTAACGAACTAAGCAAACAAGAGAAGGTTGAAACCTAGGCCTGTAGGGGGTAGTAAGCAAAAAATCCAAAAATCAAATTAATCTGAGCCACAAAGAATGGCAAAGTATAAAGAATGCGAGGCACCAGGTACCTATAAAAGCAATGATACAAGCAGGGGTGAAAACAGGAGGATCAGGTGACAGTCTCTGTAAATAACACTTACAACCCCAGATCTCCTCTCTTACAGCATAGGGACAGGCAATTACTCCTTCCCTGACCCAAAAGAGTAAAAGTTTGTAGAACCAAAACTAAAATGGAGTCACTTATGTCAGAGACAAAATGGAGGTGGCCAATGCAGGCACATTAAAGAAAATGAAACTTTATTTAACATAACTTGCAGGAATTTACAGCTTTCCTCAGAAATCAGCAGAGGATGTCAGTCAATCTCTAAACACTGAGTCTGTTCATGCCATCTTTGGACTTCCTTATTCCCCTGTCTCAGCTATCCTGATCCAAATAAGGAAGAAGACCACTAGGCAAACAATCAGCTGAAAAAGCCAAAAATCTTCCACATTTACCCAATGAAAACCCTTTAGTCCGTGAGCAACTTGAAACTCATTGCTCCCATGGCCTTGAGTTTCCCAGCTTGCAGGTCAAAACTGTTCAATAAACTCATATTTCTGCTTTGTTTTACTCGGTGTACAGAGTTTGGGTTTTGACAAGTTTAAGTCATATAGTGGCTAAATCACAGAGGATCTGGACCTAGTAATACCAGGTATGGCAGAGGTTGGGGGCAAAGTGTCAAAAGGAAAAAGGGGGATTATGGGAAAATCTACATATTAAATGATGAGACTACCAGCACCTTCTCTCCCACTCAGCTACCAGAATATAGGCTGTGGGGCTGATACCTTTTGGGCAGAAGAGTAGGAGATTCATGTCTGGAGAAACTGAGCGGCCTGAGAGAAAAGACTTACAGTTACTGACATTTGACTTTAATTTATATTAATATTTACTGACAATAAAACTCGCTAGTCAAAAATACTTGGCCATATGCTCTGTGCTCTCATTCCATTTTTTTTAAATGTCAAATTTAAATATTATTTTCTGTATTTTACAAAATCTCATTAAGCATTATGTTTATAATTGGAAAAACAATAAAATTTTAAAAATGAAGAATGAATAAGAGTCTTTGGAAATTCTGAATTCTCACAATAATATGGATCACAAATTTGGTTTCAAATTTGGTAGCAATTAACTTTTTCTTCCCAATGTCTTATTTGAAAGTTTTCAAACCTAAGGAAAAGTTAAAAGAATGACAATTGACATTCACAATTGTCAACATTTGCTTTATCTCTTTACAATACAATACATACACCACACAAACATTTTTTTTTTTTTGGGCTGAACACTTTTCAAAATTAAGTTGCAGCTATTATGATATTTACTTCATCCCTAAATACTTTAGTGTGTATCTTCTAAGAACAAGGACACTCTCCTACATAATCACAACACCATTACCACACTCAAGAACTTTAACATTGACAAAATACAATAATACACAGTTGTATCCTAATGTCTCCAACAGTCCCAAAGATGTCTTTTACAGATGTTGCAGGATTCAGAAATTTTAGTATTTTATTTAGAATTTTTAGAATTATTTACAGAATTATGCAACCTTCATCACAGTCAATTTTAGAACATTTTCAGCAGCCCAGTAAGAAAACTTATATCCTTTACCAGTCATCCCCCACTTCTTCCAGTCCTAAGCAGCCACTAATTTATTTTTTGTCTCTATAGATTTGCCTGTTCTGAATATTTCATATAAACGGAATCATACAATATGTGATCTTTTGTGACTAGCTTCTTTCACTTAGCATAATGTTCTCAAGACTCATCCATGTTGTAGCTTTTTATTGCTGAATAATATTCCATTGTGTGGCTATACCATATTGTATTTACTCATTCATTAACTGACAGATTCAACTGGAGCTTTAATGTCTCCTTTGTAAACAAAAATGGATAGCCAAGGATCTAAACATTTTAGAAAAATCTTTAACGTGGAAGACAAAGACCAAATCAAACATTAAATTAGAAATTCAGAGGAAAAAGAGGCAATACAGGAAGGAGAAGAAAACTTCAGAAATCTTCAATACTCTAAGATAACAGAAGATATGATATCCATTAAACAAAAATGCAAGGTTATTTTAAAAGCGAATATTGAGAGAAGACCAGGAGCTCTTATAACTTAATATGATAGGAATAATTAAAAGTTGATCAGAATACTGAAAGATAAACTTGAGGACATTTCCCAGAAGGTAAAATAAAAAATATAGAGATGGAAAACCAGAGAGAAAATATTTTACTAAGAAAATGAGAGGATCAATTCAAGGGATCCAATATACAAATAATATGAGTTCTAGAAACAAAAAAGAGGGAAATTTTCCAAGAAATAGTATGAGAATAATTCCCTGAACTGAAAGACATGAGCTTCCAGACCGAAAGGGTCCACTGAATTCTAAAACTATAATGAAAAATGGCCCACACTATCATCATGAATTTTAAAAACTAAGAATAAAGAGAAGATTTTGCAGAAAGAAAAACAAGTCACATACTCAACATCAACACTGGAAGCTACAAGGAGCATTACCTTCAAAGTTCTGAAGGAAAATGATTTCCACCCTAAAATGCTGACCCTCAGACAAACCATCAGTTAATAGAGAGGGAAACTAATATCTTTTCAGACGTGCATGGTGTCATAAATTAACTCCCCACGCTCCTTTTCTCAAGAAGCTACTTTGAATGTTCTCCACCAAGATAAGAGAGTAAGAAGACACGATATTTTTAAAACAGAGGCTCTACTATAGAAGAGAGGTGAAGGGAATTCCCAGGCTGATGGTAAATGCGAATTTCAGGATGAGAGTTGGGCAGCAGGGCTGGGGTGCGACCAGTCCTGAAAGAAGCAGGATGACAGAGCTCTAGCAGGGCTAGCTCCAAGGGGAAATGAAAGGAGTAAGTTACCTGACTGTGTCTGAAGCAGCAGAAAGGAGATCTCTACATAGTTCTGTTAAAGAGTCTGGGGTTGAAACAGTTAACAGGTATATAGAAAACTAAGCAAACAAAAATATAAATTACTACTCCTGGGAAAACAAAAAGTTGTATAAGGAAAAAACATTTACTTTAGTCAGTTTACTATGTGGAGCAGCTATAAATAATATCAATATAAGTAGATATTAATCTGATAAAAATGATGATTTACCTCTATTGGGAGCATGGGGAAGGGAATAAGTATCTGTCTGGGGATACAGGAATTGCAAGAGTACTATACTAAATCATGTCTTCCACAGCAAGAAGTCAAAAGATAATATGTAGAATAAGAAAGAGTAATATATACATGTAATTTTAAAATATAATGGTAATTACCAGAAAGAAATGAAATCAGTTGCCTCTGAAAAGAAGGAAGAGTAATAGGAATGAGGGAGGAAGGCAGGGAACTACTGGCTGTTTCTTATAGTAAGTCTTATAACACTTTGGTTTTTTAAATTATGCATTTGTATTCATGACAAAAAAAATTACATTTTCTGAAATGCCTGGCATATAGTAAATGCTCCAAAAAAATAGAGTAGGGACTCTTACCCTTTTATTTAAGTGGCATCTACATTATTATAGAGCATTTTTCTTGGGTATCATCAATGAGGCTATTTTAAGGCATTTCTGCCCAACACATATCATCTTTGAGGATTAGAATTTTTTAAATAATTATATTTCACAAGCAATGACTCTTCCACTCTTCAACTACTCTGATAAGAAGTACCTGATCCTCAGTAAGATTCTCAGCATCCCAGTTGCTGCAACGAAGCAGAAGGGACTTGTCAAGGGGAAAGTTCAAAACAGTCTCAGCGAGTGATTTCAGGCTAAGCCCATTAGAGAGCAAATTGTTTCTACAAGAAATAAATAAAATCATGTGTCAAAAATGGGAAAGGACAAGAACAGGCAAATCAAAAAAGGTATACAAATGGCCAATAAACAAATGACACATAATCTCACTACATCAAACTAAATAAAAAGTATATACAATTTTAAAATCTATCAGATTACAAAGATTTTTTAAAAATAACTATATCTAGTATTGGTGGAACATGAAGAATCACCATCTAATCTAAAATTTGTGCACTGAACATTTGTATAACCTTTATGAAAAACAGTTTGTCAGTAAATAGCTATCAAAGTTTTGAACATGAAAATTCTGTGATTCAATAATTCCAGTAATTTATCCTAAGACAAATGTACATAAATCTATCTTCATTACAGCACTATTTATAGTAGCAAAGAACTGGAAACAACCTAACATCCTCAATAGAAGACTGGTTAAATATCCATGCAATTAAATTCCACATAGCTATTAAAAATAAGGATGGATTGCTGTGAGCGGGAGCGGGCGACGCGGAGGCTCGGAGTGCGGTCGGAGTCCAGACCTGCTGAAGCCGGACGTGGGGCGTCAGCCTTGGGTCTCCCGGAACCATGGTGAAGTTGGGGAACAATTTCGCGGAGAAGGGCACCAAGCAGCCGCTGCTGGAGGATGGCTTCGACACCATCCCCCTGATGACGCCCCTTGATGTCAATCAACTGCAGTTCCCGCCCCTGAATAAGGTGGTCGTGAAAACTAAGACTGAATATGAACCTGACCGCAAGAAAGGCAAAGCACGTCCTCCCAAGATAGCTGAGTTCACCGTCAGCATCACCGAGGGTGTTACCGAGAGGTTCAAGAACATGCAGTGCATCCCAGAAGGCTTGGAGAGCTACTATGCAGAGCAAGACTCCAACGCCCGGGAGAAATTTTACACCGTCATCAACCACTACAACCTGGCCAAGCAGAACATCACCCGCTCGGTGTGGCCGTGGATGTCAGTTCTGTCGGAGGAGAAGCTCTCAGAGCAGAAGACTGAGGCTGCTGAGAAATCCGCTTAGCGAGATGGGCAGGTTCCTTACAGTGTCACTTGAAGGTAACAAAGGGACTTTGAGGGACATTTCATTAGATATAATTACCCATAATTTAGAGGTTACTCATGTATGGTGCAACTGCTTCTGTTTGCTAATGCTGCTCTGCAAATACAGCTTGCTGCAGACCACCCACGGGCATAAAATCAAGTGCATATCAGCATTGCTTAAAGAGCTCTGACACCACTTTCCATGGTAAAGAATCTTAATTTAGCGACTTTACTGGGATTTATTGGATGCTGTCAAAAAATAAATTTACACTGGGTATGCAAGGGGTTCGGACTTCAGATAAATAATGCATTTGGTGTGATTGATTTTTTTTTTAAACCACCTTGCCGTTTGCAAACCTTACACCATAGCCATATCTAGAGTGATCCCTTGCTTTGCTAAGAGCAAGCTGTACTGCACGTTTCTTCCCACCTCCCGCCAACGGCAATAGTGCCAATGGTCAAGATGCACCATAGTGAGCGTCAGAGGGAAGGAAGGAAAGATGCCATCAGGTCGCAGTTGTGCCCTCGCCTGCCCCATGCTCTCTCCTGAGTGTGCAGGCGCTGCAGCAGGTCGGCTCGGGCAGGGGTCACTGCTGCAGGCAGAATGCTGCCTCTCGGTACAGACGGCGCCCGCTGGGCAGGGGAGCTGTGTTTCCCTCAGTGCATGTGGACTGGGTCAGAGCATGTGAGGTGGGGACTCTGGGAAGAGGGGACCCTGGGCCACAGGCTGCAGAACCCGTCTCCCTGTAGCTAGTCTGTCTGCTCTGTGATGGGCTGAGTAGGAATGAAACCTACCGGCCCTTTTGTTCACATCTATTATGAATAAGTTTGGACCGACAGCCGTATTAGCTACTTAGTTTTAAAACAATTAGCTGGGTGAGAAAAGTGAAAGTGTAATTGCTGGTAAGCCAAGGCTACTTTAATTTTTATTTTGTGGGACAGATGTAACTCCTTTGATGTAAGAAACAGGCAGGAAAGGCTGGGGGGGGGGGCTGGTGTCGCACCTTGCAAGTCCAATTATGACATTTTCATTCACAATCTTTGTAAGACAATTATGTTTCAACCTGAATCTTGACATTAAAGTATATGTTTACAAAATTGCCAGTTAGATAAACTAAGTGTGTAAGATGATTAAATAGAAAAAAAGACATTCATGGACATTTTCTTCCATGTTATTTACATGTGTTGTTTCTGGTGGACATGTCAAAAGTTTCACTGTTTTTTTAGATCAAAAATAAATGACAAATAGTGCAAGATCTGTTGAGAACAAGCATGGTGGTCATGGCCAACTCCATTACTGTTTCCTGAAATGTGCTTCCAAAACATACAGTATATTTTATTATCAAGGGTGTTTGGAAACAATGACCATGACCTTGGAGCAGTGGGTGGGCGTAGAGTCATGGATGTTGTGAAGTTGTGCCGACGCATAAGAGCAATAACTACGTGCCAGAACTTCTTCTGTGTAGAGATATCATCTATCAGCAAATTCCAGCCCATGTCAATGCAGTGCCAAGGCAACCCTATTTGTATTTTCTAGGAGACATGCATTTTATTGACTGTAAGCTCATTCACATGTAACTTTTGACATTTTCACTCTGTGCAAATAAAGAACACAGAACCCCCCCCCCCAAAAAAAGGATGTAGATCTATATTGATGTGAAAAGATGTCCATGATGTATTAGTTATGTAACAAGAGATTATGAAAGAAAACATGTTATGAACTCTTTATATTAATATATATATACACTACACAATAAATGTGTGTATGTGATTCTAGGTATGTGAGAGAGAGGAAGCATAAAGAGTTAACTAGAAAGATATTAATCAAATGGTAGTGATGTTATCTCTGGGTGTGGGGTTTGGGGTGATCATAAATCTTTACATTTTATATATATATATATATATATATTTTTTTTTTTTTTTGGGCTGCGTTGGGTCTTTGTTGCTGCGTGCAGGCTTTCTCTAGTTGCAGCAAGTGGGGGCTACTCTTCGTTGCGGTGTGCGGGCTTCTCATTGCGGTGGCTTCTCTTGTTGCGAAGCACAGGCTCTAGGCGTGCGGGCTCAGTAGTTGTGGCACACAGGCTCAGTAGTTGTGGCTCATGGGCTCTAGAGCGCAGGCTCAGTAGCTGTGGTGCATGGGCTTAGTTGTTCTGCGGCATGTGGGATCTTCCCGGACCAGGGCTTGAACCCGTGTCCCCTGCATTGGCAGGCGGGTTCTTAACCACTACACCACCAGGGAAGTCTTACATTTTTTATATTTGAATTGGCTAGTGTTTGTGTATTACTTTTCAAATTTGAAAAATATGATAAGGCTACTTTCATTGAGGGCGCAAATAATCTTCTGCTCTTCAAACACTTTCTGATTCAAATAGCTGCAGAATGGTGAAAAAAAATTAATTTACCCAAGGATTGGAGAGTCCAAACAAGCGCTAATGTAAAATTAAGAACACACCAGTCTACAAAAGTGGAGCTGACTTGCTGGTTACCAAGTGAGAGACGAGAGGTTTTAGAGGAGGAAGCTTGGAGGTGGAGGTTCACATCAGTGTTACTGTTACAACATGCACGATTCCCTCAGGTAATGTGGAAAATGAAATCATTATAATGATGAAGAAAAGGAAGTCCTTCCTTACAAAAACAAGCAGTAACTTGATGGATTTCATCAACCCCAAAAGGCAGCACTGACTAAAAAGTTAAAAAAAAAAAGGTCTGGGGCTTCCCTGGTGGTGCAGTGGTTGAGAATCTGCCTGCTAATGCAGGGGACACGGGTTCGAGCCCTGGTCTGGGAAGATCCCACATGCCGCGGAGCAACTAGGCCCGTGAGCCACAACTACTGACCCTGCGCGTCTGGAGCCTGTGCTCCCCAACAAGAGAGGCCGCGATAGTGAGAGACCCGCGCACCACGATGAAGAGTGGCCCCGGCTTGCCGCAACTAGAGGAAGCCCTCGCACAGAAACTAAGACCCAACACAGCCAAAAATAAATAAATAAATAAATAAATAAATAAATAATAATTAAAGGTGCTAATAATTAAAAAAAAAAAAAAAGGTCTAGACACACTTAGGTAAAATACGTAAGGTCGTGGTTCAATTAATGGAACTTAAGAATTTGGGGGAGACAAACTTCTTCCCTTTTATTTTAAATTTTTAAAATCTTTTTATGCTTTCCTTTATATTAGTAATTATAATAGCAATGAATGTTTATTGTTAAAAATTCAGACAACAGAGAAGAGTAATGGGTGAAAAGTGAAAGTCCTCCACTCCTCAGGAAGAATGACCCTTATGAGTATACTGAGGCCCCTCCAGACCTTTTTTACAGACAAACAAAAAAACAGATGGTTAGATGGAGGAGCAGATACAGTTTCTTGGTATTTGTTTTGTTTTTTATTCTGCAACTTGCTCTATCACTTAATGTATCAGGGACCTCCTTTCCTGACAGTAAGCACAAACGTACTTATTACATTCTTTCTAACAGCTGTGCAATTTATCAAGCCTGGGTATTCCATAATCCTTGAAATCGTTACCCTCATTGAAAGACAGCACTTAGTTTTTTGTTACTTAATTCCATTTAGGTCATTAGTCTTTTTTTAAACGTCCTCATTGGGAAGGTTTCACATTTTTCGAGGATGGATTAAAAACAAGATGCCACCTTTGCTACTTCAAAGTTTCACTAGGAAAAGTTCCAAAATCATATACAACAATCTCAATAATAAATTATCTTCTGCTAACATATAATAAAAATATAGAGAGTATGAAGAAAAGAGGACAGCATTACCAAGAAAATCTGTGCTCCTCTCCAAAGTCAAACGAAAGTAACTACTTACAGCAAACACCAGGAGCAGCCTATAGCTAAAAGCTGAGTATAATTCTTGCACTATAATGTCAAATTTCTTCTACTATATGTCAAAAAATTTTAATTTTACTTCTAAAGTATTCAATAATAAAATAAGAATGTTTAAAATTTTAATAAGATTTCATTAAAAATGAAGAAGCCTGATAAATGCTTCATTCTTATTTCTAGAGAAGTTCATGGTCATATTCAGCTTTGGCCAAATTTTGTATTTTGACACTTGGCCATTCTGCATTTAGCCAGGTAAGTAAGGGCACTTCTAATTTCTATATACTGATAGAGAGGACTGTAATTGTATAGAAAGAGATCTGGAAGGACAAACCAATCAGATCATGGTGGTGCTACAGGTGGTAGTGATGATGATGATGATGATGATGATGATGGACAGTAATAGCTGAAATTTACACAGCACTCTGTATATGTCAAACACCATTTCTAAGTTCTTTACGTAGGTTAACTCGTTTAATCCTCACACCAATCCTATGAGATGGGAACATTATTTATTTCTACTTTTCAGATGAGGGAACTGAGGAACAGTGAGGCTTAGTAACTTGCCAAAGGTCACGTAGCTGGTAAGAGGAAGACTGGGACTCCCACCCACACAGCCTGCTCTGGAGTCAACTCCTGGCCACGATACACATGGCCTCTCACAGCAGAGTAACAGCAGGCAGCTCTGGGGAGGCGGCACCAAAGGAAGGAGGGCCTGACGAAAGGCGGCTTTTGCTGCTACACTCCAAATACTTTTACAGAGCTAAAAAAATTTTACAGTAAATATTTTAATGTATTACTTGGAAAAAAATGGATACTTCATTTATAAGAGTTTCTTTTTTTTTTTAATAAGAGTTTCATTTACACAAGCCAAACTACTAAACTAAACTAAAATTTCATTTACTACTAAAAAATTAAAATAAGCATAGATTTTATTAAAATATATAAGCATAGATTTTAATCAGGCCTTCTCTTAGTTTATCAAATCCTCCAACCCTTCAATATCAGTGGCAGGGAGAAAGGCAGGGAGAGAGGCTGTTTCAGTCCACACTATTAAAATGAGGACCTGCATATATACATGAGAAGGTAACTGCCGCTTCCTTAAAAAAGGTAGAATTTCCATAGGAATAGAATTCCAAAGGAAAGGAAAATCTCTTCCTCTCAGTAAAGCATTAGGTCTACCACCATTCTGGGCCTAAAGCAGGGTCTGCACATTCACATGTTGATCAGGATGAGTTGGTGTGACAGTTGGGAGGGGTGGGGATTCTAGCAAATTGAACAAAGCATGCTCATCTGAAGAGGCTGATGCTTCCAGCCAACTGCTGCCATCTAGAACTACTGACCTAGTGCAGTCAAATCACCTAATTTTTCAAGAGAAGCCAGAAATACAGACTTTTACATTAAATCTTCTGAATTTAAACTAAAATCTCCCCAAAATATCATGCAGGACAAAAACAAAAACAAAAAATCTGCAACTCTTAATTTGCCCAAGGAGTCCATCAGTTTACAACCTGTAGCTTATAGAGACACCTTATTAATGTTTCATCTAAAAAGACCAATTCTAGGTAACTAAAGTTTTCCCAGAAGTTGGAATATTTCCTCACAAATTCAATATGCATCTCAGAGGCCTCTAAACTTCTAAAGAATTTTAGAGGCTTCATTACTGAGTCTCAGTAATCTACAACTCTTGCTAAAATATTTGCCCCACAGCTACAGGAGTTTCAGTATTCATATAAACCATACCTCTGCCTCATGGCTAGGTATCTGAGGTCCAGGCACCCCTTAACGACGAGGCCATAATCTTGCAGAAGCTTGCTGGCATCTTCTGAACATCCTACTCCAACTTTTAAAATTGTGCCATCTGCCAAAATGTCCAGTAACGTTTTTGGTAGTGTCCTTCCTCCACAGATCAGCTTGGGCAAGCGAACCAAGACACAGAAGCCACTTGGAGAGGCCATTTGAAGGAGTGACAGAGGACTGGCTTTGCCTTCCGAATTCACCTGTAACAGAGGAAAACAGGGCCACAGTTCACACCCCAGCATAGGACCAAGTGCAACATGAAAGTCTGGCAAAAATGTCTAAGAGGTACAGTCTTAACTTCCCAGAGGGAACAACTGACCAGAGTTTGCCTCAAACCTAAGGATGAGCCTTTGCTAACAAATGCAATAGACTCTAAGAAGCAGGGCCTAAACAGAGGTTACTGGGGGCCCAAACATGAGCCTGAAGTGAGCAGGCCATAAATAGTGACCAGCTGACACAGAGCAGCGCTGGGACACACATTGGCAGAGTCATGTGAGACACACTGGTTTTAAAAAGCTAAGGAAATAAAAGGCTAAGGAGCAGACTGCCAAATGATGATGTACTCTTTTCATTTTCTAGACTCTTGAACATACATGTTAGTAACTTGACTCACTTACTTGTCATCACTGCCTCAAGATCCGATTTTTAAAAAGAGGTAGGAAATACCATACTATCAATAAGTGCCAATATAATCTGCCAATATAATAAATCGTAGTAGCACAGAGTGCTTTCTCAGCATTTTATGGTCACAAATGCTGTTCATAAAAAAAATGTATATTGAGCATAAGCTAGGATTCTGATATCTTAAGAAATGAAAATAACTTTATATTTTAACTGATCTAGTTCTTATCTTTTTGATGTAATAGATAAATTGGAGAAAGTGCTTAAAGCTAAGGAAATTATTCCCAGAAAAATTTACATACAAAATTCACATTAACTAAAGGTTCCCTAAAGCTACCCACGGAACCCAGGTTAAGCATCCAATAAATTCCAATCCTTCTCATTTTCCAGGAGAGGAAATTTAAGGGCTACAGATTAAACAGTTTGACTAAACATGCAGAGATAATGGCAAAGTCAGAAGTGAAACCCAAATTTCCCAATCTGTAGAATAGAGAAGAAACAGTCAAGATCAAGATCACGAAGAGCTGCTGTTAAAAACAAAATTAGGAGGGACTTCCTCCTCGACTTCTACTTCAGTGCTAAGTAAAACCACGGTTTAACTCAGAAAAGCTTTAGGATTCCCCTTCTCAGGCATTGCTTTATCATATCCTCAAATGGAAACATGCCAGTTTGATTTCCAAAGTGTCTATTTCTTGGAAGGTCAACAAGACCCAGAAGAAACTTGACTACTGGTTCCTATTCTATAACAATTCATCTGGATGTGGCCAAATCACTTTTTTTTTTATTAAAGCGTAATTCCCTCCCTCTATAATACTGGCTCTCTCCAAGAAAAAGCAGAAAATCTCTACTTCTAATATTTAGCACTGCTAATTTGACATAATACTCACTGCTAATTCCTAAGGCCAGATCTTTGAAAATCTTTTCAGTCAAGTTCCATTGTCTAAAATACATTAAATAAATAGCTAGCTAGATAGATAAGTTGTCCTTTTAATACTGTTTCTGGATTGTGCTTAAGATCCACTGTATTATAATTCAGGTTTTTCCACTAGGAATCCAAATGTTTATGATTCCAATAGGTACCCAATTTACACTGAATGTATGATTGGAAGAATATTGCTTCTAGCAGACTCAATTTGGCTTAAAGAATAAGATATCTAGTCTTTTTTTGGGGGGGGAGCTGTGTCAGGTCTTAGTTGCAGCACATGGGATCTTCGTTGCGGCATGCGGGATATTTAGTTGCTGCATGCAGACTTCTTAGTTGCGGCATGCAGGCTCTTAGTTGTGGCATGCAAACTCTTAGTTGTGGCATGCATGCGGGATCTAGTTCTCCCACCAGGGATTGAACCCGGGCTCCCTGCATTGGGAGCGTAGAGTCTTACCCACTGGACCACCAGGGAAGTCCCAAGAATAAGATATCTAGTCTTAATTTCTTATATTTCCCCCTTTTGCCAACATCTTTTTGCCTTGACATCACTTACCACCCATGGAAAACAATGAAACCCTTGGCTTACCAACATTGTATTTAATAGGAAAAAAACCCACATTTTAATTTCGTTAGCATTATGTAATCCAGGGGTCACTGGGTTTTTTGTTTGTTTTTTGATGAGTTGACTCATAAGAAATGTTTGGGACATACACAATATATGTACATATGCATTTATAAATCATATAAATGTAGTACTATACTAACGTGTTAAGACATTATGAAATACACACGAAAGTAAAAATTTTAAATGAATGATGCCATCAATCATTGTAGACAAAATTTCTAACACTTTTTTCTGTATTTCAGTGATTCACTCACAGAGGACTGGTTTAGGGATCCTCCTTCCTGAGGGCCAGTGATCATCCATTTTAGCTTCAGGGATCTTACAAATCCAGAGCAAATAAAACATTATGGAAAAGTCCGTGATTCTTTAAATGACCCCACAATGGCAGCAGGGAGCAAAAAGTAATCTGAGACCATATTCTGGGCTGGAACAAGGTTAACTAATAAACATCCCTATCTGTGGAGTTTATGTGTCAGTTAAATTAGACCATGGCTTTGAGACAGGAATGAGCTTGTCCTGTTCAAGTGACAGAATGAAGGCTCAATGAGGCTGGAAAGTAGTAAGAGGAAGAGAAAAGGAGACAAAATCAGAGATACTGAGAGAGGCAAGAGCATGTGAGTCCTTAAGAACACCTAAGCAATTAAGACATCTTGGTTTTATAAGAAGCAATGGAGGCTTTTCAAGCAGGGGACTGAGATGATCAGATTAGCATTTTTAAAAGATCACTTTGCTTACTCTATGGAGAAGGGATCATAGGTATATGAGTCCAAGTAGGGAGGCCACTGCAAAGGTCCAAATAAGAGACTCTTGAGGGATGGACTAGGAAGGAAGTAGAGGAGATGTAGAGAAGTATATGGATGCAAAATCTATTTTGGAAATAACAAGGGTAATACTTTCTAAATGGAAATGAAGGGTTAATAGTAAGGAAAAAGGAGGGGACTTCAGGCAAGCCTGAAGCCTGGGCCTGCAGAAGGATGCTCTTGGGAAAATGACCTTCACTTCATTCAGTCTTTATTACACCAATTACTTTGCACCTGTTAAGCAAGGCAGTCTATAGCCAGAGACTCCAGAAAAAATCAGGCAGGAGTCAGGGGCCAGAAATCTATTTAACATCTCCCTCTCCCCAGGAGAAAGGCAATAATAGCTTCTAAAACATGGCAGAATCCTCATTTTATACAGGTGATTTATCCATGGTTACACATCACCATGGGTAACTCGGGGGAATCTGGAAACACATACCTCTATCTGGTAGAATGCTGTGTTATTTCCTGCTTTCTAGAACCACTTCTTTGAATTTCCACATATTTTGCCATTAAAGAAACTTAACATATTATAACTGCCTTTTTGTGTCTGACTTTCAATCATATCACTTCTGTTAGACAAACCTTAGCGGGGAGGATGTCTCTCTTGATTTTAATCTTAAAGGTGGAGAAGACTAGGGATAATACAGGTTTGGGAAGAAAAATCAAGAGGTCTGTTAGGAACATGTTAAGTCTGAGATGACTATTAGACATTCAAGGGAGATGTCAAGTAGACAGGTGGATGTAAAGGGCTGGAGTTCTAATTTTGAGAGTCTTCAGCCTATCAACGATATTTAAAGCTACAAAACTAGACGAGGTCACTTAGAAAAAGAATATAGATTAGAGGACATAAATTAGTGGTCCTTGGACCTGTCTGCTGACCCACAGATGTTTAATATTATATATTTTTTTGATCTCCACATTTTTTTTTTTTTTTTTTTTAAGGATGTCACAAGCTTTTTTTAGATGACCCTGAATGCAACCTTAAGGCATCTGGTCTTTTTTTTTTTTTTTTTTTTTAATGAGGATCTTGAATCAGATGCGTATGTTTGATTGATTGATTGATTGATTGATTTTGGCTGTGTTGGGTCTTCGTTTCTGTGCGAGGGCTCTCTCCAGTTGTGGCAAGCGGGGGCCACTCTTCATCGCGATGCGCGGGCCTCTCTCGTTGCGGAGCACAGGCTCCAGACGCGCAGGCTCAGCAGTTGTGGCTCACGGGCCCAGCCGCTCTGCGGCATGTGGGATCTTCCCAAGCCAGGGCTCGAACCCGTGTCCCCTGCATTAGCAGGCAGATTCTCAACCACTGCGCCACCAGGGAAGCCCTGATCTCCACATTTTAAAAACTTGTGCCAGAACTTTTAAATTGCAGTGGAGTTCACATTTTAAAAAAATCTAGAATATATCGAGTTTCTTTTTAAAGAACTGGACAATCTGGCAACACTTGGCTTGAACTGTATAGCAGCTTCCTCATTTATATAAGGCATGAATTCTCTAATTCACCATAATGTCTTCTCAACACTGAAGCCAACTGTCATTTCCCATTTATCACTGTATTTGTAAACCACTGTTTTTCCAGCAAAGAAATATTTCTCAGGATCCATGTCTCTATCAAAACTAGGAAAATGGAAGATAGATCACAGAGGCCTTGTGTTTAAAGAAAAAAGGGAGGGAGCGTACTTCTTTATGAAATTGAAGAATGTTCCTATGCATTCGAAAATGCAAACAATCACTCTACATTGTTCATTTACATTTCCTGTCTGGACCTTGTAGGCATCTGAGTTTGCAGTCCCTGGGGTGGATACAGAAGAGACCAAGCCTACGTCAACTCAATATTTGGATGTGAGGTAGAAGGGGGATCAGAAAAGGAAAAAGAGGAAAGAACAGTAAGATAGGAGATAGGAGAGTATGATGGCATGAAAGCCAAAGAGAATGTCTCATGGAGGAATTATGCAGATGCTTTTGAGAGCTAGAATAACATGAGTCCAAATAAGTGTCCACTGGACTGGAAAACAAGAAAGCCATCAACTTCATCCGTTTCAGTGGAGTAGTATGGTAGGATGTCAGATTAGAGTAGGTCGAAGAATAAATGGAGAATAGCAAATTATACCCAAACAAGTAGATGAAAAAAAATAATAAAGAGCAGAAGTCAGCATAATGGAACATAAACATACAATAAAGATCAACAAAGCCAGAAGTTGGTTCTCTGAAAAGACTAATAACACTGATAAACCCATGGAAGGAGTAATCAAGAAAAAAAAAGAGAAGCCAATAAGCATTGTCAAAAATGTTCTTACATATCCATCAGATAGGAAAAAAAAAAAAAGTCACTGGATATTATAAACAAGTATATGCCTGTAATTTAAAATTTTGAAAGAAGACATATTTAGATGAAAAATAAAATTTATCAAAACAGACATGAAGAAATAGAAAATATGAATAGCCCCAACACTATTTTAAAAATTGTATTCATAATTCAAAAACTTCCCTCAAAAGAAAACTCCAGATGGCTTCACCAGTAGATTCTAATCAAACATTTAAGGAAAAAAGAATGACAATCTTACACAAACTCTTCCAGAGAACACAAAAACAAGGAACACCCCTAACCTGTATGAGGCCAGCATAACATTTTAATCAAAATCTGACAAGGTCATTTCTAGAAAGGAAAATTATAAGCCAATATCACTCATGAATATAGATTATTTTTAAAACACTAGTAAAGTGAATTCAGCAATGTATAAGGAGAATAAGACATCATGACCAAGTTGGATTTATTCCAGGAATTCAAAAATCAATGTATTTTCACCACAAGAACAGAATAAAGGAGAAAAACTACATACTCATCTCAAGAAATTCAGAAAAGGCACTTAATAAAATTCAACAACTATTCATAATTTAAAAAAAACTTTTTAAAAATTGAAGTATAATTGATTTACAATATTGTGTTAGTTTCAGGTGTACAGCAAAGTGATTGTTTTATATATATATGTATATATGTATATATATATTTCAAATTATTTTCTATTATAGGTTATTATAAGATATTAAATCTAGTTCCCTGTGCTATACAATAAATCCTTGTTGCTTATCTATTTTACGTATAATAGTTTATATCTGTTAATCTCATACTCCTAGTTTATCCCTCCTCCACCCCCTTTCCCCTTTGTTAATCGTAAGTTTGTTTTCTATGTCTGTGAGTCTATTTCTGTTTTGTATATAGATTCATTTATCATTTTTAGATTCCACATATAAGTGATATCCTATTAAGATTTGTACTTCTCTGTCTGACTTACTTTACTTGGTATGATATTCTCTAGGTCCATTCTTGCAGCTGCAAATGACAATATCTCATTCTCTAAAAAAAAAAAAAAAAACTCTTGGGAATTCCCTGGTGGTCCAGTGGTTAGGACTCCACACTTTCACTGCCAAGAGCCCGGGTTCAGTGCCTCATCAGGGAACTAAGATTCCATAAGCTGCGTGGTGCAGCCAAAACAAAACAAAACAAAACAAAAAAACTCTTAAGAAACCAAGAATAGAATTGAATCTATTTAATCTGTAAACAAACCTACTAAAGATATCGTACTCAATATGAAAATGTTGAAAGCTGTCATTCTGAGATAGAGAATAAGTCAATGATGCCTACTGTCACCACTCATACTGAGCACTATATTGAGATCCTCGCCAGTTCAGCAACGCAGGAAAAGAAATACAAAGTGTAAGGACTGGAAAAAAAATTGTCACTTCACAGATAATATAATAGTTTATATACAAACCCAAAAGAATCTACAAGTAATTAGAATTAATAAGTGAGTTTGGTAAGTTCCTTAGTATAAGAGAAATACATATAAAGTTACACTTCTATATACCAGAAAGAAACACAACTTTTTAAAATAATTAATTTATTTACTTATTTATTTTTGGCTGCATTGGGTCTTCATTGCTGCGTGTGGGCTGTCCCTAGTTGTAGTGAGTGGGGGCTACTCTTTGTTGCGGTGCGCAGGCGTCTCATTGCGGTGGCTTCTCTTGTTGCAGGGTACGGGCACCAGGTGCGCAGCCTTCAGTATTTGCGGCGCACGGGCTTAGTTGCTCCGCGGCATGTGGGATCTTCCTGGACCAGGGCTCGAACTCGTGTCCCCTGCATTGGCAGGCGGATTCTTAACCACTGCACCACCAGGGAAGACCCACATCATTTTTTAAGATTTCATTTATAACAGAATATTTTTAAATCACAGAAAACTACAAATATATTATTAAGAGAAGTTAAAGATCTAAATAAATATTCTTAGATTATAAAACTCAGTATTGGAAAGAAGTCAGTTCCCCACAAACTGATCTATTGATCCAATGCAATCTTAATCAAAATATCAAGAAATTATTTTTGGTAGAACCTGAAAAGCTGATTCTAAAATGTATAAGGAAATGCAAAGGACCAAGACTATCCAAGACCCTCCAGGAAAAAAACAAGATAGAAAGTCTTGCTGTGGCAGATATCAAGAGTCATTATAAAGCAACAGTAACTAAGACAGTTTGTGATCACTGGTGGAAGAATAGAAAAATAGACTACTAGAGTGTCCAGAAATAGATCTATTCATATAGAGATACCTGTTTTGGGACTTCCCTGGTGGCGCAGTGGTTAAGAATCCACCTGCCAATGCAGGGCACACGGGTTCGAGCCCTGGTCCAGGAAGATCCCACATGCCGCAGAGCAACTAAAAGCCTGTGCACCCCAACTACTGAGCCTGCACTCTACAGCCCACGAGCCACAACTAGTGAGCCCGCGTGCCACAACTACTGAAGCCCGCGTGCCTAGAGCCTGTGCTCCGCAACAAGAGAAGCCACTGCAACGAGAAGCCCATGCACCGCAACGAAGAGTAGCCCTGGCTCGCCGCAACTAGAGAAAGCCCGCACCCAGCAACAAAAACCCAACGCAGACAAAAAATAAATAAATAAATAATTTATTTTAAAAAAGAAAATGAAAAAAAGAGATACCTGTTTTATAGTAAAGTGGCATTGCACAGCAGTGAGATTTATCTTTTCAATCAGTGGTGCTAGGACAATTGGATATCCATAAGAGGAAAAAATGAAACTCAACCCTACCTCACATCATACACACACACACACAAAAATCAATTCCAGATAGATTATAAATCTAAATATGCAATGTTAAAACCACAAAACTCGGGCTTCCCTGGTGGCGCAGTGGTTAAGATTCCACCTGCCAATGCAGAGGACACAGGTTCGAGCCCTGGTCCGGGAAGATCCCACATGCCATGGAGCAACTAAGCCCGTGCACCACAACTACTGAAGCCCGCACACCTAGAGCCCGTGCTCCGCAACAAGAGAAGCCACTGCAATGAGAAGCCCACGCACCATAATGAAGAGTAGCCCCCGCTCCCCGCAACTAGAGAAAGTCTGTGCGCAGCAACAAAGACCCAACACAGCCAAAAAAAAAAAAAAAAAAAAAAAAAAGACTGGTAAGAATCTGAAAAAGAATTTATTGATGTCTCTCTGTAAGTGAATCAAATGGATGTACAGCAGCAAGAAACACAGCACTAAAAATCAGATATACACCATTATAAAAATCAATTCAAAAAAAAAAAAGTGAGAGAGAGAGAGAAATTCTTACAGAATTCGTTCAGGGGCTGTGATGCAACCTGGACAGACCACATCTAGACCCACAGCTGAATGGGACCTAAGGCTGGACATTCGTGGGGCTGAGAGGCTTGGTGAGGATGGGCCAGCAAATGCAGCCCCTTTAGAGTAATACTACCTGGTCCCCATTCCATGGGTCCCAAATCTCCAGGTGCCAGGGACCCTTCCTACAGCTAAAACATGCATGGGACACCCAGAGGATGGTACATCAGCTGATCCGGAAGAGTTTGGAAAAGGCACCTCATCTCCTCATCTCCTGGTGGTCAGGTTCCCCCCTCCAGCCTCTTTCCTAACAATCTCCCCACCTGGGGAAGTCAGCACCTTCAACATCCTGTTTCGCACAGTTTGGAATTTGTCCGGAGGATGAAGGAGAAGGGGGGAAACCAATGAGAGACAAGCCCTAGTTGTTTGGACAGGCACATGCCACTATAATTTCCAATCAGGAAGAGGAACTGACCAAAGGCTCAGCTTGCCCCTGGAACCAGAATAGGGCTTGAAGCAATCCTGCTGTTTTGTGGCCAGTTCCCAAAACAACAAGTTAAAAAATGGAGCTCAGGGGCACTGCAATTGACAAACCTGCAGGGCTGTAAATGATACCTATCATCGAAAAATGTCTTGAGGTAAGTCATCGAAACGGACTTGTAAGCAAGGCAGAATTGCAGGAAAGGGATTTCAAGAGGTAGATTGAACCTGCCATTAAAGCACATGAAAAGTGGCTGAACTTCGCCGATGATGCAGTTGGCCAAAAAGGGCGTATGCGTTTTTCCTGATATTCAGGAAAAACGCATACGCCCTTTTTGGCCAACCAAACAGGCGGACAATGCAAATCAATACTACAAAGAGGTATCACTTCGCATCAGTCAGAAGGGCCATCCTCACAAAGTGTAAAAACCAGAAATGCAGGACAGTGCGTGGAAAAGGGGAAGCCCTGTTATGCTGATGGTGGGAATGTAAATTGCCAATAGCCACTCTGGAGAAGTGTATTGTGTTTAATAAAAAATCTAAAAATCAGAGCTACAGAACATACGTCACTTCCACTCATGGGCGTATATCTTGGGAAAACCAAAAATCGACAGGACACAGGCATCCCAACATTTAGTGCTGCTCTGTTTACAAGAGCCTCGACTTGGATACAACATAAATGTCCTTGGAAGGAAAACATGGATAAAGAAGATGTGGTACTTATGTACGATGGAATATTACTCAGCCATGAAATCAATGAAATAAGGCCAGTTGCAGCAACTCGGGTGGACTTAGGTACGATCATTCTAAGTGACATAAGTCAGACAGAAAAAGAGACTTATCATAAGTTATCACTCATAGGTGGAATCTAAAAATGGCTACACGTGAACTAAATTACAAAACAGAAACAGAGTCACACATTTAGGGTTTCCCTGTTGGTGCAGTGGTTAAGAATCCACCAGTCAATGCAGGTGACATGGGTTCGAGCCCTGGTCCGGGAAGATCTCACATGCTGTGGAGCAACTAAGCCCGTGCGCCACAAATACTGAGCCTGTGCTCTAGAGCCCGCGAGCCACAACTACTGAGCCCGCGTGCCACAACTACTGAAGCCCGCACGCCTAGAGCCCGTGCTCTGCAACAAGAGAAGCCACTGCAAGCCTGCACACCACAACGAAGAGTAGCCCCCGCTTGCCACAATTAGAGAAAGCCTGCATGCAGCAACGAAGACCAAACGCAGCCAAAAATAAATAAATAAAATAAGTAAATTTATGTATTAAAAAAAAACCCCATAGAACTCCAAGAAAATAACATAGGAGAGTATATTCACGACTAGGGATAAGGTAAGATTTGTTACACAGCACTATACAGATCTTCTGATCATCAAGCTTTAATAATAAAAGAATGTAAAGGCAATCCACAGAATGGGGGAAGACATTTAACTCACAAAGGGTTCATAACCAAAATATATAAAGAACTATAAATCAGTAAGAAAAAGACAACTCAACAGAAAAAGAGGCAAGAGACTTGAACAAGTACTCCATAAAAGAAGATATCAAAATGATCAATAAAATATAGAAAGATGCTCAATCTCAGTACTGGTCAGGGACATGCAAATTAAAACCACAATGAAATATTACTACACATCCATTAGGACGGCTAAAATTTTAAAATCTGACAGTACCAAATGTGGACAAGGATGTAAGACAAAGGGAATTTTCATACAGTCTTGGTGAGAGAGTAAATTAGTAGAACCACTTCTGAAAACAGCTAGAAACAATGGGTACACTCATTACTACTGATGAGGGTAAACTAGTTAAAACCACCTTGGAAAACAATTTGGCATTATTTATAAAAGTTAAAGATATATATACAAACTCTATGACCTAGAACTCCACTCATAGATACATATGCCCAATAATAATAAGTGCATTTGTTCACTGCAGCATTCTTTGTAAGAGCCCCAAACTGTACACAACCCAAAAGTCCATCAATATTAGAATGGATGAATAAATCATGATATATTTACACAATGGACATATGGCAATGAATCACAGTCACACACAACATGGGTAAATCTCACAAACATAATGTTGAACAAAAGAAGCCAGACACAAAATACACACTTGATAGTTTCATTTACATTAAATTTAAAAGACAGACAAAACTCAATTATCGTACCTAGGCATGCATGTTTAAATAGTAAAAGTATAAAGAAAAACACGAAAGTAAATACCATAAAATCCGGATAATAGTAACCCTTGGTGGGAGGACAGTGATTACTAGGGGTCACAAGGGGAGCTTCTGGGGTACTAGCAAATTCTGTTTCTTGACCTAGTTTCCAGTTACACAGCTGTTCTTTTTAGTGAAATCATTTAGCTCTTTGTTTTTGTTTCAGGCACTTTTCTTGATGTGTTTTATTTCACAATAAAAAAGGTTAAAAAAAAAAAAAAGACTCAAGGGGTAAGTTAAATAGCAGATTACACAAAACTAAAGAAAGAAAAAGGGAACTATAAAAGAGACCTGAAGAAATTGTGCAGAATGAATCCAGAGAGACTAAGATATGTTAAATATAAAAGAGATTACCAGACATGTAGGAGAGCAGAAAAAGTTCAGAATATAGCTGATCTAATTCTAGCAAGAAAGAAGAAGGAAAAAAAAAAAGGAAGAAGGTGAAAGAGGAGGGGTAGGAAGAAGAGAAGGAGGAGGAGGAGGAAGAGGAGGAGAAGAAAAAACAGGGTAAAGGCAATCTTCAAAGAGAATTTAAAAATTGATATATGATACCAATCCTTACATCCAGGATATCTCTCTGAATCCCAAGCAGGAAATACAGAAAGATAAAAACACTAGTCTCATGAGAGTGAATCTTCAGAACCAGCAACTCAAAAAGATCTTAAAAGGAGCTACCAAAAATTAGATTACCTATAAAGAATCAACATTTACACTCACAGTTATTTTCAACAGCAACAATGGAAGCCAGAAGAAAGTGGAATGCGATCTTGAAAATGATAAGCTGCTAAACTAGAATTTCATATCCAGTGAAAATATCTTCAAAGATCAAAAGCAAAATAAGGACACTTTCAAGACAGTAATAATTACGTTTACTATCAATGACCCCTCAAGAAATGAACTTCTAAAGGACAACCTTAAAGAGAATGATGCCAGAAAGTTCTGAGATATAAGGAAAGATGAGCAAAGAAAAAGGTAAACACTTCGGTAAATTGAAACAAATACTGACTGTGTAAAACAAGAACAAAAATAATAACTAAGCAAATACTTACACAAAAGTGAATGAAAGAGAAAACGAATCAGAAATGGAAGAATGAAAAGAAGGAGGATGGATCAAAGTTCTTCTGTGGCAGCAATCAGAGAAATGCAATCACACCTGAAGGGAATGTGGCATCAGAAGAAGTTCAATATATTCCAAAGCCATAAGGAACTGGGTTTTGGATTATTTGCCACTTTAACTTACTCTGCTACAGTGATTAAACATATTATTATTAAATCGATTGCATTACTATTCACTTCAGACTACCCCGTTGTTGCTGCAGTTATACTTCACTTGGTAGGATAATCAAGGTGTTGGGCAAATGTGAGTTTTCCTAATCTACTAAAGCTCACTGTTTACTAATGTTTTCTTTTATGGTTGTTGGTGTAAATATGTCTAAAATGATATAGAAATATGTTTATTTCTAAAATGATATAATTCTTATACACAATAAACAAAAGGTGCCCAATCCTTTCCTGATGGCCCAAGGTCATTGGTATAAACTACTACTGCTATTGCTGATATAAAGAAATACCCTCGAGAACTCCCTGGCGGTCCAGTGGCTAAGACTCCACACTTTCAAGCAGAGGGCGCAGGTTCAATCCCTGGTCAGAGAACTAAGATCCCGCAAGCCGTGCAGTGCACGGCCAAAAAAGAAAAAAAAGAAATACCCTCAGTAGCTCCGTAAGGCCTTATGTGACTACTAAACTTTTCCCACACTGTCAGGTGTTCTCTTCTTGGTCATCTTTGTACTGGCATCTTTAGCTCCTCCTACCAACCTGTGATCTGATTTTGTGGCAGCAATTCTGCTTAGGGCCTCTTTCGATTACATTTCCTGGCTCTTGACTGTATTCCAGATACCCAGAAGACATAGATCACAGAATTTTGGCAAGGTATTATGCTGAATTAATAAGAGATGATTACTGTGACTTATTTATATTTTGTAGTATCTTCTGTTGCAAGGAGATTAAAGTTCACTCTGTGAATCAGAATGACAGAAGAGTAGGTGTACCATATTATCCTCGTCACAACTATGTAACAACTCCCCCAAAGTAATAGCTATTAGAAAAATTAACCCATGGTTAAGGAAGACCAGCTCAAATGCTGGTTACTAGCTTCATAGCCTTGGGCAAGTAACTAAACCTTTTAACACTTCCTATCTGTAAAGAAATAATAACAGTATCTTCCTACAAAGGATTATTGTCAAAATTAAATGAGAGGGGCTTCCCTGGTGGCGCAGTGGTTGAGAATCTGCCTGCTAATGCAGGGGACACGGGTTCGAGCCCTGGTCTGGGAAGATCCCACATGCCACGGAGCAGCTGGGCCCGTGAGCCACAATTGCTGAGCCTGCGCGTCTGGAGCCTGTGCCCCGTGACGGGAGGGGCCGCGATAGAGAGAGGCCCGCGCACCGCGATGAAGAGCGGTCCCCGCACCGCGATGAGGAGTGGCCCCCGCTTGCCGCAACTGGAGAAAGCCCTCGCACGAACCGAAGACCCAACACAGCCAAAAATAAACAAATAAATAAATAAATAAATAAGAAAATCCTTAAAAAAAAAAAAAAAATTAAATGAGATAATGAAAGAAAAAACAACATAATACCTGGCTTAGAGTAAATAGTGTCTAGCATTTAAACTATTATCTTTTTAAATCCCAATTTGTGTAATAAACACATTTAACTAGACCTCCTTAACTATCTTCTCCATGGCATCCTATGAAAATACTACTAAAAATATTAACAGTAGCTAATATTTAATGAGCAATTACTCTCTGTTAAAATTGTGCTGAAGCCTATATAGGGATTATCTATTTGAATCCTTAAGAAAACCCTGGGCGGTAGTTACCATTACACCCCTGCTACAGATAAGTACACTGAGGCTCAAAGAGGTTAAGTACTGTTCAAGTTCACAGAATAAGTGGTGAAAATGGACTCATGTAGCTCAGACTCCAGAATCCATGATTATAAGCACTCCCCTATCCTGAGAAGAGAAGCCGCTTCTCCTTCTGCTAAAATCTATTTACAAATAAGTTGAGAACAAGCTAATTCTCCTTTAATCCTATCCTCTATTTGACTATTCAAGGTCCCTAGCTGGAAAAGCAGAAAAGATACGTTTCGTTTTTGCTTTTTAACTTACCCACTCACAGTCGATTCCAAGCACTGGAAAATCTTCTAACTCACTCCTAAGCAAGGGCTCAATTTGATCCCACTCCGCCTCCTGAGACACAGTCACCACCTTTGCTCCAAGGATCCTCTCTTCCCACGAGGCTCTGGGGGCACTGGAGTGCGGCTGGTCCTCTACTGGAGCGGGCCGCTCTCTCCTGCCTGGCACTTTCTGCTGCTGCTGTGGCAGCTGCTTCTGGGTTACATGACTTGCTTTACTTCTCCGGCGCTGGATGCCTTTCCACAGGACAAACCCCCCGACAGCCATACCAAGAACGGTGGTCACTGTCCAAGCCACTAAGTGTTTAGACATCTTCAACTTTTCTGTTGTTTAGGAAAGCATATCGCTAATCCCACAATCTGCAAAACAAATGGCAACAATATATTCACATACAGAATTTAAAGCTCCACGGACACAAGTCCCCCACCACCACCCTGCAAAAAATGTTGCATTCACAATCCATGTGCTCACAAACTAAAAAAATTGCAACAAATTTCCACATGAAACAGTGATATTTTAAATTTTTTCCCCCTTTTGTATGTCCTGTACCCCACCTCTGTCTCCATCCAAGAAAGACCCCCTGCCCTCTACCAGTTGCCCAGGGCTCTCTTAATCCTATAAAATCACATCAATCAAAACAGAATAAACTAGACTCTTACTTCCACTTGCTGATTTACTGTGAGTAAATTTTAGTTAATGGATCTTCCTCAGGGTGTTTGTGTTTGAACCTTCAATCTCTAAGAGTTGACTGGAAACGTCTGCTTTGCAATTTAAAAAAAATCTAGGGCTTCCCTGGTGGTGCAGTGGTTAAGAGTCTGCCTGACAATGCAGGCACATGGGTTCGAGCCCTGGTCCGGGAAGATCCCACAGGCCGCGGAGCAACTGGGCCCGTGAGCCACAATTACTGAGCCTGCTCTCTGGAGCCCGCACGCCACAACTACTGAGCCCACGTGCCACAACTACCGAGCCTGCGAACCTAGAGCCCGTGCTCCGCAACAAAGAGAAGCCACCACAGTGAGAAGCCCTCGCGCCGCAACGAAGAGTAGCCCCTGCTTGCCACAACTAGAGAAAGCCCGTGCGCAGCAACGAAGACCCAACGCAGCCAAAAAGAAAGAAATAAAATTTTTAAAAAATCTAATCATCAGCAAGTGGTAGGGGGACTTTTACTTTTCTAGGAGGCGTGGCTGGTGAGGGATGGAGCAAACAGGCTTGAGTACACATGGATTTTCCGTTGCTCTAGACGTCTCGGTAGTTCTCCGTGGAAACACACTCAGTTATTGAGGGTAAGCTAGGGCAGTACAAAAGGGAAGACAGGACTAGAAAAGAAAAAGAAAAGAACAGCACTTAGAAATCCAGGATGTTCAGGAGGAGGTTGCAAATTGAAATGTCCACAGGGTCCAAACAGGATAACATAAATAAGTGAAGCAAGCCAAGTGCAAGAGAAAACTGACACAGACATCCTATTAAATATGTAGGAACTGTCTTCCTTTCTATCACAAAATAGCCTCTTTTCCATTTTTTGTACGTGAAATAAAATTCATATTTTATGGCAAGACAAGAAAAATTTAAACAAAAAAAATTTTTCTGTCCTTTGGCCTCCTCTCTCCTCCCACTGTGCACTGTGTATCTACACTATGCATTAACCTAACCTTCCCCACTGACAGAAATACCTGCTCAACCATAAAGAGCAATATTCTAGCATCAATAAGACAACTCCTTGTTGTGTAAGGAAAGATGCCATTCCTTCTTGATCTCATAAGGGGTCACATGGCACTTAGATCTGGATTATGTAAACTGCCAATAATACAGCATTTGATGTACAGCCTCTGTCTCAAAAAACTTACATAACTGCGCCTTGACTTCTAAGGGGTGGAACAGGTCTCAGAGCTTTCTGAGATGCTCTTCCTGGGTTATAATCCTCAAATTTGGCTCGAATAAAATCTTCCATTTCTTTCTTAGATCAACTGATTAATTTTTTCATCAATGCTTACAATGTGGTTTTTCTCCATCTATCTCTTGTTTTCCTATTTTTGACAGAAAAATAGGCATATACAACTATTTCTGTACTATTTTAAAAAACGACAGTAAATGTGTAACAATAATGGTAAGTGGCCTTTGGCCTCAATAATGGAGAGAAAACATGGCAGAGCAACCATTCAGCACAAGCTGTTGATCCTGTTTGTGAAGAAGGCCCAGTGTGGTCAGATTATCCTGATTATCCTGATTACTCAAGAAAAGTTAGATATCTGAATTTTATGTGAAATATCACCATTTTTAAGTGTTAGCAACAAATTTAGAGTTTTTGAAACATTGTGCCAGCCAAATAAAAACATTTTGGGCTCTGGGTTACCCATCTGTAGGCTCTGACCTAAAATCTATACTGCCCAAAGACACAGTGACCTATTAGAGCCTGCCTACACTTCTCTATGGCTGAGGGTTTCCCATTCAATGGGAATTCCATTTTTTTTTTTTTTTTCTTTTTGGACATGCTGTGGGGCATGTGGGATCTTAGTTCCCTGACCAGGGATTGAACCCGGGCCACAGTGGTGAAAGCCCAGGATCCTAACCACTAGACTATCAGGGAACTCCCAATGTGTACTATTTTTAACAATTTTTAAAAGCGTCAACAACAAATTTTTAAAAATAATTTAATATTTACAACAACCCTGGGCTATAATTATGCCTACAGAGATATTCAGCAATGGAGAGGAAAAATGGAATCACAACAATTATTACAGTACTAATGAAAACAATAAAATGGCTATGCTGTTTTTAAAATATTTCCTTTTTTGCAGAAACTATGCTTAAGTATTCATATGTACTTTCTCCAGCACTTTTATTGAAGAGGAAACTGGGACTTAATAAGATTAAAGAACTTGCATAGAAAGATTTCTAGTTAAAATACTCTGAGAAGACATAAAAACCCTTCCCTTTCTCACTCTAAACAATACAAATGTTGGAGAAAACACTGAAAAGATAATAAGGGGCTTCCCTGGTGGGACAGTGGTTAAGACTCCGTGCTCCCAATGCAGGGGGCCCAGGTTCTATCCCTGGTCAGGGAACTAGATTCCACATGCTTGCTGCAACTGAGTTCGCATGCCACAACTAAGGAGCCGGCAAGCTGCAAGTAAGGAGCCCGCCTGCCACAACTAAAGAGCCCACATGACGCAACTAAGACCAAGCACAACCAAATAAATAAATAAATAAACAAATATTTTTTTAAAAAAGATAATAAAAGTTTAATACACAGTTAAAAAGAAGAAAGGGAAATCATCAAGTGTCAGAAATGGAAGAAGGGAACCCACAGTGGGTAGGAGATAAAGCTGGGCAGAGACCAGAACTCATACCAGCCCCAGTGCTAGAGAATATCACCAGCCCAGGGACAGAAGTCTAGGCCACAGGCCCAGGGCACAGTGGAGATGCAGGAGAGTGTTGCCTTGTCCGTGAACAAGAACCTGTAAGTGTTCACCTACTATGGCCCAGGCAAGCCACCTGCCCAAGGCTGAGAATATGAACACAGTCCCTTGAAGACTGGCCAAGGTGGTGGAGTAGAAAGACCCTGAGCTCACTTCCTCTCACAAGCACACCAAAACCACAACTATCTGCAGAACAACCATCTATGAAAAAGACCAAAACCTCCCAGAAAAGATCGTCTACAACTAAAGACACAAAGAAGGAACCACAAGATGAGTAGGAGGGGACATGATATAATCAAGTCCCACACTCCCAGGTGGGAAACACACAAACTGGAGAATAATTATAGTGCCGACGTGGGAATTCCCTGGTGGTCCAGTGGTTAGACTCCGTGCTTTCACTGTTAAGGGTGTGGGTTCGATCCCTGGTCACAGAACTAAGATTCTACAAGCCACGTGGTCAAAAAAAAAAAAAAAAAAGTTATAGTGCAGAAGTTCTCCCACAGAAATGAGAGTTCTGAGCCCCACGTTAGGCTCCCCAGCCTGGGGGTCCTGCACCAGGAAGACTAGCCCCCAGATCATTTGGCTTTGAAGGCCAGCTGGGCTTAATTTCAGGAAGGACTGTGGGAAATACAACTTCACTCTTAAAGGGCACACACAAGATCTTACATGCACCGGGACTCAGGGCAAAAGCAGTAACTTGATAGGAGTCTGAGTCAAACCTACCTGCTGGCCTTGGAGAGGTGGGGAGCCGGCTGTAGCTGACAACAGCTAAATTTGGCAGCTCAGTCATATTTGGAAGCCAGTACTGGTGGGCGTGATCTTGGGCTCCTCCCTCTAGCTCATTAGAGCCAAGATCTAGCCCCATCCAATAGTCTGTAGACACCAGTGCTGGGATGCCGCAGGCCAAACAACTAACTGAGTGGGGACACAGCCCCACCCATAAGCAGACAGGCTTCCTAAAGTCTTCCTGAGCCCACAGCCTCCTCTAGACACTCCTCCAGACAGGGCCTTGCCCACCAGAGGGCCAAGACCCAGCTCCACCCACCAGTGGGCAGACATTGGCCCTGCCCTCCAGGAAGCCTGCACTAGCCTCTAGACCAGCCTCAGCCACCAGGGGACAGACACCAGACACAAGAAAACCACAATCCCACAGCCTGTGGACCTAGCCTGCCCACAGCAGGCTACACCCTACCCTGGGACCAGCTGGGCCCTGGCCCTGTGCACTAGCAGGCCAATGCAAGCTTCAGGACACCCCAGAACCCATACCAACTGTGTCAGAAATCGCCACCTCCCCCCCAACCAATGATCTAAAACAAGCTCTGGGATCCCTGGACCCTGCAGTCAGACTCCAGGAACTGGCTCTGCCTGCCAGTAGTCCAACAGTAACCTCAGGGCCTGGCTTCACTCTCCAGGGGGCAGGCAACAGCCCTGGAGTCCTCCGGACCCTGACTCTACCCACCAGTGAGCCAGCACTAGCCCCAGGACTCCCTAGGGTTCTGAAGCCAGTCGCCTTGTTACCAGGCCCTCTTAACAGCACCCAGCAGCATCCATATAAGGCAGGATCTGGCAACCAACCAGACTAGGGACCAACCAGGCCTACCAGACCCCCACACAGTCAGCCCACCACAACAGAAGGACCCACCCAGCCCTCTTAAGGGGAACCCCTAGAGCATATAGCTTGGGTGATGAGACAGAAGCACACTGCTGGAACACACAGGACATCTCCTACAGAAGGACACTTCTTCAAGGTCAAGAAATGTAACTAATCTACCACATACATAAAAATAAAAATAGCAACTTAGACAAAATGAGGCAGCAGAGGAACGTGTTCCAGATGAAGGAACAAGACAAAACCCCAGAAGAAGAACTAAGCGAAGTGAAGATAGGCTATCTACCTGAGAAAGAGTTCAGAGTAATGATTGCAAAGATGATCAAAGAACTCAGGAGGAAAATGGATGCACAAAGTGAGAAGTTAGAAGTTTTTAACTGAGAACTAGAAATTATAAAGAACAACCAAACAGAGATGAAGAATACAATAACTGAAATGAAAAATACACTAGAAGGAATCAATAGTAGGCCAAATGATACAGAGGAATGGATCAGTGACCTGGAGGACAAAGTAGTGGAAATCACTGCCACTGAACAGAAAAAAAAAGAATGAAAAGAAATGAGAACTGTTTAAGAGACTTCTGGGATAACATCAAGCCCACTAATATTCATATTATAGGGGTCCCAGAAGAATAAGAGAAAGAGAAAGAGCCTGAGAAAATATTTGAAGACATAATAGCTGAAAACTTTCCTAACCTGGGAAAGGAAACAGACATATAAGTCCAGGAAGCACAGAGTCCCATACAGGATTAACCCAAAGAGGAACACACCAAGACACATTGTAATCAAAATGACAAAAACGAAAGATAGTATTAAAAGCAGCAATAGAAAAGCAACAAATAATATACAAGGCTATTAGCTTATTTTCTGCAGAAACTCTGCAGGCCAGAAGGGAGTGGCACTAATCCCACTCATGAGGGCTCCACCCTCACGATCTAATCACTTCTCAAAGTCCCCCCAATTGGGGTTAGTTTTCAACATATGAATTTTGAGGGGACACAAAACATTCAGCCTACAGCACTCTTAAATATGAAAAGACATCCAAGAATCACCAGTCATTGCAGGCATGTCTCCAACATCATTAATTAGCATTTTCTAAGGAACATGTATAGAATTCTTCACCCAGCATTTTGAGAATACACATTCTTTAAAAACATACAAAGAAATAGATGGAACATGCCTCAACATAATAAAGGCCATAAATGACAAACCTACAGCTAACATCATACTCAATGGTGGAGGCTGAAAGCATTTCCTCTAAGATCAGGAACAAGGCAAAGATGCCCATTCTCACCACTTTTATTCAACATAGTTTTGGAAGTCCTAGCCACAGCAATCAGAGAAGAAAAAAAAATAAAAGGAATCCAGATTGGAAAGGAAGAAGTAAAACAGTCACTGTTTGCAGATGACATGATACTATCCTAAAGATGCCACCAGAAAACTACTAGAACCGATCAATGAACTGCGTAAAGTTGCAGGATACAAAATTAATATACAGAAATCTGATGCATTTCTATACAATGACAACAAACTATCAGAAAGAGAAATTAAGGAAACAATCCCATTTACCATCACATCAAAAAGAATAAAATCCCTAGGAATAAACCTACCTAAGGAGGTAAAAGACTTGTACTTGGAAAACTATAAGATGCTGATGAAAGAGATTGAAGATGATACAAACATATGGAAAGATACATAGTGTTCTTGGATTGGAAGAATTAACATGAAAATGACCTTACTACCCAAGGCAATCTACAGATTCAATGCAATCCCTACCAAAATACCAATGGTATTTCTTCACAGAATTAGAACAAAAAATTTTACAATTTGTATGTAAACACAAAAGACCCCGACTAGCCAAAGCAATCTTGAGAAAGAAAAATGGAGCTGGAGGAATCAGGCTCCCTGACTTCAGACTATACTACAAAGCTAGAGTAATCAAAACAGTATGGTACTGGCACAAAAAACAGAAATATAGATCTATGGAACAGGACAGAAAGTCCAGAGATAAACCCATGCACCTCTGATTACCTAATCTATGACAAAGGAGGCAAGAATATACAATGGAGAAAAGACAGTCTCTTCAATAGGTGGTGCTGGGAAAACTGGACAGCTACATGGAAAAGAATGAAATTAGAACATTCTCTAATACCACATACAAAAATAAACTCAAAATGGATTAAAGACCTAAATGTAAGACTGGATACTATAAAACTCCTGGAAGAAAACATAAGCAGAACACTCTTTGACATAAATTGCAATATTTTTTTGGATCCATCTCCTAAAGCAATTAAAAGAAGAAATAAACAAATAGCATTTAGTTAAATGTAAAAGCTTTTGCACAGAAAAAAAAGGAAGAAAAAAATTTTTATTTAAAAATATATATTTTTTAATTTTTTAAAAAAAGATAAAAAAGGGACTTCCCTGGTGGTGCAGTGGTTAAGAATCTGCCTGCCAATGCAGGGGACATGGGTTCAATCTCTGGTCCCAGGAAGATCCCACATGCTGCGGAGCAAGTAAGCCCGTGCGCCACAACTACTGAGCCTGCACTCTAGAGTCCGTGAGCCACAACTACTGAGCCCGCACGCCACAACTACTGAAGCCCAGGTGACCTAGAGCCCCTGTGCCGCCAACTACCGAGCCTGTGTGCTGCAATTACTGAAGCCCGCGTGCCTAGAGCCCATGCCCTGCAACAAGAGAAGCCACTGCAATGAGAAGCCTACGCACCGCAACAAAGAGTAGCCCCCGCTCGCTGCAACTAGAGAAAGCCCGTGTGCAGCAACAAAGGCCCAACACAGCCAAAAGAAAAAAAAGCTTTTGCACAGCAAAGGAAACCACTGACAAAATGAAAAGACAATCTACTGAATAGGAGAAAATATTTGCAAATGATATGACCAATAAGGGATTAATATCCAATATATATAAACAGCTCATACAACTCAACATCAAAAAACAAAACAAAACAAACCACCCAATTAAAAAGTGGGCAGAAGAACTGAATAGCTATTTTTCCAAAGAGGAAATGCAGATGGCCAGCAGGCACGTGAAAAGATGCTCAACATCGTTAATCATCAGGGAAGTGCAAATCAAAACCACATTCTCACACCTGTCAGAATGGCTATCATCAAAAAACCCCACAAATAACAAATGCTAGCGAGGATGCGGAGAAAAAGGAACCCTTGTACACTGTTGGTGGGAAGGTAAATTGGTGCATCCACTGTGGAAAACAGTATGGAGGTTTCTCAAAAAACTGAAAATAGAACTACCATATGACCCAAAAATTCCACTCCTTGGTATATACCCCCAAAAAACAAAAACACTAATTCAAAAAGATACATGCACCCCAATGTTCATTGCAGCACTATTTACAATAGCCAAGACATGGAAGCAACCTAAATGTCCATCAACAGAGGAATGGATAAAGAAGATGTGGTATATATACACAATGGAGTATTACTTAGCCATAAAAAAGAATGAAATAATGCCATTTGCAGCAACATGGATGGACCTAGAGATTCATACTAAGTGAAGTAAGTCAGACAAAGACAAATATCATATGATATCCCCTAAATGTGAAATCTAAAAAAATGACACAAATGAACTTATTTACAAAACAAAAACAGACCCACAGACATAGAAAACAAACTTATGATTACCAAAGGGGAAGGTGGGGGAGGGATAAAATAGGAGTTTGGGATTAACGTATACATATTACTATATATAAAATAGATAACCAACAAGGACCTACTGTATAGCCCAGTACTTAAAATATACTCGATATTTTGTAATAACCTATAAGGGAAAAGAATCTGAAAAATGATGTATATATCTGAATCACTTTGCTGTACACCTGAAACTAACACAACATTGTAAATCAACTATACTTCAATAATTTTTTTTAAAAAGAAGATACAGTATATACGAAGGAATACTACTCAGCCATAAAAAAAGAATGAAAATTTACCATTGCAGCAACATGGATGAACTTAGAGGGCATTACACAAAGTGAAATAAGTCAGACAAAGAAAGACAAACACTGTATAATATCACCAACATGTGGAATCTAAAAAATATATCAAACTAGTGAATATAACAGAAAGAAGCAGACTCACAGAGAACAAACTAGTGGTTACCAGTGGGGGGAGGGAAGGGGGAGGGGCAATATAGGGGTAGGAGGAAAAAAGGGGGTTATTTTGGGATTATATGAAATCATGTGTGTGAAACTTTTGAAAGCTGTAAAGTATTATAGAATATAAAGAATCTTTCATTCAATTACAAAAAAAGAATATGAACAGAGTCCCTCATGAAAGGACAGCCCCTCAAACCTGCACTCTGGACAGATAAAGGACCCAAGTTCACATTATCCTTGAAAAAGGAAACCCTCAGCCAAGAAACTAAAACTAAAATGCTTAGAATTGGTCAGTTCTGTTGGAACCAAGCAGAGCTGATCATAAAACTGTTTTACCATGCAATGGTAAAACTGCTTTATCATGCAGGAAACATGCAGGACTCCCACGAAGATCACTCCCAAGAAGAGTGCTCACAAACGAATGAAAACAAAAACCCTAAAATCAATAATAATAGCTCACAGAGCCAGCAAAAAAATATCTATAACTGAGATCTGAAAGAGACTTCAAAGTAACAACCAGGGAAATTCAGGAAAATAAAATCCCAAACATGAACAGGAGGCAACAAAAAGTAGAATTTCTAGATATGAAAAAATCTGTTAAAATTTTTAAAAAACTCAATAGACAGGTTAAACAGCAGATCAGACATACAGAGAGAGAGAAAAAGTTACTGAATTGAGGATAAATCTGAGGAAGTCACCCAGAACGCATCACAGAGATAAAGAGGTAGAAAATGTAAGAACAGAGACACAGAGGATGGATTGAGAAACTCAATATCCACATAATGAAGACTTGGAAGATGAAGGAGGTCAGATTTGGTACAGTTCTCTGAGCCCCAAGTTGGAGAAATTAAATATATCAAAAAAAAAGACTTGTATAAGAATATTCATTACAGCTGTATTCATAACAGCCCCAAACTGGGAACAGCCCAAGTGGTATACCTACACGGAATGCTAACCAGCAATAAAAAGGAACTTATTACTGATACATGCAGTCTGGATGGATCTTAAATGACATAACACCGAGTGAAAGAAGCCAGATATAAAAGAGATACTGTATAATTCTATTTATATAAAGTTCTAGAACAGCTAAAACTAATCTACGGTAGAAAAAAATATGAACAATAGTTGCCTCTGGGAGAGGTGGGTACAGGGAAGAGACATTTAAGCTGAGCACCGAATGACAAAAAAAGCCAGATATGACAAATTCTAAGGAAGAGCATTTCAGGCATGAAGGAACTTTCTGGAACTGTGGTAAAGTTTCATGTCTTGATGGAGGCTTGTGTTACGCAAGTGTATGCAATTGTCAAAATTCAGGGATATTTCTGATTCTTCTCCTGTTGGCCCAACTGAAGAATTAATGACTGCTGGTTCATTCATTGTCTATCTTTCCCACTAGAATGTAAACCTCATGAAAATAGGGACCTTAACTGGCTTCTTCATTTATATATAAATATCTCCAGCACGTATAGAGACCTTAACTGGTTTCTTCATTTATATATAAATATCTTCAGCAAGTAGCACAGAACTGATAATAATAAATATTTATTGAATGAATAAAACTCAATTCAAGGTATTATATGTTAACATTTTATGATAAATATTTCTTTTTTAAAATAAATAAATAAATGGATTTATTTATTTATTTTTGGTTGCATTGGGTCTTCGTTGCTGCGCGCGGGCTTTCTCTAGTTGCGGCGACTGGGGGCTACTCTTCTTTGTGGTGCACAGGCTTCTCATTGCAGTGGCTTCTCTTGTTGCAGAGCACAGGCTCTAGGCACGTGGGCTTCAGTAGTTGTGGTTTGCAGGCTCAATAGTTGTGGCTCACAGGCTCTAGAGCGCAGGCTCAGTAGTTGTGGTGCATGGGCTTAGTTGCTCCATGGCATGTGAGATCTTCCCGGACCAGGGCTCAAACCTGTATCCCCTGCATTGGCAGGTGGATTCTTAACCACTGCGCCACCAGGGAAGTCCTATGATAAATATTTCTAATTCAATTATCAAAATTACAAAAATCCGTTTATTCATGTGAAACAAAATTGTTTTCCCCTTATTGAGCCTTCATACTATAAAGAAGCAGTATGGTTCAATACTGGGTTAGGAGTGAGAAAAATCAAATCTTGTGTTATAGACTGCATGTTTGTGTCCCTCTGAAATTCATGTGGAAATCTCAACCCCCAATATTTGGTATTAGAAAGTGAGGCCTTTGGAAGGTAATTAGGATCAGATGAGGTCAAAAGGCTGGCACCCTCGTGAATGGGATTAGTGCCCTTAAAAAGTCACAAGAAAAAAAAAAAGAAAAAAAAAAAAGTCACAAGAGACCTTGCTTCTCTCTGACCTCTGCCATAAAAGGATACAATAAGATGTTGTTGGCAGTCTGCAGCCCAGAAGAGAACTCTCATCAGGACTCAACCATGCTGGCAATCTGATCTCAGACTTCTAGCCTCCAGAACTGTGAGAACTGCTGTCTATAAACCACCCAGTCTGTGGTATTCTATTACAGCAGCCCAAACGGACTAAGACACCTTGCTAAGGACTTGCTTGGGGATCCAAAGCTTTCAGTGCTTCACTATCTTCAGTGACTGAAAGGATCTGCCATTCTTTAAAAAAAAAAATTGTATAAAACAACAACATCAAACCGATAACAATGGTTACCTAAGGGTAGTAGGGTTATAAATAGTTTTGATTTTTCAAATTCTATACGAGTATGTACATATTCATAATTAGAAAAATATAAGTTTTTTAGCGGTGGTTTTTAGAGATAGGCAACGTAAATATCCCACTTAACATTTAAGACATATGATTATATTCCTGAAATAAATCTCATTTTAATGAATTAAACAAATATGTTAAAATGTTTAGAGAGTAGCATAAAGTAGAGGATAACAACATGAGCCCTAGAGTCAAATATCCTGAGTTCAAATCCAGCCTCTGCCAATTGCTAGCTATATAAACTTGGGAAAATTACTGAACTTCTCTAAGCCTCAGTTTCCTCCTCAGTAAAATGGGAAGGATAGTACCTACCATGTAGGATTATTGTGAGACTTAAGTAAGATGATGAAAATACTCAGAATATTGGCTAGCACATTAGGGTTAAAAAAATGTTAGCTATGACTACTACTGAGGTTCGATAAACCACAGTACTATTAAAGGAAAACAAAGAATCATAGAGTTAAAATTTAGAAGCCAAATTCAGCTCCCACACAATTCAAGATTTCTTTCCACGGTAATCCTGACAGATCATGACCTTATCTCTACCTGAATACGTCCAGGAACAGAGTTCATCACCTTAAGAGGCAGTTTTTGTTGAAAAGTCCTTGCATTCTGTAAAAGTTCCCTATATAGAAACTGCTCTCCTTGATGTTCAGTCTGGCCTCTGAAATGACAAGTGTTTACTCCCTCCTTAGAACTTGTAAAATATGTGAAGATAGCTCTTATGACTCCCCTTAGTACATTCTACTTAACCCAATCAGCTTCCCGTGACCTAGTTTATAGACCACTTGCCATCATGGCTAGATCTTTCTGAATGGCTCCAAGCTTGTCAAAGTATCTCTTAAATGTGGCACCCAGGTCTGTATTCAATACTTGAGACATGTTCTAATTGACGTGGACTACATTGGTTCTATTACTTCCCAGGGTCTGGACCCTATATTTTATTAATGATGGATGAAATGATAGGTTTTTGAATAGCAGAATCACACTGATGACCCTCATAGAGTTTGTGGTAAATTAAAATTCACTGAAATCATATTGAGTTCCCCATTTTATATACTTGTAATTTATACTTTGCACTTAAATCCAAAATTTTACATTTCTTTCTTCTAAATTTCCTCTTGTTTGTTTCAGCCAAACACTTTACCCTTTGAGACCAATTTTCATCTTGATTGTGCCTCCCCTCCCAACTTAAACATGTTTTTGTATAGAAAAGTGAATTTCTGTTTTCAAAGAAAATAACAGCATCTAACATGTGTTTTTATTAATTCATTTTTCAAATTTATTTTTGTATTTCAAACTATCTCCATGGTTAATAACACTAAAATGAGGTTACGTTACAGTAGAAAAGTTGAAAAAACAGAGTATTATTGATTTGCTTCCATTGAGAAGGGCTCCCTCAGACCTAGAATTCCCAGGCTATCAGGTTCCTACTTATTCTTTATCACGTGTGGCCTGAGAAAAAGAAAGGCCTCACAGGGAGATTGAAGGAGCAAGTGGGGTACCTCCATAGGAGGGAACTGTTGGCAATATTTAAAAAACTTACTAATTCATTTTTATATGGAGAGATTTTGTGTGGGTTTTTTCCCAGCCAAGGGATTCATTCAGCAAACATGTAAATAGCACTTTCAATAAACCAGACATTGTGCTAGACTTTGGGTAAAAAGAGTTAAATGGCACAAGCTGCTTTCGAAAATGCAGGATTCAGAAAAGGAGAAATGCGTGTATTGAACAAGCTGCAATTTGGTGAGGAAACACCAGCAACAGAAGCACACACGAGTACAGGGATGGCAAAGAGGAAAGAGTAGGGAGATTATTAAGAAAAACACTCGCTGAGAGCAATAAGCACTGAGACTGGTACTGGTGTTAAAAAATGACCAAACATTCTCCAGGTGCACAAGGCAGAGGGAATAGCATGTGCAAGGATACAAAAGGCACGAAGACTCGTGGTACTGGTGAAAGAGTACAAGCAAATTTAACACATACTGTAAGTGTAAAATACCGAATTTTGAAGAATTACTCTTTAAAAAAAGTAAAAAATATCTTACTGATAATTTCTATATTGATATTTTAAGGTGACCTTTTTTTATTGTAGTAAAACATACATAACACAAAATTTACCAGTTTAATCACTTTTAAGTGTAACATTCAGTGGCATAACTGCATTCACAAGGTTGTGCAACCGTTGCCACTATCCATTTCTAGAACTACTTCATCATCCCAAACAAACTCTGTACCCATTAAACAATAACTTTCCATTCCTCCCTCCCCCAACTCTTGGTAACCTCTATTATACTTTCTATCTCTATTAATTCCATATTGATTTTTTATATCTTTTTTTTTTTTTTTGCCATGCCACGTGGCTTGCAGGATCTTAATTCCCTGACCAGGGATCAAACCTGTGCCCCCTGCAGTTGAAGCGCAGAGTCCTAACCACTGGACTGCCAGGGAATTCCCGATTTTTTACATCTTACGTTGAAATAATATTTTGGATATACTGGGTTAAATAAAACCTGTTAAAATTAAGTTCACCTGTTTCTTTTTATACTTTTAATGTGGCTACTAGAAAGCTTTAAATTATTATGGGGCTCACATTATATTTCTACTGGATAGCACTGTGCTAGAGCACAATGTGCAAGTAAGGAAACAGAGAGGGATGATGCTAGAAGGAGTAGATATAGGTCAAGTTGTGAGGAGCCTTCTATTACCCTGAAAGATAAAACCTTATAGGTAATGGAAAGCCAATAACAGACTTATAAGAGAAGTGACAAGTTCAGGCTCCTATTTCAAAGAACACCATGGTAGCAGTGTGGGTGCTGGACTGGAGGAGGCCAAGGGTAGAGGCAGGGAGACCCGTTAGAAGACTCACAATAGCACGGCCAAGAGGGAAAGAAGATCCAAATCAGGGCAGAAGAAGGCAGAATGGAAAAGGACAGTTCTTATCAGAACGGAGGCATTGGAATCACCTGGATTAGTAAACAAGTCACAACTTTTACAACTTAAAATTCTGAAAGTTTGATGAATATAAAATCAATAGCTTTCCATACCCATTACAAAAATATGAAGAAAATCCCATAGCAATATAAGCTGTTTTAAAACTACAAGCAACACGTTTTTTGTTTTATTTATTTGTTTATTTATTTAGTTGCTCCAGGTCTTAGTTGTGGCACGCAGGGTCCTTAGTTGCAGCTTGAGGGCTCCTTAGTTGCAAACTCTTAGTTGCAGCATGCATGTAGGATCTAGCTCCCTGACCAGGGATCGAATCCAGGTCCCCCACGTTGGGAGCATGGAGTCGTAACCACTGTGCCACCAGGAAAGTCCCACAAGCCACATGTTTTTAAACAACAACCACATGTACACACACACAAACCTAGGTGTAAACTCAACAAGAAATGTTCAAGACCAATACGAAGCAAAACAGAAAGCTTTACTGAAGATATAGAAGAAGACTGGAAGAGCAGAGATATATTATAGCAGCTGTCACTTACAGAGCACATATCATGTGCCAGGCTCTTTACATGCATACTCATGTATACTCATATATACATTACTCATTTAATCTTTTCAACAACTCTCTACAGAAGGTACTATAATTACCCTATTTTTCCTTAATACAGAAGAGATTGTTTTACAGAAATACTCAAAATAATGTAGTAAATTAAATGCAAACTTAATATAAAAAAAACGTTTTAAAAAATGAACTGACAGACAGCAGAAGCAAGAACTACAATCCTGCAGCCTGTGGAACAAAAACCACATTCACAAAAAGACAGACAAGATGAAAAGGCAGAGGGCTATGTACCAGATGAAGGAACAAGATAAAACCACAGAAAAACAACTAAATGAAGTAGAGATAGGCAACCTTCCAGAAAAAGAACTCAGAATAATGACAGTGAGGATGATCCAGGACCTTGGAAAAAGAATGGAGGCAAAGATTGAGAAGATGCAAGAAATGTTTAACAAAGACCTAGAAGAATTAAAGAACAAACACCTAGAAGAATTAAAGAAGAAACAGAGATGAACAATACAATAACTGAAATGAAAAATACACTAGAAGGAATCAATAGCAGAATAACTGAGGCAGAAGAATGGATAAGTGACCTGGAAGAGAGAATGGTGGAATTCACTACTGTGGAACAGAATAAAGAAAAAAGAATGAAAAGAAATGAAGACAGCCTAAGAGACCTCTGGGACAACATTAAACGCAACAACATTCGCATTATAGGGGTCCCAGAAGGAGAAGAGAGAGAGAAAGGACCTGAGAAAATATTTGAAGAGATTATAGTCAAAAACTTCCCTAACATGGGAAAGGAAATAGCCACCCAAGTCCAGGAAGCACAGAGAGTCCCAGACAGGATAAACCCAAGGAGAAACATGCCGAGACACATAGTAATCAAACTGGCAAAATTAAAGACAAAGAAAAATTATTGAAAGCAGCAAGCGAAAAACAACAAATAACATACAAGGGTACTCTCACAACGTTAACAGCTGATTTCTCAGCAGAAACTCTACAAGCCAGAAGGGAGTGGCATGATATATTTAAAGTCATGAAAGGGAAGAACCGACAACCAAGATTACTCAACCCAGCAAGGATCTTATTCAGATTCAACAGAGAAATCAAAAGCTTTACAGACAAGCAAAAGCTAAGAGAATTCAGCACCACCAAACCAGCTCTACAACAAATGCTAAAGGAACTTCTCTAAGTGGGAAACACAAGAGAAGAAAAAGACCTAAAAAACAAACCCATAACAATTAAAAAAATGGTAATAGGAACATACATACCGATAATTACCTTAAATGTGAATGGATTAAATGCCCCCACCAAAAGACAAAGGCTGGCTGAATGGATACAAAAACAAGACCCATATATGCTGTCTACAAGAGACCCACTTCAGACCTAGGGACACATACATACTGAAAGTGTGGGGATGGGAAAAGATATTCCATGCAAATGGAAATCAAAAGAAAGCTGGAGTAGCAATACTCATATCAGATAAAATAGACTTTAAAATAAAGAATGTTACAAGAGACAAGGAAGGACACTACATAATGATCAAGGGATCAATCCAAGAAGATATAACAATTATAAATCTATATGCACCCAACATAGGAGCACCTCAATACATAAGGCAACTGCTAACAAGCTATAAAAGAGGAAATCAACAGTAACACAATAATAGTGGGGGACTTTAACACCTCAGTTACACCAATGGACAGATCATCCAGACAGAAAATTAATAAGGAAACAGAAGCTTTAAATGACACAATAGACCAGATAGATTCAACTGATATTTATAGCACATTCCATCCAAAAACAGCAGATTACACTTTCTTCTCAAGTGTGCATGGAACATTCTCCAGGATAGATCACATCTTGGGTCACAAATCAAGCCTTGGTAAATTTAACAAAATTGAAATCATATCAAGCATCTTTTCTGACCACAACGCTATGAGATTAGAAATCAATTACAGGGGAAAAAAACGTAAAAAACACAAACACATGGAGGCTAAACAACACGTTACTAAATAACCAAGAGATCACAGAAGAAATCAAAGAGGAAATCAAAAAATACCTAGAGACAAATGACAATGAAAATACAATGACCCACAACCTATGGGATGCAGCAAAAGCAGTTCTAAGAGGGAAGTTTATAGCAATACAAGCCTTCCTCAAGAAACAAGAAAAATCTCAAATAAACAATCTAAGCTTACACCTAAAGGAACTAGAGAAAGAAGAACAAACAAAACCCAAAGTTAGTAGAAGGAAAGAAATCATAAAGATCAAAGCAGAAATAAATGAAATAGAAACAAAGAAAACAATAGCAAAGATCAATAAGACTAAAAGTTGGTTCTTTGAGAAGATAAACAAAATTGATAAACCATTAGCCAGACGCATCAAGGAAAAGAGGGAGAGGACTCAAATCAACAAAATTAGAAATGAAAAAGGAGAAGTTACAACAGACACTGCAGAAATACAAAGCATCCTAAGAGACTACTACAAGCAACTCTATGACAATAAAATGGACAACCTGGAAGAAACAGACAAATTCTTAGAAAGGTATAACCTTCCAAGACTGAACCAGGAAGAAATAGAAAATATGAACAGACCAATCTCAAGTAATGAAATTGAAACTGGGATTAAAAATCTTCCAACAAACAAAAGTCCAGGACCAGATGGCTTCATAGGTGAATTCTATCAAACATTTAGAGATGAGCTAACACCCATCCTTCTCAAACTCTTCCAAAACATTGCAGAGGAAGGAACACTCCCAAACTCCTTCTATGAGGTCACCATCTCCCTGATACCAAAACCAGACAAAGATACTACAGAAAAAGACAATCACAGACCAATATCACTCATGAATATAGATGCAAAAATCCTCAACAAAATACTAGCAAATAGAATCCAAAAACACATTAAAAGGATCATACACCATGATCAAGTGGGATTTATCCCAGGGATGCGAGGATTCTTCAATATACGCAAATCAATCCATGTGATACACCATATTAACAAACTGAAGAAGAAAAACCATATGATCATCTTAATAGATGCAGAAAAAGCTTCTGACAAAATTCAACACCATTTATGATAAAAACTCTCCAGAAAGTGGGCATAGAGGGAACCTCCCTCAACATAATAAAGGCCATATACGACAAACCCACAGCAAACATCATTCCCAGTGGTGAAAAACTGAAAACATTTCCACTAAGATCAGGAACAAGACAAGGATGTCCACTCTCGCCACTATTATTCAACATAGTTTTGGAAGTCCTAGCCACGGCAATCAGAGAAGAAAAAGAAATAAAAGGAATACAAATTGGAAAAGAAAAAGTAAGCCTGTCACTGTTTGCAGATGACATGATACTATACACAGAGAATCCTAAAGATGCCACCAGAAAACTACCAGAGCTAATCAATGAATCTGGTAAAGTTGCAGGATACAAAATTAATGCACAGAAATCTCTTGCATTCCTATACACTAATGATGAAAAATCTGAAAGAGAAATTAAGGAAACACTCCCATTTACCATTGCAACAAAAAGAATAAGATACCTAGGAATAAATCTACCTAGGGAGACAAAAGACCTGTACTCAGAAAACTATAAGACACTGATGAAAGAAATTAAAGATGATATCAACAGATGGAGAGATATACCATGTTCTTGGATTGGAAGAATCAATATTGTGAAAATGACTATACTACCCAAAGCAATCTACAGATTCAATGCTATCCTTATCAAATTACCAATGGCATTTTTTACAGAACTAGAACAAAAAATCTTAAAATTTGTATGGAGACACAAAAGACCCCGAATAGCCAAAGCCGCCTTGAGGGAAAAAAACAGAGCTGGAGGAATCAGACTCCCTGACTTCAGACTATACTACAAAGCTACAGTAATCAAGACAATATGGTACTGGCACAAAAACAGAAATATAGGTCAGTGGAACAGGATAGAAAGCCCAGAGATAAACCCACGCACCTATGGTCAACTAATCTATGACAAAGGAGGCAAGGATATACATTGGAGAAAAGACAGTCTCTTCAATAAGTGGTGCTGGGAAAACTGGACAGCTACATGTACAAGAATGAAATTAGAACACTCCCTAACACCATACACAAAAATAAACTCAAAATGGATTTGAGACCTAAATGTAAGACCGGACACTATAAAACTCTTAGAGGAAAACATAGGAAGAACACTCTTTGAGATAAATCACAGCAAGATCTTTTTTGATCCACCTCCTAGAGTAATGGAAATAAAAACAAAAAAACAAACAAACAAAAAAATGAATTGACCATCAAGAAAGTGAAAAAACCCATGGGATGGGAGAAAATATTTGCTAATCATAGATCTCGCAAGGGCATGTATCTGGACTATATAAAAAACTCTTACGGGACTTCCCTGGTGGTGCAATGGTTAAGAATCTGCCTGCCAAGGCGGGGACACGAGTTCAATCCCTGGTCCAGGAAGATCCCACATGCCGTGGGGCAACGAAGCCCATGTGCCATAACTACTGAGCCTGTGCTCTAGAGCCCACATGCCGCTACTACTGAGCCCACATGCTGCAACTACTGAAGACCACATGCCTAGAGCCCCTGCTCCGCAACAAGAGAAGCCACCACAATGAGAAGCCTGCACACCACAACAGAGAGTAGCCCTTGCTCACTGCAACTAGAGAAAGCCCGTGGGCAGCAAAGAAGACCCAACACAGCCAAAAAACAATTTTTTAATAAAATAAATTTAAAAAATTAAAAAATTCATAACAATAATAAAAAGACAAATAAACCAATTTAAAACAGGCAAGAATCTGAATAGACGTTTCTTCAAAGAAGATATACAAATGGCCAATAAGCACATGAAAAGATGCTCAACATCATTAGCTATTAGGGAAATGCAAATCAAAACGACAATGAGATACTACTTCACACCCACGAGGATGGTTCTAATTAAAAAGACAGCTAATAAGTGCTGGCAATAATATGGAGAAATCAGAACTCTCATACATTGCTGATGTTGACAGAAAATAGTACAGCTGCTTTGGAAAATAAGCTGGCAGTTCCTCAAATGATTAAACATAGAGTTGCCATATGACCTAGCAACTCCACTCCTAAGTATATATCCAAGAGGAATGAAAACACATGTCCACCCAGTAGTTCACAGCAGCATTATTCATAATAGCCAAAAAATGGAAACAACCCAAATGTCCATCAGCTCATGAATGGATAAATAAAATGTAGCATATCCATAATGGTATGGGTTGAATTGTGTTCCCCCAAAAGATATGTTAAAGTCCTAACCCCCATTACCTACAAATGTGACTTTATTTGGAAAAGGCCTTTGCATACCTAATTAAGTTAAAATGAGGTCCTGCTGGAGTAGAGTGGGCCCTTAATTCAATATAACTTGTGTCCTACATGAAGGGGAGAAGAGACACAGAGATAGACTTGCACAGAGAGAATTACCATGCGAAGATAGACACTCTGGGATGAAGGCCATGTAAAGAAAACAGAGGCAGAAGTTGTAGTTACACAGTTGCAAGCCAAGGAATGCCAAAGAATGCCAAGGATTGCTGGCAACCACCAGAAGCTAGAAAGAGGCAAGAAAGGATCCTCCCCTAGAGCCCTCAGAGAGAGCACAGTCCTGCTGACGCCTTGATTTTGGACTTTATAGCCTCCGGGGCTGTGAGAGAATACATTCGTTATTTTAAGCCACCCAGTTTGCCTCACTTCGATACCATATCCCTAGGAAACAAATACACCATAGGATACAATTTTATTCACCAATAAAAAGGAATGAGTACTGACACATGCTACAACATGGGTGAACCTTGAAAACATTATGCTAAGTGAAAGAAGCCAATCACAAAATACCACAAATTGTATGATTCCATTTATACAAAATATTTAGATCTATAAAGGCAGAAAGACTAGTGGCTCTCTAGGGCTAGGGTGTTGGGGAATGGGAAGGGGAGTGACTGCTAATAGGTATGGGATTCTTTGGGGGATGATAAAAATGTTCTAAAATTAGGTTGTAGTGACGGCTGCATAACTGTGAATATACTAAAAATCACTGAACTGTACACTTTAAGCAACAAATTACATGAATTACATCTCAATAAAGCAACTTTAAAAAAAACTACTTGAGGACTTCGCTGGTGGCACAGTGGTTAAGAATCCACCTGCCAATGCAGGGGACACGGGTTTGATCCCTGGTCCAGGGAGATCCCATGTGCCGCAGAGCAACTAAGCCCATGCGCCACAACTACTGAGCCCGTGTGCCACAATTACTGAAGCCCACGTGCCCTAGAGCCTATGCTCCACAACAAGAGAAGCCACCGCAATGAGAAGCCCGTGCACCGCAACGAAGAGTAGCCCCTGCTCGCCACAACTAGAGAAAGCCCGCACACAGCAACAAAGACCCAATGCAGCCAAAACAAAACAACACAAAACAAAAAAAAAAAACAAAAAAACTATTTGACAAGCTGATTCTAAAATTAATCTGGACAATTGTAAGACTACCCCGAAAACACTGATTAAATAATGAGTATGTGAGCTGATAAAGTATATGACGTACAATAAAATAACAATAAAAATAATCATGAGGACTATTTACACTACTAGATATCAAAGTATAATATATATTTGATATAGAATGTTATGGTATTGGTCCAGCAAAATAGAAAACTAGGACATAGAACAGAAGAGAGTCCAGAAACAGACACTATGTGGGTGAGAAATTAGTACATGATAAATGTGCCATTTTAGATTAGTGGGTCAAGAATGGACTGATATTCAGAGTGATATTGTTTGGAAAGAATAATAAGGCACACACCATTTTCTCTCTCTCTCTCTCTCTCTCTCTCTCACACACACACACACACACACACAGGAATTAGAGAAAAACTCTACCATATAACAACTTACAGGAGAAAACATACTCATAAGAGAAAACTCTGCCTCAAGGTAGAACAGGGTTTTTCAACCTCAGCACTACTGACATTTTAGGCCAGAAAAATTCTTTGTTATAGGGGCTTTTCTGTGCATTGTAGGATGTTTAACATCATCCCTGGCTTCTACCCACTAGATGACAACCAAAAAATGTCTCGTGACATTGCCAAGTTGCTCCTAGAAAGCAAAATAGCTCCCATTTGAGAACCACTGGGATAAGGAATGAAAGCCACAAAATACAAAATACACATAGTAAAAGACTGATACATTTAAACACAAAATTTACAACTTTCGTTCTACAAAGATGCCATATGGTTAAAAGATAAGTAACAACTTTAAAAGATAGTATGTTGGGAATAAATATTTCAAATATATATGAATGATAAAAGATTAATATCCTGAATATATAAAACACTACCATATATAAAAGACAACCCAACAGAAATGAGACATTTCTCAAAAGAGGTAATACAAATAACCAACAATCATGAAAAGATGCTCAATCTCACCAATGACTAGGGAAATACAAATTAAAACACCAAATTAGAGTCATTTTCCACCCATCAGATTGGCAAAAGTAAAAAAGATTGATACCATCAAATGTTTAAAAGAGCTGGGGAAATAGGTATTATTATACACTGTTGGGCAGTTTGGCATTAAACGTCCACTAATTCCACCTGCAGGTTTCTATCCTTGACAAACGCTCACACAGGCACACAGACGCAGGTGGAAGGATGTTCTCTGCGACACCGTGCCTAATGGTGAAAAACTGTAAGCAACCTATGGTATCTCACATACAATGGGATCTTAACACACTCTGGAATTTACAGAGCAGGTAGAACGAATATGCTAGATGTCTACATATTGACAAAGAAAAAGTTCCAAGACCCATTTTTAAGCATAAACGTCTAGTTGTTGAAGAGGTACAATATGCCACATTTGTAAAAGTTTAACACAAAATCTTACATACTTATATGTACAAACACATATCAATAAATGTAAAGACAAAGAAATAGAAAAAACACCCGAAACTGATAACAGTTTTTACTTGGGGTCAAGAGATTAAAGAGGAAAAGATGGAGATGTAAAGAGATAGGTCAAAGAGGATCTATTTTGTTTAAATTTTTGATATGATTGTATGCATGGACTACAACCAAAATAAATATAGAAGAATAAATACATTTTTTAAAACAAACTCAACTTGACCAAAATTTATAATTCCTTCCCCCTCTTAAACCTCTTTTCTCCCGTACCTCGTAATCTAGATATTAACAAAACCTTTCAGTGCTGTTCCTTCTACCCTTGCAATGCAACTAAAAAAATACGGTATAGTGTTTTCAAGGAATGGGTATCTAAGGGAGTTTGCGTCCATTAATATATTAAAGGTTTATAAAGGTTTGGGTTTCGTTTATATTTTAACGAGCAGATATCAATTTTGTAATAAATAATCATTAACGTTCTGGTTCTGATCTATTCCAGGGATGCGAAAAGGGAAAGAGGTGGCTGCCAGCAAGGCCCGGAGCAGCGGGTGTGGTCTGGGAGGAAAGAGGTGGTAACAATGGGGGCGGGGGACGAATGGAGGGGACCAAACTCTAACTGTGGACGCGTGCAACACGCAGCGCCCAAGGAGTTGCCAGATGCTGCGAGCGGTGCTTCCGTTTTAGCTAATTGGGTCAAGAAACCACGAAGGCGAGGGGCGGGAGGTGGTGGGGTGGTGGTGGGATGAATTGGGAGACTGGGATTGACATATATACACTAATATGTATAAAATGGATAACAAGAACCTGCTGTATAAAAAATAAATTAAATTAAATTAACAACAACAAAAAAAGAAGCCACGAAGGTTTGGTATGTACTCCTATAGAGAGCAAAAGGGGGTCCGAAAAGGCGGCCAGGGAAGGGCGTGGGAGGCCGCGGACCGAGGTGAGAGCCCTCGGAGCATACCTGGGTGCTGAACCGCCCCCGCCACGGGCGAGCGGGGCGGGGAGAGAGGCAGGGCCAAGTCGCTTGGGGAAAACGAGGTCCCCGCAAGCAGTCGCCCCCGCACACGGTGACATCGCCAGCTTCCTGAGCCCTCTGCTCAATCCGCGCTGGAAACCCCCTCCGCCACTCGCACAAGTCTGGAGAACAGCCTCGCCGGCCCCTGATCCTCGCTTACCTGCGGCCCTGGACCCCACCGGAACACCTGCGGCGCCTCACGTTGAAGAACTGGAACCTCTGTGGCCACCTGCGCGCACCCACCCGAATCCACTAGGACCGAAACCACTTCCGGTCCTGTGACGGGCTAAAGGGACAACCCCAGTCGGGGTGTACAAATGGACGACGCCATCTTGTACGGAAGCAGTCGGGGGCAGCTGGTGCCTCCCGAGTTTCTCCACTGTTGAACAAAAGATTTGTTAAAATTGGAAAGCCTTAACATCTTTTCGGATAAGTGGTGTTTTTGTTTTTGTTTCCGGGTGATATTTTTGTTTGTTTTGGTTTTAAAGAAAGAAGCCTCTGGAACCCTTACAAATGCAATCTGGGACATCTAACTGTCCTTACTAATTAGCTCCAGTAGTGTTTCTCCACTGCACAGATTTTCTTAACTGTTAAATAATGAAGGTAAATAGAAGAGACACTTGTTTAAATAATGTATTCCTCATTAGCAGCGCATTTTATACTATAGCCATTATAATAATTTATGCCATCTTTTACAATAACCACAATACCTTCCATTTATATTTAAAAACTTTCATTCATCCAGTCTTTATCAGCAGCTGTTATTTGTGAGGCAGCTAATGTGTGCTATGTGCTGTTGCTTTGTCATAGAATGTGTAAAATAGGAGAAATGAGACGTGCATAAACGATATAAGGGATAATAATAGCTGCCATTTGATGACTGTGATCACAGTGTGCTAGGAACTTTGCAAAACGTTTTACATATTTTATCTCATTTAATATTCATAACCTCATGAGACAGTAGTATTATTAGTACCTCATCACCAACCCATCTGAAGAATGTCCACAAGCTGATCACTCACACCCACAATCCCTTTCCCACACCCTGTCTTTAAAAACCTTTCCCTGAAAGCCATCGGGAAGTTCAGATCTTTTGAGCCCTAGCTGCCTGGACCCTTGCTTGGTGTCTTGCAATAAATGCTGCACTTTCCTACACCACAATCCAGTGTCAGCAGATTGGCTTTACTATGCGCAGGTGAGCAGACCCAAGTTTGGTTGGGTAACAAACGTAGTGATTACTCTTAGTGGAGTAGTGACTCTGGAAGAGAACATGGGGAGGTTCTTGAAGTGCTAATAATGTTCTGTTTCTTAATCTGAGTGCTGGTTTACATGTGTGTTCAGGTTGCATATTTATGGTGGGTTTCTGAATGCATACAAACATCAATAAAAAGTGATGGTTTTTGGGGGGGGTTTTCTTTGTTTTTTTTTTTTTTTTTTTTTAATGAAAATAAAGGAGTGAAAAGTTTATAAGCCCAAAGAAGAAAAAGAACAGTAGAGGAGATAATAGCAGTCAAACAAATATCAGTGTAATTTTAGAGGATAGAAATTAGATTAGAATGGAAGGATATATCATTTGAGGGATCCCATAATAAACTGTCTACATCCATAAGCAATCACCCTACATTTAAGGCCCAGTCAACAAGCCCCATCTATGCATAAATAGTTTCCAGTCAACTTTTTAGTACTTCACTCTGTCTTAGTCCCTTTGGACTGTAATAACAAAATACCATTGACTGGGTGGCTTATAAACAACAGAAATTTATTTCTCACAGTCCATGATCTAGGTGCTGACAGATTTATTGTCTGGTGAGTGCCTACTTCCTGGTTTATAGACAGCTGTCTTTTCACTGTGTCCTCACTTAACCAAGGGTAGGGAGCTCTCTTGGGCTTTCTTTTTTTTCTTTTTTTGCCACACCACGCAGCATGTGAGATCTGAGTTCCCCAACCAGGGATTGAACCTGCATCCCCTGCATTGGAAGGATGCAGTCTTAATCACTGGACCACCAGGGAAGTCCTCTTGGGCCTCTTTTATAAGGCACTAATCTCACTCATGAGGGCTCCACCCTCATGACCTAATCACTTCTCAAAGGCCTCTGCCTCCTGATACCATTATGTTGGGAGTTAGTTTTCAACATATGAATTTTGAAGAGACACAAAACATTCAGCCTATAGCACTCTTAAATATGAAAAGACATCCAAGACTCACCAGTGATTGCAGGATTGTCTCCAACACCATTAATTAACATTTACTAAGGAACATGTATAGAACTCTGCACCCAGTATTTTGAGCACACACATACTTTAAAAACAAAGATTTAAGAAAATTAATTTTGATTTAGACCATTGAGCAACTTTCTACATACTGAAATAAAAATGCTATCATACGGATCTCATTTTCTGACCACATTACAATTAAGTTAGAAATCAATAATAAAATGATTGTTTTTAAAGCTCCATATATTTGGAGAATTTTTTAAAAAAAATCTTAGTAATTTAAAGCTCAGAAAAGAAATCCCAATGGAAATTTATAATATTAGATTTGAGAAGTAATAATAAATACTATACATATATGAAAATTTATAGGATACATGTAAATTGATAACCTTATATGCTTTTTACACTAGAAAATAAGAAAGACTAAAAATCAATTACATAAGTGATCAGCTAATACATTAGAAAAAACAAAAGAATAAATCCAAAATACTAGAAGGAAGAGAATAACAAAAATCAGAGAATAAATTAATAAAATAGAAAAAGATGCTATTCATATGGCCAACAAAACTAAGGTTAGATCTTTGAAAACACTAATGAAAAAAGTTCTGTGAGATTGATCCAGATAGAAGAGAAATAACAACAAATAAATAATACTAGGATTAGAAGGGGGAACATAACAAAATACAGCAGAGATATAAGAAATTAGAAAATATAATGAACGACTTTATGCCAAAAATTTATTAGACAAGTGAATGAAGAGACAAGCCACAGACTTGGAGGAAATATCTGCAAAACACATATCTAATAAAGGACTGTTATACAGAATACAGAGAGAACTTCTGAAACTCAACAACCCAATTAAAAAGTGAGCAAAAGATCTGAATAGACCTTTCAAAGAAGTTATATGATATCCAAAATAAGCATGTGAAAAGATATTCAACATTGTATGTTATTAGGGAATTGTAAATTAAAACAATAATGAGATATCAGTATTTCATTGATTCTCTAAATTCTGTTAGAATGGCTAAAATCCAAACACTACAATGCCAAGTGCTGACAAGGATATGGAGCAACAGGAACTCTCATTCATTGCTGGCTGGAATGCAAAATGGTACAGCCACTTCTGAAGATACTTTGTCACTTTCTTAACAAAGCTAAACATAGTTTTGCCATACAGTCCAGCAATCATGCTCCTAGGTATTTACACAAATGAGTTGAAAACTTAATCCACACAAAAACTTGCACACAAATGTTTATAGCAGCTTTAGTCATAAATTGAAAGCAACCAAGACATTCTTCAATAGGTGAATAGATAACAAAACTGTATTACATTCATACAGTGGAATATTATTCAGTGATAAAAAGAAATTAGTTATCAACCCATAAGAAGATGTGGAGGAACCTTAAATGCATATTGCTAAGTGAAAGAAGCCAGTCTGAGAAGGGTACATACTGTGTGATTCCAACTACATTATATTCTGGAAAAGGCAAAACTATGATAACAGTAAAAAGATCAGTGGTTGCCAGAGGTTCCTGGGGAGGAAGAGAGGGGTGTATAGGTGGAGCACAGAGGGTTTTTAGGCCAGTGAATCTATTCTGTATGATACTGTAATGGTGGATACATGACATTATGCATGTATTAAAACCCATAGAACTGTGCAACACAAGGAGAAAATCCTAAACTATAGACTTTAGTTAGTAATAATGTATCAGTATTGGTTCATCAATTGTAACAAACATACCACACCAGTGGACGATGTTAATAGAGAAACTGTGCGTGTGTGGCAAGGGGGTGGGGGGAGGGTTGGGGGGAAGGCATATGGGAACTCGTGCTTTATGTTAGAATTTTCTCTGAACCTAAATCTGCTCTAGAAATAAAGTCAATTAATTACAAAAAAAAAAAGAGAGAGAGAGAGATCATGCTGTGAACTGCTTGATTTATCTAAAAATGGTTTATTCATTTATTTATTGATTCCAAGGACAACTTAATGCCAAGCATTAGGACATCATGTACAGAAAATTTAAGAGGAACTGTGGCAGAAGTGCTAGTGGCCTACCCAATATCCATTCTCCTCTCTACTTAGTAACAGAAGTCAGGGTATTAAATGCACTAAAAAATACATTTTTCTGTCTCCATTGTGAATAATTATGGTGGCCACGTGACTATGTTCTGGCCAATGAGGTATAAACAAGTTTTTGCATTGGACTTTGGGTAAAGTTACTAAAAAGGGGGGATTTTTTGGTGGGTTTTTTTTTTTTTTTGCCTTTTTGTCATTACCCTTCTACTTCTTTCTTGCTGAGACTAGGACCTGATGGCTGGCACTCCACAGCCCTCTGCCACTGCAGTGGCACCTTGAAGATGGAAGCCAGGTACCTAGAAAGGTGAAGTGGAAAGGTGGAAGAAGCCTGTACCCCTGATTCCCTCTGTAGTCTGTACTAACCCTGAACTACCTACCTCTGAACTTCTTTTACATGAGAAAATAAATTAATTTTTTTATGCCATGCAGTCAAGTCTTTGTTACTAGCTATAGAACCCAATCCCTAAGTGATACAGGAAATGAAAGATACTAATAATGAATGCATGCCACACAGGTCAACTTAAACCTGCTGAATACAGTGCCCAGTACATGTACAATAAAGGTGGATACCCTTTACTGGATTTGTTTAGTGTCTTGAAGATAAAGGTCAAAACTTAGAGGAACCACTAAATAGGCTCTTTCTGAATATCCTATTTCCTTCCATTGAAATTCTATTGCTCCTTTCTGCCTACTGATCACATCTATAAACTTTTGTAATATTATTAGGTACTATACAGATTATAAAAATATGTAGCTATGCACTCAAGAAGCTTACAAGCTAGTTGGAAACACAAAAAGAGTATTTGTCAGCAAGTGAGAAAAGGTATCCTTTTTTGGTGGTTTAGAGAATCAGAACTTTTTTTTTCTCTTAAGGAGCTGAAATGAGACTACCTCTTGGGAAAGATGCCTGAATTCATTTAGAAGAAATTCATGAAGCCTCCTTAGAGTGAGGGTGAGACACATACATCCCCCAGTGAGACAAGTTCATCTAACAATAGGGGCTGAGAGGCTGAAAGGCTGAATCTTCCTGGGAGAAAGATACCTCGGAGGAGACACTTTGGGAGAGAAAGTGTTTAAAGTGTTCGGGGATGTGAGTATAAGTTCTTTATGCGGGGTCGGGGGGGTGCGTGTTATGCAACTTCATCTTCTCTCCCTCCTAGGTAGGTTTCCATTAAGTCTATATTATTCTCTAATGCTTTTGTTCCGGTAGATTCTTTGGAGGAATTTGAATAGGTGTTGAATTTTGCATCCAGGTTTGCAAGACGAAAAGACAAAGGTTATTTTGGGCTTTCTGGAGCTGGGGGAAAAGTGTAGACTCTGGCCTCAAGGTCACAGAGAAAAGAGCACAGAAAGAGAACACCAGTTAAAGGTGATGCACTGAGCCACATATAAGTCCACTTCCTCCTGAAATCCCTCTTAAAAAATGGGAAAACACAAAGCTTCAAGGTAAAACGATACAGAAAAAGATGAAGTCCACCCAAATGAGAAAAAACAGAAGCTATTTACTCAGAACTTGCTGTGGCAGGGAGTCAGTCACCATCACTTGTGTTTGGCAAAGACTCAAAGGCCCGCAGAGAAGTGGGAAATCTTTATAGTGAAAACAAGGGAAGGCTTTAGATATTCTCTGAATGGAGTTCATTGTCACGAGGAAGCTGGGGATAGGCTAAATGGAAGCCAGGCTTCTTCTGTGATAGTTTTGGCTTTCTCTGTTTGGTCCTGTGTTGGAAGCGGAGGCAAGATACAAGGAAGCTGACTCACTGACACTTCTGGGCTGATTGCCCCAGAGGCTGGTTGCCGCGGAGGTTAGGGGTCAGTGTTCTGTTGCCATACGTGGTATGGCTATTTGTCCATTTGTATAGTCAGTCTCTCACAGAACAGGACATAAAATCACTAACATTTTGGAAGCCGGAAAGCAGAGGGATGGTGGGAACTGACTTAGCCGACACATCTTCTGTCAAAGGACAGGCTAAGAGCAAGCCTGCTTTGTCCCAGAGAACCACCAAAAGACTCTAGAATTGGCAGCACCAGGTACCTCAAGAAGCAGGTAAAAGGTGGGACTAAAAGCACAATAATTGGTTAAAAGTCTACTTTGGAAGCAGACCACCAGCTCCTCCCTAGCTCCCAAGTCACTCCCCTACGGGCCCCTGCAGAAGGTTTAGGATTGATTCCCTGGAGAGGGTAGAGGTTACCTTATCTAGTTAAGGATAGGGGTGCCATGCTAAAAATATGAGAATTCAGTGAAAATCACTTCTTTCGAGACTCCTGCATTACTCTCCCACATCAGCAACCAATGTTAGAACCAAGTGTTGAAGAAAAATTTTCAGATAATTTTGATATAAGCATATATCAAAATTTCATTTAAAATTTCATTAAAAAATTTTAAATTCATTAAAAATTTTTCAAAATTTCTTGCAATAAGGAAGAAGCTCTGTAGTAGGATATAGGAGAAAGTGTGAAATACTTTTAAATGGACCAAAAGATTACTGGGAAATTGGAAACTATGCATTGTTTTAAATATACTCTTGCCACTTATCAGATTCTATGGGATTTATGCCTTTTACTGACTTTGAACTGTTGTACAAAACTGAAGAGATATAAGCTAATTTGTAAAAAAAAACTAATAGTAATGCAAATAATTATTGTCTTTAGATTTGCAAATAAATTTGTTAGGTGAAGCTTCTATTGACCTCCCTGCCCCCCACACCCTCCAATAAGCAAGCTTTGCATCTATTAAGAAAATTGGTTTCAACATTTCCCATGGGCTTAGATACTTGTCTGGTCTTTGGATTTTCCTTTGAACTGATTGTAACATCTTTTCCAATTCCCTCATTAATTAATGAGTTAAATTAAATCTTTGACACATTCATTTCATATCTGCACCTATCATGATTTTTTAAAAACTATTATCCTTTAAGAAGTCAAATTCAAAGATTTACTTTTGGTAGGGATATCTGAGAGGAAGAGACTGGTTAGAAAATCATTTTAGACTAGATACAAAAAAGAAAAGTATATTTGGTAAAAGTCACTATACTCTTAACTATTACTCTTAACTGAAGGGTGAGTGGGTGCATAACTGGTTTCTCAGAAGTTATAATCCCATTAGTTGTGACATTTAATCAGAAATTCTAGGGGCTTCCCTGGTGGCGCAGTGGTTAAGAATCCGCCTGCCAATGCAGGGGACACCGGTTCGAGCCCTGGTCTGGGAAGATCCCACATGCCACAGAGCAACTAAGCCCGTGTGCCACAACTACTGAGCCTGTGCTCTAGAGCCCACGAGCCACAACTACTGAGCCCGTGAGCCACAACTACTGAAGCCTGCGTGCCTAGAGCCCGTGCTCTGCAACGAGAGAAGCCACCACAATGAGAAGCTTGCGCACCGCAACGAAGAGTAGCCCCCGCTCTCCACAGCTAGAGAAAGCCCGCGCGCAGCAACAAAGACCCAACGTAGCCAAAAATAAATAAATAAATAAATAAAATTTATTTAAAAAAAAAAGAAATTCTAATTTCTTCCTGGAAAGAGGCTGTAAATTACATTATGCAAAAATTGCATCTTGGTCCTAGTTTGGACTTTTTTCTTTTACAGATGTTGATTCCCAAATCTCCAGTCCAAAGCTGTCTCTAAATACTTATTTTACCAATGCTACTCAAAATACTGGGGAGAAGTGAGCAAATGACCTTGCTATGGAATGTAAATCAGCATTCTGCTTCCTTCACTGAAAAATCTTCCAACAAAAATGTGAAGGGAACTTAACATGGTGCTTGCTGACATAGGTAGTTTACACTTTGGCACAAGCTTTTATCTTGTTGAGGATTGATAAAAACAGACTGCACAAAATGGTGGTATGTACCAAAAATGGAATATTATTCAGCCTTAAAAAGGAATTAAATTATAATACATGCTACAACATGGATGAACCTTGAATACATCATGCTAAGTGAATAAGCCTAACACAAAAGGACAAATAATGTATGATTTCACTTATATGAAATAGATAGAACAGTCAAATTCATAGTGGTGGCCAGGGGCTGGGGGAAGGAGGAATGGGGAGTCATTGTTTAATGGTACAGAGTTTCAGTTTAGGATGATGAAAAAGTTCTGGAGATAGATAGTGATGACAGTCGCAAAGCAATATGAGTGTAATATAACTAATGCCACAGAACTGTACACTTAAAAATGGTTAAAATGGTAAATTTTATATATTTATTTACCTGCCACAATTTAAAACATGATTAAAATGATAAATTTTATCTTGCGTATTTTGCCACAATTTTTAAAAATTGCATACTAGCTAATCCAGAGACTACACTTTGAATTATCCTATATTAGACACCAGGTTTCTCAAACTAAATGTATCAATCCCAACAGATTTTTTCACTCACTACAAGCTACCTCCTCTCTACTCCCCACTCCACATATATTCTACCTCTTTCTCCACTATTCATTTGGTTACTAATACTAGAAACCTGTGAAATGTTCTAGGCTCCTTCCTCTCCCTCATCTTTTTGTGTGAAATCCAATAATGGTTGTCTAACTATGCTGATTGTAAAGAAATTGTTCCTCAGCTTCAAACCCTCCCACCTCTGCTCTCTCTTTTGGTGCTGGGCTAGGTCTCTGCAATTCACATATTTCCTTTGCCAGCCTGGCTCTCCGTGAGGTTCTGCCAATAGTGGGAGATCAGAGACAGAAATAAGGGAGAAAGGACTTGCTCCTTCCTGTTCACTTCCTGTTTCTATCCGTGTTACCCAGGCAACAGTTCTTCGTGCCAGCAGCAGCGGTTGGTTCCAGCTTTGGACTCCTTTCCATATTCCCAGAAGGAGGCTTATCACATTCCTCAGAGATACCAGTACCAGCCAGCCAGCCACCCTCCTGAGCGGTCTGAGTCCTGACAGACCTCGGGACTCAGGTCCTTCCCCTGAGCCACTGAGGTACCAGTATAAGGTCAGTACAAGGCAGCATGTTCTCCTCAGGGTCTGGATTCCACCTCTCTAAGACCCTTCCTTCAAGTGCTTGGTCCCAATAACCCCAACCTTGACCTTTTATTTCTCCATCTACTGCTTGCAGTTACTACTTTCTCTGTTTCACTTTCCCTTTTCAATTCTCCAACACCTGTGATAGCTCTAATAACTCTTTGTGTTAATTTCCTCAGATAACTGCTGCAGTTTCTGTTTCTTTATTGAATCCTGACTAATACAGAAAATAGTCTAAGAGTGGTTCTAAGAAACAGACTTTCAGATATAGGATTTCGGGTTGATTTGGTCGTATCCTTAAATTCAAACTCAATGTTGAGCAACTCATCAACAGGAAATGAGATGCAGTGACATCATAAATAATCAGTTTATCACGTTTAGTCATTTGTGTTGAAGTGCCCACTAACGCAAATGCTTTGGAGCCATATTTGACTGATGGTAATGGTGACTATAACAACTGTAGGTTGGGAGTGACTTTATTTGCACGCACTGAAGAACTTACATAAAGAAATGAAAAGTTCAAGTCATTAAACATTCAGTTCAAGGCACGACAAAAGCTTCTATGGCAGCCCTAAAAGAACCCCTTAGTTTTTTGTACCTGAAGGCTAAGTCAAACATAAAATTTAATTGTGCAGGTTTCAGAATTTCAACAGAAGTTGATTTCATAGCCTTGCCAAGACTCTAGTGAAAGATGGAGCATTGTTTGGGAAGGGTATGACACTGAAACTTGGAATGGGGACATTAGGAACACAAACAAAGTTAAGATTCTAGAATGCCCAAATCTCTCCAGTAGAAACAGCCCTTCATCCCTTGCTTAAAAGTCCTGTAATTATATCATCTGCAGGATGTCTATTTTCCCCAAGTTTCACTCCAACCACTCATTGTTAGCTGTAGATCAGGGTTTCTCAAAGGCTGTGGATAATTCTTTGTTGTGAGGAGATGTCCTGTGCATTGTAAGATATTTAGCAGCATTCTTGACCTCTATCCACTAGATCCAGTAGCAGCTTCCCCAGCCTGAGTTGTGACAACCAAAAATATTTCCAGACATTTCCAAATATACCCTTGGAGGAAAAATCATCCCCAGTTGAGGACCACTGCTCTAGATCCATAACCAGGGTCAGACTGCAACATTTTCCACGGTCTGACTGGGAAGAAATGACTTGTACTTAATATTGCAATACTTTGCTGATTTATATTTGCAGAAACTTGGAGAATATGTGGAAGAATGGATTCTTCCTTTCCAAGAAGGAAATAAACAAAGAAGACAGAATGTAATATTAGATTTGGTTGAATTGTTGATGTGGGCACTCATCACAGTTCTAGATTTCATGTGTTATCTGTGCAGCTGGAAATGACTCTTAACAGTTGGTTGACTGAAACTTCATTTTAGTAGTGGCCTATATTCAATAAAGTTGAGATGCAAAACCTTCCTGGCATACTTAGAAGGAATCCAAAGGCTTAAGGAGATAGAAATGTTGGAGTGGACCTATCATGTATGAACTGCCACCCCCTCACTGTCTCATCTGAGAAATCCCAGAGGACACTCCCTTCTCTAAAGCATTGAGAAATACATTAGTGAACGGGCACCAGTATCCTTGTAAACTATTTGGTGACTGTTTTCTGTAGACAGGTTTCACGAAGGGAGAAGTTATAGTTGAGATGGGTTCCCTGATTGCAGTGGAGATGTTGGGATCCTGAAGTAGCAGAGGTCAAAGACAGTGTGAGTGAAGAGACAATGTGTGGACTTCCTTCCAAAGAGTACAGCAAGGAACGAGGAGGAAAAAAGAGTCACTTTACAGTGTTGAAACTTGACAAACGCTACCTCAGCCAGGTTATCAAGGCAGTAAGTCATGCTGACAGTACATACCTGCCTAAATAAACTAGGGCTGCCATAACAAGACAGCTTAGACTGGATGGTTTAAAGAACAGAAATCTATTTTCTCACAGTTCTGAAGGCTGTGCCAGACAATTCTGTTTCTGCTGAGACCTCTTTTCCTGACTTGTATATGGCCACCTTCTCACTGTGTCCTCACATGATGGAGAGAGAGAGCTCTCTGGTAACTCTTCTTAAAAGGGCACTAATCCTACTGGATCAGGGCCCCTCCATTATTACTTCTTTTAACCTTAATTACCTCCTATAGGCCCTATCTCCAAAAACAGTCAAATTGGGGCTTAGGGCTTCAACATATGAATTTGGGGAGAGGGGACAGGGGATGACACAATTCAGTCCATATAATACCCTTGATATAATTTGATGAAAATGCACTTTACCTCTGTGGCCTTTCTCCCAAAAACATATAACCCCAGTCTAATCATGAGATAAACATCAAACAAATCCCAGTTGAGTGACGTTCTACAGAATACTTGACCAGTATTATCTTCGAAACTGCCAAGGTCATCAAAAACAATGAAAAGTCTGAGAAACTGTCACAACCAAGAAGAACGTAAGAAGACATGTCAACTGAACGTAAAGTGGATCCCCTGATGAGATCCTGGAACACAAAGGTAATCTGATGTATGGATTTTAATAATAATGTAATGATATTGGTTCATTAATTATGACAAATGTACTGTACTAAGATAAGATGTTAATAACAGGGGAAATTGGGTATGGGGTGTATAGGAACTCTTTTTTTTTTTTTTTTTTTTTAATTTATTTATGGCTGTGTTGGGTCTTCGTTTCTGTGCGAGGGCTTTCTCTAGTTGTGGCAAGCGGGTGCCACTCTTCATCGCGGTGCGCGGGCCTCTCACTATCGCGGCCTCTCTTGTTGCGGAGCACAGGCTCCAGACGCGCAGGCTCAGTAATTGCGGCTCACGGGCCCAGTTGCTCCGCGGCATGTGGGATCTTCCCAGACCAGGGCACGAACCCGTGTCTCCTGCGTTGGCAGGCAGATTCTCAACCACTGCGCCACCAGGGAAGCCCTGTATAGGAACTCTTTAATCTACCTTCACAAGTTTTCTGTAATCTGAAATGTTACTGGAGTTCCACTTATGGTATATCCTAGTAAGCTCCTGTACTGGACTAGATGTGGACTCTAGACAAAATACACCACAAGCCAACTCTCTGAAGGCACTGGGAGTGAAAAAAAAAGCAGACAGATTCTGACAGGAGGTCAACACCTACAAGATAGCAATAGCATGGGATGAATTTTCTATCTTTTATAGTAGTCTTTAACCTGAAGGCAGGCTTCATCCAGAGTTACTTAGAGTGCTAAAACACTGATAGAAAATTCACAGTCTTTCTGAAAAACCAGAGGAGAGAGTTGGAGGGACCCACAACTGCTGGACAGTGAGAGGAGAATCCAAAAAAAGAGTGAACTAGGCAGAGGGAGCCACATAATTTGTGTTTAAACACTGTTCAACTTCTGGTAAACCGCTGAATTGCATATTTTCAGGGCAGACTGCAAGCAGCCCCACCAAAGATAAAACAACTGAACTGAAATTTGTGCTGCAGCCCGAAAACAGTTTGCAGTCTGAATCATCCCTAATGGCATGCTAAAACAAACAACCACCACCACAACAAAACTGACACTCTTTAAAAAAAAATAATTATCAGACATCTAATAGAGACTAGATAGAATTCAAAATTACTTGACATATGAGGAAATAAGATGATGTATTACATCTTCTTCTCAAGAGAAAAGACAATCAACAGAGAGGGATACCAATATGATATAGTTGCTGCAATTAGCAAAGATTTTAAGCCAGATATTATAGCCATTTTAAATGATATAAAGGAAAAATGTCCATAATGTATAGAAGGATAGGACATCTCAGCAGACAAATTGAAATGATAGAAAAGAGCCAAATGGAAATTTCAGAACTAAAAAAAAAATTTCTGAAATAAAAAATTCACTGTAATGCTGTGGAGCAACTAAGCCCGTGTGCCACAGCTACTGAGCCTGCGCTCTAGAACCCGCGAGCCACAACTACTGAGCCCATGTCCCACAACTACTGAAGCCCGCACACCTAGAGCCCATGCTCTGGAACAAGAGAAGCCACTGCAATGAGAAGGCCACGCACCACAACAAAAAGTAGCCCCTGCTCACTGCAACTAGAGAAAGCCCACGCACAGCAACAAAGACCCAACACAGCCAAAAATAAATAAATTTATAAAAAAAAATTCACTGGATAAAAGTAACAACAGAGTAGAGCTGACCAAAGAGTCAGTTTAACTTGAAGACAGGTTAATAGGAATGATCCAATATGAAAAACAGAAATGAAAAATCATTGGAAAGAAAATGAACAGAGCTTCAGAGGTCACAGAAAACATAAAAAAAAATCTAATGTATATTAAACTGGAGTCTCAGAAGGAGAGGAGAGAGAGAAAAAGAGACAGAAAACAATATTTGAAGATACAATGATCAAAAATTTCCCAAATTTGTGGATGGACATACATCTACAAGCCCAAAGATTTCAGTAAATCCCAAGCTGTGTAAATTCAAAGAAAACCATGCCTAGGCATAGTATATTCAAACTGCTGAAAACCAGAAAAAGAGCATGTCCTGAAAACAGCAAGATAAAAATGACTCATTACATACAAGAGAATAATGAATCAAAAAACTACTAATTTTCACCAGAAACAATGAAGGACAGAAGACAGTGGACTGACATCTTTTAAGTGCTAAAAGAAGACACTGACAACCCATAATTCTATACCTAGGGAGAACCTCCTTAAGAATGAAGGCAAAATAGGACTTCCCTTGTGGTGCAGTGGTTAAGAATCCGCCTGCCAATGCAGGGGACACGGGTTCGAGCCCTGGTCCGGGAAGATCCCACATGCCGCGGAGCAACTAAGCCCATGTGCCACAACTACTGAGCCTGTGCTCTAGAGCCCGCGAGCCACAACTACTGAACCCGCGTGCCACAACTACTGAAGCCCGCATGCCTAGAGCCCGTGCTCCGCAACAAGAGAAGCCACTGCAATGAGAAGCCTGTGCACCACAACGCAGAGTAGCCCCCGCTCGCCGCAACTAGAGAAAGCCCGCGCACAGCAACGAAGACCCAAGGCAGTCAAAAATAAATAAATAAATAAATTTATTTAAAAAAAAAAAGAATGAAGGCAAAATAAAAACTCTAAGATTAAAAAAAAAAGTTTTAAGACTCTATCACCAGCAAGACTGTACTACAAGAAATACTAAAGGAAATTCTTTGGACTAAAAAGAAATGATACCTGGCGTAAAATCAGCTCTTTAGGAGGAATGAGGGGCATCAGAAATGTTATATATCTGGGTAAATAAACAAGAGATTTTTTTCCCACTCATAATTAAAAAACAAAAACAAAAACAAAATCGTATGACTGTTTAAAGCAAAAATTTTCTTGGGTTTATAACATTTGTAGCTGTAATATATAAGGTAACTATAGCATAAAGAATGGGGAATAGAAAATTGATCTGTAGACTTGCAAGTCTTCTACATTCTATGTAAAGTGGTAAAATATTAACTAAGTAGACTGGGAAAAGTTAAGGATGTAGGGTTTCCCTGGTGGCACAGTGGTTAAGAATCTGCCTGCCAATGCAAGGGGACACAGGTTCGAGCCCTGGTCTAGGAAGATCCCACATGCCGTGGAGCAATGAAGCCCGTGCGCCACAACTACTGAGCCTGCGTTCTAGAGTCTGTGAGCCTCAACTACTGAGCCAGCATGCCACAACTACTGAAGCCCGCATGCCTAGAGCCCGTGCTCCGCAACAAGAGAAGCCACTGCAATGAGAAGCCCGCGCACCACAGCGAAGAGTAGCCCCCGTTCGCTGCAACTAGGGAAAGCCCACATGCAGCAATGAAGACACAATGCAGTCAAAACTAAAAATAAATAAAAATTAATTAATTAATTAATTTTTTAAAAAAGTTAAGGATGTAAAGAGAAATACCTAGAACAGGGACTTCCCTGGTGGTGCAGTGTTAAGACTGGTGGAGTTAAGACTCCGCACTCCCGATGCAGGGGGCCTGGGTTTGATCCCTGCTCAGGTAACCAGATCCCACATGCCTGCTGCGACTAAGAGTTTGCATACCACAACTAAGGAGCCTGTCTCCCACAGCTAAGACACAGCACAACAAAATAAATATTTAAAAAATAAATAAATAAAAATTAAAAATTTCTTAAAAAAAAGAAATACCTAGAACAACTTTTTAAAAATATGTTTATTTTAAAATTTTATTTTTATTTTTATTTTTTTAAATTTATTTATTTTTGGCTGCATTGGGTCTTCATTGCTGCGTGCGGGCTTTCTCTAGTTGTGGCGAGCGGGGGCTGCTCTTCGTTGCGGTGCGCGAGCTTCTCATTGCGGGGGCTTCTCTTGTTGCAGAGCTCGGGCTCTAGGCGCACAGGCTTCAGTAGTTGTGGCTCGCTGACTCTAGAGCACAGGCTCAGTAGTTGTGGCGCAGGGGCTTAGTTGCTCTGCGGCATGTGGGATCTTCCTGGACCAGGGCTCAAACCCATGTCCCCTGCATTGGCAGGCGGATTCTTAACCACTGCACCACCAGGGAAGCCCCTAAATATGTTTATTTTATTCATTTATTTATTTGGCTGTGCCAGGTCTTAGTTGTGGCACATGGGATCTTCGTTGTGGCATGTGGGATCTTTTAGTTAAGGCATGTGGGATCTAGTTCCCTGACCAGGGATCGAACCTGGGCCCCCTGCATTGGGAGCATGGAGTCTTACCCACTGGACCACCAGGGAAGTCCCTAGAACAACTATTAAAAATGTAATGTAAAGAGGTATAGCTAAAAAGTCAATAGATAAATTAAAATTAAATTTAAAAATATTTAAATAGTTAAAAAGAAGACAAAAAGGAAAAAAAGAGGCACAAAAAATCAGAGGAGACAAATAGAAAACAAATGATAAAATAGAAGGCCAAAATCCAAACATGTTAATAATTACATTAAATGCTGATGTGTTAAACACTTCAACTGACAGGCAGAATTGCTTCATAAAAAGGCAAACTACGGGTCTTCCCTGGTGGCGCAGTGGTTGAGGGTCTGCCTGCCAGTGCAGGGGACACGGGTTTGAGCCCTGGTCTGGGAGGATCCCACATGCCGCGGAGCAACTGGGCCCGTGGGCCACAATTACTGAGCCTGTGCGTCTGGAGCCTGTGCTCCACAACAAGAGAGGCCGCGATAGTGAGAGGCCCGCGCACCGCGATGAGGAGTGGCCCCCGCTTGCCGCAACTGGAGAAAGCCCTCGCGCAGAAACAGAGACCCAATGCAGCCATAAATAAATAAATAAATAAAACTAAAAAAAAAAGGCAAACTACACTATTTACTACCTATAAAATATACACTTAAAAATATAAAGACAGATAGTTTGAAAGTAAATAGATAGAAAAAGACATGCAAACAGTAAGTGTAAGAAAGTGGAGTGGCTGTGTTAATATCAGATAAAACAGATTTTAAGATAAAAAGTACTACAGGAGATAGAAGAGGGCATTTTGTAATAACAAAAGGGTCAATATATTGGAAGTCATAACAATTATAAATGTGTATATGCCTAATAACAGAGCTTCCAAATATATGAAACAAAAATTAACAGAATTAAAAGGGAGGGGACTTCCCTGGTGGCGCAGTGGTTAAGAATCCACCTGCCAACGCAGGGGATATGGGTTTGATCCCTGGTCTGGGAAGATCCCACATGCCGCAGAGCAACTAACCCATGCACCACAACTACTGAGCCTGCACTCTAGAGCCCGCGAGCCACAACTGCTGAGCCCTTGTGCCACAACTACTGAAGCCCTCGCGCGTAGAGCCTGTGCTCTGCAACGAGAAGCCACTGCAGTGAGAAACCCGCGCACCGCAACAAAGAGTAGCTCCCGCTCACCACAACTAGAGAAAGCCCGTGCACAGCAACAAAGACCCAATGCAGCCAAAAATAAATAAATAAAATAAATTTTAAAAGGGAAATGGACAATTCCATAGTCTTAATTGAAGATTTTAACATATCTCTCTAGGCAACTGATAGTCCAACCAGGTAGAAAATCTTCAAAGACATATACGAACTGAACAACACTATCACCTATTTTGTCATAATTGATATTTATAGAATGCTACACCCAACAACTGCAAAATATGCACTCTTTTCAAGTGCAAATGATATGTTTACCAGGAGAGACCGCATGTTAAGCCATAAAACAAATTTTAAACATTGAAATTTTAAAGAGTATTTCTCTAACAATGGAATTAAATTACAAATAAATAATAACATTCTAAGAAAACTCAAAATATTTGGAAATCAATCTACACACTTCTAAATAATCCACAAGTCAAAAAAATCAAGATAAATTAGAAGATAATGAAAATAAAACATTTGATATTTGTGGGATACAGATAAAGGAGTTTTTAGAGGGAAATTTATGGTTTTAAATATTTTACATTCAAAAAGAAGAGAGACTTCCCTGGTGGTCCAGTGGGTAAGACTCTATGCTCCGAATGCAGGGGGACTGGTTCGATCCCTGGTCAGGGAACTAGTTCCTGCGTGCATGCCACAACTAAGAAGCCCATGTGTAGCAACTAAGACCTGGCGCAGCCAAAATAAATAAATATTAAAAACACACACACACACACACACACAAAAGGAAGAAAGAGCAAAAATCAACAATCTAAGTTTCCACCAGGAGGAATCAGAAAAACAAGAGCAAATTAAGCCCAAGGAAAATAGAAGGAAATAATCAAGAGCAGAAATCAACAAAATAGAAAATGGGCATATAATCCATGAAAACAAAGGCCAGTTTTAAAAATTGATCAATAGGAACCACAAGCTTCTAGTCAGATTGATCAAGAAAAAAAGAGAAAAAAGAAAAGAAAAAAGGGAGAGGACAAAAATTATCTCAGGAGTTGAAAGTTGGCTTAACATTTGAAAATCAACCATGTAATTTACCCGAATCATGCTTGATTTACAGATAATTCTGTGCCAAACAGAAGACACAGCTGTAGCATTACAGCCCCCAGTAGGAGTATCCTTAAAAGACAGTGGTGAAGTAAATCCTCCCAGTGGGCAGATCTTCAAGAAATACACTTGGTTGTCCACTTTATCTGAACTGAAGAATGGCCAGAACACACCTACCCTGACTAATGGGCAGTTGCTTACAGCTTCACAATATGCTTAGGGAACTGGAAAGAACAGCGGCATTGGAAGATAAGTAGAAAGAAGGTATGGGGAAGAGGTATGTGAATGGACCTCTCAGATGAGCAGAATGTAATACGTGTCTCATAAAAATGCTCACAAAAGGGCATCCACTGCAGCGGAGGCTCTCAGTCAGGTGGACAAGATGACACTTAGTATGAATATCACTTCATTTCTTTCTCCAGACACAACAGTGTTTGCTCAATGAGCTCAAGTACAATGTGGCCAAGTCGTGTGGACTCAGCAACATCAACTTCCCCTCAATAAGTCGGACCTAAGTAAGCTCCTCAGCAAGTCTAACACACCTATGATAAAGACTTAGACTGGACCCTCAATACAACACTCCTAGGGGAAGCAGTCAGCCAACTGGTAGCAAGTTGATTACACTGGACCCCTTATGTAACAGCAATTGTCCTTCCCAGAATAGACATATATTATGGGTATGGATTTGTCTTCCCTGCTCATATGGTGCTTCTGCCGGCATCACTATCCAAGACTTGAACAGAATGCCTTATTTACTGTAATGGTGTTTCATACAGTGTTGCTTCTAATGGGAAGCATATTTCACTGTAAAAGAAGTGTGACAATGGGCTCATGTCTATGAAATTCATTGATCTTTCCATATACCTTATTATCCAAAAGCATGTGGCCTGATGGAATGCTGGAATAGCCTACTAATGGCTTGATTTCAGCACCCTTGCCAGTGGGGAGATAGCATCTTGAAAGACTGAGATCATCTTATAAACTTCAATATATTCTTTAATATATAGTGCTATTTCTTCTACAGCCAGAATGCATGTATCCACAAATCAAGGGTTGGAAGTAGAAATGGCTTTTCTCTTTCTTACACCTAATAATCCCCTTCCAGAATTTTTACTTCCCATGTCTGCAACTTTGAGTTCTGTTGGTTTGGAGGTCTTAGTACCCAACAGAGTAATGCTTCTACCATGAAACACAATAATAGGTCTTTTGAATGGGAAGTTAGATGCACCCCTAGCCATTTTGGGCTCCTCATGCCACAGAACCAACAGCCAAGAAAGGATTACTCCAGGGAATTCCCTGGCGGTCCAGCAGTTAGGACTCAGCGCTTTCACTGCTGGGTCCCAGGTTCAATCCTCAGTCAGGGAACTAAGATTCCGAAAGGGGCACAGCCAAAACAAATAAAAGGATTGCTCAACTGGGTGAGGTGACTGATCCTAATTACAAGGGGGAATTGGGTATCTGTTACACAGGTACCCAAGAGTTTCTCTGGAACCCAAGAGATTCTCTGGGAAGCCTTTCAGCACTTCCACATCTAATAGAAAAGATTAATGGAAAATTAGAGCAACCAGAAAAAAGCAGGACCCTGAAGCGCATTCAGATTCTTCAGGAATGAAAGTTTGGTTCATCCCAGCAGGTAAAGAACTCAGGCCAGAAAAAGAGGTTCTAGGTGAGGGAAAGGAAAAAATGAATGGATAGTGGAAGACAACATTTATAAATGTCAATTATGGCCTGTGACCACTTACAGAAATGAGCACAGTAATAGCTATGCATATTTTCTTCCAGCTTTTTATGTGTGGACATAAAAAGAATCTCTCTCCTGATTTTCCCTTATTATTTTACACAAGGACTGCTGATGGTTGTTAACTTTACGATTTAGTCTTCTTTTTTTTTGGCCACGCCGCATTGCCCTCGGCAGTGAAAGCACAGAGTCCTAACCACTGGACTGCCAGGGAATTCCCTACAATTTAGTCTTTTGGTTTCAATATATGCGGATAGGACCTTGGACTGAATATGAGAAGTAAATAACATTGCCTATATATAGACACTGTAACTGTAACTCCATGGCAAGCATTCTTCCTGCCTCAGGACATTTGCATTTGCTATCTTCTCTGCTTAGAAGGCTCTTTCCCCAGATATCCCTGAGGGCTTCTCCTTGACCTTTTAATCTTTATTCAAATGTCACTTTTCTCAGCGATGCTTTCTCTTTCCACCCTATTTAAACCTCAAAGTAGTTATCATCGTTTAACATATTATATATATTTACTTGTTTACCTTATTGACTTTCTGTGCTCCACTCCTTTTAGAAAGTAAGCTCCTGAAGGGCAGGGAATATTATCCAGCTTGTTCACTGCTATACCCTCAGTACCTAGAACAATGTAGACATGCAAGAGATATTTGTTGACTATGCAACATTATGTTATGCAGGAATTTTAAACAATGAGGTAGAGTTATAGATACTAAACAAAACTGTTATTCATGGTTTCCTCTCAGACATTTGGGGAGAGCATAAATACAGATTTTAACTTATTACCTAAGTTTAAAAATGTTTTTCAATGTTGGGAGACACTTGAACATATTTGTCAACTTAGGGGGAAAAGCCAATAGAATTGGATGGCTTGGTTAATATATAGGAGAAAGGATAATTAATCGAACAAAGTATGTGAGGAGGTAACATGAGATGGTTCTACTGCACAGTGAAAGCACTGTGCTTGGATAAGAGCAGTGATAAGAGGCCTCCATGAGGAGGCCTGAAATTGAGGGAGTTCTCAACTGATGGCCTCCGTGATCCTTGTGAAGCAGATGGGTAGGCCAAGGCTGAGGGCAAGGGCTTGGGGAGTAGGCTCAATTTGTGAGTGTTTAGGAGAGGTGGCATGGTTATGTTAACATTATTTTATTTAATCCTCACATCAGTCCCATGAGGTATTATTATCTCCACTTTACAATATTATTCCATTTTACAAATACAGAAACAGAAGCACAGAAATTATGTAATTTGCACAAGACTGCACAGCTGATGAACGATGGAGCCATTTTAGGAAGCTCTAACCCAGGTCTCTCTGACTTCAGTCTGTCTTGGCCTCACATACCTCAGCAAAGAAGTGGAAATGGTCTCAAGCTACACCATCCTCTAACATAATGGTCCCCACGGTGGAGTAGGATGGGCACATCCTGGGTGTGCGTGATGGTATACTGGGATATTAACAAAAAAATGTTAGATTTCTATTTATACTTTTTAAGGCTAAAACAATAATAAAGAAATTCAGCTTTGCTACTATTCAATATACAGCTGGACACTGGCATCCTTATTTGGTCTGGATGCCAGCTGGCTATGAGTCATTTTGGTATCTTCAGGGAGACACAGGAGCTCCACAGTGCAAATGGATTGATACTGCTCACCCATATTATACTTTTTGTGCTTAAGCGATGACATCAGTATGTTCATTTTTATAGAACCAAGACTTTTATGTAGCAGAATCTTCATAATACAGTGGTCTATGGTGAAAAGGGGATTGCTGACAAAGATACTGGGCTTCGCTCAGAGATTTGCTAAGTGTTTCTTGTCAGAGTATTAAAATAGTTGTCAGAACCTACAAATAACTTACACTTTTCTTTTTTTCTGCTGGGGAAGACAGTGGTGAGGGATAATGTATACTTTTCTTTTACAAAAAAAAATGAGCATTCGAATTTGCTAACTTTTTCAAATGTTGATGATGTTAATGATGATAAGGTGTCTGTCAGTAGTATGCAGCTCTATAGATACTAAAAAACAATGTTTTAAACTCTTTTCCTTCAAGATAAAGTTGATAGTGTAATGAGTGACAAATAACTGCTTTTTGAAAGCTACTGTAAACGAATATTTTGAAAAATGATATTTAGAAGTCTTTCTATTTTGGTAGGGTTTTTTTTTTTTTGGCCAAAAAACATAGAAGTATGTCACTTATAAAATGTTCATATTTGCATGCATAAAACCTTGGAAATAGTTCTCTACTGTGTTTAAGAATCTTCCAAATAAAAGAGATTCAGTGAATTTTAAATATATTTGCTAAAAATATAACATCTTCTGATTAATTTGCAAGTGTAACTGACTGATATCATAGAAGATAAAAATTAACTAGATTGGGCTTCCCTGGTGGCGCAGTGGTTGAGAATCTGCCTGCCAATGCAGGGGACACGGGTTCGAGCCCTGGTCTGGGAAGATCCCACATGCCACGGAGCGACTAGGCCTGTGAGCCACAAGCCTGCGCGTCTGGAGCCTGTGCTCCGCAACAAGAGAGGCCGCGATAGCGAGAGGCCCGCGCACCGCGATGAAGAGTGGCCCCTACTTGCCGCAACTAGAGAAAGCCCTTGCACAGAAATGAAGACCCAACACAGCCATAAATAAATAAATAAATAAATAGATTAATTTCAGTAAAATTCAATGGGACTGAAAAATTAATTTCATGTTTGAGTAAGCCCAGCCAGCTATTTTCCGTTTGGATCCTTTATAGTTTTGTGAGTTTCATTTCCATTAAAACGAAGTAATAAACAGATCATAGAGGCAAACTTCTGAAATCATAAGATCATAGTGTGTTAAACCACCATTTCAAAAATAAAGCAAAGTCAATCAGATTGCTCTTGCTTAAAAAAAAAAGTTCATGGGAGCAAAAAGCGCTTTTCGTATAGAAAATAAATAAAATTTATATTTTAAAATAGTGTGTTTATTTCAGCTTCATCTCATCCTTTAGTTTTTAAATTTTTAAACTTTTTTGTGATTTAAAAATGTACATATTAGGACAGTATTACATTATATACATATAACATGGGTGCATGTTAAATGTTTAAAGGAGAGTTCGTGATAAAAAATTTATAGATCATTGTTCAAATACATGGTTTCTCAACTTGAGCACTACTGACATTTTGGGCTGGAAAATTCTTTCTGTGGGGGCTGTCCTGTGCATTGTAAGGTATTTGGCAGCATCCCTGGCTTCAACCCACCAGATCCCAATAGCACCGTTCCCCCCACAGTTGTGACAATCAAAAAACTTCTCCAGACATGACAAATGTGCCCTTAGGGTAGAGTTACTAGATTTAGCAAAACAAAAAAGCAAAATAAAAATAAAAACAACAGGACATATATTTTTCAACCCCTATTCTTTATTTACCTGAAATTCAAAAATTAACTGGCTTTGGGCTTCCCTGATGGCTCAGTGGTTAAAAAACTGTCTGCCAATGCAGGGAACATGGGTTGGAGCCCTGGTCCGGGAAGATCCCACATGCCGCGAAGCAACGAAGCCCATGCGCCACAGCTACTGAGCCTGCACTCTAGAGCCTGCGAGCCACAACTACTGAAGCCCGCGTGCCTAGAGCCCGTCCTCCGCAACAAGAGAATCCACCACAATGAGAAGCCCGCGCACCGCAACTAGAGAAAGCCCGCGTGCAGCAACGAAGACCCAACGCAGCCAAAAAAAAAAAAAAAAGAAAAAGAAAAAAAAAATTAACTGGCTTCTAGTGTTTTATCTGACAACCTTAGGGTGGGGCCTACCTTCCAAACTCTTCCACTGTGCCCTCTAGAACTTATTATCCACAGCCTGCAAAAGCCCTTGCATTGTCAAGCTTTCTCTTCAATTTCTTATCTTTATTAAAATCTGACTCTCCCTTGAGGACATTATTTTCCTGTTGCCCCACCCAAATGGTGCTGTTTATACTCCCAGGTTCCACATACCTCTGGGATGAGAGGCGTACTGAAATTTGGAAGAAGCAAAAAATATAACTGGTGTTTCCAATGGAAAACTATGCATTCTTTAGAGCAGACCTTTCCACGTTATCTGATTCCAGCCTTTTATTGCCTTTGAGGTATTTTACAACTTATGTAAACTGTATTTAACTGATAACAAGACAAAATAAATTCTGTCCAGTGGAAGTTCAACTGACTTTCCTGAAAAAATAGAAACTATCCCATTCTCCACCTTCTTAGTACTAAACATATAATCCTACTTTCACCAGTACCCAGCCTGTTTTCCTTCCCTCCTGTTTTAATGGAGGAGCTGTCCTTCCTCCTAATTAGGGCCAAATTCGTTTCCTGTGTTTTGGATTCCCCCAACCCTGCCTTCTCAGAACCCTTCCCTATACAGTCTGGTTTCATCTATGTATCTTTTTCAATTTTTTTTTTTTCCTCTGAATAGGATCCTTCTCAATGGTTTTAAACATTCTCATTTTTTTTTTTTTTTTTTCTGTTAAAGAAAACAAAACAAAACCCTTCCTGGATCTTAGCTTCCCTTCTAGCTACTCTTCTAACTGCCTTCATTTCCTTTCCTTTCACTCACCAGTTCAGCCAATTCCCCTCTGGGGTCCTGCGTTATCAAACCCAGGAAGGACCTCTGATTGAGATCACTTATGTCTCACTGATAAAATCTTAGTGTCAACAAATCCAACATTTTTCAGTCATCTTATTGACTTTCCAACAACAATTGAGAGAATTTGACCACTCTCCCTTCTTGAAATGCTCTCTTTTCCAGCTTCCATGACAGTACTCTCACAGTTTTTTTCTTATCCTTCTGACCACTCCTTCTGACTCCTTGTAAGTATATCATCCTCTATCCATGCATTAACCACAAGCATCTCTCAAAGCTCGGTTCTAGGCCTTCTTTTCTTTTCTTTCCACTTAATACTTCTGAATATTCTTGTCCATGCCTAGAACTTTACCACCACCTCTTTATCAATGACCTCTGCCTTGACCATGCATCTGAACTCAGGTTACTTATCAATTCTTCCTGGAAGTCTCAGAGGCATCTCAAATTCAATGTATGTATAACTGAACTCATGATTTTTTCCCTCAAAACTTAGACTTTTCCAGGAGTTTTATTTCAATGAACAGTTATACAAAAACCTAGGCCCTGATGTCTTGTCCCTCAACCCCTAATCTCTCCAATCCATCACCAAATTCTATCTTTTGATATTAGATCCATTTACTTCTAACTCTACTTTCATTAGATTTGTCTAAGCTACCATCTTCTCTCCCTGTGTACTACTGTAAATCTTCCTAATCATCTACTCTAATCCACTCTCAGCCCCCTCTGATCCTTTCTCCTCATAGTAGCGAAAATAATCTTATAAAATGCATATCTGATCATATAAACCCCTGTTAAAAACCCTCCGGTGACTCTTAAAGACTAAAATCTTCAACATGGCCAGGCCCCTGCAGAATCTAGGCTGCATCCTCATCTGATATCATGTTCCATTCCAGCTGTGCTTCAGCCACAATGAGTGCCTTCTAGGTCTCCCTCCACCCCCTCTGCCCCCAGAGCCTTTGCATGTGCTGTGTTGCCTTTGCTTGGAACATGGCCACCCAACTGCCCACTTGGCCACATTCACACCTGCCTTTCCTTCAGATCATAGCTCCCCTTAATGTCTCTAATAGGATTCTCCCATTTTAATCTCTCACCATCATCATCGTAATAGCTAATACTCAGACATGTTTACTACACATCAGTCACTGATCTGAGGGTTCTACCAATAAGAATTTGTTATATACGGAAACTGAGTTACCACACACTTTTATGTACCATAACTGTAATTTTCCTCATGTGTAACATAGAATAATAATACTTTCTTCATAGGGTGGTTGAGAACATAAAATGAGTTAATATCTGTAAAGGACTTGGAACAGTGCCAGCCACATAATAAATGCTCAATAAATGTAAATGTTAGCAATTGTTAGTATTGTAATCTTACATTTACTGCATTATTATTTGATTAAAGTCTGTCTCTGTCTCATAAGTACTATGAACATTGGTCAGGGTCTTCTTTTTTTACCCACTATTATATTCCTTGTGTCTTCCTAGGGCATTGGTACATTGTAAATGCTCGAAAACATTTCTGGAGTTAATGAATAATAATTTGTGTCCAACCACACAGGATTGTTACAAAGCTAAAAAAAGTATGTGAAGTACTTTTTAAAACTACACAGGCATATAGAAATATTAAACATTTAAATGGTAAACTGTGATGCTAACTGTAACCGTAACAGGAATCTTAGAAAAGGAAAACTAATGTGGCCTAAAATTGTCAGAAAAGAGGCTCGTGGAAGAAGAGGACCTCAAAGTATATATAGGATTTGAATGGATGAAATGGACCTCAAAATATGTATAGGATTTGGTAGAGTAGTGTGAGCATATAGGTATGTAGGGAAGAATGGGCTACCAGCCTACTTGGTGGATGTGTGATGAGGAGTAACAGGAAATATAATTATAGATATGGTGGAGATAAATCATGGAGGGACTTGATAGGCAGATAAAGGAGTCTGGACCTGATATGACAGAGAAGAGAGTCTTGAGCAGGGACATTTCAGGAAGATTCGTTCACCTAACAACTAGTGACCAGGACCTCTTTTTTTTTTTTTCTTTTTTTTTTTTAATGAAGAAGCCTCAGAAACTAGGGACTGAGGGAGGTTGTTTTTATTTATTTATTTATTTATTTTTGGCTGTGTTGGGTCTTCGCTTCTGTGCAAGGGCTTTCTCCAGTTGCGGCGAGTGGGGGCCACTCTTCATCGCGGTGCGCGGGCCTCTCACTGTCACGGCCTCTCCCATTGCGGAGCACAGGCTCCAGACGCGCAGGCTCAGTAGTTGTGGCTCACGGGCCTAGCCACTCCGCGGCATGTGGGATCTTCCCGGACCGGGGCACGAACCCATGTTCCCTGCATTGGCAGGCGGATTCCTAACCACTGCGCCACCAGGGAAGCCCCAGGACCTCTTCTTGATGCTGTAGATTCAATGGTAATCAAAACAAACCATGAGGGACTTCCCTGGTGATCAGTTCATTTTCCAGGAGCCTGTCCTCGATTACCACTGAACCCACAACGACAATTTATATTCGACATCTTTATCAAAGAATCTTCTTGCTTCTCCTTCGGTATATTTTACTTTGGGGAAAGGGCATTGCCCAATTTTATTTTCTAAATGGTGTTTAGCAGACTGAAGATGCTCAATAAACATTATATATCCATGGAACCATCTCTGGAAAAGAAATCTTGGCTATGTGACTACATACCCAGTGCAATAAACAATAACTGTTTAAACCCACTCACCAGGGGTAATTCATGTGGAAACCTAAAATTAAAAATAAGTGAAAACAGCTGGCTCATGATGATTTTGTCAAGAAAACTTCAAATATACAAAACTCAGATGGTTGGCATAGAACAGCACGGAAGATACCACTGAGTAAATATCAAATGAATAATCCCAGCCATTGAGAATTTCTGTTCACTTTCACTCCATAAAGGTTATTTCAAACTGGATTTCTTTATTCATCATGAAGAATTATGCATGGAAACTGACAAAGGATTAATCTCCAATATTTACAAGCAGCTCATGCAGCTCAATATCAAAAAAACAAACAACCCAATCCAAAAATGGGCAGAAGACCTAAATAGACATTTCTCCAAAGAAGATATACAGATTGCCAACAAACACATGAAAGAATGCTCAACATCACTAATCATTAGAGAAATGCAAATCAAAACTACAATGAGGTATCACCTCACACCGGTCAGAATGGCCATCGTCAAAAAATCTACAAACAATAAATGCTGGAGAGGGTGTGGAGAAAACGGAACCCTCTTGCACTGTTGGTGGGAATGTAAATTGATACAGCCACTATGGAGAACAGTATGGAGGTTCCTTAAAAAACTAAAAATAGAACTACCATATGACCCAGCAATGCCACTACTGGGCATATACCCTGAGAAAACCATAATTCAAAAAGAGTCCTGTACCACAATGTTCACTGCAGCTCTATTTACAATAGCCAGGACATGGAAGCAACCTAAGTGTCCATTGACAGATGAATGGATAAAGAAGATGTGGCACATATATACAAGGGAATATTACTCAGCCATGAAAAGAAACGAAATTGAGTTATTTGTAGTGAGGTGGATGGACCTAGAGTCTGTCATACAGAGTGAAGTAAGTCAGAAAGAGAAAAACAAATACCATATGTTAACACATACATATGGAATCTAAAAAAAAAAAAATGGTTATGAAGAACCTAGGGACAGGACAGGAATAAAGATGCAGATGCAGAGAATGAACTTGAGGACAGGGGGAGGGGGAAGGGTAAGCTGGGACGAAGTGAGAGAGTGGCATGGACTTATATACACTACCAAATGTAAAATAGATAGCTAGTGGGAAGCAGCTGCCTAGCACAGGGAGATCAGCTCAGTGCTTTGTGCCCACCTAGAGGGGTGGGATAGGGAGGGTGGGAGGGAGATGCAAGAGGGAGGAGATATGGGGATATATGTATATGTATAGCTGATTCACTATGTTATAAAGCAGAAACTAACACACCATTGTAAAGCAATTATACTCCAATAAAGATGTTAAAAAAAAATTTTTTTAAGAGAACTATGCATGGAAAACTTGAACGAAATGTCTGGAAAGTAAGTTGGATTGTGATTTGAAAATTCTAGTAACAAATGATACTCTGACTTTAATTACTGAATTCAATTACGTCACAGACTGGAAACTCACTTCAAGACCTGTGAAAAATGCCCCTTTTAAAAAATGTATTAGAGGGAATTCCCTCGTGGTCCAGTGGTTACAGGGGGCACAGGTTCCATCCCCGGTCAGGGAACTAAAATCCCGCAAGCCGCACGGTGTGGACAAAAAAAAAAAAAAAAAAAGGTATTAGAAATTAATAACAGAAGGAATTTTAGGAAGTTCACAATATGTGGAAATTAAACAATATATTCTTAACTAATGGGAGAAATCACAAGGGAAATCAGAAAACACCTTGAGATGAATGAAAACACACAACATACAAAAACTTATAGGATGCAGCTAACACAGTGCTTAGAAAGAAATTAATAGCTGTGAATATCTATATTAAAGAGAAAGATCTCAAATCAGCAACATAACCTTCCAATTTAAGAAATTAGAAAAAGAAGACTAAACCCAAAGCAAGCAGAGGGAAGGAAATAATAAAGACTAGAGCAGAAATAAATAAAATAGAGAAGCAAAAAACAATACAGAGAATAAACAAAAACCAAAAGTTTGTTCTTTGAAAATATCAACAAAATTGACAAGACAGCTGGACTGACCAAGAAAAAAAGAGAAGACTCAAATTACTAAAATCAGGAATGAAAGAGGTGCTATTACAACTTTACAGAAATAAAAAGAATTCTAAGGGAATACTATTAACATGCCAACAAATTAGATAAGCAATATGAATTCCCAGAAACACCCAAACTACCAAAACTGAATCAAGAAGAAATAGAAAATCTGAATAGAACTATAACAGGAGATCGAATCAGTAATCAAAACCTTCCCACAAAGAAAAGCCCAGGCCAGGCGACTTCCCTAGTGAATCCTACCAAATGTTTAAAGAAGAATTAGCACTAATCCTTCACAAACTTTTCCAAAAAATAGCCGATGGACTTCCATCTCATTTTATAAGGCCAGTATTACCCTGATACCAAAACCAAAGACATCACAAGAAAACTGAAAACAAACATTTCTATGAATATAGTCACAAAAATCCTCAACAAAATACTAGCAAAGTGAATCCAGCAACATATAAAAACGATTAAACACCATAACCAAGTAGAATTTATCTCAGGAATGTAAGATTGGTTTAACATATGAAAATCATATTAATAAAGGACAAAAACCATATGGTCATCTCAGCATACAAAGAAAAAGCATTTGACAAAAATCCAACATCCTTTCATGATAAAAACATTCTACGACTAGGAATAAAAAGGAAGTTCTGCAACCTGATAACAGAATCACGTAAAATCCACAGCTAACATAATATTTAATGGTGACTAATATTAGGAACAAGACAAGATGTCTGCTCTTACTACTTCTATTCAACATTGTATTAGAGGTTCTAGCCAAGGCAATTAGATTAAAAAAAAGAAATAAACGGAACGTGGATTGAAAAGGAAGATGTAAAAGGATTTCTATTAGCCCGTGACATGATTTTGTACATAAAAGTTTTAAGAAACCTACCTACCAGTTAGAGCTAATAAATGAGTTAAGTAAATTTGCAGGATACAAGGTCAATATACAAAAATCTATTGTGTATCTATACACTAGCAATTTTAAAAAATTTATTTATTTATTTTTGGCTGCATTGGGTCTTTGTTGCTGCGCATGGGCTTTCTCTAGTTGCGGCGAGCGTGGGCTACTCTTTGTTGTGGTGCATGGGCTTCTCAGTGCGGTGGCTTCTCTTGTTGCGGAGCATGGGCTCTAGGCACTCGGGCTTCAGTAGTTGTGGTATGCGGGCTCTGTATTGTGGCGCACGGGCTTAGTTGTTCCGCGGCATGTGGGATCTTCCCGGACCAGGGCTCTAACCCGTGTTCCTTGCATTGACAAGCAGATTCTTAACCACTGTGCCACCAGGGAAGCCCATACACTAGCAATTCAATGAAGGAAAGAACAGTCTTTTTAAAAAATGGTGTTGGGATGATTAGATGTCCACATGGAAAGGAATAAAGTTGGACCCTTAGCTCACACTATATACAAAAATTAACTCAAAATGGATCATAGACCTAAATGTAAGGGTTAAGACTATAAAGCTCTTAGAAGTAGTATAGGAGTAAATCTCTGTAACTTTGGATTAGGTGGGTTTCTCAGATATGGCACCAAAAGTACAAGTAACAAAAGAAAAAATACGTAATTAGACCTTATCAAAATTTTTAAACTTTTGTGATTCAAAGGATACAATCAAGAAAATGAAAAGACAACTCACAATATGAGAAAACATATATAAAAATTATAATCTGATAAGGGACTTGTGTCTAAAGTATGTAAAGAACTCTTACAACTCAGCAATAAAAGGACAAATAATTTTTAAATGGGCAAAGGATCTGAATAGAGATTTCTCCAAAGAAGATATACAACTGGCCAATAAGCACATGAAAGTATGCTCAACATCAAAGGCCATCACAGAATTGCAAATCAAAACCATAATGGGAAACCATTTCACCCACTTGTATGGCTATAATTAAAAAAAAAAGACAATAACAGGCATTGGCAAGGATATGAAAAAACTGGAACCATGTTACGTTGCTGGTGGAAACGTAAAACGGTCAGTTGCTTTGGAAGACAGTTTGGAAGTTCCTCACGAAGTTAAACATAGAGTTACCATGTAACCCAGCAATTCCACTACTAGGTATATATACCCAAGAGAAATGAAAACATGTCCACACAAAAATTTGTACACAAATGTTAATAGCAGCATTATTCATAATGGCGAAAAAGTGGAACCAGCCCAAATGCCTATCAACTGAAGAATGGAGAAACAAAATGTGGTATTGTCCATACAACTGAATATAATTTGGTCTAAGAAACAAATAGAGTACTGACACATGCTACAACAAATATAAACCTTGAAAACACTGTTAAATGAATGAGGCCAGACACAAAGACCACATATTATATGATTCCACTCATATGAAATGTCCAGAATAGGCAAACCCAGAGACAGTAAATAGATTAGTGGTTGCCAGGAGCTAAGAGGGAGGAATGGGGAGTGACTGCTAATGTGAATGGGGTTTCTCTTTGGGGTAATGAAAATGTTCTGAAATTAGATAGTGGTAATGGTTGCACCACTTTGTGAATATACTAAAAGCCACTGAATTGTGAACTTTAAAAACGTGAATTTTATGGTGTATCAATTATATCTAATACAATTATTATCATTTTTAAAAATTTATTTATTTTAGGCTGCGTTGGGTCTTCGTTGCTGCATGCGGGCTTTCTCTAGTTGCAGCAAGTGGGGGCTACTCTTCGTTGCGGTGCCCGGGCTTCTCATTGCAGTGGCTTTTCTTGTTGTGGAGCACCGGTTCCAGGTGCGCGGGCTTCAGTAGTTGCAACATGCAGGCTCAGTACTTGTGGCTTGCGGGTTCTAGAGCGCAGGCTCAGTACTTGTGGGGCACAGGCTTAGTTGCTCCATGGCATGTGGCATCTTCCTGGACCAGGGCTCGAACCCGTGTGCCCTGCATTGGCAGGTGGATTCTTAACCACTGTGCCACCAGGGAAGCCCTTAAATTACTATTTAAAAAGAATGGATGTATGTCCTATAGATCTTGTCGGAGGAATTTGCATTTAAATAGATATTTCTTTTTTTTCCCAAAATTAAAATTGTTGTCTGTTTGAAATGACCAATAAACAACTTATCCTTTAAAATTTAAATGACATTACAATTAAATTATACATATATTTGACGCATTGATCGTTGTCTAAATTAATATCTCTTATCTATGAGTAGCAGTTTATTTTATTTTAAAGTTGAAAATATTCTGAAGTGAATAATTTCTGAGATGCTAGTATCCATACATAGCCCTTAATATGCTAAAATTTAGTAAATGTGTGAGAAAGGGCTTAGCATTTTCTTAGGTTTTTTTTTAAACAAACAATTTCTAATGTTTGAACATTTCCTTAGCATCTAGTGCTTTTAAAGATTCTTTACTTTTTCTTTAGTGATATCTGGGCCAAGCAAAATAGAAGTCAAAGAGTAAATGAATTTCTGGCAATTCTATGTTTAATCAGTATTCAACTCATGGTGGAGCAATTAATTAAGACTTCCCATGTTCAGTAACTTCCATATCTTGGTTTTTCCAGAATGAATTTTCAAAACAGTGTTTCCAGGCTTTCTGAATGTGAATGTTAATATACAGAAGTTTCTTGGCCTAGGTAAGAAACATATGAATTTTTTACTTTTTCTCCCTCTTCCTCCACATAGTCTATGTACTGGAGAGATTACTCAGGAGTCCAATTTCATTTGCTTTTTTTTTTTAAAGTATTTTTTTTAAACGTTTCTTTAATTAATTAATTTATTTATATTTATTTTTGGCTGTGTTGGGTCTTCGTTTCTGTGCGAGGGCTTTCTCCAGTTGCGGCGAGCGGGGGCCACTCTTCATCGCGGTGCGCGGGCCTCTCTCTGTCGCGGCCTCTCTTGTTGCGGAGCACAGGCTCCAGAAGCGCAGGCTCAGTAGTTGTGGCTCACGGGCTTAGTTGCTCCACGGCATGTGGGATCTTCCCAGACCAGGGCTCGAACCCGTGTCCCCTGCATTGGCAGGCAGATTCCCAACCACTGCGCCACCAGGGAAGCCCTCATTTGCTATTTTTAAGCTAAGTACACTGGCTTTTTTTTTACAATAAATGCCTATATCAAAAAGGCCAAGCTCATATGGTCATTGAAGTTAATTAAATGTTTGTGTTATATAGTTATGTACAACATTATTAGTTTGCAATAAATGACACAAGGGACTATGTCAAATTCATAATAAAAGGAAACAGCTATGGTGGGGCTTGATCTTCTGAAGCTGGGTTATATTATCGTTAGGGTTGCCAGATTTAGCAAACAAAAATACATGATGTCCAATTAAATTTGAATTTCAGATAAACAATGAATAATAATTTCAGTATATCTCAAATACTATGTGGGACATACTTATGCTAAAAAATTATTCATTGTTTATCTGAAATTCATACAGAACTGGGCATCCTGCATTTTATCTGGCAACTCTAATTACATGAATAAGAGAGATTTTCTGCACTCTCCTTACAAAAAGCTGCCCAGACTAGCAGTAGGATATAAACAGACTGAGAGGTCCCTACATTTCTGTCCTGGCTGGTCACTGAACAGTTAAGGAAGTTTCCAGCAAGGTCCTAGAATTGGGCTGGCTTGTGATCGGATCCTGGTCTATTTTTAGGCTGAGATAAATGGGACAGTTATTCCAGGGATTGGGGAAAAGCGAGTCATATTTAAAATTGTGGAGAAGAAGTATGTGCTTGAGAGGGGAGAGGAGGGTGTCGTATATTGCCACAGTAAAGGCCACTTCAACCACATCATTACTGTGCACATCCACCCCACCCCAGGCAAAATAAAGTAGGTATAAATGATGTCCTATTAATTGGAAGGAGCCAGAGGGCTCCCTGTTTTTGAATGTGTGGACTGAGTAGGTCAAGCAAAGGAACAGTGAGATGGGAAACTGGCTTTGAAATCATCTCCACTGGAATGAAGCACAGATACCTCAAACCCAATGCATCTGACACTGATGCATTACCTTCCCCTCCTAATTCTTCCCCTTTCCCTGACTTCATTCATGTATTCAACAAATATTTGAGTGGCTACTCAGTTCCAGCATGTGCTAGATCTGGCCATATACCCATGAGCAGAATAGGCATGGTCCCTGCTCTCAGAGAACGTATAGGGGGAACATGCTGATATAATCACAAAAATACATGCTTAATTACACATTAAGACATTGCTATGAAGAAAAGATGTTGGTTATAATCAAGCTGGTATACCACTACTGATCTTTATGGTGCTATTATGATGAAGAAACACTATGAAGCATCCTGAGAATTAAACTTTTTAAAAGAAAGTATTACACATTTTCCTGTTTAGGGAAATAATATTCCAAGGCACTTAACACCCTGTCTCCTCACTGGGGTCACCGCGGGGGCTCCCAGACGACTGTAGTGCAGCTACTTCTGGCCTGGAACGCAGCTGCTGGTTAACAGCTGTACAGCCTAAGAGCTCCACACTCAAGGCCTTGAAGAGGGGCTCACCGCACCCAATTAAATAACATATATTTCTATTTTCGAATAATGCATCTTGTGTCTTGCAGACGTACCTGGAACTAATGAACAGAAGTACTTTCTGCTTACCTGAGCTTTCTCAACTCGGTTTTGGCAATTTTCTTTTCAGTTAAAAATTCCTTCCCCCCGCCCCCCCGCTTTTTTCCCCATATACCACTTCATCATCTAACCGATGGAACCCAGTTTAGCCTTTTTCACTGAATGGCTGGAAGAAGGGAAAATTAGGAAACTGGATGGGGCGGGGGTAGTGTCAAAACTTTCTTTGGGGGGCCCCCAGCAACCTTACCCCGAGTGTCCAGTCCTAACTCCTGGTTCCTTTCCTTTGGACAGGGCTCGGGCGGGCCAAGGATGAGGCGAACTGAGGGAGAACAACCGGAGCCTCTGCCCGCAGTCCTCCCTCCACCGCTTTGCCACCTCGGGCTGCATTTTCCGGACCGGAAAATAAAGAGCCGGGAACACACTCGCCGCGGCGATGGACAGCCGGCCTCCGGTGCAGGAAGGCGAGTCCGCAGCCCCGCGGCCACTTTGATCGTTGCGCGCCTCCAACTTCACAGAGTGCACCGCTCAGGGGGTGCAGCCCGGCCTCCGCCCAGAGCGACCCCGCTCCTCGCGCGGGGAGGAGCTGCGGCGGGAAAGCCGAGCCGCCGCCCGCGGTCTAGAGGCCAGCCGCCCGAGTTCTTCCTGCCCTCAACCCGTGGCGGGGGAGGGGCCGCCGCCACCCGCGTTCCCTGGCCCCCGCCGCCGCCGCCGGCGGAAGGGCCGCGCGCTTCGCGGAAGCGCGGCCGCAGCTGAGGATCAGCTGCTGGAGGAGGCGGAGGAGGAGAGGGAGGAGCCTAGGGGAGGGGGAAGGGGAGGGAGGGGACCGTCAGGAAGCCGCGAACGCCACCGAGTGTCTGCACACCTCGCTCCGTCTGCTATGGCTGGTTAAAGAACCATCCGGATCGCAGCGCGGGGGGAGGGTCGGGTGGGGGGAGAGCGCCGGCCGCGCGTGAGGCCGAGGGAGGGGCGGCGGCGCGAGCGGCGGCGGCGGCGGCGGCGGCGGTTCCAGCATGAAGAGGAGAGCTGGCCTGGGGGGCAGCATGAGGTCAGTGGTGGGCTTCTTGTCCCAGCGGGGCTTGCATGGGGACCCCCTGCTCACTCAGGACTTTCAGAGGAGACGCCTGCGAGGCTGCAGAAACCTCTACAAGAAGGACCTCCTGGGCCACTTCGGCTGTGTCAATGCCATTGAATTCTCCAACAATGGAGGCCAGTGGCTGGTCTCAGGTAAATCAACCCCCTTCCCCTCCCCGCGCCTCCCGGCCCCCTTCCAACCTCCCCTTTCCGCTTTCCCTCGCCACCCTCCTCCTGCCCTCCGTCCCCACCCCCTCCCTCCTCAACCCCCCCCCCTTCGGCGGTGGGAAGGTGGGTGTCAAATTAAAACCCTGGCGGGGGAGGGAGGGAGAGAGGGGAAGGAGAGGATGTCTTCTATAAAAAAGACCTAAAATGGTTGACAGGTCCTTAATTCGCTTTATCCCAAGTGTAAAGTGATCTCTCCTCATGACTGCGGTGGAAGTGTGGGTCGGGGAGAGGGGCGAGGTTACCGCTTGACAAAGTTTGATGGGAAACTCTTCCTCCGCGTACTTTAAAAGGTGCTGGGGGCATTTGAGCGATTTGGTGGGGGAGGAGGCCGAGGCACGCCGGATGCCGGGGGCGGCGTGGGGGAGCTCGAGCCCCTGTCTCCGGCGTCCCGGGAAGGGGCCTTGGGGCCGGGGTCCGGGCGGTGACAGGGTCGGCCGCCGGAGGGGTCGCGGCTGCGACTCCGGGTGAACGGAGGGGAGGTGATGAGCGGGTTCCCTTGGGCCGCCCCCTCGTCGCCCTCAGGGGCCCAGCACCATCTCCTCGGGTCCTGGGGTGGCCTCTTCCGTGTCTTGTTTTTCTTATGGATTTGGGAGTGCCGAGGGCTCTGGAGGCCAAGGGGCACCAGCCTGAACTTGAATGCGCAACTTGCGAGGCAGGGGGTGGGGGGGGGTGGACGACCCCGGGAGACTTGTTGGCTGGAGCCCCGAGCCCGCACCCCCTTTCCCCGCGCCTGCCGTTGCAGGTGGTCTCCGCGCCTCCTCCTCCCGCCCAGCTGGGCTTGGTTGCCCCCCGGCTCCCCCTGCGGTGTTGGGTAAGTGGCGAAATCGAGGCCGGCGCTCCGGCCGGGCGGTGTAGGCCTCGCTCTCCCGGGGCTCCTAGCGACAGGCAGCTGAATCGATAGCCTATTGCTCCCGGGGAGGCCGGGGCCGGGCGGGTGGCGGCGATAGCTGCTTCGGGGGAGGTGCGCCTGCCGCCCGTGGGGGCGCTCGCCGCCGCCGCCCTCATCACGGGGGTCGCGGGCCCACGGCTGGCGAGTGGGGATGGGTTACGCTGGGGGCGGCTCCCCGAAACCCGGCTCAGGGGAGGAGGGCGAAGACGGCTGATCTGGCGTTCCCGCTCGCCTTCTGCCCTCCCTACCCCGTCCCTTTTCCTATATCGAGAGGAAGGAAGGGGGAGCCCAGCGCTGGACGTGGCGCTTCGCTTCACCCAGGCCGGTCCCCGAATGGTTTTCTAATTTACGTCAGTGGGCAGCTCGCCAGAAACTTCTGGGATCATGGCAAAGCATCCGTTTTCTTCGCGAGTAACATTCGGAAGTGACACGGGGCGTGCAGTCCAATTTGGGGGTAACAGATAAGACTTGTGATCATTTCATGATAAACCTTCTGGGGTTTCTCCAGGACTGACTTGACTTTTCCACTTGAGATCGTTTTCTCTTTGACTAGGTAGATTTTGGTCCTAGATCATCTGAAGAAATCTGATATTCCACTTCGAGGCATACCCCAAACAAAAGCTTCCTTCCCCCACAGGGCCGAAAATTCCAGGGGCAAAGATGGGGGAAGAGCTCTTTACAGAGCTCCCAGTTTTTCCCCCTGCTGCTACTTCTGTATTCATCATACTCCTGTCTCCTTCCCAGACTGATGTATTCCAACAGACATGTTCCCAGACACAAGTAAATGCACCCTACAGGGTGAGGGAATTTGGGGGGTGCTATTACAGACTGAGCTAATCGTGTTGATTAAATCATAAACGCGGTCATACATTGCTCAATTTAACACGCTTTTTATTTATTTTAAACATCTTTATTGGAGTTTAATTGCTTTACAGTGGTGTGTTAGTTTCTGCTTTATAACAAAGTGAATCAACTATATATATACATATATCCTCATATCTCCTCCCTCTTGCATCTCTGTCCCACCCTCCCTATCCCACCCCTCTAGGTGGTCACAAAGCACCGAGCTGATCTCCCTGTGCTATGCTGATCTCCCTGTGCTATGCGGCTGCTTCCCACTAGCCATCTATTTTACATTTGGTAGTGTATATATGTCCATGCCACTCTCTCACTTTGTCCCAGCTTACCCTTCCCCCTCCCTCTGTCCTCAAGTCCGTTCTCTACATCTGCGACGCTTTTTAAAAATAACAGATTTAGGGGCTTCCCTGGTGGCGCAGTGGTTGAGAATCTGCCTGCCAATAATGCAGGGGACACGGGTTCGAGCCCTGGTCTGGGAAGATCCCACATGCCGCGGAGCAACTGGGCCCGTGAGCCACAATTACTGAGCCTGCGCTTCTGGAGCCTGTGCTCCGCAACAAGAGAGGCCGCGATAGTGAGAGGCCCGCGCACCGCGATGAAGAGTGGCCCCCGCTTGCCACAACTAGAGAAAGCCCTCGCACAGAAACGAAGACCCAACACAGCCATAAATAAATAAACAAATACTTAAAAAAAAAATGGCTCCCATGTATCCATATTAAACTGCCCTTTAAAAAAAAAATAACAGGTTTATTAAGATATAATTCACATGCCATACATTTCATCTATTTAAAGTTCATTAACACTTTTAAAATATACATATTTGTTTATTTGGGCTGCGCTGAGTCCCAGTTGCCGCTTCTAGTTCCCCGACCAGGGATGAACCCGGCCGCCTGCATTGGGAGGGTGGAGTCTTACCCACTGGACCACCAGGGAAGTCCCCATTAACACTTTTTTAAAGGTGCTAAAAAGTTGCCTCCATTCTCTACCAGTTATCCTTGTGTAGTACCTTCCCCCATGTCTTAAATGAACCCAATTTTCTCTAGACTTGACCAGTTCATTTCCTTTATCTTAATTTTAGTCTATAGAGGAGCAGGGTCCTTTCCACAGGCAGGCTCTGGTAAACCTTCTGGTTCTAGGCATTCATTTCCTCTTTCCTAGGCTTGAGTTGCCCATCTCCATCAGTACTTCCTGGGTTCCAACTTTCTTTGCCCCTTACTCCTCCTCCTTCCCCTCATGCTTCCTCTAGCTTAGTTCTTCCTGTTTCCTTTTTATCTACTCCTGTCCTTGTTCCTAGTCTTCCAGTAGGCTTTTTCACCTGCCCTTCCAGTTTAGCTCAGCTAGTGTTAGCTTTTCTTACTTGTTCCCTGAACGGTAGAGTTTTGGTTAAAAGCCTTATTAGCTTATTCACCGTCTAGTATGAGTACAACTTATGCAACAGAAAGTTCCTCCTGTTCGCTTCAGATAAGGAAGCCCCCTCTGGGAGTCATAAATACACCTTTACTTGTTAAAGCTAATTAAATTTTGTTCTGGGAAGTTCTTCAATAATCTTCCCAAATTTAAAACTGTTTAAGGTGTTTACATCTTATCTATCATTGTCCTTTAGCAGTTAACACCTGAGGGGAGGAGCACATGGTATTTTGAGGCTAATGCTGTCAATCCCTAATGTTTCACCAAAAATGTGGTGGGAGGCCAGACTCCAGGATGGTAATGAGATTACTTTTATGCATTTTGTTGTAGTGCTTGTATCTTGTCTGGATTGGTTAAAGCTCTTGAAAGTGGTGATTGAAGTGATAGTTTGTTCCACAGAAAAGCAGATCAGATTTGTGGTTACCAGAGGAGGGGGCGGGGGGTTGGGCCGGTGGCAGGGGAATTGGATGAAGGCAGTCAGAAGGTACAAACTTCCAGTTAAGACAAACAGGTACTAGGGATGAAATGTATAATGTACAACATGATAAATATCATTAACACTGCTGTATGTTATATATGAAAGTTAAGAGAGTAAATCCTTCGAGTTCTCATCACAAGGAAAATTTTTTTCTATTTCTGTAAGTTTGTATCTATGAGAGAGTGAATTCAGTAAACTTACTGTGATTATCATTTCATGATGTATGTAAGCCAAATCATTACGCTGTACACCTTAAACTTATACAGTGCTGTATGTCAATTATATATCAAAACTGGAAGAAAAACAATTTTTTAAAATGATAGATTGTCCATAGTTTGCTCACTGTTTTCATTTTCTAATTGTTTGGGCAGGCTCATGTTTCTTGTAACTGACACACTATTTGGGGTTTTTTGTTTGTTTTGTTTTTGTTTTGTCTTTTTTTGTTCTTTTAATTTTATTTATTTAGCCGCACAGCTTGGCCTATGGGATCTTAGTTCTCCTATCAGGGATTGCACCCGGGGCCACAGCAGTGAAAGTGCCGAGTCCTAACCACTGGACCGCCAGGGAATTCCCTGACACACACTATTTGATATAATTAACTTAGACCTAGGCCAAAAATAATATTTGCATGATTCCTATGGCCTTATAAAATGCTGTTTGTTAAGGATACATCATTGCTTTTTTGTTCTAACAGCTAGCCCCTTTTCCAGGGCACAATGAGGCCAGCAGATATTAAGAGTAAAGCAGAGAAAACCAGGAAGGAGAAAAGGTGCTCAGCTGGGAAGTGAGTGTGTGACAGCAACAAGTGGGAGGATGTTTTTTTGACATTTTGAAATACAAAAGTATTTTAACCTAAAAAGTATTTTTCTTTATTGCTGAAAGGGGCATTACTGTGATATCATGTAAGGCAGTATGGTATAGCATACACATGGTTAAAATCACTGCTGTGTCATTTAATGTGTGACCTTAGTCAAGTTGCTAAGCCTCTCTTTCCCGATGTAAGCAATGGGAATACCAGCACCCACCTGAAGGGCTGTTGTGACAGCTACATTAGGCAAAGTTTAGATTGGGTACTGAACAGAGTTCCCAGCCTCTCAGAAAAAATGCTGAGTTTGTTTTCTTTCCCCTTTGTACTTATAACTTGTGGTTTCATTATTAGCTGACACTTGTTCTTACAGTGCTGGTAATGGACATGTGCAAATGGGGCAGACAGGATAGTTTTGTGATTTTTTTGATGTGGAATGAGGAGGCACAATATGGTGGGGAAAGAGCCTGGGATTTGGCGTCACGTGATATGTTGGAGGCTCTACCAGTCACAGATTGTACGAATTTAGGCAAGTTCCTTCATTCCTCATCAGTAAACGGGATTAACAAATTGCCCTCACTACCTAACAAGGAGGTCTGTTCAATGAAATGTCATATGTGAAGGTACTTTGTGAACTATATGGGTTTGGGTGAACATTATTACTCTATAAAGGACAGCTTATGCCTGATGCAGTCTTATCTTAGAATATTTACGGTGTTAGTTCTTTGAGAGATAAGGAACAACATTGCATGTTGAAGTGCTACTTACAAGAGATCCTAACACCATCAAGGAGTTTATGCTAGTACACGTATTTAGGGGATAGCCTGGGTTTACCTTTTAAGTCTTTGGTTGCATCTGATTCTTTCTTTAAATTGCCTCCATTGCTTCCTCTTAGGTTTCTCCTTTTCCCTAGAATGGAAATATGTTTGCTTAAAAGTCTTTTTTATTTTCTCTTGGGGAAGCAGATGAACATCTTCTTGTGATCTGACTGCTAGACCAATCAGAATGTAGCTCTGGGGGAATTCCCTGGCGGTCCAGTGGTTAGGACTCAGCGCTTTCACTGCGGGGGTCAGGTTCAGTCCCTGGTTGGGGAACTAAGATCCCACAAGCTGCAAGGCACAGCCAAAAAAAAAGAGTGTAGCTCTGTATATGTAACTCTCTGCTTTCTTATATCTTTTTTTTTTTTTTTAAGAAATTCACGTTCTTTTATTTATTTATTTATTTATTTATGACTGTGTTGAGTCTTCGTTTCTGTGCAAGGGCTTTCTCTAGTTGCGGCAAGTGGGGACTACTCTTCATCGCGGTGCACGGGCCTCTCACCATCGCGGCCTCTCTTGTTGCGGAGCACAGGCTCCAGACGCGCAGGCTCAGTAATTGTGGCTCACGGGCCCAGTTGCTCCGTGGCATGTGGGATCTTCCCAGACCAGGGCTCGAACCCGTGTCCCCTGCATTGGCAGGCAGATTCTCAACCACTGCGCCACCAGGGAAGCCCTGCTTTCTTATATCTTATAAATGGTTTTTGTAAATAGAATCTTAGCAGTAAATAAAAATATTCAGCTCTTTGGGATAAGAGTTGCTGTAATATTATTTACCCTGAATTGATGTTTAAGGCATTGGAACTTGTAGCACTAGCAGATTAATAGCCCATAGTGTGAAGTTTTGAGTTACAGTGAGAGATTATGATTTCTTTTTTAATGCTTATGACTAAATGTAGAAAAAGCACCCTCAGAAGCTTTACAGATAGCATCAGCAACTATACTATTTCAAAGTGTTAATTAAGTAGGAGTTGTGAATGGGGAGAGGCATTCAATTACTTGGGCATAATATTTATAATTGGACTCACTATTTAGTCCTATTTCTATTTCATATGGGTCTCCCATATTCATATGGGCTATAAGTATCCACAGTTATATAGAGAGATTGAGTCATATAATAAGGACAGTGATACATCTCACAGGGTTGTGGTGAGGATTGAATGAAATAACACATGTAAAGTTTTTAGCACAAGGGCCTAGACCATGCTGTTGCTCTGGTTGCTACTGCTGCTGCAACTGTTATTACTGTTGTTGTTTAACTTGAACCTCACAAAACGCTTATAGGAGTTTTACACTTGAGCATCTAACATTCATTGCACATGGCACAGTACAATGTGAAAAATTGAGAATGATCTCAATGAGGGGAACTGTTAGAAATGCTTTGTGAATAAACTTAACCCTAATACTGTCATCAAAGCATAATTTTAAGCATCAAATAATAGCTATGATAATAACTGTATGCTTAATTGGAACCCATTAATTAATGATCATTTCTTGTCACCCAATCACTAGTTATATTTCATTTTATGGAATCAGTTTTTAGTAAGTAAACTCATGTAAAAGCGTATTATCTACAGGTAAAGTGTTTGACTTTAACCAGTTAAATGAAGTCTGACTATTAAAACTTCTACGTGTTTAATTAGAATGAATTTATTCTTCCAGGGGTTAGTTTATCAGGAGAAATATGGCCAGTGGCAAGGTAGATTTCTGACTTTAAAAAGCTTTTGTAGTACATACGTTTTGACATGGTGATTAGGGAATCAATTCTTGGATTTTCTTCTGGACTTTTCTGTTTACTGATAATGCATTGCTGTGAAGGTGTTAAATTTTATTCTTTGGACTATTTATTAGTTCAACAAATAGTTTTTGAGCGCATACTGTTTATAAGACAGGAGCTATGCGAAGTACAGAGATGATGAATCAGATATAAATCATACTCTTAAGCTTGTATTTTCAGAACATTTACTTCTCAATTCTAACAGTGCATGATCCTTTAAAAATGTTCTCTTCTGCTTTATGATACTTTAATAGATACTGGATTTTTGTTTGGTTTGTAGTACTTAATATAGCAAAAGTCCCCTTGTCTTTGATTTTTAGTGGGAAAGAAAGGTCGCTTGTAGAGATGGCCTTGGAGGACATTGCTGTGATAAATTACAGAGATCATGTCATAAGGATAAGGTAACATGGATATTTACAGATACACATTATTTTTCCCACTTGTTCTTCAGTCAGCTAATTGATATCTATCAAAAATTGGCAAATTTAGAGTTATGCCTGGGTTTGTCACTTCCACTTTAAAAAATACCTAGTGAGGTTTAACTGATGACCACCAGTCTCATTAGACATTATAAGTACCTCAAAAACTTGTCTTTATGTGTTCAGTGTTGTTCAAAGGATCATCACTGACTTGACTTACATTTATGATATACTAAGAGTTCTGAAGAAGAGCAGTAGCTCTCAGTTATGTATCCTGGCCACACATTGAAGGGAGGTGTCAGTCCAGGTACAAGTGTGTGCTCATTCACTGATTATTGATAGATTTGGTTGTAAAGTACAGTTGGAATCATTTAGATCAGGGAAACTTTATTCACCAGTAAAACTTGGGACAAAGGGGTACTGCTTTCTGAATTCTGAGTTAAGAAGTGGGTGCATTTATTTTCTCATGCATTGAGCAAGGTGAAGAGCACTTTCATTGCTTATAAACAGTTCTTAATTTTGATTTTTTTTTTCTTTTTCATGGTTTCAAGAAAGAATTGCTTTTCCTATTGTTTTAGTCTGAATTTAAATACTCAAGGGTGGAATTAAAGACACCCTTAAAGGAACCAAAATCCTAATTCAAATAAAGATTATGTAGGTTAAGAAGGAATTGATTTTGTTTTCAGTTTTTGGTGCCCCACATTATATTAAAAGTATTGTCTCTTATAATTTAAGAACTGAATATTGATCTATTAGGATTAACTCTTAGATTATTGTGGTGATGTGAAATTACATTTCTTTTCTACTTAATTCTGTTTTCTCTAAAATTTTTGATTTTAAGTTACAAGGATTTAGGTTACTGTTTGCCAAAGTGTGCGTACATAAGCTGATTTTAGGTGATCTTTGAATGAATATTTACATTTTAATAGCACATTTATTTTATACATGTTAGAAAAGTTAACTAGCATATATATAATAGCTTTCATGGATTTATTGCTTAAGGCAAGGCTAAATTTTAAAAAGTCAGTTTAAAGTAAAATAATGGTGACTGTGTTGTGTGGATATGGCAGAAATCAAAAGGTGATCACGATTAACTGAAGCTTGGGAAATAACTACATTAGGTAACCTTTTTTTATTTCTTCTTTCTCATGGAATCAGAGAGATGGAAAGATCTTCATTTTATGGAAAAGGGAGTGGAGAAGTAGAAAGGTGACTTGTTCAGAGCTGCTTGGTTAGTCTTTGGCAGTGAGGACTGTTAAGTAGGGCTCATTGCTTCTAGGCAAGTGCTGTTTCCAGGTTGCCTTTTTATGTTTTTCTGTCCCTTTTCTTATAGGACAGGCAGCCTTTTTAGAGCTCTTCTGAAGAACTGAAAACTGACTGTTAGCAGTTCCTGAGCACATGTCCAACTCTAGTTGCTCCTCTTAGATGATAACTTGTATTTCTCTGTTTTGCTGTGAATAACTTGCTTTACATAGGTATCTTATGTTTATTCGTTAAAAATATTTAATGAGAACACACTATGTCTGCCTCTTTAATCTCAATAATAACTCTAAGGGTTATTTTTTTTCACACTTATTTAGCAGATAATGTGTGCCAGGCCCTCTGCTAAGCACTTCGTATGTCTTATTTGCCACTTGGAAAATAGCCAGTGTTACTTATTATCTAGAAAGATAAGGGGATTTGAAGGTTTTGTATTAATTGCATTAATTAACTGCTAAAGAATCAAGAAAGGGCATTGATAAATGACTGCTGAGGATTCTGTAATGAGAAAAGGTAGGGCATTAGTGGAAAAATAGAAATTGGAATTCATTGTTTCTGGTTAAAATGAAGTGAAATAGAATTCTAGGAATGAAAAAAGATTTTTTATTACCTTGTCTATTACCTTGGTCTTTGTAGAAAATTTGGTTCCAATAGCTGCTTCCCAAGTTTTTGTTCTTTTCAGCTTTAATGCTTATTAGTCACCACTGCCAACATAATATAAGCTCCCTAAAGCTTAACTCATTATCTCATATCCCCTGCTGATCCCTCAAAAATCTACAGTGCTCCCCAGTGCCTACCAAATTAACTAGGAATGGCCCTCCTGATGTTCGAGACATTACTGTTTATAAAAATAAATGTTTAACAATAAAAATAGCTAATATTTGAGCATGTCATTCATATATCAAATATTATTTGGGGGGTGTTTAATATGTGTCAGGCACATTTACATACATGATCACATCTAATACTTATAAGAGAATCTTTCCTAAGGTACAGAGAGTACTGTTATCCTTATTGGACATATGAGGAAACTGAGGCTTAGAGAAGTTAATTTGTGAAACCTGTAGTTTGTGGGGGAGCTGCATTTCCAGCCTGGGTCTGCATGAGCTCTGAGACATGCTGCTAACTGCTCTGAAATTTTTAGAATGTTACATACATTTTAAAAGGATATGACCTTTTCCTTATATTCTCATCTCCCTGTGTTATCACTCTGATTTGCTAATTGTTTTTTTCCCCCGTTATGTGGAAACAGAGGAAGGGGTGCGGTTGAGGGAGATGGATCATGGGCTTGGAGCCAGTAAGCACAGTTCTGGTCACAGCTGCAGTACTCACCTCTCAAGCAGGTCTCGCTCAGGACTAAAACTCACTTCACCTGGATTTTGGTCTTGGCTGTCTTCTTTTTTTTTTGAATTTTTGAATTTTATTTTATTTATTTTTTTATACAGCAGGTTCTTATGTTATCCATTTTATACATATTAGCGTATATATGTCAATCCCAATCTCCCAATTCATCACACCACCAACCCCCACCCCTGCCACTTTCCCCCCTTGGTGTCCATACGTTTGTTCTGTACATCTGTGACTCTATTTCTGCCCTGCAAACCGGTTCATCTGTACCATTTTTCTAGGTTCCACATATATGAGTTAATATACGATATTTGTTTTTCTCTTTCTGACTTACTTCACTCTGCATGACAGTCTCTAGATCCACCCACGTCTCAACAAATGACCCAATTTAGTTCCTTTTTATGGCTGAGTAATATTCCATTGTATATATGTACCACATCTTCTTTATCCATTCATCTGTCGATGGGCATTTAGTTTGCTTCCATGACCTGGCTATTGTAAATAGTGCTGCAATGAACATTGGGGGTGCATGTGTCTTTTTGAATTATGGTTTTCTCTGGGTATATGCCCAGTAATGAGATTGCTGGGTTGTATGCTAGTTCTCCTTTTAGTTTTTTTAAGGACCCTCCATACTGTTCTCCATAGTGGCTGTATCAGTTTACATTCCCACCAACAGTGCAAGAGGGTTCCCTTTCTCCAAACCCTCTACAGCATTTGTTGTTTGTAGATTTTCTGATGATGCCCCTTCTAACTGGTGTGAGGTGATACCTCATTGTAGTTTTGATTTGCATTTCTCTAATAATCAGTGATGTTGAGCAGCTTTTTTTTTTTTTTTTTTTTGAGCAGCTTTTCATGTGCTTCTTGGCCATCCATGTCTTCTTTGGAGAAATGTCTATTTAGGTCTTCTGCCCATTTTTGGATTGGGTTGTTTGTTTTTTTAATATTGAGCTGCATGAGCTGTTTATATATTTTGGAGATTAATCCGTTGTCTGTTGATTCGTTTGCAAATATTTTCTCCCATTCTGAGGGTTGTCTTTTTGTCTTGTTTGTAGTTTCCTTTGCTTTGCAAAAGCTTTTAAGTTTCATTAGGTCCCATTTGTTTATTTTTGTTTTTATTTCCATTACTCTAGGAGGTGGATCAAAAAAGATCTTGCTGGGATTTATGTCAAAGAGTGTTCTTCCTATGTTTTCCTCTAAGAGTTTTATAGTGTCTGGTCTTACATTTAGGTCTCTAATCCATTTTGAGTTTATTTTTGTGTATGGTGTTATGGAATGTTCTAATTTCATTCTTTTACATGTAGCTGCCCACTTTTCCCAGCACCACTTATTGAAGAGACTGTCTTTTCTCCAGTGTATATCCTTGCCTCCTTTGTCATAGATTAGTTGACCATAGATGCGTAGGTTTATCTCTGGGCTTTCTATCCTGTTCCATTGACCTATATTTCTGTTTTTGTGCAAGTACCATACTGTCTTGATTATGGTAGCTTTATAGTATAGTCTGAAGTCAGGGAGTCTGATTCCTCCAGCTCTGTTTTTTTCCCCTCAAGACTGCTTTGGCTATTCGGGGTTTTTTGTGTCTCCATACAAATTTTAAGCTTTTTTTGTTCTAGTTCTGTAAAAAATGCCAGTGGTAATTTGATAAGGATTGCATTGAATCTGTAGATTGCTTTGGGTAGTATAGTCATTTTCACAATATTGATTCTTCCAGTCCAAGAACATGGTATATCTCTCCATCTGTCTGTATCATCTTTAATTTCTTTCATCAGTGTCTTATAGTTTTCTGAGTACAGGTCTTTTACCTCCTTATGTAGGTTTATTCCTAGGTATTTTATTCTTTTTGTTGCAATGGTGAATGGGATTGTTTCCTTAATTTCTCTTTCTGATTTTTCATCATTAGTGTATAGGAATGCAAGAGATTTCTGTGCATTAATTTTGTATCCTGCAACTTTACCAGATTCATTGATTAGCTCTAGTAATTTTCTGGTAACATCTTTAGGATTCTCTATGTATAGTATCATGTCATCTGCAAACAGTGACAGTTTTACTTCTTCCTTTCCAATTTGTATTCTTTGTATTTCTTTTTCTTCTCTGATTGCCATGGCTAGGACTTCCAAAACTATGCTGAATAATAGTGGCGAGAGTGGACATCCTTGTCTTGTTCCTGATCTTAGAGGAATTGCTTTCAGTTTTTCACCATTGAGAATGATGTTTTCTGTAGGTTTGTCATATATGGCCTTTATTATGTTGAGGTAGGTTCCCTCTATGCCCACTTTCTGGAGAGTTTTTGTCATAACTGGGTGTTGAATTTTGCCAAAAGCTTTTTCTGCATCTATTGAGATGATCATATGGTTTTTCTTCTTCAATTTGTTAATATGGTGTATCACTTTGGTTGATTTGCATATGTTGAAGAATCCTTGCATCCCTGGGATAAATAAATCCCACTTGATCATGGTGTATGATCCTTTTAATGTGTTGTTGGATTCTGTTTGCTGAGGATTTTTGCATCTATATTCATCAGTGATATTGGTCTGTAATTATCTTTTTCTGTAGTATCTTTGTCTGGTTTTGGTATCAGGGTGATGGTGGCTTCATAGAATGAGTTTGGGAGTGTTCCTTCCTCTACAATTTTTTGGAAGAGTTTGAGAAGGATGGGTGTTAGCTCATCTCTAAATGTTTGTTAGAATTCACTTATGAAGCCATCTGGTCCTGGACTTTTGTTTGTTGGAAGATTTTTAATCACAGTTTCAGTTTCATTACTTGTGATTGGTCTGTTCATATTTTCTATTCCTTCCTGGTTCAGTCTTGGAAGGTTATACCTTTCTAAGAATTTGTCTGTTTCTTCCAGGTTGTCCATTTTATTGGCATCGAGTTGCTTGTAGTAGTCTCTTAGGATGCTTTGTATTTCTGTGGTGTCGTAACTTCTACTTTTTCATTTCTAATTTTATTGATTTGAGTCCTCTCCCTCTTTTCCTTGATGAGTCTGGCTACTGGTTTATCAATTTTGTTTATCTTCTCAGAGAACCAGTTACAGTTTTATTGATCTTTGCCATTTTCTTTGTTTCTGTTTCATTTATTTCTGCTCTGATCTTTATGATTTCTTTCCTTCTAACTTTGGGTTTTGTTTGTTCTTCTTTCTCTAGTTCCTTTAGGTGTAAGGTTAGATTGTTTATTTGAGATTTTTCTTGTTTCTTGAGGTAGGCTTGTATTGCTATAAACTTCCTTCTTAGAACTGCTTTTGTGCCCATAGGTTTGGATGGTCGTGTTTTCATTGTCATTTGTCTCTAGGTATTTTTTAATTTCCTCTTTGATTTCTTCAGTGATCTGTTGGTTATTTAGTAACATATTGTTTAGCCTCCATGTGTTTGTGTTTTTTACATTATTTTCCCCTGTAATTGATTTCTAATATCATAGCATTGTGGTCAGAAAAGATGCTTGATATGATTTCAATTTTGTTAAATTTACTGAGGCTTGATTTGTGACCCAAGATGTGATCTGTCCTGGAGAATGTTCCATGTGCACTTGAGAAGAAAGTGTAATCTGTTTTGGAATGGAATGTGCTATAAGTATCAATTAAATCTATCTCGTTTATTGTGTCATTTAAAGCTTGTGTTTCCTTATTAATTTTCTGTTTGCACGATCTGTCCATTGGTTTAAGTATGGTGTTAAAGTCCCCCACTATTATTGTGTTACTGTTGATTTCCTCTTTTATAGCTGTTAGCAGTTGCCTTATGTATTGAGGTGCTCCTGTGTTGGATGCATATATAGTTATAATTGTTATATCTTCTTCTTGGATTGATTCCTTGATCATTATGTAGTGTCCTTCCTTGTCTCTTTTAACATTCTTTAAAGTCAATTTTATCTGATATGAGTATTGCTACTCCAGCTTTCTTTTGATTTCCATCCCCTCACTTTCAGTGTGTATGTGTCCCTAGGTCTGAAGTGGGTCTCTTGTAGACAACATATATATGGGTCTTGTTTTTGTATCCATTCAGCCAGCCTGTGTCTTTTGGTTGGAACATTTAATCCATTCACGTTTAAGGTAATTATCGATATGTATGTTCCTATTACCATTTTCTTAATTGTTATGGGTTTGTTTATTAGGTCCTTTTCTTCTCCTGTGTTTCCCACTTAGAGAAGTTCCTTTAGCATTTGTTGTAGAGCTGGTTTGGTGGTGCTGAATTCTCTTAGCTTTTGCTTGTCTGTAAAGCTTTTGATTTCTCTGTCAAATCTGAATGAGATCCTTGGGGGGTAGAGTAATCTTGGTTGTAGGTTCTTCCCTTTCATCACTTTAAATATATCATGCCACTCCTTTCTAGCCTGTAGAGTTTCTGCTGAGAAATCAGCTGTTAACCTTTTGGGAGTTCCCTTGTATGTTATTTGTCATTTTTCCCTTGATTCTTTCAATAGTTTTTCTTTGTGTTTAATTTTTGTCAATTTGATTACTGTGTGTCTTCACATGTTTCTCCTTGGGTGTATCCTGCCTGGGACTCTCTGCACTTCCTGCACTTGAGTGGCTATTTCCTTTCCCATGTTAGGGAAGTTTTCTACTCTAATCTCTTCAAATATTTTCTCGGGTCGTTTCTTTCTCTCTTCTCCTTCTGGGACCCCTATAATGCGAATGTTGTTGCGTTTAATGTTGTCCCAGAGGTCTCTTAGGCTATCTTCATTTCTTTTCTTTCTTTTTTCTTTATTCTATTCCGTAGCAGTGAATTCCACCATTCTGTCTTCCAGGTCACTTATCCGTTCTTCTGCCTGAGTTATTCTGTTATTGATTCCTTCTAGTGTAGTTTTCATTTGAGTTATTGTGTTGTTCATTTCTGTTTGTTTGTTGTTTAATTCTTCTAGGTCTTTGTTAAACATTTCTTGCATCTTCTCAATCTTTGCCTCCATACTTTTTCCGAGGTCCTGTATCATCTTCACTATCATTATTCTGAATTCTTTTTCTGGAGGATTGCCTATCTCCACTTCATTTAGTTGTTTTTCTGGGGTTTTATCTTGTTCCTTCATCTGGTACATAGCCCTCTGCCTTTTCATCTTGTCTATCTTTCTGTGAATGTGGTTTTTGGTCCACAGGCTGCAGGATTGTAGTTCTTCTTGCTTCTGCTTTCTGCCCTCTGGTGGATCTTGGCTGTCTTCTAAAGTCTCATTTTTCCTTAACACTGCGTGTTCTACGCTTACTTACATCAACCATGTGACTAACTTCACACCTCCTTTAGTCTAATTAAGAGTGGGTATACAAACTCTGGTTACCAAGTTGGTTCCTCTTCTCCATTAATCTAACTAAAAGTACAAATAATATGTATGTGTTTACTAAGCCTGGGGTTTTGAGTTTGATTTCTGTTGAAAGTATGCTGCTTGAGTATGGCTGAATTTCAGCCAACAGAAATAGTTATCTTTCCTCATAATTATACCTGGGGAGAAAATATCTATGCCTGGGGCACATATAAGTAATGTGCTTCCGAATAAAGTGCCTTTTGGAAGAAGGTTTAAACAATGTAACAGGGGCGATCTGCCCAGAGAGCACTGTAAGTCATTTGGAAGCACTTTTGACACTTGGAAGCACTTTTGACACTAAAATGAAGCATAGTGTTATTGCAGGTTAAGTTTACTTCTGTCACCAGCAGCTTCACTCTGCCTCTGTGAAAAAGAAGGTGTTTTCTTCCCAAGGTTGCACACTGACTGGATGAACAAGGAGGGTTACTCTTCAGGTTCTGGTCTTGGATTCCACTTGCTCTTCACCTCAGTTTATCTAGGTCAGGGATTTAGGGAAAGAATTGACAACAGTAGTTCTTCACTTTAGTTGTCTGCTCTTCCCATGCCTGCATGTTCGCACTTCCTTTGCCACCTTGCTCACTCCTTGCATTTTGCAGTGTTAGATGCCCGAGATTCTATCATGTACCTCTCAGGATACAGAGTTGATATGCAATGGAGATCAGGTCTATGTGCTTTGAGTACTATTTTCCTGTTAGGGCCAATCTTAAAGGAATTATATTCCAGAGGGCTGGGGCATGTAGGAATCAATGAGAAAATGGCATCTGAGGTAACTGACAAGCTTATAATAAATATATCCAAGTAGCAGAGATGATATTGGCAGCAAGGCTGATTTCCATCTTCCCTTTTGCCTCTGCTGGGGCTCCTGCGGTTGATAAAGTGAGGTAAGATTATCTTAAATGGTTGATCAAGTAACTCCTTAGGTCCCCTGCCTTTGCTGGGGTCCTTTATAACTAAGATGACCATATATCCTGCTTTACTTGGGACCGTCCCAACATCCTAGTACAATTGTTAGTGTTTCTTTCATTCTTAAAAAGGTCCTAGTTTGCATTGTAAGTCATATAGCCACGTGCTCATGATCATCCAAGTTGTCTGGCACTCAGGTAGAACCAAAGCCCTAGTCTCTTAACTCCTCCCATTCACTGTTGAATGCCTCTGCTGGAAAAGCTTCCAAGCCCCCATTCTCCCCACGTCAGGTCTTTCAACTGCCACTTTTAAGGTACTAAATTGAATCTGAGAGGCAGAGTGGTTGGTTAGTCATTTGTCTCCTCCTTGTCCTCTTATTAGAAGGAAAAACAAACAAACAAATAGGCTAAAACCATTAAGAAAATGCTAGATCCAGAGACTAGTAAGTTACCCCTTCCTTTCTGTATACTTCCTCTTATAGTTCTTGTTCTACTGTTCACTTGCTGTACATTCTTTTTTTTTTTTTTTTTAATTATTAGCACCTTTAATTATTATTTATTTTATTTTTTTTTATTTTTTTTTTTGGCTGTGTTGGGTCTTCGTTTCTGTGCGCGGGCTTCCTCTAGTTGCGGCAAGTGGGGGCCACTCTTCATTGCGGTGCGCGGGCCTCTCACCATCGCGGCCTCTCCCGTTGTGGAGCACAGGCTCCAGACGCGCAGGCTCAGTAGTTGTGGCTCACGGGCCTAGCCACTCCGCGGCATGTGGGATCTTCCCAGACCAGGGCCCGAACCCGTGTCCCCTGCACCAGCAGGCAGACTCTCAACCACTGCACCACCAGGGAAGCCTTGCTGTACATTCTTTTTTCCTTTTTTTCTTTTTAAGTCTTCCTGTGGGTTGACGTTTTTTGCAGAGTTGATTTTAAGGAAAGATGTTTTGACGAATGATTCTCCACTGAGTTGGAGTTTTTTTCCTAAGGTGTTTTTAACCCAAAGTGATATAATATTAAAACCATGCTAAAGGCTTAGTTTTGTGGAGTATCTATCTAGCACCATATACATTTGGAATAAAATTTGGCCCCCTCAAGTGTAGAGGTTGGCCCTGCAAAGAGTTTTCAGGGATTGTAGTTTTTCAGATAATGTGGGCAGTTGGCTGTAGAATATCTTTTGTGTTGTGTAATGTCATCATTAAAGAAGTTTAAGAGATCTGGGCTAGAGTCCTGATTTCACCCTTCTTGTGATCTTAGGCTGCTGATGTTCTCCCTCTGTGGAATCATACAGTTTTATTGCTGGAAAGGACTAACGATCATCTAATTGAAGCCTTTAGTTTTACATATAAGGGCATAAAGGAGCAAAGAGGTAAAGTGATTAGCCCAGTAGCTCACAGCTAGTAAGTAGTACAAGCAAGAATAAAATCTGGGTCTTCTGACCTGGTCCCTCAGTAGGGAAAATTATGAGGTTCTGCATTTATAAAGGACTTACTCAAGTAAGTGGCTTACTTCACCAGTACATTCTGTCTGCAGTTTTATTGTCTCTGAACATGATTGTTTTGATTAAGTTGGTGGTGCCTCATTATTTTGCAGATGAGTAGTAGAGATTTTCCGGGGTGGAGGCAGACTGTCACTGTGGCTGACTCTCCAGTTTTAATTCTTAGCCTGCCTATACTTCCTTACTTTAAAAAGTTTTCCAAAAACATTACTCAGAAGAAGGAATTTTTTGCAAATCCAGATACCCGTCAGAATCTTATTACACAACTTTCTTCATTCTGAATTTCCATTCAAGTCTTATATCTAAATTCCGGTTGTATCTTTCATGTTACTCCTTAAAGCCAAGTGACTAATTGGAGTCTCTGAGGATTGTTGTTTCTTTCTTTATAGGTGTCTTAACCATGTTTGATGGCCTAGTACAGATATCTTATTGCTTGCTGCCGTAGGTGGCTGAAGCATGTTTTGCCTTAGACATACTGGCAAGAAACAACTGAAATTGGCATGTTTGGCAACCAGGTTCAAGCAGCCCTTGATTTTAGTCTCAGAGTTGACCTTTCTGTTTATACCTACTCTTGGGTGGTTATTGTGTACCTTCCTGGAAGGACTAAGCATTGGTGCCTGCTTTGGTTCAATTTTTAGAAATTGCCCAAGAAGAGAAAAGAAAGCTTTATTATGTTGTTACTGTTGCTTATGCAAGAAGTTTTGCAGAAGTTATGCAGGCAATCTTCTTATTTAAAAAAAGGAAAACTTAAAAATCAGAAACTTCTCAGATTGAATGAAGAGCATCTGCTTTAATGAGGAGAGTGTATTGTGCAGGTTAGTTCTCTATGGCAGAAGAAGTGAGACTGGACATGAAGACAGTCTGTGGTCTGGGAGTACCTCAAAATAAATGCATCGTCTGCTATCATAACTTCCCTGTAAATCCTTACTGTTGTTGAGGATCTGTTTTTAGCCCTAGCTCTATTTGAGGATCTTTTGTTCTTTGGTATTTCACGAATTCCGTACTTTACTATTGAGAATTTCCTGTTGAATCATACAAGTTATCAGAGAATGGCACTTAAAAGACAGACTTCCCACTTATTCATAAGTTTTTAAAATGTCATGTATTAATTATGGGAAATTTGGAAAATAGATATTTAAAGAAAGAAGTATCCCACCTACTCAGGATGACCATTTTGGACACCTGGGACATGTTTTATTTAGACTTTTTTGTATTTAAATGTACATATTTTAAAAATAAAATTGGAATTAGGCCATCTCTGCTGTTTTATGTTTTTTTCTTAATATTGACATTTTTTTTCGTATGTCATTGAGTATTTTCAAAAGCAGAGTTTCTCAGCCTCAACACTATTGACATTTTGGGCCGGATAGTTCTTTGTTATAGGGGACTGTCCTGGGCATTGTAGGACATTTTGCAGCATCCCTGGCCTAAGACTATATGTGTATGCCAGTGGCAGCTCCCCGGTTGTGACAACCAAAAATGTCTCCAGAAATTGCTAAATGCTCCCTGGGGTGGGCAAAGTCACCCTGGTTGAGAACCACAATTCTAAAGCAAAAATTCTCAAATTCTTTGGCTTCAGTGAAAAAGACAAATAACATTTTAGTGTTATTGTGAAAGTAGTTTTGACTTAGCAGGCCTCCTGGGGTTCGTGGAACATACTTTGAGAACTGTTCTAAGGTATGATATATTATGGCAGCACTGTATCCTGTCAAGGGCCTACATCAGAATTTAACCAGTTTCCTCTTATTCTATTTATTTTTTGCTTTTATCACAATTCTTGTAACTAAACCTTTGCAAAAACCTTTTTTTTTGCCTGAGAATAAAATCTTAGAAATGGGATTCTGGATCAAAGTTTTTTTATAATTTATAAAATACATTTGATATATATTTGTCCTCTGAGATGGTTGAATTAATTTATTTATACTTGTACCACTGTATTATTAGACTGCATCATGGCTATTGTTGGGCATCATTTAATCTTTGCAATTCAGTCAATATGTGAAGATGGTATTACTTAAAAATTTTTATTATTACTGAAGTTCTCATATAACTGGACTTGATTATTAGTGAGGCTGAATATTTTTGTCTTCAGTTTTAGCCATTTTGTAGTCTTCCTTTAGGCTGATTACAGTGTAACTGATAAGATTGCAGCTTTCTTTGTTAAAATGGTCACATTCTCCTATTACCTTTAGAAATTAATCCCTGGTTACTCTGTTTGTGTTTGAGTGTGTATCAAATCACAACCTCAGGTTTAGAGTCCCCCTCTTAAGGAGGTAGGTAGTAGAGGTGCCTGGTAAACTATTCTCTAAATTTCAGAAGTTTGAGCCCCACCCTTTTGACTTTTGTCACATTTAAGGGGTATCATCTGTGCTACTTAACATTTTTTTTCTAAATTGACTCTTTAAAACAATATTTGAAAGGAAACTTTATATTATTATAATGTCTATGAAACCATGGGTTCAATGTGCTAGGTTTCTTTTTCCTAATACACATTAAAATACATGATTATTAAAATCATTTTACTTTCTGAAATCATTCAGTGGTTTCTGCTTACTACACTTTAGGAAGAACAGGTGCTTTGGAATCAGACATCTTGGATTTGAATCTCACTTTGCCTCTAACTGATGGTGTGCTCTTGGATAGGCGAGTTTACCTCTTTGTGCCTTAGTTTCTTCATTGGCAGAAAGGGATGTTGGAGAAGATGATCTGTTAGGCGTCTTCCAACTCTACTCTGTGATTCTGATGTGTATTCCTTTCTCTATTTCTGCTCAGGAATTAGAGACATTGTCTAGGGATTGGTGTGCTGGCTTAGGATTTAAAGACCCTAGCTCTGTTAAACCCCACTGCTACTAGTCATCTAATTTTAGAGAAACTATTTTATTTCCTAGGGTTCTAACTATCTCTTTAGGGTGTTGCTGCTACTTTAATTTCTGCTTCTCATTTAATGTCAGGTGTTTTCAAGCTAAGAGTCAAGGCTTCCATCATTGAGGCACACCAGTGCCTCACTCTTCACATCCTTAAAATGGGGATAATGTTTCTGCCTTACTTACCTAATTGGACATGTGGAAAAATGAGATAATAGGTAGATGCGTAGAATCAGTTTTCAGGAAAAAGGTACTAGGTAAGAGCAGAGTATTAGCAGAAGTATCACTCCTGTGGCTACTTCTTTAGTGAAGAGCAAAACTTGTGTGATACCACCTCTCCTTATCTCTCCATACCTGCCTGCACTTGCCATTTGATTTTTTTTTTTCGTCCTGATTTAGGAAGTACCGTTGGACCCCAGTTTTGTGACCTTGGGCAAATCATCCAATTTTAACTTATCCATGGGCTAATTGCAGCCTGCACTGAGGCCTGCATTCAGCCTGCAAAAATCAGGTTGCTATCTTCTCTTAAAAAACTGGAAGATCTGGCTGACTTAAGCCTGCACTCTGCCGTGGCAGTAACTGGCTGGAGCTGAGTAGTGGCTTTCCTTTAAAAAGGGTTGTGTAATCTCTAGTCTGCTGTTTAATCTGGCAGGTTTCACTCATTTGCTTTGCTACCTGGCCCCTGTTGTGCTTGAGAGGCTGGATTGTATTGTGGTAAGGAGCACCGTCTCTGGAGACAGATTACCTGGATTCAGATCCCAACTTCCATTCTTGGTAGCTGTGCACCTTCAGGCTATTTAGTTTTTCTGTAGTTTCATCTGGATAATAAGGATAACACTACCTGCTTCATGGGGCTGTTAAGAGGATTTGAAGAGCCACTACATGTAAAACCCTTAGGACAGTCCCTGACCCAGAGTAAATTTTAACTATTGTTGGAGTTCAAATAGCATAATAATTAGCTAACATTTATCTAGCTTGTATTGTGTATCAGGCAGTGGGCCAAGCCCTTCACACAGATCTATCATTAATCCTAACATAACACTATAGAATAGAGAGTTATTTTTTCAGTTTTGCAGATGAGAGGGTACAATTTAGAGAGGTTAAGTAACCTGTCTAAAGGTACATAGCTAGTAAGTGGGTAGCAACACTGACAGTTGAACCTATGTTTTTTTAAATTAACTCATTATAAATTAATTTTTATTGGAGTATACTTGCTTTATAATGTTGTGTTAGTTTCTACTGTAGAGCAAAGCTAAGCCTGTGGTTTTGAATGCTATGCTGTGCTGCTTCACACTACATCCATCTCTAAAGTAGGTTTAATTGCAGAATTGGCATGCTTGGGTAAACAGAGATTAGTGCTCTTAATGTTTTTGTAAGTGATTTGAGGAGAGAATGCATATAAATAGCCCCAATTTATATATGACATTAGTTCCTTCAAGTAGTGGAATGCCAAACCAATGGAAATAAACTGCAGGCAACTCTTTGGGTGGAATGAGTGAGCAGAAGAGTGGTAACTGAATTTCAGGGTAGGTAAGTATAAAACAATACATAAAGAAAAGTAACAGACTACTTGTAGAACGATGTGCCCCAAGATATTCAGTAAGGACTTGAGAATCATTTTAGTCTATTACTTGAAGGTAGAAATGGCCAACAAATATTTCATATCCATTAGGATAGCTATTATCAAAAAACCAAAAAATCAAAAACAAAATAACAAGTGTTGATGAGACGTGGAAAATTGGAACCCTGTGCATTGCTGGTGGGAATGTAAAATGATACAGCTGCTGTGGAAAACAGTATGGCAGTTCCTCAGAAAATTAAACATAGAATATTACCATACAGGAATTTCATTTTTGGGTATATACCCAAAAGAATTGAAAGCAGGAACTTGAACAGGTATCTGTACAGCCATGTTCATAATAGCACTACTCACAATTGCCAAAAAAGTGGGAGCAATCTAAATGTCTGTCAACAGATTAATTGATAAAATGTGGAATATACATCCAAAAGAGTATTATTCAGCCTTAAAAAGGAATGAAATTCGGGACTTCCCTGGTGGTCCAATGGTTAAGAATCTGCCTTCCAATGCAGGGGACGTGGGTTTGATCCCTGGTCAAGGAACTAAGATCCCACATGCCACGGGGCAGCTAAGCAGCGCACTCTAGAGCCCACACGCCACAACTAGAGAGAAGCCCATGCACCACAACAAAGATCCCGCGTGCTGCAACTAAGACCCTGTGCAGCCAAATAAATTAATTAATTAAAAAAAAAATCCAGTCTTTTTTTTTTTTTTTAATTTATTTATGGCTGTGTTGGGTCTTCGTTTCTGCCTGAGGGCTTTCTCTAGTTGCGGCAAGCGGGGGCCACTCCTCATCGCGGTGCGCGGGCCTCTCACTATCACGGCCTCTCTTGTTGCGGAGCACAGGCTCCAGACGCGCAGGCTCAGTAGTTGTGGCTCACGGGCCCAGCTGCTCTGCGGCATGTGGGATCTTCCCAGACCAGGGCTCGAACCCATGTCCCCTGCACCGGCGGGCAGACTCTCAACCACTGCGCCACCAGGGAAGCCCAAAATCCAGTCTTTTTAAAAAAAAAAAAAAGGAATGAAATTCTGGTACATGCAACAACATGGATAAACCTTGAAGACATTATGCTAAATGAAATAAGCCAGTCATAAAAGAACAAATAGTGTATGAGTCCATTCATATGAGGTACCTAGAGTAGTCAAATTCATAGAGACGGAAATGGTGTCTCTAGAGGTTGAATGGTGGTTGCCAGGGGAGGGGGGAGGCGGGAATGAACAGCTGATATTTAATGGATATGGAATTTCAGTTTGGGAAGATGAAAAGTTCTGGATGGGTGGTGCTTTTCTTCCCTGGGTAAAGCTGTGAAACATCCTCACTTGGAATTGTAAGTAGTGTCCTGGCCTCTTGCACTTTGGTAGAGAGGATACACCTTGGTTTTAGGCTCCAGGCCTAGCTTCTTAGATTGTTAGCAAGTCGTTTTGTCTCTCTGATCCTCATCTGGAAAAAGGGTTATATAATCCTTACCTCGCAAGTGAAGATATATGGGAATAAACTTTTATACAAAAGTTAATTATTTTCAACTTTGGGGAACTAACAAAAGACTGACTTCTCATACACTGATGCAGCTGGGCTGTATGGCACATAGGCTGCACCTCTATATCTCCATGCTTCCTCTAGAGCTCAAGGAGAGGTGTGGTTGTCACAAAGAGAGGTTTGGCTCCGCAGAGTGGCGATTACACACACGGAGAAGAAGGAATAAATAGGCTGAGAAGAAAACCAGGCTGCGTGATTTCCTTGAAATCTTTGCAGGTTAAAAAAATAAACAAAACTGCAGCAGTATAAAAGGGCATTAAGTAAAATTGCTATCCCCAAGAGTAACTTCTGTTAACCATTTTACATTTGCCCTTCCATGTACAAATTTGTGTATTCTTTTGTTTTATTAAAATACATCATGCTGTTCATACTCTTACGCCACCTAAAACAAGAGTTTGGAAGATTGGGACAAATTCATGGATGATACTTAAGAGAAAGTAGGATGTTTTAAGGAGTGTATATACCTAATAAATGACACACTGGGCTAAGTGCTTTTATATTTATTATCTCACCCAAACATAACAACCCTGGGAGATAGTTGGCATTTTTCTTCATTTTACAGTCATAAAATTGAAGCTAGAGTAGTAGAATAACTCACCCAGGACACATGGGTGGTGAAACCAGGATTTGAATCCAGACACTTTTATTCGAAAGCTTGCACTTCCTGTACCACCTTTGCTGCCTACAAAGATGGAACCCTAAACCCTGAATGTAATCCCACTGTGTCATTTTTTAAAAGAAAATGTTTTGAATAGTTAACACAGTCACTAACACTGCATCTTAGTGATTATGCCATATCAGAAGAGACAGAGCTGCCTCATGCTTTTTTTTTGCCTGCATAATACATAGTATATATATGAACAGTAAACTTTTTGCATTTTTAAAATTGTGGTAAAATATATATAATACAAAATTTACCATTTTATTTTACTTTTTATTTTTTGGCCCTGCCACGCAGCTTGTGTGATCTCAGTTCCCCGACCAGGGATTGAACCCGGGCCACCCTGAATCCTCACCACTAGGCCACCACGGAACTCCTTTTTTTTTTTTTTTTTTTTTTTTTTAATTTACCATTTTAGCCATTTTTAAGTGTACTGTTCAGTAGCATTAAGTACATTGACATTGTTGTACAACCATCACCACCATCCATCTCCAGAACTTTTTCATTTTGCAGAACTGAAACTCTGTACCCATTAAACAACAGCTCTCCATTGTTCCTCCGCCAGCCCCTGGCCACCACCATTTCTACTTTATGTCTCTATGAATTTGACTACTCTAGGTGCTTCATATAAGTGGAATCATACAGTTTTTGTCCTTTTGTGTTTGGCTTATTTCACTGAACACTATTTAATGAGACTTAGTTTGATGGACATGTAAATGTCTTTTGCTCTGCAAACAATGTTGTGCTGCAGGAGCATTTGATCCCGAGTTTCAGAGTGCTCTCTCAGATCTGTCCTGTGCTTGGCTGACTTTGAGGAAACCCAAAGCAAATTCTTTCCTTCTGTGCCTCAGCTTTTCTGGACTTCTCTTATTTTAACAAGAATGTTAAATAATTTCTTTTGTTAACAGCACGGTGTGAGAGCTTGCAGACTTTCTGCTTATAGCTCACAACCCACTGGAAAAGAGAAATATTTAAATATAAAGTCTTCCTGTAACTACAGAGCTGCTGCCACAATGTGATTATAGTACATTTTAGGATGAATTGGTGAGTTTGATACAGAATTAAATCAACCCAAGATGACCAGCATAAGTAGTTGTATTCTCTTGGGATTCTCAACTGGGTTGAAGCTAAGCAGTGGTTTGTGAGGAAACCAGGCTTAGAAGGCGTGGCCTCTCCTTGTCCCTTGCCTGGCACTGGCACGAAGCAGAAAGGCCTTGCCTTCCTAAGAGGTCCTGGTGCTCCCCCTGAAGTGTCTGAGAGGCTGGGGCCAACCCCACAAGCACCCAACTGCTCCCAGACTCACGGAGCTGGCTTAAAGGATCATACTCTTCACTTGGATTGTTTGCAGGTCAGACAGTCTCTCTCTGTGGGACTCTACAATACATCTTTGGTTTTTTGAACTGACCGCGTGACTCACAGAGACAGAACTGTAGAGCTTTTTTCATGTTCTAAACTGATTTATCCTTGCTTCACCAGCCCTCCTTTGCTTTGTGGGGTCAGAGTTTTGGGCACAGCTGTTCTGCTCTCTCTACTGGCTTAAAAGCAGCCCAGCAATTTCAGATTATGCCTCAGTTTGCACCATTTGTGTTTTTTGACAACACATGGTTGAAAAGTGTCATCTTTACACAGGGCTCTTAATACCTTGCCTAAGGAAATGGGGGTGGGAGGAGCATGTGCACCTTACATCTTCTGACACTGACCTTGAGGGCAAAGCAGAGGAAGCAGGCCCTGCCATAACTATAGTTTCTGCCTCAGTGATTCCAATCTTCTGTGGACTTGGGCTGTCACTCATCATTTTAGGTACTAAGGACACATCATTTTATTGTATTTTTTAATTAATTTATTTATTCATTTATTTAATTTTTGGCTGCATTGGGTCTTTGCTGCTGCACATGGGCTTTCTTTAGCTCCTGAGAGCAGGGGCTACTCTTTGTTGTGGTGCACGGGCTTCTCATTGTGGTGGCTTCTCTTGTTGCGGAGCACGGGCTCCAGGTGCGTGGGCTTCAGTAGTTGTGGCACACAGGCTTCAGTAGTTGTGGCTCACGGGCTCTAGAGCACAGGCTCAGTAGTTGTGGCGCACGAGCTTAGTTTCTCCGGGGCATGTGGGATCTTCCCGGAGCAGGGCTCGAACCTGTGTCCCCTGCATTAGCAGGTGGATTCTTAACCATTGTGCCACCAGGGAAGCCCCAGGACACATTTTAAATGATCCCAAGGCACTCTACAAATAACCATTCATTTAAAATCATAAAGAATTTATTTGGCAAAATTAAATCTAGAATGAGTATTAAAGATAATGCTGTCTGGGTGATAGGGGAAGATCCTTTGGCTGAGAATGGTTATGACTTTAAGTGCATAGGTATAGATATTCTGTTTTCTTTTTTATTGAATTTTTTTTTTTTTTTAAGCTGCCGCAGTTCAAGAGAGGTTGTACTGCCTGCATAGGTCTTAATGAACAAACACAGAGGTGCCCTCAGTTATATTTCTTTGCTATGGGTATCCCAGCACATCCTGGAGAGTCTTATTTTCTTTTTCTATCATGAACATTAAAAAAATATATATTTTTTTATTTTATGGAAATGTGCAGGCATATACAAAAATGTAGTGTACCCATCTACAGCAATTATCAACATTTTATTAATCACCTATCCCCCTACTTTTTTTTTTTTGGAATATTTTAAAGGAAATTACAGATGTTCGCCATTTCACCCACTTCAGAATGCATCCCTAACTGATAAGAACTTTTTTCTTTTTTAACATGACCACAATACTGTACTATATCTCATAGATGTAATAATGTCATGAAATATTTAAACATAAAGAAGTATCAATCAGATTTGACAAAGTGTTGACAGTTTGTTAAATTTTCTTCCAATCTGTTTTTTTTAAAAAGAAATAAAACTTTACAGGTACATTTGTAATCCCCTTTTGTTATTTGTGTGTTTATTCATAAATAACATGGTATTGTTTTGCATATTTAAAACTATATACTTAATGTTTTCCTTTATATATCCTTCTGAAACTTGTTTTTATTACTTAATACTAGGTTTTCAAGATGTAGTCATTTCAGTACACGTATCTGTAGCTCATTTTAAATGCTGTATAGTGTTCCATTGTGCTTAGATTTCATTCGTGTTTGTATTCCAATCGGTTTTATCAGTTTATATATTGATGGATATTTATGTTATCTACCTTTTTTTTTGCTATTATGAACAATGAGGCAGTGAACATTCTTTTGTACATTTCTTTGTGCCATTTTGTAAGAAGGTATCTAAATTATAATTTACATTTCCCTGATTACTACAGAAGTTGAGATCCTCTATAATCTGTTGGCCATTTGGTTTTCCTCTTCTGTGAGTTGTCATATTTGCCTCTTTTCCTAGTTGTTTTCAAAGTTGATTTGTAAGAATTCTTTGTATGTTCTTTATAATAAGCCGTTATCAGTTTTGTGCATTGCTAGAATCTTTATAATTTCAGGCAAGCCTTTCCTGGTCCCTGTCCCTGCTCCCTCCGTTTACTCCTGTTAAGTTGGTTTCTGTTTTTATTCCTGTGGTCCTTTGTTTTATTCTTACCTACTCATTTTTGAGTTGTGCTACCAAGGCAGAGAATCCCTTCAGTTGTCCATCAGGTGAATTTGCTTTGTCTGTTATGGTTTATTTTTCATTCTATAAGGCAAGCAATCCAGAGTAGTGGTTAAGAGAGTGGGGAGTCTTAACTGCTTGCTTTTGAATCTTGGCTCAACCACTTTACTTACTGTTGTGACCTTGGCAGATTACTTAACTCTCTTGTACTTGACTTTATAATCTATAAAACCCATGAGAGTAGAGCTGTTATGATCCCAGTTTTGTATTTGATGAAACTCAGGCTCAGGGAGATTAGATTAGAAACATGAGTAAGTTGAAGAAACATGTGGGCCTCTTTATCTTTTAATTTTTCACTTTTGATAGAGACATGGGCACAGAGAAATATTTCTCTAAATATAAGATATAAAGTAGCAAAAACAGTGCCAAGTCCCTGACCTGTGGTCTCAAGTGCTGGGGAAAAACAGTAAGAGTAGAGACTATGTAGAACTAAAGTGCCCATGACCTGTCTAAATCTATTAATAGGGAGGAAAACCCCTTTATGCCATTTTTCATTAAAATAAAACAAAAAAAAACCAAAGCTTATTTTCATGACCTTAACTTATAAGAGACATAGAATTTAAATAACCATCCCAGGCCAGAGAACTCATAGTTGAATTAGGCAAATCATAAACACAGAACATTGTGGGCCATACTTAAGGGATCATTCCCTTAAGGGTAGACAGTGAAATACTTTGGAGGAGGACACAGAACTTGATTTTGACGGACAATGGAAGGAAGAAGGATCTCAAGAAACAAAGGAACTCAAGGAATGAAGGCAACTTCTTTCTAGGAGAGGGAGAATAAGTATGATTTGGCTACTATGTTTTCTACTGATTTTTTTTCCTACTAAAAGAGGAAATATGTTTATGGCAAAATGTCAAGTAGTAAAGGAAGGTATAAAGTAAAAATTAAAACATAAAATTTTCCAATGGTATATACCCAAAGGAACTGAAAGTAGGGACTTGAACAGATATTTGTACATCCATATGCTCTTAGCAACGTTATTCACAATAGCCAAAAGATGGAAACAACCTAAATGTCCATAGATGGATGAATGGACTAAAAAAAATAACAGTATGTATGTAATGAAATATTACTCAGCCTTACAAAGAATGAAATTCTGATACGTGCTACAATATGGATGAACCTTGAAGACATTACGCTAAGTAAATAAGCAGACACAAAAGGACAAATGTATGATTCCACTTATATGGGAGTACCTAGAGTAATCAAATTCATAGAGGCAGAAAGTAGAATGGTCGTTACTGAGCACTGGGGAGAGTTATTGTTTATTGGGTACAGAGTTTCAGTTTGGGATGATGTAAAAGTTCTGGAGATGGATAACAACACTGCAGATATACTTAACGCCACTGAATTGTATGCTTATAAATGGTTAAAATGGTGCATTTTCTGCTATATATGTTTTACTACAATGTAAAGTCTCCAAACAATTCTAGCCTAGAGGTGGTGTCCACTAAAAACTTCTTTTGTAGCCATCTAGATATGCAAGTACAAGCATAGATATGCAAGCATAAGCATATTCATTCAATGTCTACTCTTTGGGACATTCATTTAGGTGCTGGGAATTCTGCAGTGAACAAAACTGACAAGGTTCCTGCTGTATTGGAGCTTTTTAAAAATTTGTTTTACACAAATGGATGTTGGTATGCATACTGTTTTACACCTCGTTTTTTCCCCTAATAAAGACCTTTGGTCATCTTTCTGAGTTAGTTCTTACAGATCTACTGATTGAGTGGTTGCATGGTGTGCCCTTGTTATGGATGTGATATAATTTGTGGCTATTATATTGAATGGAGGAGGGGAGGCAGAGGTATAGAGCTTATGATGGCTTGCTGCCCATGTTTGCTCCTGTTGTAAGTTAAATTTTTTTTTTTTTTTTTTTTTAATGAGGATCTTGAATCAGATGCGTATGTTTGATTGATTGATTGATTGATTTTGGCTGTGTTGGGTCTTCGTTTCTGTGTGAGGGCTTTCTCCAGTTGCGGCAAGCGGGGGCCACTCTTCATCGCGATGCGTGGGCCTCTCTCGTTGCGGAGCACAGGCTCCAGACGCGCAGGCTCAGCAGTTGTGGCTCACGGGCCCAGCCGCTCTGCGGCATGTGGGATCTTCCCAGGCCAGGGCTCGAACCCGTGTCCCCTGCATTAGCAGGCAGATTCTCAACCACTGCGCCACCAGGGAAGCCCGTAAGTTAAATTTTTATTCGGAATATAATATAGGTTTGTTGTAAAGAGTCAAGCAGTGCCAAATCTATAAAGTAAAAGTAAAAACCCTCTTAATCTGTCCTCAACCTCTCTTTTAATCCTGTTCCCTGGAAGTAGTAACCACTGTTTACAGTCCATTGTTCATCCTTCCAGATGTGTATAATGCATTTGCAAATGTAAAGAATATGTAGAACATGTATCTTCTCATTCTCCAGGAGCTGGCTCATGCAGTATAATATTGCTCATTCAACTCAGACTATTGAGAATTATGCAGAGGAAAGAGCTGGACTGAGCTTCATGAGAGCCAAGTTCTGTCTTGATCCTGCTACTGTGACAGGCAATTCCTCCTCAGTTGTCATTTGTCTGGTGTCCCATAGTCAGCGAGATCACATCAAGGAGACTGCTTTGGAAACTTTTATGCTATAAATACTAGCATATTTAGAGTTCTTTGATTGCAAGCAGTAGAAACCAACTCAGGTTCTGTTAGACCAAAAAAAGGTGGGGGACATTAGTGGAAGGATTTTAGGTAGCAAGTGAAGAAATATTTAAACAACTGGGTCTCTGGAAATTCAGAAATTTCTCTGTATCTGTTCAAGATGTAATTTCTGGGGAAAAGTGAGTGGCTTAGAGGCCATGTGTCTACTGATGGTTAAGGGGGTAGAGTTCTGGGTTTATGTGTCCCATCGGAATCTCACAGAGTTGAGGAGATGCAGTTTTGGAAAGTATGGGATTCAGGCTGGCAAAACCAAATGTCAGCCTTGAAATGTCAGCTCTTTTAACTCTAGATTCTTACTTGCCTCTCAAGGAGGAGATGATCGCCGGGTTCTACTATGGCACATGGAACAAGCTATCCACTCCAGAGTTAAGCCCATACAGCTGAAAGGAGAGCATCATTCCAACATTTTTTGCCTGGCTTTCAACAGTGGGAACACCAAAGTATTCTCTGGAGGTGAGAAGAAGGAGATTTCCCCTTGGGAAATTGTGGCTGGGATTTCAGATAAAGGAGTGCTAAAATTATTCCTTAATTTTCCTTCCTTTATCTCATTGAGTTGTGGAATTACTGGTTTCCCATAGCTTGTCTTCTCTGCATTACAGCAGTTTAGACACATGTATTAGACTAATGTCTGTCTGTCCTTTCTCTCCTTTGCTCTTGTTCTTTCTCTCTTTCTTTTTTGGTAGAAAACTTTTCACGTTGCAGTCTGGTACACAGAAACATGTTAGAAAGAGTACTTAACCTTAGTATGTGTGGTACACTCTGGTTTTTTTTTTTTTTCTATTCTATTCTGTTTTGTTTTTAAAGATTTTAAAGGTTGTGACTCAAATTGATGTATGACCCATGGGTGGCTCCAGTTTGAAAAAACGTTGTGTTGGGGTATAATTGGAATGGCTTTTGCTCAAGCCAGCCTCTTGATGATGGCGTCCATCAATCACACTCCTTTCTGACCACTACGTTTCTAGCCCTGACCTCTCTTCTGCACTGCAGATTTCCCCACCAAATATTTACCTTTGTTTTCCAAAAGTAATTTAAATCCAGCAGATCTAAAACTAAGATTATTAGTCCTTCTCCCCTGCACAAATATTTCCTCTTGTTTCCTGGTTTCCCTTTCTCGGTTATTATCACCATTCAACTAATTATGTAAGTTGTTAGGTTTAACTTTTAAGAAACTGCTGACATTGGAGCATTTTCAGCTTACAAAAATGACAATTTCATGTGGTTCAGTCTAATAGAAATCTCAAAGTCAGCCTCAGACCTGCCTTTCTTTGATTTTCACATCTTGTAAGTCACCAACTACACTGTCAGATCTATTTTGAAAGCCTCATATCCATCCTTTAGTTTCTGCTCTCTTGCTATACCCACTGCTCTGATTCAGGTCCTCATCTTTGGCCTGGACTACTGCAGTGTCCTGCTGTGATTTCTGCTACCGGTATCTAACTCTCCTTATTCATTGCTTATATGAGTTTTCTTCAACCATGTGAACCTTTGACCCTACATGTCCATCCACAGGATAAAGCCTAAATCCAGTCTACCTATCAGGCCTCATCTTCCTCCCCTGCATCTTGTGCTCTAGTTCACTAAATCACTTGTCATCTTAAGTGCCCTGTGCCTTTTGCCCATACTGTTCCTCCATAGGCCATGATTAATTGTCCAGACCCCACCAATTCCCATAAGTCTTCCATCGGTAAGAGTTTTGAGTTATTTGAGTTTCTATTCAAGTGTCTCCTTCCCCATAAAAATATTCCCACTTTGTGCCATGTACTTTCACCCTGCTCATAAAGGACACAATTGTTCCTTTATTTGTGTCTCCATTGTAGAGCATATCGCTACAATAAGATAACCCGTCTTGTCAACTATTAGTTGTTTGTGCAGGTGGACTGTGAATTCCTCAATCTTATTCATTCCTCTCGTATCCTCAGCACCTCACACTGTGCCTGTTACCTAAAAGGCATTAGTATGGGTTTGATTTACTTGGTATGAACCCACAATAGAGTTACAGTGAGGACTTTAAGATGACCTGGCCACATCTCTACTGCTTATGCTTTTAGCATAGAGTGGGAAATTTTTTTACTGTCTTCATTTTGGGATTTTTATTTTTTGGCTATATAAACCATTTGAAGGCAGGACTACACATATCATGGATGCAGTATTTTTAGATTCCTTGAGAAATGCAAGAGAAAAAAATTGTGGATAAAAACTTTCCCATTATTTAGGATCACACTATCATTAGATTTTAATGCTGTAAAAGATGATCAGGGTATGAATAGTAGCAAACGTTTGTTGGGGGCTTAGTCCTACTCCAAATGCTTTTATATTCTTGTCTTCACGATAACTCTATGAAGTAGATACAATTGTTATTCCTATTTTACTGAGACATAGAAAAGTTACAGATATTTTTCCAGGTCTCACAGTTAATGAATGTTTTGTTTAAAAAAAAAAAAAAAAAAAAGCTAGCTTGGATGAATGGATTGATTTGCCCATGATCATTTATTCTTTTCCTGAATAGCTACAGTTTTTTGTTTTTTTTAATCATCCACTGGATAATGCATTTTGGAAACTGTTATTATGTTATATCTACATGCTATTATGCTTTTTCAAATTCTCTATAAGAATATCCTATCCTTCTTCATTATTTTTATAAACCTTTTTCTAATTAACACTCCTAATTTGTAAATATTAACATTGACTTTGTTCATTTGTTTTCCCTGAAATCTTTAAAATACTGAATTGTAATATGAACAGGATCACTTTGCAGGAATTACCAAATGTCTGCCTTTTCCCTTGCAGGAAATGATGAGCAGGTTATCCTCCATGATGTTGAAAGGTAAATAGATTGTTGGTTTATGAAGGTAATTAACTCCATCTTTCGTATGAAGAAAGGCAGGTATGTCTTTAGACCGAAATAGTTCTTGTTTTTTGAAGAAAATAACATGAAATCAACTGTCCTTTGCTGAAAAAGATTTCTGTAATAGTTTTGAAATAAAATTTTGATTTAAAAAAGATTTACAAAGTTGATATAAAATTATAGTTTTCAGGTAAAAATTTAAAGGGAGAGGTTGGAAGGGAAGGAAACATAATATTTAACCCTCACAATAATTTTATGAGGCAATACTATTATGATCTCAATTAGGAAACTGAGGCATAGAGATATTAGGTAACTTAAGGTCAAGTGATGTTAGGATCTGAATGTAGACAGCCTGGCTTTGGAGCCATGCTTTTACTCACCATGCCAAACTGCCAGGAATCCCTTTTCTACCCCTGCTGGCATCAGGGCTGCTTTAAAGCTTTCCCTCACTTTTTGGAAATCCAGCACCACCCCCAAGACTGTACACAAGCAGATGCATTCTGTAGTAAGTGAAAACATGAAACTCATCAGTTGAGTCACTTTTTTGGGGGTGGGGATGTTAGTTCCCCGAACAGGGATTGAACCCGGGCTCCAGCAGTGAAAAGCGCTGAGTCCTAACCACTGGACCTCCAGGGAATTGCCTTGAGTCACTTTTAAATATGCTTATTTAGTGCAAAAAACAAACTTGTCATGAAGTCTTATCTCTTTAGTAATACTTTTTTTTTTTAACCTGGAAGTTGAATACCTACTTTTTAGTAAATGTAATATCCTTTGGGTTTAGCTAGGTTGACTTTCTCCTGGAAATGAAAGAGAACTCCATTCTAGGAACTAGAGGGCTTTAACTCTGCACTACTTTTGTGTGTATGTGTGTGCCTGTGTGCCTCTCTCTGCTCTCTGTCTCTCAGCAGTGAGACCTTAGATGTGTTTGCTCATGAAGATGCGGTGTATGGCTTGTCAGTGAGCCCAGTGAATGACAACATTTTTGCCAGCTCCTCAGATGATGGCCGGGTTCTCATCTGGGACATCCGGGAATCTCCCCATGGAGGTAGGGTCACTGTGCAAAAGGTGGTTGGACTGTGTTGAAGAGTTTGATGTCAGGTTCATAGCAGATCCAGTCTATGACTTGAGTAGCCTGGGTAGAAGTGCCATAAAGGGAGAGGAGACTCACATGGGGACATAAATGTATCTCTGGAGGTCCCACCTTGCCCCTGAGTAGTCAGAAGTGAGGCACCTTTGCCAGTCCTCCTCCAATCACTTGTGAATCTCCACAGACCTTTGCACCTGGAGTAAACACCACAGTATCTTGCTGTGTAGTAGCCCCAAGGAACAGAACATGTGGTGCCTCATTTGTGGAGAGTAGCCACCAAGCGCCAGCTTTGTGCATGGTGCTGACATGCACATATTCTTGGTTATTTACAGAGAATGGGGGTGTTGTGCACTTCGTTACATCCTAGATCCAGGGTTGTTATTTTGCTGAAAGAACCACAGAACCTCACCTTCACTGTGCGTAGGAACTTAAAATGATAGCAGGTACCCTCTGTTTAAGGGGGATTGTCTGGGTGAGTTCCTCTTCCAAATGTGTTCTTTGGGTCTCTGAAATGTAAAATGAAGAATTTGTCTTGTTGAATTTCTCTGAAGTTCTTCAGGAAATGCGTCTTTTCAGCTCATTTCCTGCAGAGAGACTTCTGTCACTCTACCTTCAAAGGCTCTTTCCTCCAGCATACCCTGAGTGCTACCCCCAGCCCCACTCTTGGTGCAGCTTTGTCATGACCATACCTATGTACATAGAGTTACTATCTTGCCTACCTTGTCTGGCAGACTCTGAGTCTTTTTATTCTTCTATAGTCTGAGCATTTAATATGCTGGTCTGTGCTCATTATTGAGGTTCAGGCTATAAGAGAAGTTTGTTCTCAGAGTCAGGCAGGCATGGTAGCCAAAAGCAGCAGCTATGGTTGAGTGAAATGGTTTGCTTGGTTCATGGACTTCTCCTTTGTCTGAACTGCCTCGTGGCTGAGATTATTGAGCACTCCCTGTGCCCAGAGGCCCGTGAAGTATCACATATGGAAATCATAGACTGAGGAGTGCTTTCTGTCTATTGCTTCTAAACAACTTCCATAGGAGTATGTCCCCCACAGGCAGCAAAGTGATTCCTTCCTCACCTGGAGCCAGCTAGTATATGCAAGAGGCTGCAGGGTTTCTAGGTGAAGTTGATTAGAAACTGGCTGGATGCAAGAGAAGTTCAAGTACTAGATGCCTTTATTTTTTTTTTAAGTATTCCAACATTGGAAATGAAATCTTAAAATTCTAGACCGAGGCTATTTTCTTTTCAATTTAGGGAGCAATATTACCAGAAGGAAAAACTGCACTATTGTTTTATTTTGTCTTCATTAAATCTTTGTGTAGTTTTAAAACTTTCAACTTCTAAAGCTAGTAAATTTGGATTCAGGTATAATAATCCTACCAGTAATTGACTGTGAATTTTTTTAACTCATGAGGAATTCAGTTTTACTTACTGTAAAACAGCTTAACTTCCCATTTACAGTGACCATTTCTGTTTTGTTACAGGATCTGAATAGGTACTATGTTTATTTCTCGGCATTATAGCTTAAAATTTGTGTATATGTGTTTAAGTTGCTGTTTGCAGACTTTCTGGTGCAGAAGATGTGTGCCAGGACTTGTGGGGACCTTGTGAATAAGCGTGGCTACTGGAATGATGTACTACACTGGCTTCCAGCCCACTGGGGTGATTGTTAACGACTGTGCTCCTCTTGCTTTCACATTCCTGCTTGTCTGCCTGCCACAGGCCCAGGAGTGCCTGAAGTGGACTGATCAGAATTTCTCTCTTCACAGAGCCCTTCTGCCTGGCCAACTACCCATCAGCCTTTCACAGTGTCATGTTCAACCCTGTGGAGCCCAGGTTATTGGCCACAGCCAATTCAAAGGAAGGAGTGGGACTCTGGGATATTCGAAAACCTCAGAGGTGAGCCCCCTTTACTCAGAAGTTGTTAAAACTTTCCCCTGACTCAACTCGCAGGTAATGTCATCAGTCAGCAACAGTCTTGAGAACCTGATTGGCAGTTGATCTCAGTTGGACATCTCCCAACATATCCCAGTGTCTCTGAAGCCAGGGAGACCCTATTTCCAAGGGGCAGGCAGTGTGAGATACCCACACTCCTTGCTAAGGAGGAATCATAAATTATAATCTGGACTCTAGACAGCATCAGTTCTAGGCAAACTTTGCAATGGCAGAGCTCTCTTCAGCACTACCTTCTAACTTTAGGTCCAGGGTTCCCCAAATGCATGGGAGGCCTTCTGGGGGAGTGATGGTGATTTGTTAAACGCATTGCCCCTGAACTGGGGATTCTTAACCCTGGGCTGAAGGGGATGTGAGCTTCAGGAAGACTGTGAACCCCCAAACTGCATGGAAATTATATTGTGTATTCATCTAAGTATGTTTTTCTGAGAAGGGAGTTTAGCTTTTTTCACTTTCACAAAAGGACGAGTGACTACAACAATAAAGGTTAAGAGCCACTGCACTACAGTGTTAGGGACCTAATGTGTTCCCCTTCTGTTTGCATTATTAAAGAGTACACTTAGGACAATTCTGAGCTGATGGGCCGAATCACTCATGGGGGAATTTCAGACGTCATTAAGAGAAGTATGTGGATGGAGCAAGTAGGAGCCTCTTTCATGTTCCTTAAATCCCATGGGGGAGAGATGACCTTTTATGGCATCTGTACATGAAGCCCAACCTTGCTTTATGAAAGATTTGCATGCATTGCTAGCTCCTCTGAAAATTCTACATGGAGGTAACTTCCCACTTTAAGGTACTATTGCAGAAGAGTATCATGGAAAGTAAGCGAAGTTATGACTTATTTCATGGGCCTCGGATGAAAGGGGCAATTGAGTACAGAGGATTCTCTTCCTTGGTGATTTTTTGTTCTAGCTAATTCTCTCCATGGGGCAGTCTGATGAGGTTGGATCTGTGGCAGTTCTGTGTAGCCCAGAAGGGGATCCCTGGTGTTGAGCAGGGCTCCCTGAGGCTCCATAGGGCAGCAGAGATTTCTCCTGCTCTCTGTTGCCTGTGCACCTGGCTCTTCCTTTTCCATGTGGCTGAAATGCGTGTAGTAGCCAGACCCCTGCTGTGCCTTTACGCTGCGTGCTGAGGGAGGCTTGTTCTCTGCCAGGAAGACAATCTCCTGTGTTCGGCTGTAGCCTCCTCTGCCACTTTGGGCTCTCCAGGAACAACTGTTCTGCCTTGTCCTTATCACAAAAGGCAGAATTTGGACTAAAGATGCCAGCTTTCTCCCAACCTGCTGTCTCCCATACTGAGAATGAATAGCTGGCAACTGGAGTGAGCCCTGAGCTGTTCATCGCCAGTGGAAAGCTTGAGTAGTTCATGATGTCAGCAGTGTCTTGAGAGAAGAGGGGGATTGAACGTTTACGCTTCTCCCGATTTTCCTCTACCAGCTTCCTACTGTGCATTATATTTGGGCCCTCCTCCCCTTTCTACTTGTCTCCTCACTAAACGTGGCTTCTTTCTTTTTAAAAAATTCTAAGTGAGATTTCTGCTTTACTTTTATAGTAACATTTATTAGATTTAAGGTCTATATCCAGAAAAGTGTAATGAAAAGAAAAAAAAGATAGAAAAAGAAAATCCCATCTCAAGATTATCTCTGTTGCTTGTATGTTTTTTAAATGTTTTACATCAATACAGTACTTCTCTTTCCTGGTCTCTAGTCACTATCTCCAAAGGTAACTACAGTGAACAGTTTCTTATGTATCTGTCCAGAACATAACTTAATGCGTGTAACTCGTGTAAAGAATGTATATCCTTAAAAGAATTTAGACTAAAGGAACCACATAATAATACCACTGTGCTCAGCTTCTTTTTTCAATTAATAATATGTCTTGGAGCTTTTTTCATATAAACACTTGCAAATCTAGCACATTCTGTTAATGGCTACATGGTATTCCATTCATATCATGTACCCAACAACCAGACTTCTTGTTTCCTGTTTGGGCCATTATAAACTATGCTTCACTGACCCTGGTCACACATCTATCTTGGCCTACCTTTGCAGAAATGTCTAGGTAATTGCTGCATCAAACAAAGAGTGTATGTTTTTACATTTTTTATAAAAATTGTCAAATTTTCCCACGACCACAAAAGGCTGCACTGATTTACAAACTTACCAACTATGCATGAGACTACATGCATCTCCAGACCGTCATGAACACTTAAACTGTTGCAAGTCTTATGGGGGAAAAATACCTTCTTGTTTTGATTACTTCTTCATTTATGGGTGAGGTTATGTGGTTTCTTTGGTAACCTATAGTTTTCAAAGCCCATGTGGGAGAAAAGTCATCTAGTAAAGCTGATTGGCAATCTTGACTGATTCCTTTTTTGGAATAAAAGGAGGAGCACAGTGCTGTGGAGACCAGGATGTTTTTACCTGTTTCTTTCAACTTTTCTAAGGTTTTATGGATATGAGACAGAAAACGGGTATGAAATATTCTTGAGGTCCTGTTCTTCACATCCACTAGTGTTTGGGGATTAAAGTGCAGATCTTTACTGTTTGAATTTTCTCAGTGCAAGTTGGTGTGGGGAAAAAGAGACAGCCCTTTGTCTTTTCCATGCAGGATTAATTATGCCGAGTTGCAATGGATGATTTGTCTCCTAAACACAGCTGCCTAGAAACCCCAACCCAGATCTTGGGACAATTCTGAATTGCCTGGGAGGACAAGCCTGGAACAGGAGAGATGATCTATCTATTTCAGGGATACTTAAAGTCTAGGGAAAGATTTTAGGGAATTTGTGAACCCCTTGTAATTGCAGGTAAAATCATGTGTGCTTGTGTATCTGAGTGAGCACACGTGGCATTTTTTTCTAGGGACAAGGAGAGCTTTTACCAGGTTCTCGTAGAGACCCTTGAACCCCAAGAGGATGAGTCACTCAGTGTGCTAAAGATTCTTGATTTAGAGCCTGTTGTGGTTCCTTAGCAGGCTTCTAAGTAACTTCCAGCTTGTAGTAGCTTGGGCACATGTGTGAATTCTGGGCCTATTCAAGTGACCCAGTGGCTCCCTAGAAACAAATATATCTCCGTGGAACAATAAGGGGGGCTCACGTTGACTATCTTTTCCTTCCTAGCTTACCTTATGGGTGGTCCCATGCTGGAATGGTTTCCCTGCCCTACCCCAAGCCTAAGCTGTGTCCCTCCACTTTAGCAGGTAGCCCATAGGAGTGTGAACAGGTTCATATTTGTCCTACTACTGCCCTGAAATAAGCTGACTAGAGGGCTGGCTGGTAGAATAAAGTGTCAGCTCTAGAAGGGACTTCAGTTATCATCTGATCTGACTTCCTATTGTACAGATTGTAAAGGGAGGCAGAAGAGCTCGATGGTTTAGAGTGTAGGATCTGAAGTACATCCTGGGTACGGAGCCAGGCAGTATACCTTAATAGCCATGTGATCTTGAGCATGTTACTTCACCTCTCAGTCCCTCATAATAATAAATAATAGCTAACATTTATTAAGCATTACATGCTGGGGATAATGACAGTTATATGAATAATTCCTTATTTAATCCTATGACAACCTTATGAAATAGATTCTATTATTCCTATTCTAATGATAAGGAAGTCAAGGTACAGAGGTGAAATAACATGCATATATGTGTATTATATCCTCCCCTGTATGTTCTAGTTTTCTTTCATCTATGCCTCCTTGAAATAAAACTTTGTCAGAATTCCTCTCAAATTTTTTTAATACAGGCCTGTCCAACTCTAGAGTCTGAGGCCTTTAGAGTTTCTGCCTCCCTTTTCACTGTCTTCTGGCCCAGCCCCAGTCTTCATGCTGACTTCCCGTGTTTCTTGCTCTCCTAACCCTGGAAACCTACACATGCTCTTAATTTTCCTTTTGTAAAGCTTTAGAACAGAGGTTGTAAACTAGTTGCGCATAGGTCATATTCAACCTACGGAGATATTTTGCTTGGCCTACATGATGTAACAGTGTTTAGAAAATTACACAGAAAAAAATCACAGTTTCTAACATCTCTTGAAAAAGTCAAAAAATCTGATGTCATTGGACCTTTATTCTCACATGGCAACAGTCAGCCGAAGTTGAATCATGGGTTCCTCTTTAAACCTTTGGGATGTGTTACAGGTTCCACCACTCCTTGATGTCTTAATCCAGGTGTGCTTCTCTCATTTATGTTACTTCCCTGGTCATGTAGTCTTTGGAGTTTGAGGGTCTGCTTTGGGGATTTTAGTGGAAATGAGGGGGCCATAGCTGGGGAACTTGAGTATAAGTGACTGGATAAGAGAAAACTTCACATATACAAGTATACATTGCAAGTTTGGGCGAGGTTTGGTTTATTTCATTTAGATTATTTCTGCCGATGTCTTTTCGCAACCATCCTCTCCTTTATCACTGCCAACATCCCAGTTATGATGTCTTGCTTGGACTATTGCAGTGGCCTCTGAACAGTTTTCAAAACTGAACTCCTTGAACATCCAAAGTGTTCAGGGAAAGTGAAGTTTTCCCTGCTGTTACTCTCCTTGTCTCACCGTTTTCGTTGCCTGTTTTAGCTGTCTGCTCACTCACCACCTCTCTCCCTTCTCGTATCTTTAGTTTGTCAGTTTTTGTCAGGAACCGTTAGTTCTGTGACAGGTAACAATGTCTTGCTTTGACAAGGATAATAAAGAGAGTGGTTCTTTCCCACTCAATAATAAAACTAGGGCAAGCCAGGAATTCCTGTAAAGACTTACCTTATAAGCTGGTGCTTTTACGTGTTGTGTAAATGACACATTTGATAATGGGTAATGAGTTCAAATTCCTGCTATCAGAAAGGAATTGCTCTTAGTAACTCACCTGGCTTTGGGGCCTAAATGTTCTCTCGGCCTGTGCCAATCCTACTTCTGTAGAGACCAAATTAAGTGTAACTCCTTGCCTTCTGAACAGCTAGGCAAACTCTGCCACATTGCATTTGCGGGCTGCTCATACCATTATGGGAAAATAGAGCCCAAGTGTTCAACTTCAAAGGCCCGAAAAGGCATTTATACTCTGCTTTCTCACTCTCCTCTCCCACTCACCCACCTTTACTGTTTATATGTATATATCCAATACTCAGGCAAATGTCCCATCTATTGAAGACTGTAATAAAGGCTTGTTTTTTTTCCCCTAAAACTGTATACCTTTAAGTTCTGTATTTTTATTAATGTCGCCATCACTCTTGTACTCATCCTGGCTAAAATCCTAGAGTCCCATTTGACTCTTCTGTTTCTCCCTCCCTCTGCCATGACCAGCCTTGCTCTGTGTTAGTGCCTGGCCACTATTTTCAGTTCTTAAAGCCCCTGCCCTATTTCAGGTCCATATCACTGTTTCCATAAGGTGTTGACTACACTGGCTTCTTAACCTGCCTCTTGCTTCTGGCACATAGCACATGTCCTTAAACATCACTTTTGCCATTCCCCTACCCAGGAGCTTTAGTGGCTGCTTTTTATCTTTGTTCATGGCCATATCCCCAGAACCAATTATGCGGGATGCTCCAAGAAAATGGGTTTTTTTTGGAATGAATGTATGACCTAGTTTACTGGATGAAATAAAAACTCGTTACGCAAGCAGTCAACCCCTTCACTGGTACCAGTGTCCCTTCTCCCCTTGTAACTCCTCCTCTACATACAAACACACATAGAGGAGAATTTCTCCCTTTTTCTTGATTTTTCTTTTCCTATTCAAATCCTAGTTACCCTTCAAGGTCCAAGATCAAATGGAAGCCCATCAGTGCAGACGTCCTTGCTGTGTCTCCCTGTTACATATTCTTAAAGCTTACTTTTCTTGCTGTGTCCCCAGCATCTAGCCCAGTTTTGGCACAGAGTACATGCTGAATGAATGAAGCTTTCCCTCACTTCTAGCAGAAGGGATCGCTCTCTCCAGAGCCTCTGTAAAGTATAATGCTTATGGCCTGTGGCATTCATGTTGCATGTCTCAGTCACCACTTTTGCCATCATTGATTATCTTTACTGTGACTATGTTTTATCTCCAGACAGACCAGTATTATGTCTGTTATTTCCTTCCAGTGCTCAGGAATTACTTCTCAGGAAGGAAGCACTTGTCCTAATCTGTACTATTAATTCTTATGTTTTTCTGTGGATTTTTAAGGAGCCATGTTTTATTTATTTTTAATCTCTATTGCCTAGCACAGTGCTTAGAATGTTACGGACCCTCAGTAAATATTGAATGAGTACAGTGTTACACTCATCCCAAAATAGTACGTATTCTCAAAGCTAGCTTTCTCTAATGTTTTCATTAACTCCCTGAGTGTGATGGCATGGATCAAAATGTCATCTGCAGGGAGTAAATCCTTAGAGGAGGTTGTAAGGGTTCTTCTGGGGCTTTCGACACCTGTCAACTAGTGATGTATGGAAGTCAAGGATTCTGGCAAACTTGCTTTCTGGCTTTTGGGCCACAAGGTGGAGCTCTAGAATCAGCTTTGTCCACTAGAAGATACCAGGGCCCCAGTATGCTAACCCAGTGATCCTCAGACTTTAGAGGGCATCAGAATCACCTGGGGAGGTTGTTAACATGCTGCTTCCTGAAGCACAGACCCAGAGATTGAACTGTTGATCTGGGGCAGAACCTGTGAATCTGCCATTTTTTAATACATACCCCAGGTGATCTGGCAACTTTGCTTATCCTTCAAGGTGGAAGCTGTGATTATTCAGAGGTCTGCTGAATTTGCTGCTGTGTTCATTTGGACCCAGGGTCTTTGGGCTTCAGGCCAGAGCTTCCCTGTGTCCATTCATTCTCACCAGTGTGCCTTTTTATAGCAAGAGACTTAGCTTCAGACCAGAGCATCTGGGGAAGGCCTGGTGAATGGATGGGAGTTGTGGAAGCATGTTCCAGTTCATATCCTCCCTTTAATTCTCCCCAACTCTTGTTATTTAGGAGGAGGTGATATCAAATTCCTAAATCAAGTACACTTTATTTTAAAATCAAATCTTGACTTTTTTTTCTTTTTAAAAAGCTTTTTATATTAAAAAATTCACATACACATATATATATATGTAGAATTGTAAAATAAACTCCATTATACCTAGCACCCAGCTTCAATTAACCCATTGACAATCTTATTTCATTTATTCTTCCTCTGTGACCTCCCTTCCCAATTATTTTGGATCCATTTCCATGTAGCATTATATCATTTCTTCTGTAAATACTTTAGTATGTATCTCTGAAAGATATTCTTTTTTAAAAATTGAGATAAAATTTACATAACATAAAATTAACTATTTTAAAGTGAAAACTTCAGTGGCATTTAATACATTCACAGTGTCGTGCAACTACCACCTCTGTCTAGTTCCAAAGCATTTTTATCATTCCAAAATAAAACCTATACCCATTAAGCAGTTACTCCCCCAGAATACTTCTCCCCTAGTTTCTGGCTACCACCAATCTGCTTTCTGTATCTATGGATTTACCTGTTACAGATATTTCATATATCATATAACCTTTTGTCTGGCCTTTTACTTAGAATAATGTTTTTGAGATTCACCCACATTGTAGCATGTATCAGTACAGAACTTCATTCCTTTTTATGGCTGCATAATTTTCTATTGTATGGATGTATATACCACATTTTGTTTATCCACCCATTGATGGACATTTGAGTTGTTTCCACCTTTTGGCTATTATGAATAGTGCTGCTCTTAAGATTCATGAATAAGTATTTGTTTGAGTACCTGTTTTCGGTTCTTTTGGGTCTATACTTGAGTGGAATTGCTGGATCATATGGTAATCCTGTGTTAAACTTTTTGAGGAACTGCCAGATTACTTTCCATGAAAAGATAATTCTTGGGCTTCCCTGGTGGCGCAGTGGTTAAGAATCCGCCTGCCAATGTGGGGGACACGGGTTTGAGCTGTGGTCTGGGAAGATCCCACATGCCGCAGAGCAACTAATTAAGCCCGTGCACCACAACTACTGAGCCTGGGCTCTAGAGCCTGTGAGCCACAACTCCTGAGCCTGCATGCCACAACTACCTGAAGCCTGCACGCCCTAGAGCCCGCATGCTATAACTACTGAAGCCCGCACGTTCTAGGGCCCACGTGCCGCAACTACTGAGCCTGTGTGCTGCAACTACTGAAGCCCACACACCTAGAGCCTGTGCTCCGCAACAAAGAGAAGCCACTGCAGTGAGAAGCCCAGGCACCGCAATGAAGAGTAGCCACTGCTCGCTGCAGCTGGAGAAAGCCCGCGTGCAGCAACGAAGACCCAATGCAGCCCAAAAATAAATAAATAAAATAAAATACATTGACTGACTTATTTATTTGGCTGTGCCGGGTCTTAGTTGCGGTGTGTGGGATCTTTAGTTGTGGCATGAGGGACTTTTAGTTGTGCCATGCAGGATCTTTTAGTTGGCAGCACACGGGATCTTTAGTTGCGGCATGCGAACTCTTAGTTGGGGCATGTGCGATCTAGTTTTCTGACCAGGGATCGAACCCAGGCCTCCTGCTCTGAGAGCGTGGAGTCTTAGCCACTGAACCACCAGGGAAGTCCCCATTGACTGACTTCTTAGCTTAGCTTTTTAAAATACAAGTAATGGGACTTCCCTGGTGGCGCAGTGGTTAAAGAATCCTCCTGCCAATGCGGGGGACACGGGTTCGGTCCGGGAAGATCCCACATGCCGCAGAGCAACTAAGCCCGTGTGCCACAACTACTGAGCCTGCACTCTAGAGCCCATGAGCCACAACTACTGAGCTTGCGTGCTGCAACTACTGAAGCCCGCGTGCCTACAGCCCGTGCTCCGCAACAAGAGAAGACGCTGCAATGAGAAGCCTGCACACCGCAAAGAAGAGTAGCCCCCGCTCGCCACACTAGAGAAAGCCCGCGCGCAGCAACAAAGACCCAGTGCAGCCAAAAATAAATAAAAATAAATTTAAATAAATAAAATACAAGTAATGCTGGTGAAGATGTGGAGAAACTGGATCACTCATACATTGCTGGTGGGAATGTAAAATAGTACAACCACTTTAGAAAATATTTTGGTAGTTCCTTTATAAATTAAAAATGAACTTATTATCTGACCCAGCAGTTGCAATCTTGGGCATTTATCCAAGAGAGAGGAAAACTTACTTTCATACAGAAACTTGAACATGAACGTTCATAGCTGCTTTATTCATAATAGCCAAAAGCTGGAAACTACCCATATGTTTTTCAATGGGTGAATAGTTTAAAAACAAAAAAAACTGTAGTACATTTATACCATAGAATACTACTCAGCAATAAAAAACAGTGTACTATTGATACATGCAACAATTTGGATAAACCTTAAGTGAATTACGCTACATGAAAAAGCCGATCTCAAAAGGATACATACTGCATGATTCCATTTATATAACATTCATGGGATAATATAATTATAGAGATGGAGAACAATTTAGTCATTGCCAGGTGTTAGGGTTAGAGGTAGAGGGGGTGGATGTGACTGTAAAAGGGTAGCACAAGGAAGTCTTGTGGTGATGGTACAGATAAGTATTGTGGTTACATGAAGTTATACAAGTGATAGAATTGCACAGAGCTACACACACACACACACACACACACACACACACACAAATGAGTGCATGTATAACTGACAAAATCTGAGGAAGCTCTATAGATTGTACCAATGTAAATTTCCTTGTTTTGATATCATACTGTAGTTATGCAAGGTGGTAACATTGGGAGAGTCTGGGTAAAGGGTTCAAAGAACCTTCTTGATTTTCTATGTATAGTATCACATCATCAGCAAACAATGACTGTTTTACTTTTTCCTTTCCAATTTGGGTTCCTTTTATTTCTTTTTCTTCTCTGATTGCTGTGGTTAGGACTTCAAAACTATGTTGAATAAAAGTGGCAAGACCGGGCATCCTTGTCTTGTCCCTGATCTTAGAGGAAACACTTCCAGCTTTTCACTGTTGAGTATGATGTTAGCTGGGGCTTTATCATATTTTTATGTTGAGATATGTTCCCTCTATGCCCACTTTCTGGAGAGTTTTTATCATAAATGGATGTTGAATTTTGTCAAAAGCTTTTTCTGCATCTCTATTGAGATGATCATATGATTTTTATTCTTTGCAAATTCTTTTTACAAGAAAATTTATTTGCAAATTCCTCTGAATCTATAATTATTTCAAAATAAAAAGTTAAATGCAAGTAACACATAATAACATTCTCCTTTTAAAACTGTCAGTAAGGCTAAAGTTCCTTCTGACTATCTCTTCCAGTCCTGGTTCCCTGCCCCCTCCTCTGGGGGTAATGAGTGTTAGGAGTTTGTAGTATATGCTTCCAGAACTTTTTCTTTGCTTTTATATGCTTATACATGTACCCATAGAAAATATATGATTTTTGTTTTCTATATGCATGTATGCTTTTCACACAAATGATGTACTACTATGCAGTTATTCTACAACTTGACTATTTCACCCATCAGTGTATGTTGGGGATTTATCTATATATTAACATATCCAGATTTATCTCGTTTCTTTTGCCAGTTAAGAACTTGAGTCAACTCTCTGACTCTCTCTGTTAAGAGTCAGCTTAGATTTTTCTTCTATGAAGTCTCTTGTGACTGCTCCCCCTCCTGTGTACCCAGTGGAGGGTAGATATTCTTCCTATGCCTCTCACAGCACATATTCCCCTTATTAGAACACTATTCATGTTATAGAAGGAAACTGTTGGTTTTCTTGTCCCTGATTAGTTCTTGAAAGTGTCTTTTCATCTTATTTCATCTTTAAACTCGTGTGCCTAGCATATTGTCTAGAATAGTTAGCAGGTATTCAATAAATGTTTATTCAGTAAAGGCATGCATGAATGAATATATGAGTTACTGAACTACAGGGAAGGGTATGAAGTGAATTACTTAGATGAATCCTTCTGGCCCTGATGCATTGTTATATGATGCTATTTTTTTTTTTGCTGGGTGAAATAATGCATCTCCACAGTGTATTCTGTGAAATCTTGTTGAACCAAGAAGCAGAAAACAACTTGTTGGCCCTATTTCTGCTGCTTATTTGTTGTATGGTTAAAGCCAAGTCACATAAGCATTCAGGACCTAGGTCTCCTCCAATTTGAGATGAGAATAATGTTACCTTCACTGTCCACCTTATAGGGTTAATGTAAGGATTAGGTGATACAATTTACACACAGACATCTTGGAAATTAATTTTTTTATACATCTTTTTTTAAAAATTTTATTTATTTATTTATTTTTGGCTGCATTGGGTCTTCGTTGCTGCGCATGGGCTTTCTCTAGTTGCGGCGAGCACGGGCTACTCTTCGTTGTGGTGTGCGGGCTTCTCATTGCAGTGGCTTCTCTTGTTGTGGAGCACAGGCTCTAGGCATTTGGGCTTCAGTACTTGTGGCTTGCGGGCTCTAGAGTGCAGGCTCAATAGTTGTGGCACACAGGCTTAGTTGCTCTGTGGCATGTGGAATCTTCCCGGACCAGGGCTCAAACCCGTGTCCCCTGCATTGGCAGGCAGATTCTTATCCACTGCGCCACCAGGGAAGTCCCTATACATCTTTATTGAAGTATAATTGCTTTACAATGTTGTGTTCGTTTCTGCTGTATAACAAAGTGAATCCAGCTATATGTATACATATATCCCCATATCCCCTCCCTCTTGCGTCTCCCTCCCACCCTCCCTATCTCACCCCTCTAGGTGGTCACAGAGCACTGAGCTGATCTCCCTGTGCTATGCAGCAGCTTCCCACTAGCTATCTATTTTACATTTGGCAGTGTATATATGTCAACGCTACTTTCTCACTACGTCCCAGCCTCCCCACCCCCCTCAAGTCTGTTCTCAACGTCTGCATTTATTCCTGCCCTACCACTAGGTTCATCAGTACCATTTTTCTAGATTCCATATATATGCGTTTAGCATACGGTATTTGTTTTTCTGTTTCTGACTTACTTGACTCTGTATGACAGACTCTAGGTCCATCCACCTCACTGCAAGTAACTCAATTTCGTTCCATTTTATGGCTGAGTAATATTTGGAAATTAAATTTAATAGAACTTGTTGCTTCTTCAGGGGTATCTATTGTGATTTGATTCCTTCATGAATTCTTCAGAGTTTGAACTTTTTATTTTGTGACCTTAGGTTTGACCCTTGTATTTTATCTGGTGTGAGTCACGTGTTTTAGATGGGGATGTCTTCATACACTCTTAATAATCTTGGCTTCATTTATCCATGAATTTGCCTACATATGGAAGACTTTCTAAGAACATTGCTAATGTTTCTGAATTCTACATTAAAAACTTTGTGTTTTGAATCAGTTTTTTATTACAGTAATACAACTTTGCCATTTGTTTATGGGTACTTGGGAAGTGGAATGGTGGATCTGCAGAAGGAAATCAAACTAGGTGTAGTTTCAGATCTAACCTGGTACTATGTCCAGTGCTAACCAAGGGAGGCCTGTTTAGTACTTTAAAACCTTTCAAAGGAGGGATATTATTTGCCTTCATTGAGAAAGATGGTGAGGGACACTGAAATTTTCAGAGTCCTTTGAAAATTTTTGTTTAACTATCATTATATGAATTTAAAACAATGATTTAATTTCAGATTTGCATCTACACCAGAATCCTGTGGGGCAGCATATTATTTGAAGTTTCAGTTAAGAAGCTCTTTAAATTCCCCACTGTCATACTTTTCTCAAATCTGTCTTCTGTGGTCCCTTAATTAAAGAGGGAGTATGTTTGAGATGACATTTTAGAATGATGTATTTTCTTCTGATTACAGAAGTTCATGTTCATTGTAGGACAACTTGGAAAATAAAATGAAAGGTATAAAAAAAATTACCTAAGTGCTATCGTCTAATTAACATACCTTCTTGTTGGTCTCAGTACATCCATCAATCCAAATGTTTATCACTATCTATTCTTAGATATAATTGGATAGGGCATGTATTCAAAGCCTATAGAATTCACTGTCCACCTTCTGAAACCTGATAAATTTTCTTTTTTTAGCTTGTAATTGAATTCCTAAAGTTTAACTATTAATTTTCCTTTTGAACTTTTATTTTGCAAATATCAGAAACTTGCTTTAAAATACAAGATATAATTATGATACCTGTTTACCTGTTAAAGTCTTCCTTCTTGTTGGCTGCTTATTAGCAGGTAGATAAATTTAACTCATTTGAAGGACGTGTGGTGGTGTCAGTGAGGAGGAGAAGACCTAAGTGGTCATTGGCAAATCATTTTACTTTCTGGGCCACAGTCCTTTGCCTGTGAAAGAAAACTTTGACTCAGATGATCTCCAAGCCTCCTGCTATTTCTCTGAATTTTATGTTGCTCTTCTGCTTGCCTCTCAAGATTAGATTTCGTGAGCAGACAAATGTCAGGAGCCAGGTGAACCTTTGTGGAGCCTGTTTTGTTTAATGTTCTAAGTCAGGTTTTTCAGATTGCTACTCATGATCCACTAGATCATGCAGCATCTACTTACTGAATGCCTATTATGTGTCTGGCACTGTTTAAGCACTTGGGATGCACAGGAAAAGACATAAAAGGTAATACTCTAGTGGAAAAGGACAAATAAGAAACAAAATAAGTACTTAAAAATATATGGTATGTAAGATGGTGATTCATGTAGTAGAGAAAACTAAGCAGGCAAGGGAGAGAGGGAGCATTGGGGAAGTTGCATTTTTGCATAGGGTATATCAGGAAAGGCTAATTGAGAAGGATATTTGAATAAAGAGGTAAGTGAACGAACCATGCTCATATCTGGGGAGGAATGTTCCCTCAGGATTTGCAAGTGCAAAAGCCCTAAAGCAGAAACATGTCTGACCTATTCTAGGAGCAGGAAGGAGGCATCATGTGGTTGAAGCAGAGTAAGGTAAGAAGAGTGCTAGGGGGCAGAGTCAGAGACATAGGGATTGAGGGGCTATCTAGGGCATTGTTGGCATTATAAAGAATTTGGGTTTGGGGGACTTCCTGGCGGTCCAGTGGTTAAGACTCCGTGCTTCCAATGCAGGGGGTGCGGGTTCCATCCCTGGTTGGGGAACTAAGATGCCACATGCCACGTGGCGCGGCCAGAAAGTTAAATGAGTAAGTAAGTAAGTGAGTGAGTAAGTAAGTAAGTAAATAAATAAATAAATAAATAAATAAATAAATGAATAAATAAAATTTAAAACCTTAAAAAGAAAAAAAAGAATTTGGGTTTTAATCTGGTTGAAATGGGAAGCCGCTGGCAGATTTTCAGCAAAGGAATGATGTGATCTTGACTCATGGATCAGCATGCCTCTGGCTGTCTTGTTCAGGATGAAATGAGGTATGGGCCAAGAGTGGAAGCAAGGAGATAAGATAGGAAGCTCTTTCAATAATCCATTGGGCCATGAAATTAATTTAGATGGTCACAAGTATTTATTAGATAGAAAATGGAAAATAGAAAATCATTGTATTGCACACAGCAGACAGTAAGTTGTTTAATGAATTTATGCTAAATAAATGTGAGTGTACTGGAATGCAGTATAAGATGTACTTACTACAAAGGTTTACTATAAACAAGTTTGAAAGCCATTATCCTGAGACATTTATATTATTGCCAACTAGAGGTGACTTTGGTTTTTGGACACATTCTCAGTAAGTGGCTCCTGTATGAAATAAGCCATCTTCCTATAATCGTGTCTCATCGGTCAGCACTTTGGCCTTCTCTCCCCTTTCCTTTGCATTCCTCTCTTCTCTTGTTTTCAACTGTTTGCGTAAGTGTTCTTGTAGAAGATACCAAATTGTAATTTTTGTTTTCAGACCCTCTTCTGCTTAGGATTTTTTCTAGACTTTGCCTCTTTCCCCTTTAACATTCCTCTAGCTTTGTGGCCTTGTACCCTGACAGTCAGCACACGCACCCAGTTTCTCCTCCTGCCATCAGGGACTGCCTGTTTATCTGCCTGTATTCCCAGCCACTCCTTCTGCACTGTTACTGTTGCTGTAGCAACTGCCATCTCAGTCTCCCCCTTCCCCTGGCTTTTTTCTTCCTCCTGCCAACCAGTATTCATTAAACTCTTCCTCTCCAGTTTTCTACACTGTGAGGTCAGGGCTGATGCTATGTAACATCTGTCAGATGGTAGGGCCAAGAATAGCTTAAGATAAAGATTAAATGGCTGCTTACAAAACCCCTCTCTATTTTTCACAGCTTAAAGTGGGGTTTTGAATAAGCAGGTCATCTGATGAACTGAGATGACTAAATGCTGAGTCCCTAATTCTGTAGAAAAGTCATGAGTGTCCTAGAACAAAACTGTTATGGCACTGCCTCTTAATTCATTTTGAGATCTTGCATAGGGTTGAGATCTTGGTTGGTTTTATGTGGCTTTTGGGATCCTCTGAGCCAAAGGCAAAAACGTGGACTGTATGTCACTTCAACTCTGGGTATGTCCCTGTTCTGGAAGGTGATGATTAGAGGCACTGCAATACGTACCATCCATGTTTGCTTCATGGAGGGACTAGATATGCCATTTGATTACCTGAAGATCTTTTTATCAGAAATTTAGTCTAGCACTTCTGCTGACCTCATTCAAACTTAAATTTCTGGATGTTCAAAAAGGGAAGGAAATTTTACCATGGACACTGAACCTGTATCTATATTTCAACCCAGAGAGGCTTGGCAATGGATCATGTTCTGAAGAAAATAAGTTTGTTTAGTCACAGATGACAGTGTGTCTTTCTCGGGCTTATTGTCCAATAGTTCTGGTTTCCTTTAGAGAAGTCTCAGTCTTGGAACTGAGGACTGTGTTAGAAAAAACAAAAGAGAAAGCCCAGGTTCTTCCCCTTCCAACTCACATAAAAGAAATGGTTAAGGAAAATGTGGCAGGGACTTCCCTGGTGGTCCCATGGTTAGGAGTCGGCGCTTTCACCGCCGTGGCCATGGGTTCAGTCCCTGGTCGGGGAAGTAAAATCCCACAAGTGCACGCAGGGCACAACCATTTGAAAAAAAAAAGGAAGATGTGGTATATATATGCAATGGAATACTACATAGCCATAAAAAAGAATGCAATAATGCCATTTGCAGCAACATGGATGGACCTACAGATTGTCATACTAAGCGAAGTAAGTCAGAAAGAGAAAGACATACCATATTGATATCACTTACATGTGGAATCTAAAATATGATACAAATGAACTTATTTATAAAACAGAAACACACTCACAGACATAGAAAACAAACTTACGGTTACCAAAGGAGAAAGGGGGTGGAGGAGGGATAAATTAGGAGTTTGGGATTAGCAGATACAAACTACTATATATACAATAGATAAACAACAAGGTCCTACTGTATAGCACAGGGGACTATATTCAATATCCTGTCATAAACCATAATGGAAAAGAATATGAAAAGAAAAAAAAATATATATATATATATAAAACTGAATCACTTTGCTGTACACCAGAAACTTACACAATGTTGTAAATCAACTATATTTCAATTAAAAGAAAAAAAAGAAAGAAAGAAAAAGGTTAAGTGATCACCAAGATCTTGAACACACTTGAAGATGTGGGCTGAGACTTTTTGAACTTTTTCACTTTTTACTTAATTCTAGTATCTTCTAGGATTTGTCATGTTCTCTGGGTTGTGTTACAGGAAGTACAGAATGCCCCTGTATTCCTTATAGGCCATCCTGTCCTAAAGCAGAAACTGGAGGGGAGAGATTTTCCCCTACCCGTGAGACATTGAATTTGCCTCTCTGGTTGTCTGATACCAGGTCTGATGCCTGTGATTTGGAGTAGCAGTGCCTTGACTCCAAGTGTTTCACAGGTGTTAGGAAACTTTCACATAGAAGCTCTGAGGAAATTCATGCCAGTGGGCTTTGGAAAATCTTGTTGGCACCGTCAATGAATTACTTAATCATGGATTTATGGAAATCTAGGTTCATGAAGCCAGATCTTGGAACGTTTACCAATGCTCTATCTTGTGCAGGACTTGATACTCCTAGTCACTTTTTCTGGAAACAGCCTTGGCTTGTTTCTCTTCTGTTCCAAGACTTTAGCCTTGGCCAAAGACTTTTTAAATTTTTCTTTTTATCCCACCAAAGCAATAAAGAAGTCCAATTGAATATTTTTGAGGGGCCAAAAACCAAAAAGCAAAAAACCAGGGGAACACACTAGTGAGGAATATTTTCCTGATGTTCTGAGGTTCTCTTGCTTTTTGTCCTGCGTCTTTTGCATGCTGACCCTTGGATCACCTCCTACCCCATTCTTGTTGCATTTTATGACAAATTCTTGGTTGAAGATAGGCTGGGAATAGATTTATTGCTTTTATTTTTCTTATATGGATATTTTGTTTTTCTTTTTAAATCTAGTAACAATCATTTTATTTCACTTGCTTTTATCTTATTTATTTTTTTATTTTTTAACATCTTTATTGGAGTATAATTGCTTTACAGTGTTGTGTTAGTTTCTGCTGTATAACAAAGTGAATCAGCTATATGTATACATATCCCCCCATATCCCCTCCCTCTTGTGTCTCCCTCCCACCCTCCCTATCCCACTCCTCTAGGTGGTTACAAAGCACCAAGCTGATCTCCCTGTGCTATGCAGCTGCTTCCCACTAGGGATATTTTTTTTTTTTAATTGAACCCTGATGTAATAGTTTTTAATACTTTATTTATTTATTTTATTTATTTATTTATGACTGTGTTGGGTCTCTTAGTTTTCGTGTGAGGGCTTTCTCTAGTTGCGGCAAGTGGGGGCCACTCTTCATCGCGGTGCGGGGGCCACTCTTCATCGCGGTGCGCGGGCCTTTCACTGTCGCGGCCCCTCCCGTTGCGGGGCACAGGCTCCAGACGCGCAGGCTCAGTAGTTGTGGCTCATGGGCCCAGTTGCTCCGCGGCATGTGGGATCTTCCCGGACCAGGGCTCGAACCCGTGTCCCCTGCATTGGCAGGCAGATTCTCAGCCACTGCGCCACCAGGGAAGCCCCGGGATATTTTGATTTGAACTCATTTTAGCTTGTTGTTAGTCCTGTCAAGATACTGCTCGTCTCATTTGGGTGTGTAATGGCGGCCATTGCTCTGGAGGAGTGGAGATGGTGGCACCCCCGCTGTCCAGATGGAGGCATTCTTGTGTACAGGTACCATCGGTTCTCCAAGAGGAAGTAAGAAACTTCTCCTTCAGGGAATGTGTTGAGGGCAGGAAAAAAAAAACATGTCAGGCATTGTTGGTAGAGTGGAACTCTGATCTTAAAAGGAATTAGAGTCCTTTCTGCTGTTAGACATGGGGCTGTAAAAAGTGCCATATTGTGTGGTTGGTTTTTCGCTGAGCCTCTAGTAATCTGCTTTCTCTCCACCGTATTTTCCCCCGCACACCCGCCGCCCCAAATTCCAAAATGGAACCATATTTTTCAAAGTGTGGTTTGAAAGTCACGTGCATCATAATTAATTAAGGTTGCTTGTTAAATTCAGATTCCTGGGCCCACTTCTCAGACTGAATTAGACTATCTGGGGATGGATCCTGAGAATCTGCCTTGGTTTTTTTTGCCCGTGTGGCTTGTGGGGTCGTAGTTTCCCCGACCAGGGATTGAACCGTGCCCCCTACCGTGGAAGTGCGGAGTCTTAATGACTGGACCGCCAGGGAAGTCCCAATCTGCCTTTTTTAAAAGTCCCAGATGATTTATCATGCATCTTACCCATAGAATCATAAACAACAGGATCTTTGACATTATCTTTATATCTTGACTGTGAGGGGAAACTGCTTCTAAGCCTTTTCTTCCTGATGAACTAGATCATTCTTACCATTCTCAACAGGAGGAGCCAGCTGCAGAACCCCTGCTGAGAAATTACAGTTAATGTAGCTCACTTTCTCAATTTCAGGTGTCAGTCTATCCCTCTGAAAGGATTTTTGCACCCAAACATGAAGTATTCAGTTTTAGTAGCTGCTGCTACAGTTTTTTGTTAGCTGCACCCCTAAAGACTCTAGGAGCAAGATTCCTATGTACCTACCCTCCCTGTGTGAGAGATAGGAGTTCCCTGCCCAGAAACTAAGAGAAAAGTTAGTGACTCTCGTGGAGCCCACAAACAGACCCCTGTAGAGTGGCCAGATTGCCGACATAGGAGCTTGGGTGGGAATGGGATGGGCCCAGATGCCTGTCCTGGGCAGACTCCTGCAGGCCTGACTAGAATCTGCAGAGGAAGTTCCTGTTAACAAATGGAAAGGGTGTTGCCAGAGGCCCCAGCTTTCCTGTCAGGGATGCCTGAGCTGATGCAATCCCCTGCTGCTGTGGCTGACCAAGTTTCTTTTTGTTGAGTCTTGTTCCCACCCCCAACTCCTCTTCAGTCCTACAGATACTGGTTTATTTGCACACTCCATGCTGATCTTGAATTGAAAGGCTTTCATTGTTTTTGAGATCAGTGTTTAGATAACACCACATGCCTGTGGCAGCTAGGACACCCTGTAAAGGAAACGCCTGGGCTCTAACAGCCCCATCATTCATTCCCTGTATGTGAATGACTGTGGCCTGTGTTTAGGACATTATAAGAACATTGCTCTGCAGGGGTTATTACTTGGGGCCTGCAGGAGTACCAGGCTTCTCCTTGATGTTTAGAGTTCTAGGGACTGTTTTCTAAGTCACTTCTCTCTTTACTTCCCTTCCAAACATAAGAGGATTAAAGTCTGTTTTGCCTAAGCCTTGTTTCCATACATACCTGCGGTACTAGAGCGTTCTTCCCTCTGGTGAGAAGACTGCTTTGGGGGACACAGGACTTACTGTGGGTAGTGGTGGTGCAGAATGTTTTTATGATTAGGCCAGGTTGGCAGCTTCCTTTGCACTGTGGTCCAGGGCCTCGTTTTCCCATGGGATATCTGCTTTCTTTTTTAAAAAACATTATAGTAATAATCTCTTTAATTTGTATAGCGCTCTGTCAGTTACAAAGATTTACACCACATATCATTTCATTATATCTGTATAATGATATAAATTTAACTGTATATAAAGAATATATTAAAGAGTCTTCAGAACCAAAATTAATAGCAGAGTTTCAGAGAAAAGATGACTTCTTGGATTTATGTTTAACACAACAGCATGTTGAAAAAACTAAAGTTGTGAATTCAATTATGTCAAATGGTCAAACAAGCTAACACTAATAGCAGGAGTAATTTATTCTCTATAAAACCTATAGACACTATTATAATTGTAAATTACTTTTAATTCCTTTTTTTCACATTTATAAACCTTTTTTTTTCTCTTTTGGTTGTTTGCAGGTGTTTTTTTTTTTTTTTTTTTTTTAGTTCAGTTTAGTTTTGTTTTTGAGATATCTCCTTTCTTGTCCCCTTAAACTTCTCCATCACTCTCTTGCCAGAAAAGAAATAAAAGAAAATGTGTTATATTCATTCAGTGTTAAATCTCTTCTGGTAACATACAGCTCTTTAAGTTTTCACTTGGTAAAATGCTATTAAAACTTCTTCCTTAAAAATGTTTCAAATAAGTCTGGCAGGCTCTAATTTATGTATCTCAAGGCCCTTTCCAGCTCTGATTCCCTAAATTTATAAACATTTTTTCTTAAACTACTAGAATCTCTTTACATGACCACAGTGTCTTGTGAAGCAGAGTGAGTTAATAGCACTGATGTGGCCCTCATTTCTATAGCATTCTCCAATGCATATACTTTTTTTTTTTTTAGTAAATTTATTTATTTATTTTTGGCTGCATTGGGTCTTCGCTGCTGCATGCAGGCTTTCTCTAGTTGCAGCGAGCGGGGGCTACTCTTCATTGTGGTGCGTGGGCTTCTCATTGCAGTGGCTTCTCTTGTTGCAGAGCACAGGCTCTAGGCACACGGGCTTCAGTAGTTGTGGTGTGCAGGCTCAGTAATTGTGGCTTGTAGGCTCTAGAGCACAGGCTCAGTAGTTGTGGTGCACAGGCTTAGTTGCTCCACGGCATGTGGGATCTTCCTGGACCAGGGCTCGAACCTGTGTCCCCTGCATTGGCAGGCGGATTCTTAACCACTGCACCACCAGGGAAGTCCCTCCAGTGCATACAGTTAATCTCACTTTCTTACCAGTAATTTGGTGTTCCAAGAATTAAAGAAAGAAAAGTTGGTTGACATGGACAATGAACAGTCATCCCTCTATAATAAAATAGTGTCCGGGTAATCATAATCAAGGAGACTGACTACTAGAAAGTTAAAACACACACCCTTTGTTACTTAGTACTGTATAATTGTTAATGTTCACTGCCATCCTAGTTAGCACATTGTAAGTATCTTCTGAGTCATCAAAGTAAATTATTTGGAACCATACTGTGTGACTTTTTAAAAATGTTATGAACATTATGAAACTACAGAAGAATACTGGGTGAACCAGATCATACCACTCTCTAGTAGAAGCTGGATAAATGGAATTATATATATTAGCCAAAGTATATTTTAAAGCTAAATATAAACTCTTTGGGAATTGTAAAGGGAAACAAGTCATCTTGCTTTTCTAATTGTTGTAACTGCTTGCTCTGTGTTTAAATTTTTTCTTTAATATTTATTCTTGAGTCGTGCCATATGAAATATAAAAATTCTCTGTAAACAGATTGAAAATTCAAAAATAAATGTGTAAGCAATAGAGTGATTATTATTAAAAAAAAAATCCAGAATAAACTAGAGTATCTTTTCTTGGCTGATGGTTCTTGTATCGCTAATTCAAAGGACAAATATATTCCTTAAATACCATCCATGATTAGCCAGTTAGTGTGGGCACCACTGACTTCCCAGAGTCTTGACAAGTATCTATTTGCTTATGTAGCTCAGGTAGATAAAAGAACTAATCATTTTAATATGTCTCTTCTTTCAAGATGCTTGTATTATCCTTTTCCTATAAATTTACTGGTAATTTGCCTTCCGGAGATTGAAGAGGGGAACCACCAGTTTAAATAACTTGCTTTAATGTAATCAAGGAGTCATCTCTGTCCTCTTTATTACCTTCTAGCCTACTGCATAAAAATAACTTTCTGCCAAAATTCAGATGTGCAAGCCTGACAGGAGGTCCTGGTACAAAATGCAGTGTTTTTTGCAGACTCTTGTCCAGCCTGCCTCATGCCTGATCCCTGTGCTTTCCGCCTTCCAGTTCTCTCCTGCGCTATGGGGGCAACCTATCCCTCCAAAGTGCCATGAGTGTGCGATTCAACAGCAACGGGACCCAGCTCCTGGCCCTGAGACGTCGTCTGCCCCCTGTACTCTATGACATCCACTCCCGCCTGCCTGTGTTCCAGTTTGACAATCAGGGTTACTTCAACTCATGTACCATGAAAAGCTGCTGTTTTGCAGGAGATCGTGACCAGGTAAGTGCCTTCTGCCGCCTGCATCCCACACTCATGCTTTCCTCTCAGATTTTTCTTTCTGTACTGGTCTTTATTTCTCTTTAGCCATGTCCGGTAGAAACAGTTGAGGGGAAACAGTAAGTGTCTGGAGACATTCTGGCTTAATAGTGAGTTTTTCCATCAGAGCTGCCTTTGGGTAATATGAGACACACACCATAAACCACAGTATGGTCTGAGCAACCTAGCTCTGCCAAGTTTGTGAACAGATTTTAAGATTCTAAGAGTGTGTCATTTCACAAGAAAGGAGGAAGTCCATGGACAATTAGCCTGCCAAAAAAAGACACCTTTTTTTCTGTATCAGTGAAACACAATGATGAATGAAACACTGTAAGTACCCTCCAAGAGACATACATCCTGAAGAGCCCCTTTGAATGGCACCTTTTTCTTGGATGAAATGGGCTGAGCAGCTTTGAGAGGAAGCCAGATGCTGACGTTTTTCCTTTTTATTGCCAGCATCACAACAGGGAAGGAGAACCCAAGCTGTGAGTTTCCAGCCTTTTCACAGTCTTACTGGGAATCGAGATACTGATGTTGACTTAGAGCTGGCAGTTTAAAAACATACCTATACCTTTGCTATACCTGTCTCTCTTGGCCATAGAAGTTCTAAAGTGGGTGTCAGTGAATGGATCAGTTGGACTGGTCTGAGTAATCAAGCTGAGTAAAGACAAATATAAAGAAAGATTGAACAAATAAATGGATAAATTCTTTTTTCTTGTCAAACACAACAAATCTTATTGCCGTTTCACATCTAGATTGGAAAAATAGAAACCTTAGTCTTGCTAATTCTTAGTGTTCTCTTTGGATCCATCAGCTATGTTAAACTTTGACATATAATTCTCACATGCTGTACTCCACTGCTTTAAAGTTATTTGTGGGCAAGGGGCATAAAAGAAATAGTTCTTTGAGAACTTGTGAAGACCCTGCTTTTTGAAGGTAGTAGCTAGGGTTTTTCTCCCTAGCTGAGGTAGAGGCTCCCCAACATCATAGCTTAAAGATGAGCATATGTAGTAGGAGCACAATAAATGCTTTTTTAATTGAGTTGCATGTTAAAGAAACTGAGAATATCTTTTAAGTTGTCCAGGCTAGGAATTTCCCCTTTTACAAATAGAGAATATATATCTAAATTCAGAATTTATATTTGTCAGAGTCCTAGGGCCTACTTAGCTGCAATCTACACTTAAAACCACTAGGTGGCCTCAGTTATATAAGCGATATCTCCTTGGAGAGGCCACAATGCCTGATAGACTTAGTTTTTATAGGCAATTTGTTTCTTGGGTGGAAAGAAGCAGTTTCTAGAGATGATCTGACTCACAATAGAATAGGTAATTTTTTTGCTCTGCAGAATGGTTGATTTAGTTTCATTTAGCTATGGAAATGACAACCAAGCCCCTGCCTCCCTCTCTACCTTGCTTCCTTGCTTTTGTTGATTTTCCGTCTTCTGTCAAACCTCTTATGCATGTGATTTTATTTCATTGAACAATAAAGAGCAGGCACTAATTGTAGAAATGTAGTGGTTTATTAGGTTTTATTACCGGAGACACAGGCCCTGAGAGAAAGGAGAAAGAGGTGAAGGAGAATGGATGTTGTGTTTTCTTTTAGTTCCTATGTTAGCAGCCAGAACCTGCCTGTGTGGAGTCCTTAAAAGACCCAGAACAAAGGCCTCTAACCAGTATGTAAGAACACATAGGCCATGGTTTCTCCACCTTGGCACTGTCAACATTTTGGTCAGATAATTCTTTATTTTGTGGGGCTGTCCTGTGCGTTGTAGGGTAATTAGCAGCATCCCTGGCCTCTCCCCACTAGATGCCAGTATCATCTCCCCCGGCTGTCACCCAGACAACCGAAAATGTCCCCAGACATTGCCCCTGATTGAGAACTTTTGACCTAGGTTATAATTACCCACTTTGAGATACAGGGGGACAGGTACAGATACTGCCATAGGCAGAGCCACACAAGGTGTTTTGTGGTGGTCCTGGTTATCTACATAGACAAGATGTAGTTGTTTTGGCCTTTCAGGTTATATATAATGATAAAAACATGGAATGGCTTTTGATTTTCTCTATTCAGATTTGACTGTTATGTATGATTTTTGTCCTATGGGAAGAGTTTGTGGGTAATATATTCTTTCTGACAAACTAGACTGCTTTTTGGTTGGGATAAGTGGTTTGCCATGGATAGAGGAGGATGGGAAATCATTGAGTCTAACTTCAAATCCATTTCAGAGTTAAAGTCTGTTTATATTCCCTATATAGATTATCAGAAGTATATAACCTAGGGAATAGGAAGTACAGAGATTTATGTTTGGCTGTTTTCTTCACTCCTTAGGGACTAAGAAATGTAGCTAATTCATCATTCTCTTGTCTCCAACGCCTGGCACACTGAGAGCACAATAAATATTTGTTGAAGTGAATCTTGAGTACTTTGGTCAATGTGTGGTTTTTAGCTTTCCAGGCCTAAGCCTTGTATAACTGTAAGTCAGGATTGATAAGTACCTGTTTTCCTGCTCAACTTCCAGGAGCTTTAGGAAGATGAATTAAATAATGGATTTTCAGTGAAACTAATCTGCTGAGCTTATACTTTCTAAGTGTAGCACAGGAGGCCAAAATTATTGGCTCATTCCTGAAACATGTCTCTCAAAAGTGATTTATGGGCTCTGACTTTCCACACTCAGGGCTAAAGCAGCAGCTGCCACAGTTACAGTATGATCTGCAGGACTGATATGTGTATTCTTTTTTTTTTTTTTTATAGTTTTTAATACTTTATTTATTTTTATTTATTTATTTATTTATGACTGTGTTGGGTCTCTTAGTTTTCGTGTGAGGGCTTTCTCTAGTTGCGGCAAGTGGGGGCCACTCTTCATCGCGGTGCGGGGGCCGCTCTTCATCGCGGTGCGCGGGCCTTTTCACTATCGCGGCCCCTCCCGTTGCGGGGCACAGGCTCCAGACGCGCAGGCTCAGTAGTTGTGGCTCACGGGCCCAGTTGCTCCGTGGCATGTGGGATCTTCCCAGACCAGGGCTCGAACCCGTGTCCCCTGCATTGGCAGGCAGATTCTCAGCCACTGCGCCACCAGGGAAGCCCTGATATGTGTATTCTTTGGCTGGTTCAGACAGGATCTTTTTAGCTGCTTTCAAATTCCAAAGCCTACCCTTTCCTTATATCGGTCTTTATATTTGATCTTTTTCTTGTATGCTTTGAGTACGCCCACAGCCCGAGGCTCTGTGCTCTGGAACTCTTCATTTAGTCCTAGGCTGGGTAAGTAACCATCCCAGAGAGGAATCTGCGAACTTCCATAATAGGAATGAACATGGTCAAGAAAGGCAGTAAGCGACCTATCTATCTGAGACAGTCTTCTGGCTTTTAATTACAGTATTACTCAGTCCACACAAATCAAACCATTATGCCAGAGAGCCTGTACTTCTTATAAGACTGTCCTAGGTTCACTAGGTAATTCATTAGCCCCAAAATGAAACTAACATTTCAAGATCAGAATAAAGCATAAAACCGACTGAGCCTACTTTGTGTCTTCCCCATGCTCATTGCCACCATTGTAGATCAATTCTAATTATAGAGCTATTAGAGATCATTTTGTACAATCCCTCCTTTTACAGATGAGAAAACAGGCTTAGAGAGGGTAGGTATACAAGTTAAGACATGTACAAGTTTGAGTAGGACTGGAACCCAGATTTTTTTTTTTTCTTTCTTTTTTTTTTTTTTTTAATGTGGGATCTTCCTGGACCAGGGCTCGAACCCGTGTCGCCTGCATTAGCAGGTGGATTCTTAACCACTGCGCCACCAGGGAAGCCCTGGAACCCAGATTTTTGAGCTCTCAGTAGAGACTCCTTTTCACTATACAAAAGGTCACAACGTAATGCCTTAAGCAAGGCAAGCAGCAAAAATGAGTGAGTTGGGCTAGAAGTAAACAACAGTGAGTAGTGGGGACCGTGGCCAGCTGGAGAGCCCACCCCATCCTAAATCTAAGTGAATGCCATATAAATGAAGCTTTGACTCAGCTTCAGCCCATTGTTGCCAGGAGGGCCTTTGGTTTTTTTCAAGGAAAGCCAGAAGTAGAGATTTGTTATGTGAAGTTTCCTGATTTTTAAGTATTGCAGCAAATTCATACTTCACTGTATGAATTAAACAAACCTGTGTACCATAACACCTATTCTTTTCTAGAGCCACCAGTTTCAAACCTCTGTGCTTCAGCAGGATGTTTTTCTGTCATGTTTAGTTTCATGGTCTGTCACTAATTCATAGGTGAGTGGAGACACATTCCTTTTTCCTGTTTCCTACTGAACCTTTCCTAACTTCATGCCTTTTCATCCCCTCCATCTTATAAAATAAGAAAGCAGATATTTACTGAGCATCTACTGTGTGCCAGATGCTGTGGTAGACACATTCACGTGACTGCCAGTTCGTACCCTCTTTGAGATTTTCATTCAAACCCCTGTATATACACTCTGTCATCCCCACTTTTGGCTAAAAATACATGGTTTGTTTATTGCTAGTATAATCTTATTCAAGTTCGATAACTTCTATCATCAGATAAGGTGACATGAGTGACATCAGATTGGTTGGGCATCAACAGGAACAATTAGCCCCAAATAAAGCCTTAACTTTTTTTTTTTTTTAAAGGCAGCCCACCTTCTAATCTTGCAATATAATGAGGAATCTTTTAGTAAAACAGCAAACAGCATTCCTTCCTCTGGAGGCTGCCTGAACCCAGAGGTTCTCCTCCTTGCTTTTGTATCATACTTGGATTTTTTTTGTTTTTCATTTTCTCCCTGCAGCCTGACTAGGTACATTCTGTCTCCCAAGCTTCACACTCCCCTCTGTATACTTAGTGAGCCAATCTCTTAACAGGGTTAAAAAAGGCCAATTTTCCACCTGCTAGCTTTTCTGGCACACCCTTGTAAGACAGCACCCAGCTCTTGTTCCCTTTCTTTCACAGTTCCTTAAACGGCTCTTGCCCTAGATTGCGAGAGTCCAGCAGAGCACCTCAGGCTTCTGGGAAATAAGTCTTTCAGGCTAACTGGTTTGTGTGGCCTGGAAATGGACAGTGTGGTAATTTAAGTCTTCTCTTTCGTTAGTCTCATCTAACACCTGGCCTGGTAATCCCTACATCTTGCCGAAAGTGGGATAGGGAAGGAAGCAGAAAGAATAATAAAGTTTTCTTGAAAGAGCTGAGCCCTGGAGTGTCTGAACATTGGGATCACTTACAGAGGTCTTTCTTTTGAACTTGACAGATGGCAGACCCCTAAAATCATGATAATTACATCATCATATCTCATCCCCTGGAAAAAAGAGCTGACTTGTACCCTGTGAATCCAACAAAACGGCCTTGAATACATGGCTTGGCCTCAGACATTACGTCACCACTCAACCTTTCTGTGTTGACATTATATGGGTATAATAGAGGTGTAGGAATTTGCCAGGAAGTGCACTCCAGGCCAGTAAAGGAACCTAGAAAGTTATAGCTCCGCTTTTTTTTTTTTTTTCTAATAACTCCATGCAGCCCTGATTAAGCTCACGTGGGGGCCTGGCATGCCATATGTTCTCCTGAAATAAAAGTACACTTTTAATAGGGGAGATTCAACTCTCAGATTCTATCCTTTGACTTGCTTTGTGTCTTTAAGCTAACTTTTTCTTCTTCTCCTTGCCTTTCTTTTATATCATATTTTTTGCCCTTTAGCTTCTAAAGCACTTGCATGTCATACTAATCCTCCCAGGAACCTTTGGGTATAGTTGAACAGGTTTCATCCCCATGTGAAACTAAGGTCTAGAGTAGTTTGAAACTGCAGATCTAATCAGTAGCTGAACCAGGACTAGACTCAGTCCATTGCCTATGATTGAACCCTCTTCCTCGTAGGCCTGCTGCCACCTGTGTTTTCAGATCAAGTGGCGATAGCCTCTTCCATGGGCTGATGAGGAAGAGCTGAACACAGAATGTTATGGCAGAGGAATTCCTTGTTGTATGTATTTTTTAGGTGAATATTTTAGGAGACTCTTTACTTTATAAAGAGAAGGTAGCATGAAGATAACTTGTTTATTAAATCAGCTATTTGTAAATCTTTTTGACTCCTGAACCTCTTTGAAAGTCTAAAAGCTTTGAACACCATTTCAGAAAAATGTACATATGCACATCGTTTTGCATGTAATATTAAGGAGTTTATGGAATTCCTGAAAACTAGGGGCTTCAGGTATTAGCAATCCTGGATTAAGATTTTACTCAAGGATTAAACCGTCTTTTAGTTCATTTACTGATGTAGAACTTAGAAAGCTTACAAGGTTTTGGAGTATATGCACACCTGCTAGATATAGTCTGGTTTTTAATTGTTAAGCTGAAAAGGACCACTAGGTGACCTGATTTCCTCTTAGGAACAAATGGAATTGATGTGATCTGGTGATACAACATGGCAGTGCTCCTTTAATATATAGTTCCTGACTAGGAGTTTGGGCTCCACTAGGAAATCCCTGGTAGATATTAATGATGGGAACAGAGTATAACCTGCTCTACCTGCCCCATTCTCCTTGTAGAGTTTAAGTAGCTTTACCTCTTTTTTGGGTATCTTAAAAAAAGGGAAAAGGGAAATAATATTCCTTCCTCTGAAAGACTGGAGACCTTTGCTTGAATAAAGAATATAAATACACATTTGCAGACTGAAATGAGTGATACCATCTCCCCACTTTCCAGTCCCCAAGTATAAAAACTAAGGCCCACAGAGGAGAAATTGATTGTTGAAGGCCGTTTGGTTGATGACCCCTCATCTTGCCCAGGTTTCCAAAAGAGTTTTGCCAAACAGAGATTCATCTTTAAGTAATGCAGCCTACTTTGTTACAAGCAGCTGTTAGAGATTTAGAGCATTTTTTTTTATTTCTTCCCTACTGATTATTCAACAGTTATTGGCTGTCTTTATGGAACTTTTTTATTATTATTAATAGAATTTTTCCTACTCAGAACCCATAACAGTTAGTTATTTTAATAAACCAAAGAATCCAGGAGCCTAGTGGAGCTGAAATGGCAAATGATCCAAAGAAGCAAAAATCATGTAACTTCACGTGCAAAAAATAGTGTTAATCTTATGGGTATGCATATTTGTGTGCTTTTATTGGTAGCCAATGGAATTGTATTTTCTCTTACCACAAATAAAATCAAATAAACCTATGGCTTTGGCCATTTCCAAAGAAAAATTTTCCTGTTTGCTTTGGATAGTATTTGTGACAGGCTCTGGGTATAAGTGATATGATCAAATGTATATTATATACCAATTGGCAAACCTTTTACTGAAAATAATCTTATAGAGAGCACATCACAAAATGGTTCAATCATTTTTTCTCCCCTTCTGACAAAGGTCAGGGAGAAATGAGAGCTGTGTTTGATTTAAATGTTAAATAGCAGTTTCTCTGCTGTTGCTGATCCAGGCTAGAGAGCCATCTGGTTTTTCTATCCTATTCAATACAGTTAATTAGACAGGCGTGCCACTTACTGGAGAGTAATTAATCAATTACTGTGGGAGGAACCTTGGAGAGAACTGTGTAAATTGATCGGTACTCAGTGAATAATAGCTGATTGATATGTCTCTTTCTCCATCAGCAGATATTGGGGAATATTAACTGCTGTGCACACACACATACACACACGTTACACTTACACACACGTATCATATACATATATTTTACTTAGAGAAGTGGAGTGGAGAAATTGATCAGAAAGAGATTTCTCTGTTAGCAAAGAACCTAAGACATATTCTGGGTTATTTTTGGAGTATATCAGTAGATGGCCTGTTCCTCCTGCATGCTAGAACTTTTTCCCCTTTTTAACGTGGATTTTGGGTGGGTGAGAAGTGGGAGGCATTTTTTTGGTTTCAGGAGTTCTTGGAGGGGATGCTGGGCATTATAGCAGTCTACCAGAGTAGGGAGTATTATGTGAGTGACTGTTTTCTCTAAAGGTTAATAGATTGACAGAGGACATGTGGGCAAATAAGATAGTGACAGGGTGCTAATATGGTTTTTTTTCTTTTTGGTTGTTGGTGGTGGTGGTGGTCATGGTGGTGGTTCCTTGAAATCTATTAAGAGAAGCAGTTGTTGCTCTGTCCCTGTGCTTGAACAAGTTAATATTTCCATACTGACAGTGGATTAGATAAAATGCACTGGCCGCAGGTTAGCTCTACTTAAGATGACTGGGCTGCATCAAGATCAGTAAACAGGCTGCCCTCTTGGGCTACGGAATGAATGAACAGTGAGAGATGGGGTTAGAGTGTAGCCGACCTTTAACCTTTGTGGCCGGCTGGGAAGGATTGTGGATGGTGTGGATCCACACAACAACTTATGCTCATTTTTGCATTGGTATCACCCATCTTACCCACAAAGCCAAGTTAAAATTAAGTATGTCTTCCACTCTCTGATCTGAAGTAGGCTGTGGGTCTCCTACCTCGTCCTATCCCCCATACCTCAGAGCATTTGGGGAAGTGGGGCTTCTATTGCCTAGATAATGGACTCCCTAAAACATTCTTTCTCATTCGGAGCCCTGCCCTATCTATCTCTGTTAGGATACAAGGTGAAACACTCATGTGAAGTGAGTTGGTTTTTTTTAAAATTATTTTATTTATATTTTACTTTTGGCTGCGTTGGGTCTTCGTTGCTGCGCGTGGGCTTTCTCTGGTTGCGCGAGGGGGGGCTACTCTTCGTTGCGGTGCACGGGCTTCTCATTGTGATGGCTTCTCGTTGAGGAGCACGGGCTCTAGGCACGCCGGCTTCAGTAGTTGTGGCTTGTGGGCTCTAGAGCGCAGGCTCAGTAGTTGTGGCGCATGGGCTTCGTTGCTTTGCGGCATGTGGGATCTTCCCGGACCAGGGCTTGAACCCTTGTCCCCTGCATTGGCAGGCGGATTCTTAACCACTGCACCGCCAGGGAAGCCCCCTGAAGTGAGTTTTTAATTTGTCACTCACCCCTCAGTCAGAGGCTTCAACCTCCTTCAACCTGGGAGGAGAGGAGTCTTTCCAGCTGCTCTGATGAAGTTAAATGTATCTCTGGACTCAGTCCACTTGAAATGATGTTTATTTCTGCAAAGGTTTAAAAAGAAAGAAAGGGAAGAGAGGGGAGGAGGGAGAGAAAGAAAGAGAGATAAAGGAAGAAGGAAAGAGAGGAAGGGAGGGATGGAGGGAGGGAAAAGAGAAAAGAAAAAAGAAAAGAAAAAGAGCTCCTTTGGCTACCTTGTGGTTTTTTTGTTGGTGGTGTTATTTGTTTGTTTGTTTGCTGCTGCCACGCGCATGCAGGATCCTCAGTTCCCCAACCAGGGATCAAACCCGTGCCCCCTGCAGTGGAAGCACGGAGTCTTAACCAATGGACCGCCCCTACCTTGTATTTTAAAATAGCCCAGAGCTCTGTCCCTTCTCCTAGAATATTCTTCTGTTCTTCTCCCAGATAGCCATATAACTTGCTCCCTCATTTCCTTCAGGGCTATGCTCAAAATGCCATATTATCAGAGAGGCCTTCTGTGACTACCCTGTATAAAATGAAACTAACCACCCCCAGCACTCCCTACATACCCTAACCTGCTGTTTAATTTTTCTCTGTAACACCACCACTGGACACATTACATACATATATTCTTTATAACTTTTTTTCCCCTACTTACTCTTCACTCACATTATATATGCATAAAATTCTTTTCCTCTCCCCACCCAATAAAATGTAAGTCACATGAAGGTAGGGACAGGGTCTTTTTGATCAGTCCTTTCCCTGGGACAGTGCCCAACACTCTAGACATAGTAGACATTCAGTAAATACTTGTTTAATGAATAAACGGATGAACTCATTTTTATTTCACTCTCTCAGCGGTATCCTAGGCAGCCAACTTTTAATGTTGGAAGGGGCCCAGCAGACAACCAAGAAATGCCATAAATGAATTCCTCAGGGCAGTTTTGTGATTCCGGTGTGTGTGAACAGTTAAACAGTCTGACTAGCCGGCAGTGGGTCGAGACCCCCTCCTTGGAAATTATCCTGAGCTGTTCCCTTGTGGTGGCTGCAAGAGGAAGAAAGGGGTCAGGAGTTGCCCTTGTCCCTGAGAGGAAGCCTGTACATTGTACTCATTTTCCACCTATTTCTGGAGCTGTCATACTAAATCCAAGAGGCCTCAACTCTGTGGGAGTTTTCTTCCTTCTAAGGCAGCCTTGTGCGTCAGCTTTCTGTCTGGGAGTCCCCTTTTACCTTTTCATGGCTTTCCCTGGTGAATAGTTGAGCAAATGGGAAAGCACTGATCCTTTGCAATGAAATAGTAAAACCTCTGATAAGCCCAGCCTTGGTTCGCTCTTTTTTAATATTTATTTTTCATTTGTTTAGTCTGGGGAAGATATTGGGGAGGGGTGTGCACAGGGTAACAGGAATTCTCTATATGAAGTTTTATAGCCTCTTTTAAACACAGAGCATGAAATGAGGAGCTGTTGAGTAATAAATATCTTTTATATATAAATTATTAGTGACAGTTCTTTTGTGTTCCCTCCCCCATGTGTCTTAATTTGGGTTCAGGTTTCAGGTGCAAGTAATTTATTTGGAAATGCAGTAAATATCAGAGGAGTGGAAAAGTGAGATAGGGAAAAGAAGGATGATTCAGTGAGCCAACTACAACTGTGGGCAATTGGAGTTTGATTCTGAGGGGAAAGGGTATAGAACACACACTTCAGGGTTATTCTCCCTGGGATCTAGGCAGCTGGGATATGAGTCACTGCTGGAGCCTGCTCTCAGGGAGTGTTCATTCCCTAGAGTACCCTGCAGCCTCCTGAGCTTTTGAGAAGCCCTTAGGCAAAGAGATATGGATACTGGCAGTTGGAGGTCAGGTACACTAAGCAGTAAGGCCTGAGGGACATGAGCAGGGTATGAAGGAGTGAGTTACCCGTGCTTCCTGTTTCTGTTAAAACAGTAGACTGCATGAGCACCATAGCTTTATCTTTCCTCTTTCCTTTGCCTTTTTCTACCACATCTTTACCTATGGGTGGCTCAGGGCTCAAATCTGTCTTGCCTTGACTTTTGTGAATCAGCAGGCACCTTATTTCTCAGAATGGCACCTAGTGATCTCGACTTCATGGCAGGGTAGCTGTGTACCTACATGTGTATTTTCTACTTGGTTTAAGCTCCTTGAGAACCCAGGTACTACCTTATATATCTTTGTAAACACCAGAGTGCCTGGCATATCAGTGCTCGGTTCGTGTGTGATTAATGAATTTTTCCCCCTAACTATTGATAGTAGGTAGTTTTGCCAAACAGGCTGTGAGAGAAAAGCCTTTGGGCTCCTGAATTCCAACTTCCTAACTTCAAACAAGATAGTGTCATAAACTGCAGGGAGTTACTGGATGGACCCTAAGTCAAGACAATGAGGGTTCATCTTTTCTTTTTTCCTTCTATTTTTAAGGGAAAAATATTTAAGTATATTGTAGTGATAAGTACATTAACATTGTTGTGTAACCATCAGGAGCATCTATCTCCAAAAGTTTTTCATCTTGCAAAACTGAAACTCTGTACCCATTAAACACTAACTCCCCTCCCTCCCCTGCCCCCAGCTCTTGGTAACCACCATTCCACTTTGTCTTTATGAATTTGACTACTCACTTACTCTAGGAACCTCATAAGTGGAATCATACAGTATTTGTCTTTTTGTAACTGGCTTATTTCACTTCTCATAATGTTCAAGATTCATCCATGTTGTAGCTTGTGTCAGAATTTCCTTCCTTTTAAAATCTGAATAATATTCCATCGTGTGTATGCACCACGTTTTGTTTATACATTCATCTCTTGATGGACACTTGGGTTGCTTCCCTCTTTGGCTGTTGTGAATAAAGCTGCTATGAACATTGTTTTATAAATATCTCTAAGAGATCCTGCATTCAGTTCTTTTAGCTATATACCCAGAGGTGGAATTGATGAATCATATAGTGACTTTATTTTTAATTTTTTGAGGAGCTATTTTCTGTTTTTTTGATAGTAACCATCCTAATGAGTGTGAGGTGGTATCTCCTTGTGGTTTTGATATTAATTTCCCTAATGTTTAGTGATGTTGAGCATCTTTTTGTGTGCTTTTTGGCCATTTGTATATGGCCATTATACATTTCTTTGTTGGAAAATGTCTGTTCAAGTACTTTGCCCATTTTTAAAATCCTGAGGTCTTTGGTTTCTGTTGTTGAGGAAACTTTTAAGTTGAAGTGTAACACAATTAGACTTTGAATTTCCTTATTTTCAACATACTTATGTAGTGACTCGTCAAGCAACCGTGAGCCAGCAGTTTAGGGACTTTCAGCTCTGATCTGGCTTCCATCATTCCTTCACAGAGTAATCATAGAATCTTAGAACTAAATGAGCCTCAGAGGGTATCTTAGTCTGTTATGGCTGCCACAACAAAATACCATGGACTGGGTGGCTTATAATGTCAGTAATTTCTTTCTCACATTGTGGAGGCTGGAAGTCCAAGATCAGGGTGCCAACCTGATTGGGTTCTGGTGAAGGCCGTCTTCCTGGTTGCAGCCTGCTGACTTCTCACTGTTTCCTCACATGGTGGAAGGGCCTAGGGAGCTCTGCCGGGTCTCTTTTACAGGAGTGCTAATCCCATTTATGAGGGCTCCACCCTTAAGGCCCAATCATCTCCCAAAGGCCCCACCTCCTAATATCACATTGGGCATTAGGATTTGAACATGTGAATTTGGGGGGACACAAACATTCAGACCATAGCAACGAGCAACCAGATGAGGAAACTGAACCCACTTCTTTTTCAGCTGTGCCCTGAGCCAAATCACCTAGCCCCTGTGGATAGCATTTTCTTCATCTTTGAACATGAGTTTCTTTCCCTCCTTTCTCATGTTATTACTAGTGTTTTGAAGACTGGTAAATTGATTTTTAATGATTACGAAGTATTTAGTAATGTATTCATTAGGCATGAGGTTGTGTATATGTTGGACTTACACTTTTTGGATGTACACAGTGTCATTTTTAAGTCAGAAATTTTCTTTAGAAAACTGTAGGCCTTTATTTTTCTAGGGCAATAAGCAGATGGGACCAAACGGCAGGAAGTAATGCTGACCTAAACTTAAAGCAAAGCACTTTTGTTAATCTTTGGAAATAAATGAAGTCTCAGAATTGCTCACTGGTTGCTATTAGACAGTGCTCTTATGAGTCCTAATTAAAATAGATCTGGCTTAGTGTCCTCTCTTTCTGAGATCAGGCAGTTTGAAGCTGCCTCATAAAAGGGGATTGCTTATGTCTCTGGCATTAACTCATAGCTGGGTTGGCAATGGCTTCCTGCTCAAAGATGTAGGTGACAACAGGGAAGTTCAGGATGCTTGGGCTTGCATAAAAGATCTCTGGGAAGCTCCTAAATTTAAAAAAAATTTTTGAGAGATTGGTTCAAGATGGCAGAGTAGAAGGAAGTGCTCTCACTCCCTCTTGCGAGAACAACAGAATCACAACTAACTGCTGAACAGTCATCAACCGGAAGACACTGAAACTCACCAGAAAAGATACCCCACATCCAAGGACAAAAGAGAAGCCACAATGAGACGGTAGGAGGGGCGCAATCACAATAAAATCAAATCCCATAACTGCGGGTGGGTGACTCACAAACTGGAGAACACTTATACCACAGAAGTCCACCCACTGGAGTGAAGGTTCTGAGCCCCACGTCAGGCTTCCCAACCTGGGGGTCCGGCAACAGGAGGAGGAATTTCTAGACAATCAGACTTTGAAGGCTAGCGGGATTTGATTGCAGGACTTCGACAGGACTGGGGGAAACAGAGACTCCACTCTTGGAGGGCACACACAAAGTAGTGTGCGCATCAGGACCCAGTGGAAGGAGCAGTGACCCCATAGGAGACTGAACCAGACCTGCCTGCTAGTGTTGGAGGGTCTCCTGCAGAGGCGGGGTGTGGCTGTGTCTCATTGTGAGGATAGGGACACCAGCAGGAGAAGTTCTGGGAAGTACTCCTTGGCGTGAGCCCTCTCAGAGTCTGCCATTAGCCCCACCAAAGAGCCCAGGTAGGCTTCAGTGTTGGGTCGCCTCAGGCCAAACAACCCGCAGGGAGGGAACCCAGCCCCACCCATCAGCAGACAAGCGGATTAAAGTTTTACTGAGCTCTGTCCACCAGAGCAACAGCCAGCTCTACCCACCACCAGTCCCTCCCATCAGGAAACCTGCACAAGCCTCTTAAATAGCCTCATCCACCACAGGGCAGAGAGCAGAAGCAAGAAGAACTACAATCCTGCAGCCTGTGGAACAAAAACCACATCCACAGAAAGAAAAACAAGATGAAAAGGCAGAGGACTATGTACCAGATGAAGAAACAAGATAAAACCCCAGACAAACAATTAAATGAAGTGGAGATAGGCAACCCTCCAGAAAAAGAATTCAGAATAATGATAGTGAAGATGATCCAGGACCTTGGAAAAAGAATGGAGGCAAAGATCGAGAAGATGCAAGAAATGTTTAACAAAGACCTAGAAGAATTAAACAACAAACACCTAGAAGAATTAAAGAACAAACAAACAGAGATGAACAATACAATAACTGAAATGAAAACTACACTAGAAGGAATCAATAGCAGAATAACTGAGGCAGAAGAACGGATAAGTGACCTGGAAGACAGAATGGTGGAATTCACTGCTGCGAAACAGAATAAAGAAAAAAGAATGAAAAGAAATGAAGACAGCCTAGGAAACCTTTGGGACAACATTAAGCGCAACAACATTCGCATTATAGGGGTCCCAGAAGGAGAAGAGAGAGAGAAAGGACCCGAGAAAATATTTGAAGAGATTATAGTAGAAAAATTCCCTAACATAGGAAAGGAAATAGCCACCCAAGTCCAGGAAGCGCAGAGAGTCCCAGGCAGCGTAAACCCAAGGAGAAACACGCCGAGACACATAGTAATCAAACGGGCAAAAATTAAAGACAAAGAAAAATTATTGAAAGCAACAAGGGAAAAATGACAAATAACATACAAGGGAACTCCCATAAGGTTAACAGCTGATTTCTCAGCAGAAACTCTACAACCCAGAAGGGAGTGGCATGGCATATTTAAGCTGATGAAAGGGAAGAACCTACAACCAAGATTACTCTACCCAGCAAGGATCTCATTCAGATTCAGTGGAGAAATCAAAAGCTTCACAGGCAAGCAAAAGCTAAGAGAATCCAGCACCACCAAACCAGCTCTACAACAAATGCTAAAGGAACTTCTCTAAGTGGGAAACACAAGAGAAGAAAAGGACCTACAAAAACCAACCCATAACAATTAAGAAAACGGTAATAGGAACATAATATCGATAATTACCTTAAACGTGAATGGATTAAATGCTCCAACCAAAAGACAGGCTCGCTGAATGGATACAAAAACAAGACCCATCTATATGCTATCCACAAGAGACCCCTTCAGACCTAGGAACACATATAGACTGAAAGTGAGGAGATGGAAAAAGATATTCCATGCAAATGGAAATGAAAAGAAAGCTGGAGTAGCAATACTCATATCAGATAAAACAGACTTTAAAATAAAGACTGTTACAAGAGACAAGGAAGGACACTACATAATGATCAAGGGATCAATCCAAGAAGAAGATATAACATTTATAAATCTGTATGTATCCAACATAGGAGCACCTCAATACATAAGGCAACTGCTAACAGCTGTAAAAGAGGAAATTGACAGTAACACAATAATAGTGGGGGACTTTAACACCTTACTTAAAACAGTGGACAGATCGTGCAAACAGAAAATTAATAAGGAAACACAAGCTTTAAATGACACAATAGACCAGATAGATTTAATTGATATTTATAGCACATTCCATCCATAAACAGCAGATTACACTTCTTCTCAAGCACGCACGGAACATTCTCCAGGATAGATCACATCTTGGGTCACAAATCAAGCCTCAGTAAATTTGACAAAATTGAAATCATATCAAGCATCTTTTCTGACCACAACACTATGAGATTAGAAATCAATTACAGGGAAAAATAATGTACAAAACACAAACACATGGAGGCTAAACAACACGTTACTAAATAACCAAGAGATCACTGAAGAAATCAAAGAGGAAATCAAAAAATACCTAGAGACAAATGACAATGAAAACAAGATGATCCAAAACCTATGGGATGCAGCGAAAGCGGTTCTAAGAGGGAAGTTTATAGCAATACAAGCCTCAAGAAATAAGAAAAATCTCAAACAATCTAACCTTTACACCTAAAGGAACTAGAGAAAGAAGAACAAACAAAACCCAAAGTTAGTAGAAGGAAAGAAATCATAAAGATCAGAGCAGAAATAAATGAAATAGAAACAAAGAAAACAATAGCAAAGATCAATAAAACTAAAAGCTGGTTCTTTGAGAAGATAAACAAAATTGATAAACCATTAGCCAGAATCATCAAGAAAAAGAGGGAGAGGACTCAAATCAATAAAATCAGAAATGAAAAAGGAGAAGTTACAACAGACACGGCAGAAATACAAAGCATCCTAAGAGACTACTGCAAGCAACTCTATGCCAATAAAATGGACAACCTGGAAGAAATGGACAAATTCTTAGAAAGGTATAACCTTCCAAGACTGAACCAGGAAGAAATAGAAAATATGAACAGATCAATCACAAGTAATGAAATTGAAACTGTGATTAAAAATCTTCCAACAAACAAAAGTCCAGGACCAGATGGCTTCACAGGTGAATTCTGCCAAGCGTTTAGAGAAGAGCTGACACCCATCCTTCTCAAACTCTTCCAAAACATTGCAGAGGAAGGAACACTCCCAAACTCATTCTGTGAGGCCACCATCACCCTGATACCAAAACCAGACAAAGATACTACAAAAAAAGACAATTACAGATCAATATCACTCATGAATATAGATGCAAAAATCCTCAACAAAATACTAGGAAACAGAATCCAACAACACATTAAAAGGATTGTATACCATGATCAAGTGGGATTTATCCCAGGGATGCAAGGATTCTTCTATATATGCAAATCAATCGCTGTGATACACCATATTAACAAATTGAAGAAGGAAAACCATATGATCATCTCAATACATGCAGAAAAAGCATTTGACAAAATTCAACACCCAGTTATGATAAAAACTCTCCAGAAAGCGGGCATAGAGGGAACCTCCCTCAACATAATAAAGGCCATATATGACAAACTTGCAGCAAACCTCATTCTCAATGGTGAAAAACTGAAAGCATTTCCTCTAAGATCAGGAACAAGACAAGGATGTCCACTCTCACCACTATTATTCAACATAGTTTTGGAAGTCCTAGCCACGGCAATCAGAGAAGAAAAAGAAATAAAAGGAATACAAATTGGGAAAGAGGAAGTAAAACTGTCAGTGTTGTCAGATGGTGTGGTACTATACATAGAGAATCCTAAAGATGCCACCAGAAAACTACTAGAGCTAATCAATGAATTTGGTAAAGTAGCAGGATACAAAATTAATGCACAGAAATCTCTTGCACTCCTATACACTAATGATGAAAAATCTGGAAGAGAAATTAAGGAAACACTCCCATTTACCATTGCAACAAAAAGAATAAAATACCTAGGAATGAACCTACCTAGGGAGACAAAAGACCTGTATGCAGAAAACTGTAAGACACTGATGAAAGAAATTAAAGATGATACAAACAGATGGGGAGATATACCATGTTCCTGGATTGGAAGAATCAATACTGTGAAAATAACTATACTACCCATAGCAATCTACAGATTCAGTGCAATCCCTGTCTAATTACCAATGGCATTTTTTACAGAACTAGAACAAAAAATCTTAAAATTTGTATGGAGACACAAAAGACCCCGAATGGCCAAAGCAATCTTGAGGGAAAACAATGGAGCTGGAGGAATCAGACTCCCTGACTTCAGACTATACTACAAAGCTACAGTAATCAAGACAATATGGTACTGGCACAAAAACAGAAATATAGATCAGTGGAACAGGATAGAAAGCACAGAGATAAACCCATGCACCTGTGGTCAACTAATCTATCACAGAGGAGGCAAGGATATACACTGGAGAAAAGACAGTCTCTTCAATAAGTGGTGCTGGGAAAACTGGACAGCTACATGTACAAGAATGAAATTAGAACACTCCCTAACACCATACACAAAAATAAGCTCAAAATGGATTAGAGACCTAAATATAAGACTGGACACTATAAAACTCTAAGAGGAAAACATAGGAAGAACACTCTTTTTTTTTTTTTTAAGTTTACTTTCATTTTATTTATTTATTTATTTATTTATTTATTTATTTATTTTTGGCTGTGTTGGGTCTTCGTTTCTCTGCAAAGGCTTTCTCTAGTTGCGGCAAGCAGGGGCCACTCTTCATCGCGGTGCGCGGACCTCTCACTATCGCGGCCTCTCTTGTTGTGGAGCACAGGCTCCAGACGTGCAGGCTCAGTAATTGTGGCTCACGGGCCCAGTTGCTCCACGGCATGTGGGATCTTCCCAGACCAGGGCTCGAACCCGTGTCCCCTGCATTGGCAGGCAGATTCTCAACCACTGCGCCACCAGGGAAGCCCGGAAGAACACTCTTTGAGATAAATCACAGCAAGATCTTTTTTGATCCACCTCCTAGAGTAATGGAAATAAAAACAAAAATAAACAAATGGGACCTAATGACACTTAAAAGCTTTTTCACAGCAAAGGAAACTACAAACAAGACGAAAAGACTACCCTCAGAATTGGAGAAAATATTTGCAAAAGAATCAATGGACAAAGGATTAATCTCCAAAATATATATGCAGCTCAATATTAGAAAAACAAACAACCCAATTGAAAAATGGGCAGAAGACCTAAATAGAAATTTCTCCAAAGAAGACATACAGATGGCCAAGAAGCACATGAAAAGCTGTTCAACATCACTAATTATTAGAGAAATGGAGATCAAAACTACAATGAGGTATCACCTCACACCAGTTCGAATGGGTATCATCAGAAATACTACAAACAACAAATGCTGGAGAGGGTGTGGAGAAAAGGGAACTGTCTTCCACTGTTGGTAGGAATGTAAATTGTTACAGCCACTATGGAGAACAGTATGGAGGTTCCTTAAAAAACTAAAAATAGAATTACCATATGACCTAGCAATCCCACTACTGGGCATATACCCAGAGAAACCCATAATTCAAAAAGACACATACACCCCAGTGTTCATTGCAGCACTGTTTACAGTAGCCAGGTCATGGAAGCAACCTAAATGCCCATCAACAGACCAATGGATAAAGAAGTTGTGGTACATATATACAGTGGAATATTACTCAGCCATAAAAAGGAAGGAAATTGGGTCATTTGTAGAGATGTGGATGGATCTAGAAGAGACTGTCATACAGAGTGAAGTAAGTCAGAAAGAGAAAAACAAATATCGTATATTAACACATGTGGAACCTAGAAAAATGATACAGTTGAACCGGTTTGCAGGGCAGAAATTGAGACACAGATGTAGAGAACAAACGTATGGACACCAAGGGGAGAAAGTGGCGGGCTGGGGCGAGGGTGGTGGTGTGGTGAATTGGGAGACTGGCATTGACATATATACACTAATATGTATAAAATGAATAATAAGAACCTGCTGTATAAAAAAATAAAATAAAATTCAAAAATTCAAAAGAATTTTTTTTGAAAAATTGTGGTAAAATATACATAACATTAAACTTACCACTAAAACCATTTTAAAGTGTACAGCTTTGTGGCATTAAATACATTCACATTGTTGTGTAACTATCACAACTGTCCATCTCCAGAACTTTTTCATCTTCCCAAAGTGAAACCCTATACTCATTGAACAGTAGCTGCCCATTTCTCCCTTCCCCCCAGTCCTTAGCAACTACCATTCTGCTTTCTGTCTCTATGAATTTGACTACTCTTGGTTCCTCATGTAAGTTGAATCATATAACATTTGTCTTTTTGTATATGGCTTATTTCACTTAGCATAATGTCTTCAAGTTTTACCCATGTTGTAGCATGTGTCCGAATTTCCTTTTTAATGCTGAATAGTATTCCATTGTATGGAATTCCATTGTATGGATAAACCACATTTTATTTATCTGTTCATCCATTGATGGACATTTAGATTGTTTGGCTGTTGTGAGCCTTCTTCTCTGAACATTGGTGTACAGATATCTCTAGTCCCTGCTTTCAATTCTTTGATATATACCTAGGAGTAGAATTTCTGGGTTATATGGTAGTTCTATGTTTAACTTTTTGAAGAACCTCCATACTGTGTTCCACAGTGGCTGCACCATTATGCAGTCCCACCAGCAATGCGCAGTGGGTGCCAACTTCTCCACCTCCTCACCAACACTTGTTTTCTGTTTGTTTGCTTTTGGTAATCGCCATCCTAATGGGTGTGAAGTGGTACCGCGTTGTGGTTTTCATCTTCATTGCCATAATGATCAGTGATGTTAAGCATCTTTCCACATTATTGGCCATTTGTATATTTTCTTTGGAGAAATGTCTATTCAAGTCCTTTGCCCATTTTTAAATCAGGTTGGTTGGTTGTTGCCAAGTTTTAGCCAATTAGCCTTTTGATTTGCAAATACTTTTAAGAGAGTGTTTGCTGTGTGGTGCCTTACGAGTGAATATATGTACATTTATCTTGTTTATTTTTTAAAAACCTTTTTCTGTATAGATAGATAGGTAGATAATCAATCAATACATAAGTAATAAATAGATTTTTTTTTTTTTGTCCCAACAGTATATCCTTTCAGGCTCTGATGACTTCAACCTGTACATGTGGAGAATTCCTGCAGATCCAGAAGCAGGTGAGTGTATCCCGAGTATGAACCTGCTGCTAACGTTGGCTCTATTGACCTCCTGCGCGCTGTGCCCTGTAAGGGCAGATCTGTAGCAGTAGAGGAAGATATTTCTCTTTTAATACAAAAAATCTTTTGGAAAGTGACCAAAGTAAATTTTGAAATAAAAATTAGAAGCCAGATTTAGCTATAACCTTCATGCATACCCTTATCTGACATAATCATGCTCAGACTTTTTTCCTCCTAAGAACTTTTCTTTAGACTTCATAGATCTCCTTTATGTCCATTTTCCTCTCTCCTGTTTCACACTTGGAGTATTATTACCTTGCTTTTTACATGCTTTTCCTTTATTATTCATGTGCACATTCCTGCTTATTACTCTACAAACAGTTGTTAGGGCCTCTGCCTTTCTTTTAGCCTCCCTGGTGATGTTAGGTAAAGGGAAACTTTCTTTGTTGATGGACAGATGTATTCCCTGGAGTTTGGCTAACCCCAGACATGAGAGAAATTAGGAAGAAATATTTCTGCTTTTGCTCTAGATGTATTCTGAAAAAGAGCCTGCTGCTTTCCATAAATTTGGATCTAGGCCATCTGAGCTTTCAGGCAGCACAGACCATTCTTCATTCTTGATAATAGTGTCTTCACGTGCTCAGATGAGTGTTACACTGGTTGCTTCCTACTGGTAGAAAAATGTCTATTTTTTGTTCTCAGGACAGCTCAATACAGCCATCTGCTCCAGGTGATACATGGCATCAAACTGGAAAGTGGCCATCAGGAAAGTAATAGAGGACTGTGCTGATTATATTACACAAAATGTGTCTAGTGCTCAGAGTTTAGGAAAGTTGTTGGCTTGCCTATTGCTGAATTAACAATATTGTTACCTAACATCTGCCTTTCAAAACTTGTTGAGGCTTACTTTTGGAAACTATCCTGTTGCTGTGGTCTGGTTACTAAACAAGTTACAAAAGGCCTTTTTCCCCTTCTGGAATTTGGAAAGCATGAGTGAAGCATCTTACCTTTGAAGCACAACCAGAGGGGACAGCAACAGTCTATCTGAACAAAAAGTGATGTTCCAGCACTAGAGATAGTTCTGTATTAAGTCTTCCACCCCCGTAAGTCCTAGATTGATTAGCTGAGAAATAATCTTTGGGCTTAATTGTATCTTTTACCTGATCTTGAAAAGCTTTTCATTATTAAGTCAATGTGGCTTTTAAAACAGAAAGTGGATCATCCCCTCCCCCAGGACTGTTCTCTGGAATCTTTTTCATGTTTGTATTGAGAGAAAGGGGAAGAATTAGCAGTAGTATTGTAGATTTTTTTCACCTCCTGCTGATTTCTGTGCTGACTTAGGGTACGTACGGGCCACTGTTAGGCTGTCTTTATATGTAGATGGGTATGCAATCTCTGGGTTGGCAGGGACCCTCATAGCTGATTTAGGATTCCAGTATCAAAACTGGGAAATAGGTGCCTGGACCTTCCAAGGACTGTATAGGCACAGCTGGTTTAAAGGAATCCATTTCTAGATTCTCAAATTCCATATGTATCGTCTTTTCCCACCTCCCCTTTTCCCTTTGTCCTTCCCCCACTTTTCAGAAAAACAGACAAACAAGCAGACAAACAAAAAACACCAGAAAATCGGAAGTACTCCAGAAATTTGTGGCCACTTGAACCTTGGCATGGTGCATTGCCCTTAAGATGTAAAAACCTCTAAGGTGCCAAAAAAGCTGAAGTATCCTTTAATCATAGGGCTGTAACCCAACCCTCCACCATCTTCTACCTTATCTTCTTATGCACTTACAATAAATTTCTCCTTTTTATAATAATTGGTTTTTATAAAACATTAAAAGTATATCTGTTTTGATCAGTTGTGTTCCAGTAAGTATTGTAATGGTAACTCAAATCCAATACAAAAATGTTAACACTTAGAGCCTTACAGTCACAGTAAATAAAGAAAATTTTAAATTTGTAATTATATTTTTATTGGTGAAACTATGATAGATTTTCATTAAAATATATTAGGTTGAAATCTGGGAGGAGGTAGGTAAAGTAGAAATATTATTTCAAGGAGGAAAAAAGGAATGATGTAAAATTTCTATTAAAAAATAAATTGTTAGATGTCAGATTCCATGTCGGATGCAGCAGGTAGCTCCCATTGCAATAAGTACAAAAGTCAAATTACAAAAGCCATATTTTTAAAGATGTCAGAGAGCTGTGGTTACAAAGTGTGTGAGGAGAACTAAAGTTCAGAAGAAGGAAGAGCCCTTCCTAACTGAGCAGAAGGTGCTGGCCGTGTTCTTTCCTGAGGGCATCTGTGCCCAGGCTGTAGTTTGGGCTGCCATGGACAGACTCTACCAGGGTCAAAAGAAATCAGAGTTTTCGATGGCCACATGCATTGATAGGATAGGCTGGATTCTAGAGGAACCTCAAACACATGACCAGTCTTCCCTATAGGACATTTGCTGGGTGCTGGGGTTGCCCTAGGAGCTAGGGGGCTAAGCTGGAAAGCAAAATGAAATGCCCACAGTGTACAGTGCTTAGGAGACAAAGTTCCCCTAGTGGGAGGGTCCTGCTCCACAGGGCCTTTTGAACCTACTTGGGAAAGGATGATAAAGAGGTAAGATTAAAACCTCCAAAGAACAGAATGTTCAGAGCAGAGAACAGAGGTTTGACAGGCTCTCCATCAAAAGCCCAAAAGGGCTACACTTGAGGATGGAGCTGTGCCAGAAAGGCCAAGTGTAATATCCTACAATCTCCTGGTACGTAAGTAGGACACGAACTTCCATTAGTGGAAGAGATCTGCAACAAGCACCCTACAGGTCTTGCCTTTGAGACATTTGAAACCAGAAGTAGACTTGGGACTTCCCTGGTGGTCCAGCAGTTGAGAATCCGCCTTCCAATGCAGGGGACGCGGGTTCAGTCCCTGGTCAGGGAACTAAGATCCCACATGCCGCGGGGCAACTAAGCCCACACACCACAACTAAAGAGCCACCGTGCCACAACTAGAGAGAAGCCCTTGTGCCACAACAAAAGATCCCGCATGCCGCAACGAAGATCGCGCATGCCGCAGCTAAGAACCGATGCAGCCAAATAAACAAATTTTTTTTTTCAAGTAAATATTTTTTAAAAAAGAAGAAGTAGACTTATTCAACCCAGCGCTGACCTGGTTCCTTCTGATTGGATTGAGGGTGATCAGCCCCTTCTTTTCTCAAGAGTGGAATGGGTAAATGTCATATGGAGGAAACGGCCTTCATCTCTGTGTTAGTTTGCTAGGGCTCCCATAACAAAATCCCACAGACTGTAAACACCAGAAACATATTTTCTCACAGTTCTGGAGGCTAGATATCCAAGATCAAGGTTCTGACAAGTTTGATTTCTCCTGAGGCCTCTCTCCTTTGGCTTGCAGATGACTGCCTCCTCATTGTGTTCTCACGTGGCCTTTTCTCTGTGTACACACATCGCTGGTGTCCCTTCCTCTTCTTATGAGGACATCAGTCTTATTGGATTAGAGTCCTTCCCTTATGACTTTGTTTAACCTTAATTATCTCCTTAAAGCCCCTCTCTCCAAATAGTCACACTGGGGGTTGGGGCTTCAACATATGAATTTGCAAGAGACACAGTTCAGTCCATAGAAATCTCCATGGTTCTTTATCCTCAATGTCCAGCATACAATAAAAAATGATGAGACATGAAAATGTGGTCAGTAATCAAAAGAAGCCAACCCACAATATTATCTAAATATTGAAGTCAAACAGTCAGGAACTTGAAATATTGTAAATGTGATAAAATAGAAATGAGGGATGGACAAAATGGATAAAAAGATGGAGAATTTCAACAGAGAATTGGAATCTGTCTAGAAAAAAAAATCATGTAGAACTGAAAAATATGTCTGAAACCAAGAATTTTTTGGATTTCTTTAACCTTGAAAGGACAGGCTTGATGAATAGAAGACAGGTCAATAAAAGACATTCAAACTGAAGGACGATGATGAGAATGGAGAATGGAAAAAGCAAAACAGAGAGTGTAAGAGACAAGTGGGACACAGGTGATCTAACATGTATGAAATTGAAATCCCAGAAGAATAAGAGAGAGAAAGTGAAGCAGAGCAATATATGAAGAGATAATGGCTGAAAGTTTCCAGAACAAATGAAATATGCCAATTCTCAGATTCAAGAAACTCAGTAACCACAAGCAGAATAAATACAACACACCTAGGCATATCATGTCAAACTATTGAAAATGAAAGATAATGAGAAAAAGCCCAAAAACAGTCTGAGAAAATGGACAAATTACCTGTAAATAAGCAACAATAAGATTGATGGTCAAATTATGGAAGCCAGAATATAATAGAATGATATCTCTAAAGTGCTTAAAGAATTAAAACCTGCCAACCTAGAATTCTAGGGAACCTAGAATCCAGGGAAAATATCTTTCAAAAATATAGGTAAAATAAAAGACATTTTAGAAAAAAGAAATTATAGAATTTTAATAAAATCACTTAGCAGCCCTCAGTGAATTAATGCCTCTAAACATTGAGCATCTACAGCTGTTCACATCACAAAAAGAAAGGCAACTAGACATTAAGAGTCTCCTGATGAAGAAACACCATGGTGCCTAGGGTCTTGCAAAATAAAACAACCCTGAATCTAATCAGACCTCAGGATCCAGCTTTCAGTTTGCAGGTAGCACGGAGGACAGAGGAGTGTCCTGTACTACGTTGTGAGGATACAATCCATAAAGTCCAGACTGTCGGAAACTATAGGTCAAATGATCTGTGTTCTTCAACAAGTATTTACATTTTGATGAGAAAAGGAAGGATGGACAGGAGAAAATCTATTGTATAAGAAACCCAAAAGATATTAAAACAAAAAACAGGCAAAACTAAAGTATTTAGAAGGGAATTCCCTGGCAGTCCAGTGGTTAGGACTCCGAGTTTTCACTGCCGAAGGCCCAGGTTCGATCCCTGGTCAGGGAACTAAGATCCCACAAGCTGCACGGTGTGACCCAAGAATAAATAAAGTATTTAGGAATGCATACTTGGATGAATAAAATTATTTTAAAAAGCAGGGAAGTGATTAATGTACAAGTCAGGATAATGATTTCTTTAGGGGAGGGAAGGGGTTATAATAGGAATGAAGCACATAGAGGCCTCTGAATGGCCAGGAAAAATTCCATTTCTTGAGACCTGGGTGTTGGTTATACAGGTGTTCACCTTAAAAAACTTCATTAAGCTATACTTTTTATGCTGTTTTCTGTATCCTTTTTATACCCCTTGATGAAAAAAGAAAAAAAAATTAGTGAATAAACATTGATGAAATAAAATTTCTTAAATGAATAAAAATGAAAACATGATATCCCAGCAGAGGCATTCACATACTGCACGTATTTAGCCCAGATCAGTGGTCTGTAGAATTTTCTGTTCACATACATATCCCCACAATAATTTTTTTTTTAGTTATAACTTACATATATTAAAGTACACTTTTATTTAGGAATAACTTAAACCCTCTGCTAGGTTGCCCCCCATGATAGGGTGCTTGTTGCCCCAGGGCAACTCCAGTGATTAGAAAGTTCTTATAAGTAAGCTCTCTATTTTTAAATGTTGGCAATTCATAGTTTTTAAAAACATTTAGAAAGGTTCAACAAGCCAAGCATAACATAAAAGGGCTAAATGTGGCCTTGAGTTCTAGCTTTGAATGCTTAGATAACGAAAAGTCTGTCAGGAAATTCCTCATCTAATCTACTGCCATTTTGACTTAAACAAATCTGGAATAAGGCTGAGCTCGCTCTCTCTGTTCATGCCAGTTGAAAGTAAGATACTGAGGCAGGCTATGGGAGGAATCTGGCTTGTTGTTATATGCCTTAATGGCATAATCAGATGACACGCAGTCTGCATTTATTGAATACCTGCTGTGTGCTTCTCAGTGTGAGCCAAAAGCAAGAGCATCTTTTTCTTCTCGATTCTCCTGTTCAGAAAGACTGACAATCACTGGAGAAATTTTTTTGCTACACAAACTCCAAAGAGATGAAGTTTATTTATTATATAAACAACACAGAATTAGCCAGTTGGCTAAGTAATTCACATAGGGCTTCTTAGCGGGCGGAGGAAATCATTTCAAGATGTAAGACCTAATACCCACTGTAAAACTTCCTACCTGGAAGATTAGGATCAATTTTTTTTAGTTGATGTCAAAGAATAACTCATTTCTCAAAACCTCTTTAAAAATCAGAGGAAGGAACTGGGGATTTTGCTGTAGCAAAGAAAAAGCCCATCAGAATATGTTTTACACCTATGAAGTATGTAGGAAGAGCATCTGTTTCTATGTGATAATTCTGAAGATAAAATAAACAGGCTGGCCGTTATGTATAGAGCCAGTATGGTGTATGGGAAGGAGCATTAGGCTTAAGATCATACCTGGATTCAAGTCCAGTACTTCCAGTAACCAAGTGATTGAGTGATTCTAGGCAGGTTATATAACAGCAGTTGTCTTGAGTCTCAGTTTCTTCTGTAAAATTGCTACCTCCACCCCCCACCCTACCACCTCATATCGTGGATGATTTAACAGCCTTGGAGGCTTTCTGAAAACTAGGTGCTTTCAGATGTAAGACATTGTTATTGCTGTGTGTAAGATCAATGCCCATAGATCCATAATTTCCAGAGCATTGCTCCCTAGTAACCTAGGTAATAGAAGTAATGGATTTACATTTGGTAGAGGTTGGTGTCTCTGGAAAATATTCATATGGCCTTCTCCTTCCCTTTTCCCTAATTCTTGTTCGAAAGGACTTTAGGGTTTTCACTGATAGAGTTGCTTCCCCTGAGATATGCCTCTACACTAAGACCTTACTATTTATGGAAAGAAGCATAATGTAATAGAGTTGGTAGGCCTGGGTTTAAATTCCTGATGCATTCGTCTCTTAGTTGGAGGCTTTGGAAAAATTGTTTAATCTTGCCAAACTTTCTTCATCTGTAAAATAAGAATATTAACAATGCAAACAATAACAACAATAGTAATATCTACTTTATTAGGGATATTGTGAGGGTGCTCAGTAGCTACTAAATGTTGCTATTCCTCATTTTAAAAGCTTTCTCCCTTTTAACTTTCCTCTGAAAAACTCCTTAGAGACCAAGCCATGGTGCTCATCTGGTGCCCTCCTGAATGGTCAGTTGAGTTTTTCTTGCATGAAGGCTGCTCTTGACTCATCGGTAGTTTAAGAGGGGGGAAGTTATACGACAGACTTTTCCCTGAATAGAGGGGAAAACATGCAGCTTCACTGCCAGGTCTCTGCAGCCACCCCCCACTGCCCTTAGGCTGATGAAGTCGGCTGGAAACAGCTGTAAATGCGTTTCCATGGGCCTGCATATGTGTGCCTACTCTGTCTCTCCTCCTTTTTCTAGACATGCATTTACTCTCAGTGAGTTAGGCCTGGGCATCTGCTTTTTCCTCCCATGTAATAGGAAGAACAACTGTTTTTAATTGGCCACAAGTAGTTGGTTGCAAACACATGTGAAGTACAGATGAAAGAAGAACTTAGTGTAATTGACTTTTTTTGCACAATTAAGCGTTGCTGTCTGTGGAGCTCTTTGAGCTTTACTGACAACAATGGCTGTCCCCATCTGGCTTTTCTTAACTCTTAAGTGGTTACAGGATCCCCAGGAGGCAGCCACTGCTCTCTCTGTATTGTCAGTACCCTGATTGTATTTCTCTTTATGGTTTGAAACTTGGAGCCCTGGGAGTGTTCACTCGGGCCTTTTGGAATTACGAAGAGGTTGTTTGGACAACTCTTTTAGATATGTGAGGAAAAGAAAGAGTCCCTTGCCCCTCATGGCTCCTCATTAATTCTACCAGTGGAGTCAGGAATGAAGTAGATTAATTGCCTGGACAGGTACTTACCAAACCTCATTTTAGTAGATAACAGCTCTAGCCTTCTGCTTCAAGCCTTGTTCCAGAGGAAATAATGAGATATACTTTAATTTGTTCACTTACTGAGTATCCTTAGATAAAACATTATGCCAATCCTATGGGTGATTGAAAAATAAATACTTTCTTGCCTTCCAAGAACTTCCAATCTAAGAGGGATGAGAAAAGGGTATGTGTGTATGTGCACACTAAATTTAAAAATGGATTCCAAAGCCTATAAAAAAAGATAACTAAGGAGGGCTTGAAGAGATTTTGGGGATCAGTAAAGTTTTCATGGAATTAGCATTTCAGAGGACCGTGAAGGATAAGTAGGATCTTAGCTACTTTATTTCTCTGCTCTTAACTATAGTCAAAACACTATAAAAGAAACATACAAAATTGACAGCAGGAAGATAGAGAGAGACACTTGGATAATCCACATGTTGGATGGTGAAGCCCACTAATGGAGATTGGGTTCTTTCCTGCATGCTTATATTCCACAGTCTAATACACTCACACCTTTTCATTCATTCATCAGATACTTGTTGAAAATTTACCGTGTGCTAGGTAGACACTGTTCTAGAGGCTTAGGATACAGCAGAAAAACAAAAGAGCCCTGCCATCATGGAGCTTACATTCTAGCAGGGGAAACAGACAATTAACAATAGATACAGTAAATTATATAGTATGTTTAAAAGGTTAGAAGTGCTTTGGAAAAAGAAAAAGTAGAGCAGAATAAGGGGGCTAGGAAGTGGTATGGGGACAGAGTCAGGGAAATGTAATTTTAGGTAGGATATTCAGTCTAGTCCTCATTGAGAAGGTCACATTTGAACAAAACCTCAAAGTGGTGAGAGAGCCTTGCAGAAATCTGGGATAAGCGCATTTCAGGTAGAGCCAGTATGAAGGTTTTGAATTGAGAATGTGCGTGAGGGGAGAATAGTAGGGCTTAGTCATAGAGGTAAGTGGGGTATAGGGGTGTCCAATCATGTAGGCTCTTATTGTGAGTGACGTGGGGAGCCATTAGAGAATTTTGAGCAGAGGAGTGACATGATCTGACTTATTTTAACAGCATCACTCTGACTACTGAGTTGAGGGTAGATAGCGGGAGTGGGGCTGCCAAGGGTAGAAATGAGGGGTACTAGTAGGATTCTCTCATACAGGTGAGCTGTGGTGGTGGCTTGAACCAAGGTAATAGGGGTTGAAGTCTAGATATATTTTGAAAGTAAAGCCAAAAAGGGGTGGGGGGTACTTCCCTGGTGGTCCAGTGGCTAAGACTCCACACTCCCAATGCAAGGGGCCCGGGTTCGATCCCTGGTCGGGGAACTAGATGCCGCATGCATGCCGCAACTAAGAAGCCCGCATGCCGCAGCGAAGATCCCACGTGCCACAACTAAAACCTGGCACAGCCTAAATAAATAAATATTTTTTTTAAAAAGTAAAGCTATCAGGATTTCCTGATAGATTAGATTGGGGAGAAAGGGAGAGCAGGTAGAGTTTGAGATGTCTCTTAAACAACCAGGTAGAGTTGTTGAATAAACAGTTTGGTTGTAGAGGTATGGAGGTCTGGAGTTCAAGAAAGACCTGGACTAGAGATTAAAATGTTTTTGGTATCATATAGGTAGTATCTAAAGCCACAGACTGGATGAGAACACCAGTGACTGAGATCAGCAGTGAGTGAAGTAAGTATAGCTAGTTTAAGAGAAGAGGACCAAAAACTGAGCCCTAAGGCATTCTCATGTTAAGAAGCCAGGGCAGGGACTTCCCTGGTGGTCCAGTGGTTGAGACTCTGCACTTCCACTGCAGGGGACATGGGTTCAATCCCTGGTCGAGGAACTAAGATCCTGCATGCTGTGCTGAGTAGCCCCCCCAAAAAAAGCCAGGGAGAAGAGCCAAAAAAAGGAAATCAACAAGGAGTCACCAGTGAGGTAGCAGGAAAACCAAAAGAGGGTGATCCTAGGAAGGCAGTGAAAAAAGTGTGTCAAAGGGGAGGCAATTCTGTTGAATCTTGCTAATAAGTCAAATAAGACGAGTAGGATGGGAACTGAATTAACCATTGGATTCTTTGGTGAATATCACCAAGCCCAAGTCTTATTGCTTAGGGAAGGACTAGGTAATTACAGAGATTTGAAGTTCATTGCATCATTGCAATAACCGTTGTTACCTGATTTTTTGACTTCTTTCCCTGCAAAGTAGTACCACTCCTTTATGTCCTTGCTTCCCATCTTGCCCTATCAGTGTGTTCTGCAGGCTTTTGTTTGCTACTCGAGTCTAGAGCTACCAGATGAAGTTTTCCCGTGCTTCCAGCATTTCCTATACCAATATCTGTCTTTTTACCTGAGTATTGAGTTTTTTAAAATACCACTCTTAACAGTTCTCCACTAATTTCAATTTAACAATCATTTGTTAAGTCCTTGTATGCCCAACTCTTTTCTTATTATCTTGGATGTATCAGCATATAAATCTTGAAAGATCAGGGATATTTACCCTCTTCATGAGGGCCAGTGCTCTATTTCTTGGAAACACAAATTTATCTCCTGCCGTCAGAATTTCGTATCTTCCAGCAGACCCTTCCAGTCATATAGTCCCTGTTTCTGGTTCCTCACTACTGCTTTCAGACTTCCCCCTCCTTAATCTCTGTGTTATTCATTGTTTCTCCTTCGCATTCTCACAAAGGTGTTTGTCCTACCTGTTAATTAATGGATTATTAGGGAAGGGGTAGAAATCCAAAGACTCTGACAAGAAAATCAATACTGCCATTTTATCCAGGTTGATTTGGGGTTTATTTCAGAAAAAAAGTATTTAAGTGTCCTGTTCTATAGTCCCAAGTGCCATTGAGGATCACTTCCCAGGCATGATTGATGCCTGTTAAACCAAGGCATCTAGAAATCCTGACCAGGTTGCTTTTAGCTTTTGAGTTGAAAACATCCTCATTCTTGGAGGACTTTGTTAAAATGAATGAAATTGACAAGAAACAAGTAACTGAAGTTGGCAAGAAATGGGAGTGGTGTCCTGACCCTCTTGAGAGGCTTCAGCAGACAGATCTCTGGCTGAATGTTATGAAAAGAGGAGCATAGTTAAGAAAAGAGGGGAATGAGGACTTGTAGGCTTAGCGCTTTGTCTTCTCTGGGGGAACATTTGGCTGTGGCATTTTAGAAAGGTCTTTATCAGGGTTCTGAGCAAGGTGTTTTCTCTGGGTCCCTTGTGTTTCCTGGGATCCCAAGATAGTGAGTGAGTTACTGATGCTGGAATCTTATGAGATGACCCGCTCATTTTCTTTTCTGAGGTCTTGCAGTAGAACAGATAAGATAAAACATTTCGCCACCTCCCTAGCATCCCTTCTGAATCAAAGGAAAGATGGAAATATGGGAACTTTGACCTCGACTGAGAAAAGAAACCTACCAAGTGACGCCAACATGTTTGGCTGAGCCAGCCAGAGCAGTTGTCCAGAGAAATGACCATTGGTTTGTACAGAACTGTATAAACAAATGACAGCTCAAGGATGAGTAAGGTGCTTATTCTTGGATATGTACTATTTTATTCATTGGTACCATTATTACTGATGAGGTTGTGACTCAGCTCAGTAACCATGGGTGAGGTTGATCCTCACCAGGCCCCTCACCCACAGATGAGGAATGACCCTGAAGGGAGATTATGTAGGTTATATAGTTCTTGGCAAAAATATTCCCCACCTAACTTTTTCCAACTCGATTCTGCTGTTGATGAGCAGGCTCTGGTTAGATAATGGAGGAGAGGAGGCCCCAAGGTCTTACTGGTATTGGCATCTTGACATTAGCCATTTCAGACTAAAGAAATTTATCTGATATATACAAATCTCCAGAACTGATAAAAAAATCTATTCTCTAACAATCATTGTATGTAAGCTGTACAGTAGCAGCTTGAAACTTGAAACCTGGAAACCAGGAGAGGGGCTATAGAGAACCTCTCTGAAGCCCATTCATTGTTATGATTCTGTGTACGCAGCCTGGGTTACCTTATACAGATGACAGCAATAATTCTTCCTGTACCTGTTTTCACCTTCTGTCTCTTGGCTCTGTTGACTTCCTCTTCATTTTCAGATTTTCTGGGTACACATTTGGGTAGGAAGAAGGAGAAATAATCTCTTATTAAAACTGTTGCCGAGGGACGTCCTGGTGGCTCAGTGGTTAAGAATCCGCCTGCCAGTGCAGGGAACACGGGTTCGAGTCCTGGTCTGGGAAGATCCCACATGCCGCAGAGTAACTAAGTCCGTGCACCACAACTACTGACCCTGCGCTCTAGAGCCCACGAGCCACAACTACTGAGCCCGTGTGCCGCAACTACTAAAGCCTGCGTGCCTAGAAACCATGCTCCACAACAAGAGTAGCCACCACAATGAGAAGCCCGCGCACCGCAATGAAGAGTAGCCCCCCTCGCCACAACTAGAGGAAGCCCGCATGCAACAACGGAGACCCAACACAGCCAAAAATAAATAAAATAAAATAAAATAAATAGATTTATTTAAAAAAAAAAATTGCTGCCAAGAAGAGAAACCAGATGAAGTCACAGTGCTTGAAAGAGCAATAGAAACAGTTTTTCCATGGTCTGAATTTTCAAGCATTGATACCCTTCAGTTATTCCTTAGATCTGAAAGTTATCATAATTGTATTCTAAGTCATCTTTGACAGAAAGTTGATAAACTTTAGTTCTCTGGTAGCTGATTCTTAAGACATGAGACCTTCTATCTGTCCTCCTTTGGTGGTACTTATTCTAGAATTGCCCTCTCCTGAAACACTATCCATTTAACAATGGATACCTGCTTTAGTTTTTTTTTTTTTTTTTTTTTTTTTATGGCTGTGTTGGGTCTTCGTTTCTGTGTGAGGGCTTTCTCTAGTTGCGGCAAGTGGGGGCCAGTCTTCATCGCGGGGCGCAGGCCTCTCACTATTGCAGCCTCTCTTGTTGCGGAGCACAGGCTCCAGACGCGCAGGCTCAGTAATTGTGGCTCACGGGCCTAGTTGCTCCGCGGCATGTGGGATCTTCCCAGACCAGGGCTTGAACCCGTGTCCCCTGCATTGGCAGGCAGATTCTCAACCACTGCACCACCAGGGAATCCCCCTGCTTTAGTTTTACTAAGTTCCTGCTTTAGTTCAGGCGTTGCACCCCAGGTTCTAGGTGTGCAAGAGATCCAGTTCTACTCTCATAGACTATTCAGTGTTGGCAATGTGATGAAATGTCCTGTGCTGATACTGTAGAGTTTGCACTCACGATACCATTGGATAGAATCTTCTTTTTCCCCTCTTTTAAATTTAGGACTTAGAAAGAAAATCAACTTGTATAATGACTGCCAGAAGGATTTAGAAATCAGTTATGACCTTTTGACTCCACCCCTATTCAAACATTTTCATCTCTTAAACGCCACTGTTACAGAGGGAACGATATTAGGCATTAAAACCAAACAGACTCTGGTTCAAATACTGGCTCTGCCATTTACTAGCTACTTGGAAGAAGTCACTGAAATTCTCTGAGTCACTTAAATTCTTTTTCTTAGAGGCAGAAGGATTAAACAAGAGATTGGTACTAGGTTCAACCGTAAGTTTCTTTGCTAGTGACCACCCCAACGGGGGTATGAATAGGAGTAGGATGTTGGAAATGTAGAATTCAGAAGAGATCCATGAGCAGGACTGCTACTTGTTGAATCAACCATACGTAGAAAAGAAACTCACCCAAAGGAACTCCTTGGGGTGGTGAGATCACTGTATTGAGACAACTGTTTTAGATTCCCATGGATCCCTTTTCCTTAATTCTCTCAAGTGTCTTTTTATTTTGACTAGGCTCAGGTTACCTTCCCCTCCTCCCACTCCACCCTAGGAACCTAGTGCACTCAGGCTGCCTCGGGGTTCCCATCAAGGCAGCCTACCTTTGGTGCTTAAACCTTTCCTGATCCTTTGTCTCCATAAAAACACACCTATGTCCTAGTTACTTTCTTCTCCTTTACAGTTTATTAGCAAACATGATGATGTTGGGCTGAAATATGAACGGGTCTAAATACATTATCCATCCTGAATAATTCAAATATTAATAATGTCAAACATGGGGGAAAATTTAGGCAAAGGATATTTTTGTCACTCACAGTGTAGAGTAAGCGCCTGGTGCTAGCCAAGGTGGCACCACCAAGGAGCAAATCAGTACAGTCTGAAACCTCTTGCTGTCATAAGAAAGATGTGTACATGTCAATAGAGAGGGATATCTTTCATGAGGCAGAAGAGGTGAAGGAGGAACTGTGTCAGGAGGCCAAAAGCAGAAGACACCTTCTGCAGAACCAGATTATTTCTGGAAAAGGGATGTTGTTCTGGCCATTTTCCCTCCAGATACTGAGACGAGAAACGTCTGGAATAAATGTTTGAACAAGATAGAGTTGGGACTGGGATGGAGGCGTGTGGCGCTGAGATAGTGCGTGGTGGTACTTTGTGCCCTAGTGGTGCCAGGCTCCTGGTAGGGCCTAAGAAGGCACTCGTTGCTTAAATAAGTGAGCAGTCATTTGTTCGTGTCTGTATGCATCACATTTTTGCCAGTTGGTGTGTACTGAGCTGTTGATGGCTGCTCAGAAGTGACCTTAATCAGCACTTGGGTGCATCTGTTCTGTGTGAGTGTGATGCCCTTACCAGTGAAGCTGAACCTTTGAGATTGTCCCGAGTTCATGAATGATGACATTTTCATCTATAAGTTCTCTAGGCCTCTGGTACTTTTCGCCATCATTGAAGAAGAAAGCCTACAGGATGGTCCTTAAGATACAGCTTTCTATCAGTGGCCTCCATACATGGTGTATTTCAGGCCCACGCTCTCTAATTCGCAGTACCTGGGCTCTGCTTATTATGAAAGTGACCCATATCTCCTTTCTTTATGCTTAGTTCTCCCTGCTATCAGAGTGAAGAAGGGATTTTCTCCATTATTTTCCCAGAGGTTTTTGTTTGTTTGTTTTGTTTGCTATTTTCATTATAGAAATTGAGGGCAACTGGATCAGAGATTTTTTTGCACGTTTAAGTAATTACATGCTTCTGGTTCTGCATGTCCCTGGCTCAGCTGCCAACTGTTCTCAAGCAGTTCAGTCTCATTTTGCTTATGACTGGCCTTTTTTAAGGTAACACTTGGATTCTATCTTGGGGATCAAAACCTTGAGAAATGTTTTAAGTGGCTGTGGCTTCATTGACAATGGAATTGCAGTGGGTGGGCGTGGGCAATGCTTAAAGACTAAATAAAGGCTCTTGGTAAGAGCACATATGCTGAGAGATATTTCATCTTCCTTCTTTCCATAGCAACTTTATCTGTAAGATTAAGCATTCTGCTGGTATAGTTAATAAAATATCTCGGCTCTGGTTCAGAGCTGTTTGTTTGCCATTACTGGAACCTGCTTACTTCCATCTGTTTCGTCATTTGATTTTTGTTTCCTTCTGTCTTCCCAGGTGGCATTGGTAGGGTGGTCAACGGAGCCTTCATGGTGCTGAAAGGGCATCGGTCTATTGTGAACCAGGTCCGATTTAACCCCCACACCTACATGATCTGCTCTTCTGGTGTAGAAAAGATCATCAAGGTGAGGCACCTTCCCCTTTTGTCCTTTTAGAGAAATTATTGCCAATTCGTAAATGGAAGAAACTAAAAACAATGTATGTAGGACCTCATAGCTAAACATACTGAAGGTCTATCATAATTCTCAATTATTTTGACATATTACAAAATATGGAAAAATTGATGTTAAAGAGGGTGGTTTTAAAACCCTCCTTTCAGGGCCATTTTTAAAAATAATCACTAGGCTTTGAAACCAGATACTACCTGTATGCCACTACATTTCCATGGCCTCTGATCTGGAGTCTGATGAATTCTGCTTTCCAAACCCCATCTGGAGGTAAAGAAGCTATCATCCCCAAAGTTACTCTGTGTGCACTTTTCCTTAATTGCTGTCCTCATAACTAAGTGACTACTGGAACCATAGCTAACTTGTCTCAGGACATATCAAAATATCACAACCACATGCATATCAACCACTGCATGTGGTTGTGATTGAGGCTGAACACTTGCATCAACTGCACATTGACTGAATGAACTTAACCCTGCCAAGGAATATTTTTAGAGCTTGCAACTGAGAGACCCAGCCTGGCCTGCGTCCACGGAAGGATGGCCCGCTGCCCATCACTCACATTCCAGTCGCTAGTAACCCTTTTCCACATCTGAGAAAATGAGGGTTCAGGACAAATGATGAATTCTTGAGGACCCTGTGATAACTTGACTATTAAATAAGGATAGATGATATCCCCCCCTCCCCAGCAAAACATAAAACTTCTCTTTTTTTTCCCCCAAAATGACATTGAAAACCTGACAGAGGTTTCAGGGGAAAAGTAAAAATTGATTTGTAACAAATTGATAGTTTTCATTTTCTTTCATTCTTTAAAAAAACCCAAAAAACTATACAACTTGTGTCTGAGGCAGAGGAAGCTATCAAAAATGTAATGTTGGAGTATGGGTCAGTATTTTTATTTGTCCTTATTCCAACTTCATTTATTTAGTTTTATTGGTCCTGTGGATCAGGGCTGACTTTCATGATTGCATACATTTATTTACCCATAAATAAACAGGGCTAGAACAGGACTTCTAGATCATTTTTACTGACTTCCTTTTGTAGAGGATGAGGTTTAAATTATAAATTTACTGTCTGGGGTTAATTATACAGCTAATTAGTGGTAAGGCTAGCATAGAGCCCGGTTCTTTGTTCTTCCCAGTGTACTGCCACATTTACCATGCTAGTGGGAAGGCAGCAGGCAGCCTGATGCCCCTGCTGGGTTTGATCATCTCAGTAGTCCTTCACTTGGGCAGTCATTGCATTGCCCGTCCCTTGCATTGGTTTCCCTTCTCCTTTAGCCTGTGACTCATGGGTTGGCACAGTAGCATGTCCTCTCTGGGCCCGTTGACATCATTCTCTCAGGGAGCTCTGCTTGAGCATCTCCTTTAGAACAGAGATTCTTGCTTGGCTGTACACTCTGGGATGCTTCTGTGCTAATAAGTCTCCCCAATTATTGTTTAGTCAACTGGAGTCCTTACCCGAAAGGTCATAGGTTGGAAACTAGCCAAGTTCTCAGAGAAGAAGGAGAAGAAAATATTTTCTCTGTGAAAATATTCAGACTAAACTATGGAGCTCACTGCTTCCAGGTTCCAGTGAGGTCTGAACATTGCCTCACCAGGAGGCACGTTTAGCCATTTGAAACCTTAAGTCAGTACAGTCAGTACCCTTGGGCAGCCCTTCGAGTCTGTCTCCCATCTGTCAAGTGAGGACGCTAACAGTGACTTGACACCTAAGAGTGCCTTGTAAGTTACCTGTGCCTGACAATTTCTGACTATTTTAATAAAAGTCACTTTCTTATTTGCTGTTTCTGAGAGGATCAGTGGCTCAAAGAGCATCATTCCACCATATTCTAGTGCAGCCTGCTTTTCTCTCTCCACCTCTCTCTCTACTCACTCCACCTTCCCCCTGACTTGTCCTTCACTGATGCCTTTCTGGCCTGGAGGAGAAGAGTCCCTGTTGTCAGGGCCAGCCTCTTCTCACCCATAACAGGTCTTCTATCCCCTTGAATGCCCACACTTAGCAAAAAAGGGGGTTCATTTTGTAGTTAAACATAAGAGAGAGCAAGATGGAGCAAATGCTGGCATTTTTTTCCTCAAAGACCAATATTCATTTACTCGCCCTGTATTTGTGAACCATACCTACTGTGTGCAATTTGTGCTAGGCCCTGTGAGGAACACAAAGAAAGAAAGGTAATGCAGGTCCCCATAGGAATTGGTGACCCAGTAGGAGAGACAAGAAATAAAAGTAACGAAAAACGCAGTAAGTACATAAGAGATAGAAACAGTGCTGTGTGGGGAGGGAGAAATTTTTTTCCCCATCTGGGGTAATCTCAGTGTAGGTAATACTTGAGCTAGATTTTGAAGGAAAAAGACTGCAAAAGAAAAGAAAGGAGTAAGATGGGAAGACCATTCTAAGGAGAGAGGATGGACAATTAATTATTTCACTGAATCAATAAATATTTATTGATCACCTACTGCATTCCAGGCAGTGTGTTCATGAATAAATGCTCAGAAGCAGCAAAGTGTAGGACCAGTTTAGAAAATGATCATTTGGCCGAAGTAAAGAGCACAGAAAGGGAGGGCTAAGATGTCAGGCTGGGAAAGTAGGCCAGAGGTGGGCCCAGGAAGTCTTGGAATCGGATTAGAGAGTGTGGAGCATCCCTGAATAACAGCTTAAGTCTCTATCTGTGTAGTTTTTCTTGGTAGGTGGGCAAATGTCTAAATTTAGTGTAATAGCGCAAAGAGAGAAGAGGGCTTAGAGATGCTACATCAAGCATGTCATGGTCACCTGTGTAGATCAGAACACTTGTTACTTAAATTGCTTTCCATTCCGATGATGTTTTGAATAAGAATTGAACTGCATCCTTTTCCTCAGCAGCCTCTTGTGCTAAACTTTTAACATGCAACAGGGAGTTGTGTTTTCATTGGTTCACTTCTGAGTTGTTGACTTTCAGTGTAGGAAAAATAACAAACAATTTCACAAATATTTGAAATTGATATTTTAGGGATGAGGAAGGACTGACATAATCGGGGTGGTCAGTGCTTCTGCTGTTCAAAAGTCTCTTTGAGGATGAGTCTAAGACCTTCTAGTTGAGGTATTCAGTTGCCAAACGAAGGAGGAAGCACCACAGTTATTGGTGCTTTGGTATACGTTATATCATTTTATCATTCTCATTTCTACAGTTGAGAAAAGAGGTTTCAAGGATGAAGTCATTTGCTCTGGGCCACGTGAAGTGGTGAGGCTCGGGTTCCTACCTGTTCTGCTAGCTCCCACAGCTCTGTGCTGCAAGTCCCTTGAGGACTGAAGACTGGCCGTCTGGGATAGGGTTTTTGTTTTTCTCTGAATCTTAGGATTGCATGAGACCCATCTAATTTCACTGTTTAGATAAGGAAACTGAGCTTCACCCACGGTTACCAGCGAACTAGAGCTGTGTGGGAACCCACATTCAAGACTCTTGCCTCCTGATCCAGCGTTTTGTTCCATTACTTCAAGCTTCAGGAATGAAAGTCTACCTCAGCTTAATACATTCCAGAGCGCATATAAATGCCAACTTTCAGTATTTTGATTTTCATTGCTGAACTGAAGATATAGGAGGCTGGGTAGTAGATTAAAATCTAGGCTTGTTGGATAGTTGGGCCAGCAAGCATCTCACCATTAATATTTTGTAATTCTGTTAAATTCTGAGTTTCTGGGAAGTACATATAGATTTCATATTATGCAACATGGTTAGTAACATTTTCCATTTTTAAACTGGGGGAGTGAGAAATTTAGCCCAGAATATAGACTAAGACCCCAAAACACCCTAAAGGCTTTGCCTATTGGACCCCTCAGTCTCTCTCTTTTTTAATTAATTAATTAATTAATTAATTTATTTATTTATTTGGCTGTGCTGAGTCTTAGTTGCAGCAGGCGGGATCTTTGTTGCCACAGGCGGGATCTTTAGTTGCGGCATGCGAACTCTTAGTTGCAGCATGTGGGATCTAGGTCCCTGACCGGGGATCAAACCCGGGCCCCCTGCGTTGGGAGCGTGGAGCTTTAGCCACTGGACCACCAGGGAAGTACCCTCCTCAGTTTTTTTCTAAGCCACCAAACTTTTATTCCCAGAGACACCTGTTTGCAGAGATAGTCATTTACAGCTTGGGCCGTTGCTGAAGGCCAGGTCTAAATGTTTCCCGAAAATTGAGTCTCACAAAGAATTTGGGAATTGCTTCTTGCTCAATTTGGGAATTGACTAAGCCTTTATTTTCTGCTACTTATTTTATGCTAACTATATTCCAGTGTTTCTTAAAAGTTGGTACCCCCACTTACTCACCCCTTGAGTGCTAATTAAAAGTGCAGAGCCCTGGTAACCTACCCATGACTTACTGAATCAGAATCTCTAAGGGTGGGGCTCAGGAGTCAGCATTTTTTTTTCTTTTTAAGATAAACACCTTGATTTTTTTAAATTAATTAATTAATTAATTTTTGGCTGCGTTGGGTCTTCGTTGCTCGTGCAGGCTTTCTCTAGTTGCGGCGAACAGGGGCTACTCTTCGTTGTAGTGCTCGGGCTTCTCATTGCGGTGGCTTCTCTTTGTTGTGGAGCACGGGCTCTAGGCGCGCGGGCTTCAGTAGTTGTGGATCGCAGGCTCTAGAGCACAGGCTCAGTACTTGTGGCACACTGGCTTAGTTGCTCCATGGTATGTGGGATCTTCCCAGACCAGGGATCGAACCCCGTGTCCCCTGCATTGGCAGGCGGATTCTTAACCACTGAGCCACCAGGCAAGTCCCAGGAGTCCGCATTTTAATTATTCTTCAGGTAATTCACGTGCATGCCAAAGTTTGAGAACCACTGCCTTAAAACTCCCCTGGGTAAGATTATGAAGTTGGAGATGGGAGAACACCTGAGGAGTTGCGGGCAGGGAACAAAGTTGAAGGAGGAATGAATCTGAGTTGGGAACTGGTGAAGACACTTAGCCTAGAAGGTTTCTTCAGCCCCTGTTGAACTGGGGATCCTCCAAAGAAACACTGTCTCCCAGGAGATCAAAGTAAAGCACGGAGGGAAAGGGCCTCAGGAACAGGGCTTACAAGAAGGCGAATTTGTCCTTGGACAGCTTTGCCAAAACAAAGCCATTGTCTTGATAGAGGATAGGGAATGAGGAGCCACTGTTTTCTGGGTTGGGTGCCATCTAAAGATAGACACCAGCCTGTCAGGGCAAGAAAATCATCTGGAATTTCATCTGAGTTGCCATGACTACCAGCTGATGTAACTGAGCTTCTCTGTGCTGCTCTGGACCAGTCTGGCAGTCAGGTGAAGCTCATCGTTCTCATTTGCAGTGACAGCTTAATTACCTTGAACATCGTTTTTGCATAACTTATTCAACTTGTAAAGTTGGGCTTTTGCATTCAGACAGACCTTAGTTTGAATCCTAGTTCTGCCACCTTTTGGCTATGCGCCCATGTCTCTGACCATGGAGTGGAAGGGTATTAAGGGATGGGTCTGTGGTCTTGGAAGGTGTGTCCTACCTATTCCTGCAGCTAACAGAAGAGTTGGGGAGCAAGCCAGCAGCTTCCTGGTTAAGAGAACCCAGATTTCTGGGTAACTGATGCCTGCATGTCCAAGAGGGAACTGCAGTGTAGGCAGCTGGCTATTCTTATCAAGCTCCAGTAAGCAATTCCCATTAGTTAAAAATAGAAATGTTGCAGTTGGGGAGAAGTAGAGTTATAGGCTGAAATATTAACTGTCGCAGAGGACTGACTGCTGGGTCTTTTTTCACTTTGGAAAAGTGGTACCTCTCCAGTCTTCTGAGAGTTTTGAACACATTGGCTAATCTTCAAGTCATCCTCTGTCCTCTGAGATTATGAAGGGGGTTATTGTAATTTCCAGGCTACTAATAGAGGAAGCTAAAGGGAAGAGGGGTAGTGGCAGACAGGGTGTGTGTTTATCCTGGGCCTAGAGACAGGACTTGGGTCTCCTGAAACTAGGCTAATGCTGTGTCCTAGACTGTGCTTTGTCCCACATTTGAATCTGGAAGCTTCCATTTTCATATGTGGCCCACATAATCCAGTCTGGATTGTATTTTTAAAGTTGGTTAGCAAGTCCTGGCTCAGTGACGGGGAGGGTCTGGGGAAGCTCTGCCTTAGTGTTCTTTATGGCCGACAGCTTTAGAATAGAATACATTCTGATCCACCCTCATTGGTTTCGTTTTCGCCTTCTGTGCAGATCTGGAGCCCATACAAGCAGCCAGGATGTACCGGAGATCTGGACGGTCGGATTGAGGATGATTCTCGCTGTCTCTATACCCACGAAGAGTACATCAGCCTTGTGCTGAACAGTGGGAGTGGCCTGTCCCACGACTACGCCAACCAGTCTGTGCAGGAAGACCCCCGGATGATGGCCTTCTTTGACTCCCTGGTGCGTCGCGAGATCGAGGGCTGGAGCTCTGACTCAGACAGCGACCTCAGCGAAAGCACCATCCTCCAGCTGCACGCAGGGGTCAGCGAGCGTTCGGGCTACACCGACTCCGAGTCCTCGGCCTCACTGCCGCGCTCCCCTCCGCCCACAGTGGATGAGTCTGCTGACAGCGCCTTCCACCTGGGGCCCCTGCGGGTCACTGCCACAAATGTGGTGGCTTCAACTCCGCCACCGCCCACGTGCGAGGATGCCACCGCTCGCCAGCAGCGCCTGTCTGCCCTGCGGCGCTACCAGGACAAGCGCCTCCTGGCCCTTTCCAACGAGTCCGATTCAGAAGAGAACGCCTGCGAGGTTGAACTGGACACAGATCTCTTCCCCCGGCCACGGTCTCCCAGCCCTGAAGACGAGTCCAGCAGCTCCGGCAGCCCCAGCAGCTCCGAGGACGAGGAGGAGCTGAATGAACGGCGAGCGTCCACCCGGCAGCGGAACGCCATGCGGCGCCGGCAGAAGATGCCTCGAGAGGAGAGGCCTGGTGCCCCGACCAAGCCCACCGACACCTGCATTGGAGAAGACAACTATGATTACCCCCAGATCAAAGTAGATGACCTCTCTTCTTCCCCCACCTCCTCTCCTGAGCGGAACACGTCCACTCTGGAGATTCAGCCAAGCCGAGCGTCGCCAACTTCCGACATAGAGTCAGTTGAGCGCAAGATTTATAAAGCTTACAAGTGGCTCCGCTACTCCTATATCTCCTACTCAAATAACAAAGAGGGAGAGAGCTCGCTTGTGTCTGGGGAGGCAGATGAAGGGAGAGCAGGAACCAGCCACAAGGACAACCCAGCCCCTTCTTCCAGTAAGGAAGCCTGTCTAAACACGGCCATGGCCCAGAGGAACCAGGACCTGCCCCCCGAATGCCACAGCAAGGATGCTTTTAAAGAAGGGACTTCTGCCATAAATCCCAGCAATGGCCCAGGCCATGAGCCCAGCGGTCACCCTTGGGCTGAGGCACCAGAGGACACCTCTCAGGACACGAGTAACACTGGTGGCTCTGTAGAACACTCTTTTGAGACCAAGAAGCTCAATGGAAAGGCCCTAAGCAAGTCCCTGAGCAGCCGGGCTGAGGAGCCACCCTCCCCTCCTGTCCCCAAGGCATCTGGCTCCGCTCTCAGCAGCGGGTCTGGCAACTGTCTGAGGACCCAGTCTGATGACGGTGAGGAGAGGAGCCTCGAAGCCATCTGTGCCAACCACAACAATGGGCGCTTACACCCCCGGCCCCCTCATCCCCACAGCAACGGGCAGAACTTCGGGGAGCTGGAGGCGGTGGCCTGCTCGTCCCCAGGACGTTCGGACACCGATCGTGATAACTTGTCCCTGACAGGGATGCTTCTACACAAAGATTGTTGTGGGTCTGAAATGGCCTGTGAGACCCCCAGTGCTGGAACGAGAGAGGACCCCACTGACCCCCCAGACACAGACAGCAGCAGGGCTGTTCATGGCCATAGTGGCTTCAAAAGGCACCGAATCGAATTGGAAGACACAGATTCGGAGAATTCCTCCTCAGAGAAGAAATTAAAAACATGATAAATACAAAGGGAAAACAAAAAGCTATGAAAAGTAGCTTTATAAAAATTTTTAAATCCTGTTTAGTGAACACAGAGGAAAGGAAAAATAGTATTAAAGGCACATAAAACCAGGGCCTGAAGTTTTGTGTCTGATGCTGCTCCCTTCTATTCAACAATGGGTCTGATGTTTAGCTGGCCGTTGGCTGTGCTGTGTTAAGAAAGGGAAAAAAAATCCAAGTGACTCCTTTCTAGTAAGACTTGAGCATAGTATACCTGTGCAGATTCTGTTAAAGTAAATCCTTGTTGAGATGTTTGACTTGTTCTTGTGTGTGTGCGCTGGCACGTGTGAGCTCATTGTCTCAGACTTTTCTTTCCATTCTCCATCAGAAAGGATCTATGGATCTGTATTTTTTGCCGTCTCACCCCATTTACATGCCATAGGTGTTCTGGTCTTAATAATGAGTGCCTGCTAAATCAGGTTGTGTTGCCAGTGAGTAGTGGATTTATGCGGAAAGAATGGAGACGAGAATGGAAATAGGCCTTCAGCCCACTGGCTGTGCTGGAAAGGAAAGCATGGTTCCTTTCTTAAAGAAATCTTCCATGTTTTCTCAGTAGCACTTCTTCATTGAGCGTTTAACGTAGATGTACTAAAAGTGGAGCGTTTTTAATGCTAATGAGAGGTTAGCACTTAAGATCAGATTTGAGAGAACATAGATAGATCCCTGATAAATTTCACTGGTTGCAAATTGAGCGATGGCGCAATACCAAACTGTAGGGAGGCCATAAAATATGGCTAGTTGTGGGTAACACTTTAACAAGTTAGGTGCTAGTTCCTGCGAGGGACTCAGAAAGCCAGCAGGCTCTTCCTGGCCTCATGTGGTGGCATCTAGGCATACTGAAAGAAGGGGAAAGACAGCTCTCAAGAGATTTGTGCTCAGACTACTAAAGTGAATGTTATAGGTGTGTTAATGAAGAAGTATAGGAAAGAGCAGAGTATGGTACTGCCTTCATTTAATTCAACCCAAAATGGTCAGAATTGGTGGGACTGGCATCTTCCCTCAGGCTTGCTGTCCACAGAGACTGTGGTGTTCTGACTGGATCTTGCAGAGCAGGAGGCATCTCGAAGTAACAGATTCTTATTGAGTAGGTCTGTTAGGAGGCAGAGAGTACGGAGAGAGGAGTCAACTGGCTGTTTCATTAAGGTAGATAAAGATTGAGAGGGGAAAAGACCAGGAGCTTTTCGGCATTGCAGTGGTGGTCACACTCACTTGGTTATTAATGAAGGCCTGTACAAGACAGGAAGACCTAGGATGACAGATACCTTGTTGGCGTGGATGTCATGAAAAGGCAGGAGAATACTGGGAAGAAATGAGGGAGAGAGAGAACACTACAACTTTCTTGAGCACAAAGGTGCTAGACAATTAGGAGACCAGCGGCACTGGCTTAGCGAGGACCTAGCATGTGACTGGTGTGGCCTCACTGATCCAGCGTTCTTTTTAGGGAAGGACCCGTCCTACTGGAACTGGGACCAAGGGGAGACAGCCTGTGGAGGATGACGACTTGGATGCATTTAGTCACTGGGGGAAGGGGGGTTATTTATAAAGGAAGGTTGTTGATCTAAGCCAAAAGGAGATATCACCTTGCTAAGCTTTGTGAAAAGGAAGATGTGCCTGGTGTGTGTGATGTGACTTGGGTGTAAAAACATTGTCTTAGGAGGAGGAGACGGAGGAGTGTGAGTAGCAGTGGGGCTGCTTACAAGTTAACAACTGTAATCTCACCGGGGAGTGGGAAAGTGATTCTGTAACCATTAGAATTACTTTAATCTGTAATCAGAACGGTTCTATGATTTGTCTTTGACTATTCACAGATAATTGTAAATTCTGGTTTTATAAGCCCAAGTCATTTTACATTTGCTTTTCCAAAATTTATTAAATTGGAATTTTTTAATCCTTTATATACAAAAAAAAAAAAGATATAATCACTCAGTGTGTGTTTCTCTTCCCCTTCATAGTCAGCATTCCCCTTCCCAATCTTTTTGTTTTATATTATTTAATCTAGTCAGTAGCTAGCCACTTGTGACTTCTCTAAGGACAATCCGCATATCTTTCTGGAGAAGAAGTAAAGTTCCGCCACTTGGTAGTTACTGTTCCCAAATGCAGAACTTGGTCTTTTCATGTTAAGAGCCGTTATCTCATTTGGGTACTCCAAAGAGAAGTCAAAGTTCATTCTGGTTCAACTTTAGTATCCAAGAAAGACATTGTTAGCAAGGATGGCTTCCGCCCTTGGGAGACATCTCAGGTTCAGCTTGCCGAGAGATAGGCCCCGCAGCATACCCACAGAAGCAGGCTGAGGAATGCTTGTCTCTGTAGCCATTCCACTCTCACTGCCAGAAATCTCCTGTCTGTGATCATGGTCTTGGAAACCTGGCAGGAACTACCACTTCCAGGGTCCCTTCGCCTAAACTTGCAGAATTGAGGCGCCAACTTTGGAGGCACATTTAATCCTCAGATTCTTCCGTGATAGGTATTTTTACTAACAGGGCAGATGGCACTGATTAGGTTATGAACTATTCAAAAGTGCCTCTTATGGTTTTTTTCCTGCATCCTGTACATAAAATTTTAAGTGGCTGGTCCAGATTTATAAAACCTTCCCTCCACTTTATTTTCCACCTGGTTTTGTAAATGATTCCCATGTCTCTAGGACAACAGGTAAATGAGTTAAATGAGTAGTGGGCTTGGGGCAAAAGAAGGTTGCAACTGCGCTTGATTTACTAAGCCCGGAGTCCCTTGTTTGTCAAGGTGCCTTCCTCTGCTGAAGCCTTACCTCCTCACAAGCCCCGCCTCTCTCCCGGCAACGCTAGCTCTTCTCTTGTGTATATGCAAATAAACCTATTATTCACTTCTAATGGCTTCCTCTTCTCTTCCAGGGAAGACTTGGTTGCTTAGACACCCCTCCTCCTTCATTTCTTTCCTGTTTTAATTCTTGCCTAATTGAAAACTTGATTCAGAGCCGCACTGAAGACTAGAAGAAAAACAGTGGTGCACTACATCTGTGCCAATGATCATTGTCACTTCTAGGTGTTGGGACAAAGGTTACATTGGGACAACAACATTTGGGGTAGGAGGAGGTACCTAATTGGTGTCCTTCACCAGACTTAGACGGACTCAGGATAGTGAAATCCTGGAATTGACTCTTTTATTAGCTGGAACTGAGGGAATGATGCAGTGAAGTGACATTGCAAACAGCCTCCAAAGAATTATGTTTTTTCATGTTTCCAAATATCAAGTTGCTTTTCCTGCCCTGTCCCAGACATGCATTGCAAAGTCTTTTTCTTAACAGAAAAAAAAAAAAAAAAAAACCCACCTTATATATATATCCTGTCTGTAAAGCTGCCTTCTTCAGTTAACTGAAAACTTCTTGCCAAGCAAGACTCTTGTGAGGAAAATCTATGCTTCCAAAGGAAGACTGTCCTTCCCTTAGGACCTAATAAGCAAGGCAATGTGCCAGCGTTGAAATACTAACGTGAAGTAAGGCTTGGTGAGTCCAGACTTGCCCACAGCAGCAGGATAAGGGCTTCGGACAAGCTGTGTGGTTTCTCTCAGGTGGGATATTTCAGTCTAAGTGCTCATTTGTCCTTGAGCACTCATACTAGAGTAAAAATAACATTAAGTGGCTTGGAAGTAAATTTGAAATTCTTCAAAGAACAGTGCTTCCCACATGCAGCAGAAGAAAAACGTGTATGAAAAGAAAATCTAAGCCATCTGCACCCTAATTGCATTTCACTGTTAGTACAAAGGTGGTAAGATGCTTCTCAGAATGGAGGCTGACAGGCAAAGATAAACTTCACTGGGGCCAGCACTAATGTGGCCAGGGACAACAGGAGGAGTTGCTCAGTTCTGTTCACTCAACAGAGTTTACTTGAGCTGCGCAGAAGGGTCCTGCAGTGCTTATCTACAAGACAGTCACGTTGTAAGGAAATCGGGTATCTAGTATTTCATATTACTAAAATTGGGAAGTGACTCTTTTCTGGAGCCCAAAGCCATGAGCTAATGGAATATTCCAGCTGAAGTACAGAATGCTAGCTTTCAAGACTCCCTGTGTCTGGCTTTGTTAGTACCTCCACCAAGGCTGGAGAAAGGCAATAAAATACTAAGATATCTGGGTGCCAACCCAGATCCTTAAGCATGAGAGACGTTCTTGGGAACGTCTAGGGAAGCTGGCATGGACGACATTTGGAGGGAAGGAGATTAGGACGGCTGCAATAGAAGGAATGAAATGCTAGATGCCTTCAAACTGCTTTCCAGATCCACAGAACTAGCACTGAACATGCCATGGATTGGCCTCTAAAACACTAGGTCATAAAGCTTCTTGAAAATCCCTAAGTAAGGGGATTCCCTGGCAGTCCAGTGGTTAGGACTCTGCTCTTTCACTGCTGAGGGCCCAGGTTTGATCCCTGGTCGGGGAACTAAGATCCTGAAAACTGTGCAGTGCAGCCAAAAAAAAAAAAAAAAATCCCCAAGTAAAATCCCAAGTTTAAAATGGAAGTCAATAAAAATGCAGGATTGGTTTGGGAGAAATTCCCTTTGCTGGAATGAATAAATTCCATGAAATAACAATCATATAATGACCCGAGCACCAGCACACTTAAACATGTACCTAAAACAGGTGAGTGTGTGTTTGTTGGCGATTGGCATAGGCTTTCAAAGGGTAACATCTCCCTGTTGGACTATTCCTAGACACTATGGCTAGCGACACTGTTTGGGGCCTCCCCCTACCACTTTTTTAACTTATTTTTTCTTCATGTCTCAGAGTCAGTATTTTCTAACATTTCTAGTCTCTCCAAGGCCCCACCTTAAATTGCTAAAGCTAATGTCTGTTGTTTTCTCTTCTTCCTAAGAGAGACCTGTGAGTCGGATGGAAATGACATTGAAGTAGCAAAAGAAGTGGATTCTATACTGATTTCTTCAGTGGAGTAGCTTCATGAACCTTGGGCAAATCACTCAGACTCTTTGGAACTGTGAAATGGAGGTCCCTCTTAACTCTAAACTCTCATTCTTTCCATTTCATGGCCTGTCTACATCCTGTTCCAATGAGTTCTCATACCTGAGACGTCCCTGTAGTGCCCACCAGAACCAGTCTGTGAGCCAAGATCTTTGCAAGTGCACAACTGCTCGGAGCCTCAAGCTCCTCATTTGTAAAATGGGGGAAGAATGCCTGTCTCAGCACATTGTTAGAGGATTAAACATGTGGGCACACGTGTGTGTGTGTGTGTGTGGCTTAGAACAGAGCCTGATGTATAGAAAACACTAAAGTGCTTGCTGTCATTAGCATATCCTCTATTCTGCTCTCAGTGCTTGTTGATAGCAATGTGCACACCACAAAGAAGGCTTTCTTCGATGGGGTCTGCCAAGGAATATAGAAACAGAGAAAGAACTTACTGTTTATTAGCAAACCTTACTCTGAAACCACAGGAAAGAGTAAATTATCCCCATTATAGTGGACCTGACTGGAGCTGAGTTGGGGGCCTTGGACACAACCTCCGACTTGGGGAGCCAACTGTCTAAAGGCTCTTGTCTGAGAGCTTCAAAAAAAAGCCAGGCTTGGCTGACAGGGCCCACAGATCCTTGCTTACTACAGCAAGTCTTTAGGGGATGGGGGAGAACTAGCAGATTTCATTAAACTACAGTCTTAATATGGGGGTACTGGAGATGACCCAGACCTCAGGAGCTGGGACAGCAAACTTCTCTCTGGCCTTCAGAGTTAAAATTCCCCAATCTGGCATTGGGCCAGCCCTAGAGAATCAGAAAAGTGGCAAGCCATGGAAATGTTCTGTGTTTGTGCCCGAGAAAAGTTTTGACCAGAGTTTTCCATGCAGGACTGTTTCGCATGTGTATGTGTGTTAAATATTCTGTAACATCTGATTCAAGAAGAAGCTAAACCGTAAAAAAGCCAACAGAAGTCTGACTAGGCCAAGGGGAAAAAGGGTCAAGAGTTCAGTCCCGGCCTGCTAAACCCTCAGGACAGATCTGGAATAGAGATTTAAGAGCACAGGTGCGGCCTTGGAGAGGGCAGACAGAGGAATATGAGAGAGGAGGGGTTTGAATTGCTGGTGGAAAAGAGGCAGTGGAATTATACTTGGGGGCGGGGGGGGGGGGGAAGCTTTTCAAATAAAACACATCTGCCAGAAGAGAAGCGAGAACAAGGCTAGGGAAGAGTGGTCCTGAAGGAGGTAGTGTTGCTTAGCTGTATCGTCCAGTCCAGTGCCCTCGTTTTTGAGATGGAGAGCCCAAGGCCAGTTAGTGGCTTGGCCTGGCCACTGAGGCTAGTGCTCTCCTCACATCTTGCTGTTTCTAGATGTGGTTCTTTGGTTGGAGGGGGCACTTACCTTCTTTCCTTGATCCTCCCACCCTCAACCAGTGTGACTCCAGCGGGGGCTCTGATGACAATATGCAGCTGTAGCAAGGGATTGAAGATGGCCTGTAAGGAGGCAGCGCAAGGAGGAAAGAGCCTTGTGCAAAGGGAACCCAGAGTCCACTGAGCTGGTACCACCCTCACGCCCAGAAAATCAGCACCAGGGCCCTTACACTCAGACTAATGTGACTCGTCCCTGCACCTCTCAGCAACTCTGGAGGCTCCTAGGTTGCTGAATGCCGTCTTGATGTTTCAGTGCCCAGAAATGTCAACAAATCTCTTGGGTGAATTTCAGAGGGGAGCAATAAACATGTTGGGAGACTGGAAGAAAAGATCAAAGGGACCAGAGTGTGGGAACTGAGGTCATTAGGTTTTAGGTACACCGGCGCTCAACAATGGGAGAAGACTTTTCCAGTTGTAAGCACCCAAGGACCAGAAGAGGAAGGAACAAATTTTAAACGGAATCTGCCCAGTTGCAGGCCAAAGAAGACTGGTTCAAACTGCTGTGTTCCTCTTGGCTGCTGGGTCCTGGTAAGATCTTTTTCCTAAACTAGCTCTGAGAAGCAGCTTACGGTTCAGATCCCTTCATCTTTATCTGAGTTTTTTTTTTTTTTTTTTTTTTTTTTTTTTTTTTTTAAATTTATTTATTATTTATTTATGGCTGTGTTGGGTCTTCGTTTCTGTGCGAGGGCTTTCTCTAGTTGCAGCAAGCGGGGGCCACTCTTCATTGCGGTGCGCGGGCCTCTCACTATTGCGGCCTCTCTTGTTGCGGAGCACAGGCTCCAGACGCGCAGGCTCAGTAGTTGTGGCTCACGGGCCTAGTTGCTCCGCGGCATGTGGGATCCTCCCAGACCAGGGCTCGAACCCGTGTCCCCTGCATTGGCAGGCGGATTCTCAACCACTGCACCACCAGGGAAGCCCTTTATCTGAGTTTTAAACTTCCCTGCTCAAAGGAAACTCCAGCACTTTGTTCCTCAAGCACCTGCCTGGGTTGGAATTCCATGGGCAGGTGCTACCTAGTTTAGCTTTACTGGGGAAGGCTGGGCAGCCCCAGTAGGTGGAAGAGCTGGCAGAGACTCTGCCTCATTCCAATCTGGCTGACCATGGGGGCAAGAGTTGACACAAAGGCAAATTTGTCCTTCTCTTCAGGCCAGTGTCCAAATCCTACAACTTCCCCAGCTTGTCTTGCTGCCGAGACACCAGAGAAGATGTCCTAGGCTTGGGCTCCTACTGAGTCGGGGTGCTCTGTGTCTCCCTCGTGAGGTCAATTGAGTCCAGTCAGCAGCTACATCTGACCTGCTGACTTCCTCTCTCTTCTCCCCTAATTTGGGATCCAGTCGGCAACCTCGCTTCCCCCTAGGACAGGAGAGTACACTGGAGGTATCCCTGAGGGGTGGGGGTTAAGACCCCCTGCCCGCTAAACATCTACGCTATTTTTACCTCTCCATCTCTCAGGTTAATATGTATGAAGAATTCGGGGAAAAGACAGTTCTTGGATTCCACTCAGAGGGGAGGGAAGAGGAGGGTTGGCTGGGTTGATCCTGATGTTGGTACCCTGGACAACAGGAGCCAGGGGGAACCAGGAGGAGGGATGGGGACGTGAAAAGACAGAGGACCACTGGTTAGCATGCCTCTGGGGTCTCCTTTGGAAAGCAGTCGACCTTAGGAAATAGATGGAACCGTTGGAGCAGCAGGCTTAAGAGGCAAAGCTCTGACTTCATTCAAGAGGATTGGCTCATGTGTGTCCGAGATTACTTAGGCTTTATTTGTTTGTTTATTTATTTATTTATTTATTTATTTATTTATTTATCTATTTGGCTGTGTTGGGTCTTCGTTCCTGCACACGGGCTTTCTCTAGTTGCGGTGAGCAGGGGCTACTCTTTATCGTGGTGCACAGGCTTCTCATTGTGGTGGCTTCTCTTGTTGCGGAGCACGGGCTCTAGGCACACGGGCTTCAGTAGTTGCAGCATGCAGGCTCAATAGTTGTGGCACATGGGCTTAGTTGCTCCGCGGCATGTGGGATCTTCCCGGACCAGGGCTCGAACCCGTGTTCCCTGCATTGGCAGGCGGATCCTTAACCACTGCGCCACCAGGGAAGGCCACAGACTTTCTCTTTTTAATGGGGATTGGCTCTTGTGGTTGCTGATGCAGGGAAAGATCAAGGACTCTACCATTTCAGCCCTGGGTGCCTTTGGGGCCAGGGACAAGGCCTTGGCAGTCAGGAAGATCTCTGGCCAGGCCCTTGCCAGTAACACTTGACCTTATGACCGATGACGGCCTCTTCGGGAGGCCTCTTCAATTCCTGGACGGTGCTCAAGTCCGAGTGTTCCCACCTTCAAAATCTAGAGTAGCCGGTAGCCTCTTTAAGATGTTCTCTAGGCCCGGAGGGCAGGACTACTATACCCTGCAGCCTGTGGAGTGCCTAACCCTAGGGGTTGCCATTCACACTGTGGTCTACACGACTGGCACCTCCCAGCGCGGTGGGAGGCACCACCTGCTCCGCTGCACACCGTGGTTCTGCCAGCCCCATCCAGTGGAGCTCCCAGTCCAGAAAAGGAGGCATGTGAGCCCCGGGGTCTCCTCCTTCATGCTCTCCTTGCCGCCACACCAAGTGCACTATGGGCTCCCTCCCCAGAGCGTTCCCCTCCCCAGTCTCCCTTCCTTCCCCCTCTTATGAGCAGCATTTAGCTCAAGGACCAGGTCATTGCAGAGGCAGGGGTGGAGGGAAAACGTGAGCTCAGCACACATCTGTGACACCTGCTGAGCTGACAGTCACAGGGATTTTCTTCTTCTCAGTCCTCAGTGTGACTTCAAGGCCTAGGAGAGGTTCAGCTGCCCAGTTTTCCACGCTGCTTCTGGCATTCAGTCCTCCCCACTTGGACACACTGCGGGTCCTGCTCTGTGAGGCGGGGGTGAGATCAGAGGGTGAGATTTGAGAAGCAGCTTCTGCACCATCCCTGCCTCCTGGTGATCAGACCCTCCTTTGCCCCTTTCCGTCCACTTCTGGGCATTTCTCTCCTGCTGCTGCTTCCCCTCAGTCCCAGCAGAGAGGGAACTAGCAAGCTTATTCTAACTCTAAACTGTCTCCTGAGCTCTGCGTCCCTCGCTGGTGCCAAGAAACCTCCTTCCCCCATGCTCTGAGTCAGAGCCCAGCCACCTTAGAATAGCAGAAGAGTGAGTCAGGGAGAGATGAGGGCCATGGTAGGGGGGACTGTGAGGGTCCAGGGTAGCTATACAAAGTAGAGATGAGGCTTACCTTGCAATGTTACTGTCTGGGTTAGTGGGGAAAATATATATATATATATATATATATATATATATATATATATACATACACATATATATATATATATACACATATGTACATATATATGTGTGCGTGTGTATATATGTATATATATATATATCTCATCTAGCACAACATCCATCATGAAGTAGGCACTGGGTAAAGAGAGCTGCTATTATTGTCATCATAATCTTGTCTTCTTCCAGGTCCAGTGACCTGCTGACCTTTAGCTTCATGTCCATGGTGCCGGTATTAAGTGAAATGTCAAGGAAAAATGGAAGTAGGAAGTCCTGGTGACTTCTCCAGCTGTGTCATCTCCTCTTCTATTCCCTCTCAGCATTTACGAGAAAGTGACATAGAAATAAAGCTCAGTGTTTTGAAATGCTGGGTTCTTTCTTTGTCCTAAATACTTCCAAATAGAGCCAGCCACAGAAGCCGCTCCGCAGAGCTAGAATTTGAAAACCAGAAGCCAGTGAGGGGAACGAAGTGGCCACAGGCAGAGGGAGACTAGACCCTCACAACCACCGCGACCCCTCCCCGCTGTCCACCCCACGCTTCCAGTGACTTACTGGGATTGTCCAACGGAGCTTTGGTCTGTCTGGTAGGAGTATGGCCTTCACTTAGGAAAAGACAATTATGAGAAATCCAAACTTAGCAAACCAAAATGAGGACAAAGGGATTCATATTACATACAAATGGATTCTTGGCAAAAGACTTCGGATGATGCCTATCTGCTGTGTGAAAAGAGGCATCCCTGGGTGTAGGGATGTAGGGTAAGCTCTGAGCGAGTCCCTTAAAAAGAAACCACTCCCGCAGGAGACCCACAGTGATGTGTTAACCCTGAGCATTGCCCAGATGGTTGATCCTCCCAAAATGTAGGAAGTTTCCCCAGGGAAGAAATTTCACAGTTTCCACTATCCATAAGGATTTTAATCTCTCTCTAGGAAGTCACCAGAAATCCGAGGGAAAATTCCCAGCTGATCCCTTGAATCCTCCCTTCTCTTCCCAGTTCCTTGGTACTCCTAGTGCTGGGGAGGGTTTAAGGAGCCAATTCCCTCCCAGCATTTCCTCCCCAGTTACAGAACACGAAAATGGTCATTGTAGGGTCAAAGATCTTTGCATCCCAAGAACAAAAGAAAGTTTTTGGAACAGTAGTTTTTCTTCAGAATTTTCATCCACAAGGGATAGATAAAGAATAACTTCACCTTATGAGACCAGGATGTTTAAATGGAGACAGTATCCTAGAAACTTAGCAAAGTGATGTGAGACATGAAATAAAAAGATGTGTCTATCTCTGTCCTTCAGTAGGCACGGTGCATCTCAGTACTGGTGTCCTGAGGCTTTGCAAATCAGGATGGCGAGTATCTGATTTGGCTATTTCCATGTGGGGAAAATGGATGAAAAGAACAATTCCGATTCCCTGCAGCCCCAGTCTTGTTGCCTGCCAGCAGTGGAGACCGTTCACGGTCGGGCGCTACTCAAAGTAAGTACGCACATATTCTATTGATACGTCCCAGCAATCCTCTCCTGGACATACGTTCTAGACATTCTCACCCAGGTTCTGAAGGGGACACATACCAGATTCCACTGTGGGTTTGCATGTGGTGCGAGGGAAGTGGGCAATAAAGTGGGAGTGGAGGTCCAAAATGTGGTAGTAGCCCATCCATCGCCCAAGGACCTACAGCAGACGGCACAATGGACCAGATGTAGTGCTCATGGCAACATAGATGGATCCCAAAACCACAGAGCTGAGTGAAGAAAGTACAGAATAAGGACTGCAACATAATACCACCACATGTGTAAATTAAAAATGCACGCACACAAGAGGAACACACATTTATCATAAACACATAAAACAAAAGGTACACATTATGTAAACTGGAACGGTTACCTATGTGGGAAGGAACATGAGATTGGGGAACAGAGGTGAATACATAAATAAACCAGGACCACACTAAAACTTGTACATGAATGTTCATAGCAGAATGATTCCTAATACCCAGAAATTGGAAACAACCCAAATGTCCATGAACTGATGGATACATGAAAGTGGTATATCCATACAATGGTATAATATTTGGCCATAAACAGGAATAAAGTGCTAATTAATGCTACAACGCGGATGACCTTTGAAATCATTATGCTAAGTGAAAGAAGCCTGCACAAAAGACCACATATTGTGTGATTCCATTTTTATAAAATGTCCGGAATTAGCAAATCTAAAGAAACAGAAAGTAGATTAAGGTTGCCTAGCCCTAGGGGGAAAGGGGGGTTGAGGGGAAATGGGGAGTGACTGCTAATGGGTGTAAGGTTTCTTTCTGGGGTGATGAAAATGTTTTAAACTTAGATTGTAGTGATGGATGTACAACTGAGTATATATGTCAAAAACCATTGTTTCACACATTAAATGGGCAAGTTTTATGGTATGTGAATTATATCTCAATAGAGACTTTTACAAAGACAAACAGGAGGGGGAGGGTATGCTTAAGTGGTTGCCCGTGGGTCCTTCCTCTTTGTGCTTCTGGTTTCATAGGGAACTGGGCGAGGTTCACCTACCTTAACCCTGCCCATGGGCCATTGCCCTCAAATGTGCGCATTTGCCTCTGGCCCTTCTGGCTCAAAAACCCAGCACTGGCTAAAGGCTCCCTGGAACTGAGTCAAAGCTGACTCCAGGGCAGGACTGACCAGCTACATGCAGACCATGTCCTCCACTGCCCAACAAGGCTCACTGCCAGCCTGGGGTGGAGGGTTTCCTCACAATGGAAGTTGGAAGGGACATTCAGGGTCTTTGGTGTTCTATTAACTAAAAGTAAGTTTATCATCAGTCAGCAGTGTAACTCTAAGAAGACATATCTTTCCTTCCTGGCTTTGTCAGTATTAGCTGGGTGACTTTAACATGCTACTTAACTTCTCTGAGCCTCACTTTCTCTCTCTGAGAAATGGGCATAAAATTACCTAGAGTAGTTTGGGATAGTAAATGAAATAATGTATGTGAAAACACCTAGCACTGTACCTAACACATACACAGTACTTGAGAGATGTTTGCTGAACCTGCCTTCCAAAAATTTGACCTGCTCCTCCAAAGAGACAACCACATATACTAATACAGTCTTGAATTTGGCAAAATTGGTAGAAGGCTCCAGATCATGGGAAGTAAAGCATAATCTTAATTGAGAGTCTGTTATGTGCCAGACAGTGGTGGGTGCTGGGAAACGAAGATGGGTGGAATGGTTTTAGGAGTCAGGTATCTTGGGTACAAATGACAGAAACCCAGCTTAAACTGGCAGCAGCAGAAAAAGGGAATGAATGCAGTGGCTCAGTAATGAGCTGAGTGGTAGAGACTCCCTCCTCCTCCTCCTCCTCCTCCTCTGCATCATTTTCTGTGGATGGGCCGAGAAAAATTCCTAACCCTCCTAGCTTACTGACCTAGGTGGGAGATGAGAGAATCTCTCAGCAGGTTCCTAGTCTCCCTTCCTTTGGAAACAGAGTGGGTATGTCCAGTGCTGTAACGACAGTCGCATGGAAATGCAGAGAAGCCGATATCCTATTAGGAAAAATCTCAACACTTTTAAGCCTGAAAGGAGTCTCTGCCCATTAGGAGACTAGTAGTGGCAAGTGACAGAAAATGGGGCTTAAACTGCATGGAACAATGATGGTGATTTATTGGCTCTCCCGTAGCTGAAAAGTTCTGGGATAGAGTGGCCTGCAGGTTTATCAGGGCTCTATCCCCTTCCCTGCAGTTCTCTCGGCTCTGCCCTCCATGTGTGTCTGCTCTGTCTCAGGCTGGCTTCCTCCATGGCGGTGAGGTAGCCCTCATCATCAGTCAGAGCAACACACTGCCTTGTTCCCATCTGGGGATAAGGCAAGAGCAGCTTCCTGCAGTCGCTGAAGGAAAGTCTGAAAAGGGTGGCTCTGCCTGGACCACCACGGCCTGGGCAACGCCCACGTCAACTCCTGAGACCGTGACGGGCTGATGTGCTTCTATGCATCAGAGTGCACCTGGAAAATCACAGCTCACTTCACAGTGGGAGAGCGTGGAAGGGCATGGAGAACACGAGCACAGTGCTTCCCGCAGGGTCACAGATCTCATTTACAGGAGAGGATATGGGGGCCAGAGCCTGCCCAAGGCTCTACATCTGGTTTGTGGCAAATCTAAGACCAGATGTCAGTGGTTTTGCCTACAGTTGGCTGCTTTTGCATCAATAATGGAATAGAAGACCTTGATGGGAAACAAACACCCCATCACTAAGGAGATTCAAGCCGAGGCTGGATGGCATCCTAGCTATAAAAGGAATTACCACACTGATTTCCAAGGGAGGACAGAGGCCTCTGTCACTGGTGCTCCGTGGGAACAGCATGGGGATGAGACAACTAATCTCAGGAAGGGAGAGTGGAGATGGGGCTCTGCAGCAGGGCTGGGCTCATCCTGTCCGCTTTCTTGGATTTGTAACTTCCTGAGAGAGGCTGACTCCCCTCTGCTTTCCCCTCCTCCCTGCCCTTTTCCCAGGTTGAGATGGACAAGCTGGGGCTGGTAATTGTGTTAGTTCAGTTTCCTCCCTGGCCCTGCCAGCCCAGTAATCTGATTTCCAAGGGACGAGGGATGGCAGGGCCCAGGCTCAGGAAGAAATCTGCTCCCTTGTGTCCATTGGGCCTGTTAATTTGATAGAACTACTTGCTGAGCTTCCACAGAACCCTCATTAGGAACAAATTTCATCTGGTTCCCACAGCCCTGGCCCTGAAGAGCTCTCCAACTCTCAGCCCAGAAGAAACTTCAGCTTCCAGTTTAATTTCTGCATAAGGAAATTGTCTTTATTATAATAAAAGCAACCAGAGATTGAGCACCTGCTGCGTGTCAGACACAGTACCAGGTGCTTTGTAGCTGATGACTCAATGTGTGTGCTGTTAGACTTGTGAATTCACGGGTGCTCCAAGCTAGGCCCTTGGCTAATGATCCCCTTTGTCACATGATTCTCCCTCCATTTGAATGGATTTGCTCTTGGGGCTGGGACCTTTGGCCAAATCTGAGGATCGCGTGATCCTCAGTGTTTCCAGGGCAAGATGGCTGCCTGAGTGAAGCAGGAACCGACCCAAGTCTCCTCTCCTGCCCAAGGGCTCCTGATGTCTAACAGGTGCCAGCAGCCACTCAGGACACCCATTGGAGCTCACCTTCGCCATCCCGCCCCATCACCATAACAACCACCGGTGGCTTCAAACCCTATTCTAGAGCTCATCCTGCCAAGCATCATGGAAGGTATGTAGCTCAGTGGAAAGAAAGACCCTGTGCCCTGGAGAGAAGCAGCTTTGCCACCTATCAGCTACGTGACCTTGGACAAGTTATCTAAACTCTGAGCTGGGGCTTCCTCATCTGGGAATGGTGAGAGTGTAATCTACCTTAGAGGACATTTGTGAGAATTAAATGAAGTAAAGGATACGCAACCTAGTCTCCAATTTCACTGTGTGGGATGGGTATTATTAATCACCCCTGGCTCAAGTATTTTCCTAGGGCCTGAACCACCTCTATGCCTGGCCATCTGGCCCTACACTTTGACTTCCTCCCCAGGAATCCCAGGATAATCACAAGGTTGAGGGGCTGTGGAGGGATTGCCAGATTGCTCATCACTTGGAAACTGCAGTCACCTGCTTGTTCTTTGAGGGTTCCTGTCCCCATAGAGCTCATGTTTTTATGACACAGATGGCAGATAAGTAAATGAATATATAAAGTATCATGTTGTGACATGCTCTGTCCCAGTGCATATCAGGGAGGCTACAGGGACCCCAGCTAGGGTGCTGGTGTCACTGCCACCCTAGGGAAGTGACAAATGACTTTCCATGCACCACTCCACCCAGACAGTAGGCACCCGCTTCCCCAGGCCATCAGCCTGCTACCTAAAAAAGTCTTGGTGCCCACAGTTACAGCCTGCGTTGCCCCCACCCCAAAGAAGCCTCTTCTCTCAGGCTGTTTCCAGGGTCAGACCTGGGCTCAGCCCCCTGCTTCTGCTGCCAACATTGTCGTGAGTGCAAATTCTGGGCAGCTCAAGGAGATACCGACTCCCCCTCTCAAAGAGTGCCACGACTGGCTCCCCTGCCTCTTTTGAATCTATTCAGATGTCACCTCTCCCAGGAAGTCTTCCCTGACCACCTGTTCTAAATTAGCCAGCCTCACACGACCCCCACCCCACTTTCCCCCATCCTAACTGCCCATCTCCTTAGCCAAAACTAACAAGTGAGTCCAACAAGGTCACACGATACAAAGTCAATATACAAAAATCAATTGTATTTTAGGATTCATTTTGAATTAACTTTTGTATAAAGTGTGAGGTAAGGGTTGAAGTTAGTTGTTTTTCATATGGATATCAGGTTGTTCCAACACCATTTGTTGAAAATATTATTGTTTCTCCATAAAATAACCTTGGCAGTTTTGTAAAAGATGTCACTGACTGTATATGTACTGGCTTATTTCTGGCTCTATAATGTTCCATTAATCTATATGTCTATCTTTATAGCAATACCACATTGTCTTGATTATGAAGCTTTGTAATAAGTCTTGAAATCAGTTAAGTCTTCCAGCTTTGTTTTTTTTTGTTTTTTTGGCCACATTGCACAACTTATGGGATCTTAGCTCCCTGACCAGGAATTGAACCTAGGCCCTCGGCAGTGAAAGCGTGGAGTCCTAACCACTGGACTGCCAGGGAATTTCCTGTTCTTCTTTTATAAAATTGTTTTGATTATTCTAGGTACTTTCTATTTCCACATACATTTTATTTTTTATTTAATTTTTAAATTTTTGTATTGAAGTATAGTTGATTTACGATGCTGTGGTAGCTTCTGGTGTACAGCAAAGTGATTCGGTTTTATATATATATATATATATATATATATATATATATATATATATTCTTTTTCTTTATGATTTATTACAGGGTATTGAATATAGTTCCCTGTGCTATACAAGTAGGACCTTGTTGTTTATCTATTTTATATATAGCAGTTTGTAAATTTCCACATATGTTTTAGAGTCAGCTTGTCAATTTCTATGGGAAAGAAAAAAAGAAAAAAACAAACTGGCAGCTTATTGGGATTGCTTTGAACAACTTGCTTTTGAAAAATAGCTTAATTTGAGGAGAATTGATATCTTAACAATATTGTGGCTTTCGATCCATAAACATGGTGTATCTGTCCATTTAGTGTTCATTTACTTGGATCTTATTAAAATTTTCATAGGAATATTTTATAGTTTCCTGTAGAGAGTTCCTCACATATTATGTTAAATCTATCCCTGAGAAATCAAGTTTTTGTGTTATTGTAAATGGTATTTTTATATTTTCATTTCTAACTATTTATTTCTAATATATAGAAATACATTTGATTTTTGTATATTGACTTTGTATCATGTGATCTTGCCAAACTTATTTATTAGTTTTGATAGCTTTTTGTAGGTACCTTAGGACTTCCAAAGTAGACAATCATGTTGTCTTTGAATAAGGATAGTTTCCTTTTCAATCTGTATAGCTTTTATTTGTTTTACTTTCCTTATTGCAGTGTCTAGGACCTCCTGTACAGTGTTGAAAAGAAGTGGTGAGGTGGTCATTTTTGTTCTTTACCCGATCTTTGGGGGAAAGCATTCAGTCTTTCACCATTAAGTATTATATTGGCTGGAGATTATTCATAGATGTCCTTTAACAAGTTAAGAAAGTTCCTGTCTATTTCTTGTTTACTGAGTGGCTTTTGAATTTTGTCAAAAAATTTTATAACTCAAGTGAGATGATCATATAGTTGTTTGGTTTTCTTTTCAGTTGTGCTAGTATGGTGAATTACATTGATTAATTTTCAAGTGGTAAAAAAACCTTTCATTCCTGGGATAAAACTGATTTGGTCATGCCTCATTTCCCTTTCTATCTATTGCCAGATTTGTTAAAATTTTGTTAAGGGTCTATGTTCATTAGGGATTCATTTTTTTTCTTGCGATCTTATAATCAAACCTTTTTTCTGATTTGGGTGTCAGCGTATTCCTGGCCTCAAAATATGAGTTGGGAAGTATTCCTTTTTTTTTTTTTTTTTTCATTTTCTGTGTAGAATTGATTCAATTTCTTCCTTAAATGTTAGGTCTGATCTACTATTAAAGCCATCTGGACCTGGAATTTTCTTTATGGGAAGATTTTTTTAAAAATCAATTTACAGATGTATTGTTTATGGCTGCTTTCACACTAGAAAGGCAGAGCTCAGTAAATGCGACGGAGAGCATATGGTCCACCAAAGCCAAAAGCACTATCTTTCCTTCCACAAAAGAAGTTTGCCAGCCCTGCCCATACAATGGCTGCTTGACTTAATTCAGCTTCCTTGAAGAGGCCGACTCTGAGATGGAAACTGAGCCATGTGGCTGACAGGGTCTTGGTGCTCCTGCCGGGTTTCAGGCCTGAGCCTCTGAGGTGGGAGAGCCAAGTTCAGGACATTGGACCACCAGAGACCTCCCGGCCCCACGTAATATCAAATGACGAAAGCTCTCCCAGAGATCTCCATCTCAACACTAAGACCCAGCTCCACTCAATGACCAGCAAGCTACAGTGCTGGACACCCTATGCCAAACAACTAGCAAGACAGGAACACAACCCCACCCATTAGCAGAGAGGCTGCCTAAAATCATAATAAGGTCACAGACACCCCAAAACACACCACTGGACGTGGTCCTGCCCACCAGAAAGACAAGATCCAGCCTCATCCACCAGAACATAGGCACCAGTCCCCTCCACCAGGAAGCCTACACAACCCACTGAACCAACCTTACCCACTGGGGGCAGACACCAAAAACAACGGGAACTACGAACCTGCAATCTGAGAAAAGGAGACCCAAAACACTGTAAATTAAGCAAAATGAGAGGAAAGAGAAGTACACAGCAGATGAAGGAGCAAGGTAAAAACCCACCAGACCAAACAAATGAAGAGGAAATAGGCCGTCTACCTGAAAAAGAATTCAGAGTAATGATAGTAAAGACGATCCAAAATCTTGGAAATAGACTGGAGAAAATACAAGAAACGTTTAACAAGCACCTAGAAGAACCAAAGAGCAAACAAACAATGATGAACAACACAATAAATGAAATTTAAAATTCTCTAGAAGGAATCAAGAGCAGAATAACTGAGGCAGAAGAACGGATAAGTGACCTGGAAGATAAAATAGTGGAAATAACTACTGCAGAGCAGAATAAAGAAAAAAGAATGAAAAGAATTGAGGACAGTCTCAGAGACCTCTGGGACAACATTAAACGCACCAACATTTGAATTATAGGGGTCCCAGAAGAAGAAGAGAAAAAAAAGGGACTGAGAAAATATTTGAAGAGATTACAGTTGAAAATTTCCCTAATATGGGAAAAGAAATAGTCAAGTCCAGGAAACGCAGACAGTCCCATACAGGATAAATCCAAGGAAAAACATGCCAAGACACATATTAATCAAACTATCAAAAAGTAAATACAAAGAAAAAATATTAAAAACAGCAAGGGAAAAGCCACAAATAATATACAAGGGAATCCCCATAAGGTTAAAGGCTGATCTTTCAGCAGAAACTCCGCAAGCCAGAAGGGAGTGGCAAGACATATTTAAAGTGATGAAAGGGGAAAACCTACAACCAAGATTACTCTACCAGCAAGGATCTCACTCAGATTCAATGGAGAAATTAAAACCTTTACACACAAGCAAAAGCTAAGGGAATTCAGCACCACAAACCAGCTTTACAACAAATGCTAAAGGAACTTCTCTAGGCAGGAAACACAAGAGAAGGAAAAGACCGACAATAACAAACCCAAAACAATTAAGAAAATGGTAATAGGAACATACATATCAATAACTACCTTAAATGTAAAAGGATTAAATGCTCCAACCAAAAGACATAGACTGGCTGAATGGATACAAAAACAAGACCCGTACATATGCTGTCTACAAGAGACCCACTTCAGACCTAGGGACACATGCAGACTGAAAGTGAGGGGATGGAAAAAGATATTCCATGCAAAGGGAAATCAAAAGAAAGCTGGAGTAGCAATTCTCCTATCAGACAAAATAGACTTTAAAATAAAGACTATTACAAGAGACAAAGAAGACACTACATAATGATCAAGGGATCAATCCAAGAAGAAGATATAACAATTGTAAATATTTATGCACCCAACACATATGGATGCATAAATACATAAGGCAAATGCTAACAGCCATAAAAGGGGAAATCGACAGTAACGCAATCATATTAGGGGACTTTAACACCCCACTTTCACCAATGGACAGATCATCCAAAGTGAAAATAAATGAGGAAACACAAGCTTTAAATGATACATTAAACAAGATGGACTTAATTGATATTTATAAGACATTCCATCCAAAAACAACAGAATACACTTTCTTCTCAAGTGCTCATGGAACATTCCCCAGGAGAGACCATATCTTGGCTTGATCAAATCAAGCCTTGGTAAATTTAAGAAAATTTAAATCATATCAAGTTTCTTTTCTGACCACAACGCTATGAGACTAGAAATCAATTACAGGAAAAAATCTGTAAAAAATTACAAACACATGGTGGCTAAACAATACACTACTAAATAACCAAGAGATCACTGAAGAAATCAAAGAGGAAATAAAAAAATACCTAGAGACAAATGACAATGAAAACACAATGACCCAAAACCTATGGGATGCAGCAAAAGCAGTTCTAAGAGGGAAGTTTATAGCAATACGAGCCTACCTCAAGAAACAAGAAACATCTCAAATAAACAACCCAACCTTACACCTAAAGCAATTAGAGAAAGAAAAACAAAAACCCTCCAAAATTAGCAGAAGGAAAGAAATAAAGATCAGATCAGAAATAAATGAAAAAGAAATGAAAGAAACAATAACAAAGATCAATAAAACTAAAAGCTGGTTCTTTGAGAAGATAAACTAAATTGATAAACCATTAACCAGACTCATCAAGAAAAAAGGGAGAACACTCAAATCAATAAAATTAGAAATGAAAAAGGAGAAGTAATAATTGACACTGTAGAAATACAAAGAATCATGAGAGATTACTACAAGCAACTACATGCCATTAAAATGGACAACCTGGAAGAAATGGACAAATTCTTAGAAAAGCACAGCCTTCCGAGACTGAACCAGGAAGAAATAGAAAATATAAACAGACCAATCACAAGCACTGAAATTGAAACTGTGATTAAACATCTTCCAACAAACAAAACCCCAGGACCAGATGGCTTCACAGGCGAATTCTATCAAACATTTAGAGAAGAGCTAACACCTATTCTTCTCAAACTCTTCCAGAATATAGCAGAGGGAGGAACACTCCCAAACTCATTCTACGAGGCCACCATCACCCTGATACCAAAACCAGACAAAGATGTCACAAAGAAAGAAAACTACAGGCCAATATCACTGATGAACATAGATGCAAAAATCCTCAACAAAATACTAGCAAACAGAATCCAACAGCACGTTAAAAGGATCATACACCATGATCAAATGGGGTTTATCCCAGGAATGCAAGGATTCTTCAATATATGCAAATCAATCAGTGTGATAAACCATATTAACAAATTGAAGGAGAAGAACCATGTGATCATCTCAATAGATGCAGAAAAAGCGTTTGACAAAATTCAACACCCATTTATGATAAAAACCCTCTAGAAAGTAGGCATAAAGGGAACTTACCTCAACGTACTAAATGCCATATATGACAAACCCACAGACAACATCGTTCTCAATGGTGAAAAAACGAAACCATTTCCACTAAGATCAGGAAAAAGACTAGGTTGCCCACTCTCACCACTATTATTCAACATAGTTTTGGAAGTTTTAGCCACAGCAATCAGAGAAGAAAAAGAAATAACTGTAATCCAAATCAGAAAAGAAGAAGTAAAACTGTCACTGTTTGCAGATGACATGATACTATACATAAAGAATCCAAAGGTGCTACCAGAAAACTACTAGAGCTAATCAATGAATTTGGTAAAGTAGCAGGATACAAAATTAATGCACAGAAATCTCTTGCATTCCTATACACGAATGATGAAAAATCTGAAAGAGGAATTAAGGAAACAATCCCGTTTACAATTGCAACAAAAAGAATAAAATACCTAGGAATAAACCTACCTAAGGAGACAAAAGACCTGTATGCAGAAAACTATATGACACTGATGAAAGAAATTAAAGATGATACAAATAGATGGAGAGATATACCATGTTCTTGGATTGGAAGAATCAACATTGTGAAAATGACTCTACTACCGAAAGCAATCTACAGATTCAATGCAATCCCTATCAAACTATCAATGACATTTTTCACAGAGATAGAACAAAAACTTTCACAATTTGTATGGAAACACAAAAGACCCTGAATAGCCAAAGCAATCTTGAGAAAGAAAAACAGAGATGGAGGAATAAGGCTCCCTGACCTCAGACTATGCTACAAAGCTACAGTAATCAAGACAGTATGGTACTGGCACAAAAACGGAAATATAGATCAATGGAACCGGATAGAAAGCCCAGAGGTAAACCCATGCACATATGTCACCTTATCTTTGATAAAGGAGGCAAGAATATACAATGGAGAAAAAGACAGCCTCTTCAATAAGTGATGCTGGGAAAACTGGACAGCTACATATAAAAGAATGAAATTAGAACACTTCCTAAACCATACACAAAAATAAATTCAAAATGAATTAAAGACCTAAATGTAAGGCCAGACACCATAAAACTCTTAGAGGAAAACATAGGCAGAACACTCTATGACATAAATCACAGCAAGATCCTTTTTGACCCACCTCCTAGAGCAATGGAAATAAAAACAAAAATAAACAAATGGGACCTAATGAAACTTAAAAGCTTTTGCACAGCAAAGGAAACCCTAAACAAGACGAAAATACAATCCTCAGAATGGGAGAAATTATTTGTAAATGATGCAACTAACAAAGAATTAATCTCCAAAATATACAAGCAGCTCATGCAGCTCAATATCAAAAAAACAAACAACCCAATCCAAAAATGGGTAGAAGACCTAAATAGACATTTCTCCCAGGAAGATATACAGATTGCCAACAAACACATGAAAGTATGCTCAACATCACTAATCATTAGAGAAATACAAATCAAAACAACAATGAGGTATCACCTCACACCAGTCAGAATGGCCATCATCAAAAAATCTACAAACAGTAATGCTGGAGAGTGTGTGGAGAAAAGGGAACAGTCTTGAACTGTTGGTGGGAACGTAAATTGATACAGCCACTATGGAGAACAGTATGGAGGTTCCTTAAAAAACTAAAAATAGAACTACCATATGACCCAGCAATCCCACTACTGGACATATACCCTGAGAAAACCATAATTCAAAAAGAGTCATGTACCACAAAGTTCATTGCAGCTCTATTTACCATAGCCAGGACATGGAAGCAACCTAAGTGCCCATCGACAGATGAATGGATAAAGAAGCTGTGGCACATATATATAATGGAATATTACTCAGCCATAAAAAGAAATGAATTTGAGTTATTTGTAGTGAGTTGGATGGACCTAGAGCCTGTCATACAGAGTGAAATAAGTCAGAAAGAGAAAAACAAATACCATATGTTAACACATATATATGGAATCTAAAAAAAAAAAAAAAAAAAAAAAGGTTCTGAAGAACCTAGGGGCAGGACAGGAATAAAGACGCAGACGTAGAGAATGGACTTGAGGACACGGGGAGGAGGAAGGGTAATCTGGGATGAAGTGAGAGATTGGCATGGACATATGTACACTACCAAATGTAAAATAGATAGCTAGTGGGAAGCAGCCACATAGCACAGGGAGATCAACTTGGTGCTTTGTGACTACCTAGAGGGGTGGGATAGGGAGGGTGGGAGGGAGATGCAAGATGGAGGAGAAATGGGGATATATGTATACATATAGCTGATTCACTTTGTTATACAGCAGAAACTAACACACCATTGTAAAGCAATTATACTCCAATAAAGATGTTAAAAAAACATCAATTTACTTAAAATTTTTTATATTGAGATAAATTCCACATAACATAAAATTCACCATTTAAACCCTTGTAAGGTGTATAACATATTGGGTTTTTACTATACTCACAGCATTGTGCAACCATTCCCACTACCTAATTCCAGAATATTTCCATCACCCCAAAAAGAAACCCCACACCTCTCAATTCCCTCTTTCCCCCATCCCCTGTTGACCTATAATCTATTTTCTGTTTGTATGGATTAGCCTATTCTGAACATTTCATATAAATTAAATAGTATGCTATGTGGCCTTTGTGTCTTCTTTCTTTCACTTAGCATAATATTCTCAAGGTACATCTATGTGCATCATGTATCAATACTTCATTCCTTTTTATTGCTGGGTAATACTCCATCGTATGGACATACCACATTTTGTTTATCCAGTCATCAGTTGATGGAAACTTGGGTTATTTTGACTTTTCGTCTATTACAAATAATGCCACTATGAACATGTTTTTGTGTGAACATATGTTTTCAATTCTCTTGTGGAATTGCTAGGTCATATGGTAACTCTGTTTAACTTCTTGAGGAACTGCAAGGACTGTTTTCCAAAGTGGCCACATGCACCATTTTACATTCCCACCAACAAAGTATGAGGCTTCTGAATTTTTCACATCCTTGCCAACACTCGTTATTTGCCACTTTCATTCTTTCTTTAAAAAAGAGTGGGCTTCCCTGGTGGTGCAGTGGTTAAGAATCCGCCTGCCAATGCAGGAGACACGGGTTCGAGCCCTGGTCTGGGAAGATCCCACATGCCGCGGAGTAACTAAGCCCGTGCGCCACAACTACTGAGCCTGTGCTCTAGAGCCCGCGAGCCACAACTACTGAGCCCGTGTGCCACAACTACTGAAGCCCACGTGCCTAGAGCCCCTGATTCCAACAAGAGAAGCCACCACAATGAGAAGCTTGTGCACCACAATGAAGAGTAGCCCTCGCTCGCAGCAACCAGAGAAAAGCCTGCGTGCAGTAACGAAGACCCAACACGACCAAAAATAAAATAAATTTATAAAGAAAAAAAGAGTATTATAGTCATTCTAGTAGGTGTGAAGTGGTATCTCATTGTGGTTTTGAATTGCATTTTCCTAATGATTAATGACATTGGCAATTTTTATATCTTATTTGTAGAAATGTCTATTCAAACCCTTCAAAGCCTATTTTTAAATTGGGTTGTTTGTCTTTTCATTGTTGAGCTTAAGAGTTCAATATGAATTCTGGATACTAGCCCATTATCAGGTACATGATTTGTAAATACATTATCCCATTCTGTGGCTTTTCATTTCACTTTTTGATGGTGTCCTTTGATGCATAATAGTCTAATTTACTCTTCCCCCCTTTGGTTGCTTGTGAACTTTTGGTGTCATAATTAAGAAACTATTACATAATTCAAGGTCACAAACATTTGTATCCAAGAATTTTATAGTTTTATCTTCTATTTAGATCTTTGATCCATTTTGAGTTAACTTTTTAATATAGTGTGAGGTAGGAACCCAACTTCATTCTTTTGCATGTGGATATTCAGTTGTCCCAGCACCATTTGTTCTAAAGACTGTTCTTTCCCATTGAATGGTTTGACAACCTTATAGAAAATCAACTGACCATAGGTGTATGAGTTTATGTCTGGACTCTCTCTGGCCCATGTAACTGTGGCCGAGTGAGAGAAGAGCGGTGGGAGATGAGATCAGAGGAGTCAAGACCTGGATTGTTCAGGGTCTTGCAGGCTGTAGAAAGGATTTTGGCTTTTGCTCTGAGTGAGATAGAGCCACTAGAGCATTTTGTTCAAAGGAGTGTCATGATCTGACTGACATTTTAGCAGAATCATCCTGTGTGTGCTGCTGTGTAGAGAATAAACAGAGGGGCAAGGCCTGAAATAGGAAGACCGGCTGGGAGGCTATAGTAATAATCCTGGCCAGAGAAGCATATCAAGTGTGAAAGCAAAGAACATGGCCCAGCAAGTGCCTAATGCATGGACTCTGTCAGGACTGGGTTAGTTTCCAGGAGCAGAAATCCATCACCTAGTTGGTTCTAGGTGGTGGTTAATAGGACAAAAGGGAATCTGGATTTGGGAACCAGCAGGTCAGTGGGTGACCCGCCTCCATAGGTCTCAGTGGTCCATCGTCTCTCACCTGCTCTCTCAGTGGACCAGCTTTCTCTGCTTGATCGGTATGGGGCTAGAGAGAGGAGCTGCCCTTCCCTAGTGTCCAAGGATGGTGCCCCCTCCCCTTTTAACTGGCCTAACTTACCACCATTAATTAGACAAAAGCAGCTCCTGACATGCCCAAGTCTCAGCCTCTCAAAGGCCCTCTGTCCAGTGCTATTATTAATAATGATAAAAATATTTTCCATTTCTGTCTGTGCTTCCCAGTTTTTGAAGCCAGAAAATAGCATATTCTAGGAGGCCAGAAAGCATTATGGTTAAGATGTGGTTCTGGAACCCAGTGACTGGAGCTGGAATCCCAGTGTTCCATCATTTATTAGTTCTGTGACCTCCGGAAAGTTTCTTGACCTCATTTACAAAAAACATTTAATGTGTTTGTTTGAAGAGTTAATCCATGCATATGTGTAATATTCAATAGGCATAAAAAGATATAGAGTAAAAATAATTATCCTCCTCCCCCTGTCTCATATGTCATCAGTCCCCACACTGATCAGTTTCTTACTTAATCTGTTGGAGCCTCAATTTCCTCTTCTGTACAATGGGAACAATGATGTTCGCCCAACCTCCCACCCAAAGCTTTCATAGAAATTAAATTAAACAACCTGAGCAGAAGTGCTTCATTAGTAAGCTGTGAGCCTATACAAATGGAAGGAGACAGTTTATATAAGCCAGGGTCATGACTTTGAAACTTTAAATAACCAAAGTCCATCAGGTTGTCCTCATTGATCCCAGGTCTGGATTTTGTTGAGATAAAACAAACTGATTTTATGGAGTCTTCCCATAATTTTTGAACTGTCAACATCCTACTCTTTCAAAGTCCAGCTTGGGTGTCACCTGTTCTGAGAGGCTTTCCCTGTTCCTTGTGTGGATCCCTCACCCCAACTCAGATGCACCTGCTGTTTTTGAGGCCCACAGTCTCTCCTTTCAGAGCTCTCTGTGCTGCAGGAGGCCTTTCTCCTGTTTGCCAATACATGGCGATGCAGCCCTGCATGGTGGAGTGAACAGAGCTTGGATTTTGGTGTCACCACCTAGGGGCTATGTGACCCGGGCAAGCGATTTAATCTCTAAACCTCAGTTTCCTCAGCCACAGATTTTGGTTAATAACTTTACCTCTAAGGCAGCAGTTTTGGTCTCAGGACCTGCCACTTCAAGGAAAACAACAGTATGAACACAGAGTATAAAGACCATAGAACTTTTATGTGTGTAGGTTATAGCTATATATTTAGATATCCACGTATTTACCATATTATTTATACCTATATATTTATTTACTTATAGATTTACCATATTAAACATTAAAACTGAGAAATTAAAACATCTTTATTTATTCATTTAAAAATAACAATAGCTTTGTTGTACACCTGAAACTAATATTGTAACTCACCTAAACCTCAATAAAAAATAATAAAATAAAAATTTTAAACATCCAACCCATTACATGTTAACATGTTTATTTTTTTTTTATTTTTTTTTTTATTTTTTAAGAAGGGGACACTTTTAAAAAAATTTTTTTTTATTTTTTATTTTTTTAATGCTATTCTTGTCTGCTTACATTCTTTTTATTTATGTATGTATGTATGTATGTATGGCTGTGTTGGGTCTTTGTTTCTGTGTGAGGGCTTTCTCTAGTTGTGGCAAGCGGGGTCCACTCTTCATCGCGGTGCGCGGGCCTCTCACTATCACGGCCTCTCGTTGCCAAGCACAGGCTCCAGACGCGCAGGCTCAGTAGTTGTGGCTCACAGGCCCAGTTGCTCCGCAGCATGTGGGATCCTCCCAGAACAGGGCTCGAACCCGTGTCCCCTGCATCGGCAGGCAGACTCTCAACCACTGCACCACCAGGGAAGCCCAACATGGTTATTTTTAATTTTTCAAAGTTATTTGTACTTTCCAAAACAAAAGATTTACTGAGAAAAAAATAATGTTCTTTTATATTTTTGCAAGTCTTTTTAATAGAAGATAGCTGGATTCTCATATTTGTTCTACCTTCATTATGCTGCAATATGTGCTTTTGGTTGAAATATATGAAGACAATCTAACCTCATGCAAAAAGTAGTTGGAGGGCTTCCCTGGTGGCGCAGTGGTTGAGAATCTGCCTGCTAATGCAGGGGACACGGGTTCGAGCCCTGGTCTGGGAAGATCCCACATGCCACGGAGCAGCTGGGCCCGTGAGCCACAACTACTGAGCCTGCGCGTCTGGAGCCTGTGCCCCGCAACGGGAGGGGCCGCGATAGTGAGAGGCCCGTGCACCGCGATGAAGAGCGGTCCCCGCACCGCGATGAAGAGTGGCCCCCACTTGCCGTAACCAGAGAAAGCCCTCGCATGAACCGAAGACCCAACACAGCCAAAAAAAAAAAAAAAAGTAGTTGGAAAAGGGAGAAGTACTGATACTTTAGTGGCCCTTTCAAATTATTGTGGATAGTCTTCTTCGACACTATAACAAAAATCAGCAAGTGATAGTTCATTAAAGATCTCCTACAGCATGAAATCTGAACTACTCGATAATCTTTTCATAGTCTGTCATATTAAAATCCATGGGTCTATCTTATACTTTAAGTGGATCTTTTACCTATGCATGATTTCATAACTTTGTGCAGTAGTCATTTGGAGAGTATTTTTTATAGAATATGCAAATCTTCCGAAAGTTGACACATCTCATTATCAACCTAGAAAAATCACATGCCTAATATCACTGCCGATTTCATCAGAAAAGTCTTTAAGCATGAGAAGCTGTCAAGATCATAGTGGCAGATACAAGTTTTCCAAAATTCTATCATACTGTTGTTTTCCTTGAAGTAGAGGGCTCATTTTGTCTATTTTCAACAAAATGTCTGCCAAACATCCAAATATGAAGAACAATGGTTTGTCTGTCAAGCATTCTTTAGAATAAAAATGATGTTCCAGGAGAAAGGTGTCTAATCTAGCTCACAACTCAAACAGTCATATGAGTACTAGTCCCTGAGACAGTCGTTGAAAGGCAGCAGAAGTGCTTTCTGTGTACTTCCCATTGTCACACAGAAGAGTAAAACATGTACTTGGGGGAGATTTAATAAGATGGCTAATGTTTACCGCTTCATCAAGGACATTCTTCAGTGAAACTGGAATCTTTTTGCTGCAGCTATGTGGTGGTGAGGAAAACAATGACCATTAGTACAGTTTGGTGCCACTGCCTTGATTCGTGCTAAGACATCAGCAGTCTTGCCCACCATAGCTTTTGTGCCATCAACGAAAATGTCAACACAGTAAAAAAGCAAATAATATCTTAGTATTATAATGAAAATACTCTAAACCTTTCAGGATCCCTTGAAAGGGTCTTGGGACCCCCAGGGGCCAGCAAACTATACTTTCAGAACCACTGCTAAAGGGTTGTTGTTAGGATTAGATAAAACGATGTATGTAAAGCAGTTGCTATGGTGCCTGGCACACTCCAAGTGCTTAAATGCTAGCAATTCTGTTTATTATTCAAAATGACTTCACATACTGTATCTCACAACGACCTCTCTGTACCTACCACATCTAGCCCAGACTGCCTTTGTAGTATTAGCTTCACTGGATTATACTTATCCATGAGTTTCTCAAGGGCATGTATCTGTAACCAGGAGGCCTGACTAGTGTCCAGCTCATTTAAATGAATAAGTGAGCTACTCATGGTAATTATGCCAATTTCCATTTTATAGATGAAAAAGGCTGAGTGTCTGAGATTGAGTGACTTTTCAGCTAGTGGCTGCACCTGTACTGGTAAGGTCAATGCTGAGGGGCGGGGGAGAGGGTTAGGCAGCAAATGGGGATCCATTGGGAGTAAGGGGTAGAGGAAAGGCAGGGGAAACATTTGCCAAGTGTAAACACTGCAAACAGACTTCCCAAAGGCCAAGCTTGCCCACTGCTGCCTACATGGTGCTTTAAATTTTAAATCCCTGAGGAAAATGATAGAGTACAAATGGGGAATTTGCAAAAGAGAAAATCCAAAAACTAAAAAGCACTTGAAGAGATGCTGAAACTCATGAGTAATCAGACAAATGCAAGTTAAAACAACAATGAGATCTCACTTTACACCTAATAAACTGGCAAAATTAGAAAGCTGAGTGACACCCAGCATTGGTGTCAACAGGGGTGGCCAGGAACTCCCATGAAATTTAGGTGAGCAGATCAACTGATGCTGCTATTCTGAAGCATAACCAGTCAGTGTCTAGTTAAACGAGGTATAGACCTACCTAGGACCTGCTCCTGCGCAAGTATCCTATGTAAATTCTGAAACTGCTGCATGTTTGTATAAAACTGCATGAAGTGGTTCAACATAGCAATGTTTAAGGATGATGAAGAACCAGGGGCGTGGGAAGGTCTGTCTCAGTGAAATAAATGGGTAAAGCGTGGTTGATGTACACCATAGATTAGTGTATCAGTTGGGTCCCTGCAGGAACCAGATGCAGGCTCAAAAAAGGTGACTAAAGATAGTCTTCAGTGAAAGTATGGGCATGATTCAGGGAAACCAATAAGGAATGGTAAAGCCCCAATCTCTGGCAAGAGGGGCAAATGGCGAGAACAACCTGAATCAACCAGAACTGGAGTCCTAAGGGAGGGCCACCTGACAAAAGCTGTGGCTTATGTGGAGAAATGCAGCTACTGACAAACTGGACTAGCAAGAAAGGAGCCAGGGAGCAAATACCTGACCTCTCTCTTCCTGCCCTCTTATCTCTTGATAGTGCCCCCTGTTGGCCAATCCAATTGAAATTTGGAGAGCAAGGGAGCATATAGCAGGAAAGAGGAAGCTGAAGGGGCAGACACAGAATATCGATCAGAAGTATAATGCAGGGACTTCCCTGGTGGCATAGTGGTTAAGAATCTGCCTGCCAATGCAGGGGACACGGGTTCGAGCCCTGGTCCGGGAAGATCCCACATGCCACAGAGCAACTAAGCCCGTGCGTCACAACTACTGAGCCTGTGCTCTAGAGCCCATGAGCCACAACTACAGAGCCCGTGTGCCACAACTACAGAAGCCCCCGCACCTAGAGCCCGTGCTCCGCAGCAAGAGAAGCCACCACAATGAGAAGCCCATGCACCACAACGAAGAGTAGCCACCACAATGAGAAGCCCATGCACCACAATGAAGAGTAGCCTACAACTAGAGAAAGCCCGCATGCAGCAACAAAGACCCAACGCAGCCAAAAATAAATAAATAAATAAATAAATAAATACTTTTAAAAAAGAAGTATAGGGCTTCCCTGGTGGCGCAGCGGTTGAGAGTCTGCCTGCCAATGCAGGGGACACGGGTTCGAGCCCTGGTCTGGGAGGATCCCGCGTGCCGCGGAGCAGCTGGGCCCGTGGGCCACAACTGCTGAGCCTGCGCGTCTGGAGCTTGTGCTCCGCAACAAGAGAGGCCGCGATAGTGAGAGGCCCGCGCACCGCGATGAGGAGCGGCCCCCGCTTGCCGCAACTGGAGAAAGCCCTTGCACAGAAACGGGGACCCAACACAGCCAAAAATAAATATAAATAAATAAATAAAAAAAAAAAAAAAAAAAAGAAGTATAATGCAGTAGTTGCAAATAGTGAACTAAATGTACACACAGCAACACAGATGGATCTTAAAATATTGGATGGAGAGTAAAAACTAAGAAACGGAATGAGATCCATAACACAATGACATTTAGGTCATTTTTAAAATGCACACAATCTAAAAAAATAGATATATATGTATATATAGAGAGACAGACAGACAGATAAAAACATAAAATACCTAGGAATAATTTAAATGAAGAAGTGTAAGACCTGTACACTAGAAACAACAACGCATTGCTGAGAGAAATTAAAGAACTAAATAAGTAGAGTGATATACCATGTTCATGGATTAAAAGAATCAATACTATAAAGAGGTCAGTGTTCTCAAATCCAATGCAATAGATTCAATGCAATCCTAATCAAAATCCCATCAGGACAAGGTGATTCTAAAGTTTATATCGGAATGCAAAGGACCTATAATAAAATAATCTTGAAAAAGAAGGGAAATTTTGTAGAACAAATCACTACCTGATTTGAAGACTTATGATAAAACTATAATAATCAAGACAGTGTGGTATTGGCAAATGATAAACAAATGCACCAATGGAACAGGAGAGTCCAGAAACAGATCCACCAAAATATAGTCAATTGATTTTGAGAAAAACATCAGAACTTCCCTGGTGGCACAGTGGTTAAGAATCCGCCTGCCAATGCAGGGGACACGGGTTTGAGCCCTGGTCCGGGAAGATTCCACATGCCGCGGAGCAACTAAGCCCATGTGCCACAACTACTGAGCCCGCATGCCACAGCTACTGAAGCCCACTCAGCTAGGGCCTGTGCTCCATAACAAGAGAAGCCACCGCAATGAGAAGCCCTTGCACCACAACAAAGAGTAGCCCCTGCTCACCACAACTAGAGAAAGCCTGCGAGCAGCAAAGAAGACCCAATGCAGCCAAAAGTAAATAAATTAATTAATTAAAAAAAAAGAAAAAGACATCAAGGCAATTCAATGGGTAAAGGAAAGTTATATCAACAAATTGTGCTGGAATAACAAGTTACTTATAAAAAAATGAACCTTGACTCCTATCTCGTACCACACACGAAAACTAGTTCAAAATGTATCACAAACCTAAACATGAAAAGCTAAAACTTTAAAGCTTCTGGAAGAAAACATAGGAGACTATCTTCACAAGCTTGGAACAGGCAAAGATTTTTTAGATAAGACACAGAAAGCAATAGCCGTAAAAGAAAAAATTGATAAATTTCTCTCTCCTTCCCCGAGTCTCCCTTCAGGGCTGGCATGCCTCCTCTCCCCACACGTTCCATACAGAGCCCTCACCCTCTACTCCCATCAGCACCATGTTTCTGAGGACTTTGGGGGATCATTCACACAAATTTTGCCATGATTTACTCAGCATTTCCCTTTAAACCAACTCACTCCCTTTTACTTAAATCTTGTCCAACCTTCTTTTAGCTTTGTCCTAAACAATCTTTGCTGTGAAATCCCTAGTTTGATAGGGTTGTCATTTTTCTCTATTAAATATTAAAACAAGTCCCTAACTATTAAATTTTTTTTTAGTGTGTGAAAAACCTAAAACTATTTCACGTACTGCACTTTTTACAGGTTCTTGTGAATATGTGTATGAATGGGCGTGAGCATGTATGTGTGTGTCTGAAGGTGTGTGTGGGTGGGTGAGAGTGAGCATGTGCAAGTGTTCATAAATATGTATGAGTGTGTGTCTGAGTGTGGGTGCACTGCAGGTGAGTGTAGGTGTGTGCATGTGTGTATGTGTGAGTGTATATGAATATGTGAGCATATGTCTGAATGTGTGTAAGTGTATGTGTTCCTGACTGTGTAGTGTGTGTGAGTGTTGGGGTGGGATGGGGCTGGAGGAAGACTAGACTGGCTACATAGTGATGAGTCATAGTGGGAGGTGACCACCTCCCCTTGCCCCCCAACAGTGAGCCCTGATCACCAGGAAACAGGCAGGGCAAAGAAAAGGCATGTGGGCTACCATCCCTTTCAGCCGCTTCCTGCTTATTATCCGCAGGCCCTCAGAGGAGGGGTGTGGGGGAGTCTCTTCTTGGCCACGGGAGCACCTGGTTACAGCTGGTGTCCTGGTAACCATCACCAGGGACTGGGAGTACTTCTGGGAACAGCAGAAGCCAGCAGGCGGGGGCAGGTCCTCCATTGCTATATTTACAGGTCTGGATTTAGCACAGGACCTTGAGGCGGGGGACCGAGCTCCTAAATTTTCAATATGTTCATCTCCCTGGCAACCTTGTGCAAGGGTTATTTTGTAGGAGCTCAGAGAGGTTAGATAAAGTTGCTCAAGTTCGCACCGCTAGGATATTCAGAACCAGAGCAGGACCCAGGTCAAGGGTTTTTCCATTAAAGTTCAGACAGCACGTCACCCCCCAAAACCCTGTGGCAGCCATTCCTTGCACATGAGAACCTGAGCAGTAATGCCACGTGACACCAGATTTCACTGTGGCTATTATCATATGGGTCTACCCTGTGGTCTTAGCTAAGTGGTTCTTTTGCCAATTTCCATGCCAAACCCCTCAGACAGGAAGCAGTTGGTGTCTTGTGCATGGAAATCCCATGAGTGGGGTGACACTGCACACAGCAACTGGCATGCAAGGGCATTGATCAAACAGAACTGACTTCAATTTGAAGTACTGGGGCAGGGTCCTGGAGGTGGGGGAGGGCCTCTGTGGCGGGACAGGGGTGGCCAGAACATTGAGGGTGTTTGGGGGCTCAGGGCTGTGACTGTTTAGCAACCAGCATGGAAGCATTTCAATATTTAAATAATTCTGGCACATTCTGCATGTCAGCCTTGTACAAAGGATCCTGGTGTTTTCAATCTTCTCAGAGGTAGAAGGTGAGGAAGCGCCCCTCTCTGTCCTTCCTCTGTCCCCTACGCCCTTGCATTGTAGATGAGCCCTTTAGTGCCAGGCACAATACTAGAGACTGAAGACATTAAAATCCGGATCTCTGTCTGCACCCCAGGAGCTCCTGTCCTCCTTTTCTAAGAGATATTCTCTCAGGAATCCGGCGCCAATCCCAGGTTATAGAGGAGTCAGGTTGGTACCGGTCAAGGTCAGTGTGCCCTGAGGGTCTGGGACGCAGGTCATTGTCACTGCGTGGAGTCCAGGGCAGAGGCATTATGCACACAGGGCCCTGAAGTTGGCTCTGGGACTCAGCCCCCCACTGTCTCATTTAGGCTTCACAGCGGCAAATGTATTCACAAACACTTTGGGCTAAAGAAGCTTCACTTTAAAGAAAGTAGAGGAAACCCTGTGGCAAGCGAGATCGTGGCCAACTCAGGGTGGATGGGTATTTGGAAGGCCCTGGGCTTCTGCCTAAGGACCTGCCTTCCTCTCGCTCAGTGGTTCTCAAACTGAAGTGAACACGGGATCACTCCAGGGGATTAATAGTTAGGCATGTATTTTAGCATGAAATGGAGGAAAATGACAAACCTATCAAACTAGGGATGGTACAGCACTCTCCATGGCAGGTCCCGCGGGGCCGTGCTGGGCCCCCCTGCTGCGGGCAGAGAGCTCCAGCCCTGTGTCCATCTTTCCATCACTCCACTCCGAGCTGAAAGTCCTGGGGGAGGGAGCTGGAGTGACAACCAAGACTGCCAAAAGGAGAGAGATTCCCCCTAAAAAGAAAATCTAGGTGCTGCTTTCTAAAGCAGGGCAGAATATATGCTGGACAGATGGATAACAGCAGACGTCCCCAACTGGTTTCTGTGGGAGGAGGGTGGTGCTGTGGAAAGACATGGACTCTGGGGCATGGACACCTGATTATGACCCCAGACTTATCACGTCTGCTCTGTAACTGTGGACATCCTCCATTTATAGCTGCGCCCAGACTTCCGGCTGCTCCTAGGGAAAAGCCCCAAATATTTTCAAGGCTTGGTGTGATCTGGTCCTACTTCATGTCTCTTATCTGTCCCCAGACCCATGGCCTGGGCCTGAGCCATCCCTTCTCTCTTCAAGCTCTTCCTCTCCCTCTCTTCTGCATAATTAATAGAATTAGGCAGCCTCCTCAGCCTTAAGACCTCACTCAAACCCCCAGCTGCCTGAGGAAGGCCTCTGTATGAGTCAGGGTTCCCTAGAGAAACAGAATATCTCTGTCATCTCTATCTCTGTAGATATAGAGAGAGATTTTAAGGAATTGGCTCATATGGTTGTGGAGGCTGGCAAGTCTGAAATTTGTAGGGCAGGTCGGCCAACTGGAAATTCCAGTAAAAGTTCATGCTGCAGTCTTGAGTCCGAAATCCACAGGGAAGCAAGTTAGAAACCCAGACAAGGAAGGTTTCTATGTTGCAGTCTTGAAGCAGAATTCCTTCTTCTTCTGAAACCTCAGCCTTTGCTCGTAAAGCCTTCAACTAATTGGATGAGGCCCACCCACAGTATGAAGTGTTACCTACTTAAAATTCACTGATTGTAAATGTTAATTACATCTAAAAAATACCTTCACCAAAACATCTAAGTGGTATTTGACCAAACAACTGGGTACTATAACCTAGCCAAGTTGACACATAAAATTAATAATCACACTTTTCCTGACATCTAGGGAAGATAAGCACCCCCTTCCTTCCCCCGCTTCCTGCTTACATGCTATTCTAGGACTGTGACTCTCTCCTTCATAGAACTATGACACTTTCTAATATTATCTGCTTAGCTTTGCTGTTCTCCACATTTTGCACTGTGTGCCTAAGGTGTGAATTTTTGTTATTTATTCTCAGAAATTGGGTTGGGGTGCTTATTCGATCTGAAGATTTAGGTTTTTCTTCAACTTTGATCAATTCCCAGCCATTATCTCTTCAAATATTGCTCCTCTCCCATTCTCTCTCTATTCTCCTGGGTGTGCTAGCTAAGGTGTGCTAGATGTTGTCATTTTTTTTCCCCTCTGTGTCTCTTAGCCATGGTTGCTTCCATATTTTTCCTCCCTTCTTTTTCTCACTATGCTAATGGCAGAGTGATTTTTTTCAGAGGAATCATCCCACTTGCTAAATGTCTCTTTAGCTGTGTCTTATTCTGCTGTTCAATCTATCAATTTTAATAAAAATTTGTTAAAAATTGGGTTGGCCAAAAACTTCATTCGGATTTTTCCATAAGATGTTACAGAAAAACCGGAACGAACTTATTGGCCAACCCAATATATTTTTCATTTCTAAAACTATTTGGCTTGTGTTCCATCAGTTATTTTCATAGTCTTCTATTCTTTTTTTTTTTTTTTTTTGAGAGTTATGTTTTATTCGGCAGGAATTTTTAGGACTTCAAGCCCAGGAGGCAGCATCTCAAGTAACCCTGAGAGAACTGCTCCAAGGAGGAGTTTTACAACAAAGCACAGGTAGTTGGGAACATCAAAAGATTACTGTTAATTAAAGAAAACCAGATATCCCAAGTTAAGGAATTTAGCGTCTTTCTATGTTTGGGAAGATGCAAGAGTCTGGGCTCACTGAAATCATTCCTTTGATATGCACCTCAGCTATCTGGGGCCAGTATCCTATGTTTGCACATCCATAGTTTCCTCAGGTCTCACTGTTGGGAGTGGCCACAGTCCGATGGCTGCTAGATGGCAGGTATTCTTTCCTTCCTGAGTTTCCTCAAGGCTCACCGGCTCGTTGGAGGGCTGCAATCGCTGATGACTGTGACATCCTTTGTTTACTGATATGGCAGGAAATATTCCATTTCTCAGATCCTCCTCTTGGTCAGGAATTCAGCCAATATTTGGGAGACATATCATGACCAAATTTTGTCCCAAGGCACTGGGACATAGTATCCTATTCTTTATTATTATTTTTCTTTAAAAAAATTCTTTATAATCACTTAAAATGTTTATTTTAGGTTTTCAGATTTTTTTGTATTCTTTCCATTTCTTAGGAGGTGAATTCTTCTGTATTTTTTGTTTATTTTATTTTATTTATTTTTTTTCTTTTTTTTTTAAATTTATTTATTTATGGCTGTGTTGGGTCTTCATTTCTGTGCGAGGGCTTTCTCTAGCTGTGGCAAGCGGGGGGCCACTCTTCATCGCGGTGCGCAGGCCTTTCACTGTCGTGGCCTCTCTTATTGCGGAGCACAGGCTCCAGTCGCGCAGGCTCAGTAATTGTGGCTCACGGGCCCAGCTGCTCCGCGGCATGTGGGATCCTCCCAGACCAGGGCTCGAACCCGCGTCTCCCGCATTAGCAGGCAGACTCTCAACCACTGCGCCACCAGGGAAGCCCTTTTTTGTTTATTTTAAAAAATGCTTTTGTATTTACTGATTATTTCTTATGGTAGTTTGTTTCCCTCTGTGGTTTGTAATTTTTGATTAGGAACTTCAGTGGGAGTTGTTTTGTTGTGGGATGTCTGTGAGAATGTCCTTACAGAGTACTTTAGGTTTTGCTTCTGTCCAGGTCCTAAGTTCCAGACTAACTTTTTTTTTTAAATTTATTTATTTTATTTATTTATTTCTGGCTGCGTTGGGTCTTTGTTGCTACACACAGGCTTTCTCTAGTTGTGGAGAGTGGGGGCTACTCTTCATTGCAGTGCACGGGCTTCTCATTGCCGTGGCTTCTCGTTTCAGAGCTCGGGCTCTAGGCGCGCGGGCTTCAGCAGTTGTGGTGCATGGGCTCAGTAGTTGGGGCTTGCAGACTGTAGAGCGCAGGCTCAGTAGTTGTGGTGCACAGGCTTAGTTGCTCCGTGGCATGTGGGATCTTCCTGGACCAGGGATCAAACCTGTGTCCCCTGCATTGGCAGGTGGATTCTTAAACACTGTGCCACCTGGGAAGTCCCTGGACTAACTTTTATGTTAACTTTTTGGCACAGGAGTCCTGGGACCGGTGGCACACCAAGGAGGGGATGCAGTGGGGGCCATCTAACTCTCCCCTCCATGTGGGGCAGGCCTGGACCTTCCATCTTTCACAGGAACTTTTCTCCTACCCAAGCTCAGGACAGTGAGAAAATTTTGTTGCTCCTCCTGCCGGCCTGATTGGTAGAGTTTTCCCAGGCTTCTTTTTCCCTGACTAGTTCTCTCTTTAAATCTCTAAGCCTTAAAAGGATAAGTTCACAGGGATAAATTCCTGTCCTCCTGCCTCAAACAGCCTAGGGCTACCTCCTATCTTTGAAAGGGCCTTAGAACTCTAGGCTCCAGGACTTAGGGCCTTTATCTAGTCAAAACCCCATGAATCATAGGCTCAGCTCTCACTTCTCATTCTGACTTTGAGTTCTTGCACTATCTTTGGAATCTGAGGATTTTCCTTTTTTTCTTTTGAGTTCAGCTGTGTATTTTCAAATGTTTTACTTGTATTTATGCAGCACTTCTATATGGTAGCAAGAGAGGGGCTGCCTGAAATACTTCAATCTAGCATGTGGCCAAAAGTGTTCTAATACATTGATCTGTGTGTTATCCAAGTAATATTAGTCTCCCCTGCTAGATGGTAAACTCCATGAGGTAGGGAATGTGTTGGCTTTTGTTTCCAAAAAGGACTGAGCATATGAGTTCAATAAATAGTCTTGAATGAATGAATGAAGATACTCTCTCTGGAGACATTAGTACCTAATTCATAGAGCTGTTGGGAGAACTCAGCAAGAGAAAGTATGTCAAATGCTTGGCATATGGTGTGAGCTCAGAGACGGTATTTATTAAAATAATCATGTCTATTAAGTCAAAGGCTCTACCATGATGGTTTCCCTGTAATTCAGCTCTCACCCCTCACCTCAGACTTTAGTCCTGCCTGGCCTAGGATAGCAGACACGTTCTGTGGGTGTGGCCTCCTGACTTCCTCAGAGTACAAAGGTCAGCCCTTCCCACCAGAACAGCCCTAGCTCCTGGGTTTTAACCTGAGCCCCAAGGTCTGAATATGAGTTGGCTAAAGTCCTGTCCTGTCTAGGGATCCCTGACCATGCCATTACCAGTGATCCCTTGTACGGCCGATTTTCTCTAGAAATCTCAGCTTTGAGAGGTTTGTTGAGGAAAAATGCATTTAATAAGTAATCATTGATTTATTTTTGCATTTTAATTAACCGAAGGCATTCAACTGCCAGGGCTTCCAATCAGCGTGATAGGGTGAGATAATTTTAGCCCAAAGCAAGGAAACATAATATTTTAATCTGGCTGTGTGGGCTCTCCTCCCATTTCTAACCCAGGGATTTGAAGACTCCACATGAGAAAGTCCTGCCCAGGGGGACCCACCAACAGCAGCAGTGCCTTGCAAACCAGAACCAAAGAGGACAGACAGGGGCTTCTAAGATGGCACCCAAGGTCAACCTTATAACTATTATAGTTTCAAGAAACTAGGTGGAAGTGGTGAGAGGCAAGAAGGGAACTGACAAGGCTTACAATAGGGTTTATGTAGCCTCAGGAAAGATAATTTAAAATGTGGTGTGTGTGTGTGAGGGGGGGGGGTCTCCTTGGGCATGTTGGAAAGTATACTCAACCAATGAGGGGAACTTTGAGCTATGGACTAAAAATAATGAGATATATTAAATGCCTTTTACATATCAGTCATCCCACTTAATACAATTCCTCAACACCTGTGAGGTTGGTACCCCCCCCCAACTTTACAAGTAAAGAAACTGAGTCAGAGGGATCTTAAGTAACCTGGCCATGGTCATGTAGCTGGTAGGTCAAGAGCCAAACGGGTCTGACTCCCATGCGCAGTCTCTGGCCACCAGAGGACTGCCTCTCCTGCGCATGAGGAATGAGTTTTAGGCCCTGATTCCCAACTTTGGCTGCTTGCTGGAATCTTCTGAGGATGTTTAAAAAGTATTGATGTCTGGGTTCAAACACTAGAGTTTTTTAAAAATTAATTAATTTATTTATTTTTGGCTGCTTTGGGTCTTCATTGCTGGGCGTGGGTTTTCTCTAGTTATGAAGAGCAGGGACTATTCTTCGTTGCAGTGTGTGGGCTTCTCATTGCGGTGGCTTCTCTTGCTGCAGAGCACAGGCTCTAGGCGCACGGGCTTCAGTAGTTGCGGCACGCAGGCTCAGTAGTTGTGGCTCACGGGCTTAGTTGCTCCGCAGCATGTGGGATCTTCCCGGACCAGGGCTCGAACCCATGTCCCCTGCATTGGCAGGCGGATTCTTAACCACTGCGCTACCAGGGAAGTCCCACTGCGTGAGCTTCTAAGTCAATGGTGCAGGTGAGGAGAAGTTGAGAATTCTGAGCTGGAGTTGTGAAGCTTCGAGTCTGGACCCAGGGTGGGGGCCGGGGAGGGGAGGTAAGCTGGAGATACATTTCATCAGCTTGTAGATGGGACTGACAGCCATGGGAGAGGTGGGATCCCTGGAGAAACTTAGAAGGGAGGGGAAGGGAAGTGAGGACTGGGCCCCAGGCCTCCACCATGGAGAGGTCAGGAAGAGGAGGCTGAACCAACCCAGGAGATTGAGAAAGAGGAGCCAGTGAGGGTAAGAGTGAAACCATGTGAGTGGGGTGTGCTGATGGGAGTGAGTTCGGACAGGCAGGAAAGAGGGAGGGCTTAACTGTGCCAAAAGCTTCGATCAGCTGGTAAGATAGGGACCGACCTAAAACGCTGAGACTGGCAAGTTGGAGGTCATGGGCAACCTTGACAAGAGAGCTTCAGAGGGGTGGTGGGGACTTAGACTTCACAAGAGTGAGTACAAGAGTGAATGGGACAGAAGGAGATGGAGATACAAGGACAGACCAATCTACCTGAGGGATTTGCTGTACAAGGGAATAGAGAAATGGACTAGCCCATTGGCAGAAGAAGGAGAACCCAGATGGCCGCTGATGACCTTGCTGAGAGGTTTCAGAGCAGCAGATGTGACAGACTGGGGACTGCTGTGTTAGGCAGGAGGCCGGCATGTCTTCCCTGAGACTGAAGGAAAGAGGGAAGAAAGCGTAAATGTGTAGACATCTCCGAAGGAAATGGAGGGCTTCTGCCAGTGTTCTTTCTCTGTGGTCTGAAATTTCACCATCACTGTTTTTGGAAACCTGACTTCCAGCAACCAAAGAGAAAGATGCCACCTAAAGAGCAGAGCCAAGATGGAGGCTGGTAGAGAAAGGTCCCAAAAGAAAGGATGAGCTCTAGTTACAGCCCCTTTGGTCTAAGGCTGCCTGTCAGGGTGGATCTGGTCAGAAAGCTGGTCTGGCTGGGGCAGCGAGGGCAGGACAGCACATCTGCAAACAGTCTACAGCTTCAGGACCCAGGACTTTACCACTGGATGATGCATTAATTTAGGAATCCCCCAGTTCTGACTAGGGGCTGATGATTCAGAAGGGCTAATGGACCCTCGGTAGGAAAGAATCCTTCCTACTGTTTCATGGTTCCCAGAGCCGCGCCTGTGAAATAATGAGGGTGACCTTTGCATCCAGAAAAAGGATGTACCAGTTAAGATGCCTCAAGCCAATAAAACAGTGATGCTTGCTACTCAAAGTGTGGTCCCTGAACCATCAACTGGGATCTCGATAAAAATACAGAGTCTCAGGCCTATTACATCAATCTCACTTTAACAAAATTCCCAAGTGATTCGAATGTGTTCACCTAACCAATAACATTGAGAACCACTAACTTAAGCCATAAAGATATTTACTTTGGGAGCTAGAATCCAGGGTAGATTCAGCAGCCCCCCTGATGTAATTGAGGACTAACAATCAGGGTTTTGTTTTGTTTTTTTTTAATTCTGATGCTTATTGCCTCATGATTATAAGATGGTTGCCACAGCTCCTGGAATCATGCACTGATATGACAAGGTTCAAAGCCTGGGAATGGGGTGAAAGGCCAAGGTGATAAGAGCTTGTTTTGTGAACTCTCTCCTTTTGTCAAACAGGGAAAAAACTTTCCCAGATCCCTGCAAGAAATGTCCCCTTGGTTCTAACTGGGCAAAGACTTGCCTCCCTCACCTGCTAGGGCATCTGGGAAAGTGAATTTCTGGCTTTTCGTTGTCCATAATAAGAAGCAGAATATGGAGGAGATTGGAAAAGGCTACTAGGCAGCCAGTCATCAGTGTGTGCCGTAAAAGGCAAATGTGAAACATAAATGCACATATGGCAAACTTAACATGTTAAATAATTAAGTAATTAGTTAAGTAATTATTTAATGATAGAAAACAAAGAAGATCAGGGTCTCCCCTTAATTTTGTCTTTAACTTATTCGATCAATTAATAGATCATTTTTTTTCTGTTTGATTGATTTGCTTTATGTTTGTCCAGATCAAAAATCAAAAGGTTTTGTTTAAAATACAAGCTTCTGAACTTCCCCAGTGGCACAGTGGTTAAGAATCCGCCTGCCAATGCAGGGGTCATGGGTTCGGGAAGATGAAGACCTCTTCATCTTCCCGGGAAGACCTCACATGCCGTGGAGCAACTAAGCCCGTGCACCACAACTACTGAGCCTGAGCTCTAGAGCCTGTGAGCCACAACTACTGAGCCCGCGTGCTGCAACTACTGAAGCCTGTGCGCCTAGAGCCTGTGCTCCGCAACAAGAGAAGCCTGCGCACCGCAACGAAGAGTAACCCCCCCTCGTGGCAACTAGAGAAAAGCCCGCATGCAGCAACGAAGACCCAACACGGCCAAAAAAATAAAATAAATTAAATAAATTTAAAAAAAAATTACAAGCTTCTTTGAAGGCAGAAGTTCCCATCTGAATGTACTGTTCCTAGCTCTGTGTCACTACACTCAGTAAAAATATAGGTGAAGAGACCAAGAATAACGTAGTCAACCTCGTCTATTAATGCTCTTCAAACATATAAATGTGCTGTCCACAACAGCTGCATAAAAAAACCCTTAGAATTTTACATACCCTTTACCACAGAAATTCCATTTCTGGAAATTAGTCCTAAGGAAATAATCATGAATGCATTTCAGAAACAGCCATTGACAAGCTGCTTATAAAAACTGGGGACAGGGGCTTCCCTGGTGGCGCAGTGGTTGAGAATCTGCCTGCCAATGCAGGGGACACGGGTTCGAGCCCTGGTCTGGGAAGATCCCACATGCCACGGAGCAGCTGGGCCCGTGAGCCACAATTGCTGAGCCTGCGCGTCTGGAGCCTGTGCTCCGCAACAAGAGAGGCCGCGATAGTGAGAGGCCCGCGCACCGCGATGAAGAGTGGCCCCCGCTCGCCACAACTAGAGAAAGCCCTCGCACAGAAATGAAGACCCAACACAGCCGTAAATAAATAAATAAATAAATAAAATTTAAAAACAACAACAACAAAAAACTGGGGACAACTTAAATCTCCAATGACTGGGTGTTTGTTAGATGATACAGCCATACAATGAGATACTAAACAGCTATAAAAAAAATTGACAGCGTTGAGTAGTATTTACTGGCAAGCGAAAATGTCTGCAATATATTATTAAGTGAAAAAAGCAGTTTATGAGGCAATAAGTATATAGTATAATCACATTTTAATTTTTTTAAACATAATTATGCTATGAAAAAAAAAAACACTGCAAGGACACACCACAAAATATTGCCTTTCTGGATGGCAGGATTATGTGAGGTTTTAATTTTTTCCTCACATAATTTATTTTGTAAACATGTTTTATTTTGCTATAAGGAAAAAAAAAAAAGTTAGAGAGGGTTTCTGGAGCTCTGATTAGGACCCAGGCTTCCCTTTCTCACCCCTTCTCCCTACCCCCAGGCTAAGCAAGAAGACTTCCCCTGCCAACTCAGAATGCTGTGGAGGCTTCTGGATACCCCTCCCACTTGGCCAAGTTTCTGTTTTGGTGGAAACTCTCAATGTTTCCATTGTCTGACTTGAGAGTGTTCAAATTATTCATCTCAGTTAAGTAGGACTAGGTGTTGTTTTGATAGAGACTCTCGCCCATCGATTTTCTTTACCTCTTGTTTGTTTTAGAAGCCAAGAATGAAAAAGGTTGAGAGGGAAGGCAGCCCACCTTGCAGTATCTACATCTGAAAGGCAGCCTTTCTGCTGGAAGAAAGGACAGTCGGGATGGCCTCTGGCTGGTGACTTTCCACACTGCCAGGTCCTTAGAGTCTTGAAAGCCAGCAAGAACTGTTTCTTTGCAGTAGTAGCTGCCTGGGTTCCAAGGTGAGTCAAATAATATCCCTTATCTAAGTAGACCAGCTGGTGGTTTCATGAGTGGACATTTATCCTCTTAACTCAGATGTACGTTCCTACTCTGTGCCAGGTGGTTTTGTGGGGAGGGGGATCCAGTCTAGACAGGTGACCATGGCAACCTCTCAGGGGTGGTGACATCTGAGCTGAGACTTGAGTGGACTCCCAGCCATGAGCAAATCTGGGGGAACAGGCTTTCAGACAGAGGAAACAACAAGGGGAAGGACTTGTGTGGGAATGAGCTTGGCCATTTCTAGGAAAGGAGGGAATCCTAGGAGGTCTTTTCCTGGGATAAATTCCCACAATGGGGTGACGGGACCAAAAGTTATAGACATTTTTAGACTCTTAATATATATATGTGTGTGTACATATATATCTCTCTGGATTGTTTCCAAAGTGAACTTAATTAAGATCTTGTGTTCAATTGTTAACAGTGGTTATCCCGGAGAGTGGGATTCAGAGGTCGACAGGATGAGAAAAGGGACTTTAAAGTTTCCATCTTCTGCATGATTTGAATTTTGTGCCGAGAGTATACGTCATTTTTATAATTTAAAGTGACCTAATGTTTTCGAACACTGGTAATAAGCAGGGTGATAGATATAGTGTTTTATTGTTCTAAATATCACACATGCATATATAAATCCATTATATGTATGAAATACTTCATACTAAAAGCTTGATTTTTAATAAAATGTATTAATTTATACACTACCAGGTAGCTCTAAATGTGACAGTTTCACCACATATGCACAAGAAATGACGATTATTACTCTTTAATATTTTTGCCTCTTAAATTGGGTTCAGGCTCTCGTTTGCTCTGATGCTAGACAAATCACTTTATCCTCTGTAGGTTTCAGTTTTTTGTCCAATGAGAAGAAAGATCTGACCAAGCTCTCAATTCCCTAACAGAATTTTTCAGGAAATTAAATAAAATAGTACGTGGAAAGGCACTTAGTAAAATTTTAAATGCAATAGACTAGAACACAGGAAAGAGAGAATTAGGAAGGAATTTCCACCTGGAATGGACTCCCCCTTTATCCACATCTCACCAAGGCCAGTGGCTTCTCAGTACAGCCTTCCTAGACTCTCTCATTTACCCTGTTCTGTCCATTATCTAAATTCTGTCTCAAATGTTCTTAAACCTAAGGCTTTACTGTGTGACACATTAATTGTTTTGCATGCATTCATGATGACATCCCCCAGAGGAGGGTCCAGTGAAGGCATGGTGTCCTGAGGGTGGCATTTTAGAGGAGAGGAGATAATTTGGGAGGAAAGGGTGGTCTCCCGATACTAAAGTTACAGCGAGTGAGATGGGTTAGGAAGAGTTTCAAGTGAGGTTTTATCAGAATTAGGTTCTAGTCTGGGTTTTTCAAAAACTAGCTCTGAGCATGTCCGGTCTCTTCACCTTTCTGGTTTTGGTTTCTTGAGATGTGGAGCTCAAGAAGCGGGGCTACAGAATTTTCCCTTTCTGTTTCATTATGGTGTTTTCGGGATTTGGTAAAGCAACATACTTTAAGAAGCCTTGAAAACGGGGAGGTTTTGTAGAAATACAAGGGCCTATTGCTGCTATTTAATGACTGCCTTTGTGCCCGGCGGGTCACACAAGGATGCTGACACAAGGCCTGCTGACCGAGGTTGGAGGGAAGGGGCCCTCTCACTGGCTCCAAGTGTCATGGACAGACCTTGAGCTTTGATTCTAGGCAGAACTCAGTTTACACCTTCGTTCTGCCAACTACTACCTGCTAGTTATTAAACCTCCCTGTGTTCAACATCACCTGTGCTCACCAGTATCCTGTGCTTCTCGCCTTCCTGGCACATGGAAGACTCAGCCCACTTGTAGGCAGGTGGGGCCATAGGACTAGTTCTGGCAACTGAAATGACAGCAGAAGTTCAGTTCCAGGCTGAAGAAGAAACTCATGCATGATTCTCCAGTCTCTCTCTTCCCCTGCCATGGCAACTGTGGCAGAGGCCTTGAGCTTACATGGTGGGCCAAGAGATCAAAGCAGCCAGGGTCTTGGAGTCACTGCATGGAAGGCTGCTGTGAGTGGCAAATACACACTAATTGCATAAAACCACTGAGATTCTTAGGACTGTTTGTTACTACAGCACAACCTCGCCTATCCTGACTGACACACAACCTGAGTCTCAGTTTCCCCTCCCCTATTTCACATGTCTGTGGTGAAGATTTAATGAGAGAATATGTGTCAAGCTGTTAGCTCAATGTTGGCTCATAGAAGGGACTCACTAAATGTGTAATTCTTGCCCACCCCTAGCAAGATGGTCATTCTTGGTAAAGTCACACAAGGCCACCCGACCAGACCTTCCCATGGACCTCTGGAGCATAGCTATGAGATCAGTAGTTCCTCATGGAAGCAGGCATGCCATCCTTATTAAGCTGCAGGTATTATGAGTTCTGTCTCTCCACACTTCCCAGTTCTTTCTGTGGAAATCCTGGGGTGGTAATTTGAGTTTGTTGAGAGATGTGGCACTGACAGCCCCTGACATCTGTTTACAACGAGCTGTGACAACTCCGCTTTCCCTGCACCATTGCCACCGTCTCGGCTTCCATCCACAGCAGGGGGCAGGGGTGGGGCTGCTGAATGGTTGGGAGTTGGGAGGGAGCTACCATTGCCCCTCCACGCCAAGCAGCGCAAAGAAACATTTGGGAATATCAGCATGCAGTAGGGCCTCTGAACCTCACCTGGTCCATGCCTCAACTATTTAACAACAATAAGATAATAAAAATAAAATAATTAATTCAAAACAAATTCTGAGCTGTGGGTGCCTTTTTTTTTTTTTTTTTTTGAGTAAGGTTTAATGAAATATTGGCGGTGCTAAAGCAAAACATGAACCTGAATGCTGAATGGGGAGAAACAAAACCCCTGTGGAAAATCACCTTTCCCTTGTTAATAATGGCTGGGTGTGTTTGAGGGGTGGTTCTGGGCGGGGGTTTGTGCAACCAGGCTGACACTTTTAGCTACATCAGGAAAGCAGTTTCCTTCTTTCTTTTTTTTTTTTTTTAAACTTACGTATTTTATTTATTTATTTTTGACTGCGTTGGGTCTTCGTTGCTGCGTGCAGGCTTTCTCCAGTTGCGGCAAGCGGGGTCTACTCTTCGTTGCGGTGCGTGGGCTTCTCACTGCAGTGGCTTCTCTTGTTGCAGAGCACGGGCTCTAGGTGCACAGGCTTCAGTAGTTGTGGCGCACGGGCTTCGTTGCTCCATGGCATGTGGGAATCTTTCCGGACCAGGGCTCGAACCCGTGTCCCGTGCATTAGCAGGCGGATTCTTAACCCCTGTGACACCAGGGGAGTCCAGAAAAGCAGTTTCTTGAACCCCACAGTGAGGGAGAGAAGTTAAAGAGCCCTTAGAAATTTAAATCAGGGCTCTGGTGGTATTTTCCAGAGCCAGTGACTCAGGATTGCTCACCTAGACACCTTCCCCAGCAACAATTCCCCTGCACACACACTGTCTCTCCACACACACACACACACACACACACACACACACACCCTCATCCAGTTATGGAGAAGATGGGAGCACGCAACTCGGAAATGCTTTTCGCCTAGCCTTGGAAGACACAGAAGAAATGCAAGTCCATTTTCAAAGTCTAGGCCTGGCTGTGGAGGGGCCGCTACTCCTCCCTCAGCCCCTCTCCTGACCCACAGGAGCTGTACGAGACAGTTCAAGAAAATGGATTCCACCCCACCTCTCCACCTTATGAGAAACAGATGACTCCTTCCTGGGAAATGGCGAGCGCCTCCAGAAATCCATCCTTGTCCCTTCTTTGTTCCAAACCAAACACTTGCCTTGGCTTCTGTTCTCACGCCCAGACACGCTCTACAGGAGTAGAGCTCCTGAGCCAAAGGCCTGGGACTTGAATGGAAGTCAACAGACTCTCCAGGAGCTGTGATCACAGAGAGGTGGGGCGGGTGTCCTAACAAACATTCCAGACTTACACATCCACACAAGGCTTATCCCCTTCACCTAGGTAGGCTATGGATTCACTTCAAGGGTGATAATAATTAACAAGGTATCAGCATGTATGGATCATTTGCCAAATGTTAGGCTCTGTGCTAAGATCTGTGCGAGTGTGTCCCATTTGACCCTCCCAGTCCCATTAATAGAGGAAGAAACTGAGGTTCAGAGAGATCAAGTCACGTCACTCCTGGGTGAGGAAGATGGAGTCCACCCTGGGCCCAGATCTCTCCACTCCAGGCTTAAAACTACTTTCAGAACTAGGAATAAATGCCGTTTTTTCAGATCCTCACTGATGGCCTGAGGATTCACCTTCATTTAGGTTCAATCAGTGGAATCTGGAGCTTTCACATTCCCTCCTTATTTCACTGAAATCTTACCACAGTGAGGCATGTGGGCGAGCCTCACAGCCATCTTAGGGAGGGAGCCCTGGACCTTCAGAGAGGTTAAGGAACTTGCAGTAAGTGACACTGTGATTGCTCTTGGGAATGGATTTGAATTTTGGAAACAGCCAAAAGCTATTTGGAGTAAAGTCTACTCAACTAGTTAATGTATCTATCTGCAAAATTAGGCGTGATCAATATAAATTTACACACAACGGATCATCTTGTGTGGTTCACAGGCTGGTCATTTTGAAGCCAATTCCAGAAGAGGCGTTTCAGGAATGGTCAGAAATTTCTTCCGAGTCTGAACCAAAATCTGCCTCCTTGTAATCTGCTCCTGGGACTCCAGTTCGAATCCCGGAGTCACATAAAATCGGCCTCATTGCTACCTCTCTCCACACTCCACTCCGTCCTCAGAAGCGTAGTTATCTGGATGCCAACCCAGCAGATTAGAAACTGCAAAATAGAAACAAGTGGGCATGCACATTAGACGAATCACCTGAAATGATTCTAACGTACCGGTGCCCAGGTTCTACCCCCAGAGAGTCTAATCTTATCAGCCTGGGTTAGGGCCCAGGTATGGTTGTCTTTTTGAAGTTCCTCAAGTGATTTTAGCCAGGGTTGAGAACTGCTGTGTTCAGAAGAGAGGAGAAATTAAACCCGGAGAGGCTGGGTAACTAGCCCAGGGCAGCACAGGAACCATATTGTAGAGCTGGGCGTTAAGCCACTGTCCGCCTGCCCCTTGGTTCCTCTGGACATGCCCACCCTACTGGACCCAAATGGGTGCCCTGACCGTGGGGTCCCAGCAGGGACAGCAGGGGAATGACGGTCTCTGCAATCCGCCCAGTTCTGAAAGTGTTGCTTATCACTCACAGTAATGTTTGATTTCTTGTGACAAAAGGAATGCTGGAGAGCTAGGCGCAGGTGATGCCCAGGGACCCCTGAGTGCCACTCTGCTCAGCTCCCACATGAGGACGTGGACTTGGGGATGTGGAGTCGGGTCCAGAACCACGAGAGGCCCGTGTCTGTGGACATTCTCTCAACTTGCACTTAGATCGTTAGAAGTACATACTTCTGGAACCATGACACCAGCCCTACTCTAATGGAGCAAGATATCCAACTTTCCAGGAGATCTTACCTCCCAGGCATTGAGGCAAGCACCCCTGCCCACCTCCTTCAGAATTCTGAGGGCCAGAGGAAGTTTGTGGAATGAGGCCGCCTCTATTGCTGTCTTGTTTCTGATAAGAACAAAGATTTTGAATCCTCGTCTAATTTAATTTCTAACCTTATAGGTACTGTGTACGTATAATGCTGATGTTTTGGGACTTCCCTGGTGGTCCAGTGGTTAAGACTCTGCGTTTCCACTTCAGGGGCATGGGTTTGATCCCTGGTTGGGGAACTAAGATCTCACATGCTGTGTGGCGCGGGCCAAAAAAAAAAAAAAAAAAAAGCGCATGTTTTATATAACCTGTAGCTGGGGACATGAGGATGGGTTGCCCTCCTGGCCCTGGCACTGAGACTGATAGGAATAACAGGCCTTAAGGAGCCGAGGCAGGGATTGTCTCCACTGTGGCTCACCAGGGGAGAGTCCACCGACTCGCCAAGGCCTGGCCTCAGTCCCGCTCCCTGTAGCCCTATATTTAAGCTTCTCTAGATGTCTCTTCTTCTTAAGCCCCAGATGCTGTGGTCCTGGCTCTCCATTACCCTTCTGCCACTAACAGAAATATTTATCTGGTTGTTACTCCCCTTACCTTTCCCTTCCATGGCTGTCCCTACCCCCTTCCCTCAGCTCCAGGACATACTTTACCTAGAAAACAACAGGAGGGAATTTCAGGCCAAGAAAAAGGCACAGGTGTAGTGATTAACTCAACTGACTACCATCTATACACATGGATACAAATATATTGATTCCACAGATGCAAGTTCATTTTGTCCATCCTCAACATAACCTTGTGTGATGGATAATTTTATGGGTCAACTTGACTGAGCCACAGGTGCCCAGATATTTTGTCAAACATTATTCTGGAGGTGTCTGTGAGGGTGTTTTTAGACGAGATTAGCATTTAAATCAGTAGACGAGTGAAGCAGGTTGCCCTCTTTAATGTGAGTGGGCCTCATCCAATCAGTCGAAGGCCTAAATAGAACGAAAAAGCCTGACCATCCTCTGAGTAAGAGAGAATTCTTCCTGCCTGATGGCCTTCAAACTGGGATGTTGGCTTTTTTTCTGCCCTTGGATTCAAACTGAAACATCAGCCTTTCCTGGGTCTTGAGCTGCTGGCCTTCAGATCTTGGGACACGCTCACCTCCTTAATCACGTGAGCCAATTACTTATAATAAACTTCTCTCTCTATTTATATACATCCCACTGGTTCTGTTTCTCTGGAGAACCCTGACTAATCATCACCTTGCCTCAGAGACATTGCCAATATCCCCATTTTGCAGATGGAGAAAATGATTCAGAGTCAGGGCCACCATTACCCACTCCGATGTGCGCTGCCCTGCCCTCTCTGGATCTTGCGCACTCCAGCTCTGCTCGCCTCCTTCCCTCCTTCCTCCCCATGTCTCTGTCCCTTCTGCAGCTCATCTTGTCCAGGTGGCAGCTCCATCTCCATCCTCCTTCCCCATCTGGGCCAGCATGTACCTAGATCTAAGAGCTGTGATTCTTTCCCTAGTTCTTTACAGGGAGTTGGACAAATCGATATTTATGGGGGAGTTAAACACACACACTGGCCTTCCCTGATTCTGCAGTCACTTCTTTTTTTAAACGCTTGAAAATATCTCAGAACCCACATTATTCCTTTGGTTGTCAAGCCACACCATTGTTTTGTAGAGAAGGCTGTATTTGCTGGAGACCCTGTCTCTCTAATCTCCATTTCTTTCCTTACCACTTTGCACATTCCTTTCTCACTCCAGATAATCTCCTTCTGCCTGCAGGTCTATTTCCAAAATAATTCAGGGAAAGGTGTTTGACTGGCTCACACATTTTGACCTGTTGTGGTTCCCAAAATATTCTGGAGAGATCTACGGGGTAGGTTAGCTTCTTCTTGGCCATAGGCTGGGTAGTTTTGGTGTGACGGCAAATGTATTCTGACTTTCAGATGGTAGAAAGAAAGGAAAGGAGGAAGAACAAAGGAAAGGAAAGAAAATGAGAAAGACACCAATAGCAACGCCCAACAGCTAAGTTTATATGAATGTAACCATAATAATTCTCTAAGGACAGCTTGTACTTTACCTTGGGCCAGCCAGGAGCAGGGGGCACCAACAAACACAGTGAGCCATATACCAGGTTTAAGATTATATTTACCCAGGTTATTTTTCCATCCTAAGTATTTGAAAACACTTCAACACATTCACTGTTAATAATTCTTCCTTCTGAGCATCTAGAGAAACAGGTCAGTGAAGGGACTTACTCAGTATGATGGAGCAAGTGGGAGACAGGAAGATCTTTGAGGCCTGGACAGTGTCCCTTATGAGGCTTCTCCTCCAGGCTGGAACCTGGGAACATCGTCTTAAGCTGGAGCCAAAATAGAGTTAGAGAGAATGTGGAGGAGGGCTTCCCAGAAGGCAGAGCCTGGAACAGGGACTTGAAGAAAAGGCTGGTAGGAGGCTGCCAGGCAGGCCAGGAGGTCATGATTCCAGAGTCCTCCAGCCCTCTGGCTGAAGAACCACTTCACCGCGAATTATTACCCCAGCTCTTGTTTGTGTCTGTATAACAGCCATAACAATGGATGCCACAAAGGTCAACCCTGGGGCTCTTGTTGCGCTAATGCATTTAGTAAGGGTTGGGGTTGGAGATTAGTTGATGCAGTTGCTGTTGATCCAAACATGGTTTGGCTAGGCAAGGCGGTGGAGGCCTGCGAGAAGCCCCAGATGGAATTCATGTCCTCTGGGGTCCCAGGCAAGGGGCAGCTAAAATTTAACTTGAACACATTCAAGGTAAGGCACATGGCGTGCAAGCTCATCTCAGCTTCTTACATGAGACGTAGGACTCTGAGTGGAGGGCCGAGAAGCTGGGGTGACCCACAGGGAGTGGGCACTCACTCAGTCCAGGCCAGAGGCCCACCTTGGTCACCAGAGCAAGCAGCGTGCCAGTTGTAGAGGAGCCCTGGGCCCTGGCCTCCTGAGGAGCTGCTGGACCCCACAAGGGTCTGGGCTGCCCCTTTCTGTGTGGGGTCATCTCAAATCCCACCTGGCATTACTTGGTGGGATCTTAGCACTTCCCCTTCATGTGACATTAGAAGAGGAGTCCCCAAGGGGTGGAAGGACCGACCCAAAGTCACCCAGTTGGATGGAAGCTGAGCCAGTACCAGAAGCTGACCCTTGGCTTCCAGTTGGATTATTTCCGCTTTTCTGGTCTGTGGGCCCCCGACCCCTCCAACCCCCATTCAACCAGAGGCAGGTAAACAGCAGCCCCCCAGCCCCCAGCTGGAGATGGTAGGGGATGGGCACCTGGGGGCCGCCCCGTTCTCATTCGCTCCTTCACCCCAGTTGTGCCTTCCAATGAGTGCACACCAAGCACTTGCTACGCCTCGTGCACCATTACATGTAAGGGCAGGAAATCTAGAGTCAGACCTCGACCGTTTCATTCCTCTGAGGCTTGATTTCCTCATCTGGAAAATGGACAACATTAATCCCTGTGTCTAACACATGCACTGAAATGCTCTATGAAGGGCGGCTGTACAAGACAGGGGGTCCAGGCCCCCAAGAAGTTCATGGTCCTCAGGGGAGCCAGATTCACCTATAACTATACTCAGGGTGTATGAACATGGTGGTTTAGGAGCAAAGGAAGGAATAACTAACTAACTAACTAACTAACTAACTAACCATCTAGGGTGTACCAATATTTGTCCTGCCACTTACCAGCTGGATGACCATAAACACATTTCTCATCCTCTCTGGAGGAAGCTGAATCTTCTTATTTGTAAAACGGGATAACAGAAATAGCACATAAATTCAGGGTTATGGATTTAAGAATTGGACATAACAAATATGAATAACAAATATGAAGCACCTGACACTCAATAGACATCAATATAGTAGTATCATCATTTTTGAGGGTGAAGTCAGAGAAATCTTCACAGGAGAGGTGACATTTGAGTTGAGTTTGAGAGATGAGCTGAGATCTATGGGGAGAAGTTTGAACAGCATGGACACATGGAAATATGGCTTATTCAGAGGAGAGCAAGCAGCTTGGAGATTCTGAAGCAGGGAGTTTGTGGGAGAGTGGGAGTGAGGACACAGGGACCAGGCCATGGTGGGCTTTGTGACTGATGCAAAGAATTTTGGACTTTTGGACAATGAGGGCCATTGGAGGTTTTTGAGCTTACGTAGGACAGGATCAAATTGGCATTTATAAGATAAGGTTTGTTGCCACTTTCTTGGCTACTGCGTTTTTGTTTGTTTTACCACAAGCCACATTATAACACCACTAATACAATAGTACTAAACTCCTGAATATCTATCAATCAGAAGTCTATTGGTTCCAAGTGACAGAATACCAAACTCAAACTAGGTGTGGTGGTTTTAAAATATGTCCACAAATTCTTTGGTCTTCATCCCTTCAAGAGGTAGAGACTGATTCCCTCCCTTTGATTGTAGGCTGGACTTAGTAACTCACTTCTAACAAATAGAACAAGTGGAAGTGACAATGTGCACTTCAGAGTCGAGGTCATGAAAGGACCCCCTCACTTGCTCTTTTGGATGACTCATTGTGGAGGAAGTCAGCTGCCATGTTGTAAGGACACTCAATCAGCCTACAGAGAGCTCAATGACCAGGAAATGAGGCCTCCTGCCAACAGCCACATGGGTGAACCATCATGAAAGCCCAGTCAGGCCTTCAGGGTCCTTGCGAACATCCAGACTGAAATCCAGTGAGAGACACTGAGCCAGGATCATTCAGCTTACGCCACTCACAAACCTTGACCTACAGAAACGGTGAGATAATTAATGTTTGCTCTTTTCAGCCACTAAGTTTTGCAGTACTTTATTATGCATCAATAAATAACTAATCTGATATACCAGCTTAAGCAAATAAAAATAAAATAAAATAAATTTTAAAAATTAAAAAAAATTAAAAAGATAGAGAAAGAGAACATGTCACCAGATTTAGATTAACAAAAATCCTTTAACAAGGAAACATGTTAAGAAATAAATGAAAACATGTGACTATAGATGCAACAAAACCCCTGTAATTTTTCCATGGGTAAAAGTGTACAAAATCTTTAAGAGAATCTTACTGAATTTATCTGCCGTATCCTATAGTGTGCTGGTTTTATTCTCAAATATTAAAATGAATAACACAGCAAATTTAAAAAATTAATAAATTGATGCACATAACTGAGAATTCCAGAAGTGGTACAACTTCATGCAGGGACTCAAAAGATGTCACCAGGACTCAGTTTTTCTTCACCTCTGAGAGCTGTCTTCCTCTGCCCTGGCTTTTTCCCTTAGATTCCATGTGGTAGATCCTGAAAGCTCCAGGCTCCTATCATCCTTACTGCTGGGATCTCCAGGGGAAGAGACTGTGTGCCTCTCTCCCAGGAGTGCCAGCAAGAGTCTCGTTGCGTGTCATTCATTCTGACTGGGTCCCGTGCGCAGTCCTAAACCAATCGTTGTGCTTGATTGGCCAGGCCCGTCATTGCCCAGCCCTGGTGTTTAGGGGTGGGGTCAACTTTACCTGCAGCACAGGGACTGGGGTAGGGGAAGTGCCTCCCTAGAGGAAGATCAAGGTACAGTTGCCAGAAGAGGAAATGGTTTCTGGACAGTGAAACAATGAGTATCTATTATACCCACATTTGCCCTGTACTTTTCCATATGTGTCTCGCATGCATTATTCCACACTAGCCCTCTGGCTGTTCCTCAAATGCTTTCCCTTCTTCATGTCACTTAGGTCTTAAATATTCCCTACTCAATGAAACCTTCCCCAAATACCCCATTTAAAAAAGTAATCTCCCTTTACTTCTCTTCTGTGATATTGTGATTTATAATAAGAAATATATATTTTCTCTTTGTCCTGTTTCTGGCACAGAGCTCCTAAAACCCTCAAAATTTCCTAAGTGGTAAGAGCAATAAAGATGTCTTGAAATTCATGACAAATCCCTTTCAACCACATCAGAGTTTATGTTAATGAGATGACTTTTGGAAAGCACCTAAGGATGGGGGCTGGTTGCCAGGGGAACCGACTGTGTTATTGGAGGGTTGGAACTTTCAGCCCTACTCCTGAGACCTCCAGGGAAATGAGATCAATTGGAGATTGAATCAATCACCAGTGGCCAATGATTTAATCAATCATGCCTATGTAATGAAGCCTCCATAAAAACCCAACAAGGACAGGGTTGGGGTTGGAGGGTGTTTCCAGAGAGTTTCTGGGTTGGTGAACACACGGTGATTTGGGGAGATGGTGTGCCCGGAGAGGATGTAAAAACTCCACCCCGGGACTTCCCTGGTGGTCCAGTGGTTAAGAATCTGCCTTCCAATACAGGGAGTGTGCGTTCAATCCCTGGTCAGGAAACTAAGATCCCACATGCCACACAGCACAGCCAAAAAAACAAAACCAAAACCAAAACTCCACACCTTGCCCTATGCACCTCTTCCATCTGGTTCTTCCTGAATTATATCCTTTTATAATAAACCGGTAATCTAGTAAGTAAAATGTTCCTCTGAGTTCTCTGAGCCACTCTAGCAAATTAATCAAACCCAGGGAGGCAGACGTGAGAACCTCAGCCTCTATAGCTTGTGGGTCAGAATCACAGGTGGCAACCCTGACTGTCAACTGGCATTTGAAGTCCCATAGGACTGAGCCTTGACCTGTGAGATCTGACACTGTCTCCAAGTAGATGGTGTAAGAATTGAGTTAAATTATGTGTAGGACACCCAGCTGGTGGTGAAGAATTGCGTGGTATTGTTGGAAAACCCACACCCTCTATTCCCCTTCCCTGCTTAATTTTTTCCTGAATACTATCATATTATTTTCCTCATTTATCTTACTCTTGGTCTCTCCCATTGGAATGTGACTCCTTGGGCAGGGATTTCTGTCTATTCTGGTCTCTGCTCTACCCTCTGTGACTAGAACTGTATCTGGCCCAGAGTAGGTACTCAATACATAATGGTTGGATAAATGAATGAATTTTCACAGCCATCCTGGGAAGTAGGTGGGATGAAGGTGATTCTCCTTCTGTTAGAGGTAAGGACATTGAAACCTGAGAGAAGGCTCCCGTTGGCAAAAGATTAAAAAGAATTTTTAAAACTTTAATTGTGGAGTGCTAGTGAGAAAACAGCAGAGGAGAACTTAGTGCATGACAGTGTGTTCCTACCAAATGAAGGTTAAGTGATGCCCTGATGTGGTGGTTCAAATAGAGAAATTAATAGGAGAATTGAGTCATCGCCTGGCACGTGGTGATACAGGTATACTGAATGCGAAAGAAGCACCTGCTCTACCACAGTCAGAACTTACATCACGCTGGGAGTTGTAGTTTAATTTCAGCAAATAGCAACAGTCACATTTAAATTAGTGTAGCTTGTTTGAGTCTTACTGGCTTTATAGTTCCTGTTAAATACAATTTGTAAGCTTGTTTTGATTTTATCTCAATCATCAACCTTACGAAGTTTGTGCCTAGGACTTCCCTGGTGGTCCAGTGGTTAAGACTCTGCGCTTCCACTGCAGGGGCACAAGTTCCATCCCTGGTTGGGGAAGTTCTGCATGCCATGTGGTGTGGCCAAAAAGAAAAGAGCTTATGCCTAGTTTTATGTTTGTGCACATTTAAGGAACATTAAAACAAAAATTAAGTAACTTTGTGAAAATTTGTATCCTTTATAAAGGAATTGAGTACTCCAGATTGAGAAACACTGTTTCCAAAGACTCAGACCCTCTTGTCATTGGAGATCTGAAGGAGGAGCCTAAGGAAGATATTCTTAGAACAGAGCTCAGAGCTTAAAGACCATCCGGTGAGTCCAGCTCTCTCAATTTGCAGGTGAATAAACTGAGGAGCTCATGTCTTCTGACACCCTCACCCCCTCCTGCGCCCAGTTAAGGACACCTGCTCCCAAAAAGCTATCCCTTTATTTCCATGGAGTGACCTGAGAAGGTCTCTAGGGTTGAGCTTCTGTGGAAGACCAGTGGGACCCAGTTGCTAAGGGGGGGGAAGCTGGGGTTGATCAGACTCCCATGGAACTCACTCCCTTGCCACCTCCCAAGGGGGTGGAGGTTGGGGTGTACTACTCACCAGGAATTTCCCAGCTGTGATTTGGGTGTTTTGCTCCAGTGTTTGCTGGGAACTAGAGGCAGCTGGGGGAGAGCTGCCCCCGCTCCTTGGGGGGCTCAGGTCAGGCAGTCACCAGGCACGACTATCTCCTGCTCACAGAGCTGACCTCAGGGTGGCTATCTGAGGGGGAGATTTCTGAGGCTTCTGCTTGGATTGACCCCTGGACTTTGGGGGAGAGATATATGCAGAAAAGATGGAAAAGAGGGCACCAGACAGGCTAGATGTTCCATCACCTGAGGTCTAAGACCTGAGAGCTGGCCAGAGCATGAGAACCAAAGAAAGTTTTCTGCCTGCTCCAGGCCAGCCTTTTAGTAAAGATTCTGCAGGAGGGACGCTGTTGATTGTCTTCTTTCCTCCCTTGATGGGCCTGAGGTGGGAGGGGCAGGAACTGGTACCGGTGTCTTGAGGACTTAGGCCTGAGGTCTGAGAGCTGCTGGCTGGGGTGCAGGAGGACGATGGCCTAGTCACTTTCTCCAGCACTGGTTTCTTGGGAGGTCAGGGGACTGGTGAAATGCTTACATGGACTATGGCAGAGGACTGGCTTCCCAGAGCCTCCCACAGGTTGATGGGGGAAAAGGAGGCACAGAGATGGCATTTGACTCAGGCCATTTTTCTTTCAGCAAAGATTGAACTGGAGCACATTTTGTGTGCTAGGCCCTGTAGTAGGCTATGTGGGGGCCAGTAGAGGGGTAAGACTGCATAGGAACAGTAGGAGATGAAATGTGGGCAAAGGACTACAATAAAGCAAAAAATGCTATCTCAGTTACAAATGGCGTCCTGTGGGAGCTCAGGGGAAAGCGAGTTAATGAATTAGATTGCTATTGGGACTGGAAAAAACTGAGGCCTCTGACCTTCTGAGCTGGAAACCCAAGAAACCATAGTGATTTCCCCTCTTCTTCTAGCCTTCTACAAATACAACCATGTCCTTAGCTCTTAGGAAGAGCCCATAAGGAGCCTTAGGCTGTAAGGTCAGAGGTTCAGGACACAATGAAGGAAACTCCGAGATCTCTGGGCTTTTAGTTTCCAGAATCTTGCAGATCCTACGTCTCTGTTTCCCCACAGGGCCTCGTGTGGTCAATTACACATGGCGGGGCCTGAGGAGCATTGGAGTGGCTGTGGCACTCTGCATTGTTTATGTCCCTGCATATGTCAATCCAGTTCATTTTTACCCTCAGACTGTGCGTCGGTTACTATCTGTTGGATGGATGAATTCTAGGAGAGGAAGCCCATGGTTTGGTCCTAGCTAGACCTGGAGGTTTGGGAGGACCAGGGCTCTTCTCTGAGTCTCCTAGTATTCTGCCTGGCACAAAGCAGGTGCTTGGTAAGTACTCCCAGAACTCACAGACATCATAATTCCTCCCTCTTTCTAAGGGAAGTTGGGTCATCTATTCCAGAGGTAGGTTCTTTCAGCAGCAAAGCACTTCTGGCTTTCCGGGTGATTCATCACCAGCTGGATTGGGGCTGCCTGGAGTGCTGGTAATGGACTGGGCCAGCGTCCCAGAGCCTGCTGCTTTTGAGCCGGGAGTTCCATTCCTGAGCAGCTCCAGAGAAAGCCCCAGCTGGTGGAAAGGACCTGAGTATTCGCTTCCTGGCCACTGACTCGAGCAGACACCTTCAGTCTCGATTCACACCCATTGGCCTGTAGAATGGCAAGACCTCTGCCCACAATCTTGGTTCCTTTGTCATCGCATCCAGAGAAATCCAAAGGGTGGATGGAAAAGGGGCAAGAAAGGCTGAGCCTCTGGGAAGAAAGGAGTCAGGGTGGTTCCCCAGATGAACCCTCTCATTTTCCTTTATGATCTTACCTTACTTCACTTGGGCTGCCCATGTGACCCTGGGGAATTTTTTTTTTTTTTTTTTTTTTTGGAGCTGTTTTTCTTAACCTTCTTTTATTGAAAAGTCATAATGGACCTGCTGCAATGGAAACCAAAACAGCTCCCATCAGGGGCCAAACAGCCTCCCCAGACAAGCATTCATGGAATATTTACTGAGTATCTATTACCTGTTTTAAGAGAGACAGGACCACATCTTTCTTGTTTGCTCTTGTATCTTTACTCTCCAGCCCAGTGCTGTGCACAGAGCAGTTGCTTGATAAATATTTGTTGAATGAATGAATGAGTGAATTAAATTTGGGGAAATTAATAAAATATGCATGTCATCATCTATCTCAAGCAGCTAAAAAAATCAATTGCTATTATCAATGGCAGTGGGAATGACAGTTATTGATTCAAATGGTCAATAAGCATATGAACAGATTAAACCCATAAGAAGAGACCACTACTCACCCATCTTCATGGCTAAAATTTAAAAAAAAATTTTTTTTTTTTGTGATAACACCAAGTGGTGGGAGAATGTGGAGCAACTGAAATTCTCACATCCTGCTGCTTGGAGAGTAAATTGTTACAGCCAGTTTGAAAAACTGGCAATATCCACTAAAATGAAACATATATCTACTCTATGATGCAACAATTCCCTTCCTAGGTATATATATACCCAAGAGAAATTAATGCATATGTTCATCAAAAACACACATAAAAATATAAAACTGTTCATAGCAGCTTTATTCATAGTTTCAAATTGGAAACAATGCAAATGCATTGACAGGAGAGTAGATAAATTACTTAGCATATACTTATACAATGGAATACTACACAGGAGGAAAAAATAGAAAACGAAAAACAAAGAAAAAAATCAACTACTGATACAAACCACAACATAAACAAATCTCACAGACATTAAACTGAGTGAAAAATCCAGAAACCAAAGTGTGCATACTGTATGAGTCTAAAAACAACTTTTCAGGCCTTACTTTCCCGGCTTTTCTGCCATATCTGATGTTGCTGATGCCCCTCACTTTGAAGCTTCACTCTGGATTTTTATGACACCATGTTGTCCAGGCTCCCTGAGCTCCTGCCGACCACTTCCTCTCTTTCCAGGGGTCCTTGTTTTTTACACTTCCTTTCTAAGTCCTGATCCTCTGGGTTCTGCTGGGCGCTCTTCTCAGCAGAAGAAGAGCTCTCATGGTGTCCATACTATCCGTAGTCAGATGACTTTCAGACACTGTTTCCCCTCAGGTCAGGGCTGTGCCATCACCTGCTTGCTGGACAGCTGACTCTGGACATTCTCAGAGCCCTTCCAGTTCAGTGGGTTCAAACTCAATCCATGATTCTGCTCCCAAACCTAAAATTCTTTATCTCAATTGATTGTACTTCCACCATTCACCAGATCCTCTAAACTAGAAATCTATGGCTAAAACACTGGTTCTTAACCTAGGTATGGCTGATATTTTGGGCTGGATCATTCTTTGTTGTAGGGAGACTGTCCTGTCCACTGTGGGATGTTTAGCAGTATCCCTGGCCTTTATCCACTGGATGCTAATAGTAACGCACCAATTGTGACAACCAAAAATGTCTCCAGACATTGCCAAATATCGTGTGTGTGTGTGTGTGTGTGTGTGTGTGTGTGTGTGTGTGTGTAACTATCCCAGGGTTGGGAACCACTGGGTTAAAGGCATGGTTTTAGGAGTCATATATAACTTTGGACTAGTTAGCTACCTCTCTGAGCATTAGTTGGTTTTCTCTGTAAGACGGAGACATTCTCACATCAAAGGTGGAGCTTAAATAATATAGGTAAAGTGCATGGTCTGTCCCATATCAAACATTTGTTGAGGGAATTCCCTGGCAGTCCAAGGGTTAGGACTCTGCGTTTTCACTGCTGAGGGTGCAGGTTCAATCCCTGGTCGGGGAACTAAGATCCTGCAAGCCGCGTGGCCAAACAAAACATAACAAAAACAAACAAACAAAAAACCAACCAAACAAACAAAAACATTTGTTGAGAACAGCAAAGACTCCTCTCTCTCCTGCTTCTCTCTCTCCTGCTCACATGCAAACTCCTAGGCCTCTCAGTTTTATCAAGTATTTCTTGTCTATCCACTCTTCTCCATTTGCTAAATACTCAGTGTTTATGTGCCTCCCAACCAAATTCGTATGTTGAAATCCTAACCCCTAATATGATGGTATGAGGAGGATGATTTGGTCACGAGGGCAGAGCCCTCATGAGTGGGATTAGTGCCCTTATAAAAGAGACCATAGGGAGCTCCCTGCCCCTTCCACCATGTGAGGCACAGTGAGAACATGGCTGGTTTTAAACCAGGAAGCATGCTCTCCCCAGACACCAAATCTGATCATGGACTTTCCAGCCTCCAAAACTGGGAGAGATAAATGTTCTTGTTTAAGCCATGTGATCTACAGTATTGTTATAGCAGCCCAAATGGGCTAAGACACCATTCCTATCTGGATTACTGCAATTCCTTTGCAACTGGTTGTCACAGCTTCCAGCCAGCCTTGTTCCCCTCAGGGCCACACTTCACAAGGCACAGGAGGCCTTCATGGTCTGGCTGCTGCCCACCTCTCCAGCCCCACCTCTTGCCCGTCCTTGCCTTGAGTTTCTAGTCTAGCCATGCTGAAATGCTAGGCATGCCTTTTATACCATGGTTTCCTGCCCCCATGTATTAGCTCACACTGTTCCTTCTGCCTGGAATAACCTCCCACTCTCTTCTTCGTCTGGCTGACTCTTGTTCTTTAAGGCTCACTTGAATTTCACCTCCTCCAAAAAGTGATACCTGGAGCCTCCTTTCCTATGCTGGGCTCAAAGCTTGTCCTCTGTACCCCACTCTGTATCTGGTCAGGGAACTATCTATCTCCTTGCAGCATATTTTTGTTTCTGTGTCTGTCTCTGCAGGGCTGCATGGGGGCAGGGAGTATATCTTTTTCATCTCTAGATACATAATATCCAGCACATCCCCTGACACACGGATGGTACTCAGCAAATATTTGAGTGAATGAACGGATACAGCGCCATCATTACCCTCTATGTCAGGTTTAGAGCCATAGTTTAGAAGTGGATATAAAATAGTCCACAAATCTGCTGTCTCCGTGGTTCTGAGGCAGTGCTTCCTCAGCCAGGGACTTGTGGTAGGCACAGTGCTGACCAGTGACACTTGCATAAACGTGCGAGATTGACTAATGATGCAGGGAGCGACAGCACCACCCATATCTGCAGCACCCATATCTGCTTACAACAGCATCAGCTGGCTCTCCTGGGAGTCACAGGCAGTTTCTTCACCTTTTCCATCTGCGGCCTTTCAGGTATCCTAATTCACGGCCCTTTCTAACTTCTTCACTCACCTCTGGACTGACACGCTTACGTTTCTGCAGTAGACCCAGTCATCCCTCAGGGGAACAAATATAGATTAAGCACTACTCTGTGCATAAGCTATTGGAGGCCTCCTTGCTACTGTTCTTCAGTCCAGGACCCCTCAGAGGAGCCCACCAGGGTGTGAGACCTGCCTCTTCTTGGTGCCTGTCACTGCTGGAGCCCACTGGGTAGACCTCCCTCTTACTAGGCCTGAGGAAGGAAGCCCAGGCAGGCACCAAGAAGTTAAAGGTGTTTCGTCAATCTTGCCCTCCCTCCTTCTCCAATAACAATATGGCTTTGTTTGTCAGGCATAAGATTACAGGGTTGGCCTGTGGAGTCCTGAGAACCTGATAAACCCTTTTTAAGCTCAGCTCTTTGAACCTCAGTTTCTCCATCGGTCAGGGGTGTGTGTTGGAGGGACGTGGCGTAGGTAGATCACTCGGAATTATCGGGATGCTGCCCAGGTGTATATGAGGGTAGCTCGAGCCCTGCCAGCCCGCGGGGACTCGCAGGGGATCCGGGGAAGCTGAGCGACATAGCCCCTGAGCCCAAGGGCGGGCGGCAAAGGACCCCGCGGCGAGGCGGGAAAGCTGTGTGGCCTCTGAGCACAGTTGGCTGGCAAGAAACCTGGCTCCGGGAGGGCAGGGGTCTGCGGGGTCGCGCAGGGCGGGGCGGGGCGGCAGAATCAGGAAATTCCCAGGAAATTCCTTTCCATTCCGGCACTTCCCGCCCCCCTTCCTTGGGTGCCGACCTCTCCGGACCCTGGGAAAGAGAAAATGGAATGCTTTTCGGGTTTCCAAGCGTCTGTCCTCCAGCTTCTGGCACTCTGGGGTTTGGAGCGCGCGCGGGAGCGCAGGACGCCGGCGCGCCGGAGTTCGGGGCCTTCGTGTCGGCGGGGAGCGTGTCCAATCCCCCGGCGGCTCCTGGGGCTCCCGAGCGCGCGCCCGCTCGGTCCCCGAGCTCGGGGAGGCGTCCCGCAGCTTCGGTCCCGTTCAGCTTAAGCTGGTGTCACATGAGCCGCGGGGGAGTGGGAACCCGGGGAGTGGGCGGGGGCGTGCGCGCCCGGAGGGGGCCGCCCAGTCCACCTATATGCGCCGCGGCCCGGCTGACGGATGCCAGGAATTCCCAATGAGAGGCGATGGGGGGAAGTTTGGGCAACTCGGCCTGGCCAATGGAGAACCTCGGGAGGGCTCTGCCCCTTCCCCTCGCCCCCGCCCGCCTCTGCTCCCGCAGCTCCAGTGTGTCCGCCTCGCTCAGTGTGCGTGGAGATTAGGTCTGAGCGGCCGCCTGAGGCAGGCAGTCAGCGAGCTCGACCCGCCGCCGCCGCCGCCGCCCCTAGCAGCCGCCTTCGCGAGCAGCGCCGCGGCGGAACCGGGCGCAGGGGAACTAGCCCGGCCCCGCCAGCCCAGCCCAGCTCAGCCCATCCCCGACTCCCTCCCCACGCCGGGGCAGCAAGCCGCAGCAGCCGCCACCGGGAGAGAAGGTGGAGGAAGAAATCCAGCCCCTAGCACGCGCTCACCATCATGGACCATTATGATTCCCAGCAAACCAATGACTACATGCAGCCCGAAGAGGACTGGGATCGAGACCTGCTCCTGGACCCGGCCTGGGAGAAGCAGCAGAGAAAGGTCAGCAACCGCCCCAGCCCACCGCAGCCCCCGGCCCCGGGCCACTCCGCCCGCGGGGCTCTGGGCTCCCGGCTGCGAACCGGTTCCAGGCGCGCACGAGCGGGGGCGGGGGATGCGCGGCCGCAGCGAGGAGGGGTGTTGGGTTACAGGCGCGGGGCGGAAGGGGGAGCGCCCCGGTCCCAGAGCCCGCGAACGCCGAGGCCAAGCGCGGGGAGGTGGGGCCGCCGGCGGGCAGGTCGCCTTGGGGCGGGCTATCCAGGCCACCCGGCTATACAATCGCACCAGCCCCGGGAGGGCAAGGCGCGGGGGCGGTGCTCGGGAGGCTGGGGCTGAGTCCCCGGCTCGGTGGCTGTTAGCTCCGGATCGATTTTCCCTTCCCTTCCCCGCCCCTTGACCGCCTTTCCGTATGGCGTGCGGTGGCAGCGCGCTTCCTGGGTCGCCTTGGTACCTGGCGGGGACATGCTGCACGGGTCCTCCCAGCCTCTGCCCGCAGGCCGAGGGGGAAGCGGGCGCCGGCGAGATTGGCAGCCTCCTCTGGGTCTGCCTGGAGGTGGACCTGCCAGAGTGGGGTTGGGGCCGAGAGGACCCGGGCGCAAACGCTAGCTCCCCAGCGGGCCCTGGGGGGGGGCGGGGTCAGGACGGCAAACCGTTTTATTGCTTAACTCAGTGGTTGGTAGCTGCGAACCGAGATGGGCTTGCGTCTGCGTCCTGCCTCTCTGACCCCCGCTGATTCCCGGGAGATCGCGAATTTGGGCAACTTGATCTGAGGCGAGGGGCTTTAGGGCAAGGCATTGTCTCCGGGGATATTTGGGGTCAGTCACTGGGGCTCCATGCTTAGCCAACGAGGCGCGTCCCAGGCGCCGCGTGCGAGGGCGCGCTCCGCCACCGGCGCTGGGCTCGGAGCTGGCGATGGGACCCGGGCACAGTGGCCGGTGGCAGGAAGAGTTCACAACCCACTCTTGTTGGGGGGGGGAGGGCGCCCCAACCCTGCCCCAACCCTGCCCCTGCTTCCTGCCTGCGCGGTGAGCTCTTGCCCCAGGCGGCCACGTACCCTGAACAACCCCCTCCCCCTCCCCCGCTCCCATCCGGTCCCTCCTTACCCCCCAACCCCCCACCTCCACCCCTCTGCTGATCTGGGAATGGGGGGGGGACAGGATGGCCGTCCCTCTGGATAGTGCGGTTAGGGCTGGGCTTGAGGGAGAAAGCTCATGTCCAAAAATGGTAACATTCATTCCCTTTTTTAAACTTAAAAGGGGGGGGAGTTTAGGGAGCCGACTGAAGTTTTTTTTCAGCCAAAGGCATCCTGTATTAGCTCACTCAGGAATCCTAAGCCCTGAAACGGCGCCCTTTTACTCACTTCATCAGACAAGAAGAGGTAATTTAAAACACGCGCACAAAGGGCTTCCCAAAGCCGGGCGACCTGAGCTCCAGGGTCTTGGCTTCTCCTGGACCCAGCCCTCTGGCCGCATCCGAGGGTTCCCGGGCTTCAGCTGACTTCTTTGCCATGTGGCAGTTGCTTAAACACCCCTCCCCCTCTTCCTGTCGGCCCCTCTGGGAGAGCTGGGGGAGAGGTGAGTCCTCCTTCACCCGATTTATCTCCTGGGTCAGTTGGGCTGTTGGTGGAATTGAGAAGGGAGTGATTTGGAGATTCCTATGTGGGAAAGGGTGGGGCTCTTTTTTTCCCCCCAAGGTGCAGCTTTCTTGAGAATAGATTTTAAATTGGACGTGAGGGGTGGAATTAGGGATTAGGGTGTGGTGGATATCTTGGGATCTTCCATGGGCAGTAGAAGAGGAAAAATTCCTGTTTGCCTAGCACCTACTGTGTGCCTGGTGGGGCAGGAGTGACAGGACTGCCCAAGAATTAGGAATTAGGTCCTTTTAAGGACTGTGGGACTAAGCACGGGGCACTGGACCTGCACACAGTACTCATTATTATCAAATGAATGAGTGAATATATTAAAAGCAGTTGGGGAGAAAAATTATATAGTCTCTTTCTCTCCACACACACACCCCCGCACTCACACTCAAAAACTCTGACCTGGGTGGTAGTGGGTGTGCACCAGGCTTTTGGGCAGCCAGGTGGGAACAGAGTCACCTGGGAAAGTTGGTTATCTAGGGACAAACTCAACAGTTCCAAGAGCTGGCATTGGCTGATGTGTGCCGGGCACTCTTCTAATCATATATATTGTTTCAGTTGTTACTCCCAACAGCTCTGTGAGCTGGGCACACGTGAGGATGAAGAAATAAGGGGCAGAGGGGGAAGTAACCAGCCCAGCGTCCTGACGGGTGCACGGTGGGGCTGCGATGCAGCCGTGTTCCGGGCAGGCAGCTTCCCCTCACTTGTTCCTTGTTGGTGAGAGAGGCCGGAAAGCTGGGTCTGGCGTCCAACCCTGCAAAGATCTCAGACTAAGAGGAGCCAACACCTGCTTTGGTGGGGTTGATGGAGAGGGGTACACGGCACAAGCTCTGGGCCTGATTGGGAAAATCTGGTCCAAGGTTTGTTTTTTTTCCTGCCATTAATTCTGTTACCTCTCAGTTTCTGCACATTTTCCCTAGTTCTCAGAGGGCTGGTGGGGATATAAAGTGGTACAACAAGTGGAGGATCAGACTTAAAGTAAGTTGGTTCTTTGGACACCCTCCCTGCTGACCATGGGAGGTGAGGGTTGAGTGGGACCAGAGTTAACGAGTGGACAGAGGCCGACCATTCCAGATGCAGGCCGGAGAGTGAGTCTGGGGGTGAGGGCGGGGAGGAGGAAGACACAGTGCCGTGGGATACAAAGGCCACTGGGTGGGAGGCTGAAGACCCTGTTTTTAGCCCTGGTACAATCAGTGCTATGTGTGAGACTTCGGGCAAGTCATTTCACTTCTCTGAGCTGTTACTAGAAACTTCAGCACATACTTTTGGAGCACCTACTCTGGGCCAGGCCCAGTTCCAGGTGCGGAGGCTAGAGCAGTGAACTAGACAGGTGAGGTCCCTGTCCTTGTGGCCCTTCCATTCTGTTTCCTCCTCTGGCTGTGTGCCTGCCCTGCCCTGCCCACCCCTCGGGGCTCTTAACAGGCATCAGATTAAATGACTTCTTGGGCAAACGGTAAGGCTGATGCAGATGCAGGTAGAAGTTCGTGCAGGCAGCAGGCATGACTCAAGAACCTGCCTCAGGTTGGCCACGGCTTGTCCCTTCAAAGAATGTTTCAGTGCAGAGTTCATCATGCTGGACTCCCTGCCTCCAGACACAAAATGCAGTGGATTGGGGAAGTTTACTGGCTTTCACAGTCCTTCTGATCTTGGAGGCTGAGCACCAAAGTCACCTCTTCTAGGGGCCCCAGGTCTGAATGCCCATTTTGGGGGGATGACCATAGTCCCCACTTTATTCCCTCATGTGGATCTAACCCACGTCCTCGTGTGCACACGCTCACGCATGCCCGGGGTCAGGTGGGCTGGAGAGAGCATAGATTTTGAGTAGCATCCTGGCTTTACACTTTTAGGCTTGTGGCCCTGGGCAAGTTACTTAACCTCTCTCAGCCTCCAATTTCTTATTTATAAAAAGGAGCTAATACCCCCCTGCTGGGCTGACAGCAGAGAATATGTAAAATGGCAGCTTCTGCTGTTCAATTTTTTAAAAAAATTAATTAATTTACTTTTATTTTTGGCTGCGTTGGGTTTGTTGCTGCGTGCGGGCTTTCTCTAGTTGCGGCGAGCTGGGACTACTCTTTGTTGCGGTGCGCGGGCTTCTCATTGCAGTGGCTTCTCTTGTTGCGGAGCACGGGCTCTAGGCGCGTGGGCTTCAGTAGTTGTGGCTCGCGGGCTCTAGGTGCAAAGGCTTCAGTAGTTGTGGCTCATGGGCTTAGCTGGTCCATGGCATGTGGGATCTTCCCAGATCAGGGATCAAACCCGCGTCCCCTGCATTGGCAGGCGGATTCTTAACCACTGCGTCACCAGGGAAGTCCCCCTGCTGTTCAATTTTATTCTCACTCTTCCCTCTTAAATCCTGGAGGCTCTGGTTTAATGTGTATTCCCACAGGTGCCAGCCCCTGTTGTTTTTTTTTTTTAACATGTAGGACCTTAATTAATATTTGTTGAGCTGGGCTTCCCTGGTGGCGCAGTGGCTGAGAATCTGCCTGCCAATGCAGGGGACACGGGTTCGAGCCCTGGTCTGGGAAGATCCCACATGCCACGGAGCAACTGGGCCCGTGAGCCACAACTACTGAGCCTGCGCGTCTGGAGCCTGTGCCCCGCAACGGGAGGGGCCGCGATAGTGAAAAGGCCCGCGCACCGCGATGAAGAGCGGCCCCCGCACCGCAATGAAGAGTGGCCCCCACTTGCCGCAACTAGAGAAAGCCCTCACACGAAAACTAAGAGACCCAACACAGTCATAAATAAATAAATAAATAAATAAATAAAATAAAGTATTAAAAAAAAAAAAAAAAAAAAAAAATATTTGTTGAGCTGATGGAAGTTCAAACAGAGGTGGCCCTGGCAGGTGAAAGAAGGTGGTTGTAAATAGGCCCAGATGCTGATTCTGTACCCACGTCAAGCCAGGTTGTCAGGGGATATGGCAGGAAGAGAGGCCACTTTGTTTACACTTGCTTCTGGGCTGTGAGACCATCATCACAGGAGCTACCAAGGCCACCGACCAAGATGGAGGACTGCAAAGAGGGGAGGGCCTGCTGTGGGTGGGTTTACCTGGGGAGGAGTGGGACGTCTGTTTACCCTGAAGGCAGGAGGTTAGGACTTCTAAAGCCAGAGTGATGCCTGGTGGAGATAAAGCCTAAGAGAGGAGAGAATTGGCCATCGTCTCCATCCTCATACCCCCACTGTTCTTCACTCCTTCCTGCTTCACTCCGTGCCAGTGTCCATGGGAGCAGGGACCTAGCCTGTCCTGTGCTCTGCCTGGCAGAGAGTCAGGCCTGTTGTACATGGTCCAGAAATGATGTGAATAATTGGATAAATGGCATCATGCATGGCTCCCAACTCCAGGCCAGTGGGGTGGAGGTTGGGATGAAATGCTTTACATTCCAGATAAAACACCCCATCCTGGGGCTGGACCCCGGCTCCAACCTCTGCAGGTGGACATGCTCTGGGCACACTGGGTTCAAGTCTTGGCCCCTCCACTGACTAGTGGTGTGATCCTGGGTGAATCACTTACCTGCTCTGTGCCTCTTGATGCCAAGAGGGAAATGGGGATAATAATTGTTCCCACTTGAAATAGCTGCGTAGAGGTTTAAACCAAATAATGTATGTAGGGAATTTAGCATAGCACCTAGCATATAGTGAATGCTCAATAAATGTTAACTATTTTGAGGAACCAGATTTGCTATTGCCTTTACCCATGATGCTCTGAGATAAGATGTAGTATATAAACCCATTTCAGAAGGAGACACTGACTAGAAGTGTGTGGGAGTTGTGTTGTCCTTGACCTTTGACCCCGAAGTCAGCTCTGGCTCATTCAGTGTCACCTGACCTCTCCAGTTGCCCAGTACCTTTACCTATAGAATGGTATAGAATCCCTTGCCTACCCTTTCCCTACTTCCCTGGGTATCCAGGACGAAGAGATGAATGCTGAAGTGCTTAAAAACTTTGTCAGCTGGTTGTAATACAGGTAAAATGACCTCAGAGAATGAATTTCCTCTAAAAGAGACAATTCTAGAATGTCTTCAGCCCCCTCTGATAATTAGCTGAGGCCATTCTTTGGGTCCGGCCCACACCCGCAGCTGCTTACCCCGCCCTGCTTTGCTCCAGGACCGGTTACAGCTGCTTCCTCTCTGAAACCTGTCCCACATGGGTGCGCTGAGCACAGGTGCCCCACTGGTTGGTGAAGTGATTGACAGAGCCTGAAAGAGAGAGAGAGAAGAGATGGACGAGGCCTGGAGCATCAGGGCTGTGGGTGCAGGCTGCCACCTTCCCTGCCCTGAACAGGTAGATGTGAGAGTGCCCGGAGCACAGGACGAACCAGACTTTCCAGTTCTGAGGAATGATGAGACGTTGAGGGCCCGCTGGTCACTCGAGATGGGCTTGTAGGATCCAGCCTTTTCAAAGGGAAAAGGAGGAAACTCATTTCCTGAAGTCTGACTTCTTGAGGAAGGCTGCCAAGGCTGTGCTCAGTGGGACGGGGCTGGGAGAGGCCCTCACCGCTGGGACCTTCCTTGTGGGACGGTTCTGTGTGAGGAGGTCAAACCAAGTGGGCATCCTGTCGTTTGGGATTTGTGGTTGGGATTTGGGCCTCCTTTTTCCAGCTTCTCGAGGAAGGCCTGGGGCTGGGCGCCTGGCCAGTGGCCACAAACCACAAACCTGGCTGGAGGACTTGTCACATGAGACCTGGTGCCTCCTGCCCTGCCAGGGTAGGGCGGCCTGAGACAGGACCCAGCCACAGACCTGCTACTGTGTGTCTCTAGGGAAGAGCCGTGTCTCTGCCTCTTACCTTTTAGTCCCTTCACAGTGTAAGAACCTGGACCATTTCTCCTTGTGGATGGAGTCAATCAGTGAGCGCTGATCGAACCCCTGTTAGGTATCAGACGCTCCACCCATGTGGGGTTGTGGAAATGACAGTTTAGGTGCAGAGGGAACCAGAAAGACAGAAAATCCCACCAGGCCACGCCAGTCGCGGCCGGGGGTGTGGCATTGGCCACCGTAGAGCAGGAACCACCGCTGCTGCCTGGGGTGACAGGGAAGGCCTTGCTGGGAAGCCTCCCCTTCCCCTGGCAGTTAGGGGTGTGTGTGTGTGTGTGTGTGTGTGTGTGTGTGTGTGTGTGTGTGTGTGTGTGTGTGTGTGTGTGTGTGTGTGTGTGTGTGTGTGTGTGTGTGTGTACAGAAGGGTAGGACAGTGGGGGAGAGGGAGACGACTGAAAGGAGCCCCAGGCAGCAGTGAGTAGTCCTGTGGGACCTCCTGCAGGCCGGGAACACCCTGCCGTGGTTTTCCCTCATTGTTCTCCTCCCCCCATTCTCTCTGCCCCTCCCAGAGCTGACCTGTCGCCTTCCTGAGAGGCCAGGCTGTTTGTACGGCTCACGGGTTGGGCTCTGGAACCCCACACCTCTGTGCAGGTGTGGTGTTAGTTGGGACCAACGCCACCCGAGCTGCCCCCATGTGCGACCCGCCCAAGGTTCTCCTGGGACCTGGTGTGCGTGCGGCCCAGGGCTGTGGTGTCAGGGAGCCTTCCCAGGGCCCTGTTTTTATCCCCCCGGAGTGTGGTCAGTGGACCCACATCGCTGCAGGAAGGGCCCCAGGAGCTGGGCTGAGTTACTCACCTGGGGTGCTGGAAGCCCAGTCCAGTCTGTAGCTCCCCAGAGGAGTCTCGGCTAAGAGGCGGCAGGCAGAGGAACCCCCCTAGCCTGGTTCCTTAGTCCTGGTCAGACGGGGTCACCCTGCTGGGACTCGGGATTCAGCCCCGGGTGCTGTCTCCATCGGCCAAGGCAGTGTCCTGCTAAGTTCTGATTGCCCAAACGTGGCCGACGCCAGGCACCTGGGGAGTGGCGGGGGCAGGAGACCCTCAGAGCCACCCTGGGAGGCCACCTTCCTCTTAACACACGGCCAAGATTGCTCGCTGGTTCTCAGGCCGAGCATCAGGTCCGAGAATCCTCGCGTCTCAGCGGGTAGAGGGTGATGGCGTGGAGAGGGCTGGTCAGGCACTCCACTGCTTATCTTTCCTGTTCTTCCTTCACCCCCCATCACGTCTGTGCAGGGCAGTGAGTCCCAGGTAGTGATACTTTGGCCTCAAAGCCACGCGGGCAACACTCACGACCCCCACCTACCCCTGCCTCGTGCCCTGTTCAGCCGCCCCAAATGGTGCAAGGCCTTCGTCCAGCTCCAGCCCCTCCCAGACAAATGAGCAGAAAGTGGCCGTCCCGGCAGCCCAAGAGCAGAGCCAGGAACAGGACTGGATTTTTTTTTTTTTTTTAAGTTGAAGAAATTCTTTTTCTCATAGTGATCACAGTGGCTCATCCTTTCGGAGCATGTGCTAAGTATCCGGCCCTGTGCTAAGGACTCTACGTGCGTTAACACATCTAATCCTGCGAGGGGGATACTGTTACCCTGTTTTACAGATGACAGAACTGGCTTGGAGCAGCCGCATGACTTTTCCAAGATCATACAGCCAGCGAGAGGTGGAGCAGGGGTCCGTAGCCGGGCAGTGTGGTTCCCGAGTTTGCCTCCTCAAACCGTGCTCTCCTGCTTATAAAGCAAATGCTTGCGAATCTAGGAACAATTTAACCAAAGCCTAACATATACAAAATGAAACCCAGTGATGAAAACGTTCTGGAATTAGATAGCAGTGCTGGTTGCACAGCCTTGTGAATATACTAAAAACCGCTGAACTGTAGGCCTTAAATGGGTGACTTTGATGGTATAAGAATTATATCTCAATTTTTAAAAACCCTCAGAAAATGCTAATATAAGAAGAGAATGACAGTTGTCTGTCATCCCACCTCCTAGAGGTGAGCTCTCTCCATCCTTACCCCTCTTCCTCTCACTTGGGAGCCCACCTTTTCTGTCTTGCTCACTGTTTATTCTAAGGTCAGGGATCCAGGTTCATGGTGAGTGAGTGGGAGAAGAGAAGAGGAAAATAATCAAGAAGGATGGCTTTCATAAAACATCATGTGGCCTTTTTCTTGGAAACTGCTTAAGAATAGATCACAGATAAGAACAGGCAGACAGAAGGCTGGGCTTGGGGGAGGACAGGTGGCTGTCCTCATTTCTCCAAGGCCAAGTCCCATGGGACCTGCCTTGTTGGCCTGGGCTTGCTTCTCACCTTCTGCCATCCCCAGGGTCAACAGGGTGGGTCCAAGTGAGGCAGCTTTCCCCAGGGCCTGAGGCATGAAGAGGGGAGGGCAGGGCCAGGGTCCTACCCCAGGAGGCAGCTGCCCATTCTCAGAGGTTGCCTAGCAATAATGGGAACAGGTGACTTAGCCCACTACAGAGGCGGGAGGCGAATAAAAGGCAGCTGAGGATAGAAATTGGGAGTAGTTGCAGAGGATGCTGTTACCCTGGAAACTGCCTGCTTGGTCCTTGGCTAGAGCGGGCTACTTCTGGGCTGGGATCCACTCTTCATTGAGAGGTTGTGGGGTCCTCTCTAGGCCTGTCACCCACAGTGTCAGGGGGAGGGGGACGTAGAGAAACCCCTCTTGCACATGGCCTCTGTGGTGGATGTGTTCTCTGCGGTCTCATTTAACATTCACAACAGCCTTGTAAGGCATGTGGGATGATCACACTTGATAGATGAAGATCCTGAGTTTAGAGATATAAAATAACAGGCTCACACCGGAAGGCTCACAGTGAGAAGGGGCTGGGAATGAAGGTGCTGGTACCCTTGGTGCTTAAAACAAACCTTTTATTTCAGTTTAAAGCATTTCACATGCCCAGGATCTGGGAGGTAATGTAAACACTATCCACCTTCAGGGAAGGGAAGAGAAGATGAGAGAAGGAAGCCTGGAAAGGAGAGTTGTCTGTTTTATATCCAACAACCAGCCAGTAGTATTTATTAAGAAAGTCTTGGTTCCCCAAATAAGTAAAAAGACTGATAGTTCACATGGATTGAAGGTTGCATGGTTTGGATTATCTCAATCTGTCAAAAACCCCTTTGAGAAAGGTACTTTTATTTCCCTTGTTACTACAGATAGGGAGATTGAGGCTCAGAGAGGTTAAGTAACTTGCCCAAGATTGACCAGGTAATAAGCCAGGTTATGAATGAACCCAGGCAGATTGACCTTGGAACGCCACCCTTAACCATAAGTACAGATGCATCCTTTGTTATTTTAGAGGTTACGTTTTAATTGATACATGGTTTATATAAATGAAATAAGGAACAAGTCAAGATGAAATATAACCAAGTACTCATCATATGGTTCATGATTTTTAACATTTACGCTTTCACATATGGTTTTTTTCTCCATTCATCATGATGAATAGACTTGTGAGGCCTTATCCCCATTTTATAGACAGAGCAAGTGAGGCTCAGAAAGGGGGAGTGATTTTACCTCTCGCAACCTGAATGGGGTAGAGTTGGTTCTGAATCCAGGTCTTTGACTAGAGGGTCTGTGAGGCTGAAGGGGTGGGTGTGGGCCTTTCCGAAGTTCCTTTTCTCGGTTGGAAAGGTAGTGGAGGATTCTAGTTGTATTTCTCCCCACTTTTCAGTAGGAGTAACTGTCAGGAATAGACTCAGGTCCCCGGTGGCCGCTCCTGGAGCTGACCCCAGCTTTGGGGGATGGGCTTCCCCGCTATGAAATTCAGCCACGTCCCCTCCTTCTCTGCTGCTTGGGTTCCTTCAGCTTCACCTGCTCCTGCCGGCGCCTTTGTTTGGTCGCCAGGGGAACCTAGCACCCTTTGAACCAGGTAGCTGAGGCTCAGTGTTTATTTTGATTTTAGAAGCCTGTGCGTGTGAAACACAAAGGTGGAGGTTCTGGTTTGAGCTTTGAGGCTGTTAAGAAAGCTGATGAGGGAAAGTCTGGGGGCTTAGGCTGGGGTAAGCAGTTTTGGCTTTCAGCGCCACGGGCCAGGCCAGAGGACAGCACTGAGGGGAGGACAGTGCCCTTCCTGCCCCCTCTTCCCTCTGAACCTTGCAGCTAAGGGTCTAAAGCAAAGGCCCTGAATGGTTCAGCTGAGGGCAGAAAAGTGATGGGGGTGGGGAAGGGAAGGGAGTCTCCTGTCTACCTTGTGTTTACTGTTCCGTGGTGGTTGGTACTGTGGAGCGTGGTCTCAGGCCTGTGATTTGAGGCCAGGTCATACAGGGGAGCGTTTTTTATGGGCCTGAAATTTTATTTTTTAAAAGCCATCGGCAAAGCTGATTATAACCAACGGGAGTAGAACAGCAGAACAGAGCGGTGCTTGGCTCTGTTTTCAAATCATCTGTAGGGGAAATGACACGAGGGGAGGGAGTGGTGAGGTGGGTGGCCCCCTTCAGGCAGGTCTCCTAATGGAACTTGGCTTTCCATCTTGGAAGAGGGGTGGCAGGTCCTGCATGTGGGTGGGAAGGGACTTGTTACTGTCAGACTCTTTCTCCTCATGTCCCATGTGGAAATGTGCACATGTCACAGCCTGTGGTTTGAGGATGGAGAGAGAAGTGGGGCTTTTAATTCTTCTAAGTCCCAAGACCAGGAAATGGGATCACTACCTCCCCCCGTGGGAGGGTCTGGTGGGGACAGGGCCAGTGGCTTTGATGTCCCGTGTCTGTTTTGACCTCTAGTTCTGTTGAGTGAGTGAGCGAGGATGTGTATGTCAGTGTGAATGCAGGCACACGTGTGTGTGTGTGTGTGTGTGTGTGTGTGTGTGTTCACGTATGTGTGTGTCTGGCTCTGAGAAGCCCCGCTGTTATTTTTGGCCACTGCCTTGACTTTGGCAGGGGAGTGGCCCCCTTTCAAACACCACAGACATCCTCCAGATAATATATAATGGCACTTTCCAGTAGAGTTCCCGATACTTCGGAAAGGCCTTTCTTTCCAGGAACCCAAAGTGCTTTTCCAGACTTGGCCCCGGGAGCTGGGAGATGGAGGAGGTGGCTTAGGAATCCTGCTTTCCCGGAGCAGGGGAAGTGGGGGCCAGACCCCTGGTTTCCTGCCCTTCATCCTGGATGCTGTGCTGGCCGGGGCTGTTTGGAGGTATCTTTGCATGCATGAAGTCCTGAGGACGCCCCAAACTCTAGCCCCAAAGAAAGCCACCTATGTATATTTATTTTTTTTTGGTAAGTTATGCAGTGGTAAATTGAGTTTCATTGTATATAATCAGCTTTTTAAAAATTAAGGAATTCCACATTGGGGTTTCACTTCTCTGGGCCTGTCTGGAACCCCCTCAATGGGCTGCTTGGTGCAGGCAGTGAGGCCACATTGGGACCCAGGGGTGCCCGGCTAGGGGACCTGCCCCCAGTCCCTTTCCATGGAAGCTGCTGGTTCAGGACAAGGCCAGCTTAGGCCCACCTTGTGGCCCAGGGAGTATGTCTGGAATTATGTACAGCGGACCACCTACCCCCTCCCCCAAGCATGAGGCAAGCTGGTGCTGTGCTATGGGCCAGGCGCGTTTCTGAGTGTTTCACAGATATTAATTCATTTAATCCTCACAACACCTGTGTGAGATGATTTGGCTGGGGGTAAGGAAATTTAGAAAGGACTGCAAAGGCTCAGGTGGTTACAGCCATTATTTCCACATTTTCTGCTCTGAGGCCAGTTCACAAAGACGATGAACATTCCAGATTTGAGGTCACGGTGTTTTTCTCCCCAGTCCCATTCCTGTCCCTCAGTGAAACTGACTGCTATCCAGTTTGGTGTTTTCATTCCTAAACATCTGTTTGTACAGTTCTTGCCTGTGTAGTTGTCTGTGTGACAGATGGTGTCACACACAACGTGTCGCCATGCACACCTCCCTTTCTGCTCTCACTTGTCCCGCAGCCCACGTGGCAGGAGCTCCGACCCCTCTTGCATGGATGAGACGGCTGACGTCTGGAGGGGCTGGAGGACTTGGGGGATTTGCCCGGGTCACACAGCCGCTTACAGGTGGCAGGTGGGACCAGAAGCTGGACTTCTTGCCTCTGCGGGTGGCTCTTTGTGTTCACCTGCAGCTCCCTGCCCCATCGGAGTTCAAAGACTCACTGGTATTTGGTGAGGGAGGGCAGGAGCAGTCAGTCTGTTTCTTATTTTCTTTCCTCCCACGTGTGCTTTTGACACCTGGTTCTCGTCCCCTGGGGCACTTGTACCCTTCTCTGCTGCCCTCTTTCTGGGGCTCGAGAGTCAGGTTCTTAGGGACTCACACCACATTGCCATTTTTTTCTCCTCCCAGGAGAGAGCCCTTCTGCTTTTATTGTTCCTCGATGAAGCAAATATGCAACGACAGAAAACTACTGTGAATTTGGGAATGCTTCTAGATGAATGTGTGTTGTATGTCTCACAGTGGCTTCTTGCAACATTTGGAAGTTAGTTGTTCTCTGCACATAGAGTTTTGGAAGAGGCGGGAGGTGGGAAGCCATGGCTGAGCCCGTCTTGCCTGGATCCCAGGGGCAGCCAGTGGGATTCCAGTTATGTCTCTCTGTCCCCGCTTGGTTTCCGGGCTCCGGCCCTTTCTTCCTAATCCCATGGCTCTCAGCCACTCAGCCCTTGCCTTGCTCACTTGGCACCTAGGTAGAGGATGGGCTGGAGAGAGCTGGAAAGGACAGCTGTGCTGGCAGCCCTCACCGCACTTGCTTAGGGCACTGTTGTGAAACTCTTGGCTCTGAGGACATTTGGAGGGTTCTCAGGGGATGTCACTCATCTGTGACTGACTTGGGACTCCTTGGACCAGTGAAGGTGGGTTTGTGGGGTCTCCTGGGGCCTCCTAGTAAGGGGTCCATTACTTGGGGCTCCTGAAGGCTGTGCCACTGGGATCCAGACACTCATGCCACCTCATCCCAGAGCCTTGAAGCCTAGAAGGATAGGGGTGGTTTGTGGAGTAGATCAATGGTTCTCAAACTTGAAAATGTGCATCAGAATCACCTGGAGGGCTTGTTAAAACACAGGTCACAGGGCCCCATCCTCAGTGTTGGTCATTCAGTGGGTCTGGGGTGGGGCCTGAGGATTTGCTTTTTTTTAATAAATTTATTTGTTTATTTATTTATTTTTGGCTGTGTTGGGTCTTCGTTTCTGTGCGAGGGCTTTCTCTAGTTGCGGCAAGCGGGGGCCACTCTTCATCGCGGTGCGCGGGCCTCTCACTATTGCGGCCTCTCTTGTTGCGGAGCACAGGCTCCAGACGTGCAGGCTCAGTAGTTGTGGCTCACGGGCCTAGTTGCTCCGCGGCATGTGGGATCTTCCCAGACCAGGGCTCGAACCCGTGTCCCCTGCATTGGCAGGCAGACTCTCAACCACTGCGCCACCAGGGAAGCCCGAGAATTTGCATTTTTAACAAGTGAGGTGACACTCTAAAGTTACTTGCAGAGGGGGTAGATGTAGGCAGGGGTGAAGAATTGGGGCTATTTTTGCAATCTACTGTAGAGGTCTTGACTCTACAGTAGACTGTGACTTTGCTGATAATGTCTACCTAGCGCCTCCTCTCCCTTCCCCCAAAAGAAAAACCATGTTCTTTCTGTCTTTGGGAGGCCCAGGCTTGGGGAGGGAGATGTGCTTCTGCACCCCAAGAAAGGGTGACTCCTCAGGAGCCTCCTGCCGGCACATAGTAGGTACTCACCAAATATTGGCTGGACGGTGACAGTGGGTGCATTTCAAGGGGGGTGTGGTAGCCACAGTCCAGCAGGAGACGTCTGCAGATGCCGAGGTGCTGGGTGTGATGACCTCCCAAGTCACCAAGGGTCACTCCAGCGATGGGGCTGAATCCAGGGCCCAGAGCAGGGCTGGCTCCCAGGACTCAGAAGTGTGCCCTGGGGTCAAGAGGAGGCTGAGCTGGGGAAGCGGCCTTTTGCTCGGGATGGGGTCTGAGCCTGCCACGCTGCTGCTCTGCTCAGCACCCCCTCCCCGGGTGTCCTATTGCGGGGAGGCGGGAACCAGCGCAGGGCTCCAGCTCCCTGTTAGGTAGTCCAGCTGCCTTTCTTCCTCTTTTGGCCAGCGGCCCCCTTTGGATTCCTCTCCCGAGGAGCTGGCCTTGCTGACACATCCCTCCACTCCCTGCCCTGTTGCATTTGGCTGAGGCCTCTACTTCAGAAATTCTTAGGGAGTTTCTGGTCCTGTTGTGTGGGTTTGTGGACCTCAAAGGAAGTAAAATCTGGGCCTCAGTTTTCCTTCTCCTTCCAGGCCCAGAGCCAAGGGTTCTCTCCATTATTGGACATCAGCAGCCGGCTGTCTTTGGGCTCGACCTCCTGGGGGTGTGGAAGCAGACAGAACGCTGGGCTCTCCAGCTCACCAGGATATGGGGTTCAGCAGGACCTTGGTCCACCTGCCTTCTCCTCCCTTTCCGTTGGGACCTTGGGGGGTGGCATTTAGGAGAGGGATAGGTATGGAGAGACTGTCCCATTTTTGCACTGTTAGGCCAGAGAGCTGCTTGGGAGGACCCTGTCCTCTTTCCCTGGAACAGGGAGAACGGTTGTCCATGATGTACCGGGGCCTCAGGAGACCTGAGGTCTCCTCTTAGAGCTTCCTGTGGCTACTGTGTGATGCTGGACAGGTCACACCCGATCGTTACCTACAAAATGAGGGAGCTGGGTTATAGGATGACGGTGGTGCTCTGCTGTAAATGTCTTGCTTGGATTATCACATGGAGATGATCTCCAGGGTCTGAGTCAGTGCCAGTATTCTGTGTTCTCGTCCTCTTTGGGGGGGTTACTCAGCAGAGTCTAGCATTTCTTGAGGTGACCTTGAGGTTGATCCCTGCGCTTCCCAGTCTGGCCCTGAAGATAACCTGCTAATACACAGTCTCTTACCTTTTGGAGTCTTATATGTCCTCAGCTTTCAGCAGTTTGTCCCACCCTCTAGGGAGGGCATGGGCGGGGCCTGGTGAATGAGCTTCCCTTATGAACCCACAGTGCTCTGTGTCTTGGGCCCTGCATGGACTCTCTTACTCTGGAAATGCCTGCTTGGGGTGTGGCCGAGTGGAAAGCCAGGTGCCTGGGGAGGGGAGAGTGGGGAGCCCTGTTTGGGTTGGTGATGGGCCCCTTAGCTTTGCCTTGTAGACTGGATGCTCCAGGTATGGTCTGGGGGTGGGGATACTGGGGGTGGCTCTGGAGGGGCGGGGAGAGCATCTCTGCCCACTGCAAGGTAGATGGTTCATAATCAGTCCTTTGTGTAGGCTTGGCTGACCCACAGCCTGGTGCGAGGGAGGCGGCCTGCCTGTGGGTTCAGTGGGTACGAGAAACTCCTGCCGGAGCAAGGGTATCTGCCCAAGGGACTGGTGTCAATGGGCGGCCTTGTTTTTCACTTTGTTTACTCCCAGAACCCAGCTCTATCCTTTCCCTTGTAGCAGTTTGAAGAAATCAATTCATGGAATGCCTGACCAGAAGGGACCTATACTGTTACCTGACCTTCCCCCCATTAGATGAAGAGACTGAGGTCCATAGTGGTGATCTGACTTGTCCAAGATGCAATGCCAGGAGTTCATTCCTTGTGGGACTGGTTTTAGTAAAGAATTTATTCTGGGTACATATAAATCATCTTCTGAAGTCATCCTTGCCGGTGGGCTCCGGAACACCTGCTGACAGATAGGCGGGTGAGCCTCTGTGCTCTGAAGGCAGATGGAGCTGACGGGTTTCTGGCTGGTGTGTGGGTGGTCAAGTTCAGGTGAATTTCACACATGCTGGCAGCTGTGCTCTGCCAGGCTGGAGGGGGTGATGGACAGACAGATGGGCCCTGTGCATGGCTGCTCTTACACTCAGACGTTCCTGGCACGGGCTTCTGATTTTGCCGTTGAGGAGGGGAGCAAGAAAGGAGTCAGAGGGACAGGTGCTGGTGGTGCTGGTGGCACTAGTGGTCCTGGTCCTGATATTAACACTTAGTACCGCACGCCCAGCCCTGTGCTAAGCCCGTTACACGTATTATATCAATGAATCATCATAACCACCCCATAAAATCTAGGTCCTCATACATTTTCATCTTCACTTTACAGAAGCCCTTGACCATTATCGAGATTAAATAATTCACCCCAAGCCACCAACTCCTGGGCTCTGGCCTGTGAACCCAGGGCTGCCGGGCCAGAGCCTGCACTCCTACCCAGCACCCTGGCTGTCTCCTCTCTGCCAGGACAAGCTGCCTGACGGCAAGTCAGCCCTGACTGGAGAAGGGAAGCCCCTCGCCAGAGAAGGAGCTGGGTCTCCACCCTCCCTGGGCCCCAAATACCTCTCTCCTGACACACACATTCCTGCGCATTCCTGAGGAACCAGGAAGTGGCGTCTCTCTGGTCCCCGACGCTGCAGGTCCCAGCACTGTGTCAAGCAGTGGAGGTGGCTAGGGGGGCTCAGGGCCAGATGGGGGCTTTTTATGTCCCCTCCATACTTCTCTTTGCCCTCTTCCTTTCTTTTCCTTGTCTGTTCTCTTTCCCTCCTGCCCCGCAGTGGCACCCTAGACACTGGCCACCCCGAGGATGGCCTTGGGAGGTGAGGCTTGGCCAGGCCTCACCCCTGGGGAGGGGCGGCTTTCTTTGCCTTCCTGGGGGGCGCAGGGTGCTGGTTGCCTTCACTGGCTGCCCCAGAGCGGCGCGCCTTCTTGGCTGTGTCAGGGTTGGGCTGCTCCTGTGTCCGTAAAGGTGCTCCAGGCCCCCACCCTCTGAAATAGCCACGCTTGTGTTTCCCCATCTTTGTTGCAGCTCCTGTACTGGCTGTTTCACATCCTCCATCATATTTGCTCCCCACAACAAGGTAGGAGGTATCAGCCCTATTTGCAGGTGAGGGAGTCAAAACCCCGCGAAGCCAGAGAATGCGCTGAGGCTAGTATACGGCAGATTGAGGTTAATGCCCAGGTCTGTGGGCCCAAGTGCCCACATCCGCTATAGCCCAGTGTGAGCAGAAAGTGACAGCTGAACAGAATCCCCCCCCAAACAACAACAACAACAACAACGAAACACTTCCCAGCCCGGCTATAGCATCCTGGGTCCAGGTGGGCTGGGGTATCTCCCTGAGGAAGGCGGCTTGCTGGCCTCCTCTGAGAGAAGAGGGCAGATGGAAAGCATTTACAGGCTTGTGGGCACCTCTTACTCACTAAGCTGTGGCTGGGGCATTGCTCAGAAAAGCTCATTCAAGAGAATACATGATTCAAGGGCAGCCACAAGCCAGTCAGAGCCTGCCCTTTGTGTCTGGCCTTGTTCTGTGATTCCTTCTTTTCAGAGAGTTTCAGTGCCCATTGTCATCGGGACCTGTTAATAGACGCTGTGGGAGCCTGGTGAATAATAATAATAAATAATAATAATACTGTAAGAGCTATATGCACTGACTCTTCTAATGCTGTGTGCCTGGCATTGTCCTTAACTTTTTACATGTAAGCACTGGGACAAGGACTTTCCATATACTAACCCATATATATTCCTCACAACAACCCTGTGAGGTGGGCATTAGTATCCCCATTTTACAGATTGGAAAACTGAGGCCCAGAGAGGTTTAGTTATTCACCCAAGGCCCTACAGCTAGCCAGTGGCAGAACTAGGATTTGAATCCAAGGATTTCCAGTCAGTAAGACCATGCATGATTCCCTGGAGGTCAGGGACCTCCTTATGGCTTCTATTTCTATCCCCAAAGCTGGCCTAGCACCAGATACTGAGTAGGCTCTAGGAAAAGTTGCAATGATAGAATGTAGGGCATTTGGATCCTGCCCTTTGAGAGGAAGTTGCCTTCAAGTTGCAGGGATCTTGGCATGGGCTCCTATGGGGGTGTGAGATGGGCAGCAGCCCTGAGGCCCACCCTGGGGCTCCTGCAGCCACTTACTGAATGGGGGGAGCGCTGTGTATGGGGAGACTTCAAGTGCAGATGCAGTCGGCAAGCCTGGGAAGAAAAGCCCAGGAGACACAGAGCCCAGAAGCCCCTCATTAGCTATTTGTTCCTTTGGAAGGTCTCCCCGGCTTCCTGTCATAAGTGACATTAGGTGTTTAACTCCCAGGGAGGGATAAGATAGCAAATAATTTAGAATTTAATAAAGTTATCAATTCATACAAGTGGGGGGCAGGGGTTGTTTCTTATTTCTCTTTATCCATGATGCCTGGCATGTGGTAGGCACTTAAGGAATGTTAGTTGCATGAATGAATGAATTAAAAAAAAACCTTATTATGGAAAATTCAAGCACAGGAGTAGAGAGTAGTATAATGAATCCCCATGTACCCATTACCCAGCTTCAGCAATTAGCAGCAGAACCTGTCTGTCGTATGTAGCCATGTGGGATACTTTACAGTGAGATTAGCATGCTAGGACGAACTGCTAAGACCTTCTCAAGTGGAAAAGGACAAATGGAGATGAAATGGTGCCCTCGTGACGCCACTGTGCCAGGCACGCTGCAGGTGCTTATTTGAAGGTTTGACCTGACTGTACTTGATAACTGGACCAGGTGGCATTGGGCTCCAGCCCCAGGGTGGGAGGAAAGTTTCTGAAGGATGAGTTCAGCAGATCCATGAGATGCTCAAACATGTACGCTGGGGCTAAAGGCATTGCAGCCAACGATAGTTCATCCACTCAGTTCACATTTATTGTGGATCTCTTTTAAACATTCAAATGTTTAAAAAGTACAGAATAGTAAAACAAATACCCAGGCGCTTGCCACCCAGATTTAAGAAATATTAAGCACTCACTCTTTTCAGATTAGGGCCAGATGATGCAGGATGTCTGCCTCTGAAGAGGCCAGTGGGGGAGAGACCCATGAACTAGCATTTCCCTGTTATGTTCAAAGATGTCACAGCCCATATAGTGAAGGGAGCCCAAGGAAGGCCCCAGGCCACATTGGAGGAGACTGGTGTAAGACCTCCTGGAGGAGGTGATAATGTGAGCTAAAATTTAAATCTAGAGTATGTCAGAGTGAGTCAGGCAAGGGGGGTGGTGGCGAAGAGTGGGCCAGGCGGGCCAGGCCGTGTGTGACCAAAGGCTTGAGACAGTGAGTGTCAAGTTCTGGGAAGGGAGAGGCCGGGGATGAGTGTGAAGGAGGGGCGGGGAGGGGCGGAGAGGAAGAGGCCCGAGGGTGGGTGACAGTGAGTCCAGGGGGAGTTGGACTGTGGGGCAGTAGCAGGCTCTGGGCCTGTCTGAACTGCACACTGCACACTGAGAGGATTAGAGACCAACATAATCCCCTGTGGAGTCTGGGGAAGGGTGGGAACTGCGGCAGAGGAATATTTGAAGGAACCTGGCTGTTGGGAGAAGCTCCAGGCTGGAAGAGTGGCTGTGTTGGACTTGCTGTGTTCGGTGGCCCCAAGGGCTTGGAGAAGCAGGCCTTGGGGGAGGTTGAGTGGAAATGAAGTCTAGCTCAGAATTTCTAATAGTCAGACTTTCCAAAGAAGGAATGAACTGTTAGGTTGGGAGTTTCCTGGTCTTGAATGTGATTAGGTAGACCTGAGATATTGGGGGAACTCCCTGGTGGTCCAGTGATTAGGACTCTGTGCTTTCACTGCCAAGGGCCTGAGTTCAGTCCCTGGTTGGGGAGCTAAGATCCTGCAAGCTGTGCGGCGCAGCCAAAAAACAAAAAGACAAAACAAAATTAAAAAAATCTTGTAGTTGAGGTATTCAACTAACCCAAAAACAAATGAGATGGGAGGGACGTGGAGGGAGAGGGGGCACTGTGCCTTCAAGGCCCCTCCTCACTCTGGGTTCTAAGACTATAAGCTGGGGGAGAGTGGGTTAAGTGACCCGTGGGCACAGGCGAATGGTGCTCCAAGGAAGGCAGCCATGGAGGAGGTGCTGGCCTGTTGCCATGGGAACCATCTCTGCTGTGGGTTTCCAGTTCCAAGGATGCCCTGGAAGGGAATGAGCTCACTCCACCTGCAAGGTGATGAGTCAGCCTGCTCCGAAGTCCTGCTTGCTATCCAGGGCTGGGCAGGAAGTTGAGTGGCAGACCCTGCCTTTGCCCCTCCTCGGACCACTGATACTTCTCTGCCTGATGTGGGCTGTTGTCACTAGAGACGAGACGGGGGCAGTAGAGGAAGCCACCCACCATTCTGGTGGCCCTGGGGAGCCTGACTCCGGTAGAGGCAGGAGGAAGCCTCTAGTCCAGTTGGCCAAAGCATGGCGCTCAGCAGGGCTGAACTATGCTCTCTGCAGGCCACTCAGCTCACATCGATGGGGCAACAACTACACCTGTGCTGGGCCTGGGGCCTGCGGTCCCGTAGGCTGGACGGATGCTGTGATTTCAAGTGTGCTGAGGCTTTTGAAGAAGTTCAGACTGTTCATGAATGTGTATTGGTCAGGTGTGGGCTGGTTTCTGAGGGTGGATGAGGAAAACTTCCAGGAGGGAGTGGCATTTGATCTGACACTGGAAGGCTGAGGGGTCACTGGTTTGCCAATCAAGTCCTAGGTATTTGGAGGTCCGGGGTTGCGGCTCATCTCCTTCCTCCCCACCCACCATGTGTGCGATTTGTTGTTCTTGTGAGGGAGTGCGCAGAGCATGTCCACTGACTGCCAGGGGATGGCCAGAATCTCAAACAACTGTGATTTCAGGGCACCAAGCATCTTCCTCAAGACCCTATGAAATGTAGACCATCATCCACTGGGTTCCAGTCTCTAAGGATCCAGATGAGGGCCCTAACCTGTTCTCTCCCTCCTGGTGTGGCAGACTGGGGATGACACTGGAAAGGCCAGGGGAACTCTGCTTTCCTAGTTTCTGCCTCTTTCCGGAAAAACGTTTGAGGAGATATGTTAAAAGGCTCATGTAAAACAGTGTTTTAAATTAAAATTAGAAGACCCAGAGCTTTGTCAGGGTAATGGTGGTGGGGTGAGGTAATTGAGAAAATAGTGTTAAAAGAGGTTTGTCTTGGGACTTCCCCGGTGGTCCAGTGGTTAAGAATCCGCCTTCCAATGCAGGGAACGCAGGTTTGATCCCTGGTCGGGGAACTAAGATCCCACATGCCATGGGGCAACCAAGCCTGTGCGCTCTAGAGCCTGCGCGCTGCAATGAAGAGCCTGGGTGTGGCAACTAAGACCCAATGTGGCTAAATAAATAAATACTAAAAAAAAAAAAAAAAGGTTTGTTTTTTTTAATTTTTTTTAATTTTTATTTATTATTTATTTTTCGCTGTGTTGGGTCTTCGTTTCTGTGTGAGGGCTTTCTCTAGTTGAGGCGAGCGGGGGCCACTCTTCATCGCGGTGCACGGGCCTCTCACTATCGCGGCCTCTCTTGTTGCAGAGCAGAGGCTCCAGACGTGCAGGCTCAGTAGTTGTGGCTCACGGGCCCAGTGGCTCCGCGGCATGTGGGATCTTCCCAGACCAGGGCTCGAACCCTTGTCCCCTGCATTGGCAGGCAGATTCTCAACCACTGCGCCACCAGGGAAGCCCAAAAGGTTTGTTTTTGTAAGTCAGCTCTGACCCTAGTTTTGAGCTTCCCGGCAGCCAAAACAAAAGAAGAAATTAGAATCCACATCTGTTATTTCCTAGTAAAGGGAAGTGTACCAGTTCATTGGAAAGAGACACTTTGCCTTTCTGTGTAAGCACTGAACACCCAGGGCTCTTGCGTTTTAGGAGAGCAGTGTGGTGGATGGTGCCGTCAGTGTTAGTTTCATGGAACATAGAGACCTTTTTTGTATATTGGTTCTTAAATCAACCCCAGTAGAGCCAAAGGCATGATGTTAAATCACACTGGTGTGAAGGCATTTCTGTGGGGAGCTGAAGAATGAAATCTTGTTCTACTGTTTCTGGAGGTGCAGCCTGAGCGAGGCCCCAGTCCTTGGAGATGCTTGTCAGCGTTTCCTGGAGACTTACATGCAGTTGTCTGACAGGAGCCGGAGGGCGGTCTGTGTGGACTCCTGTGTGCAGAGGTTTTCTGAGGCCTTTCCTGAGATGAGAACTTTTGCTTTCAGTGCTGGGCACATGAGGGCCAAAGCTGCTATTTCGTTAGGAAAATGAGAGTTTGGCCTATATCACCTCTTCACAGGAAAGCTGTCAAGGCCAGAGCTGTCTTTGGAAGCACTTGGGGGTCTGCTGTGCATCTCAACAAGGTGCTCCTGGCCCCAGGCTCTTTGCCACAGAGGAGGGACGAGGCCGTCCAGTCGGGGCTGGGCCTGGGCCTGGGCGTGGACCTCTACAGGCTGCCCCACTCCTCAGCCATATGTCTCCTCTTAATTCTCCCATTATTGGACATTTTCATGGTTTCCAGTTTTTTTTTTTAAATTAATTAATTAATTAATTAATTTTTGGCTGTGTTGGGTCTTCATTGCTGTGCATGGGCTTCTCATTGCAGTAGCTTCTCATGTTGCACAGCACGGGCTCTAGGCGCGCGGGCTTCAGTAGTTGTGGCTTGCGGGCTCTAGAGTGCAGGCCCAGTAGTTGTGGCGCATGGGCTTAGTTGCTCCATGGCATGTGGGATCTTCCCGGACCAGGGCTCGAACCTTTGTCCCCTGCATTGGCAGGAGGATTCTTAATCACTGCACCACCAGGGAAGCCCCATGGTTTCCAGTTTTGAGTGCTCATAGGTAATTCCTCTATAAATATTCCTTTCATGTGGACATTTTCCTGCATTTTAGGATAATATCTAGGAGCTGAGTTAATCAGTCAAAGGAGATGATCGTTTCTATACGTCCTTTTACATATTAATCAGTTGCCTTTACAAGGCAGACTAATAAAAATTAAAAAAAATAAAATAAAAGGCAGACTAGCTTAGTGTGCCACCAGCAATACACAACCTATTTTTTATTGAAGTATAGTTGATTTACAATATTATATTAGTTTCAGGTGTACAACATAGCGATTTAAAATTTTTATAGATTGCACACTCAACCTATTTTTTAAAACTAACTAAAAAGGAAAGTAATTTTTATTGTGGTGGGTTTGGAAAATACAGCAAAAGACAAAGAAGAAAATAAGGATTGCCTGAAATTCTACCACCTGAGAGCATGGAGGTGTGTCTTTTGATGGTCTGCTGTGGTGAACCTGTTGCCTCTTGTCAGGCAGGAGTTTGAGCTGGGACAGTCCCTCCTTTAATGGCTGTCCCTAGGCGCCCCTACCTGGCAGGGGGGTGCCTGATTTTCCTCTGACCCAAAATATCTTTTCAGCCATTGGCCTGTCTGGCTGTGGACTTACATTTCTAAGGTTCTAAAGACCTTCATAACATTTTCATCTAGTGCTAGATACATAAGAAGATGGCTTGGAAACTGTCAGGATTTAGATATTTGGATGGAAAATGTGAAATATTATCACCTAGTGGCAACTTAGCAGATTCCTCAGTAGCTACCACATACCAGGTGAGATCTAAGGGCTGGGGGTGGGGTACAGCTGATGAGTGCCAGTGGGACAGGCGGTCAAGAAGTAGAATCTGAGGGCTTCCCTGGTGGCATAGTGGTTAAGAATCTGCCTGCCAATGCAGGGGACACGGCTTCTGGCCCTGGTCCAGGAAGACCCCACATGCCGCAGAGCAGCTGAGCCCCTGTGCCACAACTACTGAGCCTGGGCTCTAGAGTCCGCGAGCCACAACTACTGAGCCCGCGAGCCACAACTACTGAAGCCAGCACGCCTAAAGCCCATGCTCCACAACAAGAGTAGCCCCCGCTCACCACAACTAGAGAAAGCCGCGCGCAGCAACGAAGACCCAGCGCAGGCAAAAATAAAAAAAAATTAAAAAAAAAAAAGTAGAATCTGTGTCTGAGAAGATTCTGCCCAGCCCTGGCTCCTGACCGCATTCCCCAAGTTCCTGTCTGTCTGTGAGGCTCGTCAGAAGAGCCAGGGTCTTTGGTGAAATTGAAGGGAAGTAGGACGAGTCGTAAGTGAGAACCTACGCCTGCTGTCTCTGTGCTGGTTCTCACTTCTCTGAACCGAGCAGCCCGTGGTCCAGGTGACCCTCTCCTCTACCGCTTGTCTTCAGGAGGAAGCCTCCAGGCAGGGGAGACCACTTCCTGATCTGGACGGGCCCTTGCTGAACTCTTGGTTAGGGTGCTGGTGCTGGGCTGAGGCTTGCTGACACCTCCAACCCACAGTGATACTTCTGTCACCCGAGCAGTTACGCATCTGCTCTGAATTCCCCAGATGCTGGAGTGAGAGGACGAAGAAGGTCTGTTCATGATATGACTTGACTTCAAGTAGGGATGGATGCGTCAGTCCCTAAGAACTCTAAGAGCTGACTAACGATTTCTTAGGTGGCTTCAAATGCCAAAATGGGTGATTATACTGGGGGTGCCTGGTACAGTGCATACAGTAGGACACACCTGGATGACTGTGTTATTTTCAGTATGGAGGAGGTGGTGCACAGAAGCTTCCTTTTCCCTACAACTCTGGCCCTCCCCTTGAGTTGGGTGGGATTTGGACAGGGACCATAGCTGGAGGCTCATAGACGTCTCTTGGGAGAGGAAGAAGTGATGCTTAAATGATGGCATCTTAGAGTTACCCACGTGTGGGACTCTCAGGCCTCTAGCAGGTGTACCTAGAGGACGCTTGATGTTCCTAGTGCTGTCTGTCCTATGGCCAGCCCATCTGACACAGTTGGGGACAGTTTTCCAAGGTCCGGGGGCTGTGGATGATCAGAACTTTGGAACCATGGGATTCACCACAGAGAATTTTCGTGTTGGGACATTTCCTTGGGGGTCCTGAAGGGTGAAGCCATCAGAATGTCTCAGCTACTGTTCTAGTTGTTTGGGTAAAGAGCTCCCTGTTGGAGCCTTGTAAGGCTCTCCAGCTTGTGGCCATGTGGAAAGGCTGGGATTGATTTGTTCTGTCTGGTTTGTTAGACACTCTACCCTCTTTGCCTCTCCCCACCCAGGAAACCACCTGAACTGTCAAGGCTGGTCCAGTTACAATTCATGGTAATTGGAGGGAGAGAGGGACTCCTGAGGAGGCCGTGACTTGTGCCTTGCTCTGTGAAGGAGAGGCTTCTTTGCTGTGAGGAGTGGAGGCAAGTAGCAATTAATGGCCTCCTCCTTACACCTTATTAAATGACCACCGACTCCAGGTGACCACGGCTTCCCTGTAGGTATTCTGGTTCCTGAGGGCATATCCACCCTCTGCCACCCAAGTGGAGAGTTTCACTCCAAGGCTGTACTCCTTAAAGGGTGGTCCACGGACCACCTAGAGTTCATGTAAAAATTGTAGCTTCCTGGGCGTTGCCTAGACCTGCTGAACCAAGTACACTGGGCTCAGAACCCAGGAATCTGCATTTCTAGCAAGCTCCCGCCTTAATTTTTAGGTAACACTAGAGATCTCTGCGAAGGATTACCTGGGAATATTGTTGCTTCAGTCTGAATGGCAGGAGATCAACTAAACAAACTCAACTCCTTCATTCTCATTCACTCCTCCCCTGGGACATCCTGGTGATGCTTCATCTCCTTGTAGACTTAGACCACAAATTCACTAGCTCTCCAAAATGTGAGCCAAGCATCTCTTTTGGACCCCAGACCCAGAGGGGGAATATTAATAGAGGAAAGGAAAGAAAGGAAAGAAAACCTCCTCTTGCTTCTCTGACTGTGATTGTTTTTGGCTTTGGAGCAGGTGGGCCAGTCGACTACCTGCAAGGCTGTGTTAAAGCAGTATTGCAGTGCTAATGGTGGAAGCCACTTTTCTCATCCCGGGCATGCGGAGGGGTGTCTGTATCAGACAGGCAGCCCATCCTGCCCTCCGGTCCCTCCGGGCCTGCTCAGGGCCCGCCTTGCCACTGAGCACAAACATCTGTGTCCTGCAGTGACCTGCCAGCTCTGTTGTTTGGTTTCCTGTGGAGGGAGGGCTTTTCAGTGTTGTGTATCCTGCCTTGCCTGGCTCCTCTCCCTGTCCCACCTTAGTGACCTCTGGTCCTCTACACTCAGTGGAGCCAGATTCTGACTGTGGGCTGTTGTCTGGGTTCTAGCTTTCATCCAGACAGCGTGACAAGAGGAGTTTGGGTTGGCCCTAGACTGTGTGAACGCCTCCTCACTGTTACGGCCCTGGATTGTTTCAGCCTGCGGGTCTGCCAGCAGCAGTGTGTTTTGCTGGCACGGACTCAAACTGCCCCCTTGAGACAGGGGTCCCAGCAGCAGGAAGCTAGAAGGCCTGTAGGACTGAGCTCAACAGGCAATTCCCCAATGACTCCACACCACTAGGGGTCCTCTCGGGGGTTCTAGGTCAAGAAACCCTCTGGCAGCCTCTCTGCCTAGTGGGAGTTTTGCAGGGGAGATGTGGCGCTGTGGAGGTCATGGCGTAGAAGGGGATCAGGGGCCTCAGAAATGGGGGGGCATTGAGTCTGGTAGGGAAGGCCTCAAGGGAGCTACAACAGGTCTGCTGATGTCAGAGTAGACTAGGGTTACAAGAAGGATGGCTATAGAGGAGGTAAGATTTTAGAAAAAGGATCTACAGAGCGCTGAACCTGGAGGCCCAGAGAAGATGAACTCTTCCAGTCAGTACAACTTAACTTTAAATAGGTAAAAGTAAAATCCGATCAGGGCAAGTTTCTAGTCAAATAAATGCTTACGCTCTTTTCTGAAGGCCTTGAGGATTGGTGCAGCCTGGGTTAGTATCTGGCTCGTTTATGTAGCAAAAACTATGGAAGTGTTCTTACCCTTGGGCTGGGTAATTCCACCCCCAGGATAGTGTCCTGAGGAAACTGTCCAACTGAAACAAAGAAATGCTTCAGAATATTCTCTGTGCTCTCCATAGGAGCAAAAGGAAGGCTTCTGTGTCTCACTAACGTCAGGGGAGGAATTTAACAAACCGTCCTGACACGTGACAGTGGTGGAACATATTTACAGCCTTTAAATGACATTTAGGAAGATTACACAGAAATGAAATGTTCAACAGACTGTTGAAAGTAGGAGAACTTTATGTAGCATGTACATTATAATCGGTTGCAACTGTAAAACCCATGTAAACAGGAAGATAACGTACAAAAGTGAAAATGGCTGTGTTGAAGTTGTAGGATTAAATACTTAAAAAAAAAATAGTACTCAGATTTTATAGCAAGTCAGAGAATTGCTATCTGAGGCAACATCCTGCTTCAGATGTTTTTCTGCTATCACCTGTCCTTTTTCTTGAGGAATGGCAGCTCAGTGAGATTTTAACTGTCCGTTCTGAGCACTTTGGTGTGTGCTGTGCACTGCTGAGCCCCATGGAGCACACAGAGGGGGTAAGACATGGTCCCCTGAGCCTGAGAGCTCTGGGGGAGGTTTCTTCTCCCTGGGGAGACAAAATGTGCTGGGCAAGCTGATTAGTGCTGGGTGTTGAGGCTTGGCCCTAGCACGGCCAGGGGCCGTGGGGAAGGGAGGGGGCACGTGGGTGGATGGTCTGGGCCTTCAGCCGGAGTTGGAAGGATCTGTGGGACCAGGAGAGCTTTCAGGACCAGGGAGCAACCAGCCTGGCAGCCGGGAAGCCTGCAAAGCCCAGCAAGAAGAGTCCAGTTCTCCTAAGATGGGTTCTATCCAGGTCCTCACCGCTTTGACTGAGATCAGAGTTATTTAAATAAATGCCTGTGATTCACCCCATTTCTAGAGACTGGGAACTGAAGTCCAGGAAACGAACTCTTCCAGGACTCTGCAGAGTCCCCTGGGACAGGGCTGCTGCACAGGCCCGCTCCCCACGGGTTTGCTGTGCCCCGTCTGCGAGCCCCACCCGTGCCCTCCCCAGGGGCAAATCCCCTGCTCGGGGTCCACTCCTGGGAGGCTGCCCTTTGGTCCCTTTTGGGTTGGCGGTGGGGATCAGTGTTCCTTCCCCAGTGATCTCTCCTTTTAAATCTTTCCCTGGCCTGCAGGGGTGCCGGGCACTGCTGGGAGGCCGCCCATCCCCATTTTCCATTTGGAGACCTTGACATTTTGTTTAAGAGGGGGTGTGATTGAGAGCGTGTGAGGGTGAGAACCGGAGGTGCTGGCTCCTTAAGGCTTGGCCTTCAAGTGAATTTTGGCAGAAGGGACACTGAATGTTTAATTTTAGGGCCAGGAGGGGGTGGGGGAAAGTCCCTTACTGCATCTGGTTTGTGTTAAGTCCTTCCCTTCAGAAAAGGGCTGTGTTTATGGTTCAAATCCGGCAGAGATGGGGCGAGAGGGGCTCCACTTTCCCGTACTAGGCAGTGGGGCACAGGGAATGCACACAGCTTCCTTCTGGTCCTCCGACCCCATCCCAAGATAAATGGTTCCACCTTTGAGAAAACTTCGACATCCATTTTATCCCTGAGGTTAAAGCAGGCATTTGCTTCCAGCAGCTGGGCTTTGCAGGCGGAGCTGCAGAGTTCGCGGAGTTGGCCAGCTGTCAGCTTGGCTTGTCTGGCGTCTGAGGGTCCCCGATGGGTCAGCAGTGCTGCTGGCTCCCGCAGGCCTCCCGGCCGTGATTCCGGGATTGAGGGCTTGCGTCCAGGAGGCCCAGGTTGTCAGAGCTGGAAGGTCCTGCAGAGACCAGATCCAGTCCCTTCTTGACAGATGAGGAACTTGAGGCCCAGAGGGCTGAAGAAGCTTGTCCAAGGTCAGAGAGCCAGCGGTAGACTCGGGATTCGAACCAGACTTTGCTGACTCCCAGTTTGGTTCAGTGCTCTTTTCAGGGCCCCGTATGGCTTCCCCTTCTGCCTGCTGTTACTCTTCCAGGCTCTGCTTCCTCAAAGGGCCGGCTTTGGGGACAGAGCTTGTGATGGCCAGTCTTGAAATTTGGTGGCAACATTCACAAGGCTGTGAGCGCCTCGAAGGCTGGCTGACTCACCGTCGTTTTCCAGCCCTGGCATGGTCCCTGGCTCAGGGGAAGAAGAGCTCAGAAAAAATTAAATGAATGGATGAGTGGGCGGCTTGGCCTGAGGGTGGAGGCGCTGGTGTTCCAGTTAGAATCATTGTACTTCCTTCTGAGCATGTGTTCTGAAGCTGTCCTGTTCCAAGGCTGGGTCTTGTCTTCTCCAGCCCCAGCACATCACCCAGCTTTCAGGGAAGTCTAGAGTTTCAGAGCTGAAAGGAGCCTTCGATAGCAAAGGGTCCATCCCCTGCAAGTTACAGGTAAGGAAACTGAGGCAAGGCCACACGGCTGGTCAGTGGGAACACAGGACTGGAGCCCGAGCCTGGCGTGTTCGTGGAGGGAGTTGAGCGTCCGCTGGCCTCCCCATCCCGTGTCTTCCTCAGTCGGGCAGACGAGCCATTTCGTCTGCCTCCCTCTTCGCTCTACCTTCCTCCCTGCTGGGGAGGGTGGTTTCACCAGAGCCGACTGGGGAGAGGCCGGGGCATGCAGGGATGGGCCACGTCATTCCCTTGTGCTGTCCTAGAAGGGGAAAAAGGGCGGGCGGGCTCATTTCCTCGCGGGGAAACCAGAGCTGGAGTCACCCTGGAGTCAGAGCCCAGGGAGGGGCCCCCAACCCTCCCACCGCCTCTGGCCCTGGGTCGGGGGCACTTCCCTCCTGCCGGTTTCATGAAGGGTGGAGGAGGGCCGGGCGACAGTACCACTGTCCCCCACCCCAAGTCTGCCTTACTGCCTTTGGGAGGGCGTTTCTTGTGGTCCTCTGCAGGGCAGGCTGGTGGTGGCAGCAAGGGGAGGAGTCCGGTGACAGCATTGTCCCATTCTAAGAACTGGGAGTTGTTAAACCTCCTCATGCGTCGTGATCTGAAATGTTTTTTTTTTTTTTTTTTAACAAGTTAAGTAAGTTGTTTTTATTATTTATTTATTTTATTTATGGCTGTGTTGGGTCCCCGCCTCCGCGCGAGGGCCCTCCCCAGTTGCGGCAAGCGGGGGCCACTCCTCATCGCGGTGCGCTGGCCCCCCACCGTCGCGGCCTCTCCTGCCGCGGATCACAGGCTCCAGACGCGCAGGCTCAGCAATTGTGGCCCACGGGCCCAGTCGCTCCGCGGCATGTGGGATCCTCCCAGACCAGGGCTGGAACCCGTGTCCCCTGCATTGGCAGGCAGACTCTCAACCACTGCGCCACCAGGGAAGCCCGATCTGAAATGTTTTTGCCTTATAAGTCTCAATCTCTTTTTTGGTTTTATTATGAAAGTAAGACATGCTCATGGTAAAAAAAACAAAACAAAAAAACAATTCCCCACAGGTGACATGGTTATTCTTCTATGCCACACATAAGATTTTGTATTTAATTTATATATTATTTATTTAATTGTGGTAAAATATACATAGCATAAAATTTACCATTCTGACCACCTTTAAGTGGACAGTTCAGTGGCAATAGTTACATTCACGTTGTTGTGTAACCATCACCACCATCCATCTCCAGAACTTTTTCATTTTGCAAAACTGAAACTGAACCATCAAACCATAGCTCTCCCCATTGTTCCTCCCCCAGCCCCTGGCCACCACCATTCTACTTTCTTCTCTGTGAACTTGACTGCTTTAGGGACCTCATTAAAGTGGAATCAGAGAGCATTTGTCCATTCATGTCAGGCTTATTTCACTCAGCGTAATGTTTGTAACGTTCATCCCCGCTGTGGTGTGTGTCAGCATTTCCTTCCTCTTCAAGGCTGACTAATATTCCGTTGCATGTACGTACCATATTTTGTTTACCCGTGCATCTGTCGATGAACATTTGGGTTGCTTCCACCTTTTGGCTATTGTGAATCATGCTGCTGTGAACATGGGTGTGCAAATACCTGTTCAAGTCCTTGCTTTCATTTCTTTTCTTGTATATACCCAGAAATGGAATTGCTAAATTTTATGTAATTACTGTTTGCGACTCTCAGGCTCTTTGAGCCCCCATGGCAGGGTTGATAGGTCAGCACAGCGCCCTGGGCACCCGCCCCCCTCCCCCCCCCCCCCCGCCACCCACCCTCCTTCCTTTTCCCCCAGGGCTAGGTCCCTGGCCTGCTGGTCTGCCATGGTAGCTGTCGGCAGAGGTGGGCGGGCTGGCCAGCTGGGTCTCCTTTGTGTACCGTGTCCGGGGCTGGCTGCAGCACTAGGGAGGTTTGGAGCTGCTGAGCTAGTGTGAAGCTCTGGCATCTCCTGGTGAAGAAGGGCCTTTTTGGGCCAGGTTCCTATCCCTTCTGCTGCAGATCTGGGGAAGGGGGCTGTAGTCTCCTGGGTGCCCTGGGGTGGAACGGGGACCCCAGAGCCAACTGGTCCCACTCTCCCCATTCGCTTTTTTTTTTTTTCCCCCAGTTCTTCCTGCCCCAGGCCATTTCTCTCCCAGAGGGTTAGCGTGTGAACGATTGCTGGCCGGGGAGTTCCAGAGACTAATGCAACACTTCCTAGCTGCCTTTGGAGAAAAGGTTTATTTCTTGCTAACAGAGCAGGCTCTCCTCTCCTGCTGCCTGCTCTACCCACAGTCGACCACTATCTCAAGTCAGGCCCCCAAATATGCTCACACTGCAGAGCAAACTGGTTGCTGCCTGCTGTCTGGAATGGACCTCCACCACGTGCTGCATACCTGCCCCCTGCAGGGATCTGTGTATCGTTCCCCTGGGTGCTCAGTCTGTGTTTCACTGGTGGGGTGTGTAGTTATCTGTCAGCTTGGCCATGGCTTCCTGAGAGCTGGGCCCTCTCTTGTTCTAGTAGTCACTGGTCTAGTGCACTATACTTAGTGGATGCTCAGTGAGAGAAAGAGAAAGTGGAAAGAATTTGGAATTTGGTTAGGGAACTCCTGGTTTGGGGTTTGAGGCCTGCTCTTTGCCAGCTGAGTTACTTAACCTTCTGGAGCCTCAGTTTTTCCATCTCTAAAATGGGGATCAAAATCTACCTCTTAGGGTTTCCCTGATGGCACAGTGGTTAAGAATCCACCTGCCAATGCAGGGGACACGGGTTCGAGCCCTGATCCGGGAAGATCCCACATGCCGTGGAGCAACTAAGCCTGTGCTCCACAACTACTGAGCCTGCGCTCTAGAGCCCGCAAACCACAACTACCGAAGCCCGCACGCCACAACTACTGAAGCCTGTGCGTCTAGAGCCCGTGCTACACAACGAGAAGCCACCGCAATGAGAAGCCTGTGCACCTCAACGAAGAGTAGCACCCGCTCGCTGCAACTAGAGAAAGCCCGCATGCAGCAACGAAGACCCAACACAGCCAAAATAAATAAATTAAAAAAAAAAAAATCTACCTCTTGTGAAGAGTAAATGTGATAATCAGTACAAAGTGCTTGGTAAGTGTCACTAAATGTCAGGTGTGTCACTGTTGTGCCCTGTAAGTGGGAGAGACGTCATCAGCTGCCAGGCCTGGGTGAGGACTCTGCAGGGAGGCGAGGTTTTAGGATGGCCATGGCGCTTTCCCTCTGCTTCTCAGTTGTCTGGTCCCTGGAGAGGCTGGGTGAGAGAAGGAAGGCACCGTGTGATGCTGTCTGGCTGGGTGGTGGCACTTTCCTCTGCAGGAGGAAACTACTTCCTCTCCAGGGAGTCCGCAGTTGCTCGGAACCCTCCGTGGGGCCGGCTGCTGCTCGCTGAGCAGGGATTGTGTGTTGGGAGGAAGAAGGGATCCGGGGTACCTTGGGCTTCATTCCAGATGTGACATGTCTTCTGATCTCAGCACCCTTCCCTGCCAGACCTCCTTGGAGCCCCGCTCCCCAGCACCAGGAGGTCTGGCTCAGAACTGCCCCTGCCGTGGTTGCTGTATGACTGTTTCTTAGGGGGGTCCTACCTACCTTTGTAGATTGCAGGCTCCAGGACCCCTGTCTCCCTCATATTTGAGGACAGGAAATTGCAGCCTCCATCGCCATGCAGTAGAGCTCTCCTTTCTCCTGCAGGATAGGATGGCTGGGACCACCCATGCGTGGGTCCTGTCTAGGCTCTGGGGAGGGAACAGGATTGCGAATCCCGCTTGGAGCTGCTGGCTCCTTTCTGCCCCTCCCTGCAGGAGAGTCCATCCTGCAGAGGCTTCGGGGTGTTGGGAAAAGCCCGGCCTCAGAGCTGCCAGTTCTGGGGTGGGGGGAAGCTCTGCCATCTTACTAGCTGTGTCCTTGAACAGGTCCTCCTTCTGAGCCTCAGTTTCCTCATCTATAAAAAGAAGGCAATCTGTCTTGCGGGATCACTGCCAGGACTAACGAGATGATGGTGTCCTGCACCTGGTGGGCTCCCTGAGTGGGGGCAGGGCTTGTTATCTTGGAAGCGAGCCCAAAGCCAAGGAGCCCTTTCACAAACTCTTCTTTCCCTTCTCTACCCAGAAGGCAACGTGGTAAAGACTTCCTGTTTGTTTCCACAGCCCAGAGTTGCCCAAACTCGCCTGATTCTAGGATTCATCTGAGTACTTGTGACTTGTTAAATACCGATTCTCGGCCCCCACCCTAGAACTTCTGAACCAGAATGGCGATTGTCGGGTTGGGGTCTGTATTTTCATCATGTTTTATCAGTAGGCCAACTTGGGAGAACTCGCATCCCTCAGATTGCCCTCCCGGTGGCTGTATCATTTGATCTTCACAAGAGGCCACTGAGGCAGGTCTGAGGCAGGTAAATGGGAGACTTTATAGGTGAGATGGTGAAGTTTAAGGGACAGACCCGAGGTGGTGGTGGTCTGAGCCACTGGTTCCCTCATGGTGGAAACAGAATTAGAACTCAGATCTCCCAGTGTGTCCATGTGTCCATGGTGCCTGCAGACATTCTAGTAAAGCATGGAAAAGGTGGGGGATGGAGAGAAACGGGGTGACCGGAAGGAGGTGAGTAACAAGGCTGCAGTGGTGGCAGAGGAGCACCAGTGTTGCCCTTCTGATGCCCCTTGAGGGAGGCCTAGAGACCAGCCACAGGGACAGGAAGGGTGTTGGGCTGGAGCCCTTCCCCCACCAAGATACTTCCCCAGGTGTGCCTTCTGAAAATCAGGGCCCAGGTGAGCATGATGAGCATGGGCTTTGTCCCAGAGCCACTGGGAGTCAGCAGGTATAAGGAGGTTAGGGGGTGGCCTGGGCCAGGTGCCCGAACACCTTCCCGGGGCTGTTGGCGGAGTCCTGGAAGTCCTTTGTGCGGGTAGGTCTGCTTCTCCCTCCCTTCCCCGCCTTTTATGATTAGGTCTGGGAAGCCTTCTAGAAGCACACGCAGGGCTGGCTCCGCTGCTCAGATGGTGGAAGGCAGCGTGTGTGGGGAGAGAGGAACGGGCGCGGCCAAGGTCAGCTGGCCATGCCAGGTACAGGGGCCCACTGCCTCCCTGCTTCCTTATTCCCAAGGTTGGCCTGGTCCATTAAAGGAAAACTAGTTTAGGTCCTCTGTATACCACCCCCCTTTCCAGTTTCCCCTTAAGTGGCTCTTAATGATGCTTTCAGGCTGATTTTCTCCCAGTATTGGTGGAGAGGCTTGGGGAGGGTGGGTGGGAGGCACTGGAATTGCTCCGTTAGGACGTTCCAGGCTGAGGTGGGCTGCCGTGACTGCACAGCAGCGTCGCTTCTACCTGGGGGCTTCGGGAGCTGCATCTGCCTGGGCCCACCCCCGGAGGGTGATCCGACTGGGCTGGGGTGAGGTGGGCTGGTGCGCAGTGTGAGAGGAGGAGCCCTGCCCCCGGCCTGGTGCACGTGACGTGACTTGCTGCTGGGCCCTTGGGAGGGGCAAGAGGGAGGAGAGCCAGGCTGACGGAGCCTGGGGTTAGGAGCATGGGCTCTGCGCCCGGATCTCTGGCTCCTCTGGCTACTGTTTGATGTGACCTTGTGAGCGTCTCTGTGTCTCACTTTTCTCCTCTGTAGAATGGGATTAATGATAGCACCTACCTCATAGGTGGCTGGGGGGATTAATTGTGTTAATACTGACAGAGCACTTGGGAGAGTGAGCTGGGGAGGGCATCCCTGGCCTCTGAAGTCCTTCTGCGCTGACCTTCAAATTAGATTGTCAGGCTGAGGACTGTGGGCCTTCTTCTGTAACTGTGGTGAGTGCTTGTAGGTGTCTGGCGGGCAGGGGGCCGCGTTTCAGTGGAGGGCACCTTCGCCCACACCTCCTTCCTCGGTTGGCTCGGGTCCAAAACCTGGGTGTGACCTCTGATCCCTCCCTCCCTCCCTGAGTATCTCTTGTATCCACCCACTTCTCTGTCCCCGCCACCACCTCCCTGGTCTAAGCCACCTTTGTCTCTTGCCTGGACCTTTGCATGGCCCTCTGACTGGTCTCCGCTGCCATTCTGGCCCATCTCTGATCTGCTTGTCACGGTGCAATTAGCAGTCTCTTTCCAAGATGCAGGTGTAATTATGTGTAAACTAGCACCTGATTCCTGCACCCACCCTACCCCCACCCCTCAACCCTCAGCTGAAATCAAATAAAACCTCTCCCGTTGTTCTCAGGAGACACCGTCCTAACATCCTACGGGACCCCATGCCCCTGCGGTAATGCTGACCTCTGGCACCCCACTCTTCTCCTCCTGCATCAGCCCCAGTGGCCATTTTCCAGTGGCTTGAGCAGGCCTTCGTCACTGACCCCTAGGGCCTCTGATATTTTCTTTCCTCTGCTTGGACAGCCCCACCCTCCTGACCATCCCGGACCCCACACACGTGCATTGGGTACTGTCCATCTCGGTTTGCACCTGTTGTTCTGATGTATTTATTAATAGCGCCTCCCTTTATTTTCAAGTGCCCCGGTTTGGATGATGAACTTTGTGGTCCCCCTTTCACATTTACAATCTCTTCATCTAATTAAAATTCCTCAGCTTTAAAAATTCACTGACTTCCTCAAAGTAGTGGTCAGACACACACACACACCCTGGACCAGGTTAGGGACCCGTTTTAACCTCATGCCTTCCAGAACTTTTCCTGTATGCATTGAAGCTCAGCTTGCAAATATATACTCACTGATATGAGTCTTTGATTAACATTTGTCATCCTTGTTAGACCAGAAGCTCCTTGATTTAAGGGACTATGTCTTGGGCTTCCCTGGTGGCGCAGTGGTTAAGAATCCACCTGCCAATACAGGGGACACGGGTTCGAGCCCCGGTCCGGGAAGATCCCACATGCCACGGAGCAGCTAAGCCCGTGCGCCACAACTACTGAGCCTGTGCTCTAGAGCCCGTGAGCCACAACTGCTGAGCCCATGTGCTACAACTACTGAAGCCTGCGTGCCTGGAACCCGTGCCCCGCAACAAGAGAAGCCACCGCAGTGAGAAGCCCGCGCACCACAATGAAGAGTAGCCCCCGCTTGCCTCAACTAGAGAAAGCCCTCATGCAGCAACGAAGACCCAACACAGCCAAAAAAAAAAGAATAAATAAAATAAATTTTAAAAAAATTAATAAATAAGGGACTGTGTCTTTACTTGCCCAAAATGTGACCCGTTCCTGACACAGTCAGTGCTCAGTAAGAATTTACTGAATGAGTGAGTGAATGAACAAATGAATGAATTTACCTTCTCCTGCTCACTGGCAGGGGGAGCCTGGAGCCTGTGTGGGTCAGGAGCATGGGCAGTGGCCCGCCTTGAGGGAAGCTGCTGACATCGAGCCAATCCAAGCCCAAACAAGCCAGTTGCCCACACCCTGGCATACACACCCCCTGACTTGGCTGCCCCTATAATTATTCATGACCTCTCTCAACGGGCTTTGTGTTTGCAAAGCCAAAAGAGACAAGAGTTCAAACCCTCTTTCCACCTCCCCAAAACTGAGACTTAGGAGAAAGAGTTGCCTGGCCCATTCTTTATCTCTGGGGAGCCACAAGGTCCAGGACCTTCTCGCATGGCTCGATATGAGTGCTGGCGTGATTCTCACCCAGTGTCCTGGGCTGCCCTCCCTGGTCCAGGCCCAGGGACTGCCTGGGAACAGCTAGCTGCACACGTGCCCGTGTGGTTCTCGGCAAACCTGGGACTGGTGCTGGCCGATTCCTCATTATTCTCCAGCCTGAGCAAAGGTGGAAGGCTTACCTGGAAGAGCCGCAGCCCCCAGCACAGTGGAAAGGGCCCACACGCTGGCATCCTGTGGACCCCAGTTCAGATCTCAGCTCTGCCTCTCACTAGCTGTGTGGCTAGGAAGGTTGCTTTACGTCTCTAACCCTTGCTTTCCTCCCCTACTGCAGGATTGTTGAGTGGATTTGCTGCGATGGAGCATGCCTCACCCAGTGGTAATAACAGCCCACATCTTTGAGCAACTCCAAGATCTTATTCCCTCTCTCTTCCCCTCCCCTTGGGGCTGCCAGAGGTCCACTTTGCCTTCCGTGTCCCCATCTTGGAGTTGAGGGCTTAACACGGTACTTTCCCCTGGAACAAGGTTAGGGGGAGGCTGTGGTGCCCTTGGGCAGCCCGTGTTCTCTGCAGCCCCCTCTCCCCCTCACTGCACACTTTCTGAGCTTAAGCCCGGTGCTGGGAGACAGAGCGGGTGTGGATCTCCGAGCTCCCTGGAGGCTGTGAGCACACTCACCCACAGACAGAAGCCCCGTGTCCCACCCCATCCCAGCAGTTAGTTGGCCAGATCTGCCTACAGCTGCACTTCTTCCCACCTTCTGGAAATGTGGACGTTTCCACAGACACGATTCTATTCTTTAGCCTCTGCTCCCTGCTCCTGACCCCCCTGCCGCCCTGTGCCGTGCTGAGGTGTTGGCCAGCCACCTGGCCGGCAGGCCTGCTGCGCTGGGCTGCCGACGCCCCAGGTCGCTGATGGGTCTTAGTGGAGGCTGGGAGGGCAGGGATGGTGTCGGGCCACGTCCGCCTGGGCCTGGGTGGGGTTTTTCATGGCCCACGGGTTGCCTGTCATTTCTTCAGAAAAGGGTTTTGGGGTTTCTGTGCCGCTTCATAATGTGCTGATCTGTGTCTGTATTTTGGGAGAAGAAACTTTATTTTCCTGGACCTCAGGTGGAGAGAATTGGCTTAATGAGGCCCCTCAGCTCACGGACTTGTGGGTCCACCCGCCCGAGGCCACTGTGCATCCATCACGTTGCACCCCACAGTCTCCCTACGATGGGCACGTAGGGGGTCCCCAACCCCTTCCCTGCCAACACAGATAACGGAACGATGAACATTCTCCCACGGACCCCCGGGTTCACCATGTGAGGGTTTCTTTGAGATTTCCCGGGTGGCTTGTTGGGCAGGTACGCGTTGAATGTCATGATGTAGTGCTGGCTTGCTCTCCAGCATGGCTGCACAGCCCACCCTTCCAGCCAGGCACGAGGGCTCCTGGATTCCTCCACCACAGCGACATTTGGGGTAATCCCCTCTCTAATTGTTTACCAGTCTCTTAGGCGTAAAGGACAAATTATTGTTTTATATGCAACTGAGGAGGAACTCTTAAAGTGCCAAGCCTCTCTGTTCCCTTCCTCCATTCAGAGTTCCTGGAACCAGAAACTTCCTCTTAGGCATGGGGTGATTGCTGTCATAGCTGAGAGTCACGGAGGTTCTCTGCAGAAAGCCCCCCACTCCCCAGGGAGTGGCGGTTTATAGGGAGCCTGTTAATGCCCCAACCTCCCCACCCCCACCCAGAGTGCACATCACTCGTGGGATTCCTTGTAGCTGGTGATGCTTACACAGCTGCTGGATTCTGAGGTTGTGCCCCCTGCCGCCTGCTTTCTGCTTCCGGCGTCTCCGGCATCCTGAAGGCTCTGGGTTCCCTGGAGCTTTGACCTTTCCCTTGGGAGGCTGCGTGTCTACCTGCATTCCGGTGTGAGGTCACGTGGCGGTCCCTCGGGAGGGAGGCGGGTGGCATCATAGCATTGGCGTGGGGTCTGGGCTGAGGTCGTCTTACTGAGCTTATGTCCTTGATTGGGTCAAGGAGCCTAGGGCCAGGGAGAGCTGGGGCACAGTGCCGGCTGGTGCGTGCTGGCCCAGACTCAAGCACACACTGGGCATGAAGGCGACCTCTGTAACCCCAGGATGGTGCCAGGTGACCATTTAGTGCACACGGGCAATTCCATGGGCCCCGAGTAGTTCTGTCTCACTCCTTCCTGTGAGCCTCCTTTTTCTTTTCCTTCTTGTATTTTACTAACGAACTCTAGATATTATTAACAGCTTATCATGTGCTTGGCTTTTTGCAAATGTTACCTCACTGAAACCCCTTAATACCCCAGTGAGAAAGGTATTAACCCCTTTTACAGATGAGAAGACTGAGGTTCAGAAAGGTCAAGAACTTGCTCAGGTCCCAGTGTTACTAAGTGGCAGACCCAGATCACATCCAGGTCACCTGCGCCTAAACCCATCCTCGTAACCGTCAAGCCCCTGGTCCTCAGTGGGATCTCTGGGCCAGCAGCATCAGCACCACCTGGATTCTTGTGGGAAACGCAGTTTCTCTGCCTGTCCAGAACTATGGAATCAGAAATCTGGGGGGATTCATAAATCTGTTTTAACGAGCCTTCCAGGTGATTTTGATGCACCTTCAAATCTGAGAACCACCACATGGAGCTATTCTGCTCTCCTTTTTCTCCTTTATTTTTTCTGCCCTGCGCTTGTGTCATTGGGCCAGTCAGTGTAAGCACAGACTTTGGGCCTCGGCTTCTCTTCATGGGTTTCATGCCCACTCTAAGAGGTACAGTGTCTGTCCCCACTGGGTCTGGGGCCTCCAGGAACCCCTCCCAAGTCCCTGAAAGCATTTGATAGAGCTGATGCCTCCGCTGCCTCCAGCTGCAAGCCTGGCGACAGTGGCCACCACGGGGGGCAGAGTTCCCAGCACTGTGCCAGAGGAGATGCCTCGAGAGGGCGGGGGTCCCAGCGGTGGACTGTGGGACAGGCCAGAACAGAAGCTCCAGTCCAGCAGGTTATTCAGGGACACAGAGAAGAGGCCTGGAAATTTTCTTTATCCAAGCAGTATCTCTCTTCTTCTTGCAAATTTGTAATAATGGTTTGGCCTCTGGAGAGGCCACATGGGGGGCTTGGAGCCTAGGCAAGACCCTTGTTCCCAGTCAGCAAATCACACTCAGTAGAAATGACCCTGGCGAGAGGAGGGGAGCTAGCTGTACTTGATTTTACTTTTTGAGCCTTCACCATAAGTCAGGTATTGTGCTGTTTGATTCTTACCACAACCCCAGGAGGGGGCAGATTGATTATTCCCATTTCACAGATGAGACCATCGAGGCTTCAGGCTGTGAAGTTGAGGGTCACAGCTCAACCATACAGAGGAGTCAGGTTAGATGCTCGAGGCAGCCAGACCACAGCTCCCCATATTTTATGAATACCAGGCTGGGCCAGATTCTTGTCATGCGGGGAAGTTCTCTGTGGAATTGAGTGGCCCGTGGCTCTCAGCATTGTGCCAGAAAAACCAGATGACCTCACATGTGAATGACTTTTCCTTCTTTGGGGAAGGAATGTGTGGGCCATTCCTGTGAGCTGCAGCCCACAAGACCTGTGTGCTGTCAGACCCACAAGGGCCAGAATCGGACTCCAGACGTGTGGGAGGTGTCATAGGCAGGCCCAACCTTGGGGTCGGCAGTGGGGAGCAGGCTGTTCTCACACTGGCCTCCGTAAGTAGTGTCAAGTGTGCCCAGGAGGAGCCAACAGGCCTTTGATGGTTAAGCAGATGTCCTGGGGCGTGACCTGCTCTTCAGAGTAACCACTCCCTGGGGAGGCATCGACAAGGCCAGTGGCACCTAAAGCCCACACAGTTCAGGCCTGGCCCAAGTGCTACATATGCCCGAAGGTGAGACCAGACCTCCCACCTTAGAATCTTGGTCTCAGTTACCTCAGTACCTGGAGAGAGCGAGTGTCTGGGGCCTGCCTTTGAGCCTGGTTTCTTGCCAGTGGGCCAAATGGGTAAACAAAACACAACAAAAACCCCTTGATAAAAGACTTAGTGGGGTTCTGGAATATTTTAGTTTTTTTTTTTAATAGTAGCTTTATTGAGATATAATTCACATACTGTACAATTCACCCATTTAAAGTATACAATGTAAAGTTTTTAGCGTAGTCACAGATATGTACAACCATTACTGCAGTCAATTTTAGATCATTTTCAGCACTTCTAAAAGAAACCCCATCCCCCTTAGCTATCACTGCCCCCCCCCAGCCCTAAGCTACCACTACTCTATTTCTGCCTCTGTAGATACATTTTTGGTTTTTTAACATCTAGTGAGCACTTAGTCTGCATCTGGCACTGGGCTAAGCCTTCTGTTTTAGCTCACACAACCCTCCCTCAGGATAGCCGCACGGGATAGACACTCTTTTTTGTCTTTGTCTTACTGATGTGGAGACTGAGGCTCAGCGAGTCCAGGATCCCAAAGGCCATAGTGACAGAGCCTGCCGATGGCTGGACCATTGCTGTGGCTCTTTGGTCCCCAGGAGAGGCCAGGCTGTGGATGGTGGCAGACTGGTGGGGGCAGCTGATGCTCCTTGGCCAGGAGCTGAGAGGACAGGCCTTGTTTCTTCACTGGAATCTCGCGCCACCTGACTTTTAAAACGGCCCTGAATTCTCTCAGGAGCCCCAGGTTCTGCCTGCGCCTATGGGAAGGCACCGGGCTGCTTTCCAAGGGCCTTGGTGAGAAGGGGTGCCTGGGCCTCGTGGAGGGGCTGGCAGCTCTCCTCTCTCCCACCAGGGTGTGGTCATTAGGTCAAATCACCTCCTAGAATGAGCCATCTGGCCACCTGTGCTTTGGCCTTGTGGCCTTGGCGACCCTCCGGGCGTCTGGTGCTGTGTCTCCCGAAACGGGCTGCAGGTGGACATGAACCGGAAACACAGGCCCCTGTTCCTCCCTCTCCTGTTCTCCTCACCCTGGCCGGGGGCTGGTCTCAGGGTTTCCTCATCAGTCAGTAGGAGAGAAATAACAGACCTCTTTCTTCCCAACCTGTCGAGCTCTGTGAATGATTAACTTTGATTGACTAGAAAGGGAATGGGAAGTGAGAGCAGTAGGACAGGGGACATTTATGAGGCTCCTGCCCTTTTCTGACGACCGGCTATTTTGCTTCCATTGCCCTCATTCTGACAACAACCCCACAAACTCGTGATATTATGTATCCCCATTTGTCAGATGAAGTAACTGAGGCCTAGACAGGTTCATTAAAGCCACACAGCCACTGAGTGACAAAGGCCAGCTGGATTAACGTTTTTTAAGCATCTGTTGTGAACAGAGCACCAGACAGTCTCTAAGTACGTGAGGTCTAATTTGGTCCTCTTTAATGCTGTGCCGGCATAGGTCTTGTTATCCCCATTTTACAGATGGGCATCCTGAGGCTGAGAATGAGAATCTTGTACAAAGAGACAGAGCTAATGAGAGGTGTAGGCGGGGGCCCAGCTCTTTCCAGTTACAGAGTCCAGCTCCTTTGGGAGCTTCCAGCCACCTGCCTCTGAGTTTCCGGGGCCCCAACATTTGCATGGCTTTGGGGGCAAGTGGTTAGAGAGGTGCCCTTTCAGAGCAGAGGAAACCGCCTGGTGGTTCAGCACCACTCCCAGGGGTGGAAAGTAAACAGATCTGGGTGGAGATGTTCTTGAGGACTCTGCTTTTCATCTGTGAGTGAACCAGCTGACTGCTTGCTTTGAAAGGCTGGCAGCCAGCCCTTGATAAGTTAACCAGATACTTCCATTTACGTTACCGGAACACTGGGCATCTGAGATCACTGCTGGCAGGCCTTTGCTTAGACAAGCCACCCAGTGCCCACGCCCTGGCCAGGCTGGCCACGTGCGGGGGTCAGAGGGACTCCATGGTGGCCTGAGGGAGAGAGAGTGCTCCCTGGCTGGTCCACAGTGACCTCCCCCGGGCCGGCAAATGCTGCAGAGACCTCGGCCCTGAGCTCTCAAGGGGCCCTGGCCTGACGCTTGCTCATGGTGGCCAAGAGTGGCAGAGGAGGGTGGGCTGTGACTGACAGCCATGGCAGGACGCCCGCCCAGAAGGGTGTGGAGATCGCAGGGCCGCTGAACTGATTTCTCAGTTGATGAGCCTAGACCAGGACCAGGGTCCTGGTTGCTGTGTGCTCCAGGGAGGGGAAAATCATCTGATGAGAAGCCAGCTTGTACAGGAAGCCCTGTACTACCTGCGAGAGGCTTAGAAACTTGCGTGGGTTTTTCTGGGCCACTGGGCCAGGGGGTACTGCCCTTCATCTCCCCCCGCAGTTAACAGTTTGCTGTCTGTTGGGGTGGACGTGTGGGTGTAATTGCTGCTTTATCTTCACGTCCTGGTCCCTAATTATGACTTTCCTTATAATAGTTTACACTGATAAGGCACTTCAAAGTTTTTCACAACCCTTTCTCTATATAATATTTTATTCTATTACTAATTCTTTTAAATAGATGGAAGAATTTTTCCTTTTTCATCTCTTCCTATTCTTTGAAAATTTGGAAACATTTGTTTTTTCCCCCCGAGAATTCATGAGCCCTGACCACCACCCCCACCCCTCTTCCCCCCCATCCCAAGTAATCCCAGAGAAATGGGAAGTTCCCTCTATCCCATCCAGAGGTCTGACTCGGCAGATAAACGTATACACACAGACTTTTCTTAGATTTGCATGGCTTTTTGTTTGTTTTAACAGATAATGACTGCACATGGTATAAAATTCGAAGGAAACAAAAAGCGTATTCTGTGACAAGAAAATGCCCCACCGTCCCCTGTCAGGAGCCTCCGAGCTCCCCTCCCTGGAGGCAGCCACTGTGCCAAGTCCTGTGTGTCCCTCCAGGGATATTCTGGCATAAAGCTTCTATGGACTATCCAGTAAACTAATACCAGGTGTCTTTTTGTGAGGGTTAGGCAGTCTTGAGACCGAAACCCTGATCATGCGTTGAGCCATTGAGGTGAAACCGCCCCTGTGGGATTTATTGGCCTCTGACCAGGAGCAGAGCCCATCAATCTCAATCAGCCCTACATGGGAGCTGAAGATTGTCCCTGGGTGCTCTACTTGGTTGTGTCTTTTACTTTTGCACGTTATGATGGGACAAGTTGCTGGGCTCTGACCTGCAGGGTCTGGGACTCATTTGGGGTTACATAGCTGGAAAGGGTTGAGGTGATAACATATGAGATCACACGCATGCCTGGCTAAGCCAGGGCAGAGCCCAGGTTTACCTGACCCCTGTGCTCTGAACAGTAACTCCCCTGGAGTGAACCGGGGCTGGTGTCGAGTGTCAGGATCCCAGGGGAGCAGGAGGATGTGTCTGGGAGAGGTGTGGTCGGTACGCGAGCCTGGGGCCTGGTGGCCAGTGGGGTGGCACTGGTGTCCTCCCACCCGCTGAGCCGGCCTCCTTTTGGCTGCAGGTGGGTTATCTTGTTTACTCAGGACCAATGGAGAGGTCAGCCAGGTGTGGATGGCCTGGATTATGCGCTGAGGAGAGTACACATCACAGAGGAGTGCTAGCAGGGAGAAGGGCAGGGAGGAGGTGGGGATTGCCAACCACATTTGCAGGCGGCTGGGCAAGGAAAGAAAGTCATTGCCATTCAGTTATAGGAGCACAAGCACTGCTTGCGTCGGGATGGGTTTTGTCTCCATCGTCTTCTCTCGTTCCTGTGATCGCTCACGTGGTTTTAAGCCTGTGGTACATACAGTTTCGTATCCTGCTTTCTTGGTAATTACATATCAGCCTTTTCCCATAATAATATATAGTTTCAGAACCCATCATTTTGGCCGTCTAGTGTTCCATTAAGTGGATGAACCATAATTTATTTAACTAATACTTTATTAATAGAATTTGGGGCTGTTTCTAATTGTTTCCTCTCAAGTAATGCTGGCGAGGATGTCTTTGTGCCCATGACCCTTCTCTTTCTTGAGTGATATTTACCCAGGATAGTGTCCCAGCATTGGGCTAAAGGTTATGCCCGTTTTAGCTCCCCTCGGCGAGTTGCCTTCCACCAGAGTTGTACCGAATCAGCCTACCTGCTGTGACGTGTTGCAGCTTGGCCACTGTACCCACCCTTTAACGGGAATCAGCAGAAACTTATTTTTGCAGATGTAATAAATGAAAATTGGTACCTTCTTTTGAATTCACAAAACATGGTGGTGTGTGTGCACGTGTGTGTGTGTATGGGGGGGATGCACATCTGACTGTCGTCCCTGGTGACAGGTGTGGGTCCTTGATCAACCCAAACAAGGAGAGCTCCTGTGGTCCCTCACGGAAAGTTCTCTCAGTTTTTGCTTGCAGATTCCCGGATGGCCGATGCCGGTGGTGGTCTGCGAGGAATGTTAACCGTGCTGGGCACAGCTGTCTGCTTGCGTTAACACGCCATTCGTTCCTGTATGGGAACTCTTTTGTTAGGAGACTTAGAAAGTTTTCACGTTTTCCCACTGTGGAACCAGAGACCCTGTCAGTCTTAATTCAGATTTAACCTGCCCCTACCTTTTGAGGGGCTGTGGGATGTCTTATTTTTAAGTTGGACCAGCGTTTAAAAATGAGAAGACTCACATAAAAGTCCAGATTTCTGGCTCCTCTTCATTGGAGGTCTGGCACCTGTGGACGCACGTTCCCATATGAGCCGAGGAGAGACGCCTCCCGTCCCCTCACCACACCTGCCCTGATACCGAGATTGTGTTCTAACTGCCATTATCACCGTGTATGCTCGGGACCAGTTCTCTGTGCCCATGTTGCTCTCCTGAGTGGAAACCCAAAGGATAGCCCGAGAGGGCCACTGTTTCAAGAGAAATCCATGAGCACACATGGAGGCAAGGGCGCTCGCCAGTCCCACTTTCCTTACACTTTCCCCTTTGGCCTTTTATTAAACCTCTTTGTGCCTTAGTTTTTTCATCTGTAAAATGGGGAAAATAATAGCACCTGCCTTGTAATGTTGTTTTGAAGGTTGAGTGAAAGGGGGTAAAGCACTCAGAAGAGGGTCTAGCAAGAGCAAGTACTCAACAGATGTTAGATACTGCCATTTATCATTATTATTATTATTAATGGCATATGTGCTTATCTTCTCCAGACTAGATTCTCAACCAGGGGTGATTTTTGGTTGTCTCAACTTGAGGTGGAGGATGTTACCTGCATCTAGTGGGTAGGGTCCAGGAATGCTGCTAAACATCCTATGATGCATAGGACAGGCCCCAAACCCTTAACAAAGAAGTAACTAACCCAAAATATCAATGCTATTGAGGTTGAGAAACCCTGCTCAGACATTTCAGTGTGTGACTCTTGGTCTAACTGAACTCTTCAAACACATCTCTAACCCAGCTTTTCAAGGGCTACCTTGGGCTCTCGAAGAATCAGCATTATAAGGGACCTACTTAGCTCAGCCCCCATGGGGAGCTTGAATCCTCTCCCAGCACCCTCGCCAAACACATGCCTTTGGTGGGTAATGCACTGTATATCCAGCGTTTGGTCTGTTCTTTATTACATTGAACTCTAGTCTTCCCTGCAGCTTCCTATCCTTGATCCTAATAATAGTAGCTACCATTTATCGAGCCTCATGTGTGGGTGATTGTGCTTAGCACTTGCCATGTGTTGCTGCACTGATCCACACAACCCTTCGAGGCAGGTTCTATTATTATACCCATTTTACAGATGTGGAGATTGAGGGTTGGAGAAGTGATGTCACTTGCCCAAGTTTACTCAGGGCCAGAGATGGGATTAGATCCAGGTGAGTCTTGCTCTAGAATCCACGTTCCTCACCATTACTGCCTGCCTTGTTCTGCCCGGGGCTGCACCCAACAAGTCTTTCAAATATTTAGGATGAGTCCCTGAGTCCACTTTTCATTCTTCCTGGTCAAAGAGTCCCAGTTCCCAGAATTCTCCTCAAAGACATGTTTCTGATCTGTTCACCATCCAGAACGATCTCCCACCTCTGGACAGCCAGCTACCTGCCTCGGGACTATGCTCCCTTTGCCTCTCTCCATCACGCTGCCTCCAGAGAGGTTGCCCATCCCATGCCCTTCCCATGCCAGTTGATGGTCCATCAACTCAAGACTCTCTGTGCCAGTGCTGACTGGAGTCACCCAGGTTCCCTCTGGGTGGTGTTTTCACTTCACAGTGACCTGTTTTTCAGTGACATGCCACAAGATTCAGCCCACCTGTCTGCCCTTGGTTCTGCTGTTCCCTTCCAGCACCCCACTCACACCTGCACCTGAAATCCACGTCGTCCTGGTGGAGCAGAAAAGTATACGGGACTGGGAGTCAGGAGGCCAGGTTGTGAACATATCCAGCTGTGTGGCCTGGGAAAAGTCACTCACCCTCTCTGGTCCATGTGTCCTCAGTTGTAAAGTGAGGGTTTTGACTCAGGTGTGCCAAGCATCTCTCCCAGCTCTAACATTCTTTGATGACATGTGTTGGACAGCATGAACTTGTAGTAGTTATCTCTAATTATTGTGGTACCAGTAGTGATAGGTAATTATGGAGCGGTCACTGTGTTCCAGACCTTGTTTTCCGTGTGTTAAGTGGATTATCTTATTGAATTCTCCACCAACCCCATGCGGTTATTACCCCATTTTACAGACTAGTGCCTTGAGGCAGAGCCATGTTGACTCACTTGCCCAAGGTTGCCACCTGGCTAGAAGCTGATGGACTGGGGTTTGCCTTGTCTTCAGTGTGATTGAATCCTTCCAGGCTCTTGGATTCTTGCTCTGTGGAGTGATTTTTATTTTTAAATTAAAAAAATTAAAAGATTTTGGCCACACCTCGCGGCTTGCGGGATCTTAGTTCCCCAACCAGGGACTGAGCTTGCGCCCTTAGCAGTGAAAGCACGGAGTCCTAACCACTGGACTGCCAGGGAATTCCCTCTGTGGAGTGATCTTAAGCAAGTCCTGTGATCTTCCTGTGCTCAGCGTCTTGTGTTTTACCACTCCCTCCTCCCACCAAGGTCAAGACTCTGAATGCCACTTGACTTCAAAAGCTCAGCCCCTGACTCATGCTTATGGGGTAATCCTCTGTACCCCAGATCCCAGCTGAGTGTGATTATTCAGACACCTTTTAGAATCTAAAATTTAGATAATAATGATGACGGTAGTGACTACTTCTTACACACTGAATGTATTTCAAACACACATTAATATTATATTATCGTTATTAATATAAATTAACAATATTAATATGTTAACATTATCATTTTTCCTAGTTTTTTTGGTTGTGGCAAAATACACTGTATTATTATTTAACCTTCATTGCAGTCCTGCCTGGCAGATGCTGTTGTCTCTAGTTTACAGCGTGAAAGCTGAGGCTCAAAGAGGCCTGTGTGGCTAAAGTCGCATTCTAGTGCATACGAGCTGGGGAGTAGGGAGAGCATGTTCTCAAAAGCCACTTGCCTTCTCAACACATTTTAAAGGAAATATAGGGAATTCCCTCGTGGTCCAGTGGTTAGGATTCGGCGCTTTCACTGCCTGGGGCCTGGGTTTGATCCCTGGTTGGGGGACTAAGATCTTGTAAGCCACTTGGGGCAGCCAAAAAAAAAAGGAAATATATGGATAGGATACTTGTTAAAGATATAATGCAAAGCCCTGAGAGGATTCTGTGTGAAAGCAGGACTGTGAGACCCACAGAGAAGGTAGACAAAGATGCTTCTCTCTCCATCAACTCCATGGACCTTGGCCCAGCTCAAGTGTCCTGTACTCTCTCTCACTCCCTGTTGGGTTGGAGCCTGGCCAGGCCCATTTGCAACCTTGGACTACAGTACTGGATAGTTAAACTCTGTGTCTCCTTAAAGTCACCTTTATGCCAGATTAAACATGGGTAGATGCTTCAAGGTCAGTGAGAAGTTGAGCAGGAGTCTGGGTTCTCTGCCAGCCCCTCCCTCTCTGTCCAGGGCCCTCCGAGGCTGTGCAGTGGGACTGGAGGTAGGTGAGGTGCGGAGAGAGGCTGCTGAGAAGAGAGCTAAGTAGCCCTCACTGTAGCTCTGGGAGCACTTCCAGCATGGTGCCCAGGCCCTTTTTCCTGAGATCTGTCTGCCTACCCGAGCTCATTCTGCAACAGAGTGGGTCCACGGAAGGCCCATCAGTTCCTCCTATCTCCTTGGTCAGGCAGTGAGCCGCAGCAAGGATCCCCTGACAGGGCTCATGGAGCAAGCGGAAGGTCAGGTAGGGCAGGGCCTGGTTGGGAGTGAGGCAACAAGATGCCACCTGCCCTTTCTCTGAATGAGGCTGGACCGTAATCCTGCTGGGGTAGCACTGCCCACCATGCTGGGCATCTGGGCTGGAGGCCATGGGGCCATGGTCTCTCGCCATGGGCATCCCTTGTCGCTGTTCGCTTTTCCTCCTGCTAAGGGGCAGGTGTCCCCCTCTGTCATAATGTGGGAGATCAGGCTTCAAGTCTAGGGCCTGCCTGTGCCGGAGGAGAGAGCGTGGCTGTGCGGTGTACGTGGAGGACCTCGCTCCTGACCCTGCTGTCTCCCCTCCCAGGCCCCGTCAGCCTCCTCTGCTGGGGATCCACAAGGCCACGGTCAAAGTCACAGGCTTTCTGCCCCCATACCGCAACCTTAGCCCTCCCCCCACAACACATCAGCACCTGTTCAAAGAAAAAGAGCCCCCAGACACAGGTGTCATCTTGGGGACACAGCGCAGCACTTGCTGGGGTGGAACCCAGGACGGAGTTTAGTGGCTGGAGGCCAGGAGAAGGGTGTGGGCTGGGAGCACGGGGGGCCGAGTCCTCTGAGCCCTTTCCCCCGGAGCTTCCAGGGGAGCTAGCTTTTCTCCTCCCTCCTACCATTTACTGAGCTTGTGTTACGTGGTAGGCACTTTATAAGTATTTTCTAGTTAATCCGCCTGACTTTTATAGCGTGCTGTTACTATCCCCATTTGCTGCTAAGGGACCCGAGGTTTAGGGAGGTAAGTCGGCAGGTCTCACCTGCAGACTGGTAAAGAGTGGGTCTGAGCGCTGAACCGAATCTGGTGCCCCCCAAGTGCACGTTCTTAATCACTGAGTTACCCTTTCCTCCATGGCCTGAGCTTCGAGCTGCTTGCTGGGAAGGTGCTCAGAGGCCCCTTCATAGCAGCCTCCTGTAGGGGCCGGGAAGGGGGCTTGGGGTTTTAACCAAGTGCAGCCCCTGAGGCCTCAGAGGCAGGGCTTTGTGTGGGGAGTCAGAGCAAACACAGGTGCGTGTCAGCCTCCAGGGCTCTGGGACTGGCTTCTCCAGGAAATGAGCCTGGCTGCTTTCAACAGCACTTTTCCTCTTGCAAAAGTGGTACCTTTTTACCCACGTGGCCTCTTCCTCCTTCCTTTCACCCCATCCCCTCTCCACGACTGGGTGGTAAACAGTGAGATTTCACAGCCCCTCCAGCTGCGGGGGGCTGGGGATTCCCACCAGGACCCCGGCCCCACTGGACCTGAAAACTATCCCTTTGAGCTGCTGGGCTGACCCACTTCCTGCCAAGTCAGCAGAAAACCCCAGGCAGAAGCTGAGTGTGGGCCTGGGAGGGAGATGAGAGTAAGGTGCTGTGGAAATGCAAGATGGTGGTAAATGACCGCCCGCCCCCAACGTTCAGTGTGATGACACCCGGGCAGAAGTGCACATACAGGCACATGACAGCTGGGAGAGAATAAGGAACTACAAACAAATTCATATTTATTTTAAAGATTTAAAAATCCTTTAATATTTTTTACATCAAAAAATTGACAGCACAGTGAAAATAAAAACTAAGTAGCCTCTCATCCCCTGCTAGGTTTGCAATGCCAACATGAGAGGAAGGGGACCTCGTAGATACTCTTTCTTGCCCTGCTGCGTCCCCTTTCCTCTGAGCTGTCTTCCTCTTCCAGAGGGTCTCTGAGAGCGCTGTTTGGCCCATCACCCCCCTGCACTGATACCATCCAGGTGTGGTTGGATCTTCCAGGACCCTCCCACTTTGCATCGGTTCCTCACTTGCTCCTTCGCCTGGTTGTCTCGCTTTTACATCCACTAGAATGTCCGTTGCACAGGGCAAGGAATTTTGTTATTTTGTTCACTGCTGCGTCTATGACTCTGTGCCCCGAGACTTCAGGGTGAGTCCAGGTGTGAAGCTGACCGGTGGCCACCATGCAGTGGGATACGGGCAATGATAAGAGGGGTTGCAGGGTGCCGTGGGCTCACACATCAGCACGATGTGGCAGGTGGCTATCAGGAAGGCTTTCTGGAGGAGGTGATATCTTAGCCCAGTCTTAGAAGAAGAGTGTGAGTTAGCCAAGCATGACATAGAGGACACTCCAGGCTGAGGAATCAGTGTATGTCCCCTGCCCACCCCCAAGCTGTGTGCCAGGCTTACCAAAGCTTTGGGACAGCACACCCACAGCCCTCTTGTCTATCATGGGTGTGGGCTGGCCTACAGAGCGGAGCTGTGTTTGCAGGGAGAGGGAAGTACCCTGTGTTGCTGAGTGTCTAGTGAGATATGATTTAAGAATGAGGCCCAGTGTTGGAGGGGTGTCATAGTGCGGCCCCCTGTCCCCACCTCGTGTGGGCTGCTGTCTCCCCTTCTTGCTCACAGGCTCGTCAACTGTTGGTTATAAGCCTACGCAGCCATTTCTTCTCCCCAGTACTCACTGCTGTGGCACTGCCCCCTTCTCCTGCCCATTTATTGCCACTTCACTTTGGAGTTCCCCAGGGCAAGAGGACGTGGTGGTGGGGGTCATGAGTCTGGTGACCTTTCCGAAGAGGAGGAGTGTTTCCAGGGAGGTTGCTGCTGTTATGAGAAATTTAACACTGTCACCATTGCCACTTTGCAGGACAGGTGGGGAGAGAGCTGGCTGGCCCTGCTGTGGGGGATGGAAGGTTGGCTCTTGAGCCCCCATGTGGTTGAGAGTACCATTTGGTGCAGAGGAGTCTTGAGTTGCCAAGGAATAGATTGGATCTAAAGAAAGAGAGCTCTTCTCTCTGTTTGTGACAGCTGGGGAGAGACACTTGCCCAAGTTCTGTTTGGATGGGCGAGCGAAGTGGAAGTGCACGCTTTCTGTTTCTCATGTTTGTTGAGTCACCCTGTTCCTCGTGTGAGCCACCAGAGGGTGCTGTTGGCGCAGGATAGCTTGGCCTGCCTGATGGTTGGCTTAATACAGAAGCTTCAAGGTTGCTGCTCTCTCCCCACAGATCAGAAAATTACAGTGCTGATGGTCTTTCATTTAGTCTCCTGACAGTCCCTTTTCGAAATTCTTGCTCGTACTTTTGCACCTTAAGGTGCCTCCACCTCCCACCCCAAATACACACACATACACCAAGGGGGTACTTACCTCTCTCTCTTCATTCTGACACTGCCCCTCTGAACTCTGTCCCCAACAGAACTGATTAATCTTCCTTTAGCTAGCTGCCAAGGGGACGAGGATTTAATAAACTTATTTACCCTAAGGTGTTAATGAGGCTTAATACTTTACCCCTGGGGTACTCGACCTTGTAACTGTGAAGATCGAAACTAAGCCTTATAATCTAAGAGGTGAACTGCTAAGAATGGAATCGTGCCACTTCTCAGTGTGGGTGGAGATGAGGAATCAGTGTATGTCCCCTGCCCACCCCCAAGCTGTGTGCCAGGCTTACCAAAGCTTTGGGACAGCACACGCACAGCCCTCTTGTCTATCATGGGAAGAAGGTTGGGAGGGGACCTGCTAAAGGAAGGTGCTGCTTTGTCCATCCCACTGGTGCCCACCCATGCCACTGGCCCTGCAGGGTGACCCCTCAGCTGTTGCCCTGTGATGAGCTGAAGGAGACTGCAGAACAATCACGCTGAGAAGTTTTATGGGCTCTGCTGTGTGGGTTTCTCGCCCTTTATGGTTATATGTCTTGACCAACAAGGATGACAACACCAGCCCGCCCAACACCTTGTACGGAACAACTGGAAAAAGGGCGTGAGAGAGACGGGTCCTAAGGGCCTCAGAGACCATGTGGCTTGTGGGAGAGACTGACCACTTGCTCTTCTTTCCTTTGCGCAGACGTTTACAGCATGGTGCAACTCCCACCTCCGGAAGGCAGGGACGCAGATCGAGAACATCGAGGAGGACTTCCGGGATGGCCTGAAGCTGATGCTGCTGCTGGAGGTCATCTCAGGTGAGCTGGACCACTGGCCTTGGGAGAGCCAGAGCAGAGGTGATGCCAGATGGGTGGGGCCCCCATGGCCCAGGATCAGGCAGTGCCCACTGGGTTCTGCCACTTCGGGAATGCTGCCCTGACACCTCTGCGTCTGCTCTGTCCTTGGTTATGGCTAGCTTTGGGTGTCTTGAAAAAAGTTGCGGGTGACGTGTGAATTCAGACAGGGAGACTGGGTTTGGTCCTGGCTCTGCTGCCCGCCGTCTGTGTGCCCTCGGACAAATCGCTGCCTTTCTGCCTCGGCATCCTCATTTGCATAAAGAGGAGTTTGAAGGATGGTCTCTGAGGTCTCTTCTCCTCCAAATGCTAGGATTCTGTGGTTCAAGAAAGCAACCATGGCTGACCGTCTCCAAACGCTGGCTCCACTGCTACCTAGCTACCTATATCCAGGTGATCCCAGCCCCTTTTCCAGCCCCCAGCTTGGAATTTGGGTGTCCAGATACCTGGAGGGACTGCTCCTCTCCAATGCATACCTCCTCTTTCTTATGGATACCTTTCCTCCACCATCCCTTAAAGGTCAGAGGTCCCGAGAGTCTAGCCTTGGCTTATGCACTGGAGGATCTCAGCTGCTTTCTTCACTTTACCTTCCACCTTGCTGCCAGTCCTAGACTAGTCTCCGTCCAGCCTTCTCCCTGGAGCCTCCTTTTAAATACTGAATCGCACTGGGCATCTTCCCCCACATGTGCCCCAGGGTTCAATGCCTTTGCTCTTTGGCATTCAAGTTTCATTCATTCTATTTCCTTCTATTATCCTTCTTTTACCTCTGCTACCTCACGGTGTCAGTGCGCCTGCGTCAGCTGTCACCTAGATAATGTCCAGAGGCCTTTGACCCCTCCTCCCAGCTTCTCCCTTCCCACTGCCCTCCGTTACCCACAGGCAGCCAGGGTCCATCCAACAGCCCAAATATGGTCACGCCGTTCCCTGCTTGAAGCTTTTCAGTGCCCCTCTGGGGCTTTGCGCCTGCAGCCCACATTCCTTAGCATAGCTAGCAGGATCCTTCAGGAGCTGGCACCTGCTTTGTTTTCAACTAGCTATTCGCAAAAAGGTGTCAGACTTCAGACCCTCTGCCACGTGGGGGCACACGCAGTCCTCCCCAGATGGCACGCTCTCTGTTTTCTGTGCTTTTGCACAAGCTCCGACTGCCTTCCCCCACTCCCCAGTACTTGAAAATATTTTCACTGCAGGTGAAATCTGTGAGGGGTGGGGTGGGGTGTGTGTGTGTGTGGTAAGATATACGTTAACATAAAATTTACCATGTTGATCGTTTTTAAATGTACACAGAGGCACTAAGCACATTCACATTGTTGTGCAACCATCACCACCATCCGTCTCCAGACTTTTTCAGCATTCCACACTGAGGCTGCATACCATTCAATGCCAACTCCCCATTCCCTTCTCCCCGCCCAGCCCCTGCCCACCACCATTCGGCTTTCTGTCTCTGTGAACTTGATTCACAGATTCTGTTCTAGGTTCCTCGTACTAGTGGACTCATACAGTATTTGTCCTTGTGTGACTGGCTTATTTCATTTAGCGTAATGTCCTCGTAGTTCCTCCATGAAGTAGCATGTATGAGAATTTCCTTCCTTTTTAAGGCCAAATAATATTCCATCGTGTATGTATATCCCACATTTTGTTTATTCAGTCATCTTCAATTCACACTTCAGTCCTTTCCACCTTTTGGCTATTGTGAATAATGCCGCTAAGAACATGGGTGTACAGATATCTGTTCAAGTCTGTGCTTTCAGTTCTCTTGTGTATGTACCCAGAAGTGGAATTGCTGGGTCCTAGAGTAATTCTATATTTAATTTTTTTTTTAGGAACTGCCATATGTTTTCCTCTGCTTTTTAGAGTGTCTTTCCCGACCTCCTCCTCCAACATTTCTTAGTTTAAACAAACTTGGCATTGTTCTTTTTCATTCTTCAAAACTCTGTTTAGTCATTTCCTCCAGGAAGGCTTCCCTGACTACCACCCCCCGCCCCCCCGCTCCTGCTTTGAGTGGCTGCCCTCCTCTGGGCTCCTAGAACAGGCTGTTGATTCCTCTAGTGTGTCATTTGCCATGCGGCAGGATCATTTTTGGCTCATGTGTTTTCTCCCCACTGCGCACTGAGCCCCTTGGGGCGGGGACAGTCTTATCTGTATCCCAAGTGCTTAGACCTGTACTTGGCACGTAGGTGATGCTCAACAAATATTAGAGTGACTGACTACCCCGCTGGGCTTTTCCGCATACCCACCAGGTGCTCTCACTGAACGGGCCGGCCTGTGCACATCTGTGGGGCGGGGAGAGATTGAGTCACCGAGATGTTGCCTTTTCCTCCTTGAGCGTTTCTGGAGGTGGGTAGGATAACAGGAGAAGGAAGGGGGTGCTGCCTGCAGAGGTCCTCTGAGGGTGGTCCCTGGACCACCCAGCAGAATCAGCAGGACTGCTTGGCCACATGCAGATTCCCAGCCCACACCCCAGACCTCCTAAATCAGAAACTCAGGAAGCAGGGGAAGGGGACTGGACATCTGCAGTTAGCAGGTCCTCCTGGTGGTTTTGTGCTGAACGAAATCCCAGAACCACTATCCTTGCTGCCTCCACTGTCTTGGAGAAGCCCTGTTCCAGCCAGTGTACGTGGCTGGCGGGCTGGCTGGCGAGCTCAGGCTTAGCAGGACCTAAGGGCTGGGGCTCTAGCGGGAGCAGCCTTCCGGGGTACGAGGTGCTGCCTCCATCCATCCTATCGGAAGGGAGCCCTGCGGCATCTCATCTGCTCAGGAGGGCGGTAGGGTGCCTTGCCAGAGAGGGGGGCAGTGGCCACAGCCTTGGGAAAGCCGTGAGCGGAAAGTCTTGATTTAATAATAAAAACCCAGCTGTGCTTCCCTGGGAGCTGCCAGGCCAAATGACATCTGTGGCGGGAATTCTGTTCTCTAGAAGCTGGGGGGCCCCCTGGGGAGTGGGGAGGCCCCCTGGAGAAGTGCCGCTCTGACAGGGTGGGCATGGCCCAGCATCAGGGCCACCCTGCCCCTCGAGATCTCTCAGCCAGACTGTCAATGTGCTCGGAAGGGGGCGAGGAGGGCACCGCTGGGCTGGTCTGGAGACCGTGGCAGGTGCAAGGGTCCTGAATTTCAGGTCCTAGGATGGTGGTTCTCAGCCTTTTAGGGTCCCTGACCTCTTAGAGACTCTGAGCGCTGTGCGCCCCTTCCCCAGATATGGGCACACATGTTGTACATATACATTTTTCAAGTGGTTTCAGGAGGTCCCTGGACACCTGTGGTCTGTGCTCTTAACAGGGTGTTTGGAGAACCCGTTCCTCAACGCCTATTTCCCGGCAGCTTCTGACCGAAAAGCCTGAGCAGCAGAAGCTCCCCTGTGGAAGCTGGAGGTGTGGGGTGGGGTGGGGGAGTGGCTGCTGAGTGAGGGTTGGAGGTTGACTCAGAGCTGAGCTGAGGGTACCCCTGGGAGGCAGTAAATGGACAAGAGCAGCGGTTCTCAAATGAGAGAGGGACTCCATGGCAGCGCACAGGGAACTCTTCCAGAATACTCTAGAGCGACCCAAACACTCTCCCAGGCCAAAACAGTCTAGGCTAGGAGTTCGGGGCCTTTGCATATACTGTTCCTTCTGCCTTGGTCACCATTCCCTGCAGTCTGGGCCTGGCTGCCTCCTACTCAGAGGCCTCCCCTGACCACCTCACAGCTCTTTCACCCTCCTACCTGCCCTCCTCTGCTGTCTCTTTTAAAGCATTTATTTTAAGCATTTACCCTTCTGGCTATTTGTTCATTTGTGTGTTTCTCTGATGAAGATCTGTCTCTCCTCCTGGACCATAAGTACATGAAGGCAGCAAACTGTTCTGTTCAGCCCCATATTCCCAGCACACAGCCAAGTCCTTGGCATATGTTAGGGGCTTAATACAGACTTGCTGAGTGGCTGCAAGCAGTTTAGACCTGAGAAGTAGGAGAACAGCATCTCACTTCCTGTTCCTCCCTCTCGGTCTGTGTTCAGGTGAACGCTTGGCCAAGCCGGAGAGAGGCAAAATGAGGGTGCACAAGATCTCCAATGTCAACAAGGCCCTGGACTTCATAGCCAGCAAGGGGGTCAAGCTGGTGTCCATAGGAGCTGAAGGTGAGTAAGGCCTGCCCCTGGCTGCCCCCCTGGAGCTGGATTCTCCCCACCCCCCAACTTCCTGGTTCTTTTGGCCTTTTCCAGCCTGACTCCTAGACCCACTCCTATGTCCCACCCACTCCTAGACATCCCTGGGGGCATGTGGAAGTGGGGCTCCCAGCACCTCCACCTGGTCGACCCGTGGATCCTTCATGTAAAAACAGCACTTTCCATCCAGTCTCTGCACCTTGGCAACCCCTCCGCTGAACCCTAGCGCTGTGGGATACACCTGTGTGGAATGCCACTTCCCTCTTCCACAGGCCCGGCTGCACTGCGCTGTCCCAAGCAGAGAGTTCTGCGGTCTGGGGAGAGTGTGCAGACCCTGGCTGGGTGGAGGCAGCCCCCTGCAGAATGGCTGTCTACACACCTTTAGGAACATCTTTAATATCATTTCCCTGCAGAGCAGCTTCTTGACTCTTTTCCCTTTACTTACAAAAAAATTGTTTGTACACCTGAAAACTAACACAAGATTGTAAATCAACTGTACTTCAATTTGAAAAAATTGTTTAAAGCTCAGTCTAAACCATTATTTAGCACGTTCTTAATGGTTAAAAGGAGGTCGCACAATTTCTTGTGTGCGCTGTAATGGTTCTGAAGGATTTAGGGAGGGTCGTGTGGTGATTAGAATAAAATACCATAACTAGGCCCCGTCAGGACTGTGTCCCATGGATTCTGCAACGGGTTGGGCATCTGCTGTGTGGTACCAGAGATCAAAAGGTGAGTAAGACGCCGTCTCCATTCATTCATTCCTTCATTGTAGATATAACCCTGGCTGTGATTACTGATCACTTGCTCTGCAGCAGGTACTGTGCTGAAGCCCTTTGCACCAGTGATCTCATTTCATCCTCACCAGCCCTATGAGGTGGCTCTAATTATTATCCCCATTTTACAAGAGGAAAATACATGCCTGACGAGATTAACTTGTCCCAAGTCCCATCATCAGCAAGTGGTAAAGCCAGAACTCAAATTCAGGTCTGCGTGACTCCAGAGAAATACCCCAGAGGGTGGCCTTTCCTTGCAGAGGTTGGAGGGTCTTGCTTCAGTAAATCCATAGGAGCTGATCTCTTCTCTGGTGGATGACTTTAAAGTCCTCCTCTTTTTTTCTAGAAATTGAGGGATTTGATGTATCAACATCAAACTGAGAAACTTGAGCACAGCGGTTGGCAGACTACAGTCCATGGGGTCCAACCTGGCTGACCCAGGTTTTTGTAAATATTGGACCACGGCCATGCCCATTTGTTTACATATTATTGGTTGCTTTCCTGCTACAGGCGGAATTGAATAGTTGTGACAGAAACCATATGGCCTGCAAAGCCGAAAATATTTCCTATCAAGCCCTTGACAGGAAAAGCTTGCTGACCCCTTCCTTACCGGGGACTCAGGCTAGTACTTGAGGCCATCACGGGGTAGTGCCTTATGCATCCCATCCCCTCAGCTGTGAGGCAGAGATCACGTCTTCTACATCCTTGTGGCCCCAGCTCCTAGCAGCATGATGCACAGTCAGTGCTCAGTAAATGTTCGAAGGGCTTGTGCGTAGCAGGATACTTCGCTTTGTGAGTGGGAAAATAATCGCTGCCTGTTAAGAAGTAAAGAATAGTTTGTTCTCTTAGGGAGGAACCAAGACTTGGCAGAAAAAGTTTCAACCAAGCAGGTATGGGAAGCCAAAGAACTTGCCACTCAGGTCGTCTGGTGCAAGCTCAGATGCTCGCTGGGACACGGAAGTAGAGGATGTATGACGTGGGCTGTGGTGAACGGTAGGGATGAGTGGGGAGAAGAAGGGAGAACATGTTCTTCTAAGCAGGGCAGCTGCCATGTAGATCTAACCAGTTGTTGCTGTGTGGGAATACTCATCAAGCATTGCTAGATCTTCCAATTTTTCAAAAGAAGCCAGAAATCCAGATTTTTAGTGAGGAAAATTTAGCAACTACCTAAAAAAATATTTTTGTAAAGACTCTGAATACCAAAGGGGAGGAAGAAAGGAGAAGATGGGCGAGAATAGCACTTGCTGAGTTCCAGATCTGTGGCTGACTAGACAGGATAATTTAACAGGCTTGTCATGTCACCAGCCACATTTTACAGTCAAGGAAACTGAGGCTCGAAGAAGTTGATGGAATGGAAGTGTGTAGTACAGGCTCTGGGCCAGACTGCTTGCATATGGCAGAGCCCAGTAAACCCCGGGGGTTTGGGCTCTGGAGCTGAGGTCTAAAGCTCTCCCATCACCCCAAGGCTTTGCTGCCTCCTCTGCAGGGGCCCAGGACAGAAATTGCATGTCTGATTTTCCTCAGCTCTGAAGTGGCAGGTCAAGCTGGCTGTGTTCTCTCAATAGAGGGGTAAGGAGCAAAGACTGACATGGGTGTAAACGCTCACGACGCCCCTCTAATCTCTGGGGGAGTCACCTAACCTAGCTGGCCGGAGTTTTCTAGCTCCTTTGGCACAGGCCTCGCTTCTCAAAAGATTTCTAAAGCCTCCTTAAAATGAGACATTCCCTTCCTTCTTGCTGCCTTTAGGCCAAGGCTTCCCTCTTTGAGATCCTTGCTCCCGTTTCAAGCTGAAATAATAACCTATATAGGAAAAGAATCTGAAAGAGAATGAATATATGTATATGTATAACTGAAGCACTTTGGGGTACACCTGAAACGAACACAACATTATAAATCAACTATACTCCAATAAATTTAAAAAAAGAAAACAAAAAAAGCTGAGCACCGAGATCGTGCCAGGACGGCCGCTCTGCTGAGCCAGGAAACTGGATGAGGCCCTGAATGGGTTTTGTTTATTTTAATGAAGTGAAGTTTACTGCTGTAGACTATAAAAGGCAGTGGAATGGATCACCTGGAAGGAGCCCTCTTGGGGTTGGGGTGGGGGAGATGTTGCCAATTGTCCTGGCTGGGGTGCCCTGGGGACCAGGCCCAGCCCAGGTGAAAGGCCCCAGACCTTTGAAGGGTTATCACGTAGGGCAAGGTGTCGACTCTGGCTGACCCTGACGTGCAGAACCAGGCCCGGAAGGAAGACCCTGTGGGCAGGCTGACTGTGGATAACATACAGAACCTTAGGGGATGCAGGAAAAGGGTGCTCTGGGAAAGGCACGGGTTCGCTGCCCCCAAAGATGTTCAGATGGAGGCCAGAGGCAAGAAGCATCCACACCGCGGCAGGGGTTAGAATAGATCCTTAGGATTTCTTGTGTGATACTTGATTCTAGACTGTCTAGACTTCACGGGGTTGGGACTTGACGTGGGTGAGTGGTTGGGATTTAACCAGATGAGAGCACCTGAGAAGGATTTTTCCTTTTAAAATCTTGAGGCAGGGAAAGCTTGATGGCTTTGGGTGCTGGAGCCTGGGGGTGGGCTCGATGATTTAGCATCTGTCCTTAGGATGGAGGGGGCGGCGGGTACAGTAGCTAAACCCAATGGTCTTGGGAGATGGTGACCCCCAGGGTCCTAGTTTCTATCACGTGGAGTTCCTTCGGCATCATTCATTCCACCATCTGAATACTGCTCAGGTGACTGCCTCCCTGGACTGGGGCGAGGGGAGAGGCAGGTTCTGAGTAAAAGCAGGATGTGAACAGCTTCACAGGTAGCTGTGGTCTAGGAATGGCTTCTTCCCACACCCACAGAGACACTGTTTTTTTGGTTTGGTTTGGTTTTTTAAAGATTTTTTTGATGTGGGCCATTTTTAAAGTCCTTGTTGAATTTGTTACAATATTGCTTCTGTTTTATGTTTTGGTTTTTTGGCCACAAGCCATGTGGGATCTTAGCTCCCCAACCAGGGATCGAACCCACACCCTCTGCATTGGAAGGCGAAGTCTTAACCACTGGACCGCCAGGGAAGTCCCAGACATTGTTAATCTAGCGTCATGGTTTTTCCCCCAGGGGCCCGGTTGTGGCCTTGGAACCCTTCTTTTGGACCCAGCATTTCAGGCCATTTAGATGCCTATGAGATGGGCAGCCTTACTCCAAACACAGAGATGCCTGGGGAAAGGATCTACCGTTCTCGGGACCAGGGCAGGAGAGCCCTCTGGGGAGGGTTACACTCTGAGGGTGTGTGGGGAATCAGGTGGGCACTGGGGATGGGTGGTCCATGGGCTGTTAACTGTACACACACCACTCTCTTTGCCTGTCCTTGGCCCCTCTGTTTTCTGGAGTGAAACTGCTTCTTTGGTAGGAGTTAGAATTCAGTAAGCAACACCCCCAGGGCTTGGGTGTTTCTGTGGAAGGAGGAGAGACGTAAGTAGGCAAGACCCAGAGAAGAAGCTGCCTTGTCTTCCTTGGTGCTGGGAGGACACTGAGCTCAAGGCCAGCAAGAGGCTGGGATATTTTGATCTTCACAAATGGGGCAGCTGGCGAGGGGACACTGGCCCCAAGTCATTAAAACCTTGTGAACATAATGTTTAATTATGTTCTAATTGTCTATTTGGTGAGCACAGCTGTGATCTGCTCCAGACCTGGGTCCGGTCCTGGAGGAGCCTGAGTGCTCTTATGTTCTCTGCCCGCTCGCCCGCCTGTTTAGTGTCCTCCAGTGTCCTATTCATTCATTCATTCATTCATTTGTTCCTTCATTCAACAAATGTTGATGGAGGGCCTTTTCTGTGTCAGGGACAATGCTGGGCTGTTAAGCAGTGATGCAGAACAAAAGATCTTTACCCTCAGGGAGCTTACGTTCTAGAAGAGGGAGAAAGAAAATATATATGTCAGTTGTAGAAAAGTAAAATGGGAGGTCCAGGAAGGGCTCAGTGAGAAGATGAAGGGTGAGTGGAGACAGGAGGGAGGTGAGGGGTATCCCAGGACGGGGGGAGAGCTGCAGGGAAGCTGGGTGACTGGAGGGGTAGCGGGAGGAGGGGTCCTAGAGGCCCCACCAGCCACTGCCTTTGGCTCCGAGTGGAGGTTTTGAGCAGAGGGGTGGACAAATCTGGGGATTTGCTCAGTCATGCCTTGTACTTTGCACCTTCACAGGGTTTCCAGTGTATGGTCATGATAAATACCCGGGCAGCAAGCGCCTTCACACAGCAACCTTGCTCTGTATTTCACTCCACTGGCTGGGGCTAGAGAGAGAATTTTTCTCTCAAAAAATCGAGCAACTTCAAGATGCTTGCTCCCTATTGCCAAATTATTTCCCAGAAAGGTGTTTTTTGTTTTTTAAAAAACTTCTAGCCACAGTATGGTAGCCTTATTACCATCCTGGTGTGTGTTCGCTTGTTTTTCAACTTTGCTAATTTAATAGCTGGGAAATGGTATCTTATATCTTTCATTCCAAGTGAGATTGACATTCTTACAAATTGGTTATTTGTATTTCGTGTTTTGTGAAGTGTATTCATGTCTTTTGCCTACTTACGTATTATGAATTTAGACTTTTCTCTTATCAATTTATATAAACACTTTGAACGTTACAGATGCAAAACCTTTGGGGGTCACAAATGAAAGGGCATTTAAAAAATATCAAACTTTTAGGAACTGGTTCTTTTTTTTTTTTTTTAATTAATTTTCATTGGAGTATCAGTTGCTTTACAAGGAACTGACTCTTGACTGATTAACTGACTCTACTCCTGCTCCCCGCAAGCCTGCTCTGCAAAGTGCAGCCGGCTGTTTTAGTTATTAAGGAGGAGCTGCTACATCTCTCTAACCCAGGTTTTCCAACTTGGATCATTGTCCTGCGGATGCCTAGGGTTCTGGGAGGGGCATTCAAACCCCATTCTTTACAGGAAGAGTCACATCCTGTCCCATGTCCAAAGTGGACGCTGTGCTTCCTTTACTCAGCACCCTGATGCAGGCTCAGCAGAGTTACCCACCGTCCCCACCAGAAGCAGCTGTGGCCAGGCATCACTGCTCAGTGCCTTTACCTTGCATGTAATTTTGCCCTCCCTTTTGAGGAAGGGGATGAGATCCTAATTTCCTTAGTGGAATCCACTCTTGTTTAAGGGGTTTGTTTTGTGGGAAGCAAACCCAAGTGGATGTGGGCTCAGGGGATTAGGAGTCCCTGGAAGTTGCCCCTTCTTATGGTTTTGTTGGGTCTCCCCTAAAACTAGTGTTGCAGGTAGGAAAACATGAGATATTCTTTGGATGCCTGAGTCTTAACTGAGAGTACCTCACCATGGGGCCAGGTTACCATCTCCTGGCCTGGAAGCAGGTGAAGGTAAGGAGTCTGCATTTGATTGTTACCCTTCTCAACCCCCAAGACTATAAATGACTCCATGTCTTAGGCTCCTTAAAGACAGGGCTTATTTATCTTTGTATTCCCTGCCTTTGAGTCTGGTACAGAAAAAAAAAAAAAAAAATTACTTCATAGAATTTATAACGTATTTTAAAAAGTCTAGAAAGTGCTGCTTAGACTGACTTTAGTGGGGTATCTTTTTTTTTTAAGATAGATTTTATTCATTTTTTAAAAAAATTTTATTTATTTTTAGCTGCGTTGGGTTTTCGTTGCTGTGAGCGGGCTTCCTCTAGTTGCAGCGAGTGGGGGCTACTCTTCGTTGCGGTGCGTGGGCTTCTCACTGCGGTGGCTTCTCTTGTTGCGGAGCACGGGCTCTAGGCGCGCGGGCTTCAGTAGTTGTGGCTCGTGGGCTCTAGAGCGCAGGCTCAGTAGTTGTGGCGCACAGGCTTAGCTGCTCTGCGGCATGTGGGATCTTCCCGGACCAGGGCTCGAACCTGTGTCCCTTGCATTGGCAGGTGGATTCTTAACCACTGTGCCACCAGGGAAACCCATAGTGGGGTACCTCTTAATTGTGATCTTGAAGCTGTTGTTTGTTTTTTATTAAAAAATACCCAGCTAGTGGCATCATGAACTTGATTTGTGTTAGTGGATCCTTCCAGCAGCAGTTTATAAACGTTTGTCGGGTTGGTTAATTTCTGTTGCCTGCACTGGCTTTCCAGCTGTGGATGGCTGTTTTGAGAGCTGTGCTTGCCCAGAGGTCCTCAGCTCACAGAGGTGCCAGGACATTTGTGATGGTATAGAAATTCTCTCCCTCTTCTCTGTTAGGCTGGTGGACACCACTCAGGGTTTAAGACACCCCCTTCTCTGTTGCCTTTCCTGTTGTACCCAGTCGAATTGACCACTCTCCTGGTGCCCCCAAGACACCCCCAAGTAGACTTCCTTCCTGACACCTGTGACATGTAATTGCACTAATTTTTAGACTTCCCTCTAGAAGTGGAGTGTGTGGTCATTGACCTCCTAAGTGGCGCACGGAGTGACATGGGCACTCAGGGAGTGTGAACTCTGTCCCTGCTGAGACCCTTCTTAATGTGTCCTACTGCTGTTTCTGTAGAAATCGTGGATGGGAACGTGAAAATGACCCTGGGCATGATCTGGACCATCATCCTCCGCTTTGCCATCCAGGACATCTCCGTGGAAGGTAGGTCTTCTGCTCTGTCCTATGCCATCCCCAGGCTTCCACCTCTCCCGTGCCTTCACCATCACGTCTTCCTCCCTGATCCCCGGGACAACAGGGCCTTGATCACGGGCCACATCCTGGGCCGCTTACCCATCGCTGGCATCTGTGCTCTCTCCTAGTCTACAGGGAAGTAAGAACTGTTTGGAGTGCTGGTCCCCATAGATGTGTTGTCCCCAGGGAAACCCCTCACTTTGAGAAAGCCCAAGGTTGCTGTGGGGAAGTGTATTGGAAACATCCCACCTGGCTCTTGGGTTGTTAAATCTGAAAGGGTAGGGGAATAGCAGTCAGGAGGGAGTGACAGGAGGGTGAGCCGACACCAGGTCCTCCACTTTGCTCCCATAGCACCCTCTGGTGGCCGCCTTTTAGATCTGCAAGGGGCCACCATGGTCTGGGGCAGTGATCTCTCTAAACTTTTGATTTCACACTCCAGCAGTTTTTTTTTTTTTTTTTTTTTTTTTTTAATAAAGTCTCTTTATTCTTTTTTTTTTTTTTTTTAAATTAATTAATTAATTAATTTATGGTTGTGTTGGGTCTTCGTTTCTGTGCGAGGGCTTCCTCTAGCTGTGGCAAGTGGGGTCCACTCTTCATCGCGGTGCGCGGGCCTCTCACTATCGCGGCCTCTCTTGTTGGGGAGCACAGGCTCCAGATGCGCAGGCTCAGCAATTGTGGCTCACGGGCCTAGTCGCTCCACGGCATGTGGGATCTTCCCAGACCAGGGCTCGAACCCGTGTCCCCTGCATTGGCAGGCAGATTCTCAACCACTGCGCCACCAGGGAAGCCCACTCCAGCAGTTTTTGAGCTTTATGTCTGATACGTGTGTATTTATTTTGCACTAAATTATATACATGTATTTCTATGCATATTATAAAACACACCAAACCAAATTTTTAAAAGATGAGGTGGAGTTATTTTTAAAATATTTTTTATTCATTTTAATGGCCTAGAAATCAAATCTTGAAAAGATTTTTGTTCAAAATAATTTTTAATGAGAACAATGTGGATTAAATTGCTTTGTTATGGAAATCTTCATTTGACACTTGGTGATACAGCAATGTGAAGTTCTAAGTTTGGTTTATAGATACCTGGTATTTAGGGCTGAAGTGGTTAAAAAGATACCCACAGTAGTCACTTAGGGCATGGTGCTTGTTAGTGATAATAGATATAAATCTGGTTTTCAAATAGCTTTCTTGATGAGTTTATTCTTTTGGGTAGACATCTTGTCAGCTCTGATTAAATCGTTGTTTTTTCATCTTGTAATGTGACTGACAAAGAGCTTGAACTAAAAGCATAAGCGTTAGCTTTGCTGATTTTTTAATTGTTTTCTTGTGCTTGAATTATTATATTATCTTTGCAGGAATTGTTTAACATCATTTTAAAGTCCATTTTGTGAATCGAAAGTAAATGAGATCGTCCACAAACCCACTTTACTGAGTACTATAACCTGCAATTCACAGCCATGAACACATGGGGGCGGTGCGGTTTGCAGCCCTCCTGGGCTGGGAGCTTCTGGGGTCCTCTCAGATACCTGCCCTATCTTACTGACACATGTCTGCTTTACACACAGCAACAGTGTCGATCCATGCATTAAATATAAGGAAACCATTTTTTTTAAAAGATGAACACTAAATGCAACCGGAAGTCCTAATGCTTTCTTCCCACATGGCTGTGTGTCCTCCACAGGGCACATGGGGCCCCTATCTGAAGATTCCTGGATTTCAGATTTCACAGACCAATCAAACCTTCCTCCCCAAAGTGGCCACCTGACATAAGTTGCCAGCTTATTTTGTATTGTTGCCATTTCTTTGCATAAAAGGGAGTGAAGGGGAGATATTCTGAAAGTTTGAAAAGCCATTTTCTCAGTATTTAAATGTGTAAGGTGGCCAGTTATGAAACGCTTCCTAGCTTACTTCTATGTTTCTCAAATAAGTTCTCAAACTTCGTCAAGGAAATAGATTTGGTGGCCTGGTAGCAGCAGGGTTGAAATCTAGGGGTCTTTGTGTGGACCCCCTGTGTGAAAAAGCATGGACCCTGTGGTCACAGTGGGACCTCCATGAGCCCACGCCCCTCCCTCCACCAAGCCAGCCACTGACCTCTCTGCCCGTCATCCCCTTCCCCACAGAGACTTCAGCGAAGGAAGGGCTGCTCTTGTGGTGTCAGAGAAAGACAGCCCCTTACAAAAACGTCAACATCCAGAACTTCCACATAAGGTGAGTGGCTGGGATCTGAGGGACCCTTGCGGAACCTGGGCTGCCTCCCCCAAGGACCCCAGGGCACACTTGGCTGGGTCAGTCTTAGCTCTAGAACAGAACAAAGACACTTGGGGAAGAAGTTGCTTTTCTGGGAAGGGAGGGTCACCGTTTGATGCCCCCTTCCTCCTGGAGAGGAGCCCTCTCCCTCCTAGCTACTGCCTGATACACCTTTGGTTGATGCCCTTGGAGCCCCCCAGGGAGAGTGTCTGGGAAGTTCTAGCCTGGGCCTCTGGAACAGAGCAGACGAGGGCCCTGGACCTTGGGTGGGGGTAGGGTTGGATGTGGCAGGTGTATCTCAACTTACCAAGCCCCACAGTGTCGTACCCCAGTGCCTGGGATCGTGGCAGGAAGAAAGTTCCTTCCCATAGTATCTTCTCCCAACTCCTGCTCCAAAGGGTTATGTACTCATCTCTGGAAAAAGGAGACCCGTGCTTAGTGCTTTGCCCCTACTGCTTGGCCTAACTCACCAGCTTGCCCCCCTTCTCTCCCCCGGGCAGCTGGAAGGACGGCCTTGGCTTCTGTGCCTTGATCCACCGACACCGGCCTGAGCTGATTGACTACGGGAAGCTGCGGAAGGTTCGTTTGCTCACCTGACCCTCCTGCCCCCTCCCCCAGCAGCTCCTACCGACTGGTCCCCCTTGGTTGGGTGGGGGATGGGCAGGACTGGGCCCCCTGTTCTGAGAGCCCATGGCCCAGTGTGAAGGGGTGTCAGTCTCCTTAGACTAGCTGAGGAGACAACCCTTCTAGAAGTAAGAGAAAAACACCTCCTCTGTCAGGGCTGCTTGAGTATGTATGTGCATAGCACATACTTGCTGACATGTCCAACCTGCCAGGAAAAATATCAAAACCACCAAAGCAATTTTGTTAGGATGATGGGATACTAAGTGGCCTTTTCCCCTTCTGTTTTTCTGGGTTGTGCAAGGTGCATATATTACTTTCATAATTTAAGATATTGCATATTTTTAGAGACATCTATCCCAGCCTTGTCCGAGACTTGCTCTACAGTCCTGGGCACGTTCCCACCATGGATTTGCTTTCCCTCATTGCTGAAATTTGGCTGGGGATTTTATTGCTGCTTGATTCATTTATGCTTTTGGTGTGAAGTTGCTAGGGGGTTTTCTTGAGCAACAAGATGTTGAGGAGCAGACTGGGAGGTGGGAGCTGTGTGTCTAGCCTCATGGTGGTTCTTAGTGTCCGGGCTGGTTCAAGATGCTGGCCTGACCTGGGGGAGGTCTGTCCGGGACACCCGGACTGTACTCAGCATCCCCCCTCTCAGCCCATCCCAGCACCGAGAGGCCCTGTAGTGCAGACATCCTGGGAGAGGCCACCCGTGGAGCCCTCCCCATGCCCCCGGGATATGGTCTGGAGCTCGGGTTGGAATGTCACCTGTTGGTGCTTGAATCTCTTGGCAAAGGGCTTCTAGGAATGACCGTTCTGGTATTTGTCTCCTTGACCTTGATACCTGGAGAGCCCAGTGTTCAGTGAAGTCCCCCACCTTGCCTCTGCCCCCAGTGGCCAAGCAAGACTTGATGTTGCTGGTGCAGCAGCAGCTCTGTGGCATCAGAACCTCCGTTTTGGGGTGTGGGTGGTGGGGTGAACCGCCAAAAAGGATTTGTGAGGGAGGAAAGGAGTAGCTTCCTATCCCCTCCAGAAACCCCAAGCTGGGCCTGAAACTTGAGGCTGGGCCTCTGCCCACCTGGAAGAGCCCACCTGCCGAAGGAGAGAGCCCGCTGCCTGGCCCTGTGCGTGGTGGTGTCCAGGTGTATGTGGACGAGGGTCCAGCTAACCTCTTGGGGGATGGGGGGGGGTCCCAGCCCTCTAACTCAGACACTTTGCAAAGAGAAAACAAATCGATTTGAGAACCCCCCTGACCCGCCTGAAAGCTGTGTGGCCAAACCAAACAGGGGCCAAGGTGGGGGAATCCTAGAGGCGGAGACTTTTTTCAAAGGTATCATCATCATGTACCGCCCCAGCGGTCAGCCAGTGCCCTGTGGTGACAGGCGTGCGTGTGCCTGTGTCCCTGCTTGGGGGGCCGGGGTGGGCAGCAGCCAGTCAGTGCACAGCTGTTCCCCACCTCCCGTATAAAGTGGGGTCCGTGCTGACTGTGGCTTTTCAGTCTCGGCCCCCGCCCCGCCGCCCGACTCCAGGAGCCTCAGCCGTTCGGGAGGGGGGAGTCCAGGGGCCTTTGTCTCATTCCCGGCCAGCCTCTCCCCACCCTCTGTCCCTCTCTGTGTCTTTTCATTTCTCCCTGTTTCTCTGTGTCTGTCTCCCCTTCTCTTTAAGTCAGTAGCAACAGTACAATCCAGCCCAAATCCTAGCACAGACCTGTTCCCACTGAACCGTGGATTCTTTCCAGAAAGCACAGAGGTTACCAGAGCCTCTGGTGCTTGGGAACAGGGTAGAGCCAAGGGCTCTGACCGGGAAGCACTTCCTTCCGGCACCCGCTCTAGGTGGGCGTGGGGGCCTGGCGGTCCCTGGGAATCGAGGGCGGCAGGTGGGTGTGCACCCGGGGCCTGAGGATGGCCAAGGGCCTGGACGGAAATGACCGTTGCTGCTTGACAGTGTTTTTTATTATTCTGGAAGCTGTCAGAGACTTTCCCAGAAGGACTCCACCTTCTCTATTTTGAGCAGTTTCTTCCTGAAAGCGTCCCAGATGAATGGATTTATCCTTTTGTACCCTGTGATTCTCACCTTAGCAAATGCGGAAGCTGAGTGGTAGGCTGACAAAGCCAGTTTGCTTTAGGTTAGTCTGGGAACCAAGAATCGAGTGGGAGGTCCAGCAAGGAACTCCCCCAACTAAGTTATAGGTTTTTTTCCACATTAAAATTTTTTTTTAATTTGGTAAAATATACATAACTTTTAAAGTACCACTTTAACCATTTTTAAGTGTACAGTTCAGTGGCATTAAGTACATTCACACTGGTGTGCACCCATCACCACCACCCAACTCCAGAACTCTTCATCTTGCAAAACTAAAATTCTGAACCCATTAAACCATCATTCTCCACTCCCCCTTCCGCCAGTCCCTGGCACTCTACTTTCTGTATCTATGGATTTGACCACTCTTGTAGGTACCTATATAAGTGGCATCATATAATATTGGTCCCTTTGAGTCTGGCTTATTTCACTTAGCATAATGTTTTCAAGGTTGTCTGTGCTGTAGTATGCCCGTCTCAGGATCTCTTTTCTTTTTACGGCAGAATAATATTCCATATCTATTTATCTGTCAGTGGGCGTTTGAGTTATTTCCACCTTTTGGCTATTGTGTATAATGCTGCTATGAATGTGGGTGTACAAATTATTTGAGTCCCTGCTTTCAATTCTTTGGGGTATAGACCCAGAAGTGGAATTGCTGAGTCATATAGTAGTTCTTTGTTTAACTTTTTGAGGAACCTCTGTACTGTTTTCCACAGCAGCTGCACCATTTTACAATCCCACCAACAGTGCACAAGGGTTCCAATTACTCCACCTCCTCACCAATCCCCAATAAGTTTTCTTGAGAAGATAGCAGAGCCAGAATATAGTCAGAAGACTGTAGCTGTTTGAAGGAGCCCCAAATTTCATGGAATATGAGCGCCAAAGGGGCTTGAGAGCTCCTAGGCCAACTCTTGAGTAATAGGCGGGGAGACTGAGGTTAGGTTACTTACCAGTCCAGCTGGCTGGTGGCGGAGCTGAAACCAGAAGCCAAGACCGATGGCTCCCAGGCCAGTGCCTGGTCTCAGCTTGCATTTCTTTCTTTCTTTCTTTTTTAATTGTATTTATTTTTGGCTGCATTGGATCTTCGTTGCTGAGCACAGGCTTTCTCTAGTTGGCGGCGAGTGGGGGCTACTCTTTGTTGCGGTGCTTGGGCATCTCACTGTGGTGGCTTCTCTTGCTCTGGAGCACGGGCTCTAGGCACGTGGGCTTCAGTAGTTGCAGCACTCAGGCTCAGCAGTTGTGGCTCGCAGGCTCTAGAGCGCAGGCTCAGTAGTTGTGGCGCACGGGCTTCGTTGCTCCGCGGCATGTGGCAGTCCCCCTGCCCCCAGTCTTGGTGATCATCGAGATGGGGGTAGCCAGAGACTTCTTGTGCCTCTCACCCACCTTCTTCTTCTTCTCCCCCTAGGACGACCCACTTACAAACCTGAACACGGCCTTCGATGTGGCGGAGAAGTACCTGGACATCCCCAAGATGTTGGATGCAGAAGGTGAAAGGCGCTTTCCTTCTGGGCCTTCGGCTCTTCTCCCGGCTGCATCCAGCGGCCAGGAAGGGCAGGCCCCGCACCTGAGGCTAGAAGGGAGAAGGCTTGGTCTTCATTTGGGGAGCCAGGGGGTCACTTGCCTCTCAGGGATTCCGCAGACAGATTCCCTGAGGTTTGGAGGGAGAAGTGGTAGCTGGTGTCGAAAAGGGCTGCCTGAGCATGATCCTCGTCTTGGTCTTGGAGTCGGGGTAGTGGGTGCCGGGGTGGAGCGCAGTGGTCCTTTGTTGTTGTAGGGGAGGGGAAAAAAAGTTTATTATCATGTGCATCATGGACACACATGGGAGCTTGCAGTGATGAGTAACTCAAAGGGGTGATTTGAGTTTGGGGTCTATATACATACCTGACTTCACAGGGGAAAGGGAGTGGGAGAGAGGGCACTTGTGGAAATACAAATGACTTTTTGGAAAGATGAATGGGCCCTTAGGAGAATAGATGGAAGATATGATAGTTTGTGACAATGTCTGTCAAGTTGTAAGGCCATTTTCAAACGTGCAAAAGCAGGGAGAATAATATAATAAACTTCCATATACCCACCATCCAGATAGAACAGTTATTGAGATTTTGTCACACTTTCTTTTTTTTTCGCTTTTGTTTTCTTTGTTGAAATATTTTAAAGCAAGTCCCAGACATCACAGCATCTCACTACTACATACTTCAGAATACATACCTTAAAAATAGCAATATTTTCTTATGCAATCATAAAATAATTTTCACACCAAGCAAATTGACAGTAATTCCTTGATACATCTGCTGCCCAGTTCAGAATCAAATTTCCCCATTATTTCTTTTTAGTTGCTTTGTTTTGATCCAGATCCAAACAGAGTCTGCACGTGGCATTTCGTTGTTCTATTTCTTGTGGTTTTTCTAATCTGTCGCACTTCTCTCTTCCCTCCGACCCCTTTCGTTCCTGACATTGAACTTGTAGTAGAACCCAGGCCAGCTGTCCCGAGTACCCCTTACTCTGGTTTGTCTGTTTCCTTCCTCGGGTACCATTTCACTCCTTCCTCTACCTCTCGCGTTCCCATAAGTGGAAGTTGATGCCAGATGGCTGGTTAGATGCAGGCTCAGCGTCTTGGCAAGAAGACTTGGTGGTTCTGAGAGCTGCTTTCCCCATCACATCAGGAAGCGTATCATGTGTTCACCAGCTGGCTTTAACTCCAGATATTTTCTTGACAGACATCGTCGGAACCGCCCGCCCGGATGAGAAAGCCATCATGACTTACGTGTCCAGCTTCTACCACGCCTTCTCTGGAGCCCAGAAGGTACCCGGGGCCCCCTGCTCCTTCCTTGCCCAGCACACCTCATGCCAGACCCCAAGCCATGCCCTCCCGCCCCTCCTCTCCCCGCCTCTGCTTGGCGACAGGGTCCAGTGGTCTGTCTCTTCGGTAGCGTCAGCCCCCGGTGCCAACGTGGCATGTCGTTCTTGCTCAACTCCTCTCCCACCCGCCCCTCTGCTTTCTCTCATCTTCCTCTACTGCCTTGGAGAACACTGGGAAAGCGGTCACCTTCTGGGACCCAGATGGCAGGCTTCAGCAGGAAGGGCGGCATGGGTGAAATCAGCCAGGGGTGGTTCTGGAGGCCTGGAAGCGCTGTGGGCAGCAGCCCCTCTGTGCCCACCTCTGTTGAAGCTAAGGCTTTAACAGAGCAGCAGGCGTGCCTTACGGAGGCAGATCTGGGGAGGTGCCTCCTGTCTTCACTGACCTGTTCTACAGAGGTGTCACGAAGCCCCCGCCTTTCTCCCGCTCACAGGCGTAGTTTAGCAAATCTGTCCACAGCCCTCTTGGGCCTTGGCGCCTTCTATATCTTGCCTGAGGCCCCCATGCGGGGTCATTCTGCACAACCCCTTGGGGAGACGAAGGGAAAGGGTGGGCCGTGGTGAACACTTCAAGTGTCCTGACCCAGGTTTGCCCAGGGAGGCCTGAGGTTAAAGTCCAGTTGTATAGGTTCTGCACTCCACAAAGGCGTCATTCACACTGCAGACACTGAAGATTTGAATATTTTCATTAGCAGGCTTATCTCGGGTGGCAGGCGCCCCTCCCCCAGGTCCCCTCACAGGCAGGACCCCAGAAGCACAACATCCAGGTCGCTATGACGACAGACCACAGGCTTGGCCCTCTCAGCTCTGGGCCTTGGAGCTGCCACATACTCAGGCAAATTTCCCACCCTCTGCATGGAGTCTGAGTGGCCTGTTTTGAAATGCATGATGGGGCGACGCTCCCGCCTCCCCGACCCTCTGCCCAGCCTTCCCCAGCCCCACCCCCTCTCCCCCCTTTTTCCCCACCTCTTCCCTATCTCTCTCCCACCCCAGCCCCTTTCTCCTCCCATCATCTCATTTTCTCTTTCTGCCCATTCCCTCATTGTCTGTCTGTCTTGTGTGCTCTGTCCACCATGGCTGTTTGGGTTTGTTCTGCGCCGCTGCTGCCTACTTTCTTCTCTCAACCTCTTCTCCTTCTCTGTGCAGATGTGTAGGCACGCTAAGGCCGGATGGGAAGGCCATGTGACCTAATGTTTCATGTCACTGCCACGCCTTCTCGGTGCGCAGAAGGTGAGCTCTCCCTCGGCCTCGCCCTCTCTCCCAGCGCCCTTTTGCCCATCTCTTCCATCGCCCTGGATACTCCAGCCCCAGCCCCTTGGAACTGCAGCCCCTGGAATGAAAGGCGGGATTAGAAAAGCTCCCCTCCCCCTACCCCAACCCCAGCCTCTTGTAGGAGGGCAAGATGCTCTCTGAGCTTTGGCCAGGACACTTAAAGATGCCTGAGAATGCCAGCCTCTGGATGGCCTGCATCTCTGCCCCTACACGCTGGGCATAATAGGTGCCACAAACAGGAAACAAGCTTGCGGTCTCAGCTCCTTCCCTGCACTGAGTTGAGAGCCCTTATCCCAAGCAGCACAGTTCCTGGCTCTGCTTCCTGCCTATTCTCTTAAATATCCAGGACCTCCTCACTTCTCTCTCTCTCCCTCCATCTACTTAAGCAAGACTACCCTCTCAAACTACCCAGCAACCAGGGCAGGGCGAAGTCTTCTGCCTTCCCCCTGGTGTCCAGTCCAGAGGCTCAGGGTCCTGCCTGATCCTTCCCAACCATGCCTGCCAGGGACAGTGGTGCAGGTTGCGTACTACCCAAGGGTGCCCTGTGTGCACCATAGACCATGAAGAGTTGAATATTTTTTACAAAAATAATCTTGCAAATGGCAGTAAAAATGTCTTCTAACAGAATAAGTATGACAGTTTTGCAATAGAAGTGCCTTGGGGAAGAGGTGCCTTTAAAATATATATATATATAAAAGCATTATGTGGGCTAGCAGCGGCCCCATTCCCTGCCTGGATGGGCACCCAAGACCTTCCTCACTTTCCTTCCAGGCCTCATGGGTACTGCCTGATACGAAGCAGCCCCGCCTGGAGTCTCCCCATCCTGGGTGTCCCAGCATCCCCAGGAGGCCCAGCCCTTTTCCGCCTCTTCTCTGGCCTGCCTCTTGCTTCTTCTTTCTCTTTGTCCCACCTCTGCCGCTGCTCTTTCTTGTCAGCTTCTTCTGGCCCCTCTTACGCCCCACCTTTTAGGCAGGATGTGCGCACCACCTGTCTACTTGCCTCACTGGGCCTCCAGCCCTGAGAACCACACAGAGTCTTGCCTGCACCCAGGGCTAGGCTGAGCTCTCTGCCGTGGTCTCTCCCCTCTTTCCAGCTCTCCTTCCTCCTCCTCCCCTGCTCCTGCAGGGTTCTCTCCTGGGCTTCATGCCCGTTGACACTGGCCTTCCCTGCCTCTGAAGCCTTCCCTGTGTCCTGGCTGTTGATGCTCGGAAGGGAGCGTGTGTGTGCGTGTGTGTGTGCATGCGTGTGTGTGCGTGCGCGTGTGTGTGTGCGTGTGTGTGTGTGAAGCAGTCTGCTTTTCTCCCTCCCGAATCTCATACCACCTCCCCCCATGCCCTCTTCCCTCTCACTCATCCCTGTTGCAATCATTTCATGCTCCTTTTGTCCATACATGAGGACAAGATCACCAGTTGGGGGGATGGGGTGGGGGGGTGGGGATGGGGGGGCGTGTTCCTCTCACGTCCTGGGTCAGGGGCCTCACCCAGAGTTGCCCCTCCCATCCCACTTTGAAGGAGTCAGGCAACTGCTTATAGCTCAGCAGGCCAGTGGGAGGGGAATCTTGCCCCTCTCCCGTGGAAGAAGGAGGAATCTTTCAGACTCATAGACTCTTCTTGTCTTGACTGTCTCCCTGTCTGGAGCCAATGGGGAAAAGTCTCCTGAAACCCACGCCCAGTGCCCCGCATCCTCTTCACTGTCTTTCTCTTATCAAGCCTTGGGCGGTGGAACTAGAAAGACAGCCGAGTCTAATACATGCGTGCATGCAGGTGTACACATGTTTGTGTGCCTGTGTGGATACTGTACTTGGATGGATGCAGGTGTGTGTGATTGACGTTCCTAGTCAGATGAGGACCAACTTCTGTTTGACGTGTTGGTTTTGGTTCTCATTCTTTCTCATTTTTCCTCTCCCCTCCTCTTCCCCTGGAGGGATTTAGAATGGCTTGTGAGCAACCAGAGTTTCTTTGTGTAGTTTGTTGCTTTAACATTCATGGCCTATTGGGAACTGTTTCTGAGAAACAGCCTTTTAGGGCACGAACTGGACTTGCTGTAGGGGGTTCTGGATGCTTTTAGGAGTAGATGATGCTGTTTGCAGCCTTCCATTTGTCACCAGCTGGTTGTGAATCTTCTAAGGGAAAGAAACCCCGTTCCTGCCCTCAAGGGATTCATGGTCCATCCGGGAAAACTCTTAATAAAAGAAGCTCATGATGCTGTGGTCTGATCTCTGCTCTGCTGCAGACCTGAGCAGGGGAGGGGCGCTGCAGGGCTGCGGGACACGGAGGCTTTCTTGAGCAGGACACACTGGAGCTTGAGGGTCTTAAGTGTTGAGTGGTGAGGATCTGCAACTGAAAGGCTCAGGGAAGGTTGAGGAAGGTGGTCACAGCTTGTGCGACGCTTCATGGTGTGACAGTGCAGCCTCCAGAGGAGAGCACGTTCGTCCCGCTGCCCGGAGTGAGGATTGGGGGCAAAGCCAGAGTCGGTAGCTGGGGTCAGGGCTGAGCGCCGTGGGGTTGGCCCCCTTCTGTCTGGGGGCCTCGCTGGCAGGAACACCAAGGCAGGGAGCTGACTTGGGACGTGGAGAAAGACTAGGCAGTGGGAAGCTGTGGGAGGAAGGAAATGGGCAAGTCTAGCTAGATTTGGGAGATTTTTGACTAAAAATGTCACAGATGAGATCTTCGTGGCACTCGCATGACTCTGTAGGTGGTGGGTGGCAGCGCCACGGCGCGTCATTTGGCCTCATTTGGCTGTTTGATGTCACCGGCATTGAGGCTGCTTCCTCGCCACACTGTACCTGTACCAGCTAATGTGATGCTGATTAGTAGAGTGGCAGTTTGGCCTGGAATAGCTGAGGGTTTCATCTGGGGATAGCTAAGCACTCTGGGGCTAATAATCCATAACTTAGAAACAAATAACTAATATAAAACTAAGCACATTGTTTTGTATTACGTTGTATAACAATACACCTTAAAGTGGGTCATAAAAAACAAAAAAACAAACCATGGAAGGGTCAACACATATTTCCAGTAATCTTTTCCTTTGGCACTTGGAAGTCATCCTTTGGCCTGTTTCTATAAAATATTTTCTCAGCCCATTTGATGATCTTTATAAAAAGTCCCCAGGAGGCCCACTCGGGAACTCCCCTAGACTTCATCCAAAAGGAGCCCCCTTTGACCCTGGAGCCTCTGAGGGACGGCCGAGGCCCTTAAGGCCCGCAGGAGTGTCTTCTAGAATCCCATGAGCGCAGGCCTCACTCAGTCCACCAAGTTCATGAATTGACACACAAATCAAAGCTTATGGCCTCTGAGCCCAGGATCTCAAGATGAATCAGGAAGATAACACGGTGAAGGTGGGCTTGATCCGTTCGCCATCACAGTGGCAGCTGCTTCTTGCCGATGATTAGGGGCTACCTGTGATTCTTACTTGCTTGATCAGCACGTTGGGCTGGGGGCTTTGCAGCCACCCCACATTCTTACATACATGTCAGCACACGGGAGAGCACTGGCCTCCCCCGGGTCCCCTCCCCAGCCTTCAAGGGAAGTGGCCCCGGTGACTCCAGGCAGATTCCTGGGGCAGCTTCATGGGGACATCAGCCCAGTTCCCATGACCCTGCTCGTTCCGGGGCCCCGCATCTTCTGGGACGGGCTCCAGGAAGGAATTTCCCTCCTTGTGGCCTCTTGGGATCCCCCATGTTTGCTTGTTGGTTCCTAAGAAGAAGGACGATCCGTCAGGAGTTCCTGATGGTCCTGTGAGAAGTGGCCTAGGCATCTCCAGGACAGAGTTAGGTTGGGGCGCAGCGGGTGAGGACCTAAGGATGTGATTGCTTGTCTCAGTTTCTTGAGACCTGGGACTCTCAGCTCCCCCCTCTGGCCACGCCCACAGCTCTCCTGCTAGAGGCCCACGCGCCCTGACACCTCACCCTGGAGGGTGCAGTGTCGTCGCTTGGAGCTTGAAAGAACCTTTATGGTGATCTCATCCTGCCCCCTCGCACACACACCTCCTGGCAGTCACCCACGCATCACATGATTTGGTGGGCGTGTGTTCTATTTGCAGAGTTCTGCAATGAAAAAGCATTTACATCTTCTCAGTTGTTCCTTCCCAAGTCAAAGCACCGTCATTCTCAGGAACTTCTTCCTGATGCCTAGCCTCAGTTTATCTTGCTGCAGTTGAAATCCGTTTTGTCTTGTTCATCAATCGGGTGCAAGGTCCCATCTTTCTCCCCCTTAAACCTTTGTCGTCTGCACGGTCACCCTTCTCCAGGGCCCCAGGATGCGTATCTGTTTGCTCATTGGCATTATCTGCTGCCACCCTTAGGCCATCTTCCTATCACAGGACCCCAAAACGGCTGCGAGTTCCCCTCCCCTTGCAGTTGGGTTAGGATGTGCACAAGAACTGCATTTAAAGATCACCTGAGCAAAGTGGGTTTAGGAGCGCCTGGCCCCTGCCGGTGTCAGGTGCACCATGCCCTCTAAGCGGGAGAAGCAGTGTCCCCTGGGGTTTCTGGGCCTTTGCATCCGATTGCCGTTCAGTCCTATTTCGTTCCTCTTGCCACCAAGGCCCACATCGGGTGTCTGCTGGCCCAGCACTCGGTGTGGAATGTGCGCTTAGCTTTCCCGGAGGTGCCCGTGGCGACTTTCTGGACATCCTGCCTGTGCTGGGTTGATCCTTAATTCCTGCAGCTTCTCTAAAGTTCTTTGGGCTCTGGGCCAGGAGCCTAGAGAGATTCTGCAGGGGTCCTGAGAGGCCCCGCTCCTTATCAGCACCTTATTCTAGGACTCCCAGATTTGAATTCCTGCATCTCCAAGATCCTGGCAAAGCCAGTCTGAAAGCCTGAGCCTTGGGAATCCCAGGGTCTCCATGCCCCAGGATGGGCATGGATTTTCTCACCCCTCCACCTGAGCTGAGTATTTCGATTATACCAGTCATTGGATTAGTTTCTTCCCAACATACATGTTGGATCTCAAACTTAGGCTCTTCTTCAGGGGCCCCCAGTTCAGCCACTAAGATCTCCGTCTGGGCTCGCTTGATCTGTGGGACTCGGCCCGGGCTGGCAAAGAGGATGGTGAGGAGAGCCTGTGAATTCAGAGTCTTGGGAGGTGCCTTCCAACCGCGTGACCTGCAGGGGTGGGAGGAGACCTTGTCACCGCAGGCGTGTGCCAGGTGCTCCCGCCGTTGTGAGGCTGACCGTGACCCTCTCTGTCTTGTTGCCAGGCCGAGACAGCCGCCAATCGCATCTGCAAGGTGCTGGCCGTCAACCAGGAGAATGAGCAGCTCATGGAAGACTACGAGAAGCTGGCCAGCGATGTGGGTACCTCTGGGTGCTCCTGGCCTGGCCCCGGCAAGGCCCTGCCGCCCTACCCTGAGAGACAAGGGAGCCCCAGAACCCGTACCTCCAAATCTGTGCCCAGGCACAGTCCCAGACTGGGTGTCATCCCTCATCCCTAGCAGTCCTCCTAGGGCAGCTTCGGCTCTGCTCCCACAGAGGGTGGGTCAGGGGCCAATCTGGGCTTTGGAGAGCCGAGTTCCAGGCTTTTTCTATCACCGAGAGTAAGCCTGGGAAATCCCTTCACCTCTCTGGGTCTTGTTTTGTTTTCACTTAACAAGTGAAAGCTGTGCTAAGGGACCTTGGAGGCCCTTCGAGATCAGTGAGTGTACTGTTGTTCTGGGGGTTTCGCTTGGACTAGAAAAGGAGTGTGCGGTTCTGAGAGGACGTGAACGGGGAGTAAATCAGTGCTGGCTCAGGCTAGCTTAGCAGCCGGGCCCACCCAGGGGACAGGAGTGGACAGGACTGGATTTGCTGCTCTGCCACTGGCTGCATTGGGGTTAGAGCCCCACTTGCTTCTTCCTTAGAAGAATTCAGCCCTCTGAACAGCCCAGCCCAGCCTCTTGGTAGATCAGATCTGCCGTCCAGCATAGTGACAACCCAAGTTCTGGTGCCCAGGTGCCTGGGTTTAACCTCTGTGCTACCATTCCACCTCGGTCACCTTGGCAAGTCACAGAGCCTCACAGTGCCTTGGTTACCTCCTCCGCCACCTGAGGCAGGATCACAGTACTTAACCCCATGACCACGTAGCTCTCGTCATCATTCAGATGAGTTAGTTCAGGCCACGTGCCTGGTACCTGGCAGGGGATCACGTCTTTCCTCTCATCACTTCCACTCCTCCTCCTCCTCCTCCTCCATCACCTCATCGAGGAAAACAATCCCTGCCTGTGCCCGAGAGGCCAGCCTCTTCCTTTTTGAGTCAGGGACCCACATTCTAGAATCCTAGAAGGTCAGGTGGCAGGGGCCTCAGGGAATGAGTGTTCACACCTCCATGGTAAGATGAGGAAACTGAGGCCCAGCCAGGTAGTAGACCTAGAAATAGAACTCGGGTCTCCTGCTCTTAGCTGAGCCATCTTGCCCCCAGGTCTTCCCTTGGCAGAGCAGGGAGGTTGAGTGATGCTGGCTGTGAGTTGACGTACCCTAGCGGCCAGGCTTCATGAGGCCTTTGATTCTCAGAGGGAACACCGTGGAACCTGGCCGAATGGCCTGGGGTGGTAGTTGGGAAAGAGTGTGCTGTCAGGAGAGATGCCCCCCCAGCATCAGGAGGAGAGGGAGGCCAGTCCTTGCCCCCATCCCAGCATCCTCCCCCGCTCCCTCCAGCTGCTGGAGTGGATCCGCCGCACCATCCCGTGGCTGGAGAACCGGGCGCCCGAGAACACCATGCACGCCATGCAGCAGAAGCTGGAGGACTTCCGCGACTACCGGCGCCTGCACAAGCCGCCCAAGGTGCAGGAGAAGTGCCAGCTGGAGATCAACTTCAACACGCTGCAGACCAAGCTGCGCCTCAGCAACCGGCCCGCCTTCATGCCCTCCGAGGGCAGGATGGTCTCGGTGAGCACCCGGACCGCCCCCACCCTGAGCTGTGCCCGGTCACCATCAAAGGTGGCATCGTGAGTGGGGCAGGGCGGGGGCGTGTGCTCTCTACCTGCCCACCCTGCTCCAGAGACCAGTTCTCCCTTCCAGGTGACCGCCCAGGCTCCAGCCCACACTCAGCCATGTGGGGTTTCCTCCCTCCCCAGGAACAGAGCCCCTTCTCTCCTCACCATTCCGGGTCAGACTTGCCCTTCCAGACCCCTGAACATCCACTTGGATCTGCCCCCAGCACCTTCCTCCCTACCCCTCAAAAAAATCATCTTTGCAAACAAAATTCCTCTTGACATGTTGAACCAAACAGGGTATAATAGCAATAAGGATAATTTTCACTTTCATGGAATCTTACTTAAAAATTTTTTTTATTACCTTAAGTAATAGATTTTTTTGGTAGGATATTTCAAAGGTAAAAATAAGCAAAATTCAGAAAATAGAAATTATTCATAATCTTACTACCCAGGATCAACTTAAAAGACGTTGGGGGGGAAGAGATTCTTTTAGTCTCTGTAAATATAATTTTTAAGGGAACCCTAAAGCATGTTTTAATTAATAAGCTGCTTAAAAAAAGAACACAATATATTGTGACCAGGTTTCCATGTCATAAAATTTTCTTCATTTATGTCACTTTTTGTTATTCCTCCCTCTTTTACCCTCTCCTCAGAACTTGAGAAATTTTATGAGCCAGAGAAACATGTAAAAGAAAATTTAAAATTCAACAGGATAGAGCTTTTTACCCTTTGCAATGGAGAGTTGATGAGGAGACATGAGCACATAAGGCAGGAATGGAAGGGAAGGGGAGAAGCATGCAAACAGCATTGGAAAAGGAAGCAGGATCCTGGGGGGGGACTCTGGGGGACAGGAAAAAGGCTGCGACGTTGTACATGGCAGTTTGGAAAATTGCAGTCCTTTTGCAGGTTCCAGGATGAATCAGCAGTTTTTAGACGGCCGGAGCTGCTGCTAGCTGGGGGGGGGTGCTCTGTGCTGTAAAGCCCCTCCTCTGGGGGGACGCAGCGCGGCCCCCGGCACATGGCAGGGACCTGGGTGGCACTCGAGCTGGGTCAGCCATCACTGCCCAGGGGTGCCCTTGTGCTAACTGTAGGGGATGGCCCTGTCAGTGGCTCCCTGTGAAGGCCTGTGGGTTTGTGCTCAGCACCTGTCACTATCTCTGGGCAACTCTTGGCTGGCTCACCCAGGCCAGGGTCCCTACAGGCTCCAGGCTATTGCCCAGGGCCCGGAGGCTGGGGCCCGTGAGTGGACCCAGAAATGTGGGAAGGCTGGGAGGCTCCCACACCTGCCTGCCTCGTTCAGTCTGTTGATCTGTCTCCCTGGCTGGCCCTGTGACCTCTGTGATTGCTCAGAATCCTGTCAGAAGCCAGTCCTGGAGCACAGAGGGCCTTGGGCTTTCTCCCCACTGAGCTGCACACACAACGCCCCGTAGCTGGGTGGCCCCACTCTCTGTCCAGGAGGCCTGGTGCCCGGGAGCCCTGGGAAACACCGTGTGGGCTGGACGGGGATGGCTGAGACGGGGGGGGGAGGCTCCTCCTGGAAGGCATGGAGCAGCTCTGGGGTCTCGGGGGCCAGGCGGGCTGACCCTGTGCCGCCCATCCTTAACAGGACATCAACAACGCCTGGGGTTGCCTGGAGCAGGCAGAGAAGGGCTATGAGGAGTGGCTGCTGAATGAGATCCGGAGGCTGGAGCGGCTCGACCACCTGGCAGAGAAGTTCCGACAGAAGGCCTCCATCCACGAGGCCTGGACGGACGGTAAGGCCAGCCTAGCCCCTGCCCCCTATTCCAAGGGTCTGGCTTTCATGCTGAACCACCAGCCACAACTCCTTTTTTTCTTGTTTTTTATTTGTTTTGTTTTGTCTCTTGCTAGTTCCTTGATATTAGGCAAGTTCATCAGCCTTTTGGTTGCCTCAGTTTTCTCATCTGTAAAGTGGGGACAATAATAGTACCAACCTCATAGGTTTATGAGGGTTAAATGACTTAATACATTAGATGCACGGAAAAGAGTTCCTGGCATAGTACAATGCTATATACGTGTTAATTATTCTTGTCACTATAATGATTTCTTCTTCCCTGAATTAGGTTGGGGTTCAAACCCCGACGCTGCCACCTTGAAGCAGTGTAACTTGGACCAGTGGTCTTGTTTCCTTGTCTATTACATGCAGGTGATGATGTACCCTCCCGGATTAGTTTCCTAGGGCTGCAAATTACCATAAACTGGGTGGTTTAACAGGACAGAAATGCATTCTCTCACAGTTCAGGAGACTAGAAGTCCTAAATTGAATTGTCATCAGGGTTGGCTCCTTCTGGAGGCTCTGAGGGGGAGGTTGTCCGATGCTTCTTCCCCACGTCTGGTGGTTGCTGGCAGTCCTCGGTGTTCCTTGGCTTGTAGCAGCATCACTCCAATCTCTGCCTCCATCATCACGTGGCTGCTTCTCTCTGGGTCTCTGTGACTCAGTCTGCCTCTCAGTTTTCTACTAAAGACACCAGTCATTGGGTTTAGGGCCCACCCTAATCCAGTATGACCTCATTAACTAATTACATCTGCAAAGACCCTATTTCCAAATAAGGTCAGATTCTGAGGTTCTGGGTTGCACACGAGTTTTGGGGGGACACTATTCAACTCAGCATACCTCCTCATGGGGTTGTTATATGCTTACATATCATAAGTGCATTTTATGCTTAGTTGGGTGCCTGGCACATGTAACACACTCAGTAAATGGTAGCCCTTGATGTCTTCCCTCCAGTGCCTGCCCTTCTCCTGTTTCTGGCCTCCCATTGTAATAACCTGGAGCCCTGGCCTTAGCACCTGTGTGTCTCTATCACTCTGACCTGGAGGTTCTTGGGGCCATGTCTGGTGTCTGCTTGTTGGCAGCTAAGGTTAACTCCAAAGAGAGAAGATCATACCTGGAATGGTCTTTTCCTCAGAACCTGGGTTGGGGCTGGAGAGGGGGGCCATGCTGCCGATCTCCTAGGGCCATGCAGCCTTTTCAGCTGGAGCCCCCGGGGCAGACCAACTGGCCAGTGGAGCTCAGTGCCCTAAGACACTCCCACTCAGCTCTGTTGTGATCCTCGGACATTAGGCTGGAGACGAGTAGGGACGGCCACTTGGGGGTAGCGAGGCTTGGTGGGGGATAGGAGTGTGCTTGACTCAGCAGAGGGGGTTTGCTGAGCTTTGTATACAGTGATATGAGGTTGCTGCCCCACGTTCCACTGTGCATGTACGGAGCTATTTATCCAAGCGTGGTTGTGCGGAGTAGAAGGCGGATGGTGGAAATTGCACCTATTCACCCACATGCTTCTATCGTGTCCTCTCCGGAGCCAAGGAACAGCTTGCCAAAAGGTACAGAGCAAGGATTGGCCCCGCCAGCTTGCCAGCCACCAGCAAGGGCATGAGAGGTGCTGGCATGCCTGTAGTCGATGCCGGCACAGCTGCTGGGCACAGCAGTCTGGCTACACGTACTCACGCTTGACAGTGTTATTGCCCGCTTACATGGGAATTCCATTTCTTGAGACTGTCTAAAAAATTAACCCTAAGCATGGCTGAAGTCACGTGTCTGGGATGTTTGCGATGAGACCATCTACAATAGTGCAAGCTGAGGGGCCTGAATGCCCCATGGTAGGGCAATGAGTGGTTACGCCAGTGACGGTTCAGCCATGCAACAGAATGTCATGCAGCCATCAGAGTGGCTCATGTAAAAGCCGCTGGAGCCAGAGTAGAAGCTGATGATGTGCTGCTGAGTATTTTAAAAGCAGGAAACATTATTTATATACACCCGATGGTTTTAACACAACATCCATATAAGGCAAGACTGAAAAGGAGTAGATAAGTAGGCTCATCTGTGATATTTTTTCCCTAAACTTGTCATATTATTATTCTGACAAAGAAAAAAGAGTAGAGAGAAGGAAAGAAGCCGTCACCTTACAGCCCAGCCTTCATTTACTGAGAGGGGCTGAGCATCCCTGATGGGTGCAAACACAGGAGGTGGGAGTGCAGGCAAGGCCAGGTCAGCCCCTGTCCTGCAGCAGCTGCTTCCCAGGGCAGCTGATAACCATCGTCTAACAACAGTCTGGGAGGTCATTTCTCAACCCCTTTTCCTCCTGGGAAACAAAAATCCAAGAAATCCAAGTCTGCCTTGCCCCTAAAAAGGGAGGGCAGTGCACCTGATGATTGGAGAAGATTCTGGCCACTGATGGCTTATGTGCAGAGTGCACTGGACATGGTACCCACACTGAGCGTAATTGAGGGGAGGGGTCCCTGCCGGGCTGCTGGGGACCAGCAACTATAACTGGAGAAACTCTAAAGATGGGGTATCCCTGAGGGACTTGGCTTGTTTTTCCCTGGTTATACCACAGGCATAGATCATTGTTTCCTGCTATTTATAAAGTTCATGTTATGCCCTAACTTCCCCTCCTAGTCCGGCATAGCCTTTGTACATCACCACGCCTGATGGCCCTGACATGCTCCGTGGAAAGTAGTGACTTTGCCGCCCCTGCCCCATCGTGGATGGGTGTTCCGGTTGCACATCTGCTTTCTCGAACTGCAGATAATTGATCATCATATAGGACACATCTCCTCGGGATGTACCAGAAGTGGACCTCCCGGGCCCTGAGGGGTGGGTAGTTGGGGTCAAGAAGGTGGGGCCTCCCGGCTCCCGCCCAGCCTGTGCCCTGTCTCTGACCCCAGGCAAAGAGGCCATGCTGCGACAGAAGGATTACGAGACGGCCACCCTCTCGGAGATCAAGGCCCTGCTCAAGAAGCACGAGGCCTTCGAGAGCGACCTGGCCGCCCACCAGGACCGCGTGGAGCAGATCGCCGCCATTGCGCAGGAGCTCAAGTAGGCCCGGCCCAGCGGGCGCGGGGGGTGCTGTGGGAGGTGGGAGTGTGGCCTGAAAACTCATCAGTGCGGAAGGCTAAGGATGTTCCCCCCAGGTGGGGAATAGCCTGTGATCGTTCTGTCCCAGGCCTTCGGTCCTCACCTGTAACTGGTGTGGGACCAGAGGATGACCAAGTCTTGGCTCTGAGCTCTCAGCTGGTCTTAGTGGCTTCCTGTCATTGGGCATTGGGGTCAAGACTGGCATGGCCTACAGGCAGGGTTGGGGTGGGGGCCCTTGCAGAGGAGAACTGGCCTTCTCTGGTCTCCTGCCAGCGGTCTCCTGAAAGCCGAGGAGTTGAGAGTGGGAGGGGAGTCCTGGAAGGTCTTCATGAAGCCAGCACACCTGGCCTTCCGGTGCCACCAGCACCCCAGCCCCAGGGAGAGGAGAGCAGGCCACGGAAGTCACCTGGGTCATCTGACTCTTCCTGTCTCCTCCCTCCCAGTGAGCTGGACTATTACGACTCACCCAGTGTCAACGCCCGGTGCCAAAAGATCTGTGACCAGTGGGACAATCTGGGGGCCCTAACCCAGAAGCGGAGGGAAGCTCTGGAGGTGAGGGCCCCCGAGGGAGATGGAGGCCTGCCTCCAGCAACTCTGTGTGCTCCTTCCAGCTTCGTGACTCTCTTTGCTTTGGGCTAAGAGGCTCCACTGGGTTCCCTGGGCCTTCCCCAGGCCTGTCCTGCCTATGGAAGGCTCACACTGACCCTGGACTTGGCCTTTGCCCTGATGAAGATGTCCTAATCATATCCCATCCTCCCGGTTTAGTGTACTCAGCCCCACCCCAGCTGTTTGAGAACTTTCTTGTTCTCCAAACCATACTCTCTGGGGGCCAGGCTGGGTGACTCAGTTGGGGGGTGGTCCATCCACCCCATATTAAGAACCAGCACCTCAGAGAGAGCCTGTTCTTTCTGTCTGAGTTAGTCTTGTGCTTCCAGACCTGAACCCCTTTGGGCTGGCCGGGAGGATCTCGAAGGCTGTTGGGAATAGGGGTGGGGGGGACGCGGTGATTCTGGACATGACTTTGCTAAACACCTCCCCACCCCCATGCCATCGGCACTCCCAGCGGACAGAGAAACTGCTGGAGACCATTGACCAGCTGTACTTGGAATATGCCAAGCGGGCCGCACCCTTCAACAACTGGATGGAGGGGGCCATGGAGGACCTGCAGGACACCTTCATCGTGCACACTATCGAGGAGATCCAGGTGTGCTGCCGCCCCCCCCTTGCCCCCGGAGGCCGGCTCCCCAGCTGCCCACGGCTCACACTACTGCAGGACTGCCCCTGTAAGGAGAGGACTGAGGGTAGCATCCCCAGGATGTTATAGATTTGAAAGCTTTGCATTTTATTTACTTTGACTCAGTAATATATGCACATGGTATAAAATCTAAAAGCTAAAAAGGCGAAGCAATGAGTTCCCTTCCTTGTCCCCCAGCCCCGAGTGCCCCTCCCCAGAGGTGAGCAGTATGACCACATGGTCTCTGCGTAGGCAAGCACATTTATTTATTAACATGTTCTTCTCCACGCCCCTTTTTTAATGCAAAAATTCATTATAAACTGTATCCCGAGCCTTATATTTTTAACCTAACAATTATCTAGGAGCCCATTTCGTAGCAATAAGCTGTTCTTTTGTACAGCTGCAGAGTGTCAGATGAAAAAGGTTTTGCAAAGTGCTGAGGAACGTGTGTTGGGGGAGGTCACCTGAGGAGCAGACCTGGAGCACCCCTTGTCCCCGACCTGACTGTGGGGTGGTGAGCGCCCCCCGGGGGGTTGCTGCTGACTTCACCAGTCCTGAGCGTGAAGCTGTCGGCATCTTCCCGTGGGCAGCCCGGCCATCCTGGTTCTCAGCCATGAGAGCCCTGGGTTGATAACCTCTGGGCCTCCCAGCTCGTGTGGGGCCGGCCTCCGGTGGCCCCTCCACCCACCTCTACCCTGGGGCCTGCAGGTCTCTCTTGGCTCCTTGGGACTTGGGTCTCCCTTGGGACTTCCCTCCCAGTCACTGGGCTTCTCCTGCATGCCCGTCTATGTCCAGGGACTGACCACAGCCCATGAGCAGTTCAAGGCCACCCTCCCTGATGCGGACAAGGAGCGCCTGGCCATCCTAGGCATCCACAATGAGGTGTCCAAGATTGTCCAGACCTACCACGTCAACATGGCGGGCACCAACCCCTACACAACCATCACGCCTCAGGAGATCAACGGCAAATGGGACCATGTGAGTCCAAGGGCTGGGTGGGGCGTTGGCGGAGCCACTGTAAGTTTCAGAGGGGCGGGGATTTTTGTCTGTGTGTGTTGTTGATTTTCACTGATTTTTCATTGATTTCATTGTCACATAGTAAGTGCTCATTATCTGTCAAGTGAATGAATGGCTGAATTTCTAGAACAGGTCAATGTGTTCACTCTATTACTGACTGGCCCCTTCCCTTCACGGCTCTTCCATTTCCTCTGCCGAAATGGGGGCAGATGGCTGGCCCATCCCAATGTCCCATGATTGTTCCTGCCCCAGGTACGGCAGCTGGTGCCTCGGAGGGACCAGGCCCTGACGGAGGAGCACGCCCGCCAGCAGCACAACGAGAGGCTACGCAAGCAGTTTGCGGCCCAGGCCAACGTCATCGGGCCCTGGATCCAGACCAAGATGGAGGTGGGGCCCATCGTGGGAAGCAGGGAGAGGGTTTCCACCCTTCCCAGCACCATCCCAGCCCGTCAGGCTTGCCCTGTCTCCTCTGGGACGGGACCTGCGGGGACTGTGGCGTCTGGTCTGCTGCCCTGTGGGTGGGGGCGGAGTCTATGCGGGGAAGGCCTGTGGGGTGATTCCGGTGTCTGGTTTGAGAGCAAAGACCCACACAGGGACACCACTAAAGAGTCACATGAGAAGGTCCCCCAGAAGGAGCAGTACCTAGGTGACTGACTCGGCTTGCCCTTTGGCTTATGTGGCTGACCAGGTCTCCCTTCCTCCTGAGTTGTGAGCTTGGTCAGACAGGGTGATCTCCCCAGAGAGAGAACCGAGCTTTGGGCAAGCATGGAATTTTTTGCTGAATTGTTGGGACAGGTACGGGTGTGATGTAGGTAAGGAAGGGACACTGTGTGGGTTAGAGCATGGTGTCCCTCTGAGCTCCTTGAGGGCGGAGACCACATCGAGTTCATGTTTGTGTCTTCCCTGCATCCCACCCCCACCTGCTTAGCACATTGTGCATAGTAGGTGCTCGGGATATATTTGCTGAGTTGAACTGAGTGCACAGAAGGTGCTTTTACAAGCAAGGTGTGTCTACATGGATGAAAGACTGACAGAAACGGGGATCAGTCCTGGACCACAGAGACAGGTGGGATTGAGGTGGGCAAGGCAGGCATCCTAGGAACAGAACAGCAGGAGCATGGCCACTGAGAAGGTAGGTGAGGTGCGCTGAGCCTGTGAGGAACCCAGCTCAGTGGGAGAGTGCCTGAGATGGATGGTAGCCGGGAAGAGGCTTGGGAAGGGAGTTTAAGGAGCAGAGGAGTGAACATTTAGGTTAGCAACTGACCTTGCATCCCCTTCCTGAGGCTGAGAGGTGCCCGAGAGACAGGAGGTATTCAGCCGGTGATAACAATGCTGGTCATACTCCTTTATGATGCTGTTTCCATGCCAAGAATCATCTGAGGGGTTGGTCAATGACCTGGGGGCCCCAGTCTCCACCCCAGGGGCCCAGAGTGGGGTGGTCTGACAAGGGCCTCCTTCCCGGGTGAGCAGGAGATTGGGAGGATCTCCATTGAGATGCACGGGACCCTGGAGGACCAGCTCAGCCACCTGCGGCAATACGAGAAGAGCATTGTCAACTACAAGCCCAAGATCGACCAGCTGGAGGGCGACCACCAGCTCATCCAGGAGGCACTCATCTTCGACAACAAGCACACCAACTACACCATGGAGGTTGGTGGCAGAGCCCCAGATCCCCTTCTGCTTCACCATCCTGGGCTGGGGTAGTGGTGGGGGGTTACCCATCATCCAAGAAAACTGGTCATAGTAGGATAAACTCTGGCTTTTAAGTGAGGGGATACTCGCTTCTCCTCACTCCTGGAGCTCTGGGTCTTCAGTCCTCAGTGCCTTCTGAATTTCCCGAGGAGCCTGTTGAGAGTGCAGATTTCCAGGCCCCATCTCCAGAATTTGATTCACTAGGTCTGGGATGGGGCTCAGGAATCTAAATTTTTAACAAGCAGCCTGGTGATTCTGAGGCTGGCGGTCTCCAAACGCTGGCTTGGCATCTGCTTTCTAAATGACCTACTTGTTTTGACCGTGAAGGCGTGTGTGTGAGGTTATGGAGTTGGATATTCAGGGAATTACCCACTTTTTTGTCCTTTAGTTTTTCCTGCTGCCAACTTTGCCCTCCTTCCTGACCTGACCACACTGGTCATTCTGGTCTCTGCCATCCCGGGCAGAGGCCACCACCCTCCTGTGCTTCCCCCTTCATCATCAGGGTCCTCTGTCCTGGTGGGTTGTCCTTGTCCTGGTCCCCCTGCCTCTGGTGACACTGTAAATCTGGACAGAAGGCCTGGTTCGATTGCTTTGGCCATTTTGATGGTCAGGGGAAGGAGTAGCAGGGGTGGCCCAGGCCTGGGACCCCTTTGCTGACAGGCCCTGCCCACCCCCAGCACATCCGCGTGGGCTGGGAGCAACTCCTCACCACCATCGCCAGGACCATCAATGAGGTGGAGAACCAGATCCTGACCAGGGATGCCAAGGGCATCAGCCAGGAGCAGATGAACGAGTTCCGGGCTTCCTTCAACCACTTTGACCGGGTGAGCCCCGCCCCCTGCACTCGCTTAGGGCAGCCCCAGCCCCTGCCCCAGGGCCCTGGAGGGCACTGCCCAGCACGTGGGCCCGCTTCCTGGGCAAGTGAAGGGGGTGGTGGCCGGGAGGAACTGCTGTCAGCCTGCCCTGACTCTGCACCGCACCGAGCCAGCCTTAGAAGCTGTCCTGGTGTCCCATGAGCTTCCCCGCTTTCCTGGAGAGAGTGCTCGCATTGTGAGTTAAGGAGGGGGCCTTTGACCCCTGACCCTTGGTCTCCTGCGACCAGGAGTCAACCCCCGGGAGCCAGGCTGCCATAGCCTCAAGGGAAGGCCTGCTGTCCCCTGGCTGTGGGGACCATCCCTTGCTTCTGCCTCAGGACAGAGCAGGGGCTCCCTCCTTCCCTCCCCCCCGGTGTAGCCTTTGGGACACTCTGCGGGGGTGTCAGAGTTGTCAGTCCTGGGTTCTCCTCCTAGCTCTGGGACAGGACAGTTCTGCGTGAGCTGCCCCTCCCAGTGCCCTGGGGCTTTGCGGTGGCCACAGGGGGTGGGAGCATGGGCTTAGGTGCTGCCCACCCCCCCTGCCTGCTTCACTGCCCTCCAGGCACCTGGGTGGGTGGAACCCTCCTGGAAACCCCGGTCTGGGCAGTAGGGCCGGAGGTGGGCTGGGCACTTGTGAGGCAGCTGCTTACCCCTGTGGCTCACCGTGCTCCCCTGTGGCCTGCCTTCCGGAGCAGGGCTGAGTGTGCCAGGGAGAGGGCCCCTGGGCCTCGTCTGTGTGTCTAACCGTGTGCACTTTTATTTCCCCTCCTCCCCCGACCCTCCACCCTCCGCCCTCCCCATCCGCATGCCTTTGTCCCTGTGTCTCCCCACACTCGCTACCCTCCACCGGGGCATGGCCCACCCCTCCCCTCACGGCCTCCACCTCCCTGGCACCGCATGGCTCGCTGGCTGGCGCACGGCGGCCCCAGGATCACTCCGGCACGCTGGGTCCCGAGGAGTTCAAAGCCTGCCTCATCAGCTTGGGTTATGATATTGGCAACGACCCCCAGGTACTCGCCTCCTGCATGGAGCACGCTCAGGGGTGGCGTCCGGGGCGAGAAATAACGCGTTTCTCCTTTTTCTTTTCTCTCTCTGTCTGGATCTCCCTGTCTCCCCTTTCCTGTGGGCCGCGGGGCTCGTCTTCTCCTGCTGTTCCCCCCTGGCCCGTATCGGGCTCCTCCTCCCACTACTCCGACCTCTGCCCTCTGTTGTCTTTCGTGGGAACCTGCTCGGTGCCCACCTTCCTCTCTCCTCGCCGCTCTCCATCCTGTGGACGGATTTTTGCATCTCCCTGCTCTGTCTTCCTCCTTCCTGTGGACTTTTTTCCCGGATGTGTATTTGCATCTGCTCCTCCTACCTTCCTCTCCCCTTCCTGACCCCCAAACCATACACCTCGACCTCCCCTCTGGCCACCTGGGCCATGTCTTCCTGGCCCTCGGCCGGCCCTTCCTCCTTGTGTCTCGGTGCCACTGGCCCCACAGAAGAAGACAGGCATGATGGACACGGATGATTTCCGCGCCTGCCTTATCTCCATGGGTTACAACATGGTAATGTAAACCCCGCTCTCCGGCCAGGGGCAGCCAGCTGACTCGAGAGGCCGAGTCCTGGCCGTGGCGGGCTGGAGGCCCTCGGGCTCGGGGTGCCCTCCCCAGAGGGGCCTCAAGATTCTGGTCCATGGGGAAGATGGCGCCCTGAAGGCTGAGCCCAGCCGCAGGGCCTGTGTGTGTCCCAGAGACCTGGCCTTTTCGCCTCTCTCTGCTGGTTTATCTTTTGATATTTACAGTGGAGGTGGGCCTTTTCTCTCCCACTGTGGATGGTGGGGCTGACCCCAGGGCTGCCAGGAAGGACTGGCGGTGGGCACTCTGGGTGGGGCTTGGTCCTGCTTCGTCTTGCATGAGGCGTGGAGATTTCCACCTCTGCCCGTGTGATGGCTCCAGCCAGGCCTGCTGCCCCTTTGCCGTTTCCTCAAGCCCCTCCCCAACCTTCTCAGCTGCCAGCCCTCGTGCCAGCCTTCTGAGCAGGACAGGGGCCTCAGCCAGGCAGCCCGGCGATGCCTGGGCTGTGGTGCAGAGTGCAGAGCCCATGGGCTGCCCAGCAGAGGGGCAGGGGCACGGGCTTTAGAAACAGGGAACCCGGGAATAAATCCCAGCTCTGCCATCACCAGCTTGGGGGCCTGGATAAGGTGAGGGGAACCCTGCCCTACTGTTGTAATGGTTAAATGAAGGAACTCACGTGAGTGCTGTGCCCATGTCTGACACATAGAAAGTACAGTGCGGTGGAGGCAGACCACCCAAGTTCAAGTCTCAGCTCTTCTACCTACTGGCTGTGTGACCTTGGGCAAGTCACTAAGCCTGTCTGGGCCTTAGGTTTCTCATCTGAAACCTGATGGAAATAATAAAAAATACCTACCTCATATGGTTGTGAGGAGGGTTAAATGAATTATACACAGCACTTAGAATAGTGCCTGGTATATAGTATATGCTATGTGAGTGTTAGCCATTGCTGTCATTAATTATTATCAGCATTATCATTATTGCTCCAAGAGGAATCAAGGCATCCGTAGAGGGTGGGAAGCCTGAACTGGGTCTTCACTATTGGGTATTATGTTCCTATCATGCCCTCAAGACAACCCAGGTTAGGTCAGGGGTCTGCTTTGCCCTCTCTAATAGCCTCAGGCTACTCCGAGCCCGCAGGGGCTTCAGGTCCATAGAGAGAGGAGATCGTGGCTGAGAGGATGACAGGCCTGGGATTGGCTCTTCCCTCCAGGGAGAGGCAGAATTTGCCCGCATCATGAGCATTGTGGACCCCAACCGCCTAGGGGTAGTGACGTTCCAGGCCTTCATCGACTTTATGTCCCGTGAGACGGCTGACACAGATACAGCAGACCAAGTCATGGCTTCCTTCAAGATCCTGGCCGGGGATAAGGTGGGTCTGCTGTGGTGTGGGCACCATGCTGGGGCGGACTGATCTGGAGGGGTGGTCGTGAGCACCTCCACTGCTGCTCCCCCGCCCCCCCCCCCCCCCCCCCCCCCGCCGCCCCGGGCCTCCTTGCTGTCACCTCTACCCATTTCTGTAATGTCCTGGGATCAGCTAAGGCATTAGGACACAGCGTTAGCTTAAGGGGGTCCCCTGCCAGGGACACTGCATGTCATACTTGTGATGAGATACTGGTGATGGAATGATGGGTGGTGGAGGGCAGTCCAGTCAGGTGGAGTGTGTGAGTGGGTGATGGAAGGTCCATCTGAGAGCTTGGACTTCACCCCTATATCATTCTGGGCACAAGGTATGGCGTATAGGTGGGGAGCAGGAAGGAAGCGTGTGTCTCATTTTTCTACCCTGAGCAGCAGTCAGCTTCAATTTTCCAAATCTCCCAAGTTCCCTGCAGTGCCCTGCCTGACAGTGGAAACATGGGAGCATCCAGAGGAATTTGGGGGCAGAGGCATCTAGAGGCCAGATTCCCTTTCTGAAAAATTCACAGGATAATCCTTATGCCATCCTTCCTTAGCCAATAGGGAGTATAGTTTCTGCAATGTCTCAATCTATGTGGAAATAAAGACTCAACCCACAAAGTGGTTCCTAAACGTCTGATTTAAGTTCGAGGGCAGCATGTTAGAGTCATAGCACTTTGGAGCTGGAAGGACCCTGAGAAACCACCTCCTTGAAGTGACTCATTTTGTAGAGGAGGTCTCCGGGGCCCAGAAAGGGACCTGGTCTTCTGACTTTTGAAGTGACCTGAGGGCCAGCCCCTCCCTCCTTCAGACTGGCTCCTGGGGGACTCTGGCAGAAGTAGGGCATAGGACGGGGGCCCGCCTTGTGGGTCAGAGCCCCTGAGCTCCTGTGGAGCCTCAAGCTCCCAAAAGAAGTAGCTTCCAAGTAGACTTTCATGGGCAAGCCCAAGGCGGGGAGAAAGCAGAGGCCCAGACTGGGAATCAGGCCAGGTGGGGTCAGGCCCCAAGTTTGCAAACACGGTTCAGATAGCTGTCTGTGGCGATGATGCCCAAAACTTGATGCTCATGTAAGTTGCAGGAACTGGGTGATGTCCTCGGAGCCCAGCTGAGTGGGTGTGAGGGGCCCTACTCTGTCCCACCAGATATGGTGTTGCTGTTCCTGCTCCAGCCTGAGGTCGGGGCGGGCTAGAGCAATACGTGGAAAGATTACAGGTGCAGGTAGCACTTCCAGTTAGCTTGGAAACCGCCTCAAGTAGTTATAGAAGTGGAAAACTTGTAAGGGGATTTAAATATACACACACACACACACACACACACATATGTATATGGTTATATATGTATATATATCGTATATATTTATATACATACACATACATATATATGTACATATGTATGTGCAATATACATGTGCATGTGTATAGGTATATATATCATATATTTACACACATGTATATGGTTATATATGTGTATATGTATATATAGCATACGTATTTATATACACACATATGTATATGGTTATATATGTGTATATATATATCGTATATATTTATATACATACACATACATATATACGTATATATATATGTGTAATATACATGTGCATGTGTGTATGTACACAACACACACACACGTATTTCTATATCCAGAAGTATGAGGACAGGGCCAGAATGGGGACGGAACGGGGTACCTAATGTCACGAGTGAGGTTTACGGCCTCCGGCCTTTGCGGCCGCTTTGCTTTACGGCCGCCCTGACCCGTCGTCCTGACCGCGCTCTCTCCGCAGAACTACATCACTGTGGACGAGCTGCGCCGTGAGCTGCCACCTGACCAGGCCGAGTACTGCATCGCGCGAATGGCCCCCTACACCGGCCCTGACGCCGTGCCCGGTGCTCTGGACTACATGTCCTTCTCCACGGCGCTGTACGGCGAGAGTGACCTCTAGCCCGCTCCCCCCAGCCCACGCCTTCACCCCCGTCCGCCATGCGCGCCCAGCCCTGCGCCTCAGCTGTCCCCCCTCTCCCGCCCGGGTTTGGTTCACGCTCTGCCTCCAAAGGGGCGAGCTGGACCCAAGTGGCATCGAGCCTCCCAGCCCGCGAAGTGACAGTTTACAAAATTATTTTCTGCAAAAAAGAAAAAAAGTTACGTTAGAAAAAGTAAAAAACCAAAAAAACCACATATTTTATTATAGAAAAAGTATTTTTTTCTCCACCAGACTTAAATGGAAAAGAGGAAGAATTAACTATTTGCACCGAAATGTTTTGTTTTGTTGTGACATAGGAAAATAACCAAGCACAATGTTATATCCATCCTTTTTATCGATTTTTTTTTCTATCTGTACCATCTGCTGTATTCATTTCTCCAATCTCATGTCCACCTTGATGTGGAGTGGGGGGGTGAGGGTAGGGGATAATCTTGTCAAAGGCACATTGGTGCATGTGTGTTTGCTAGCTCACCTGTCCATGAAAATATTTTATGATATTAAAGAAAATCTTTTGAAATGGCTGTTTTTTTAAGGAAGAGGATTTATGTGGCTTGTCTTCTCATTTTTAAGTCCAGAGGTGTAATTAGCCTATTTATCAGCACACACTTTTTTAAAAACAATATTGCTCATTAAAAATGGTCAGGACAGGGGCTTCCCTGATGGGGCAGTGGTTAAGAATCCACCTGCCAATGCAGGGGACACGGTTCGATCCCTGGTCGGGCAAGATCCCACAGGCTGCGGAGCAACTAAGCCCGTGTGCCACAATTACTGAGCCTGCGCTCTAGAGCCCGTGAGCCACAACTACTGAGCCCACGTGCCACAACTACTGAAGCCCGCGCGCCTAGAGCCCGTGCTCTGCAACAAGAGAAGCCACTGCAATGAGAAGCCCGTGCACCGCAGCGAAGAGTAGCCCCCGCTCGCCGCAACTAGAGAAAGCCCACGCGCAGCAACGAAGACCCTAGACCCTCACGGCCAAAAATAAAATTAATTAATTAATTACTTTTTTACAAAAAGCAACACTTAAAAAAAAATGGTTAGGAGAAAATTGGCAAGTGTGGACCACTTTGATACAGCTTGGCACACACCATATTAAAGCAACAACACTCCATGTCAGCTCTTTGCTTGCTCCTTGCTTACTGTTTTCCAGAATTGTGTGTGGGGTCGATGGTGTGGGGGCACCTGGACCACCCCTAATATGCTCTTGACCTTGGCGCGTTCCATCTTCTTACACCAGTTTCGTTTTTAAAAGGAGAAGGTAGTTTCCTCACGAGGCTCCTATGTGTTGAAAGTAAACTCCACCTTCGTTTGTTTCCCACAGCATCAAACAGCTCTGTGACATCTACATGCCCCCATTCCTTTTATTTTTGCCACAGGGGACACATTCTCAGAGGCATCTCGTCCCTTGCTATTCAGACTGTCCCACAGATGGCCGCTGTCCAGCATCACCTGGAGCTTGTTGGAAACGCAGGCTCTCAGGCCCCACCCCAGACCTTCCTGAATCAGAATCTGCCTTATAACAAGGTCCCCGGGACATCTGTGTGCACTGCTCTAGCTTCTCCTGTTTTTTCCCCTTACGTGTGTTTCCTCCTCGAGGTTATCAGGCAATGAAGACTGACAATAATGATATCAGTAATAGTAACAGTGCAGTGATTTACAGAAATGTAACTTAGCAACGGAAGCTAAAGGTCTGTGTTCCAGTTCTGGCTGTGTCTAGGAGTAAAACAGTTTGGTGTAGTGGTTACAGGGAGTTGGGTCTGTGGAGTCTGACTGCCAGTGTGCAAATTCATGACTGCCATTTACAAAATGGGTAACTGCGCACTACAGTTCCCTTATCTGTTAACAGGGAATAATAGTGCTGTTGGAAAGTTGATGCTATAATACACAGCTTCTAAAATATTAGTGCATATAAATGTTAGCTGTGGTCAATCTTATTTTAAGTTTCAAGGGATTCGCTTGAAGGATCTCTTAAAAAGAGAACCCTCAACATGATGCATCCCCTCATATAAGAGGACTAAGCCTAAATCAGAACTTATTGAACTGGGGCCAAAGATAACAAGTTCTTCAGTGTGAGTCCCTCTTGTTTAGGAATTAGTTCTATGAGTTTCTGGAACACCCCTGCCCTGGGAAAGAGGCAAGGCTGCTCAGGAGAAAAGACATGGGGAGAGAGGTTGGCTTTTGCTTTGGGAAACATTCCTATAGGTTTTACCACTGGCTGGTAAAAAGCCAGTAAATGCTCAAGGTGGGTCTGCTCTGACTGCAGCTCTGTGGGGAAAACTGTGGAAAAAGGCCAGAGCCTGCCCTCAAAGTCTTTTGAGAGAGGCAGATAAGCAAGATACATTGTTTTAGCTATTTACATGCAAGTCTACCCAAGGGTGTGGTGGTATAGGAGTTGAGGAGAGGGAAACTGTTCCAACCAGAAAGTTTCCTAAACTCAGGGTATAAGTGCTTTAATAAGCTTCAATTTCCAGGGACTTCCTGGTGGTCCAGTGGTTAAGACTCCATGCTCCCACTGCAGGGGATGTGGGTTCAAATCCCACATGCCATGTGGCGTGGCCAAAAAAAAAAAAAAAAAAAAAAAGCCTCAATTTCCAGAGATACGAGCAATTTTTAAAAGAATGTGTGAGTCATTTGAACAAAGTGTGTTTACAGAGTTATTCCACAGCCTTCAAGAGTTTGCATTTCTCAGTGTTCAGGGGTGCTTGTATGTGTGCAAATGACTATAATTAAATTAATTTTCAATCTGTTAAAGAGGTAAAATCTTAAAAATTGATTTCTTAAGCTTTTAAGGTCATCATGGACATCTTGTTTTATTGATAATGTAATTTTTCTGTAAAATTAAAACACTCTTCCTTGTCCTAATCATTCATACATTTAACAGATTTAATACCCCAAAACAACCCCACTTGCAAATTTTATTAAATTCCTTTAAATATTTTAAATGTATTTATAAGTTTTAATAATTCTTTCCGGGACATCAGACTCCCAACCCAGGAAGATTCAAATCCAAGTGGCAAAGTTTCACTCAGCACAAAGCAACTGAAATATTATAAATGTAGTAAATCACGTTCTCTGGAGCAGTTCAAAGCTGTTTACTAACAATTCTCTTACACGTCCAGAATTAAAATCACATATCTCATTTCAGTTATACATTTCAGATGAAAAACCACAAAGCTAATATATGCCAGGTTCTCTGATGTGTTCAGTCACCTTAAATTAACCCACTGGTTGTCATGATGCTTACAAAACTGCTGAACACCACCAAAGTATTAGTACTAAGAGTTTGATTTAATTCATCTGTTTACTTATTTCTAAATAGGCGATTTCAAGTCCCTTTCCTACTCATTGCTGGCTTTTGGGGTCAAAGGTTCAGGTGATAACATATAATGTACATCTAGGAAAATACCATTAAGAGGAGTCCTCTTCTAGTCTTTGAACTCTGTGGTGGGCTGAATAACGGTCCCCACAAGATGTCCATGTCCTAATCCCTGGAACCTGTGACCGTGTTACTTTACATGGCAAATGGGACTTCGCAGAGGGTAATTGAGTTAAGGTACTTAATGGGGAGGTTATTCTGGATTATCTGGGTGGGCTTTTACTAAGAGGGAGCCGGGCAGCAGTGTCAGAAGATGTGATGATGGAGGTGGAGGTTGGAATGACATGAGGCCACAAGCCAAGGAATGCGCTGTCCTCTAGAAGCTGGTAGGAGTCAAGGAGATGGACTCTCCCCTAGAGCCTCCAGAGGGAAGGAGATGGACTCTCCCCTAGAGTCTCCAGGGGTCAGCCTCCTGCTGACCCATTTTGGGTTTCTGAACTGTAAAATAATAAATTCATATTTTAAGTCACTACATTTGTGGTAATTTGTTACAGCAACAAAAGGACACTAATACTTGCTCCATTATCCAGGCCTCTGGGAAGCCTGGCTGTCTCCCTGACGCCAGTGACCCATGTTACAGGCTTCAGGCTTTGGAGAAACCACCCCCGCTTCAAAGGCCTGAACTTGCAACGTCAGCCCTGGGAGGCTGTCACAGCTACTGGACCAGAACTCCTAACCCTAAAATCGCCAGTCTGCAGAGGAGGGAGATGGAAGCTTCAAAGCTCTGAAACCCCAAAAGGGCCAGAATGACTAGGCCCAGCAGGAGGTGGGTAGGCTGATTAGCTCACCTGGTTAGTGGCACTGGCTGAGGGGCTGAAGGCTGTGGGCTTAACCCCTGATGGGGTAAATGACCTCACACGGACAAGTCTGCCCCGAGCTCATAGGCTGCTCCTTCACCCCCAGACCAGGCCAGACCTAGGGGGACAGAAGAGAGGTAACTAAACAGCAGCACTGCCACTGAAACCATTGAAGAACCTTGTCTACATGCAGTGCCCTGGAGGATGGCACTGGACAGACACCCCTCTCACACCCAGCACCGGGCAAACCTGGACATCAGAGCTGGAAGCCTACGTCGAGGCAGGGAGGGCCCAGAGATAACAGGACACTCAGACATGGTGGGATAGGGTCCTTCAGCTAAACTACAGCTCTAGAAGCCACTCTGTGACCGTGGAGGCTTTCAGAGCCCCAAGAGTGGTGGGGGAGCCCCTGTCTGAGCAAGCACAGCTAAGGTGCTGCAGTGGGACCCTTTGCTAGTGATTGGACCACCTCGCCGGCTTAGAGACAAAGGGGAAATAGGCTTCAGGGTGTGTCTAGAACCCAGGGCCTAGGCGGCAGCCCAGCTTCAGGTAGGAACTGGCCACAGCCCCCAGAAAGCCCTTGGGAAGCCAGGAGCCTGCCATCTCTCCATCTCATCTCGGCCCCTCTCTGTGTGGGAGCTTCGCTCCTCTCTCAGGCCCAGCTCTCTCTGGTCATGACCCCTGTGGTGGGAGAGGCTGACCCCACGTACCCCAGTGTTTTCCTCTACACAAGAAGCTAGTCTCAATTCCAAGATGGCAGGACCCACTTGGCCCAGCCTGGCCTGGTCTGACTCGGTGATTCCTACCAGTGGATGAGGCTGGGGCCATCAGTCAGGAGCTGGGTGGGACAGATAACTCAAAAGGCGGCCTTATAAGAGCTACCTCAGTTCATTATCAATTTTCACATCTCTGAGATTGGGATGTAGCTTATGACCAATCTCACGTTAGAATGAATGGTATCCTACCATTGCTGTCGGCAAGGTGGCAGTCATGACCTAGAGTCATTGCCTGCCCTTTTGAAGTAGGAAAGTGAGTCCTGGTTTTGTCTCAAACTTCCATTAACACCTTCTAGTAAGATCAGGCACCAGGATCAAAGCCTGCAGAAGGGGTATACAGAAAGACAATCTGGAGGTCATAGTGGCGCTCTCTCTTATGAAAAGCTGCTTTATTAATGCTATGGATTGAAATGGCGTGTGGAAAATGCACTTAAAGACTCTGACAAGGAATTCAGAAGAGTTGGACTCTGCGTTTGAGGAAGTTTTAGCAAATTTGTTTTGCTCATACTTTCTTTTTTATCTCTGCACAGGAGTGACAGATGATAAAAACGTTTAAAGTCTAAAAGAGCTCTTTCAATAAGTACATAATGCACATAAGTACAAAATAAAAGAATGATAAGAAAGCATTGTATTACAGTTTAGTTGGTTACACATTTTCTTTCTTGATGGTTTATAAAATAATGGAACATCTTCTAAACCTGACCGTATTTTAGATTCAATGAAATATGGTCCACGGAACAGATTCCCTGTCAACTCCCCAACCTTCTGGATTCTACTTTTGATGAGAGAACAAAAGAAAGATTCATCCTAAACCTACTCTATGTAATTCGGCAAGCTAAGAGATCCTCAGGCAATGTAAAACATCCATTCTTATCACAGATTACTTTAACATATGGTCTCTAATCGCCCCTCTCTAGCATCTTCCATTTCTAATTATCCTTTTTTTTCTTAGACATCTCCTTGAATCCTACTTTTCCAACAGAAAGTGCAAGAGAGATTTTGCAAACTCTTAATACCTGGGAAGATGGCTTCTGAAAGCAAGCTATTTGAAAGAGGTTTGTGAACACTTGTAAAAGGATGCAGTGATCCCTGGGGGCAGCCCGGTTCCATGAAGAGCAGGCACTGCTTGACTAACATTGTCTTCTTTTGGGGTTGGTACTGGGCTCTTCAGAAAGAGCAATATAAAGATGTCTCAGTCCTTGCTGAAATTCAGACAAGCAGCGTCTTCTCTATTCCTGGTGGGGACGATAGAGAGACCCACTGCAGTGCTAAGTGGCTGTGTAAACAAAAAGCGTGCCCAGAGTGTGCTGCCTTATGAATCTGATGACTTCTGAGAGGTTGCTATAGGCTGTAAGGACCGATTGTTGGTTCTGTTTTGTTTAAGTCCTACTGACTTGGACTCATCAAACCCACAGGTGCTATGAAGCCTATAAGGTAAATGAGAGAATTAGGATCTCAAAAGATCTCAACAGGCAATAATGATGGGAGTAATCTTATAAGGTTACATTTCATGGGAGTGCATGTAAAACCCTGAAAGTGGGTCTAAAAAAAGAAACAGGATGTGGGAGATACCCTGGAAAGGAGACCAAGAAGATCCTCAACTTAATATGAGTGAACAGTGTGGAGAAGCAGCTTCAAAGAGCTAATTTGATCTTGCGCTGGACCAATAGCTTGGAAGCTCAGAAGACGCTTGTGCTCACATTATCTGCCAATTGCAGGAGAAGCATGGAAAGCTGGTCTTTAACAGACAAAATGAAGCAATGCTGCAGTCGGGGAGAGACCTAGCCCCATGTCAGCTCAAGCCTGTGAGTGAGATGAACTGGATCCTGGTACCTCGTGACACGTTTTCCTTTTCCTGCTCTGTCCAGAACAGCCAAGCTTGGAGCCAAGGTGGGTGGGAGGAGAAAGGGGAGATGGAGAGAGAGAAAAGGATATTTTGGTTTCATACATAATCAGCCTGAGATGATTAGATGTAATACCTCATGCATGTACTCAACCCAGCGTCATTTGAGCATGATGCTCAGTAACTATTAGCTTGTGTATTTGGTTAGGACCCTTCTAGACCAAGAGCCACAAAACCCAACCCAAGCTGGTAAGGCCAGAGGGTGATTTACTGGCCTGGATAACTGAAGTGTCCAGAGGTAATGCCTGAGGCAGGGGCTTACATGCTGCCAGCAGGACCTGGTCTCTCTGGATGGACTTCATTCTCAAACATGCTGTCCTGCTTCAGTCCAGTGAGTTCACAGCACACCATCGTCTAGAGCTTTCCTTGGGGGTAAGTAACCCAAACTAAGACACAGACCATTCTTGGGGACATGCTTGGGAGAGTGACTTCACCTGAGACTCTTGAGATGGGCGCCCAGGGGCCCCATGCCTTGTCCTCATGCAGTACTAGAACACTTGGACCCGCTGGCTGCAGAAACTGTCCTTGCTGCCGCGTTGAGAAGGGAACACCAAGGGTGTGGGAAGGGGGCTGCCACCTCTCTCTGGGCTGCCTACATGTTTCTTCATGTGCAGCCAGCAGCTGGCAGGATTGGAAAATAGGGAGATTCCTGCATGCCTTGGGGAGGTGTGGGGAGTCCTGGTGGTCAGGCATGTGGGCACTCAGAAAACTGTCACTGGACGCCTGTGGGAGAGCCCAGAGTTAGGATCAAAATTCTCATTTTATAGTTCAAGGCAATGGGAAAATAGGGTTCTTTACGTAAAACTTCTCTTTATAGGTTATATTTTAGAACACATCTATTCACTAAGGGTTGCCTAGAGTAGGGTGGATGTAAATGAAATCCTAGAATGAAGCAACTAATCCAGTGTCCAGTAAGCCCCCGTTAAGGCTTCCACCTTCCCCACACTGCTACCAGAAGGCTCGTTTTTTGAAAAAGCTGTTCTTAAAATTAGCTAGGTGGATGCTGCCCTCCAGTGGCCAGATGTGTCCTTACAGCGTTACCCAGTTTGAGAGGAGCAGGGGGCAAGACCCGAGCCTGAGCCCTCACATCCTCCTTGCTTGCTTTTGCACTGCTCCCAACGGGTCCCAGCTGGGCTGTTCCTGGGATGTTGGGGGCCATGGTCTGTGCCACAGAGGGACAGCAGAAGCAACATTTAGCAGGAGAAAAACAATGACTAACACTTGTTGACACTTACTTTGTGCTGGCCCAAGTCTTAAGCAATTTCTCTGCATTTAATCGTCACACATACTATTATTATCCCCATTTTAAAAACCAGGAAACCAAGGCATAGAAACCTTAAGTTAGTGGCCAGGCTGAGATTTGAACCCAGGTCTGTCTAATCTCCAGAAACGATGTTTCATTCACTTTACTAGTGGTACTCAAACTTTGCTATGCCCAAGAATTGTTTAGGGAGTTTGTCAAAGATGCAGAATCCAGGGCTCTGTCCCCTAAGATTGTGATTGAGTGGGTCTAAGAGGAGCAAAGACAACTGGAAATCTGTCCCCGGGACATTATGGGTAGAATCTAGTAAGTAGTCCAAGCAGGGTCATGGACCACACTTTGGGAAGCATTAGATTAAGATCTCATCATTAATAGGAGGGATAATTTGTCAGGACGTAAGAAAGAACTTTATAATAGTCATATATTCTGATTCAAACTAGTGTCTACATGCCAAGCATTTTGGTAGGTGCTCACAGATGCAATCTCACTTCCTGTCCTTGGTGACTCTTGGAGGTTGATGGCCCCAATTTGCAGATGAGGATGCCAGGGTGTGAACCTCCAAGAGAGAAGAAATCCCTCCTCTCCTTTCTTCTATTTTGAGGTTCCTTTCATTGGCACTCCATCATGGTGGGTAGCCCCTGATGCCACTCCAAAATATGCCACTTCAACATAAGGATTATTTTGAACTGAAGGCAATTGAGAAGAAGAAGATACAAGAAAAGCTCTCTTCCCTTCTCCTATTTGCCTAAAAGCAGGACATAAATTTGTAAATGTATGTATCATTTGTAAATTTTGCTCTCTACCAGGAAGTCCAGAAGTTAATCATTGGCTGCAACTCTAGATCCTCAGCAACCCAGAGACAGCATCAGAGGAATCTACACACAAACCTTGCTAAAACTAGCTCTTAGCTACCATTGGCTTCCCCATATATTTGCCTTCCCACAATTTTCCACCCTAGAAACTCAGTCCTTTTCCTGTGTCTTATCACTTTTCTAAAAAAAAGTTTTTTTAACATCTTTATTGGAGTATAATTGCTTTAAAATGTTGTGTAGTTTCTGCTGTATAATAAAGTGAATTAGCTATACGTATACATATATCCCCATATCCCCTCCCTCTTACGTCTCCCTCCCACCCTCCCTATCCCACCCCTCTAGGTGGTCACAAAGCACGGAGCTGATCTCACTGTGCTATGTGGCTGCTTCCCACTAGCTATCTATTTTACATTTGGTAGTGTATATATGTCCATGCCACTCTCTCACTTTGTCCCAGCTTACCCTTACCCCTCCCCGTGTCCTCAAGTCCATTCTCTATGTCTGCATCTTTATTCCTGTCCTGTCCCTAGGTTCATCAGAAACATTTTTTGTTTTTAGATTCCATATATATGTGTTAGCATGTGATATTTGTTTTTCTCTTTCTGACTTACTTCACTCTGTATGACAGACTCTAGGTCCATCCACCTCACTACAAATAACTCAGTTTCGTTTCTTTTTATGGCTGAGTAATATTCCATTGTATATATGTGCCACATCTTCTTTATCCATTCATCTGTTGATGTACACTTAGGTTGCTTCCATGTCCTGGCTATTGTAAATAGTGCTGCAATGAACATTGTGGTACATGACTTTTTTTGAATTATGGTTTTCTCAGGGTATATGTCCAGTAGTGGGATTGCTGGGTCATATGGTAGGTAGGCCTATTTTTAATTTTTTAAGGAACCTCCATACTGTTCTCCATAGTGGCTGTATCAATTTACATTCCCACCAACAGTGCAAGAGGGTTCCCTTTTCTCCACACCCTCTCCAGCATTTATCGTTTGTAGATTTTTTGACGATGGCTATTCTGACTGGTGTGAGGTGATATCTCATTGTAATTTTGATTTGCATTTCTCTAATGATTAGTGATGTTGAGCATCCTTTCATGTGTTTCTTGGCAATCTGTATATCTTCTTTGGAGAAATGTCTGTGTAGGTCTTCTGTCCATTTTGGATTGCGTTGTTTGTTTTTTTGATATCGAGCTGCATGTCACTTCTCTAAAAATGTATTGTTCTTTTGTTAAGATGCTACACACGCCCAAGTTCTAACCACTCTTTCGAGTTACTCAACTCTGAGAGCTTCCATGTGCAAGTGGGGTGCACATGTTAAACTTCTGTTTATTTTTCTCTTGTTAATCTGTGCTTTGTTAGTATAATATACAGGGCCCCTGTACAGTGAACCTAAGAAGGGTAGAGGAAAAAAAGACTTTTTCCCCTCCCCTGCACCCCCATGGAAATCAAGCACCTTGGCATTGCTGGGGACCTTTGTGTTGCCTAGCAGGAGGCACGGAGAAAGCACAGGATGGCATCCTTGTTGAACCCAAGTTTGTGTGCCCGATACACAATGAGGCCAAACAAACCGAAATGTCGGAGTTTGGAGCAGAAAAAGGTCTATTGCAAGGACCAAGCAAGGTGAATGGGCAGCTTATGCTCAAAAGACCCAAACTCTCTGAGGGTTTTCAGGGAAGCATTTTTAAAGGTGACATTTGGGGCGAGGGCTGCAGGTGTGTGACTTTCCTCTGATTGGCTGGTGGTGAGGTGACAGGGCGGTGTTCCAGGAATCTTAATCATCAGCCTTCTGGTTCCAGCCAGTCGAGGTCTCAGCATGTAGGTACCATCCTCCACATGGGTAGGGGCCTTAGTTCCCACAGAACAACTCATAGATATATATCAGATTGTTATGTACATCCCTTGAGGAGGAACTAGGACTCTTTTATCTCCGTACTGTTGGTTCTTGCCTGCTTTTCCTTGGTTTCTGCATCCCCTCACTTCCCTAATTAGTAAGTGGCTGAATCTGCTCTTTGGAACTCAGGGAAGGTCTAGGAGACTAAAGCCTTTTTCTGCAAATGAGAAATGGAGGTTTTTGTACCTGGGAGGGCCTCACAGGATCCTGCTCAGTTTCAATCCCCCTTTTCTTTGATACTCCTCAATCCTGAGGGTACAGGGTTGGGACAAGAAAGGAAATAAAGTTTTGCATAGAGAGGGTAATCATAAACTCAGCAGAGGAACTCGGGTTTGGGAGACTGGGTTTCAATATTGTTGAGCTGACTCGCCCCACCTGCTGCCAGCAGGCTTGAGTGAGGGTTTGGTGGGCCTGCCGAGCAGCCGCCCCGGGTGTCACTAGGGTGGCATCAGTCCTGGGATCTGAAGCGGCTAGTTCCTGGGAAGGGCCTCACAGGGGAAGACGAGGTGCTGTAACAAGCGTTTTGGGAGCCAAGTCCCAGTCGCTGTGGGGCTGCTTTTCAAGGGAGCCCACAAGTGCCATCCAATCGGGACACACCCTCTGCAGTGAAGAGCTCCCACAAGGTAAACCCAGGGCTTGCACAGGAGCGGCAGGAAAACTCTGAGGCAGGCTGGGAGGAGGGAGTCCAGCTTTTCAATCTGGGCCCCGCTGCCACTGCTGTTGCTGTGCTTCCCCCAGTTGAGGCCCCTGGCCAGCCTAACAGCCGGGGAAGGGCACCCGAGGGAGTTGGGAAAGCCTGCTGGGGATGTGGCCACAGGCCTGATGTTCACGCAGGCTCAGGGCCTCAAGGGTCTTGCGGTCCCTGCCTAGACCTTCAGTTCTTTGGGCAGAAGACAGAGCCTGTGAGTCCTCTGACCCGGCTCTGTGGAGAAGGGCTGCGTGGGGAAGGGGGCTGCCTCCGTGGCTGGGCCCCGAGGGGCCGAGGGGGCAATGTGCGCCCACCCCTCCTCTGTGCCCCGGGGGTCCAGGCCCTCCAGCCAGAGAGGGCCTGGGAGTTTCTGTGAGCTGTGCGAGCCGGGAGGGGAGGCCTGCGGAAGGAGAGAGCTGGGGGCAGGGGCACTAGGTTCTCGGCTTCTGCTTCACCTGATGCACGGCCTCTGGCAGTTGCCAGAATGTGTATGTGATTTACGTGGGACCCGATTTTGGTTCGGTAACACTGGCAGCCGAGGGAGAATTCTGGGGCCACCTGGCCCTGGTGTACCAGAGGCTGGGGGTGGTGGCCACACCGGCTCTTCCTGCCCAGGCACTGGGTCCCTAAGTAGGAGCCTTGCCTGCAAGAGGATCCCCACCCCCGCCTTCGCTTTCCTACCCAGGAGGACTTCCTCCCCACCCCCAGGACCCCTCGGGCTCCCCCTCACTCCCCCTCGCCCGCCATAGCTCTCCTTTCTTTAGGGTGTGCCCTCCTCACGACCTCCTCTTTGTACCATTTGTATTACCTGATTTTTTTTTTTTTTTTACATGAAACGAGTGTTATTTTTACAATTACATATATTAAAATACTTTTCATTTGGGGAAAAGCACATATTGGGCAATCCTCAGGAAAACAGGCTAGTTCACCGGGAGCAATAATTTCATTTAAAAGGAACATGTCCTCACAGATTTTTAAGAAAATCTCCCAGAACCCAGTTTGAGAAATTCTGACTTGAAAATTTATTTTTTTTTCGACAAAGTGTTGTTTTTTTGTTTTTGTTTTTTTTAAATTAATTAATTAATTTATTTTTGGCTGTGTTGGGTCTTCGTTTCTGTGAGGGCTTTCTCTAGTTGCGGCAAGCGGGGGGCCACTCTTCATCACGTTGCACGGGCCTCTCACTATAGTGGCCTCTCTTGTTGCGGAGCACAGGCTCCAGACGCGCAGGCTCAGTAGTTGTGGCTCATGGGCCTAGTTGCTCCGCGGCATGTGGGATCTTCCCAGACCAGGGCTTGAACCCGTGTCCCCTGCATTAACAGGCAGATTCTCAACCACTGTGCCACCAGGGAAGGCCCCTGACTTGAAAATTTAAGGGCTAATTCAACTTTAAGTGTCTTTCAGTTTTGAAATATCGATATAAAAACCTCACCTTTAAAACTTGTAAAAAAATCTTAGGATTGTTTTTTACAATGAACACAAAACTTAAAAATACGCATAGGATTTTCGATTCCTGAACTTGGGAAGGTCTAAGGACCCTGATTTGAGAAAGGCTAAAGTCAGGTGTCAGGCTGATGCTGAGAGGTTTTTTTTGTTTTTTCATTTGTTTTTGGTTTTTTGGTGGTGTGGTTAAACCTTGCTCACTAAGAAATACAAAGTATTACACAAATGTAGGAGAAGAATGCATGATGGCATGGAGGAATGCCCAAAATTTAAGCCCAAAGTAGGATATAGAGGAAATTGTAGAGTCATGTAGGGGAGGAAAGATATCTTTCCTTCTACCTGTCTAAATTCTGGACTCTGAGCTGGGGGCCATGTAAAAAAAGACAGATTAACCAGAGAAAAGTGTATGCATTTATTTAATATACATTTTATGTGACCTGAGAGCCTTCGTAAGGAAAATGAAGACCTAAAGAAATGGTTAAACCTGAGCACTTTTATATTAGGTTGGATGAAGAATGGAAAGTTGTGGAGAAATATGAAAGGACAGAAGTCATGAGGGAAGTGTAGTAAACTGGGGGAAACTTAGCCAGGCCTGTTCCTTCAGATTCCTCTCTCTGTCCCTTCGTCTTCAAAGATAAGGATGCTCTTTTCCTCTGGGCATAGGGAGGGCACCTCTCACACGGGGTTCTTTTTTAACGTGCTTCAGGGGAAGGTCAGAAAGTCCTTCCTGCAGGTACAATTTCTCAAATCCTTCAGTTTGGCATGTTCAATATGCCAGGTGCCGTATTTAAGGGTAGCGTGTCCTGAACCCTGTCACTTGAAAGCACAGGCTCCAGAGCCTAGCTGCTTATGTTCAACTCCCAGGCTCTGTCCCTTCCTGTCTGTGTGACTTTGGGCAACTTAATTAATTCTCTTAACCTCCGTTTCCTCATGGGGTTTGTTAAAAGCAAGACAACAGGCCCAAAGTGGAGTCACTGATGCAAAGCTGAAACAGTGCAACTCAGATTGGGACTTGAACTCAGAGTCTTTTAACTGAGATCACACACCTGGTCTCAGGACTTAATGAAGCTCAGGTTCTTGATGTCTCGTTGCAGAAAGAATTCAGTGAGAGACAAAGTGATAGGTAAGAAGTGCATTTATTTAGAGGGAAACACTCTCCACAGACAGAGTGTGGGCCATCTCAGAAGGTGAGAGGCCCTGAAATATGGCGTGGTTAGGTTTTATGGGCTGGGTAATTTCGTAGGCTAATGAGGGGCAGGATTATTCCAAGTATTTTGGGGAAGGGGCAGAGATATCCAGGAATTGGGCCACTGCCCACTTTTTTTTTTTTTTTTTATAAACCTATGTAGGTTTTTATTTATTTATTTATTTTTGGCTGTGTTGGGTCTTCGTTTCTGTGCGAGGGCTTTCTCTAGTTGCGGCGAGTGGGGGCCACTCTTCATTGCGGTGCGCGGGCCTCCCACCATCGCGGCCTCTCTTGTTCCGGAGCACAGGCTCCAGACGCGCAGGCTCAGTAATTGTGGCTCACGGGCCCAGCCGCTCCGCGGCATTTGGGATCTTCCCAGACCAGGACTCGAACCCGTGTCCCCTGCATTAGCAGGCAGATTCTCAACCACTGCGCCCCCAGGGAAGCCCACTGCCCACTTTTTGATCTTTGATGGTTGGCCTCAGAACTGTCATGGCACTGGCAGGTGTGTCATTTAGCTAATGTATTACAATGAGTGTATAATGAGGTTCAAGGTTCACTGGAAGTCAAATCTTCCACCATCTTGGATCTAGTTAGTTCTAACCAGTTTTTGTCATGTCCTATGGCTATGTCATTCTTTTAAATGTTGTGCCCTGCCCCCTTCTCTCCTGTTTCAAAGTCGCATGTTACCAAACTGAGACTTAATTATAGTTTTGGCCTCTCCCAGAGATGGAATTTTAAACCAGTCAATCAGGAATCACCTGACCAGCACTAGGGAGGTGATCTGCCTGGTAGACCCCTGCCACCCCCTAAAGGAAAGTGATCTTGCAATAGCCAATCTGCTTTTTTGTCTGGTTTAACTTCCTTGTCCCTGCTCCCTTCTGCCTATAGAAGTCTCACTTTGTACACCTCCGCGGAGCTCCTTTCTTTCTGCTAGATGAGATGCTGCCCAGTTTGAATCAATTTTTCCTCAAATAAACTCATAAAATTTGTAATAGCTTCAGTCTATTTTTTAACAAGAGCAAATACATTCTATCCCAATATTGAGCTTATACATCAGTGAATGACTGTATACAGGAAACATACCCCAAATGTTCAGTGCTTATTTCTGAGTGGTGGTATTGTTGTCGAACTCAAGTTTGTGTGCCCGACACACACACTGGGGCCAAACAAACCAAAACATCGGAGTTTGGAGCAGAGAAAGGTTTATTGCAAGGGCCAAGCAAGGAGAATGGGAGGCTTGTGCTCAAAAGACCTAAACTCCCTGAGGGTTTTCAGGGAAGAGTTTTTTGTTTTTTGTTTTTAAAAAAATTTTTTTTGGAGTATAGTTGCTTTATAATATTGTGTTAGTTTATACTGTACAGCAAAGTGAATCAGCTATACATATACATCCATCCCCTCTTTTTTTGGATTTCCTTCTCATTTAGGTCACCACAGAGCACTGAGTAGAGTTCCCTGTGCTACACAGTGGGTTCTCTTTAGTTATCTATTTTATGCATAGTATCAATAGTGTATGTATGTCAATCCCAATCTCCCAATTCATCCCCCCCTCCCCCAGGGAAGAGTTTTTAAAGGCAACATTTGGGGTGAGGGCTGCAGGGTGTGTGACTTTCTTCTGATTGGTTGGTGGTGAGGTAACAGGGCAGTGTTCCAGGAATCTCGATCATCAGCCTTCTGGTTCCAGCCAGTCTGGGGTCTCAGCATGTAGTTACCATCCTCCTCCTGGGTGGGGGCCTTAGTTCCTGCAGAACAACTCGAAGATATGTATCAGATTGTTATGTACATCCCTTGAGGAGGAACTAGGACTCTATTTTATCTCTGCACTATTGTTTCTTGCCTGCTTTTCCTTGGTTTCTCCGTGCCCTCACTTCCCTAATTAGTACTGGTTGATTCTGCTCTTTGGAACTCAGGGAAGGTCTAGGAAACCAAAGCCTTTTTCTGCAAATGAGAAAGGGGGGCCCAGAAAGGCTTTTGTATCTGGGAGGGGCCCCTAGGGTCCTGCTCGGTTTTGGTATCATGCTGACTGTAACTATTTATACTTTTCCAACTTCTCCATTAGAAAAGACTCCTTTTAAAATAATAACTGAGTGCATGCGCGGCGGCAGCAGGGTCGGCGGGCTGGCGACTGCGGCGGTACCCGTGCGCTTGGGGTCCCGGTCGCGAAGAGGAGGAGGATGTGGCGGGTGGAGGGGAAACGGCTGCTGAAAACAAGCCGGAAGAGCGTTTCCCAAAGTGTATTCTGCGGAACTAGCACCTACTGTGTCCTCAACACCGTGCCACCTATAGAAAATGACCATGGGAACAGCAATAGTAGTCATGTAAAAATCTTTTCACGGAAAAAGCTGCTTGAATGTCTGCCGAAATGTTCAAGTTTTCCCAAAGAGAGGCACCGCTGGAACACTAATGAGGGCTCATGATACAGCCGTCCTTTTGGATTTCTTTTTAATAATGTGTGACCCTTCACCTTTGATCCCCTGACCTGCATTACCTTGGTAACCATTTCATTTTTTAATTTAATTTAATTTTTTGATTTTGGTGTACAAGCTGTAACATTTCATCTCTCAAAGTGTAACACGCTGATTTCCTTAAATAGAAATACCCCTGTGAGTGATAAATTTACAAAATGCTGTCTTCATTTTCTGTATTAAAATTCATTTCAGTTTAAAAAAATAAAATAAAATAAAATAATAACTGAAAAATATCAATTGCCTTTTCTACAGAAAGAAATAGAAAATATTGCAGGCCACCTAAATAGGGGTCACTTGTACAGTTCTTCACCCAGCAGCTGGGTTCAGAGGTAAGTGTGAGGGTTTTAGAGTCCGGCCTGCACTCAAATCCCAGCTCTGACACTTTCTCTCAATTTCCCATTTCCTGATCTCTTCTCTAAAGTGGGTGTAACAGTGAAACAGGAGGGAAGGGGGCAGAGCACAACCTTGAAAAGAATGACATAAACCCATTAGAACCAAATAAGTCCAAGATGGAGGATGCGTCAACTATCACTAGACCTTGAGTCTCAGTATAGCTTCATTGTAACACATCAGCAAGCTAAATGACACACCCACAGGCGCCATGACAGTTCTAAGGCCAACTATATAAAGGTCAAAAAGTGGGCAGTGGCCCAATTTCTGGAAATCCCTGCCCCTTCCCCAAAATAGCTGGAATACTCCTCCCACTCATTAGCCTATGAAATTACCCACCCCTATAAAAACTGACAGCCCCATACCCTGATGCCACTCTGGCCTTCTGAGATGGTCTACACTCTGTCTGTGGGGTGTGTTTCCCTCTAAATAAATCCACGTCTTACCTATCACTTTTTCTCTCACTGAATTCTTTCTACGATGAGACATCTAGAACCTGAGCTTCATTAAGTCCTGAGACCTGGTGGATAATCTCAGTTAAAAGACCGTGAGTTCAAGTCCCAGTGTGGGTTGCACAGTTTCAACAATACCTCAGTGGGGTTCCTGGGGGGATGAAGTGAGATAACCTATGTGAAACAATGTTGTATGTGGCGCTGTTTTCACTATTTATTTGCAATTTTCTCCATTAGACCAGAGGCAGGGGCTCAGAGGCCCTGGCAGTTTCTGTATGCTGGGCTGGGAGGTGGTCCCATCTGCAGAGTGGGGGCTTACACCCCACCTTGCAGCCCCAGAGGACTAATCCTAGGTGGGGACCAGAAACACTGGCCTCCAGCAGGCTCTCGTAGATTGTGTGGCCTGCTGTCTGCGGGTTCCAGGCTGGCAAGCTGGGATTCCGCCTGGAGGAGGCGCTGGGGTGGTGGGTCACCTGGGACTGTCCCTTCCCCTGACCACCCCCTTGGGTCAGCTAGATTCTGAAGGCTATGTCGTATATATAAATGTGTAACATATATACATATATGTGTGTGTATACACATGTATACTTATGTGTGTATTTATAAACACATCCCCACACATATGTGGAGAGAGAGATGGAGAGAGGGAGACTGAAAGAAACTGGGGTTACAAAATTGCCCACATTTTAAGCGTTTACATTTAACAAATGAATGCATCACAAAATCACTGCAGGATTAATTAGCATTTTAATTCAATTACCATAGGTTCTATGGTCTCGTAACGGGCCTCAGATTTTAACTGTGTGATGAACTTTCCTTTCAAATTTCATCAAAGTATCTATAAGCACAGTGATGAGGACCAAGTCCAGCCTGGCCACATAGCCCTGTGGTCTCCCTGGGCCCGTGGCCCTGGTCACATTCCTCTAATGGAGATGGACCAGACACCAGGGCTGCAGTAGAGAGTGTACATTTCTCAGTTTTTGCTGCCTCTAAAGTAGACTCAACAGCTAACAGTCCCAGCAGCCTGGCTTGCTCCTCTGGGCTGACAGCTGCAGGTACACATGTAACAGGGAAGAGCAAATCTGACTCCATGTTGGATCTGTTTCTTTGACTTTAAACTTTGCTTTTTGTTGCTTATGTTATTATAATCATACATAATGGCCTGCCTCAGGGAACCCTGCCCCTGTGCCTGAATGTTAAACTAAACTGCTTTTGTTCAGCTCACAGGGAGACAATCTGACCCGGCCCGCCTGTGAATGGCTGCAGAAAAGAAGAAATTAACACATCCCCTCCCTATGCTGGCCAAGCCAGGCAAAACTAATGGCATTTTTACTTTACTTCCTCACCTCCTCCGCCTCTCTGTCTTATGACACTGGCATCCAGACCCCAAGAAGATGGTATTTTGGGGACACTAGTCCACCATCTTCTCGGTCTGCCGGCTTTCTGAATAAAGTCGCTATTCCTTGCCTCAACACCTCGTCTCCTGATTCACTGGTCTGTCGTGCGGCGAGCAGGGTGAGCTTGGACTCAATAACAGAAGCTGCCCCCATAGTGTCTCTGTTGACCTGTGTGCTTGGCTTCCGTCCCCAGTACTTGGTGATGGGGTTTTTGTATTGCAGCCAATCTGGTCCCCTGCTGAGACTTTGTTAAGCACTTACGATAAGGCTCAAAGATCTGGGAAAATGACAAAGCATCTTGCAAAACAGCTTTGCAGTGGGAACAGGGTATTTCCTTTTAGATAGGGACTGTTTGCCTTGAGTTAAGTTACATATTGTCATGACAAAGACTTGCTCAGTTGGAGCTGAGCTCCTGGTCTGGGTGGACTGTGGCCTGGGGGACTGAGGGTCCAGTAGGGTCAGACCATCCTGCCTGGGCCAAATCCTGAGGGTACTAACCTTGGGCAAATCTTTCCACCTCTCTGAGCCTCAGTTTCCTCATCTGTAAAATGGGGTTGATGAAAGAGGAGATAATGATACATGAAGCAATCATCTGGTATGTTCCTAGTTTTTAAAGTTTCAGGCCTAATTCTCCCCAAAGAACCTTCTCTGCATGGTCACCACAACACATCTGCAGTTTGTTCCTTGAGCTGAGCCCACAGTGATTCTCAGACTTTTTTCCCCCTTTTTTCTCTTAATTGTGGTTAAATACACATAACAAAATTTACCATTTAAATTATTTTAAAGTGTAAGTTTATAAATTATTTATTTTTATTTTTATTTATTTTTGGCTGTGTTGGATCTTTATTGGTGAGCGCGGGCTTTCTCTAGTTGTGGCGAGCGGGGGCTACTCTTCGTTGTGGTGTGCGGGCTTCTCATTGCGGTGGCTTCTCATGTTGCGGAGCACGGGCTCTAGGCGTGCAGCCTTCAGTAGTTGCAGCACGTGGGCTCAGTAGTTGTGGCTCGCAGGCTCTAGAGCACAGGCTCAGTAGTTGTGGCGCATGGGCTTAGTTGCTCCGCGGCATGTGGGATCTTCCTGGACCAGGGCTCGAACCCGTGTCCCCTGCGTTGGTAGGCAGATTCTTAACCACTGCGCCACCAGGGAAGCCCTAAAGTGTATTCGTAAAGTGCTGTAGCGTTAAGTACATTTGCATTATTGCACAACCATCACCATCATCCATCTCCAAGAACTTTTTCATCTTCCCCCAACTGGAACTTTATCCATTAGACAGTAACTCCTCAGTTCTCAAGCTTTTTGGTGTCAGGGCTCCTTTACACTCTTAAAGAATTGTGAACCCGCAAACGCATTTGTTTGTATGGGTTATAGCTATCAATGTTGTTTAAACAAAATTCAACTGAGTAAATTTTAAAGATCTTATTATTCATGAATTGGGCAACAGACCATGTAGCAGGAGCTGTACAAGACAAAACATTTTATAGGCAGAAGGGAGCAGGACAAAGAAGTTATACTAGCAAAAAGTGGATTGGTTGCAGCAAGGTTACTTTCCTCTAGGGGCTGGCAGGGGTGTACCAGGCAGATCACCTCCCTAGTGGTGAGGAGGTGATTCCTGATCGACTGGTTTAAGATTCCATCTCTGGGAGAGTAATTACGCATTTAAGTCTTTTTTTTTTTTTTTTTTAAATTTTTATTTATTCATTTATTTATTCATTCATTTATGGCTGTGTTGGGTCTTTGTTTCTGTGCCAGGGCTTTCTCTAGTTGTGGCAAGCGGGGGCCACTCTTCATCGCGGTGCGCGGGCCTCTCACTATCGCGGCCTCTCTTGTTGCGGAGCACAGGCTCCAGACGCGCAGGCTCAGTAATTGTGGCTCACGGGCGTAGTTGCTCCGCGGCATGTGGGATCTTCCCAGACCAGGGCTCGAACCCGTGTCCCCTGCACTGGCAGGCAGATTCTCAACCACTGCGCCACCAGGGAAGCCCAAGTATTTAAGTCTTAATTTGGTGACATGGGGCTTAGCATAAGTGACTCCATTTTGGACCTGTTCTGTTGTTTTTAACAGTGTTTGCCATATTATAACTGAAAACTAAGAAAAATTTAAAATAGAATTTATTGATTAAAAATAACAAAGAATGTAAATATTGTCATATTTATAATGAAATACTTTTTAAGAAAAATAATTTTACCTTCCAAAGCAAAAAAAGTTAGTAGTGAGAAGATCAGTATTTTTTCTACAATTTTACAAATCTCTTTAATGTCTGGCTTAAAAGAACAGCTGGACATTCACATTTGCTTCTGCTTGCAATCTACTGCAATATTACATGTCATGCAGCCTCTGGAAAATTCTACTGTAGACCCATGAGAGAACGAGAAGGCAAAACACTAACGTCTTAGTGTTGTTATAGAAATAGTTTTGATTTCATGGATTTCCCGAAAGAGTCTCAAGAACCTCAGTAGACAGAGTAGCAGAGTCTCTGCCCTGGGGGATTTATAGTCTCCGGAAGGCAGGAGTAGGTTGGGTCCAAGGAGCCAGGGAGTCAGTGCCGACCAAAGACTCACAGGGGTGAATAAACGCCCCAGCTTCGTCAGGGCTTGGTGGGTGACTGAGTTCTGCTCCTCGCTGTCTGTGGTCCCCAGGATTGAGCTCTGCTTGCCCATGTTGGCGAAATGCCTTGTAATACCCCCTTAAATAAGTTCCTTCCCTTCCCTGCCTCACTGCTGCTGTCCGCTGAGATCACTTTTGAAATAAACCACTTCTTCCTAGATCCTTGTCTCAGGGTGTGTTTTTAGGGGGAACCCAAACCAGTGGCTCTCCCTAGGCCCATGGCCCTCATCATTCTCCTCCCACAGTGGCCTGCTAATCCATCTTTAATAACTTGCTGTTTAGGGGGGAAAAAAGGTCCTGGTTTGCTGATTTCCATGGAGTAAATCCTCCCAGCAGGGCTGAGTTCCAATACCAAGCTGACGTCACTGAGACCGTAGGGTAGAGCGGAGGTGCCCACTGCTGCTCTCCGGGCGGTGTGAGCCCGCTCCCTGGCAGCGCTGCTGCCGCCTGCAGCCCTCCACCGTGTCTGCTTCTACGCTGCATCCCCTCTGTGGTGTCCTGTCCCTTCAGCACTTAGGAGAGTGTCCACCTATTGTAGGCACAAATATTTGTTGAGCCTGTTGACTAAAAAAAAAATGCACAAACTAAAAGTTGAGAGTTATGTTTTATTCAGGGACCCTACTGAGGACTATAGCCCGGGATACAGCCTCTCAGATAGCTCGCTCTGAGGAACTGTTCCAAACAGGTAAGGGAGGAGATAGGATACACAGTTCTTGCTGAAAAACAAACAAACAAACATGTAGTAAAGATTACTGCTAATCACAAAAGCAGACATCTCAAGTTAATGATTTTAGAGATTTTCTCTGTAGGGGAAGATGCAAGAGTCTGGGCTGATTGAAATCATTCCTTTGATATGCACCTCAGCTCTCTGGGGCCAGTATCCTGTTTCTCTCCATCCCGAATTCCCATCAGGGTGCAGCTGTTGGGGGCAGCTGCAGTGGCTGGTGGCCTGGGGGCGGGCAGCCTGTTTACTGAAATGGCAGGCAGCTTTTTTTGTCCACAAGCCAAGGAGAGTAACAAGGCCACATGGTGGTACAGGTGAGAACTACTCAGGGAGGCGTGTTCTGGCAGAGGGGAAGGGGACCGGTGGGCCTGGGAGGGCTGAAGGCTGCCTAGAGGCAGCAGTCTTCCAGCAAAGATTTGAGACCCAAAGCATCGACTTCGGGTCCACGTAAACTTCAGGGCCTGGCAGGGGGAAATTGAACACACAGGCAAAGCCGGAGCCCCGAGGTGTGGGGCGTGGGCCTGGGGGGTGCTGTCAGGTCCTTGGGCGGGGGGGTGGCTGCAGCATAGAGGAGGAGAAAGGAGAGGGGTCCCTCAGACTCTTTGGGACTTGTCCCCTCGCTTCACCCTGGTTTGACCTCCAATCCTACTGGCTCCCCCAGGGCTGGAACCCAGGCAGGCCTTCCCAGTGGCCTCTTCTGTCACGGGCTGTTTTGAAAGTGGGAGCCCTGGCCTGGTCATCCTGTCAGTTTCAGTCTGCTGAGACAACTAGCAATAGTGTCTTGCCCCAAACTGCCGCCTTGTGGAGCTCCTTTAGCCTCTTTCCCCAGAATCTGGGGTGGGCGGAGGAGCAGGAGGTAGGCTTGGCCAGGAAAGCACCCAGTGAGCCTGGGAAGGCAACAGGAAACCCAAAATTAGAGCTGGGGAGGACGGGAGGTGGAGACAGGCCAGGGATGTCTGTGCTGCTGCCCCAGAGCCAGGTGAGTTGCGAGCCATGAACTAGGGCTTCCTAAGCTTCTGAGCTTGGAGCTGAACAGTAAGGATCCAAGTAGAGCTGACGGAGTAACCTACCCAGGAGAATCATCCAGGACATACACATCCAAGACAAAAATAACAACCTGGATTTGACCTTGTCCCCCTCATTTCATCTAGAAGGAGGGAGGCTAGGACAATGTGGTGGGAAACACAGAGGCATTGGGGACCAGCAAACCTGAGTGTGAATCCTGCTTTGGCTGCTTACTAGCTGTGTGACCTTGGGAAATTTACTTAACTTCTCTGAATCGCTTTCCTCATCTGTAATAAGTTGTATGATAATGAATGCTAATTGACCAACATGGTGCCTGCAACATATTCAGGGCTCAATAAATAACGTATTTCATTGAGTCTAACATGCCATCAATTTTAAGAAGCATCTTTCGAGGGGAATCCTTTCATAATGTATGTGTGCATATTGTACACTTTAAATATCTTATAATTTTATTTGTCAATTATACCTCAATAAAAAATTTTAAAGAGACATCAAAGAAAGAAATAAAAGAAGGAAAGAAAGAAAAAAGAGAGAAAGAAAGAGAGAAAGAAAAAAACTGCCAGATAAATTGACCTGCCAGCAATTGTGAGATACACTCAGATTTCAGAGGTAATAAAATATGAAAAAAAATGTACATCTTAGCTTTGATGAAATGTAGTTGTTCTTTTTTGCTTCTCATCTAAGATTTTTCTGCCCCTGGAGTATTCGAAGGGTGCTATAGCCTCTCCCCGCCTGAGTACCCCCACTGGAGAGGTCATTTCTGACCCTCTACACTCTCCGTTCCAAACTGTGCACGTGTGCTGCCCTTCCAGGGCTTGTGCTTGGGGGTCTGGGGCATGCATGTGGTTGCTGGCTGCCTTGAATGTCCATCTTGACATCCAGGAGGCTGGGCAGCCCTGCTGAGGCCACGGAAGCTGTTTTCTATCTCTCGGGTCCACTCTGCAGTTCCTGGGGCAGAGCTGAGCACACAGGGTTCTCAGAAGATGGGAGGTAAAAGTGTAGTGAACTGTGGATGAGGACAAATGAGCCCATCCCTGGCCTTGCCATGAGGTTGGCAAGGGTTGGGACTGGATCCTCTCCACCCCAGGCCCATGAAGGAAACAGGGAAACCATTGGGCTCCCCATGTTCCCCATGAGGAACTAGAGTTAGGGAGTGATTTGATAGCATTACCTGTCTCATAAGTGCCCGATTAGATCCCAGGCCAATCCTAGTGGCTTTTTTTCCCCTGTTACAAACGCTCTGTAAGGGGCTCCCGGGTGCAAAGCACTGTGAGGAGAGCAGGGGTGGAGAGATGTCAGGCTGGGTGGGATGCTACTGTGGGCCTGTTCACATCAGGGGTGGTGACTACAGGGGACCAGGGGTGGGGCCTGAGCCGTCCGTCTTGCAGCCACCAGCCTGCGTGTCCAGTGAGTGCTTGAAATGATGTAACGAGTCCAGATTGAGTTGTGCTGTCCATGTAATATACATGCTGCATTTCAAAGACTTAATATGAAAAAAAAGAATGTAAAGTATATGAATAAAGTTATTAAAATATCTCAGTAATTTTTATATTGAATACATGCTGGAATGATACTATTTTCGATATACAGGGTTTGATAAAATATGTTAAAATTAGTTTCACCTGTTTCTTTTTACTTGTTTAATGCTATTACTGGAAAATTTTAAAGCCATGTAGGTGGCCCGTGTTATATTTTCACCGGACCGCGCTGGCCTGAGAGACAAAGATAACTGCCTTCTCCGCCATCCCCAGGCCTGTGGGGCTTCTCTAAACAAGGAAGCAATGGCCTGCTGACTGGGTTCTAATATCCCTTCGGGGTCAGGTGTCCAGCCCAGAGGCCCCTGTGCCAAGGGGCCCAGGAAATCAGGGTTTACAGTGGCTTATGTTGTGTCCAGGCTCTGCCACTGCCTCTGGGCCGTGGATGTTGGCCCACGTGGCTCTCCCATCTTTCGGAGGCTGACAGGCCTGTCTGATTTCTCCTGGCTACTTCATGCAGGGGTTTAGGACCCAGTGAAACAGGCCACAGGCTCGCTCAGCCCTGCTTGAGCTGCAGCCCTGACCACTTGCACCCCAGGGCCTGACTGAGGCACTTGGGAGGCTCTGTTGCTCACCCAGACACAGGCCATGATTTGGCTCTACCGTCATTCTGTTCTGTCCAAGGTTTTTCAATCCACGACTCACGACTTGACTTCCCTTTGCCACACTCTTAAGGTAAGGCTGATGGTTATGAATCAAGAATTTGTTTCCCAAAAGTTTTTGTTGTTGTCATTTCCAGTATCTTGGCTAAATGGTTGGTGGTTTTGTTTGGGTTTGTTTTTTGTCTGCGTGGAATTTATATCTGCATTTCAAAACCTATTGACCAATTCATGGACCTACTCAATTTGCTCTGAAACCCTAACTGTGGCCCCAGGTACATGGATACCTAGAAAAATGGTTTTCTTTGAAAATTTACCAAAACTTTTTAAAAATTGAGGAGCATGTGTTTTGGACTTCGATGGACCTGATGTTCGGGCCTGGCTTTGGTGCAAACTGGGAGACTGACCTTGGGTTAGTGTCTGAATCTTAGTCTCAGTTTCCTAGTGGGTCAAACAGAGACAATAATAACGCCTCTTTTGTTGTGAAATTGAGTGAAATCATCTGTCTCAAGTGCCTGGTGCGGTGCTCTGTACATAGCAGCCGTCCAATCCATGCTGCTACCGCTGCTCTTCCTCCAGAGAAGCAGTCAGGGGCCAAGCCCCTCCCACCCCACTCACCCAAGTGTATGACCTTCATGGAGGGGACTTTGGCAAACTGTTTCCAGAGTGCTGAGATGAACGTGTCCTATGATATTCTAGACATTCCACCTCTAGATTCAATCCTAGGGAAGTTGTCAGGAGGGGCGCAAAGATATGCCAGCCTGAGGGTCACTGCAGTACTAGTTATAAAGCAAACTCTGGAAGCAGTCAAAGTGTCCAACAAGTGAGATTGGTTAAACAAATTAGAAAATCCCTATAGGATGTAACATCATACACTCACTAAAAAGCATGTTCTGGGCTTCCCTGGTGGTGCAGTGGTTAAGAATCTGTCTGCCAATGCAGGGGACATGGGTTCGAGCCCTGGTCCAGGAAGATCCCACATGCTGCGGAGCAACTAAGCCCGTGCGCCACAGCTACTGAGCCTGAGCTCTAGAGCCCGTGAGCCACAACTACTGAGCCCGCATGCCACAACTACTGAAGCCTGCATGCCTAGAGCCTGTGCTCCACAACAAGAGAAGCCACCACAATGAAAAGCCCGCGCACTGCAATGAAGAGTAGCCCCGCTCACCGCAGCTAGAGAGAGCCTGCGCGCAGCAACAAAGACCCAATGCAGCCAAAAAAAATAAATAAATAAATTAAAACCGAAACAAAAAGAACCAAAGGGCTTCCCCAGTGGCGCAGTGGTTGAGAATCTGCCTGCCAATGCAGGGGACACGGGTTCGAGCCCTGGTCTGGGAGGATCCCACACGCCGCGGAGCAACTGGGCCCGTGAGCCACAACTACTGAGCCTGCGCGTCTGGAGCCTGTGCTCCGCAACAAGAGAGGCCGCGACAGTGAGAGACCCGTGCACCGCGATGAGGAGTGGCCCCCGCTCGCCACAACTAGAGAAAGCCCTTGCACAGAAACGAAGACCCAACGCAGCCATAAATAAAAAAAAAAAAAAAAAAGAACCAAAAAAGAAGTGCAAAACTTTAAAAAATAAATAAATAAAAAGCATGTTCTTGAAGAATATTTTAAGGACATGGGAAATTTTTCATGATAAGGGAATTGATGGAAAAAATGGGACACAAAATGATCTGTAGTATGTTTATGACACTGTAAAACAGAAAATATGTATACATAAGAATAGGCTGAAAATACACCAACATATTAGCAGTTGCTGTAATTGGGTAGGATTATAGGTGATTGGAGTTTCCTTCTTTTTATATTTTTCTTTATTCAAAAATTTCTATAATAGACAGACATTATTCTGAAAATTCAGAATATTCAGAACCCCCCCCCACCCCCCGACTATGTGAGTTTGTGTTTGTGTGTGTACACGTGCTTAATCTGGGTCTTATCACACTGGAAAAAAAGAGTTTTCTTCAAATTCTATTTATGAGAAAGTAAGTGCCTGTGTATAAAACCTGTCTTTGGTGGAAAAAAATCTCTCTCTTTTCTTTAAGTTATTCATCTTTTTTCTTTTTTTAAAATCTTTTGGCCGCCGCACCACACGGCATGTGGGATCTTAGTTCCCTGACCAGGGATCGAATCCAAGCCCCCTGCCTTGGAAGCACGGAGTCTTAACCACTGGACCACCAGGGAAGTCCCTCTTTAAGTTATTAAAAAATTGAAATAATTTCTTATTCTATTTAAATTCTTGGGTCAGATGCTGCTGTGGTAACTATGGAATGATGAATGCAACTAACTATTTACTGAAAGAGCATGCATGCTCATAGTAAAAATACATATATTGTACAAAGGGTATATAATAAAAATTTCCCCTGCCCAAGAAGCAACCACTATTAAGTTTCTTATATATTCTTCCAGAATTTTTCTATGCATGTTGTCATGCAACCATCACCACAGTCCGGATATTCAGCCTGGGGCTTTGTCATTCAACATTACGATCTGGGAGATGGTTCTGTATCAGCAGGTATGGTCTCCCTCATTCTTTTTGATGGTTCTATAGCTTTCCATCGCATGGGTGTACCATCATTTATTATTTAACCAGTGCCCTCCTGGTAGTTCCCAGTGTTAAGGAGGCTGCGGAAGAAATCCCCATGCATTCTTCTTTGCACCCGTGATCGTGGATGTGTATATAGGGTTCATTACCAGTAATAGGGTTGCTGCTCTGATGCACTGAGATGTATGTACTTTTATCATTTGATAGACTGAAAATTATTTCTAATTTATGTTCCCACCTTAATGTTTTTGAGAGAGCCTATTTGTTTGAAGATGAGTTTAAGACAATCTAATAAGATAAAAGCTGCCTAGTCTAATTTGGTACAAGAAGTGGCAGAGATCATCATCAGTTAGATGTCTCAGTATATTTGTACGTGTGTGTATAGAAGTACATAATCTTTTCATTGCCTAATGTATATAGTGTGTCTGGTACTTTAAAAAAAAAACTGCTTCATTGAGGTCTGGTTGATAAACAAAAAACTGTAGATATTTAATGTATACAACTTGATGTGTTTGTGTCTGGTACTTTTTAAATCTCTCAATCCCTGGAAATCACACAATTAATATATGTGGGGGACAGTAAATTAGACATCACTATTGTGATGGGGCTTTTAAAATGAGAACAATCGGGGAGGGCCGAGCCGGGTCTGGGCTGCCGCTCGGTAGCTGTGCGGGCCTCTCCCCAGGACCTTGCTGTGAATTCTGCTTTGGGCCAGCAGGTGGCGCTTGTGCTCCCCACTGGCCACCCGGCTGTGAACTGGACTGAACAGAGTAACCCGCTGTTGCCCTGAACATTTAATTCTCAAACCTCCTGCCCCACCGCAAGGAAAACCTCGGAGGATTTTTTTCTGGGAAGAGAGATTGGCCTAACCTCTTAGGAGGAGAAATTCCGTCGCCGAGCTTGTCTGGGAAAGTAAAATCTCCTCCCGAAGTGATCTTAGGGGGAAGGAGAAAAACCAGCAAAGGCCATGCGGGAGGAGGGAGGTGGTGCTGGGCAGGGCTGGAAACTGCGGGACAGCGGTTAGGGCTCCGCGTGGGAAATGCCTCCCGTATAGGCTGGAGGGTGGTGGAGACACCGAGCAGTGCAAGATTACTTGGGGGGGTGGGGGGAGGTAGTGACCTCCCACCTGAGCTCTGCTCGGACCTCAGGCAAGCGCGGGAGACCCCTCCCCCATCCACCTACTGTGACTAAATGCCACTGGGGACACCGCTGTGACTAGATGGGCCTGGTCCCTGCTCTCACAGAGCCTGCGGTGCAGGGGATAGTGTTTGGGATGGGAGCAGAGGAGCCTTTGGTGGGGTCTCCTCCAGATGTGAGGGGGAAGGGGGCCCAGGCTGACGGGTTTAGACTCTGGACACCCTGGGGTGGGAGAGAAGATTGGAAGGATCGGGGAGCAGAGATGAGCCGAACCAGAGGGGATGGGCTGGGAGGCCCACTCAGCAGGGGAGAGAGCTGGCTACCAGGGGTCAGTGGGGGAGCCAGGAGCTCTGAGCTGGGGGGCACCCACACCAGAGTCCTGTAGGAGGAAGAGTGGGGCATTATGGCCCCCACTACAGATGAGGCTGTGCTGTGCTTGGGCACTGTGTCATGTCCTGTTTTGAACAAGAAGCCCTGATTTGGCAAAGGCTCTGATGGGGGATGAGGGGCTGGGGAGGGAGAAGAGAGAGGGGGAAGTACCCTGTCCCTGCTCTCAAAGACAGTGTGATGTCAGTGGAAAGAGAAGACAAGTGTGTGAGTGTGTGCACATGCAGACACAACAGCTGTTACCATAAGGCTGTCAGTAATTGGAACCAAAGGAAGCATCCAGATGGCCAAGGCTATGTGACCTTGGGCAAATACATAACCTCTCTATACCTCAGTTTCCTCATCTGTAAAATGGGAACAATATTAGTATCAACTTTGTAGGGCTGTTAAAAGGATTAAACACAAAACAATGCTTGTAAAGCATGTAGCACAGTCCCAGCACCTAGTAAGTATCACAAATGATTGGTGTTGCTGTCATTTATCATCATCATCATTATTATTTGTCATCTGCTGGAAGAAGAGGGGTGGGGAAGGGTAGGATATGGATGGGCACTGAGAAGACCAGTCATGGGGTGGGCAAGGCAATTGCAAGCTGGAGGGGGGAAGAGTGGAAGCAAAGGAGAAGAGGCAGGAAGTGTTGGATGATAAAAATAAAACAGTTCAGTAGTGAGTTTAATGTCCTTTATTCAAGGGAAAACAATCCATGGGTTGGGGGAGTACAGGGCCTCACAAAGGGTGGAGCACCCTTCCTGAGGGATTTGAGGCTAGAGTTTCATAGAGCATTAGAAGCGGCAAGGAGGAAACAGGGCATGGTTGGCTAAGGGGTCAGGGGTTTCCTTGTAAGGCCAGCGGGTCCTCTTTTCTAGGGCCAGGTAAGCTAGCTCCAGCTCAGTTGGAGGATTGCCATTGGTGTGTGTTAGGTTTCCTTGACAGTGAGGTGTTTCAGTAAGTGGGGCCTGATTTAGGTTTAGATTTGTGACGTGGGCCAGGCCACTGGGGCGACCTCCATGTTGTGGATCCTGATAGATGAATTATCTTTGTCAGAAGGTAACATTCAAAGTCCTTGCTACTCAAAGTGTGGTCCGAGGACCAGCAGCAGCATCACCTGGAGCTGGTTAGAGATGCAGACTTGGGCCCCAGCCCAGGCCTACTCACTCAGAAGGAGCATCTTATCAAGGCCTCCTGGTAATGTGTTTGCTTGTTGGCTTTGGAGAAGCCCAGCTCTCAGCCCCAACTCATGGGAGTAACCAGTTTGGTGGGGCAAGTTGATAGAGGACTGGAGAGATGTATGTTGGGACCTACTTCCCCCTAAATGTTTCCACATGCAAGTTGTTAACTAGGATTCAGTATTTGTTTATAGGTTTTTTTTTCCTTTGAGGTAAAACTTATATAACATGAAATGTTCATAATAACTGTCCCTTTGAATTTTCGACGAATGCATCTAATAATGAAACCAGACTCCAATCAAGATATAAAGCATTACCAGCAACTAGAAAGTTCCCCATGCCTCTTTGCAATCAATCCCTGCCCCAACCCCTAGAGGCAACTGCCATTCTGATTATTTTCCCTCCACAGATTATTTTGCCAGTTTTAGAACTCCAAATAAATAGAATCAGATGATAGGTTATCTTGTGTAATACTTTTTTCACTCAGTATAATGATTTTGATACACCCCTGTGTTGTGTGTATCAGTAATTGTCCCTGTTTATTGCTGAGCAGTGTTCTGTTGTGTAGGTATGCCACGGTCTGTATATGCGCTAGCCTATTTCTGGGTTTTTGCTTATTATGAATAAGGCTGCTAGAAACATTCCCGTACAAGTCTTTTTGTGAATGTATATCATCATTTCTCTTGGGTAAGTACCTAAGAAGTGGAATTGCTAGGTCATGGAAGAGGTGTATGTTTGGTTTTATAAGAAACCACTAGACCTTTTTCCGGAGTGGTTGTACCATTTTATACATTTACCAACAATGTATGAGTGTTCCCGTTAACATTCTAGTTAGCATTTGGTTTTGTCAGGCTTTTCAATTTCCGCTGTTCTGGTGGGTGTATAAGGTGTTATTTTATACTTCCTAATGATGACTAATGATGATGACTAATGATGTTGATTATCTTCTTTTCTGTGCTTATTGGCCATTCATATGTCTTCTTTTGAGACGTGTTTGTTCAAATCTTTTGTCTATCTTTAAATGGGGTTATTTGTCTTTTTACTACTGAGTTATATGCGTTCTTTCTATATCCTGGATACTGGTCCCTTGTCAGATATGTTTTGCAAGTATTTTCTGTGAGTGGATTTTTACAGAAATCTTGGGTATTGGATTTGGTACCAGGTGGGGCTTATGTGGGTGCAAGGCTGGAAGTTATGTGGACCACTGACTTTGGAGTTGCATGTTGCATGTCCCTCACAGGCCTGGTGTGAAGCGCAAATGAGATAACACAGGGGAAACTCCTTTGCAAAGTACAAGATAAGCGAAGATTTAACACCGACCCTTTGACCATGCGAAGAGGAAGATCCATTTCTCTGTCTTCTCCCCAGTAGTGCAGTCTCTCGGGAGCAGGAGACAGGAGAGAAAAAGCTACCCCTAGGCTGGAAACAGTCTCTCTTATTAAGATCTGAGCGGTTATAGTGCCTAAACCACAGTTCAAGCTTGGCATCACACCTCGGTTCAAATCCGGGTTCTATCTGAGTGCTTTTGTGCAAGCCTCCGTTTCATGAAAACTGGATATAATAAACACCTACCTCCCCAGGGTCACTGTGTCATCATTATTATTATTTGCAGAATGTCATGCTGAGAGGGCTGCACATGTTGTGCAGTCCTCACAATGACCTTTTGATGTAAGTCACATCACTTTTTTTTTTTTTTCCTTAGGAGATTGTGGATGAGTTATAAGATGCTCTTGGAGCCTCTAGGAGGCTGCGTACACGCTGCCCTCCTAGGAGTCCTGTCGGGGGAGTGTGGCTCTACGTGCCTGCGCCCCAAGAAGCCACCAGGGGGCGCTCGCCTCCTCTTCAGGGCCGGTGCTGAGGCCGGGCGGTTCCCTGCCCCCCACTCTGCTCCCACGTCCAAACTGACTCTGCGGCATTTTCCAATGCAGTGTAGTTTCCAGAAGGTCCCCATGTGGGGAGAGGGGGCTAACAAGCCCGAGGACCCGACGTGGAAAGGCCAGGGAGGGCAGTGCTGGTCTCTGTCCCCTTAAAGACTTCCTTGGGGCAGGGGGCTCACGCAGGGCTGCGGGCGCAGGGGAGGGAGCCAAGTTGTGGAGCAGTTTTCTGTGCACCCGGGCCCCGCCCCTTCACACGCCCATTACCTCCCTGGACTTCAAGTCTTCCCCCTCATCCCCCCCCCGCCCCTGGCGGGGGGAGGCATAGCATCTCAGGGCTGAGGGCGGTGCCTGGCCAGGCATGCCCCCGGGTCTCCTGGCTTCCTCTGTCCCCAAGGTGAGCAGTACCTGGGGTTGCTCTCCAGAGACACTTGGGCCTCCACCTGCCAGCCCCCCCGCAGAGAGCCGGCTGGGGGGATGGTAGGGGAGAGTTCCTGTGAGAGCCCTCCGGGTCACAGAATTGCCCTTGACTTGGTCCGATTGCTTTCCCTTGGGGCCTCATGGAAGGTGTCAGGGGTGGGCTCACAGACCCCTAAGCGCCCCTCCCTCCAGCTCTAAGATACTAGGGTTCACGCCCCACATGAAAACGACGGCCTCCTCCTCAACCCCTTTCTGCCACATCGTCTCCACTCCCGGGTCCATCCTGCTCCCCCCACCCCCCAGTCCGGAGCCCAAGTGGGGCCTTACCCCAGAAGCAGGGGCCCTTGGCCCTCCCTGGCCACAGCAGCGACCCCTTGGTGAATCGCTTCCATGCCAGCTTGCACCCACTCCGGTAGGCAAACAGGCCTGGGCACTGACCCTGGGGCCGGGTGGCCGCTGTCCTGGCCAGGCCTACCTGCCTGCATGAGGCAGCAGCAAGGCCCTCTTGGCCACCACCCCCTACCTGCCCCTCGGGCAGGGCCAGTGGACCTCTTGATCCTCTTTTCCTCCCAGCAGGGGTGGGCAGGTCGATACCTGGCCCAGGGTCCTCTAAAGCAATCAAGCTCTCGATGGCCTGTCGATGCCTGACCAGGCCAGCCAGTTACTTGGTCATGGAGTGTGCGTGCATGTGGCGGGCAGAGGCCCTGGGGCCCCTTGTTCTGGAGACTTGCTGTCTAGGGAGGGAGACTTGAGGGGTATTCTTTATGGTCAGCCAGCACCCGGATGGGCCACCCAGCTTCTCATAAGCCATGTTCCTTCCTGTCTTCCAGAGACCATGTGACGGAGCTGCAATTACTTTTGCCTCCTGAGCCCTTTAGCCATCCTACCGTTTGTGTACTAGTGCACCTGCACACCTGTCCACTCGCTCAGCTGCTCGGCAGCCATAGAAGTAGGTGCACTTCTTCCCTCACTCATCCCTACCTCTGTCCACTTGTCCACTCCTTGTCTGCTCACCCCCTCATCCAGCGAGTGTCTGAACAGCTCAGTTGCCAGTCCTGGTGCTGGGCACAGCCAGCAGGGAAGCTCTAAGTGATCCAGGGCAAAGCCTTTGGGGTCAGAGGGACTGGACGTGAATCCTGACTGTACCGTTTCCAGGCCACATGGAAATGGGCACATTTCTCAAACCTCTGAGCCTCAGTCTCCTCATCTGTAAAATGGGGACCCTGTGCACCTTCCTCCTCCCAGCCTGGGTGTAAAGATTGGCTTCAGGATTAATTAAAGTGCTTTAACCAGAGCCCAGGGAATGGAGTTGCAGTCACTGGGCCTCTCAGTGGCCATGTCCTGGCTGTGGGGACACCACTTGGCCTGTTCCCCATGACGGCCCCATCTGCCTCAGGATACACCTGGGACAGGTAGGGGCTCATCCCTACCTCTTGGCCAGGCCAGGCTCCCTGGGCAGGTGGCCCCCACACCTAGCCCTGAAACGGAGGGCGATAATCACCGCCTTCCCACACACCCCGTCCTCTGCCTTCTGGCCCGCAGGGCACTCTGGGGTTGCATCAGTTCAGCCAAGACACCTGGGAGAACCAGCTTGCTCCCTCCCCTTTTGCAGCCAAGGTCTCCATGACAGCTGTGGAGGGTGGGGACAGGCCTAGAGCGTCTGACCCCTGGAAGGATCATTTCCCCTCCCACCTGAGACCTATACATGGCCAGGACCTGTGAGTCCCCACCCCATTCCCTTCCTTCCACAGGCCCAGTGGGACTGTTCCCTCCAGCTGCTCTGGGGGCTCCTCTGGGGGCGGAAGGTGCTTCCTGACCTCAGAAAAGTTAGTCGAGCTAGAGGGTCAGCTGGGGCGGGCAAGGGGAGAGGGCAGGAGCACGGTTGGGGTGGGACTCTGGGTTAAGGGGGATCTCTTCCCTCTCCCCCAGACAGTCTGTCCAGGAGGCTGCACGGTACCTGGGGGAGCGTTGGGTGCCAGCCTTGTCTGGGGGAAAATGTGTAGAACTGTGGGTGTGGACTTCGGAGTGGGTCAGACCAGAAGGCAAATTCTCCACTCGCCCTGGCACCTTGGGCAAGTCACTGGTAAAAATCTTACTGGTTTAAGAAATGCATGTGATGTGCTGAGCATGTGCCCGGCACCCAGCAAGTGCCCTGCGGCTGGGGTGCTGCTGTGGGCGGCAGCCCAGCCTGGCCATTTGGGTCAGCCCAGCACCCCCATGGCAGCCTCTAGGAACGATGCGATGGAGCCCTTTTGGGGCTCTGGGTGTCCTTTCCTCCCCTCTGCCAGTCCTCAGGGGACCTTTGGGGGGGCATTTCGTGCTGGGGAAAATCCTGCATCCTGGATGGGGGTGCAGGTAGGGGCAGCGGCTAAGGAGAACAAAGCCCTCAGGCCCATGTTTTCAGCCTGATTTACTGAATGGGTGTGTGTGTCAGGGGAGGGGTTATAGTCTAGAGATGGGCGCAGCTGTGGGACGTGTGGGACCCATGCTCCAGCTGCAGCTGCCTGCTGGGTTGGGGCCCTGGCTCTGGTCTCCTTGCCCCGGGCCACGTGGTCATTGCTGGTTTTGCATAGTCCCGCTCAGTTTTAAGCTCTTGAAGGACAGGGACTATTTGTGTTTTTTTAACCTTTGTATCCTTGTTGCCGAGTAGGGTGATGGGTGCTGACCGACCGAATGAGATGAATGAATGAATGAATGGACGCTAGGTGGGCACGCGGTCAGGATAGGGTACGTGGATAGTGAATACTGCTTCCTGCTTGGGCACTGAAGAGCCCAGGTGGGCATCCCAGGCGGGCATCCCAGCGGCCTGTGCACGAGCTGCCCTGCGCCCTCCACCTGCCCTGAGGCGGGAGGGAGGCTGGCAGGCCTGGCACGTGCAGCCTCCTTGACCGAGGTCAGGGATTCCCTGTGTCCCATTCCTTGGTCCCAGCACCCGCTTTCTGTTCTGGGGTTTGTGCCTTCCTCAGAGAGGGAGCACCTTAAAGGTGGGGCCCCTGGCATAGAATGGGCGCTTAATAAACGTTTGTGCATTGAGGTATCCACTTGCTGGGTGGGCCAGCAGCTCTGCCCAAGATCATCAGCTGGCTGGGACAGTGCTCCTGACCTGGCCGGCCCACCAGGCTGCCCCAGGGCTGAGGCGCCTCACAGCCTCATGACTCAGTTGAGAAGGAGGGTTTGGGGCCCAGGAGTGCCCTGACCTGCGGTTGGCCAGGACCTGGAATTCCACTCGAGGAGGTGGCCGCTTCAGCCACGCTCTGGCCCAGCCTGGAGCAGGGTGAGTGGGAGGCCATCTCGCCCACACCTGTGAACCTGTGCTGAAAAGAGGCGGGGCCACACCGGGGGGAACCCGCATCCGTCCGCAGGGGCAGCCCTCCCCAACCCTGGGATGCAGGGCTAGGCTGGGGCCCTCTGGGGAGCGGGCCCGCGTGGCCAGGTTTCCACGGTGTGGACTCAGGCTGGATTCCAATCCTGCTCTGCCACGGACAGGCTGTGACCTTTGGGTGTTGCTTGTTTGCCCCGAGTCTGTTTCCTCGTCTGTACAATGGAGATGCTTACATACAATGGAACAGTATTCAGCCATAAAAAGAAACAGAATACTGATCTATGCTATAATGTGGGTGAACCTTGAATACAGGCTACGTGAAAGAAGCCAGGCACAAAGGTCTGGATACGTGGAGCATCCAGAATATGTAAATCCACAGAGATGGAAAGTAGACTGGTGGTTTCCAGGGGCTGGGGGAGGGGGGATGGGGAGCAACTGCTTAATGGATATGAGTTTCCTTCTGGGCTGGTGAAAATGATTTGCAACTATGTACAGGTGGGAGTGCACACTGTGCATGTGCTAAATGCCACTGAATTGTTCACTTTAAAACGGTTCGTTTTCTGTTATGTGAATCTCACCTCAGTGAAAATTATGGGGCTGCTACTGACCTTGCTAGGCGGTTGGGAGGGTTGAGAGAGATGTGAGGTGGATGTGAGGCCCTGGCGGATGTCAGGAATGGAAGCTGCGTTACCCTGGCAGCCGCAACCCTTCCTCCCTCCAATCCAGACTGCGGTCCAGCGCACAGGCCAAGGCGGAGATGAGGGCAGGCGGCTTAGGCTGGTGCATCCTTTAGCCAGAGGTAAAGGGGACTTCTGTGGCTGCTTCCACAGCTGTGGGTCAAGGGTCCTGTGCTGCAGACCCAGGTTCTAGCCTTGGATTTGCTGGGCGGCTTTGGGCTGGGCCTTCAACCTCGGTCTGTTTCGTAATCTGCCCAGACCTGCCTCTACCTGCCTTGGAAAGTGCATGTGACCACTGCGTCTGAGATGTCACCCTTGCCATATCCCTGTACCTCGCTCAACCCCTGTCTTCTTCACACTGCAGACCACTGCCAGGCAGAGTATTAGGAATATCTTGGTGCTTGTGTTTATTGTCTATCTATGCACGAGGTCCTACAGTACTAAGTGCTGTGAGGTCAGAGCTATCACCATCCCCACTTTGCAGATGAGGAAACTGAGGCTCTGGGACATGGAAGGGCCACTGTGGAGCTGGGATCTCCATCAGGCAGCCTGGCATCAGCGCCGTGGCTCGGACCCACCCTTCCCTAGGCTGCCTCCTGGCTCCGGAGCTCCTGGTCTGAGATGCAGCCTAGGGCCTGGAGTGTTCTGCCCCCTCAGCCACCCAGCTCCTCCCACTCCCAGGACCTGGGTGTCCCACACCCACTGCCCTGAAGCCTTTTTCTCAGGCTCACAACCACCCCAGCGCAGCTCCCTTTCCTGAGAACCTCTGTCATAAAGAAGGCGAGGCCCTGATCTGGCCTGTCTCTCCACCCCCAGGGCCTTCCTCACCCAAGGGAACCTTGGTTATAAATATGGGGGTCACGCCTTGCATTTGTATTAGGCACCTTTCATCTGGGGAGCTCCTGGCTAAGAGGAGGCTAATTAGCTGCTCTCTGGGAAGAGTAAGAGCTGACGTCCCAGCCCAGGCACTGGCTAACTAGGCACGGGGCTGGCCCTCTGGGGAGAAGTGGGTGTACCATCCTCACGGCACGCCTCCTACATTTCCCTTTGCTGCAAGAACTCTTCACAAGGGTCCCTTCTGTTTTAACAATAAAAGCTATCTTTTATTGAGTGCTTACTATATGCCGAGGGCTTGCTAGTCCCCTCCTGTCTACTGAACGTACCCACCTGTGCAAAGTACTGGGGGCAATTGTGAAATGATAACACCAAGGCTCCTATTATTGAACCTCACTCCTTGCCGGCAGCGGGCCAGTGCTTCATGCATGACCTCATGTAATTCCTGAGAAGCCCTTGGCGTGGGCCCTCACGTGGAATAAGTGCTTGATAAGCGGTAGCTATCACTATTCGCCTTCAGATCAACCTTATGAGGTAAGGTACAATGTTATCCTCATTTTCTCAGACGAGGAAGCTGAGGCTCAGAAAGGTTAAGCCACTTGCGGGAGATCACACAGTGAGTCAGGAGCAGAGCCAGTATTGGAACTGGATTGGTTTGACTCTGAAGCTGCAATAGTTTTCCAGATGCTCTTCTCTCCCTCCCCCCAACCTGGAGGTGATTAGCCTCCAGGCCTGACTTTGTAGAGTTGTGTGTGGGGTCACTGAGCAGGAGCTTTTTTTTCACCCATCCCTCCAGCAGTGCGCTGGTAGGCTAGGCTTGGACCAAAACACCTTGGAGATCGTCTAATACAACTCATCCCCACCCCCATTTTTCAGATGAGAAAACTGGGGAGGGATGTGACTGTGCAAGGCGACAGCCTAATGGGCAGATGCCTCCTCACCGAAGCATGAGGCATAGAGTCAGTGGAGTGGCTGGTGGTCACCTCACCCCCCTGCCATCAAACTGGCATTGATACCAAGTAACAAGCATCCTCACAATAGAGTTCCTGGCTTCCATGTGCCATCTTGCTTCCTCCCCCCTTCCCTGCCAGGAGCTGCCCCGGGGATATTTGGGTGGGATGCAGGTTCAGGCAGCTGGCTGAGAACTGAGACTGGAGTCAGGGATGGTGTCCTCCACTTACCTGCCCCGCAGGACAGTCCGGGGGGCAGGCCTCACCCCTTGTAGCACACCTCACGCATCACTGTAGTGCCTCCAGAGCAGACACACAGTAGGTACTTAAAAATGCTCACTGGAGAAACGGCTGTATCCTGGACCTGCAGTAGGGAGGAGATGAAACATCCAGTGCACGGGTGCGTAGACGGTACACCAGGTCTTCTCACCATTGCTCACCTGGATCCATCAAATGCGGCACTCCCTCAGGCCTTGGGAAGGAGCCTGGGCAGATCTGGTTCAGGAAGCAACAAGTTCATGGGTCATGGGCACTTGGCTGAGGTTCCCGCAGGTGGGACCCCATTCTTGGGCACTGAGGAGGGTGGCTAAGGGCTCAGTATCCAGGTTCCTCTGAATGTTGCCCCTTCTGAAGAGGCAGGTCTTTGGGTACCAGATGCATAGACCTGGGGACTCTGACCCTCTGCCCACCCGCTCCCCCAATCCAGCTCTCTCCCTCCAGTCTCTGCATCTCCATCCACCGTCTACAGCTTCTCACCTGCTCTACCTGCAGCCTCAGTCCCTCTCCCGGCCTCCCCAGGATCTCTTCCCCCCTCCTTCCCGCCTCAACTTAAGGGTTTCCTCGGAGAGGGAACACCTGCCGCGGCATCCCAAATCTGAAATAGTTTTCCATGTATGTATGTTCTTTGAGCATCTATGTTCAAAGTATCTATGTTTGAGTATCTATGTTCTTCATGGGAATTTGAAAACTTTTTCAAATGGAATCTTGTATTTATTTATGAGATTATCTGTTTAAACAAACCTCTCTTCTCTGTTAGAGTGGGCCCCATGAGGGTGGGATCTTGGTGGCGGTCACTTCTGGTCCTCAGTGCCCAATGGGTGGATGACAGAATCCCCAGGACAGGATGAGCCACTGAGCCAGTGGTTCTATAAACGTAGTCCCAGCAGCAGCACCTGGGAACTTGTTAGAGAGGAAATGCAAATTCTCTGACTTTGGGTGTGGGACCCAGCAATCTGGGTCTGAACCAACTAGGCACCAGGATTCCGGTGCACACAAAAATTTGAGAACCACTGGCGCAGAGGCAAGTCCCCTGCTGTTGGATCAGTGTCCACTGTGGCAAAGGGCCACCTGAGCCGCCTATAAAAGGCACTGGGGATGAGCAAGGCCACATCTTCAAATGCAGCAAGGGGAAGGAAGCCCTTCTCTAAGGAGGGACGGCCGAGTGTGCGGACATTGCGCCATCACCGGGACCCCGACCCCGGCCCACCGTGCCGTTCGGCGGACTGGCCACTGGAGGGCAGTGCGACCACGTCCATCGCGCCCCTGCCCGGCTGCTGCCGGCAGCAGCCCTCGGAGGCCTACCCGGGAGACAGCTGGGGCGGCTTCAGCCAGGAGACAAGAAAATAGAAAGGGATCGCGGCCCAGGCTGCGGCCTCGGCTCACGGGCCCCAGACGTTCTTAGAGGCCGAAGGGACCCCGCCGGCGCACATCCCCGGCCCGGTATCTCCGAGGGGGCCTCCCTGCCTCGCTCCTCCAAGGCCCGGTCTGCTGCCTGGAAGGCTGGGAGTTTGGCTCGCCTGGGGCCTGAAAGGTTCGGAGGTCCCGGAGTGCAGGACGCGCAGGGGAGGAGATGCCGTCAAGCCGCCGAGGGCAGAGCGCCAGGGGCAGGACCTTGACCGCCTCCCCAGAGGCAAAGGGCAGCCTCCCGCGTGACCCCCTCCGAAGTGCAAAACAAGGCGGCCATCTTGGCGGCGCCTTAACCCTCTCGTGGCCGGGGCCCCGGCCCAGCCAGGCCAGGGCGGGCTTGCGGTTGGAAGCTGCGATGCCACGGGGACGGCGAAGAATTTCCAAGAACTTGAAGAAAATCCTGGATCCTGGCAACTCCCTCGGGGGCGTTTGGAAACCCCATCCCGTTAGCATTAGGAGCCCGAGCCTTTGTAAGTGCATTGGACTTGTTCCAGCCCCCTGCTTTCTTCTTGCCCCGTGTTCCAAAAGAGAAAGCCAGAGGCAGCAAACAGGCAGCAAACGTCGTTCCTGGTGGTCATCAGGTGTTTGGGGCTAGCAGAGCGTCTGGAGCCCAGACGAGCGTGTATCCAAGTGTTGTATCTTGTTGCTCACAGCATAAAGGGCAGCTTCTTCACAGGCAGGCCAGCCTCCAGGCCAAGGACTGGCAGCCTGGAGCTGACTCCAAGTGGCCGCCTCCTTTCAGCCCCTCTCCACCGTGAGGACTTTAGCTGCCATTCTGAATGCCATTTGAGGAACCATAGGCCCTCCAGGCCCCACCATTCCTGTGGTCTCATATCTGATCTGGCTCACACATCCATACTGTCTCTCTGTCATTTGGGTACTTTTCAGCTTCTAGAATACCCTTTCTTCTTAGTATCATCAGCCCTTCGAGATGCAGCTTAAATATCAGCTTCACCGGGAAGCCTTCCTCCAGTTCTCCCCCTTCGTTTCCAGCAGAGCCTGTCATTTCCCTCCCTGCTCACCGGAAGCTCCCCTGGTCTCTGCTGTAGGATCTCCTGTTTTCCTCTCTGCATCCCCCGCCACTGAATCGTGGGCACCATGAAGGTAGGGACTGTGTGACGGTGGTCTTTGCGTCCCCCTTGGTGCCTCGCACGTGTAGGTCATTCAGGAAAGGGTTGCTGCAGGAGCATCATGAAATTATTGAATGGGTTTTGGTGTTGTAAACAGATGTCCCAAACACTTTGAACCTTGAGCAAAGGAACATGTAATGGTGTTTTCTTAAGCCCTGTAATGGAGTCCTTTTGTGTGTTTAATTGCTTTGTTATTTTTGGTGGAAACGGTCAGGGTGCCATAGGGACAAAATCCATGGGTCCTAGTTTGACCAGGAGGACTAAGCACTGAGCCCCAAGTGTTCTCATTGCTTCCTCTGTGTGGCCTTGGGGTTGGAGCCTGTGACATGCGATGGCCGGCAGCAGGGCAGACCCCAAGGACCAGCAAAGGAAGGTCTATGCACCTGGCTGGGCTTGAGGTCATGATTTCAGGCTGAGATCTCAGGATGAAGCAGAAAACAAAGTGCCTTGAGAGTCTTGGAGAAGGTGGAAGCTAAAGGAAGAATCCTTTCTTTTTCCTTTTAAAAGAAAAAGCCAAAGTGCCTCATGAAGGACTCCAGAAAACTCCTTTCATGCCTCACCCGCAGATGATTTGCTGAACGCTCATTAAGGGGAAAACAAAGAGGTGGTTTTGTTTATTTATTTAAGAGGAAAAATAAATGAGCTGTGACAAAACAATTTGAAACCAGGCCCCTCCGAGACCTGGGCTTTCACTTCCTTGATGGGAAGTAAAACAGAGAATCTGAATCCCCCTCCAAATAAAAGTGAAGTTAATAATCAGACAGCTCAGCCCTGGCCACATCCTGTGTCAGCTCCCTCCCTCTCTTGGCTCACTGTTTATAGCTGCAGAGCCCAGAGTCGACTTAACTCTTTCCTCCCCATCCCTCTTCATCCCGGTGAAGCCCAGCCCTGCTCTGAGGCCGGCAGGTTCCTCACACCCTCTGGTGCAGGCCTCGCCTCTGCAAGGCTGGCTCTCCCCAGTCCGCACAGGGCGGCCAGCCTGCCTCTCAGCCTCTGGCTGAGGAGTTTAACAAGCCCAGCTTAGATTTGAGTGATGTCTTCTGCTTGTCCTGCACAAAACCCAAAGTGGGCACAGGAGGGCTGCGCTGGGTACCTGCTTACCTCTCCACTGCCCCAGGGAAACACTAGCTAAACCCATTCCCACTCCAGACGCAGGGCCTGTGCTCCAGGCAGCCTCCACAGCCTGGTCGTCTCCTTGAACTGAGTTCTGATGGAAAGAAGCACAGACCTTTGGGGCTTTTGGCCTGTGCTGAGAGCAGTACTATGCACGTCTCTGAGCTGCTTTCTATGAGGACTTCACGCTCTCTTCAAATGCCTTCCCATATTGTAACCAGCCATTGTTGTAAGCAGTGATCCTAGAGAGTCATTGTTACCCTCTTTTTAAAAATATTTATTTATTTATTTTTGGCTGCGTGGGGTTTTAGTTGCTGAGCGTGCGCTTTCTCTTGTGGCGAGCGGGGGCTACTCTTCGCTGCAGTGCATGAGCTTCTCATTGGGGTGGCTTCTCTTGTTGCGGAGCACAGGCTCTAGGCGCGCGGGCTGCAGTAGTTGTGGCACGCGGGCTGTAGAGCGCAGGCTCAGTAGTTGTGGCGCACGGGCTTCGTTGCTCCGCGGCATGTGGGATCTTCCCGGACCAGGGCTTGAACTGTGTCCCCTGCATTGGCAGGCAGATTCTTAACCACTGCGCCACCAGGGAAGCCCTGTTATCCTCTTTTTACAGAACAGGAAACTGAGGCACAGAGGGTTAAGTACCTTGCCCACTATTGCAGAGCTGGGATTTGAACCCAGGCTTGTAGCTCCAAAGGTCTCACAACAGAGACTGCTCTCTTCTCTGGAGCCAGGGGGCTTTCTGAGAGCTTAGAATAATCCTGTGAATGCATTTCAAAGATCCCAAAGCCCAAGGACCTTTAGAGAACTTTCGAACTTTGTCTTGGGCTCTCCTCCTTTCTGTTTCTTTCTGGGGTGAAGGCACAGAGAACATGTGGTGGGGCCCAGTGGACAGTGGAATGAGAGAATGTGGAGCAAGTTAGGATGGGACAGACCTTTCATCCGCTTGGCAGGAGGTTCTAGAGCAAGGATCCAAAGACTTGGCGTGGCCGTTCTCTCAGCCACCAGTCTACCTTCTGCTTTTACTATCTCCCTCGTCCCTGCCAGCCCTGTAGCCCGTGGGTCCCTCACCTGAAGTCACAAACACCCTCTTCTGGCTGAAGCTGGTCTTGCAGGAAGCCACTCACCAGTTGCCTGGGGCAAGTGGCAAAGACTTCTGAACTGGCGGTGTGGGCCATCTGTCTCTCTGGGATTCTTCCCTCTGCATGCCCTGGCTCCTGAGATTTGTCTTGGAAGCTGTCTGTTGCCAGGTCACCTTTGGTGGGTCCCTCGGACCCCTGGAGGGTGTGTTGTGCTGCCCCCTGGTGTCTAGAGGCTGTGCTGCCCGCTCAGCTGCTTAGAGCTCCAGAAGCTCCCTGTCGGGGTGCTGCTGAGCACAGGGCCTGCTGTCTGTGTGTCTGTGCGCCTCGGACCCCTTGCCCCCATCTTTGGGAGTGAGCTGAGCTGCTGAAGATCTGCTTTCTTAGGATGCATTTCTCCATTCAAAGCCACAGCCCAGACTAGGCAGTGCCCTATTCCTCATTTTCTGACTCTTTCTTCATCTAGAGAGAAAACTCTGGGGGCTTCATCCCTGTTCTTCCCAGAGCAGGGGTGGCTCCTCTGGGGAGGGAAGGGGACAGCAGTGGCTTCTTTGTGATACCCAAAGGGGCCGACACTCAGCAGGTTGCCTGGCCCAAAGAGGTCCCAGAGAATGTGTGCCTTGACTCGTATTTAATTTAGATGTTTAAGTGAAGCATCTACATATCAAACAGAGCGCCCAAGCTGGGGTGGTTCCACCGTGGTCGACATTTGCCAAACAAACACCCCTCAAATCAGACCCGGCCTTTATCAGTGCTTCCAGTGCTAGGGCACTTTAGGACCATTGATCTCATTTACCCCACACTCTGGGAAATGGGGTACGTGTGATTCTCCCCACTTTACCAGATGAAGAAAGTGAGGTTAGAATACCTGCCCACTCTGCTATAGTGGCTGTCTGCTAGAAAAAAAAAAAAAGTTCATTGTGGTTTAAAATACATTGAAACCAATTAAATAATTTTCACTGAGTTCAAAAGCAGTGCAAATGGACAATAGTCCCTCTGAATGTTTTTTCTCGGCCTGGGAGGCCCTGAGGGGCAGGACGGCATTCTTGGTCCTCAGCATGTGCGAGGAGGAGGGTTTGGGGCACTTTCCTGATCCCGGAGTGGTGGTCTCCCTGTCTGTTCTCCAGCCCTTCCCAGCTCCTGGCAGGTCTCCCCACAGCCTTATCTCTTGTCCAAGAGCACATGTCCTTGGGAAGTAAATACCGTGTTGCAAGAACCAATAAGAGGAGAATCCCTGAGTTAACATTTTTTTTTCAGCTTTTATGAACTTAAAACATTATGCAAAACTTCAAACATATACGGAAGGAGACATACCCGTCACCAACATCACCAACTCGGCCAAGTTTGTCCATTTACATCACCATCTGCCTCCCCACGTCCCATATAATTTTAAAGTAATTCCAATGTATCAGGTCATATCACTTCATCTATCAGTATTTCAGTATGTATCTCTAAAAAAAAAAAAAAGAACTCATTACACTTACCCACATTGTTCTTTTTTTTTAATATATAAATTTATTTATTTATTTATTTATTTTTGGCTGTGTTGGGTCTTCGTTTCTGTGCAAGGGCTTTCTCTAGTTGCGGCGAGCGGGGGCCACTCTTCATCGCTGTGCGCGGGCCTCTCACTGTCGCGGCCTCTCTTGTTGCGGAGCACAGGCTCCAGATGTGCAGGCTCGGTAGTTGTGGCTCACGGGCCCAGTTGCTCCGCGGCATGTGGGATCTTCCCAGACCAGGGCTCGAACCCGCGTCTCCTGCATTGGCAGGCAGATTCTCAACCACTGCACCACCAGTGAAGCCCCCCACATTGTTCTTATTTCACCTAAAAATTAATAATACCACCTAAATATTACCAAGATTCATTTGCTGTTCACATTTCCAGAACATTTTTTGAACTCTTTGCCTTTCTACTTAAAAAAAAAATCGGCCCTGAAATAAGAATTTCTCAGTGTTTGGTCATATCCTTACAATAGCTCCTACAAGGACAGATTTCTGAATCTGGGCAAAAATGGCCAGTTACGAATTCTCTGAGGCCGGCGATCATTTTTAAGCTCACCCCCTGCTACCGCCCTCCGCTTGGCCAGGGCCGTGCACGTAGTCGGGGCCACGTCAGCGTGAGCGGAGTCTCACGTGAGGTTGAACACAGGGAGGGTGGGGATGCAGCACGTTGCGCTAATGCGGAAGGACTGGAGAGCAGCCCCCTGTGTCCTCCCACCCACGGTTTGAGTAGCTGTCCTTGGCTTTCCGTGCCGTGCTCCACCCGCCAGCTGCCTGGGCCTCCTAGGGGACCCTCTTCTCTCTCTTGCTTGGGATACTTGACTCTTTTCCAGTGACTCCGTGGAGCCCCACTTTGTGGGGCCTCCAGCCGTCTTGGTTTTGCCAATTTGCTGCTTAACATACAGCAACAGTTGACGGGGTGGTTCAGGGAGTGAGCTGCTCACTCATGCCAAGTGCTTTGCTCATCTGTCCTCACGGCAGCCCCAGGAGATGGGTATTGCTGTCACTGCCATTTCATAACAGACGAGACTAGGGGAGGGCAGGTAAGCGCCTTGCTGGCCTAGGAAGGGGCAGTGCTAGGATTTGAAGGGGGTCACTCAACATCGGGTGCTCTCCATTGCAGCACACTGGTTCTCAAACTTTAAGATTTGTTTAGCAAAATGCTAGGCAACTTGGCCTAGGACCAGGCACTTGCCCTCTTGAGGACAAATCTCGACAAGTTAGGATCTGCAGTCGCCATGCACTTTTCCCTGCAACATTCCCATCTTCCAGAACAGATACAGCATTACTTATTATCATACACACCCTTGTTAGAAGATTAGCTCAGTTGAATGGAATACATTTTAGGTCATTCAGCCTCTAATTTCCTGCTTTGTCTTTTTTTATGGTTAAATAATAGTTTGAGTCATAGATTACATGACTGTGACAGGTTTGAAGGTTAGGAGGGATGGGAAGAAACAGGGTTGAGTATCTAGGGCCACAACCTAGATATTAGCCCTTCTGTACATTTTGTCACATCTCTCAGTTGTTGATACTTGGAAAAATGTGACTTTCGGAATGTACAGAATCAGGGGCAGGTACTTAAGAATTCTCGAGGGAGAAGGGCTGGTGTGGGCACAGTTTCCTTTGCCTCAGTCAATCAGAGTTCAGCCCGTGTGGCTTCCCTTGGCTGAACTTTGGAGGAGCCGTCTTAGGTGGCCTGGTGAGGCTCAACCCCTGTCCATGGGGAGCCTGCCTCACCCACCGCGGACAGCCTGGGCACAAAAGCTGGGTGCTAAACTATATAAATTCACTCGCATTTTACTTCCTTTACTTCTTGATTTTGCCTTGGTTTGTTTCAGCTTTTTCCCAACTCCTGCTGCCCTAGAGAAATGGAAGAGTAGGTAGAGGTGGGTTTGATTCATTAAGGGAAATGGAAAAACCAAAGCAGACACAGAGGAGAGAGGCATTGGCGGAGTCACAGAAGAAAGGGAAGCAACAGAAGGCAGAATCAAGAGGCCAGACAGACAAAAGGAGAGGAACCAGTGTCTTCTGTAAGTGTTCATGGGGTTTATGGACACTAGGCAGTGAAGGCAAACTTCCAGAAGTTGTTTGCCCACCATGGCAGTGAGAAAACTGTGGCTATCATTAGGTCCCCTTCAGAATGTCTGGAGATGAATTTAGATCGTCAACATTGTTTCCAAAAGTTGCATTTGCTGGGACTCCTCTAGTTTTGCCTAGAGTTGGGTATACCAATCTTCCATGAGTCCCTGTTGTTCCAGGAACCGTGGGTCTGTGGATTGGGTTAGCCCTGGTCCTCTGAGAGCTCCCTGGAAGATGCAGAACTGATGACCCAGCTCCATCACACCTAACGCTTCTGCTCAGATTCTCCAGTGCGCCCTCCAGAGACAGCATGATGGAAGCCACCAGGTTCTGCAGTGAACTAGACTGGCTTTTGGCCTTGCCCCAGGAAGATCAGCCCTCACTCTGCAAAAGACCAATGGTGGGGGTGAATTGGGAGAATTGTAGGAAAAACAAGGGCAAGAAGGAAAGCTTGCTTTTCTAGGACTGTCCTTGCTCAGTGTTTGGAAGAGTCTGAAATCCACAAAAAGCAGTAAGGCTCAGAACATTCCTGACTGTGGTTGGTTGAGGGTCAAAGCAGTTGTTTTAAATTCATTGCTGTCTCTTTTTCTCTCCTGGGTCTCTATTTTTAATTTTTTTCTGGTGTTGTTTGCTTTCACGTTCTTCTTTTTTTTTCAGAGTATTCATATCTTCCCCCCTCTTCTTTTTCATTCTCAATTCTCCTTCCCACCCCACTCTGCCTTCTTAGCATAATTTTTCTTTTCTTTTGGCTTTCCTTGTTCTACATCTGGATTCCCGGATGGTTTATTTTGTCTGTTTCCTGAATTTCCCTCCTCTCCCATTTCTTATCGTTTTTTGTTGTTGTTGTTCTTGTTCCTTTTCCTTCGGCTTCAGTTCTGTCCCCTAAAGCTTTCCTCGGGCCACACAGGCTTTTAATTCTTGTTCATCTGTTTAAGCAGTGCTGGCAAGAAGCAGGCCACAGCCGGCAGGCAGAGCCACGGTGGCAGAAGAGGACCTGGGCGTCTGCAGATTCTCCCCCAGCCCCGGGGTCCTTGGAAGAGGGGCTTCCTTCTGGAGAGTGGGCTGGGGCAGTGCTGCTCTCCCTCTGTGCGGCTTGACGTCGTCTGCCAGGCCTGGGCTGAAGGTTGGGGGCAGATGGTGTTTCCTCCACGGTGTGTGGGCCTGGGCCCCACTGCTCAGGGAGGCGATGGAATCAGCCCTTCTCGGTGGACAGGTGGAGGACTCATCAGGTTCCACCCAGAAAGGCTGAGGCTCAGGGGAGGTGCCCCATGGGGAATGTATCACTTGCCAAGCTCTGTGCTGTAGGTGGGAGGCCTTGCAGCCTGGGGGCTGCCTCTGGGGGAAGTCTGGGGATCCTTTGATCCTCGGTCTCTGGCCGAAGCCAGCCTGGGCATCTGGAGCTGTCTGCTGGGGAGACTGAGGCAGTTTTCCAGTGGAAGGTCCTTCCTTCCCAACAGCCCCTCACCCCTGGCCAGTGGGCGTTTTGAGGGCCCAGGAAGAATGCAAGAAGAGGCTGATAGCTGCGAGGTGTCTTAAAGGCTCTTGGCCACTGGGAGCAACACAAACCCCATCTGTGGGAGGCCCTGAGGGTCAGGTCTGGTACCGATAGAAGCAGGTGGCACTTCTTGATGGGTGCGGTGGCAGAGAAATCCTAGAAGTTGCAGCCGCACCCCTCCTTGTGTGGAGTGGCGTGGGAGGCGGTGGGAGCGGCCTGGCCCTGCTGCCCAGCTGTCTGAGGCAAATCAACTGGAGTCCATCTGGCTGTCCTCCCTGGCCCAGGCTGGCTTCCCACCCTGGGCCGTCAATGCCATTGGGTGCTGGCTGAGTCCTTAGCGGGCCCAGCTGAGGGGTGGATGTGTCACTGCTCCGCCAGGGGCACAGCTGCAGCTGAGTTGCACCCTGGGGTGGAGGGGCCCAAGAGCGCCAGGTGGACGTCCACTGGGCTGCGCTGCCTTCGCCTAGGCCCTGTGGTGATGGTGGCCACGTGCTTCTCTGGAAGTGCCATCAAGTGCCCCCTCGCCTTCTCCACACCTTGCTCCCTTGCCGGGTCCCATCCATTCCTCCTCCTTCATCAATGCACAATCTCCGGGGCCACTTTAGAAAAGACTGTTGACTATATCAAAGCTTGAGAGAAATCTTTGCTTATTTTATATTTTGCTTATCATTTCCTTATGTTTTCTAAGCCTCCAGTCCTAGAGTCCAACTCTTGGGTCTAGCATCCCTCAAGACCCTAGAACCATAGCCCCAGGAGCCCCCAGGCCCTGATTCCTGGGCCCCGCAGAATTGGTTTATCAAGGCAGAGCCTCCCTCCTTCCCTACATAGAGGGCCAACCTAGACAGGAGGGATGATGAGGGGATAGATGATGAATTTTCTTCTAAGTTCTCCCTTCAATTCTAGAGGAGGGCTGGGGGCGAGGACCCGGCCTCTCTGATGTAGGAATTTAGGTGGGGATTAGGATCCGGCAGCCTCTTGCCCTTCCCACCTGAGCCCAAAGCACACGCTCCTTCAATCTGCGGTCTCAGTGCCGCCTCGTTCCTGCCACCTCTCTCTGCCTTCCCCCTTCCCACGCACCACGTTGTATAAATATTTACACCCCCGGGCTGGCAGGAATCTTTCTCCAGCTGCTTCGCTGGTCTCTGGGAGAGCTTGTTCTCTTACTGAACAGCTGCAGCAGATCTGGTTGCCTTTGGTCAGACAAGGGCAGGCCCTGGTTTGGGGGCCCGTGGTCCCCCTCTGGGGAGGAGGGTGCAGTTGGCGGGAGAAACTCAACTCTAAAGAGGTCACAGGGTTGTGGCAAAGACCCATCCTCTCCTCTGCTGGCTGCCTGTGTGGCGCCCCTCCGAGAGTTGTCTGGTCCCTGCTCTGGCGGGGACGGTGGGTCCTGCTTCTCACAGGGACAGCTCCTGAGGGCGGGGTCTGTGCCTCTCTGGGCTGGGTTTTGCTGGATAGGGCTGGAGGATAATTTCAAAGCAAGCTGGCTGGTGCTAGGACAAAACAGGAACTTAGTGTACCTGCAGGCACTTTACAGTTTACAAGTTAAGTGCTGTACCCTTGATCCTCGCTGAAGCAGATCCCCTGGTTTAGAGCTGGAGAATCTTCATATTGGGCTTCTCCCCACCTCCCACCCCAGGCCATCCTCCCTCCCACCAACCTACCCGGGGGCTGGGGAGTAGAGAGGACAGGTGCCTCTTTCCCCACCTAACTTGGTGACCCAGGAAGTGGGAGTTTGCCAAAGAATCAAGCTGCCATTTGTTGGGTTCCCACCGGCCTGGCACTGTGTGAGGTGCTTCCCCATATTCTCATGTAATTATTCAAGTCTTAAGCCCAGCAGATTTTTTAGCTTCCTTGTGTGTGTTTCCTCTTCCTGCCCTCAAGACAGCTGCAGCCGCGTAGCCGTGAGCTCCCAGACACAGGGCCCTGCCTTTCTCTGGTGCTTTCGGGTTCCGTGGAACCTCCAGGGGCCAGCTGGTGGACACTAGTCTCACCTAACCTGCAGTGGGTGCAGGTCACCTGCTGCCGCCTCCTCTCCCGTGCCTCAGTTTCCCCCATGTCTGTGGGAGGTAATTAACCTGTGCCCTACAGATAATTCTAAATGCAGCGCAGGGACAGGTTTTAAAAAGAGACAGGGCGGTGTCATTTAACTCCTTTTTCTGTGTTGGGGGGTTGTGACAGAAGACAGTGTTCAGGTATCGGGTACTATGAGGCATGTGTGTTTGGTGCTTGGGGAGCCTGAGGAGAAGGAAGACAGGGATAAAAAGGCCTGGATTTCACCAGGTAGTGGAGCCTCTGGGGGTGCAAATGGGTGGGGGGGGGCGGTCCTGATGGGGGCCTGGGACAGAGGCCCTAGTCTCTCCCTACACTCATACTTGTGCGAGAAAGTAGACACGTAGATTCAATCTGTCTGTCTCTCTCTGAGCTCAGACTCTTTCTGGGCCTGGGAGGAAAGCTGCTGTCAAAAAGTAAAAGGCCTGGCCCAGTGCTTGGTACTCAGTGGGTAGAGGGCCATCCCAAGGTGAGGCAGGGGAGGGGTGCGCTGGGTCTGGCCTGCCAGGTAATGTATAGAGAGGAAGGTAGGAAACCACAGCTCAGAGACGTGCTGCTGGGAGATATTCCTGTTGCTGCCTGCCTCCCCACCCCCAAAAGGTAAAAGAAAACCCAAATAAAAGTCTGACCCGGCAGATATTAATACTCCAGAGCCAGGGCTGGTGTGCAAGCAGCCGCCCCCCGCTTCCCCCTTCTGTTTCTATAAGCGGCTGAAATAAATTTAGCGAAACAACCCCACCCGTCTGAGGGCCTAAGATTTCAGAGCAGTGGGACTCTTTACTCTGAAAGCCCCTGTTTTTCAGAGCTGAGAGCTTTTTGTTTAAATTCCCTTTGAGAATGGAATGCTCTTGATCTAAAATAATTATTGTACAGCAGTCATCTATTCCTCATAGATAAATGCTTTGACACAGTATGGCTTGCTAGAAAGCCGATCTACAGATGCTGTACAGCTTAAAATAGTCAACTCGATGGGGCCACTGCCTAGTTGGACCCGTTGGGATATTTATTGTAACATTATTCTTTGCGATGTCTGTGTGTGTTCAGCCAGTCCCCTCTGTTGTCTGTCACAGGACAGTGGTTATTGCTGGCTAAGTTGCCAAAGTAGAGAATTACTTAATTTAGGGCCTACTGTGTGCTAGGCACTGTGCCGGTCGAGTTGAGAGCAGGAAGAGCCTGCTCCTGGAGCAGACATGCTGGGGGGAAGAGAGATGTCGAAAAGTAAGATGACTACAAAAACCCGGCAACTAATATCGTACTTAATAGTGAAAGATCGAATGCTTTCCCTTAAGATCGGGGTCAAGGTGAGCGTGTCCAATCTCACCACACCTATTCAACATCATAGGGGAAGTCCTAGACAAGGCAATAGGGCAAGAAAAGAAATATAATGCATATGACTGGAAAGGAAGAAGTCAAACTATTCCTATTCACAGACAACATGATTTTCTATATTAAAAAAATAAAAAACCAAAACTCAAGGAATCTACCAAAAAAACCTTCTTAAAACTAAAGTGACTTTTGTAAGATCACAGGATGCAAGGTCAATACACAAAAATCAACTGTATTTCTATAAACAAGTAATGAGAAACTGAAAACTGAAATAAAAAATTACAATACAGTTGGCCCTTGAACAACACTGGTTTGAACTGCATAGGTCCACTTATCTTTTTCAGTAGTAAATACTACAGTACTACGTGATCCGAGGTTGGTTGACTCTGCAGATGCAGAACCATGGATATGAGGAACTGCTCATATTCCAGAGAGCCAACTATAAGTTATACGTGGATTTTTGACTGTGAGGAAGGTTGGTGCCCCTAACCCCTGCATTGTTCAAGGCCCAACTCTAGTTCCAAAAAAAAAGGGAAATATTAGGTATAAATCTAACAAAATGTATATAAGATCTGTGTGCTAAACACTACAAAGCACTGATTAAAGAAATCAGAGAAGACCTAAATAGACATATCATGTTCACGGATTAAAAGACACAATAGTAAAGAAGTAAATATGTACTTCTTCCTGAATTGATCTATGGACTTAATGCAATTCCAATAAAAATCCCAGTAGGAGTTTTTTGTGGCTATAGACAAGCTGAATCTGAAATTTATATGAAAAGGCAAAAGAACTAGAATAGCTAAAACAATTTTGAAAATTAAGAATAAAGTTGGAGGAATTATACCACCTGATTTTAAGACTTACTGTAAAATTATGATAATCAAGACAGTGTGGTATTGGCGAAGAATGGACACACAGATCAACAGAAGAGAATAAAGAGACTCATACAAATGTGGCCAATTGAATTTTGGATAGGTACAAAAGCAATTCAATAGAAAAATGGTACTCTTTTCAATAAACAGTGTTGGGATTAGACTTGCATAGGCAAAAAAAATTTAACTTCAACCTAAACCATGTTATATAAAAACTAACTCCAAATGGATCTAACATAAAACTATAGAAAATCTTAATGACCTAAGGTTAGGCAAGGAGTCCTTAGATGTGTCACCAAAAGCATGATGCATAATAGATAAAACTGATAAGTTAGACCTCATCAAAATTTAAAAACTTTTGCTCTGTGAAAGATACTTTGTTCCGAGAACGAGAAGATAAGGTACAGACTGGAGAAAATATTTGCAAACCACTTATTCAACAAGAGCCTGTATCCAGAATATATAAAGAACTCTCAAAACTCAACAGTAAGAAAACAAGCAACCCAATTAAAAAGTGGGCAAAAGACTTGAACAGACATTTAACCAAAGAGGACATACAGGTGGCAAATAAGCACATGAAAAGTTGTTCAATATCATTACCTGTTAGACAAATGCAAATGAAAACCACAATGAGATACCACTACACACCTACTAGAGTGGATAAAAGAAAAAATATTGACAATTATAAGTGCTGCTAAGGATTCAGAGCAACTGGAGACTCTCATATATAGTTGTGGGAGATGCAAAATGGTATGTCCACTCTCAAATAAGGTTTGGCAGTTTAAAAAAAAAAAAAACCTTAACATACACTTAGCATACGACCGAGCAATCCCATTCCTACTTATTTAATAAGAACTTACGTTCACACAAAAATCTATACACAAGTGTTTACTGCAGCTCTATTCACAATGGCCAAAAACAGGAACTAATCCAGTGACCTTTAACAGGTGAATAAACAAATGGTGGTATACCCATACAGTGAAATACTATTCCTCAATTAAAAGGAATGAACTATTGATACATGCAACAGCATGGATAAATCTCAAAGGCATCATGCTCTGTGAATTCATATAGACTGTATGATTCCAGTTATATGGCATTCTGGAAAAGACAAAATGACAGTATAGGGAACAGATCAGTGGTTTGCCAGAGTAAGGGATGGGCAGGGTCTGACCACAAAGGGAGAGCGTGAGGGAGTTTTGTTTTTTTTTGCGGGGGGTGGTGATGGAAGTGTTCTGTTTCCTGATTGAAGTGGTGGTTACGTAAATCTATTCACACGTTTAAATTCATAGAACTGTACACCAAGTAAAGGTCAATTTTACTGTATGTTAAATAGTTAAAAAAAAACAACTCACAAATTGAAATAACTACTTTGAAGGAAATGAATATTCCATGAAGACAGAAGAGAGAAGACAGATACCTTGCCTTGATGGGGGGAGGGGCGCCAAGAATGGCTGAGGAAGTGATGCTTGAGCTGGGTACTAAAGAATGACTTAGAATTTACTTGGGGCCAAGGAAGGTCAATCAGATAGAAGAAATGGCATGTGTCAAGGCCCTGGGGCAGGAGGAAGGATGGTTCATTTTCATCTGAAACTGACTAGAGCACAGGGAGTACCTTGGAGGGGTGGGAGAGATGGTGGTGGGGAGGGGAAGGGGTATGAAAGTCAAGACTGGAGCAGTAAAAGAGTCTGATTACGCTAGACTAAGGGTTTGGTTTTTATTCTAAAAGGGATGGGTAGCAAAGGGTTTTAGGCAATTGTAATACAAGATCAGATCCAGGTTTTGAAAAAAAATTACTTGGGCTGCCGAAAAGAGGGGGTTTTGGGGGCACACAGGAATCTTGAAAAGAACATCTCAAATAGGGTTTCTCAGTCTTGGTCCTATTGACATTTTGGGCCAGATAATTTTTTGTAGTGGTGAGGGGGTGTGGGGGCTTGGCCTCTGCATTGCAGGACGTTTAGCAGCTTCCCCGGTCTCTACCTTCTAGATGCCAATAGCACTGACCTTTTCTCCTCCAGTTGTGACAGCCAAAAATGTCTCTAGACGTTGCCAAATGTTCACTGGGGTGCAAATCACCCCCAGTGGAGGACCACTGCTCTAAAACAACCAAATCCAGTGCTTCTGGCTTCATAGTAGAGTCATCTAGGGAGCTTAGAAAATACAAATGCTGGGCCTCACCTCAGACCAACTGAAACAGAATGTTTGGAGGTGGGGTGGGGCCTGGCACCTAGCATCTTCATCATTTTGAAAGCTCCCCAGATAATTCTGCTCAGAGTGATGTCTGAGCACCACCAGCCTAGTCCACCCTTTCCATCTGTATCTCAGAACACTGAAGACCAGACTAGAGAAATGACCCACTGAACTGGAGGCAGAATAGCTCCAGGATCCTATTCCTAACTCCTAGACCAGTGCTCATTCCAGTGCCTCTTAACAGCTGCACAGAACATGCCCTGGGCGAACTGTGGAAGCCCAGCCTCCTTGAGTTACCAGCTCTGGCCCTCTGAACATCCCAGTGTTAAGGCTGCCATCCCCCCTTCCTGCAGAGCCCAAGCCCTCCCTTCCTGCCACCCCTGGAACTTCTGCCAGTTCCTTCTTCTACTCCTGCTGCTAGATTCACGGTGACCAATGTGTCCGAATGGGCTCAACAGCAAGGGTTCAGTGCAAATCGAAAAAATTTACTGACCACCTACGCAGTTCTACTCATGAGTTCCAGGTAATATAGAAGCCCCGGCCCTGAGGAGTTCAAAGTCCAGTGGGGAGTAAACAGGTGATTTCCATAAAATGCTGCAGGCTGCAAGGCACCACTGGGAGAGAGGCATTTTGCCTGCTGGGGAGCTGCCTGAAGCCCCAGCAAAAGGAAGCCCCAGGGAGGGGTGTGCAGCAACCACCAGCAACTGCTAGCAGCTTGGAGTGGCTGGGGGCAAGTGGCTCTCTGAGGTAAGCACTGTCTGGAAAGGGCTTCACCTTCCTGACCATCCCAGAGGTGAAGTGACTTGCTCGAGGTTGTGCAACTGGTAACCAGCCAGCAGAGTTGGGCTTCCCATCAAAGTCTAGGTGGCTCAAAGCTCACGCGCTATCCTGTGTCTCTAGGCAGGCCCAGGCAAGGAAGGCAGGGTGGGGTGGGGTGCAGCTGTGGGCTCGCCTGAGAACTTAATGGAATAGTGGAACATCTCTGTCAGGAAAGTGTTATAACAATTGACCTAAGGAGGGTTTAGGTATCTCACTGCCAGGCAATGAGAGCCCCCAGGGCCGTGCTAGCCCTGGGGCTGGACTCTCAGTCCTAGCAGGAGGTGGTGGGCTCCCTGAGCTGTACCCCAGAAGTTCCTGACATTGTGCAGAGCTGCATTTACAGTAGACGTCAACTGCCCTCTCTTGAAGCCTGTGGCTGGTTTGGAGGATACTGGCAGCTGAGCCATGCCCACTAAGCACTACGAGGGGCTTGAGGATATTGAGAGAAAGAAGAGTCTGGCTTTTACTGGATATCAACAGGCCCCAGTGATCTAGTTTTCAGAAATATTTGTGGCAACAATCAGGTGTTTTTCAGTTGGGCAGCAGATCCCCATCACCTCATCCTGACTCACCTTGCTCTTCCCCAGGCTCTGGGCCAGTGCCCTCTCCCCCTTTCCAGGCCTCGGGGCCTGCCTTGTCCAGAGCTGGGTCTGGGGGTCACAGAGTGATCGGATCAAAGCTGTCAGTTGACCATTTCATGGACCTCTATACTGAAGAATCCTTTTGCAAAGTGAATACACCCAGAATTTGTTTCATAGTTTAATAAGGCCCCAAGAATGGTTTAGTTTACATACAATGGCTGGGCATATACAAGGGCTCAGCTAGACATGAGACTAGGCACTTTACTGGCCAATTTTAGGCAGAATTATTATCCCTATTTTAGAAGCTTTGGTCAGTGTCTTGAAAAGTCACACAGCTAGAAAATGGCAGAGCCAAGATTTGGATCCAAAACGGCCCAGCTTCAAAGTCCTGGACCACTGATTCTCAAACCTTGGTGACTGAGTCACGAGCAGGAAATTTACAAGGAATGCAGATTCCTGGCCCCACCCCAGAGCATCTGATTCACTGGGCCTGGGTCCAGGCTGAGGAATCTGCATTCCGCAAGCACTACACCTGAATCTGAACCAGGTAACTCTCCAGCAGCACTTGGCCCGTCCTCCCTCTTTCTAATCCAGGAACCCTGCCGCTGTCCCAGGGTCTCGTGTAGCAGAGGGTGGGGTCCGATCCGAAGAATTTGGGTTCTTTTGCAAATGACCTGAAGGCGGAGAGGAAGCGCAACATCGCAGGGCTCCACAATGGCAGGGCCAGGAGGGGGCTCTGGGAAAGGAGTGCCTGGAGGGCGTTGGTGACAAGGCCTGGCCCTCCAGGGGCCAGTGGCCCAGCGCCCCACACCCTCACCTGCCGCGAGGTGCGCCCAAACTGGCCGGTAAATACATCCATAGCGCTTCCCTAATTCCGAGGGCTTTCACGTTCCCCCTTCACAAAACCTAACAACCCCAAGCCAAAAATACCTGGTTAGACCCTCCTCGCAAGGGGACCGTCTCCGCGCGAGCGGGGAGGGCCCGGAAGTCGGGCCTGGGACGGCGAACCTGGCTGGCTTATCGCCTCCCGCTCGGAAGAGACCGTGCAGGTGAAGGGGAGGCCTTTCCGGGCCCGGCGCGGGCGAGGAACCCTAGGGCTGAGCGCAGGAGGCGGGGGAGGGCCGCGCACGCCTCCCGTCGGGCTTCCGGCCCGGGTCGTGGCTCGTAGCCTTTCCCGCCACTACCGGGCACCTGCCGAGCACGTCCGGGCGGGGGCAGGCCGGCTCTGGCCCTCCTCGGCCCGGCGGGACGCTGCTCCCCGGTCCGCCGCGGCGCGGATGCCGGGTCAGCGAAGGGTTAAGGAGGCCGGCTCCCTCACCCTTGGAAAGTCCCTGAAATGACGTTGCAACCCGACAATTAAAAAAAGAGTTTAATTATAGAGACAGGCTCCGGGAGCTGGAACAAACCCGGTCGGTCGGTGGGGCCGGTAAACAACTCCGGAGCGAGCGGGCCAGGCTGGACGCCGCCCGCGGAGCCCGCGCCCCTGGGAGCGGGGGAGGGGAGCGCCCTCCGGGAGTTGGGAAACGGAGGAAATTCGAGGAATCGGCGTTCTCTTTCCGGGGGTGGGGGAGGAAGACTCTTTAGCCAGACTGGGGCGCCCAGGCCGTGTCAAGGTGCTCCTGGCCGGTCCCGCAACCGCGGGGGGAAAGTGGCGCCGCCCGGAGAGGGGGACATCGGGTGCGGGTCGGGACGCGCCCTGGGCCCAGCCCGCTCCGGACCCCTTCCCCCTCGCTTTCCACCCCCACTTCTCCGCCCCTCCCTCGTCCCCCCAGCAGAGCTTCGCGAACCCTCCAGAGTTAAAGACCAACGGGCCTTTTTTTTTTTTTTGCTGGGGGAGTGGGGGAATCAAAAAACCGAAATAGCTTCACATCGGGACGCAGACAAACCTTGTGGTTTTAACGCGCACCCTACTCTGTCCTGAAATCTGGAACTCATTACCTCATCACTAAGAAACTGCACAAAACCGCTCCCCCAACCCCTCCTTCTCGAGGCGGCGAAGGGAGTGAGCAAACAGCCCTTTAAGAAAGAAACCTACATTTGAATGATTTAAATTAAGGTGGATGGAAGTTATTTCTCCTTCTGGCGCTTGCCAGATTTAAAGAAAAGCTGAAAAATGGGAGCAGGGAGAGGAAAGCAACAGGCAGCTGGACAGCAAAAGAAGAAAAGCAAGGGGCAGCAGCCGGGTTAAAAATGGGGGCCATCAATTTAAGCCAGAGGGGACAAATAAAAGCAGACCGGACTGGGGATCACATAGGTTTGTGGCTGCAGCCAAAGCTGTGTGTTTCGCGAAGGTGAAAAACAACAGGTTCCTAAAACGGTTGTGATTTGGAAGGTTTCTGGGTTTGCCCGGCCAAATTTATTGACAAATAAGAAATGCAGTAAAAATATGTGTGGGGGGGTGGTGGTGAGAGTGTGACTCCAGCGCTCTGCTCGGCCCGCCCCGACCTCTTCAAAGAAACGTGCTCATAATGGGGTGACCTAATTACATCGCAATGGAACCCGTTCTTAGCCACTCAGTGCACAGGGTTTCATAACAGACCCGGCGGCCTCGAGTGCTGGGAAGAAACGTGCGAGGGCCGAGGAGGCGGCCGGGCACGCGGGGAAACAGGAAAGAAACGCAGCGCCGCGGTTTCCACCTCGGTCTTGACTCCAGCACTCCGGCGGAGACCGAGGGGGCGGTGGGGGACACGTCAACAGTTTTTTATTTGGGTGGGTGGAGGGGCATCCGAACCTAACATTAAATAAATATATTCTTTCCAGTTTTCAAAAGAGTGATAATTCAGGGCCTTTCGGTTTCGAGGATCCCACACCCCCCTCCCCCCATCCCGCCAAAACAGCGCAGTGTGACAAGCCATATGTTCCGTTCCCGTGCGGGCGGGGGAGAAGCAACAGTAAGTTGAAAGTGTTGCCTGCCCCCATCTCTTTACCTACATTCTTAACAAAGTAACTTTTTTTCATTGTTCTGGCATCTAGGGGGTGTGCGTGTGTGTGTGTGTTGGTGGGGGAAGTTTCGGCGCGGCCCATGGTTCGGAGCGCGCGGGGAAAATCGTGCGTTGCTGGCTGTTTTTTTGGGGGGGGTGTGGGGATTAGGGGCGTTCATGAGGATTTAGGTTTTCTTTACAAAAATATTTAAAGATTGATGCGTGAAATAAATACCACAAGGAGGCCTGTTAAAACAACCCGGCAACTATACTCCAGTAAAAATTAAACAAACACCCAAACAATCCGCCCGGACGGTGGTCTTTATCGCGACGCTCTCCCACCCCTGCTCCTGCCCACACTCGGAGAGTGTCCGCTGCAAAACGAGCGCGAGTGGAGACGCGTGCGGCGCGCTAAACCGCTTGGTGCTCGCCCGCGCCAGGCCGGGTCCTCCTGGGGGGGGGCGGGAAGTCTCCCTAATCCTCCTCCCCCAACCCCCACCTTCGCCCCTGAAAAAAACAAAACCCTAGGCTTGAACGCTTTGTGCGCCCCTTATTTCCAATTTCCTCTCCCCTTGGGGTTTGCCGAGGGGAGCCGAGTGCGGAAAAGAACTCGGGAAAAGAGTTAAGTTGTGCGGCAACTTGGAGAAGTTTCAAGGGAGATCAGCTCAAGATGGGAACTGCAGCCCCGGCGCTAAGGACTGGTTTCTGCTCCCGCTTGTAAAAAGAGAAAGTCGAGCCCGCCTTTCTGCCCGACAAAAAAACAACAACACAACAACCAGAACCCCGAAGAGGGTGGAATGAGTGATGTCACAGAGCCGCGCTCGCAGGCTGACAAAAGGGGGGCGCCCCTCCCCCACTGCGGGGCGCGCGGCCCCAGAGAAGGGCGCCTGCAGCGCGGGGTAGCCAAGCGAGCGGACTCGAAACTTTTCCTCTTTAAGAAAAAAAAAGTTGTGCGCGGCTCGCAGTGGTTTTTTTTTTTTTTTTTAATTCGCCTTCTTTCCTCGTCTCCCCTCCCCCTTCTTCCTTTCGAAAGTTTCTTTTTTTTTTTTTTTTTTCCCAGAGTTTGACCGCAGGGCTGATTCAACTTCAGTGTCAATCAACTTTTTTTCCTCCTCTTCCTCATTTAAATAAGTTTAAAGCTCCTCCTCCCCCTCCGGCCCACCAAATCTGAAACTTATATAAATTGGGCTTCGCGCGCCGCAGCCCGGGAGCGTCAGAAAGGCGAGGGGCGCCGGGAGCAGGCGTGTGGGACTCCAGACCGGAGAGCCGGAGGCTGCGCCTTCCCCGCACCGGGACCTTCACGGCACACCAGATCCTCGTCCCTGCCCCGTGCGAGCGCCCAGGATGACCACCACCCTCGTGTCTGCCACCATCTTCGACTTGAGCGAAGTTTTATGCAAGGTAAACTGGGGCGGAGCGTTTGCTTTTCAAAGTCTTTTTCTTTTTTCTTTTGTCTTCTAAAAGAACCCCCGAAAGTTTAGGTCTGGGAACGCAGGGGGGAGAAGAGGAGAGGCGAGATGGTTGTTTTTTCCGCCCCAGTTTCCCCCCTCAGTTTGAAGGAATTTGACTCTCTGCTCCCCACCCTTTCAGTTTCAACAGTTCCTGGCGGGGATTACATGGGAATCCGGAGACCAGAGTTTTGGGGGGCAAAGTTTGCGTGGGGCTGTCTGGGGGACGCGGGGCATTGACTAGCATTGGGGCAAGTTTTCGGTGATTCTTTCGTCCATAATGTGCTGCTCTTGAGCCGGGTTTCGCGAGTCTGCTCGGTTTCCCTGTGCGCGCTCTGGGTGTCGCCGCTGCCGGGAGGGGTTCGAGTCTCTCCAGCCCCATTGCCGGACTGTGGGTCGGGAGGTGGGGGTCCCTCGGGGAAGTGAGTCTCGGGATGACGTTTTGCTGGGAGATTTCCCCTTCTGGTCTGGAGAGGCCGGGAATCTGCGAGAAAAGGCCAAGAGTTGTGGTTCAAAGGATGTTGCCAAACGAGTTTGCAATGGGACTTAAGTTCGTCCCAGCTCAGCCAGGCTTCCTCTGTTATAGCCGATCGTGCTGCAAACTTTGGGGTGAGAGTGGGACTCGGGTTCACCCGCTTACCTGTTTTCTGAGGGACCGCGACTCCTCGATATGGAGGGGATGGGGGGACACGACTACAAAATGCCGGTCTGAGCTCAAGGGTCTCGGCGAGGAAGGATTTAATGAGGCCCTCAAGCCGTGTAGCTTGCCAGCCGGTGTGGAAAAAAGCAAGTTTTAAATCCGGAATATTCCAGGAGTGCCGTTTAAGCGTACATAACAGAAGCCTGTGGATGTTCAAGTTCTTTGGCCCCCTCTCCCCAATTTGAAAGAGAGAAGCTGCTAGGCTACTTTTAATTGCTAAAGTGTTTTGCCTGCTTTTAAACACGTCGGGTCATGTTGCTCTCTTTTCCCAGCTTGCTTCTCCAGTCCGTGCAGCTGCCAGGGCCCCAGGGCTGCAGGGTTGGGGTGCAGGGATACCCTGGAGCTGAAGAGCAACATCAAAAAAGTTTGAATTTCAGCTTCCTTCCCTACCTGCGCATTCCCAAACTTCTGTTGCCCTGGCGGCTGCCTGAACTCTCCCGGCACTTCTTCCTTCTCTTCCTGGCTCTCCCGCTCTTTGATCTATTTCTCTTTCTCTGGCTCCCTCCCCCCGCAGGACTTTTTAAATGAACCTCATTGTTGGGAACAGGCTCTCAACTTGGTTCCTGTAATCCGCTCTGTGGGGTGGTTGCTGTTACAGATTCCCGATCCCCCGCAGCTGATCCTAAGGGACCAACTTTAGAAATCGCACAATGACACCCACATGGGCTGGGAGCCAACTCCCAGGTCCCCTGCTCACACCCTTTCCAAATCTTGGGTACAGTTTGGGCAGGTGAATAGGGTCCCATTGGAACAGAGACCTGCCTTTGGTGCCTCTGCCCCCCTCCCCCAAATCCATTATTGACTGGGAGGAGGCTGGGGGGATTTGGTGCTTTCCTTTTCCTTCCCACCTGCAGCTTTGCGTTAAAGATTAAACACTGGCGCTCTTATCCAAGCGTGCTCTTGCAGCCAGGAGACTAACTGCAAAGGCATCTTCCCAGTGGAGGGGGTGGGGTGGGCAGTGACTGGTGGGAGAGATCATTGTAGAAGGCACCTCTTCTGGGAGCACAGGGCAATGAGTTTTGTATTCGGGAATCACATCCCTCTCCCTGCCAACCCACCCCCCTGCCAATCCGGGATTTCTCTTCCTGCCCCTCCCTCTCCCCTCCCATCAGCAAGGTAAAGCAAAGGCAGTCTGGAAATCTGTTGCCAAAGGAATGGAATGCTTCTGAAGGAGGAAGTTGAGAGTCTTAGGCCAGGTTTGGGGGGAGGGCGGCGGTTAATTAGGCAGGGACTGATTAAAAGGAGACCTAGCTCATAGTCTCCTGAGGGTGGGAAACGAGAGTTTGTGAGTTGTGTGAGATATTTTCAACGCAGGCATCTATTTGGGAGGTGAAGAAGTTGGATTTCATGGATGAAAGTGGTAGCTTTGGGGACAGGATATGAGGGTGCATTCCAGGGATCGGCGTGGAGTAGGTGCATGTGTAAAACAATTTTTTCACACAGGCCAGGAATTTTGTGACTTCTTATGCCTGGGGCCAGAGTAAACCCTCTTGGCTGGTTGAATGGGAGAAAGAGGGCGAGGGGTTTGCCAGGGCAGAGGTGGGGATGGCGGGTTCCTTTGAGACGGAGCATTTCTGATCGTGGAGGGGGCTGCCCTTAGTGGGTACCCTTCTGGGCCTGGCGGATGGCCTTTGTCACTAACCGCCGTCTCTCTTCTCTCTCTCTCCTCCAGGGTAACAAGATGCTCAACTACAGTACTCCCAGTGCCGGGGGCTGCCTGCTGGACAGGAAGGCGGTGGGCACCCCTGCCGGTGGGGGCTTCCCCCGGAGGCACTCGGTCACCCTGCCCAGCTCCAAGTTCCACCAGAACCAGCTCCTCAGCAGCCTCAAGGGCGAGCCAGCTCCAGCTCTGAGCTCTCGGGACAGCCGCTTCCGAGACCGCTCCTTCTCAGAAGGGGGCGAGCGGCTGCTGCCCACCCAGAAGCAGCCGGGGAGCGGCCAGGTCAACTCCAGCCGCTACAAGACGGAGCTGTGCCGTCCCTTCGAGGAGAACGGAGCCTGTAAGTACGGCGACAAGTGCCAGTTCGCGCACGGCATCCACGAGCTCCGAAGCCTGACCCGCCACCCCAAGTACAAGACGGAGCTGTGCCGTACCTTCCACACCATCGGCTTCTGCCCGTATGGGCCCCGCTGCCACTTCATCCACAACGCTGAGGAGCGCCGTGCCCTGGCCGGGGCCCGGGACCTCTCTGCTGACCGTCCCCGCCTCCAGCATAGCTTTAGCTTTGCTGGGTTTCCCAGTGCCGCTGCCACCGCCGCTGCCACGGGGCTGCTGGACAGCCCCACGTCCATCACCCCACCCCCCATCCTGAGCACCGATGACCTCCTGGGCTCGCCCACCCTGCCCGATGGCACCAATAACCCCTTCGCCTTCTCCAGTCAGGAGCTGGCGAGCCTCTTTGCCCCTAGCATGGGGCTGCCGGGGGGTGGTTCCCCAACCACCTTCCTCTTTCGGCCCATGTCTGAGTCCCCTCACATGTTTGACTCTCCCCCCAGCCCTCAGGATTCTCTCTCGGACCAGGAGGGCTACCTGAGCAGCTCCAGCAGCAGCCACAGTGGCTCAGACTCCCCCACTTTGGACAACTCAAGACGCCTGCCCATTTTCAGCAGACTTTCCATCTCAGATGACTAAACCAGGGTAGGGAGGGACCCCCCCCCCCCACCGCCTATCCACCCCACCCCCGACCCCGCACCCACATCCCCTACCCTTCCCTCCCTACCCATCCGATTCCTGACAAACCCCTACATTAACAAGGTTAAGCTCAACCCCTTTCCCCCTGGACCTTGGAATGCCCCCTCCCTCCCCCCTCTTTAAACGCCCCTCCTCCCCAACATAAGGACAAGTCAATTTGTCAATAGCTTCTTCTGGCTAGAACCCCCCCCCCAACCTCAATTTTATAGCCCACTTACCATGCATAACAGACAAGTCCCATATTTGTCAGTAGATGCGTTTTTTTCCAGCTTAAGCCTTAAGTGCCAAATCACAAAAGAAAAAGCAGTAACAGTTTACAGAAGCAACTTAGTGCCTTGTGATCTAACTTTGTCACTGTGACTACATTACCTCTTCAGCGCCAGAGGGCACCCGTGGGCCTCCCCGGAGCCTCTGCCCAGGGGGAGGGGGAGGGGAAGGGGGGGCGGGGGAGGGGGGACTTAGAACCAGCAGCTCCCTCCACTGGCAACACAACTGCACCTTTCCTGATTCCAGTCTCCCACACACTTCCTTCTCCCCTCTCCCCAGTAACCCCCCGCACCCGCCTTGGGAGAGTTGTTGCCAGACTTGGGTTTTTGGGGAAACCTAGCTTGACATTCAAAACCTTTTTCTTCCCGACCTGAACCTCTGTTGACTAATCTTGCCTGGGTTCGTGTAGGTCTGCAGGAAGGAAGACTGCAAAAGCGGATGAAGATTGTGACATAAGTGGGACTTTGTGATTTAATTTTTTTTCTTTTGTTTTAAGTGGGGAGGAAGGGGAAGCTAGATGGACTATGAGAGACTTGATTTTGGTGCTAAAGTTCCCCAGTTCGTATGTGACATCTTAAAAGAAAAAACAAAAAAATGAGAGTAAAGCTTAAAAAAAACATGTAAGGGGTGAGCAGTTAATGGTATTCATTCCACATACAATATCTGTGTAAAACGATTTCCTGTAGAAGTAGCTTTAATGGTTTTTGCTCTAGAATACCGTAGGTCTATCCTTAGAGCACTCACGCCATGCTTTTTTCCCTGGGTTTTAAACTTCATATAACTTCAGAAATTGGAGAGCAAAAATTTTGCTTGTCACTGCACATCAATATAAAAAAGCTTATTTAACTTATCAAAACGTATTTATTGCCAAACTATGCTTTTTTTTGTTAATTTTGTTCATATTTATCGGGATGACAAATCCATAGAATATATTCTTTTATGTTAAATTATGATCTTCATATTAATCTTAAAATTTTGTGACGTGTCTTTTTCCTTTTTTTCCACAGTTTTAATATATTATTCTTCAACGACATTTTTTGTAACTTTACACTTTTTTTGGTTATTTTATTTTAAAAAAATGAAAAATTAATTTAAAAAAATGCAAAAAACTGTTGGATTATTTATTTTAGAAATTTCCCCCCTTTGTGTTGGACTGCAAATTGAGTTTCTTTCTCTTTTGGCCTTTCACAACTAGGACTGAGAATGTATGTAAAAGTTCTGTGACAGTACAGAAGGAAAACAACTTTTAATGTATAGCTTCTAAAAGGGAAAAAAAAAAAAAAAGAAACCCTTTGACTTCACGTGCCCATCTCTAGACATTCCGATTGCAGATTTGAGGTTCTGGATTCCAGGTTTTGGAGTTTTCCAATGTTAATGCAAACAGAACTGGCACACACACATTAAGATGAATGTAATTATTATTCCTCTTGCTGGTCACTACCGTCGCTTTCTATTTCTCTTTCTTTGTGTGAATTTATTTAAAAGAAAAAAAAACTTTTTGTAACGACTATTTGCAGTTTAAAAATCAATAAACCCATTTTTTCAAGAAATTGATGGTGAAACTGGTTTTGCTTGGTTTGTGGTTTTTCCCTCTGCCTGTAGGCTTGTGCTTTGTAGACGATGTAGGTGCTGGGAGGAGGAGGGGGGGGGGCATTGGTTGATTTCTCATCCTTACAGCTAAACCAATGGCTGGTTCCTTTGGTTGAGGCTGGAAGTCTGCTGAGCTTTGAGGGGGTGGGTAGAGGTTTATTGCAAAGCAGCCTGTATTTGTATTATCTGCCCTGTTGTTGGTTGTTGACAAGGGTCCAGCCTTACCTACCCTTGCAGCCTCGAAGGTTCTTCAGAGAGCTGAGGCACGGGGGCTTACTGTCTTCTCTGCCTAGCCTGTGGTCTTTAATTCCTTTGGGTAACGTTTGGGGGTGCTGAAATGGTGAAGAGGGGGATGTAGCACGTGGCATTCCAGCAAACTTGGATTTGAGTGTGTTCGTTTATTTGGGTGCTTCCAGGCTTTTTTTTTTTGGCCACGCCACCTGGCATGTGGGGTCTTAATTCCCCGACCAGGGATCAAACCCGCTCCCCCTGCACTGGAAGCGTGGAGTCTTAACCACTGGACCGCCGGGGAGGTCCCGCCAGGCTTGTTTTTTTTCCCACAGGAAATTGACCTGAAGCCCTAGCCTCATAACACTTATCGGGTGGGTATGATGAACAATTGCAGGCTCAGAGAGGAGCTTCCAGGGTGGTGAGGGGCTCAGTCACAGGGGGCTGGGAGCAGAGGTGGTTTCACTTGGACCCAACATGTGCTTCTGTATTTGGAGGACTGTTAAAAGGAAGGGGTATGAAAATGGCCAGCGTAACAGGAAGTCATCTGTTCTTGCCGCCTTAGTCTTCGTTGTACCCTTGATGCCATGCAGAATAGGTAGGCCGTCATCTTGGGAAGGGTGAGGTCTACTTGGCTAGAGGAACCCCAGCTGATCGATGTCAGGTGACCACTTAGAGGGGATGTTTTGCCTGCCAGAGAGAGGTTGGATCCTTCTGAAAATCCTGAGTCTGGTTCTTGGGAGGTTTTCTTTCCGAGGAGGCAGAGATGGATATTGTTATCTGAGGCCTAGCTGCCTTCGGTTCCTTGCACTCAGTAATTTTTGGGCAGTAAGCTGAATTTCCACTTGAATTCTACCCGGACTCTCCCGAGGCAGGCAGGTCTGCAGCAGACATCAGCTGGGCCAGGGCTATCCTTGAGGTTGGAGGAGACCTACCTTAGGCACCCTGTCGACTCTTCCTTCCCTGGCCAGCAGGTGCCTGCTGGAGGGCAGGGCCGTGAGGTAGAAAAAAGGGACTATTACCTCTTTCAGGGCAGGGGCTGGTGGTGGAAGAAGGGGGAAGAGCAGCTGTTCCTGGGTCTGGAGGAAACCTAGGCCTCCTGTCTCTTGAGGAGGGAATGAGTGTGTGTATTTGCGGTGGGTGGTGATGGTGGTGGTGGGGACACGTGAGCTTCCTCTCTGACTAAAAGCAAAAAGACATATAATAGTGCACCTTGAGCTTGTTTTCCGTAGGAGTAGTTGAGCATGTGGCAGGTATCTTTCTAATTCCCCAGCTCATGGAGACACCGGTTGGGTTCAGAGAGGGCTGAGCATATCCACTGACCAGCCCAGAATTCCCTCCATTGGAGTCAGTCCCTTGAGTGATAACAAAGATGGAAGCATTGATTCCCAGAGACCCTGGAGTGCAGACACTGGCTGAAAAGGCGAGGTGAGGTTCCCTATGGCCTGGGGAAGCTTTCTGTCCCCAGGACTTGACCCTTCACCCCACCTAAGTGTCTCCATGGGAAACTCACACAGGCTGAGATTTAGGCCGCCCAGGCCCATGCATGGTCACCACAAGAACCTGATTTTTTACCATATAGATCTTAAAGGTAGAAGAGATACCAAGGTCCAAAGCTACTTGGGAAATATAGTAGCAGAATCTTTTTAGGCCCATGCTTTTTCCAGGATATTAGGTGATGAAAGGCCTCAGCAGCAGCAGCCCTAGTCCTGCGCTCTAGGCTGGCAGGGAATCCAGGGAGACGTGAGCCCAGAGCTGGCGGGGGACCTCCATGGGCGCCTCTACAGCTGGGGGAGATGGGAGCCATGCAGAGAGAGCTGGAAGTAAGGCCTCCACAGAGGGAAGTGGGGCAGGAAAGGCCAGGCCTGCATTTGTCAGCCAGCTTCCTGGGGCATGAGGCCTACTTCCCCACCTCCTGCTCTGGACCTTGGGACATCTCTCTCTGGGGGGCCTTTACAAGGTCTGTCCTGGCTGGGCAGGACCATGGCTGTTGGCCCTGCAACTCATGGTCTGGCTTTTGGTTAAATTTCTTCCCTCGGAGCAGCTCAAAGACATGAACTCTTTTGGCCACTGAGCAATGATTTACCTTTTTAGGTCTGGAAGCCTCATTTTCGGGAGGAAGGTTGGGAGCCTGCTGTACCTCAGTGTCACTCTGGTGAAAGGAGGACATTTGGGAGAATGTGGAGGCAGACATGAGATGGGTTTTGCAGCCAACTGGATCACAAAGCACCAGTTACTGGGCAGATGGGGTCACGGCCTGAGGAAGTTTCTATGGCATGGAGGTTGGAGCCCTTCAACTTGGGTTCAAATCCCAGCTCTGCTTATGCCAGTTTGCACCTTGGGCAAATGACTCAATCTTGAATTTTTCATCTGTATCTTGAGGGGTGACTGTGAACCACAGCAATGATGGCTCTTCATCAGTGCAGGTAGTCTGAGAACTTTACGTGTGTTAACTAGTTAAATGCTCATAGTGACCCCTCAGAGGAAGTTCTGTACTACCACCATTTTACAGATGGAGAAATTGGGGTGTGGAGAAGTTCACTCATTCGTCGCACAGTTAGAAGTGTCAGGCTTTGAACCCAGGCAGGCCTGCTCCATGACTGCATTTCGCTACCATGTCATAGGCTCGCACGCTGAATGCATTTGGCATGGTCCTTAGCACATAGTAACTGCAAATCGACAGTGTTAGTTCCTGTCTCCCTTGGCCTTTGTGGAGATTTTGCAGGGGCCTGAGAGAGGACCAGTTGGATTAGATGACTCTGCACACACCCCCTCCACCGGGGGTCATGATCTCATGTCCCACAAGGCCCTGGATTGGTGCGTTTAGAGGATGGTGCCCAGGAGGAGGGCAGGCCACCCCCTTGGACTTTCTCCTTCTTTGCCTGTCATGGGGTGGCTTCTGTTAATGATTGACAGGGCAAAGGGTGCCCCAGGGCCGCCTTGGGATTTGGCCCTGTGCCCTTCTTCCCCCAGGGTCTCCCTCCCTACACGTAGCCAACCATTTAATCACATCTGGCTGGACTGCCCTAAACACTACCTGAGTTCAGTGGGCAGGGGCAGGGAAGACCAGCCAGGCTCCTCACCACCCCCTGGCTGCCTTGCAGATGGCCCTCCTCAGGCCGGCCTCTAGCAGCAAACAGGGAGTCAGAGAGTTGGGAAGCAAGGTGAAATCTTGGCCTTTTCTTGAGGTCAGGTCAGCACTGGGGGGCCCTGTGGTGACCCACCTCTTGGTGGGTAAAGCTTGGCCTACAGAGAAACCTGGCCCAAGGACTTAAAGATGCTTTTTGCAGGAGCCCCAAAGGGTTACATCTGAGTTACCACTGTGGGAAATTAGTGTCTGAGGAGCCAGGGCTGCCCACATGCTGGGCCAGGTTCCCTCCTCCTGCCCACGAGAGCCAGCTGCTGGTTGGGGGCCGAGGACGCCTCCACCACGCTGAGGCTGTTTGCAGTTGTTTCGACATATTGGCAAAGGCTGGGTCTCAAGGTACAGGGCTGTGAGTGACGACGGTACCTGCGCTATCAGGGGGACAGTGAAAAATAAATATTGGCAATGGCCAAACCTGAGGCAATTTTCTCACCACCAGAAGCCAGTCAGGTAGCTGCCCCTGACTCCTAGTGGCGCCTCAGGGAGAAGGAGCTCATGACCACATGGAACAGAGTTCATTTCTGCCCACCCCAGCACTGCAGGAGGAAGGGAGGCTCTGTTGCCCAGGTAACGAGTTGGTTTTGGAGTCAGGAACCTGGATTCAAGTTCCTGCTTGGAGTCAATTGCACTCCGAGACCTCAGGCTAAAAACTTAGTAAGCAGCTCAGGGCCCCAGTTTTCTCGTTTGCAAAATGGGATTATGATGATGATAATGATGATGATGGTGGTGATGAAGGTGAAGACAAACACCTAGTTCAGTGGATAAACAAGCTGTAGCACAGTCACACAATGGAATACTGTGCAGCTGTGTAAAAGGATAAATGACATATATACACAACAACATGGGTGAATTGCAAAAACAGAAAGTTGAGTGAAAGAAGCCTGCCACAAAAGAGCACATTTTATATGAGTTCATGTATATGAAGTTCATAAGCAGGCAAAACTGACCTGTATCGATAGAGACTTGATTAGAAGGTAGAGTATATACACATAAAAAGTTCATTGAGCTGCATATTGAAGATGTATGCACTTTACCGCATGTAAGCTACACCTCAAGAATAGAAACAGAGCTGCTATGAGTGTTAAAAAATACATATAAGGAAAAAAAAAAGAAATTCCGTACCTGGCCCGTTATAGGTACTTAATACATCGTGGCTGGTTTTTGTAATAGCAACAACCTGAAGATGGTGGTGCTGATCCCGTCCCCTTTTTATAGAAGGAGGGAATTGGCCCAGAGCAGGTGAGTAACTTGCCCAGGTGAAGTGGGATTTGAATCCCAGCAGATCAGTTCTCAAGCCTACACAGCTGCCAATGACCTGACGCTGCCCCTTGGTACCCAGGTGTTGCTTCTTTAGAAAAGCTAAACGTACAGTAATCCAGACTGGGGCAAGCTGCTAATTACTTCATGGGATCTTCCGCGTTAGAAAAGAGTTTCTCTTGGCAGATTCAAAAGAAATCTCTGGTAGCTGGTTGATGCCTCCCACGCTTTGTGTGAGGTCGAGGGAGGCCAAGCTGGGGCCTAGCTGGGCTCTGAGGGGCTGTAGAGAGGAGAGCTTGGCTGGGCGGACCAGCATACCGGGGTCACGGTCCTGGGAGTCGCCCACGTGCCCTGCCTGTCGCAGCCCGTCTCTCCCTAAGGCTGGTGGGGACTGTGCGGCCTCTCTTCCCAGGCCCTCAGGCTCAAGGGTGCGCCGTTATGGCTTCCACCTTTGCCCTCCGTTCCATTCCACTCTTTTGGGAAGTGGTTCCAGCAGCTGGGCTCTGGGAAAATGTTCTTGAATTCTGACGGAGGAAGACGCCCTGCTCAGCCAGTAGACGTGGCCACCCCAAGGCTCTGGGGGCGGGTTCTCCCAGGGCTGACCTGCAAGTGCAGCGTGTGGGAGCAGCAGCCTCGTGCTCCGGGAAGGGCCCATGGCTTGGGGTCAGGCAGCAGGGCCGAGGTGAAGGAGGTGCTCACTCCCAGGTGCCAGCGAGTGCCTCCTTACATTTTACGCCCCAGGCACCTTACTTGCTTCCCTCTCGTTCCAGCCCTATCAGGCAGGAGCCTGCATCTGTGACTCTCCTCAGCCGCTTACCAGCTGTGTGACCTTGGGTAAGTCACTTAACCTCTCTGAGACTCCTTTTCCTCTTAAAAGCAGGGGCACAGGAAGCATACTCACCCTGGCCACCTTCTAGGGCTGTGGTGAGGATCAGATGACATGGAGAGGAAGGAGCTTCCGGAGTGAAAAGACCCTGGACAAAGGTGGTTTTGAGAGCGTGGGAGCAGTTTGTAGCCCTCAGGGTGACAGAGCCCTTCTGCAGAGATGTTTCAGTGTCGTCACTTGGCGTGCTTTCCTGCCTTGGCCCACCCTCTGGATTTCCTGCCTCAAACTCATGTGTGGTGTGTATGTTGTAGGCGATTCTTTAAAATTTACATTAAAAAAAACCTACACAATTCAGCATTTGTGGAGACTGACCAAGCATGCTAGGGTCTGGGCCCAGCCTCCGTCACACGGTCTCATTTGACAGTACCTGTGAGTAAGTACTATCATTAGACCCATTTTACAGATGGGGAAAGTCAGGTTCAGGGAGAAGTCACCATTCCCAACCACCTATCATACATGACCAAGCTGGGACCCAGGTCTGTGTGACCCCAACACCCAAGCTCTCAGCCCCCATACTCGACTTGGGAGGCAGATGTCAGATGGCATTGGGGTCACTCAGCAGGTCTGGGTTCTGATATTTGCTCTCCCCTGGGGACCCACAGTTATGGAGGAGAATTTGTCTCCTCCCAGCCCATCCCTCCTTGGGATGTTTCCATCCCATCTGGTCACCCTCCCTGCAGCCCAGGGGGTCGGGGTGGTGAGCAGAGGGAAGGCTTGTTTTCTGCCTCTCTTACCAAGGGGGAATCTGAGGTACGATATGGTGATGGCAACTGTGCTGGGCTTGTCCTCCGGTGCAGCAGCTGATTGAAAACCAGGTCCTTGCCTTGGCTATGCTGCTGCATGGCTAGTGGTGGAGGGAATAATATTGTACCGCTCAGACGGGTGTCGTCCTGCCTGATGAGCGATGGGAGACCCTGGGGATGTGGGACCCTCCCCAGGGCTAAGGTGATTACTCTTTAATCAGCTACCAGCCTTCTTGTCTACCTGAAACTGGGGTCTGCTCTGGAAGGCACTGGCTGACTGCTGGAGTTGGTGTTTCTTTTTTTTTTTTTTTAATTAATTTATTTGTTATTTATTTATTTTTAGCTGCGTTGGGTCTTCGTTGCTGCGTGTGGGCTTTCTCTAGTTGTGGCGAGTGGGGGCTACTCTTCATTGCGGTGTGCGGGCTTCTCATTGCGGTGGCTTCTCTTGTTGCGGAGCACAGGCTTTAGGCGCGTGGGCTTCAGTAGTTATGGCACACGGACTCAGTAGTTGTGGCTCGCGGGCTCTAGAGCTCAGGCTCAGTAGTTGTGGTGCACGGGCTTAGTTGCTCCGTGGCATGTGGGAGCTTCCCGGACCAGGGCTTGAACCCATGTCCCCTCCATTGACAGGCGGGTTCTTAACCACTGCAGCACCAGAGAGGTCCCGGTATTTCTTTTTTTGATGCTTTCTTTTCTGAGAGATGCTGCCCATACTACTGAATTGCATTCCAGCGTTCCCCTTCCACCCAAGAAAGTCATTTATTCCTGCTAATGCGGGGGGTCAGAGGGACAAAAATGCTACGTTCTCAGAGCTCCAGCCAGCAGCAGACGCCAGCAAGGGCAGAAGAAGGAGGCCCTGCCAATCAGCTCTGCCACTGCTCAAATCCTCCCTTGCTTGCCTGAAGTGGGGGGAAGGAGGGCAGGGCCCGGGCGCTTCATTGACTGGCTTAAGACTCAGCCCCCTTTCCTCTCGTGTTACTGACCATTTCACTGCTCGGCTTATAGGCATTGCAGCCAGGCAGTTGGTTCCGTCAGATTTTTGGACTCAGATAGAAGCTGGAATAGGTTTGGCTTCGGTGTGGTCCCTGACCTTGGCTTCTCTTCCCACATTCTGCATCTTTTGGTTGGCTTTGGAGCAGGAGCTGGTCTTCCTGCACAGTGGAGGACCCCTTCCCCACTCACAACCAAGCAATGCCTGTCTCCGGCCCCTTCAGTGTGTAGTCAGATGTCTGGAAGGTCTCTGCGTTGTGGGTCCACATGAAAAGGGAGTTAGGGAGCTGGGCTTTCTCTTCTTAAACATGCATGAGAAATCACTGGAGGACTGGAAGTTTGTCCTAACACGCAGGCAAAGCTGGGAGTTATACGTTAAGTGCAACTGCCCGACCATGCCCAGCTGGTTTGGGGGCTGGAGGAGCTAAGTCCCACCCTGGCCCCACAGCTTGCTGATAGACCTGAGTGGTCATTTCTTATTTCCGGGCTTCCATTTCCTTGTCTATGAAATAAGGGGGTTGGGCCACATGAGTTCTTAGTTCTATGATTCCACGAATATCTTAGAAAGCAAAACGCGCAGAGCCAAATATCCTTTGCCATCTCGAACAATGGGGCAGCAGTGTTTGATGCTGTAAAACCCCAACTAGAGTTCTAGGCGGAAGGGAGTTAGTTGGTGTGTCTTGTTGATGATGTCGGGTGACTCACATGGACAGGTCCAGGACTCTAGAAGTTGGCTGTCTGAACCTCCTTTGAAGTGGTGGTTTGAAACCCTTTTATGAACTGGAGGTTTACTGAGAACATGTAAGTCATCTTGTTGGTATGTTGTATTTTCCCAAACACGCCATTTTAAATTAAGACATTGAAGCAACTGTCTTATTTGAGGATTGTGTTTAGCATTTGAACATGCTGTTTAACATCTCTTAGCTGACTCCTTTCTGTGACGTTCATGAGAATGAGTTACTGAAATCTGAAGTCCCAGGGAGGTAGATTTCAGCTCGGTCTAGGAAAGAACTTTTTAACAAGCTGAGCTGGCCTTTGGAGATGCTCAACTTCCTGTTGTTGGTAATGTTCAAAACAAAACCCGGTGCTTATCACCGGCCCCCTGCCCACCCCGCATGTTCTCCTGCCCCTATGCCCCCATCATGGACATTGCAGAGTGATTCCCTGACACCCTGTCCAAAGCTGCCCCCTCCTCCCCACTCTGTCATACCATCCTGGTTGGGTATTTTAACACTTGACACTTTCTTTAAGTGTCACGTTCATGTATTCTTTCATTTGTTCTCTATCACCCCACTAAACTTGGAGGTAAATCTGGCAAAGCAGGCACCTGGACTCTTGTTCACTGTTCTGCCTCCAGTGTTTCATCTCCTGGCATTTAGCAGTCACTCAACAAATACGGAATGGATAAAAGTTTGCTGTTGGTTTAGGCTTTATCACTTCCAAGTCTACAAGCCCACTGTGCTATGGGACTAGGCCCTTGTAGAGCCTGGCTGGGGAGGTTCGAAGGACCCCTGGTGTCCTGGGTTAATGAGAGTGGGGCAAGCACTGGGCATCGGATGAGGGTAGTCTCCCTCACTGGCTGTGGGTCCCTTGGGTGAGTCACCCAACCTTTCTGGGTCTTGGTTGCTTCATCTGTAGAAGGAGAGAGTTGGATTCGGTTATCTTCAAAACTCTTTCCAGCTGGCCTACCTTGTGATTCAAGTACTTTGTGTTTGCATTCACTCCTCTGTTCTCAGACTGTTTGTTCAACTCTCTTTTATTAGGGGTTCTAGGCCTATTAAAATAGAAAAAGAAATTAAGTAGCCTTGAGAAGGGAAGAGTAAATACAAGTGCAAATGGGTTGTTTTATTCTGCCTAACAAATTACAGAGAGGACAGGGAGACCCCCAAAGGGAATGGACTGTTAAATAATCGCCAGGTTAAATATAAGTAGTTCAACCCAGGCATAAAGTAACAATTGAGATTCTTTTTCTCATGTACTTTAGCCACCTAACAGTGCTCTCAGCCGCAACATACCTAATATTCTGATTTTAAATATACTTTATAAATGGAGATGGTGGAGATGGATTCTTTCTTCTCCCTGGCCTCTCTAGAAGATGGCTAGTAAGCCTGGATGATTCCATTTTACCAGTAAGAAAATTAACAGTAAGCTACTCTCAAGGACAACATTAAAACACCCCCTGCTGCAGGATTGCGCTCTATGGCTGGCATGGGCTGGCATGGAGGGCATCCAGATGGTGAATTTTTTTTTAGATGAATTTAGGACCAGCCCCTATATATTCCTCTTTCTTCGTGTACCTGGAAAAGATTTTTTCTGTAGCCTGAAGTATTATCCACATGCCACCCACAATAGCAACACATTCAGAATTACCTCTGTAATGAAGCAGTCAACGTATAGGTAGTTATTGGGTGCTAATACAGTATAAAGGTGTTATATGGTGCAAAAAGACATACAATGTGATCCTTGTTCATAAAGTTTACATTTTAGTTGGGGAGATAAGATATAAACTAATGAAACCATCAATTAACAAGACTGGATTTTGTACTTTGATAACATTGTATACTGATACAATAAAAGACAAGCTTGAGATAATTAGAGGTCAGTAGCTTGTGAGACCCTGCTGATTGGATAGTACATTTAGTGCCAGTGAGTCAGAGGAGGGAGATTGGCAAGGGCCAGCAACGGTCTGGAGAAAGGCTTGCTTGCAGCTCTACACTGGCTCTGTGGGTACGGGAGGGCCCCTGCTACTGCTCTGAGCCACAGGTCTCAAGGAGTCGAATGTGAATGGTGCCCACTGAGGCTGTGTAGGGTAGCAGCCCTGCATCATGAGGCTCAGACTGCAGAGACCTTGAGATGAGCAAAGGATGGAGAGGCCTCAATGTCACCGCCTATGGGTCTGAGTCAGCCCATGGACCCATTAAATGTACTGCACTGTGTACCAGGGGTCCCCAATCCCTGGGCCGCACAGCAGGAGGTGAGTGGCGGGCGAGTGAGTGAAGCTTCATCTGCCGCTCCCCATCACTCGCATTACCGCCTGCACCATCCCCCCCAACCCCCGTCTGTGGAAAAATTGTCTTCCACGAAACTGGTTCCCGGTGCCAAAAAGGTTGGGGACTGCTGCTTTACACAGTATTTCTAAATATTTTGAGCCAACACTTAAAAAATGAAGAGATTTAAAAAATAATAATCCAGTTGTCGGACATCTCTGGAAATATTGGGAGATCTGGCCACGTAAGACTCAAGGTCCCCTTTGGCATCAATTGTGGCATCAGTCATGTGGATCTAAGTAGCACCAGTTTCTTTTAAGATGAGGCTCGTGCTCTCCAGCCTGCCCCAGTCCCCACCACTCCCTATAAGTCCCCAGGACTGCCTGAACCTTTTCCCCCTAATGGTAGAGAAATATTTCTCTGTACTCATATTTCTATCAAGAATAAGAAAAATAAAAGCCCAATAGGGCTTTTTTTCTAAAAAAAGGCAATGAGAAGAAGCCTGTTCTTCACAGAAGTGAAGAACATGCAAACAAAGGGTGGCTATGTTGAAGGAATTTAGACCACCGGCCTCTCTCATGTACATTCCTGCTGGGCCCTGTGTTAGTGGAGTTTGTGGGAGTTTGTGGGAAACACGTCAGGTTATATAACAGAGATGCACCGCCTTAAGAAAACTAGTCCTAATAGCTGAGGTTTATTAAGGGTTCATATATATGTCTACCTTCCCAACAACCCTGTAAGATAGGTACTGCTATTTATCTCTGCCTCACAGAGGAGGAAACAGTCACAGAGAAGTTAACCAACATGTCCAAGGTCACACAGCTCCTTGAGGATGGAGACAGGATTTGGATACAAGTCTGCCTGATTCCAGAATCCATTCCCACTTCTGCTTCTTCTGTGCTGTGAGGCTCTAAGACAGATGCCCCTGGCCTGGGGGATAGATATATGGTGTGTGTGTGTGTGTGTGTGTGTGTGTGCGTGCGCGCGCGCATGCGTGCAATTTATCCTAGCACCCAGAGCAGTACTCGGTGCCTAACAGGCATCTGGTAAGTATCTTTGAATGTATGTGCTGGGCAGACGGCCCCTGAGCCCTGGGGTCTGGGGCTGTGTTTACTGAACTTGCTCCTCTGACTACAATGTCCTGTTGGGGGCTCAGATCTGATCAGAGGAACAGGCGGGGACAGCCTAGCCTGCTCTACACATTTTTCTTCCAAGTCTGGGTCTCCTCTAAGTCTTTCCTTCTCCACCACCTTCACCCTCCAGACCATGAGATGAGACAGTTGGCATATTTTCTTCACTGGAGAGTGAAGGAAAAAGCTATAACTGTTGACAAAGCCAGATGGTGGAGGAAGTGGTCCTTCAAGCCGCTGAAGCCTTGTGAGGGGCTGTGCTGCAGTGTTTGTGCGCGGGAGCAGTGGGGTGGGATAGTGGGCAGTGTCTGTGCAGCTGACTCGCAGACTGGAGTTGGGCGGTAGTAGTGGAACACAGAGGTGAGGGGCTGATAACAGAAGTGTTTCTGTGTGGATGCCCCGTCTCAGTGCCCAGGGGTCTAGTTGCTTAGAAGCAAACTCTGAGATAAGGATTTGAGTGTAAGTAGTTTATCTGAGAGGTGATCCCAGGAAACACCAAAGGGAGAGATGGAGAAGTGAGTCAGAGAAGGGAAGGCAGCCGATAAAAGGTTTGTTATCAAGTTAGTTATCCCCAGGGGTAGTTGGACCTTGATCCTCCTGGGATGCTCTGGGAGCCAGTGAACGACACATGCCTCAGACACAGCATACCCAAGGGGCAAGGGAGCTGGGGTGTTCAAACACCAACCCCTCAATGATGGGTTGAGGGCCACTTGGCACTCATGGCCTGATGTGAGGGTGGGCAGGTGGGCTCTGGTAGCAGAGATACAGGTGCTGGCAACTGGCATTTGGACAGGCATGCACTGAGATGGTGAGGGTGAGGGGATGTCGGTGGGGAGCAGTGCCAACTGCATCTGCAGCCTCCCTTCTATCCATATAGGCTGAGCATCATGTCTGGAGCCCAGGGTGCTTTGCAGAGGTACTACACCTGTCCTATATCTGTTAGTTTTTGCTACATAACAGACCTCCCCAAAATTTAGTGGCTTAAAATAGCAACCAGTTTATTTAGCTCTCAAATCAGTGGATGGGCAACTTGGGCTGGGCTTAGCTGGGTAGTTCTGGTCTCAGCTGGGCTCACTCGGCGACCAGCTGGCTGGTCTTAGATGGCCTCGTTGGGACAGCTTATCTGTTCTGCATGGCCTCTCTCCAGCAGGCTAGCTGGGGCTTATTCTCATGGCAGAGAATGAGCCGAGACAGGCAAGTGCTCTGAAGGTCTGGGCTTGGAACTGGTACAACATCACTTCCTCTACAGTCTGTTGGCCAAAGCAAGTCATTAGGCCTGCCCAGATTCAAGGGGTGGGGAAATAGACTCTACTTCTAGGTGGGAAGAGCTGGAAAGTCATACTTAGGAGGATGCGTACAGGAAGAGGAACATTTGCAGCCACTTTTGCAAACAATCTACCACATGGCCTGTGCCTCGAGGCATCTTATGTTCTGGTGGACCGTGAAAACCAGCGTGTGCTGTGCTCTTTTAGACATAGTAGGAGTCAGAAGCTGTCTGGGTCAAGTGTGGGAACACCTCTGTCCTACAATACCTCCTCTCCATAGATGCTTTCTTTTAAACACTATCCTTTCCTTTGGTCATCTGTAAGAAAGAAGTTGTTTCTGAGGGATAGCACACAGCGTCTCTGCTTACCAAGGCAGTCATTCTGCATGGGTCGGAAGAGGAGAAAAGAGCTGAGTGGCTTTGGAGAAAGGAGATGTGGTGTGCATGTACTTTTCTTTTTGGCCAGTGTCTGGACCCTTTGCCCTGTGTTTAGGGAATTCCTTCTTTCCTAGTTCTGATGGGTGGCAGCAGAGCCGGCCACTTTAGAAGGTGAAAAGACCATGTCTTCTCTTTCCTGGCCTCCCTCTGTAGCCAGGATGTGGGTGTACAACCTGGGCTTTGCTGATCAGACATGCCTGCCTCTGGGCTCAGGATAGGAACTAGTGACGCGAAGAAGTGGGATCAGTAAACTCTCTCTGGAGGTGGTCTGAATTCCTGGGGCCGTGGTGGCTGTGGAGCTAGAGGCTGAGTCCAGTGTCCAGGGGTCGTGTGCTGTTGGCACAAGCGATGGTGCCCAGTGCCCATGGTGGTGGTGTTCTCGCTAGACAAGTTCTGTGGTGTATTTTGGGGGAATTGCTTCTGGCTGCAGAGTCCCAGACTTGGTTCTCTAGCTCTCCCAGAGATTATGTGAAGTATACAGTACCCTCTTAGTGAATTTCTATTTGGTTTAAATCAGCCAGACTTTATTTCTGCTGCTTGCAGCTAAGAGCCCTAACTTGTAAGGTGTGAGTGGAGAGGGAAGCATAAGGAAAGAGGGAAGAGACTGGCCCAAAGGAGACACTGGTTCTACTTCATTATTTTGCCCGATGCTGGCTCCACTGGGAACTGTAAAGAAAACTGGGTAAATGTTTTTGAAAGCATGTGATAGTTTATTTGTTTATTTATTTTTTAAAAATAGAATTTCAGAAGGTAAAGGGTTTGCCCCTTTAAGAAGCCGATTGGAGAACCGAGGGATAACTGAGAGAGAGGCTGACCAGGAGGCACGGGGATGTTGTGTGCTTCCAGTTTGGAGCCCTGGAGCAGACACCAGCTTCTGGGATGCCCCCGTGGGAGGGGAGAGGGGGCTGTAGAGGAGACGTGAAGCACAGTCATGGATCCCAGAGTAAAAGGACCAAGGACGAAATTCATTATTTTTCTCTGAAGAGCATCCAGGGTCGGACGGGGATGTGTTGTAACAGTGAAGTAGAGTCAAGGACACATAATTTGTATTTAGTGGTTTACTTTTTTAAAGCCCTGTACTTGCTTAGCTAAATAAACAAAAAAATTTTTTTCCTTAAGATATTTTTATAGAAAAAAACATAGGTGAGTGAATCACATACGATGTTACTGCTTCCCTTGGTTTAATCACCCATTAAAGAAAGTTTACTTTTGAGCTTAAGGAAATTTGGCAGCTACTTCAAATGTAGGTGGCGTCACCAAGAGGTATTAATTCACCTCTCTACATAAAAGGCAGAAGAAATACACATACAAAAAGCTAGCCAAAGAGCTTTGACCCACTGTATAGTATGGCTCTGATGTTTACCTTGTGTGGAGTGACAGTTCTTGTCAAGACATGAATGCGGGAGCACGTGCCCAGCCATAGGTGTTTCTTGGGCTGCCTGGGGTCACACCTCCACCTTTGGGTTACCCACCTCCCCACCTTCACGGCTCATGTTCAAATGCCTCCTGCAGGTCCCTGGCCTTTTCTCCTTCTCCACCCTGCTCTGACTAAGTGACCCGAGCTGCCCTGTAGAAACCCATTGTTCTCTTTCCTCACCGTTGGGCTCAGAAGAGAGCAAATCTAGGTATGTTCCCCAAAGTCTGCAGAGCCAGACTGGGCATGGAGGAGAGAGACCCCAAGGCCAACCCACCTTAAGGGCTAGGAGATCCTCCCAGACTCAGGAGCTAAACTTCTATGTGAAGAAAGGCTGGGAAGCTCTGGCCTCATCCTCGTTCCCTGGCGGTGTGGTCTTTCTGAAAGGTGCAAACACCAATATTAAGACATCAAGTGTGCAGTGATCATAATGGAAGCCCCTCCTTCCAACCCAGGAAGCAGAAATATTCTTGCAGTATCTCTACATGGGACCAGCTGGATGTGAACTAAGCATGCAGAGCTCAAATATGCTTGGGTTAGGATTGATCTGTGTGAGTGGCCCTCACTGCAGTGCTCACCATGCCTCTTGGAAGCCGAAGGGAATTTCTTCTTGGCTTTTGGTGTCATTGACTGAGGATCTTCAAATGGTCAACCAACTCATAGCCGTGTGACTGTTGGTGTAGAAACTCTTCACCTTGAAGGGCTCTCATTTCATTGGCTCCTCACTATGGTCCCCATTTTACAGATGGAGAAATTGAGGCTTCTAGAAATCAAATGATTAGCCCAAGGTTATGGAGGTAGTAAGGGATTTATTTTTTTATTTTTTAAAAATGTATTTTTTATTTTTCATGACTATACCACATAAAATTTTTAATTAAAAAATTTTAAAAATAGTTTTTTGAGATATGATTCACATACCATATAGTTCACCCGTTTAATATGTACAATTCAATGGTTTTTAGTATATTCGCAGAGTTGTGCAACCATCACTAGAGTCAATTTTAGAACATTTTCATCATTACCCCCAAAATAAGTCCCACATCCCTTAGCCATCCGCCCTCATTCCCCCGCAAACCCTCCCAGCCCTAAGCAATAGCCAATCTACTTTTCACAAAACCAAGTCTTTTAATTCCAAATCCAATGCTATCACAATACCTCACTGTTAGTCCAGAATTTGCTCAAATATTGTATTGAAGAGAAATGACTTAGAGATTTAAGAATTGACTTCCTTCAAAATGTTACACACTTTAGGAATTGTCAAGGCATCAACTCTGTGATGGTTAATTTGATGTGTCAACTGGACTGGGCTAAAGGATGCCCAGATGGCCAGTCAAACATTTTTCTGGGTGTGTCTGTGAGGGTGTTTCCTGTAGACTGAGTAAAGATCATCCTCGCCAATGCAGGTGGGCATCGTCCAATCATTGAGGGCCTGAATAAAACAAAAAGGTGGATGAAGGACAAATTTGCTCTTTGCTTGAACTGGGATGTCCATCTTCTCCTGTCCTCAGATGTTGGCACTCCTGGTCTGAGGCCTTCGGACTCAGGCTGGAATGTACACCATGTGCCCCCCTGGTCTTAGGCTTTTGGACCTGGTCTTGGACTGGGATTGACACCGTCAGCCCCTGCGGTTCCCAAGCCTTCAGGTTTGGACTGGAACTACACCTCCAGCTTCCCTGGGCCTCATGCTTGCAGATGGCAGATGGTGGGACTTCTCAGCCTCCGTAATCACCTGAGCCAACCCCTCACCGCAAATCTCTTTCTACGCCTCTCTTCTTGTATATGGCCTATTGGTTCTGTTTCTCTAATCCAACCCCCAGTACCCCTTCCCTATCCCTCATCCAGAGACATCTCACTGCCTTCAGCCCGCACAGCTCTCTCCTTCTCCCGACAGAACACAGCCAGCGTCTGAGCAACGTCCTCCACCCCCATCACCCCCAGGAGCGGCTGGAGCCCAGTGGGGTGTCAGGGAGCTTGGGAAACCACAGGTCAACAGGCCCATCTCCCCCGGGTGTCAATTTTACTGGAAAAGTTTTTTGGGGAGAAAAATAAGACATATATCTACCTACTATGTAGTAGAAAGTACATTTGAGGACTAGTGTTTTTATCTTTCAAATTAATGCAAAGAAATTCTTGCTTTCAGTGGCTGTTTCCAGAGACAGCCCTGGATCTCCTAGAGATGGTTCAGTATCCTCAGGCTGTGGCGATTACTGTGGAAATTTAACCCCCATTATCTGAAAGGCTCATGGGGTATCTACCATATGCCTTAGGACAGTGTACCCTGCTGTTGTTTTTCTCACAAACAACATATTGTTAGGTAACTTTTCCAGTCTGTAAGTCTTATTTACCCTGATAGGTTACACCCTCCTGGAAGCTCTTGTGGTAATAACAGCAACTACCTACTACGTGCCAGGAATAGGGATGGGACCAGGGTGAGGCAAGTGAGGCATTTAGCATACAAAATTTAAGGCACGCCCCACTGCTGACCCTGCACTAGGGCAACCCTGAGAGGGAGCGCCTTGTTGAATTTTGTACTGTAGGTTCTCATCACAGGTTGAATTTTGCCTCACCCTGGATCTGCCCTGGTTAGATTCTTTACATACATTTTCTCATGCAATCTTCATGACAGCCTCATTTTACAGATGGGGAAAATCTGAAGCACATGGTGGTTAAGAAACTTGCCCAAAGCCCCACAGATGGTTCCAGCCCACCGATGGTTGACACTGACCTTATCTCCTTCAGTTTTACAAGAGCCCTGAGAAGTAGTTGGTCATGGTAGAGTATTGGTTCATGAGAGCTGATTGCTAAATTTCCAGGAATTTTGAGAGTCAGTTGTAACACACAGCCATTATTAAATAGTAAATTATACAAACTTGTAATTAATTAAATAAATTATATTAAAAGTGAATATAATAAATACCCCGCCTCATCACTTCCTAATTCTGATGCTACAGGATTGGGATGGAATCCTGGCTTTGTCACTCACCAGCTGTGCCACTTCGCTATACGGTGAGAGCTACAATGGAGTGCTGAGGCTTATGAAGAGTAGAGGATTTGGACCCAGGGCCTCTTGATTCAAGTCCCAGTTTCACACTTACTGTCTGTGTTAGTTTTCCCATCTGTAAATTAGGAGCAACTACTGTTGGTGTCAGCTTTCTCACTGGCAAATTGGAAGCAATTTACAGATGAGAACACTGACACGGAGGGTAGTGTCTGTTTATCTCTCACGTGCTTTTGAACGTTTGCTGAATACTCGCTATGTGCCAAGCATTGTTCTAAGCTCCTTGCTTATATTTTTGTATTAATGTTCCAATAACCCAATGAGATAAGTATCGTTCTCCCATTTTCAGATGGGGAAATAGCCTCAGCACAATTGAATACCTTTCTCAAGGTCACACAGCTGGTTGGTGGCAATGCCAGGAGTCCATCTCAGACGGTCCCTTGCACCTAGGGGATGCTCAATAACTGTTAATTGATCTGAACAGACAAGGGGCAGAATCCAAACCCTGCACTCAAACCCGCCCATGCTCCCTGTCCAAAGGTAAGGCAGAGGGAGCTGCTGCTTTGGAGCGAAAACCCCTTCTCTGCAGGGTGGGAAGAGGCCCTCTCCTCCCTGTGCCAGCCGGAAGCCACCTCTTCCGGGCATTCTCCAGGGCGGATACATTATAGGAAACAGCCATGAGGCCACAAGGAATAAAAACACCCGCTTCCCATGCTCCCAGCACGGTGATGGAAACCTCCAGGTTTGAGCTCCGAGACCTCTCCCTGGGTCCCAGGGGAAGCAGGCTTCCTACTAGGGTGATGCAGCCTCTGTATCCCACAGGCCTGGAAGGGTTTGACGAGAGAGGCTCTTGCTATGAGGCTTGAGGTGGCAGCGGGCCTGCAAGAGAGAGTTTGGCTTTGGGCACCAGACGAGCCTGGGTTTGAATCTCACCTCTGCCTCTTATAAGTTGGATGTCCCCAGTTAAGGTCTCTGAGCCTCAGTTTTTCCATCTGTAAAATGGGAGAATACCTACCTTATAGACTCTTATGGAATTGCGGTTTAAATATCAAAGAGAATGTGTATGAAGCATATGAGACAGCAGTGGAAGAAGGAATGGAATAAATGTTAAGTGAATGAATGCCAATAACAGATGTGTGCCAGGCACTGTGCTGGGCAAGGAGGATTCCAACAGGGGTGGATAAGAGTCCTATTTCCAGGACTCAGTGCAGAAACAGAGAAATGAACCAAGAGAGAAGGTGACAGAGGACGTGTGCTGTGGTAGCTGTGTGGGGAAATAGCAGGGAATGTGGGACGGGTCCTAACTTTCCCTGCACAGGCACTTGTTGAACAAGTAACTGCTGAGCCCTACTATGTGCCTGTGGGTATTATGGGGGATGCAGCTATGCATACGGTCCAGAAACAACACAATCCCTCTCAGAAACAAGACTAATAGGCATGAAAAGGTAAATGACAATACAAGCAATAAAAGTCTTAGAGACCAAGGTACAAGAAACCATAGAGCGAGGAACGTGGCCCTTGTCCACTTGAGAGGAACGGATGGCAGTGAGGACCCCTTGTTCAGACTTGCAGGTGGGGGGCTTCTGGGAAGACCGAGTTCTTCAATTCCACCAGGTGGAGGATGGAGGAGGGGCCTGGGTTGAGTTCGCCTTCTGCTGCCATAAAGATGCTCCGTGTGCCCCAGCTGTTTCCCTGGTCCCTGCTGCAGCCGGGCTGCGTCTCTGCCTTCACTGCTTGGGCCCAGACCTGCAGCACCACCAGAACTGTCTTGGTGGGACCACGAAGCCAAGCTGGGTATCCCCATTCATGCCCTCCTGGCCTGCTGGGGACATGTAGGGGAGGGAGTACAGGAGCTCAGGGAACAAAACAGGCACTTAAATCCTTTGCCGGGTGGGAGGTCTGGACAGGAGTTTGTCCTTTGTCGCTTAACTATCCCATCCTCCACCGGCTCCTCTTATAAGTCTCCTTCTCAGCTGAGTCAGGTTGAATCCCTGGTTGAGGAAACAGTTTCAGGAAGAGTTTGGAGGTAGTGTGAGGCTGGCAGATCAGAAAATGAGGTCCCCCCAAAACTCCCCAGTCCTGGCCCCATAAGTTCCCAGCAGGAGGGGCCTTCTTGCTTTCTCAGAGATGTAGAGTGCCTTCCTGCGGCTACCCTCCCCTTCCCTTTGTGTGAAGTGAGTTTCTCCTGCAGCACGCTGTCTGCTGTGACAGTGCTGGTGTTTGGGGACACAGTCTCTTGGCAGGTGTGCCCTTACGTTCTACCAAGAGGTACCTTTTCTCCCCACCCAGTAACAATGGACCCATAATAAGCAATAAAAAAGACAGCATGATGATATTCCACTCAGCGATCTTCTATGTCCACATGACATTAAAAAGGGACCTGTTTTTAAAATTAGAGGGTGGGGGCTTCCCTGGTGGCGCAGTGGTTGAGAATCTGCCTGCCAACGCAGGGGACACGGGTTCGAGCCCTGGTCTGGGAAGATCCCACATGCCACGGAGCAACTGGGCCCGTGAGCCACAATTACTGAGCCTGCGCGTCTGGAGCCTGTGCTCCGCAACAAGAGAGGCCGCGATGGTGAGAGGCCCGCGCACCGCGATGAAGAGTGGTCCCCACTTGCCACAACTAGAGAAAGCCCTCGCACAGAAACGAAGACCCAACACAGTCATAAATAAATAAATAAATAAATAAATAAAAGAACGTGAATTTCTAAAAAAAAAAAAAATAAAAAATAAAATAAAATAAAATTAGAGGGTGTAGGAAGAGCAGATGAAATGCCAAGTCCACTGCACAGTGTGGGGTGAGATGGTGCCCGGCACCCGCCCCCGGCCCTGCCATGTTCACACCTGTGTCTCCAGCAGCATCATTTTGTGGCCCTGCAGAGCCTGTCCTCATACGGGGGTGTGTTTCTTTACACGCATTTTCATGTTACGGATCACATTACTCTCAGAGAAGGTGACTCTTTTCGGAAGAAGCGAGCTGAACTCCGCCTGCTCCTATGTGGGGGATGGGAAGGTGGGTAGTGGAGACTGGCGATTCCAAGTGTGAGCTCTGAAGTCGGAAAGCCTGGGATTCCATCCTGACTTTGCCCCCTTGCTCCTTGCACAGCTTTGGGGAAGGCACTTGACCTCTTTGAGTCTCAATATCCTCATCTGTGAAATGTGAATAATAACAGTGCATGACCTCACGGAGGGGTTACGTGGATGACGCGAGGTCACGTGGTAAAGAGGGGAACCCAGAGCAGGAGTTCGTTTGGCGGCTTCTGGGCCACTTACTGCTGTGTGACTCTGGGAAAATCACCAGACCTCCTGAGTTTTGCTCATGTCTGCGGTACGGGTGACTCGCCCAACCCATTGTAAAGAGTTGCTGTGAGTTGGGGACAGGTCAGTGGGATCTCAGCACAATGAAGAGCCCATGGTACGTGCTTAATAAACGTTGGCTGTTATGGTGGCCATAGTGGGCTCTTGTGAGGGGGATTGCAGGAAGTCGGGTCCTGGGGTGAGGAGCAGACCCCCAGGCCAGGCAGGTGCTGCTCCCTTCATGGTCCAGCCCTCCCAGCGGCCTCCTCCCTGCTCCTTGGCTGGCATCAGCAGGGCCATCTGTCCCTCTTGGTGGGTCCATGGCCTCCAGCCACAGCAGAACGTTCATTTCACAGCCTCGTCCGTTTGGAGGCATAAACTCCCCGGCTCTGAGACTGTGCAGCCATGTCCTCTCGCGACCTGGCCACGCCTTCCTTCCTAACCAGCCCCACTACCCGGGAACACTCGGGAATCTCTTGTCTCCCGCAGATCCCCAAATGCCTCGCCCCCACCTTGTTGGAATGGTGCTTAATTAAGTGTCTGTCAATCATGGAAACCAGATACCGGATGACTGGTGAGGGCTACTCGCTCAGTCATCTTCCTCCAGGCCCATCTGGGCTGGTTTTCTCAGCTCTCAGCTATACCCGAGCTCCTGTACTGCCCATCTTCTCGTCCACTAAGGTGGTCGCACTGAGGCTGGTGACCAGCTGTTCTCTATCTCCTGGGGACAAGCAGGAAACTTCAGCTGCAGTGGACTGCCACATGTGAGAGAGGCCAGAGGGAAAACAGCCCACCAGATTGCTGGGCTGCAGTGAAACCTCCAGCCCCGGAGGTCTTCCACAAACAGGATAGAGTTTCATCTCTCTAGAATGTGTTAGGGCAGCAAGGCCTACCCTGTCCTCCCCGCCCAGATGAAATTCGTCTTCCATGAAGGCTGGGCCCCACTTCTGAGCTCCACAGAACTCTGGAGAACTCCATGAGCTACACAGAACATAGGGTACTACTCATGGCCTTGACTGTCTTGAATGAATATCTGTCTCTAGGTACGTGTTTATTTCCTTAACTCCCTCGAAGGTGAGGTCCACGTCCCATTGATACCCACACATCACTTACCACAGTGCTGCATGCTTACGAAGTATCTACTGAGAGCTTATAGCACATAAGTGGCTGCCACTAACAGGAGAGCAGAGCTTCGGAGGATGGGTCACAGGACTGGTAGGTTTTCATGGCTTAGTTTCGGGTGCTGCCTAAGAAAGGTGGGCTCCACAGTAGGGGCAAGGCAATGGGGCTCCGAGCTGGAACAGCCAGAGAACGTAGTAGCCTGGGGAGAAAGGGCTGGAGTGCAAAGAAGAGGCATTGGGACAAGGAAGACAATCGACTTAGAGCTTCGTTGAGAACCATCCCTGGAACCCCCTGCATGGCCCTTCTCTTTGTGTCAATGTGGGGTTCAGACCAGGTAGGCCTCTGCTGACCTCCAGCTGGATGGGATGGGGTACAGGGGAAGCATGAATGAGATGTGGCTTCAGGAGAGATGGGGACGCGGATGGGTGGAACCAAAACAATGAGCCCCCTGGCCAGAAGGGGCATGGGAGACAAGGCACTCAAAATGCCACGACCACAGGGCTTCCTGCGAGCCTGGGGATGTGACCAGGCTCTGTGTCCTTAAGTAGAAATTGAGCCCTGAGGTTGACAGAACCTGGGCTGACCTCATGGGGCAAAAGAGAGAATAAATAACAACAACAACAACCATGGCAATACTTTACATTTGTATGTTGCTTCATAGTGTACAAAGGGCTTTCATATCTATTAGCTCATGAACTGGGAGAGGAATTCAGTTGCCTCCACCCCATGTACTCCCAGAAGGGCCTTAACCCTGATCCTCCCATCCCTCTCCTCCCTGTTTCTGGGACCAAGAACTTGTACAGGATGTGCTGCCTCGTGCAGCTTTTGCGCAGGGTTGGAGGAGGGGATATGGCTCTGGAAGGGTGCTCCTCCTAGCAGTCCCTCTTCCTCTCCCTTCATCCTGCTCCCCTTCTCCTCCCCAGGCACATGTCCCCACACCTGGCTTACCTGGGCTCCCCTCTTCCTGTGTCTTCCAGAAGAGAGGAGCTTTAGGCTAGGAGGGGGACCAGAGCTCCCAGTACCTTGTTGACATCAACAAGGTAACCCCTGTTTATTTCCTCACCTGTCTCACCTACTGGGTCTTCCCATGGCTCTCCATCTTGTTCTGCCAATAGCTCTGCAGGTCCATCAGCCATGTGAGGCAAAGGTCAATACTGTCTGCCACACTGACTCAGGTCTCAGCCTCCTTCCTGCCAAATGGTCCAGGTGGCAACCCCAGTCCTGGCCTGGATAAATATGCCAATATTTCTCCATAAGCACACCAATCTTTCCAACTTGAGGAGTCTAGTTTCAGAAACTCCAGCCAACACCTGCAGGCTGCCCCAAACTGGCCAGGGAAGTAACAGAGTCAGAAGAAGGGTGTGTAGGATCCCAGAAGACAAATGTTTTTGACAAGGAAACTGGGACATGCACTAAAGAACAAGAACGGTTGGCCACAGGGGAAAATGGCTTCTCATGTAGAGACGGGTCAGAGTGGGCTAACACGAAACACTCTCAACTTAGAGGATAGGATGAGGAAAAGTCAGTGGGGCACAGATGAGCAGATAATACACAAATAAATTTGATGTGTATGACTTTGAACTGAAAAGACAGACACATGAGGATGTGGAGATATATATATATATATTTTATATGTATATTATTTTGAAGTACAGTTGATTTAAAATGTTGTGTTGACTTCTGCTGTACAGAAAAGTGATTCAGTTATACATATATATTCTTTTTCATATTCTTTTCTTTCATGGTTTATCACAGGATATTGAATATAGTTCCCTGTGCTATACAGGAGGACCTTGTTGTTTATCTATTTTATATATAGTAGCTGTATCTGCTAATCCCAAACTCCTAATTTATCCCTCCCTCACTGCCTTTTCCTTTGGGTAACCATAAGTTTGTTTTCTATGTCTGTGAGGCTTTTCTGTTTTGTAAATAAGTTCATTTGTATCATTTTTTAGATTCCACGTATAAGTGCTATCATATGATATTTGTCTTTCTCTGTCTGACTTCACTTAGTATGATAATCTCTAGGTCCATCCATATTGCTGCAAATGGCATTATTTCATTTTTTTTTTATGGCTGAGTAATATTACACTGTATATATGTACCACATCTTCTTTATCCATTCCTCTGTCAGACATGGATGTATTTTATAACCAGTGGATTCCCCTAGAATCTTCAGGCTAGGATCTGTAAGTGTGAGTAAGATGGTTCCACCTATTTTAAAAATGTGAGATTACAACACAGATCGACCAGACATTGTCCTTTGGGGGCCACAGAAAGAAGGTATGGGGAGCTGTGAGTGTACCAATCAGTCATAGTGAAAAGTCTCATGGGGAGGCCTGTGTTGTACAGGAAGAGTGGTGAAGGGTCCACGCAGCCTGTGGAGCATTTCATGTCATCTACTGGAATCAGCTGAGCATTTTCCCAGTGAGAGTCAATGGGGAAATAGAAAAAACACATACAGTCACCGCCACTGGGACACATCTAGTTTCCAAAACCAAGTCAGGGTGTATACGGTTATGCTGTGGTAACTACCACAAAATCTTGGTGACTCACAATAACAAAGGTCATTTTTCATTTGTCCCACAAGTCTGTTGTTTCTTGGCTGTAGGTCTGCTGAGTGGTTTTTACTCCTGGGCTGATGGAGGGACAGTGGGACTCCTTGATCTGGGACACTGATGGTTTCATAGCAGAAGGAAAAGAGACTGACGTGATGAACCACTCCCTGGTCCTTAAAACTCCAGTGACACCTGTCACATCTGCTCACATTCCATTGGCCAAAGCAAGTCACATAGCCAAACCTAAACTCCCCTGGGACAGGGAAGTGTATTCCTCCTCTAATAATAATAATAAATTCTACCCCACAGTAACAAAGTCTACCCCACAAAGGTCTTTATAGCCTGGTCTGCTTTAGGCCATTTGGGGTCCAGCCTCACCAGTTCTCATGAGGTGTAGACACCTCAGAATCTGGTTGTGGACAACTGTCTTGGGATAGAAGTATAAACCAGTCACAGGAACATAAGCTCCACAAGGGATGAGTCTTGGTCTAATTTGTTCACTGCTGTGTCCCAAGGGCCAAGAACAGGACCTTCAACATGTATTTGTTGCTGAATGAATTATAAATGGGTTTAAGATGCAATTTGAACTTTCCTGCCTCAGCCAAGGAGTATCTGTGTCCCAAACTCTGATATCTTTGGGTGTGGAGACGGATACTCTCAGAGAACCTGCAGCTCTCTGATGGAACCAGAGGAGCTGGGACTTCACGTACTGCCTTGGGATGCTGCTTTCAGCCCCTGTTTTGGTTTAGCCCAGGAGTCAGCAAGCTTTTTCTGTAGAGGGCAGATAGTAAACATTTAAGGCTTTGGAGGCCATGTCATATGGTCTCTGTCACAACTATTCAACTGTAGTAGTGCAAAAGCAGCCAGAGACAATATGTAAGTGATCAATGAGTGTGACTATGTTCCAATAAAACTTTATTTGCAAAGACAGGCTGTGGGCCAGAATGGGCTGGTGGGTTGTAGTTTGTCTACCCGTAGTCTAGCCACAAGGCTGCCTTCTGAAGCTCTTGCTTTCCCCCTTGCTTCCCCCAATGTCTTTTTCAGGGACCATTTTAGGGTCATATACGTATCATTCTCAGCTCCATAAAATGAAATGCCACAATATTGTAGTTTCGGGACCTCCTGACATCTGCTTCCAGTGTTTGTTTTCTGCTTTGGTTTATTTTGCTCCAGGGCATGTCTATCCCCTAACATCCCTGGCCTGGCTAGGTTTGGGGTCTCACTGTACTGCTGTAAGTCTCAGGTGCTCCACTCCATCGGTGCCCTCAACTGTCTTGCTTTGGGGCATGAGTCCACACTCCCTGTCTGACTTCTCCAAGGGGGCCCTGGACTATTGGGAAAGAGAAGGGCATAGGTGAGGCGGGAGGAGCTCATCTCTCCCCTCACAGTTCAGTTGGTCTGAGAAGTATAGAAATCTATTTTCTTAGGGATGTGGCGCAGATATTTTCATGTCATGGAACCTGATGCCTCGGACTCACAGATTTTTTCAGGTTGGAAGGCCTCTGGTGTAATATGACAGTTGAGAGAGTATTAGCCGGCCACCCCCTCTTTCTGGGTCAGTACCAGACTTATGTAATTAGAAGTCCAAAGAGGAGACAGGCAGACAGGCAGACCCACCCCAGCCAACAACCTTCCCCCGCAGCCTTCTAGCTAGTCATCACACAAGTTTAGAGCATGAAGAGACCTTGCAGCTAATGAACTCTCGTCCATCTGGTTCCAACTGGGTATTTGAATGGCATGAGGCCCAAAACGCAACCCTCTTGTCCTAGGTGTCAAAGCCAGAGCTTAAGACCCCATGGACACTCCACACTCTTCAGCTAACTTCCAGACAGCTGCCCACTGCCCCTCCCCATCTCCTCCTCCAAGATAAACACATCTGCGACCCCATCCTGAGGGAGCAGGGAGGGAAGGAAGGAGGGAGAAGGGAGCCTCCCCAGTGCAGACAATCAGAGACTTGGCCTTGACTTGGGTTGTTAAGATAGGACCGCCTCCCTTCTCCAGCTGGCGGGAGCAGTGACCCCAGGGAGCTCAAGCCACAGGGGAGGAGGTGGTGCTGGCCAGGGAGAAAAGATAAAGGAGAAAAGGGGAGGAGTCTGGCCAGCTCCCACCTCCTGGCTGCTGTTTCAGCCAAGTAGCTGAGCTGGAGAAAGAGAACTGATAGCAGATAAGGGTGCTTGCTTTCCTGTGGCCTTGTTTACACAAGCTTGGGTTCTTGCCGCTGGTCCCTGAGGGTGGGTGTGGAGGAGCTATGTGGGCGGAAGGCAGTGTGGGGTTCCTGGACTGAGGCTTGCTTTCAGCTGGCCAAGTCCTGAGTGGCTTATGGATCTCTCCCTTACCTCCCACTCCCAGCCCGGACTTCCTGCAGAAAGCTGGCTAGGCAAGGGCTTGAGCTGAAATACAAGGCTTTCACCTAGGAGTGGGGCTTTGCACCCCAAAAGCAGTGGGTATGGCAACTCTGCCTCTCCCCTGGCCTCCTGGGTCTCTGGGAAAGGATTTCAAGCCGCAGTAGAGCCTTATGGTAATATGCTTAAGCTAATTCAAGGGTTCCCTGCCTTACTTTTTCAGTGCTGTATTCCTCAGCCTCCCTGAAAGAAAGTCAGAACTGTACTATAGCTGGGAAGCTAAAAACAGTAGAAGAGTAATTGCTCTGTGCTAGGTGCTGTGCTAGGGAATAGGGCTAGAGCAATGAACAAAATAGACATGGTCCATGCCCTCATGGAGATCAAAAGCAATTAAGTGCCTATATGAATCATGGGCCAAGGCAGGATGTGCTGTGGAAGCACACGGCAGGGACCCAACCTTCCTGATGGTTGGGGAAGGCTTTCTGAAGGATGAGCAGGATTGTCTAGATAATCCAGAGAGGTACAGAGGAAGAGCATCCCGGACAGAGGACATACTGCAGATGAAAGCACCGAGGAAGTGAAAGAGAGTGGGGTATTTGGGAGAAAAAGAGAGTAGTGGTGTTTTGTGAGACCCAGAGGGAGAAGGAAGCAGTGGTGAGGGATGGGGCTGCAGAGACAGGCAGGGGCTGGATCATGGTGGGTGGGGGCAGAGAGAAATAAGAAGGGGCACCTGGAGGGAGGGAAAAAAAAAGGAGCAATGGTGGATTGGTTGGGATGGGAGGGGGTAGGACTCCAGGAGACTTTCCTCTACGGAGAAGTGGGAACCACAGTCAACTCTGAGATGGTCTTAGGTGGTTAACTCCCAGGGCAGAAGCCTCATCAGCCTCACCTGGTTGCCTTCCAATGTCAGTGCTCAGCAAATGCTTGTGGGTCTGGGGCTCCGTCCCATGGGTGTTCCTCTTGACCTCCACCTCATCTGTGGCCGGCATCTGTCTGGTCCCTCAGCCCAGCCTTGGATGGTTTGAGATGACGCCAGACTGGCGATGTTGCCCTGGTGGTCAACATCTCTGAAGTAGGACAGGTGGGATCCAGATTGAGGGTTGAGCTGCGCCTCATGCAGGTAGGGCCTGATTCCCCTGAAGCTGTCTGCATCTGGTTGCCATCCCCATCTTGTCCTCGTAGGGTGGCAGTTAGAAGGATCCAGTTGCTGATGGCCAACTCAACATTCTCATGCGTGTGTATTACCCCTGAGACCCCCCCCCCCCAAGGAAGTCATCCATTTGCTCTGTACTCATCCCTTCCTTCCTTCCATTCCACTCAATGGTTACTGAGTGCTTACTGACTCTGGCACCAGCCCACAGTAGATATCTTCATTGGCTCAAGCTCCATCCTTGGTCCAGGAAGTCCCAGGATAATGTTAAGTTTAAAGGGTCAGGGTACAGGCTCCAATATCAGACTGTTGGGGTTCAAATGTTCTAACTACCTCAGTGACCTGGGGGAAATCACTTTTGCACCTCAGTTTCCTCACCTGTAAAACCGGTAACAACACTGTAGTACCGATTGCATAGCCATTGGTGGGTTAAATGTGGGTGTTCTTTTATAAGACTTTATGCAATTAAGTGGTCAATGAATATTAGTTGCTACTGTTTATATACCTCAGCTGTTTACTTTGGGAACAGGAAATTGTTGGGACGGAATCCTTCTGGTATTTTTTTACTGAGAAGGTAATACAACAATATTAAAGATATCTACCCTGACAGCAACTATTTTTACCTTTGATACTCACTTTCAGTATTTATTGTGAAATCATAAAAAAAAAAAATCCAGAAGTTCATGGAATTTTATGCTTTCTTTTTATCTGCTCCTGTAACTCTGCTATACATAGATTCAGGAAATGACCACGGTGTATGCCATCACCCCCTACCCAAGTCGAGAGGTGAGAACCCTGGATTTATATTCCTGTTCCATCCCTTCTGTCTGGTGTGACTGTGGATACGTTTCGTAGCATCTTGGAACCTGTTTCTCCTCATCTGTTAAACGGAGATAATAATACCCTCCCATGGGTTATGGGAGGTAGCCCTAATGTGGGTACGTAACAGAGGATTAGTAAACGTAGTTCCCTGCCCCTCCCTCTGATTTAGTGTGGGATTCGGAAAATGGGAGGTACCAGATGCTGCCACCAGCCTGGCCCAAGCCCACTTCTGACCCCCACACAGGAGGCCCCTGACTGACCTGAGAGGCTCTGCCTTAAGGACTGGGGGTTAGCCAGCCTCTGGTTCACACTGTGATATCTCTGCAGGGAGGGGAGGGGCCTCGCCAGCTTCCCCAGATCACCTGGTCAGCTCACCCATTGGAGGGGAGCTGGGAGTGGGAGAGGGCGAGGATGAGCCCTTGGGGGCTCCATCCTCCGTGGTCAGGGTAGGCTGACGCCTGCTCGGGAGAGGGACTGTGGGATGTGTGGGCGTGTGAGTGGGGATTGCAGAGTTCAGGAAGAGCTGATGGAACCAGCCAAGCACAATGAGAGAGGAGCTTCAATAACTAAGAGAGGGGCTCATTAAATCAGGATGGTGGGAGCAACCTGGCTGAGTTACCTAAATCCCCCTCCCCTCTCCCCACCAAGAGCCTGTCTCAAATATCAGGAGAATATTATGTTAATCGCGAATAATTGCCTATGTTTGTAGAACACTTTACAAATCACAGCATTCGTTTTTATCCATTTTCTAATTTCAATGTCACACAGAGGCAGAAAGGGAGGTAATATTCCCATTTGACAGGTGAGAAAACTGAGGCTCAAAGGGACTGAGAAATTTGAGCAAGTTCACACAGCTACTGAGCTGGGGTGTAACTCCAGGCCTTGTAGTGCCATGATACCCACAACTGAAGGATGAGTAGGAGTTCTCCAGGAGCTAGTGATTTGGCGACTTGAATAATTTAGAACTTTCTTCATTAACCGTTTTTTATAAAAATGAAAGTACTATCTGGCCCTTATTCCTTTTCTGATTCATTGGTTTCTTTTCTGACTTGGGAACTGAATCCCCATGTGGAGAAGCTTTCCTGGGAACAGAGATGTATACAGTACCCTGTAACGGGAGGGATTTATGGCAGCCCTGCCAAAGGATTTTCAGAGCTTCCTGTTAATAGGTGACTAACTGAGGTTACAAAATCACACTGTCTGGACATTGGCTGTCATCAATAGGACTGGGGCCGCTCATCCATTTAGTCTGTATCTAGGAGATCACACTAATAAACTGTGAACGTGGGGCCTTGGGAAGCCCCCTTTACCTTTATGGGCCTTGGTTTCCTCATCTGTAAATGGATGAAACTTATTCTCCTCCTAACCCCACCCACCACCCCAATTACCTTAATTTGACTTTCTGTGTGCAGGTTGGTGGAGCAAACATTTCTTGAATTCTTGGACACCAGTTCGGCTCTGCTATTACCAAATGGGTGCCCTGGACCTGTCACTAAGACTCTGTGGGTTACGGTTTCCTCATTTGTGAAATGCTGGTGGTGGCTCTTTGGGGTCCTTCCAGCTCGAATGTTCTCGGCCGAAGCCATTCATCAGGGGTGGGCCAGGAAGACTGGTAGGAAACTGAGGCCTAGTGGTTTGCCTGGGTGGGTCTGAATGGAGAGACCAGTCGGGTGAGCAGGGGAGTCATAGAAGCCAGCTGAGGGGTAGGAGTCAGGGGAGAAGGCCTGAAAGGGCAGAGTTAGGAGTTGGGAGTTGTGAAGAGGGAATCAGAGTGCCTAGCTACACTCTCAGGCTTTGCTCATCCTGCTTGGCCATCTCAAAAGAGGCCCTAAGGCCCAGATCCAGCCTTGGAGGCTCGAGTCAGCTGCATGATCCCCGCTCACTGAGACAGGCCCCCTTGCTTCCCAGGCTTGCCTGGCCAGCTCTCTGCTGAATGGATCTGTCTGAGGCAGGTGAGGAGGCGAGAAACCCCTGAGCTGGACCTTGCTGTGGAGGCCAGCGTGGCCGGGCTAGCACAGGGTTCAAGCTAAGCTCTCTGGGCAAACAGTATCTTTGCTCTCTGTTGTTTGGATGCCAGCATGGAGGAAAGGCGGGGTCCATAGGCAGCCGGTGGTGTTCAGAGCGGCCCCTGCATGTTATCTCAGGGCAGGGCAATTAAGCGGGAGGGGAAGGTGGGGAGGCCTGCAGATAATGGCCAAACTGTTCACTCCAGCTGTCTGGACTCTTTCGCATCAGGGCCACTGCCTTTCTTTAAACAAGTGCCCTGGAGCTGCCTCTAGTCCAGCTGCCTTTAGAGACCTAGAAACCATCATTTTTCTTGGATCAGGATGAGGAGTGGAGGGGCCCTGTGGCTCTGGTCTCCTGGCAGATAATGGGACCTGAGTTTCAGTTCTTGCTATTAACTGTTGGCAAACCCATTCTCCCTTCTGTGACTCAGTGTCTCCACTTTTTAAAGAAGGAGAAGGGCCCCTCTGGCCACCGCTCTCCCTCTGGCTCATGAGAGTATCACGAGCATACATTAGGTCGTGTTTGTCACAGAGCAGTGGGTCCTTAGCGAGGCCCTGGGAAAATACGGAGGTTTGAGGTTCCAGAAGAGCCCAATGGTGTTATTACTCATTAAGTCCCGGCCACCACGCTGATGCCGGCAGGACGTGGTTAGCCAGGCCCAGACGGAGCAGGAAGTCAGGTGCACTCCCTTTTTTCCCCTTAGTGCAACCTCAGAAATCTGGGGCTCTCAGCCCTCAGAGTCAGCTGATACCACTTGCCCAAACAGGGTAGAGGTGAGGGCGTTGGTTTTTGCATCAGAGACCCTGGGTCTTCTTGCGAGATGACACACGGCTGCAACCAGCCTCAGAGGCCAGCCCCAGTTGAAAAATGTGACTATGGGGCCATTGGCCCTGAGAGTTCAACAGCCTCTGCGATGGGAGGGTGGGAGGTGGGACCTTGTGAAAGGTGCCTCCTGTCAGCCGGAGCCCAGTGTCTGGAACCTGGAGCTTGAAGGCAGATGCCAGTTCTGCCGCATGTCAGTCACGTGACCTGTCACGCACAAAGCTCTCTGTGCCACAATTACCATGTCTGTAAAACCAGCACCACGGTTACAATACATGCCTTGTAGGGTTGCTGCAAGAACTAAACATGATCTAGAATATTAATGGTTCCAGTGGAGAATTTGGCATGTCAAAGTGCTCAGTAAATGTTACAGAAGGGAGAGAAGATAGAGGGTGAGGTTACGATAAGCAGAGAGGGAACATTTCCTAATCTTGGGATGCCATGAAGTGAAAGCAGTTTGGGGTGCAATCCAGCGGTGACATGGCTGAAGCCATCAGTCCAGGGCTGTCTGGCCCAGGCAACAGCATTCTTTGGATAAACTTATTAAGGGAACAGAGGTTGTGGAGTAGGAGAAACTTTCCAGAAGGATCCGCCCTTCTTCCTCCAGAGCCTGCAAACAGTTTAACTCTTGAATGCCCAGAGCCCAAAGGCCTTTGGGGACAGGTGTGGGGTGAGAGGGTGGGTTCTGGTGATCAGAGCCCAAGGCCAGGTACAGAGACTTCTATTCTCCTGCAAGCTGTCTATTACATCCCCTGGAACAAATTTCTTAACCAATCATCCCTGGGCAAAGGGTGAGGCTGCAGACAGTAGGTCTTGTTGCTTCCAAGCTGTGTGACCTTGAGCATGTCACTTGACCTTTCAGAGCCACGGTTGCTCATCTGTGATGGGGTCACAATCAAGCCTTCCTAGGAGTGGTTGGGAGGATGGTGCGCATTGGCTCTGCCAGGTGAACGGAAGGGGAGGTTTCGAGGAGCAGCCTGTACTCATGTCAAGGGGCAGGACAGCTCACTACCTGATGTGAGCAGGAGGCAATTGTAGGCTCTTCTCTGTCCCAAACATGGCCTTCAGGGAACTTAGGTGAGGCCAACAGCCCAGTGTGCAAGGCTGAACAGGAAGGAAGGTGCTCAGTTAAACTCTCCAATAGCTTTTTGGTGCCGTCTTAAGAGAAATCAGTTCCTCAGTCAATTGGGCAGGTCCCAGCCCCGCTGCCTAACAGAAGGAACAAATGAGAATTAATTAGTAAACGTGGCTGTCAAACGTGGTTGGTGTTATTATTAACTTAATGTGTTTGTTTAAAAGGGGAGGCAGGCTTGCTTCAGTGCAGGCATGTAAGCTGCCAGCCAGCCAGGTTTGATGGGAAATCCTGTAGATTGTTTACACATGGGAGTTTACAGCACGCATAATTAGTTGCAGCGGCGGAAGGCCTTGGAGGCAAGGGATGAGGGGTTCTGATGATGGATTTTGCAGTCCTTCATATAAAATACAGAGATGATCCCTAAGGGGAGGAGTTATTGTACTAGGGAGAGGGTACCCCAGGGGTTTAGATGCCGCAGTCTGGAGCCAGCAGGCAGGGTGACCAAGGGGTTGGGGTTGGCTTCTTCTTCCACCAGTAGGAGAAGACTGGTGCTGAAAGACTGGTTTGTAATGAACAACCTGAGTTTTCTAAAATTTCTTTCTGTGTGCTGGGTTCCCAAAGCTTCCTAGTTCTTTCTTCTAAGGCAGAATAGAGAAGTGACCAAAAGCGTAGGCTCTGGAGCCAGACTGCTTGGATTTAAATATTGGCTTCTCTACTTATTAGCTGCATGACTTTGGTCAAGTGACTTAGCCTCACTGTGTCTCGGTTTCCTCATCTGTAGAATGGGGGTGATGATATCTTACAGGCTTAATCGTGGGGCTTGAAAAAGTTAGCATTTGTAAAGCTTTTAGACCAAAGCCTAGCACATGGGAAATGCTGTATAAAGGCCGGTTAAACAAATGAATGAGTTCTCATTGCCCTGATGCAGTGGCAGAGTGGGCTGCTTTAGTTTGCCTGTATCTCCATATCATTTCCTTCCATCCCGCCCCTGCTCCGAGCCATTTTCAACACACAGTCAAATACCAGTATGCTGGCTATGCATTTTCTTTTTAAAATTTATTTATTTATTTAATTTTTTTGGCTGCGTTGGGTCTTCGTTGTTCCAGGCGGGCTTTCTCTAGTTGCAGCAAGCGGGGGCTACTCTTCATTGCGGTGCGTGGGCAGGCTTCTCATTGCGGTAGCTTCTCTTGTTGCGGAGCATGGGCTTCAGTAGTTGTGGCACGTGGGCTTAGTTGCTCTGTGGCATGTGAGATCTTCCTGGACCAGGGCTGGAACCCGTGTCCCCTGCATTGGCAGGCAGATTCTTAACCATTGTGCCACCAGGGAAGTCCCCGGGCTATGCATTTGACATTCCATTTGTCAGCTTGTAAGTTGCCCTACCGTGAGTGTATCATGGCTCTGTGAACCAATTTTCCTCATCGGGGTCCCCAGATCCTGCCAGCTGCTGTGTTCTTTGTTCTTTGAAAGATGATTTCTCCTCAGCGGGGAGGGTGAACCCAGCCTCCACCTATACCCATCCTTGCTGTGCGTTTGCCTTCAAGTTGACTCATTACCTTGAGTCCAGGAGAGCACTGTTCTTGGGGCATGTGGGACAGGGGTGCATGGGGTGATACTGTGTCTGTTTGAGTTCTGGTTAGCATCTATAATCCCTGGAGTGCCCGTGGTTATCCTGTGGCCCTGGCTTTCCATGGTGTTAGGCCAGAGTCTTTTATGTATCAATAAAGGACATTTTATTGACTGTCTGCTCATTCCTTGCCTACTTTATTGTGATCCAACTCAATATTTTCAGTGAGAAAGATAGAACTCTGTTGAAAAGAGAGCTGGAAAAGAAAAGCTAGTATATATCAGGAATACAGATAAGTAATTGGCAACTGACTTCTCCCTGACACCTGAGCAAGCTATGTGCTTGAATGTGTGTACAGGTGTTTTGTGTGTTATCAAGAGTCTTTAAAATGTTCATATCTTTCAAAATAGTATCACTTCTGGGAAACCATCGTAAGGCAATGCTGTAAAATTTGCAATATGCTTTATGCATGAAGATGTTCTTCACACAGTTGTATATAAAAGGAGAAATTGCAAACAATGGAAGTGTGCAACATTTGGGGTAAGGTGGTATCAAACTCTGGTTACACCAATTTCAGTGGTTTTCAAGTTTTTGTAACTTGATGAGTTACCTGAGAAGCTTATTAAGCTGAGGATTCTCAGCCTCGACTCCTAGAGATTGACATAATGGGTCTGGGATGAGATCCAGAAATCTGCATTTTTAACATACGTCATGTAATTCTGGTGCAGATTTTCTGCAGTTCACATTTGAGAAAACTGATCAACTTGATGGGATATTTTGCAGTCATTTCAAATGATGTTTGCAGAGAGATTATAATAACATGCAGGAATGCTTTATAAATAAAAAAATATGTAAAACTATATATATAACTGTATTCAATTATGAAATACAACTATGTAAAACAAAGCAAAAATACACAAAAATGTAAACAAAGACGGTCTGGGGTGGTAGGGTTATAGTGATTTTCTTCTTTTTTCTACATTTTCTATATTTTCCAAAATTTCTAAAAGGGAGTATTACTTTATCATAAAAATACATAAATCCCTACTTTTAAAACAGAAATTGTCTTCTTTGGAACAAATTAAAGGGCTTCTTATTTCCTAGGATTCATATGCTGAGGGATTTCATTTTATCTGTAAATAGACCGAGGACCCTGAAGCAAAACAATGTGGGGTTCTTCATCTTCAGATGGGCCCAGATCCTTCTTGGAAGTGTTCCCACCACCTGGCTTCACCTACAGACATTTGCTAAGCTAGAGTTACCCAAGGCACATTTGTCCTCCTCACTTATTGTTGAGAGGTTCCACCTAAAGAATTCTTAGTCTAGGATAGTAGGACTGATTATTTTGTAGAGCTGGACTATCTTAATGCAGGTCTCTTGAGAATTTTTTAGATGATATTATGATTGTACAGGAAAACGAGGTCCTCTCTCAAGAATTTGGGAGGTGAGGAATACAAAATTGTTCCCTGAGAGATGCATCTATTAGTTTGCTAGGGTTGCTGTAACAAAGTACCACAGACCAGGTGGCTTAAACAACAGAAATTCATTGTCTTGGTTCTGGAGGCTGGAAGTCCAAGATCAAGGTGTCGGCAGGGTTGGTTCCTTCCCAGGGCCGTGAGGGAAGGACCTGTCCCAGGCTGCTCTCCTCGGCTTGTGGGTGGTCATCTTCTCCCTGTGTCTCCCCATCGTCTTCCTTCTGTATGTGTGTATCCAAATTCCCTCTTCTTATGAGGACACCAGTCATATTGGATTAGGACCCACCCTAATGACCTCATTTTAACTTAATAACCTCTTTAAAGATGCTATCCCCAATTTCAGTGACATTCTGAGGCACTGGTGGTCAGGATTTCGACACATGAATTTTGGGGGGACACAATTCAGCCCAAACCAATGCATTACTAAGCAACAGATGGCGGAAGACAGAGACGTGCAAAGATACCTAGTTTCAAGAGCCAGGATGGGTCCCTGATGTGTCAGATTTCACAGTCAGATTTGACTGTGTCAGCTTGAAAATGAAATGTTAGGAGACAATGTGGGTTGTTTCCACCGAGACCTGACCAGGAAGAGCCTGCTTTGGCCCAGTGGCACCTCCTGTCTGGTCCTGGTGACAGGTATGCTCCTTCACTGGGAGACAGCGCAGCAGCTTAACTTGCTTCTGACCAGATGCAGGGGTGGCTCTCTGACTTTCCAGTCATGTGATCAGGGGCTGGATCAGTAACTCCCCCATCTCCACCCCCAGCCTCCCCTATAGAAATGGAAGTAAAAAATCCTGTCCTGTCCATTTCCCAGGATGTTGGGAGATACCTTAGGGAAGGCACCGTGTAAATTGCAAAGCTCTTTCTGTCTGCAACAAGCAGACAGAGCAGTGAGCATTTCCTCTCCCCTGGCAGGAGGTGAGCGTGCATCTTTCTCTGAAAGCTTTGGGTTCAGCATACTCAGAGGAGTATGGAGCCTGGAACAGTGTTCATGGAGGTGAGGTGGCCTTGACTCTGGTCGTGGCATGTGTTGTTGACAAAACATCACTAAAGGCCTCCATACTTTCTTAAAAAAATAAAACAACCCTAATAGTAAAGTCATATATGTTCCTTATATGAAAAAAAATATAAATTTGATATAGAAAAACAACAAATAAAAGTCCCACATTCTCTACCCCATCACCCAGAGCCCCTCCCCCCAAATGACATAATATCTTCCTAATGTTTCCTATGCTTATACAAATATATATATATATACTTTTTTTTTAAAACGTAATTTGGTTCATACTGTTTGAAAACTTGTGTTTTTAACTTAATGAGCAGTTGTGGGCTTCTTTCCATGTTATATCATTTAGGTAGATCTTAACCTTATTTTTTTAAACTGCTGCGTAATATACCATAAAACAGATATACCATACATTATTTAACTATTCCTTTATTAATGGACATTTAGGTTATTTCCTGTTTTAAAAAAATGATAAAAATGGCTGCAGTGAATATCTTTGCTCATATATTGTTGAGCACTTGTGTGAATGCACCTCTGTAGGATAAAATTCTAGACATGAAATAACTGAGTCAGAGAAGGTGTGTACACATTTAACATTTTGATAGGTTTTATAATTTGTGCTCCAAAAAAGAAATATCAATTTACACTCCCTCCAGCAGTTTATGAGAATTGCTATTTCCCTACATCCTTGCCAACAATGGGTATTATGCCATTTTTGGTATGCATTCCTTAGGATGTTAAGGCTGAGTATTATTTTGAGGCTGTGTTCTTTCAATGTCTTCCCAGAGATACTTAAAATCATGATCACAAGTCCTGTTGGAGAGTAGCATCTGGGTCTAAGACCACAAGAAACTGTCAACAGATTTCCCAAGGAACCCTCTGAGCCCTGGGAGTTATTCAACGGGGACCAAGATTTTCTACCTGAAAATCTTGTGCCGACCCATGGAGAGGTTACACATCTATCTTTTCTTTTCATGTGAGAGGGGAAAAAAGAAGTGAAGATGAGTTTGAGCATCCAGCCAAATCCACTGACCTTGAAACAGTTCTCTAGTTATCTCTCTATCTGGTTATCTCATGGGCCTCATCAGTGTTTTCTGCTTCTCTAAGTCGTGCTTATAAGGGACGCCCCTATGAAAGGCTTAGAGTTGATAACTCCTCAGCAGCGGGCTTTGGACATAGCTGGCCTTGCCTGACCTCATTCACCCCTGATCTGTGAGGACCCAGTAGACGCTGGCTGCTCCCCAACCCAATAGGCAGACCAAGGGCCTCATTAGGGTACTAGCAAGTCAGGGGTCCCAAAGCAATAAGGAAAAAAAAATGCAGCTTTGATAAAATTATCCAGAACATTGTGTTTGGAAAGAGATACATCTAGAAAGAAGCAATTTTAACTTCAGCATACACGCAAGTTTTGCATTTTATGAATTTGTAGTGTCTTTATTTTGAATCACATTGCAGATGTTACCATATGTTTAGGGCTTAGGACTTCTGCAAGTTTGAACTGGTTCCTCTGGTCTCTCCCTAAAGCCCCAAGTCATGGCAGAATGATTAAGTGCACTCTGAGTCTCGGGGATTTTCCAGCCCTTCATGGAGGCCCTGCCTGCTGGGACTCTAGAGATGGGGCTTCATTTCAGTGATGTGTTCAGAATACCTGCGTCACCTGGTGGCGGAGGGAATTTCATCAGAAAGCACTTGAAGGCATCTGACAGTGTTGGTACTCAAGCAATAATTTCCTCCCCTCATTAAAGCTTATTCCATCTGAATCATGGGATTAACAGAGCAGGACTTTAAAGACTTTAAAAAAAAGTCCCTTATGGCTTTACACACAGAGTTCTAGAGGAACAAAAAGAGAGAGGTATGAAATTGAAATTTTGCTATCTTCTCCTTAGGCTGTCACATAGCCGTGCCCAAAGCAGGGTCCTTACAAATAGTTTTTTAATGAGTTGAATTGAATTGAATTGAGTCATGCTTGAATTCACCCTACCCAAGGTCAAACACGTGTAATTCATGATGCGGCAAACGCTTTGCTCCTTCCTGGAGCTTCTTAATCTCTACCATTTTCCTTGCCTGTGGAAAACTTCTATTCCAGGTTGGAGAAAGGTAAGTAAAAATGTTCATTTCCACCATTGTGCTAAGCATAGCACCTCATTTTATCTTCCCAACAGCACTAGGAGTGTTATTATTTTATAACTGAAGGCCCAGCGTTTCAACCATTTCTTCCCAGGGTCACACAAGCGACCTGGGGCAGAGCCAGGATTCAATCCAGGTCCATCTGACTGCAGCCACCTTCTCGTCTCACTGGCTGCCTCCATGGCGTCAGGCTGGCCAGAGTAAGTCCATTTCAGAAATACCAGCTCTTTACTGAATCTCAGTTTCAGGTATAAACCGAATCCCTGCCTCCCGTACCTTGTGGGTTAGCTTGGACCTTGTTCAGCCACAGAACATCAGGTGGCTCAGAGGCACCAACCACAGCTGCAGGATAAAGCTTTGTCATCCAGGGCACAGGAGCTGGGCACAGAGGGACACAGGAGCCTCCATGGTGGTCATGGTGATGCAAGTTCACAGCCGTTCTAGGGCCCGGGCTCTTCAGTGTGTCCTAATCAAGATTCTTCTTCAGCCCCTTTCTTAGGAGAGATCCACCCCCTTAATTAAGCCCCATGGCCACAGCAGCCACTTGGAGTCCATCTATTCATGTGTGTGGTGGTTCATTCATCCATCCAGTGACTCTTCATGGTGGCACCCCTCAGGCCGCCATCACTCTGGGTGCTGGGGATAGAGCAAAGGAGGGTGCTGTCCTTGCCCTCCAGGGGCTAACCAGGTAGCAGAGAGATACAACAGCCACAGAGGTATTGTATCCATCACAATTTTATAAGTGTGACAAGGAGAAGAAGGCACATAGAAACCTAGCAGCAACATTTACACTGAGACTTAGAGTGTGAGCTGAGGTTGGCCAGGCGAAGGGGTGGGAAGAGCATTTACTTCATAAACCTACCAGGCATGTCTTAGTGCTCTGCAGATACCAACTCACTTAATCCTTATAATAACAACCCTATGAACAGGATTCTATTATTCACCTCATTTCAGAGATGAGGAGACCCAGGCACAGAGAGGTTACATGACTTCTCCAAGGTCACCTAGCTAGGAAAGGTCAGAACCAGGATGCAAACTCGTCAGCATATGGATGCTTCTCCAAGCAGGGATGGGATGCGGTCGCCCCCGGAGTGAGCATAGCCAGAGAAAAGGAGGGACGCTAGGATGGAGCCTGGAATTAAGGATGACCTAGTCAGGTGGACTGAAAACAGTGGTGAGGGAGGTAGAATCAGAGACAGGCATGTTGGGAGACATGTTGGGAGAAAGAAGTTTCTAGAAGGAGGGAGTGGTCTACTGGCCCAATGGTGCTGAGAGGTGGGGAAGATGAGGACTGAGAATTGACCAATGGGTACTGTTGTAACCCTTGGCAAGAGCAGTTTCGGGGGAGTGGTGGGGAGCAAAGCCCAGTTGTAAAGGGTTCAAGAGAAGATGGGAGGAGAGAGGATAGTGACTGTGAAAATCAATTCTTTTGAGGAATTTTATTCCAAAAGGGAGAAGATAAATAAGGTGGTAGCTGAAGAGTTACCTTGTTCCAAGGGATTTCTTTCTTTCTTTTTCTTTCTTTCTTTCTTTTTTTTATAAATTTATTTATTTATTTTTGGCTGCGTTGGGTCTTCATTGCTGCGCACGGGCTTTCTCTAGTTGCGGCGAGCGGGAGCAACTCTTTGTTGCGGTGCGCGGGCTTCTTATTGCGGTTGCTTCTCTTGTTGCGGAGCACGGGCTCTAGGCGCGCGGGCTTCAATAGTTGTGGCACGTGGGCTCAGTAGTTGTGGTGCACGGGCTTAGTTCCTCCATGGCATGTGGGATCTTCCTGGACCAGGGCTTGAACCCCTGTCTCCTGAATCGGCAGGCGGATTCGTAACCACTGAGCCACCAGGGAAGTCCCCAATTTCTTTCTTTCTTTCTTTCTTTCTTTCTTTCTTTCTTTCTTTCTTTCTTTCTTTCATCTTTCTTCCTTCCTTTCTTTCTTTCTTTCTTTCTTTCTTTCTTTCTTTCTTTCTTTCTTTCTTGATGGAAAGTAGTAAAACATGTGTGTGCACTGATGGGAATGCTTCAGTAGAGGAGGAGAAACTGGGCAGGGAGAGTGCACCCAGTGCAGAGTGACACCCCTGGGCAACACGAGGGCGAGGAGTCCAGGTGGAGTGCCAAGGGATGGCCTTAGACAGGGCTGCTGCCCTGGACGTCCTCCCCCGAAAGGTTTTCAATGACGGGTCCCTGAGCAGCATCTCTGGATGGTCTGATTTTCCCTTCATATTCATTGTGATCTCAGCAGAGCCACTGAGAGCGGGAGGCAGTGTTCTTCTCCGGACACTGCAAAAGCTGAAGGGCGTCTCCGGATATTCTGTCCCCAGGTGTTACCAGCCTTTGCTTATGGTGCAGGCTGAGAGGAGGGTCCTGATGCGGGATGGGGTGGCGGTGTCAGCAGCAGGTGTGTTCCGGGAGCTGTGAGCTGACCGAGTAGGAGAGGGTCAGCTGCATCAGCTAAGGAGAGTTTTCTCAAAGGCTTGTGTGGCCCTTGCTTTTCAGGGGCCCTGGGGAGCCCTGCTGTCATGTAACATAGCATCAACTCATTGGACCAACAAGATGGATGTGAAACTGAATTCCAGCAAGTTTGCTCAAATTTATCTTAGAGTTTCTAATGCATAAAATTGGCCAGTTGGTGCCCTGGAATGATTTACCCTTTTTCAAGGCTTGAACTTAAGAAATGCACAGCCCACAGTAGACCTTAAGAAATGTTCCACCCCAGCACTTCAAAGTGTACTTTCTCAGTCTGGCTGTGTTTGACAGATAAATACAAAACAAAAAGAGGGGAGGAACTAAATTTGGAGGGCTCTGAATGCAAAATCAGGGGATTCCCCATTAGGGAAAAATTCCTCTGGTTAAAAAAAAGAATTGGGTAAATGAAGCAGAAACACCAGTGGTATAAGACACCCGGCATACCACAGGCCTAGCTACTTCATTAATCACCTTCTCATTTAAAAAAAAAAGTCTTAAAAATAATATATAGGTATATATCGCCCACCCTCCACCCAGGAGAACTTGTGTCAATTTCTCTTTTCTTCCATTTATTGTAGGTTGTATTGTAAGTCATCTTCCTGCAAAGTAATAAAATGTAAATGTGGGTTTTAGGTATGCTAATGTTTCAGGTTGGCTGAGCATGAATTCCCAGCCAGTTATGGGTCGAGGGGCCTCAGAGGAAACTGTGAGAACTGAGTGGGAGGTGGAGAAGAGAAGGGAAAACTGAAGTTCCCCATTGTTCCCGTTTGAGAAAACTGGGATTTAGGAAACCATGTGATTTGACGTGAGCTAGAGACTTTGGGGGATGTCAGGAGGGGATCTATACATTAACCTCCACAGGTAAGTTGGCTCCAAAAGGCCTGAAAGCAGCAAGCAACCCATTGGGAAAATCTTGCCAACCACAGGGTAGGAGAAAAGGAGGGACAAGCTCACCTCAAGGCAGTTCTCTACCGCTGAGAGGCTGAGCTTGAGTCCTACTGAAGATCCCTAGCAGAAAGGGGGCCAAGAGAGGGAGAAAGTAAAAGGCCGAGGTTCCCCAAGGAATGTTGTAGAACAGGACCCAAGCTGTGGTTCCCGGTGGAACGGCGTGGAACATGACCCTCCAGGTCCTTGGGATGGGAACCCATAGTTGTCCCAGCAGACATTTGGGAGACCTTCCATGAGCTCATTTTCTTTCAAACCATCTTCCAATTTTATAATGGAAATAGGTGGTGAGAGAGGGTTCATGTACAGAAATTTGTTAAAACCAAATTGATTCGGTAAAATAGGAGTGGGCTGAAGCTTCAGGGTGGGATTCATATAGAAAGCCTTCACAAAAGAATGTGACTATGTCACTAAGAATGTTTCGTATTTCTGGATGGAAAATCCAACTTTTGCTACACTTTGAAGGCAGGCTGGGCCCGGCAGGGACCCCAGGGCAGCTGGGGAGACTCCAGGATGGAGGAATAGAGGGACAGGGAGGGGTGTGTGAGGATGCTTGGGGCGGGGGGTGGGGGATGGTTGCCTAGGGGACCAGACAGTAATGAAGACCAATGGGATGGGAGAGAGGTTGTAGATCCATGATTGGCAAGTGAGAGTTTAATAATGGCCGAGAGCTTCTGCAAGCTTCAGGGAAGGTGATGTGATTCAAAGTAGTCTTAAGGAAGGTAGAAAGGTGAGAATAAGGAGAGTCTGGAAGGGGCTTCTCTCAGCCTGCAGGTGCGTGGAGAGGTTTTTGAACTGTGGTGGGAGAGACGATTGTGAAATGGGAACGGTGCTGAGAAAGAGTCATCAACTTGTTGTAAGAGGAGGTAGATGGGGAGACAAACCGGGGCAAACAGGGAAGAAGCCCAAGCCGTGCATTTGTACTGTTTGTACCGTTGCCTGTGCCTCCTATGTGCTGCCATGCTACAACCTCCCCGTGAGTTCCCAGAACCTAGCAAGGTGCCTGCACACGGATGACACTCACTAATTGTTTGTGTGATGAGTGAATGGATGAAGAAATAATAACTAAAATGTATTGAAACCTCTGCGGAAAATAATTTGGCGATTCCTCAAAAAATTAAACATAGTATTACCATAAGATCCAGCAATTCCATTTCCTGGTATTTGTATATCCAAAAGCATTGAAACAGGGACTTGAACAGATATGTGTACACCTATGTTCACAGCAGCATTATTCACAATAGCCAAAAAGTGGAAGCAGCCCAAGTGTCCATCATCAGATGAATGGATAAACAAAATGTGGTATAGATACACAATAGAATATTATTCATCCATAAATAGGAAGGAAATTCTGACACATGCTACAATGTAGACGAACCTTGAAAACATTATGCTAAGTGAAATAAACCAGGCACAAAAAGATAAATATTGTATGATTCCATTTATATGAAATATCTAGAATAGTCAAATTCGTTGAGACAGAGTAGATCAGAGTTTACCAGGGGCTGGGATGGGAGGGATGGGGAGTTGTTGCTTAATGGATAGAGAATTTCAGTTGGGCAAGATGAAAAGTTCTGAAAAGAGACAGTGGTGATGGTTATATAACAGTGTGTATGTCCTTAATGTCACTGAATTGTACACTTAAAATGGAAAAAATGGTAAATTGTATGTTACGCACAGTGCCTGGCGTTCGCTGGAGAAATGGTAGTCTCAACAGGGTCGTTGTGAGAATTAAGTGAATTAAAGCACATAGGGGCTTAGGAAAGGTTTTAGTATATTGAACATGCTCAATACATTTTGGGGGGTTACTGTGTTCATTTTACAGATGCGAACTTGAGCCTTAGAGATAAAGAGAAACACAGGTGGCCAGTGAGGTGCCTGGTGGGCTGCAAACCCAGGCCTGAGTGAACACAGAAGCCACATGGTTTCCTGACACCATGTGGTCTCTTCTAGTGCCAAGCAAGCCAACATTAGAGGGAGAATCATAGCGTGGGCAGCAGAAGTCATGCAGGAGGCATTTTTTTTTTTTTTTTTTTAATTTTTATTTATTTATTTATTTATTTATTTATTTATTTATTTATTTTTGGCTGTGCTGGGTCTCTGGTTCGTGCGAGGGCCTTCTCCAGCTGCGGCAAGCGGGGGCCACTCTTCATCGCGGTGCGGGGACCGCTCTTCATCGCGGTGCGCGGGCCCCTCACTATCGCGGCCCCTCCCGTCGCGGGGCACAGGCTCCAGAAGCGCAGGCCCAGCAGCCGTGGCTCACGGGCCCAGCCGCTCCGCGGCATGTGGGATCCTCCCAGACCAGGGCCCGAACCCGTGTCTCCTGCATTAGCAGGCAGATTCTCAACCACTGCGCCACCAGGGAAGCCCCCCAGGAGGCATTTTTAAGCACCGAATGTCTACTCAACTTTGTACTTGTTATTAAGAAGACCAGAGAATTAGAAAACACTCTTCCTGCCCTCAAAGATTTGACTTAGGTACATGGGGCTATGCAGCAGATATCAACATAAAAGGATCTCAGATTGTACAGCACCCACCCCCATGGGCTATGGCATCCAAGGGGAGAGAATTAAGGTGGGGGTGAGATTGCAGGGCAGACCTCTGGAGCCAGGGCCTCCTGGGGAGGAGTCATCGAGCACACATTACATTCTAGGTGACAGAAAAATCCCAATGTGTAAATATGAAAACTATTAATACTATTAACATGAATCACAATCCCTTGTCTGAAAGGCTGAAATCCAAATATCTCAACAATAAAAAGTTTTGTTGTTGTTAATGTGTTGCCAAATCTTATCTGGCAGCAAAGCCTGACCTGAACTGAAGAGGCTCTTTGCTGTCTTTACTTAACCCTCTCCCAGTGAACATCGACATATTTGCTGCAGAATCACAAATGTGCCTGACCATGGGGCACTGCCCTGGCACCCACCAAGGAAGGTATGTTAAGAGATGGTTATATACCATATTACCTTCTAAAATAAGAAAAGTTAGGTGCAGTAAGTCAGACAAAGAAAGACAAATACTGTATAATTTTACTTATAGGTGAACTCTAAAAAAAGAAAGAAAGGAAAGAAAGAAAGAAAGAAAGAAAGAAGAGAACACCAAACTCATAGATACAGAGAACAGATGGTGGTTACCAGAGGTGGGGAGTGGAGGTGGCAGAAATGGGTGAAAGTGGTCAAAAGATAAAAACTTCCAGTTATAAGATAAATAAATCCTGAGGATGTAATGTACAGCATGGTGACTATAGTTAACAATATTGTATTGTATATTTGAAAGTTACTAAGAGTAGATTTTAGAAGCTCTCATCACAAGAAAAAAAATTTGTAACTATGGGAGAGACATGTTAACTAAACTTATTGCAGTTGATCATGTCACAATATATACACGTATCAACTCATTAAGTTGTGCACCTAAAACTAGTACAATATTATATGTCAATTATATCTCAATTAAAAAAGAGAAAAATTATGATCTTTGGCCACAAGTATTTCAGATGAAGGATTGATAACTTGTATTCATCACATGATACACCAAGGGAACCAGGCATTTCTCCAAGTGCTTTCCCTACATTAACTCATTTCATCCTCACAGCAACCCTACAACCCAGTCCTATTATTATCCCCATTTTTCAGATGAGGAAACTGAGGCCAGAGAAGGTAAGTAGCTTACCCAATGTCAGAAACTTCTAAGTGATGACGCCTGACTTGAAGCTACAGTCTTCTTGTTTGGACAATAGCATCTTGGTGATGGCCTTGGTGGGAACAGTTTTAGAATCAAGGTGAAGGTGGAGGTCAGACTATGGAGGTCCTTGGAGAAAGGAGCTAGAGGGGAAATGGGACCCCAGGACTGGGTTATCCATTTGAGTGTTGACCAGGAGAGAAGGACTTATGAGGGTCTGAAGTGACATCCAGGTCAGGTGGGCCCAGGTGGGTAGCCAGGGTTGGGGGCTGCAGAGGGGTTGGGCTCTCAGGCTCCCCGTGGCTGAGGCTGTAATTTGGAAAACACAGGGCCCCAGGGAGCTTGGGTCCCTGAGCTTGGCCTTTAACTTGTCGCCTACTCTCAGACATAAATGGCCACTCTCAGGCCTGTAGCCATTCCCCTTTCATTTGAAAGAGGAAGCAGCCCCAGAAGGTCCCTCTTACTTACTCTCTATGGTGTGAAGAAGAGGAACCTGGCTCTGATTTGGAGTTTTTGAAGAAATCTTGCTTTGATGTGGTCCAATCCAACTTCTTCATTTGCTGGTCTGATAGGGACCACAGTGGCTCTGGCTCCTCAGGGACCGGCCAAGGGGACTCTCTCAGCCAGGGACCCCTGAAGGTGGAGTTTCCCAGCCCTGGCTCCGTGACTCCTTGGGGTACCTCCAGTTATCTCCAAGGCTACCAGAATCTTCTCAAGGCAAAACTAAAATATTTATTTACATATTGAAATAAACTTTCTGCAAAAATAGACCTACGGGAAAAAATAAGCCTATACCAACCAGTATCTTTTTGGAGAGGGGAGGGCAAAAGAGAGTTACAATCTTTTTTAAAGACGCAGTTAGGTGGTGTTAGGGGGGAAGGCCTGGATTCTAGCCTTGGCTCCATCATTTCCTCACTGTATGACTTTGGCCGTGTCTTTTAAAGTCCTAAGAAAATACAGCCGAAGATGGTCCTGCCAAGATGGTTGCTGGAGGATTAAGCAAGGTAGGGTCCATGAAGGTGCTTTGTAAATTATAAAGCACCACACAGAAGTGAGCAGATCAATGCAGCCTGACCATCACCCCTGTACAGAAAATCCTACCATTGTACCCACACTGATTCTGCTTTCCTGATGGAGGAGGATCTGATAGGCATCATTCAAGTTTACTCAATATTCATACTTCCCTTCTTTAGGACTCAATTTCCATATTAGTCAGGCTAAGCCAGGCCATGCTGAAGTGACAAATAAACCCAAAGCATCAGTAGCTTTACATGATCAAGCTTTATTTCTTGCTCTGATGAGGATGGATAGAACCTCTTCCATCTTGTAGCCATACTATTGAAGCATGCGGCCTGTAAGGTCACCACGGCAGGGGAAGAGAGAGATGGAGGAGGCATACCATCTCTTAAGAGTTTGGGCCTGGAATTGACATGTCACTTATAGTCTATTGGCCAGAATGAATCACATGATCCCTAACTAGCTTCAAGGAAGACTGGGAAATGCAGGGGGGGCACTGGATATTCTGTGAGTACAATGGACTCTACCACAGTTTCCTCATCCCTCTAATGGGAGGGCTGGACTAGATTGTCTCAGAACAGGTATCATCCCGCTCTGGGCTTCTAGGATTGTGTCCACCAGAGACCTGGAGGTTGATGACTTACGGCAAGTGATAGTACTCTGGGTTACTACACACAGCTTCCACAGGAAGAACTGTATACCACCCCCTAAAAATCAATTTCACTTTCCTCACTTTTTCTCAGATCTATCTCTAAGCTATTTTCCCTCTGCTGCTCCTCCCAAGTCCCAAATACTCCACCTTGTGAAATAAAATGGCCTTCAAGTGACCCCCTTTCAGTGCAGATGCTTTTCTTTCTGAAAGAAATGGGGCATGCTTTGAAGCAGGACATTGAGGAAGAGCCAGGTTGCTGGCAGGCTGGGACCACCTGAAACCCCGGGGCCTTGGGATCCTTTTCTTCTCACATCTCTAGAGGAATTTAGGAATAATTCTAAAGACCTCCTCCTTGCTTTCTCCTATTTCCCTCTTGATCTGTGTGTACTCACTACTCCCTTTCCCAGTCTGGGGAGATCCACACTGATCTCAGCCAAGATGGTTAAGGATGGTCTATGTGCTTTTGAATTGCACGGTGATCACTAGAAGCTGGCATAGGTTCACCAGGAACAAGCCTTGGTCCCCTTCCTTTTTTGATACAATGTCTGAATTGTCAGATCAGGAACCTGCCATAGACAGTTTTAAATTTCAACGTGGGCATTTGATAAACTCTCATGCGCTCTCAGGAGGAGGATTGCAGGTGTTCAGCTAAACCTGTGTGATGGCATCATGTCACATGCTGTTGGTCTGACCCTGTGCATGCCCCGGTTGTGATATTGGGCTTCTGGAGAATATCAGGAGACCCACCTGGAATCTCAGTTCTGTTAAAGTGTCCTAATTGTGGAAGCCTGGCCTATATTCTTCTCTGCAGGCATTTCAGAGACCCTGAATATTGCTTCTCCTTGATGACTTATTGCCACTGAGTAGCCTGACAGCAAGAACATATGCCCTGACTTGGTGAGGGACTCCCAGCTCTAAGTGCTTCTGCACCAGTATAGGCTTCCAGTGCTGTTCTAAAATACTTTGACATTCTTATTCCTTTCATCCAGAGGGGTGTCTGTGTTCTTCCCCTTGAATCTGACAGTCTTGTGACTGCTTTGATCAGTAAAGTATGGAGAAAGTAATGCTCTGTGACTTCTGAGGCTTGGTCATAAAAGGCTCTATAGCTTCTGCCTTCTGGAATATTCACTTGGAGCCCAAATGCTAGGCTATGAGACACCCAAGCCACACGGAGAAGCCACATGTCGGTCTAAGTGGGGCGGTCCCAGCTGAGCTCACTTTTGAGTCATCCTAACACCGGTCCCAGGCGTGTGAATGGAGAAGCCTCTGGATAATTCCAGCCCCCACTGCTCAGGTGACCCGCCCTTTCCCCGTCATTCACTTTCCCCAGCTGAAGCCCTCGACGTGATAAAGCAGAGGAGAGCCATCCCTACCGTGCTCTGTCCAAATTCCTGACTCACAGAATCTGAGAGCATGATAAAGTGGCTGGTGTTTTACAACGCTAAGTTTGAGCTGATTTGTTTCATAGCAACTGATAACAGGAAAACCACCGTATCCTTTTGCCATTAGCATGGAGATGGGCGGATAAATGTCAGCTTCCAGGAAGGAAGTCTCTAGCAGCAGGCTGCAGGACCCATTCCTATCCAACCTGAGGACGAAGACTTATAGGGAGCCGTACCAACAGCAACTATAAAAACATTGGAAGGATTATTTGGAAATAGTAGATGTCACACGTTAAGATAAATAGGCAGGACACTGGGGGCTGGGGTTAGCCTCCTGAAAGATCTCAACTGGCTAAGATGAACCTAAATCCTGCACTTAGGTTTTAAAACTCAAATGTAGAAGAACAGGGTGAAGTAGGGGTTAGCCAGGCAAGGGGAGGGGTTGACTATCCCAGGCAAGAGGGTACACCTGGGTGAGATGGGAAATGCTTTGGAGTAATGGAGGGAGGGCCTGTGGGTGGAACACAGAAGAACGGGGAGTGACTCAAGATGAAACTGGCCAGTGGGCAGGGTCACGTCAGACCGGGTCTCAGGAGCCATGGCAGGAAGTTGTTAAAAGGTGCTGGGACCCTGGGGTCATTTTACCCCTCATCCTCGCCCTTGGGAGCTCAGGAGTCTAATGGATCTGGCTGTTTAGCATCTTGGGCTGGCAATCCTCCTTGCAGATCCTAAAACTGAACAGAGCTACTTAAGCCAAGACAGCTTCTAAACATACAACCCAGGGACCCAAGGACAAAAACGGCTGGGTTTCCCAGGAATTTTTTCTGTTCAGGTTCAGTCCACCTATAGCACTGGACACACAGCATGCTGGAGTGACCCCATGGGGAGACTGCTGGACTGGGGGTCCTCCTGACTCCTTTCCTTGGTGAACAGTTACCCTGGCAGTGCCCATGGATTATGTTGTTGTGGGTCCACATCTCACCTTGTATAAGGAGTTCCTGAAAAGACTGGAGTGGGAGGACCCCGGATGGGGGTGAATTCCCGAGGCTACCGTGTCAGAGCCTGGTGGGATACAGGCACTGTGGACACTTCTTTTCATGCAGGGTCTGGTCTGGGTGCGGGGCCTGGAGAGGGCGAGGACGCTGCCAGCACGTGGCCCCCGGGTGGCTCAGTAGAGGGGGGTGTCACAGGTGCCAGCGGAGCACAGCGTGGGCCCTGCCCGGCCTCTCGCTCCCTCTCAGAGTTTATCAAGGGGCTGTGCTGGAGCCAGACTCAATCCTCCTCCAGGCCTACATACCAGGACTGCAGAAAAAAAACTAGAAACTCGCCGGCTAAGCAGGCAGTGGCTGTGTATGGAAAGAGAGGCCTTTCTAAACAATCTCCTGTGCTGTGTGGGTATGTTTTTCCAGGGTCAGGAGCTAAGGGTGCTTTTGGAGACTCTGAGCAACAAGGGGCAGGAGGGCCTTTCTGTGCCCTGAAATTTAGGAGGCAGAGGCCCACACTGAGACTGCTAGCTTGACCGATGCCCTCTCTCACCGGTGGCTGCCACTTGCGTGAGTCTCTTCAAAGCCAGCCTGTGGACAGGTGGCCCCCAGCCAGGGGACCACCTGTTCCTTGTGCTCAGGTGCTAGGCTTTGCAGGGCAGGTGGAGGAGAGACAACTGTGGCCACTCTTGGAGCATTTGATCACACCAGACTGAGACTTTTAATAGCATCACCTTATTTTTTAAAAAATATTTATTTATTTATTTATTTTCTGAGTATAATTGCTTTACAATGGTGTGTTAGTTTCTGCTGTATAACAAAGTGAATCAGCTATACATATACATATATCCCCATATCTCCTCCCTCCCACCCTCCCTATCCCACACCTCTAGGTGGTCACAAAGCACCGAGCTGATCTCCTCCCCGTGCTATGTATTTTTATTTTTATTGAAGTATAGTTGATTTACAAAGTTGTGTTAATTTCTGCTGTACAGCAAAGTGATTCAGTTATACATATACATATATTCTCTTAAAAAACTTTATTGAAGTATAGTTGATTGACAACATTTTGTTAATTTCTATGGTACATACATTCTTTTTTATATTCTTTTCCGTTATGGTTTATCACAGGATATTGAATATAGTGCCGTGTGCTCTACAGTAGGACCGTGTTGTTTATCCATCCTATATATACTAGTTTGCATCTGCTAATCCCAAACTCCCGATCGAGTCCTCCTCCACCCTCCCTCCCCCTCGGCAACCACAAGTCTGTTCTCTATGTCTCAGCATCATCTTCATTTAATCCTCATAGTAATCCCCCCAAATAAGTATTATTTCCATTTTGTAGATAAGGAAACTGAGACCCTACGAGGTGAAGTGGTGTACTCAGGCCAGCTTGTGAGGGGCAGAGCCAGGACACAAGCCCACAACTGCTTGACCCTAAACCAGTGCTCATAACCACCACACATACCGTCTTTCAAAATGTTATTTCAGGGGAGTCACAGAACGGCAGGTGGAAACCCCTGGGAACATGACGCTGTCTGGGGTGGTCCCGAGCAGTTAGGGATCAGGGCACAACCTCAGGGGAGGAGTGAGATGTGGAGTGATGGCCTGGCAGAGGTGCCCACCCCGCCTTCCCCACTCCCACCTGTGCCCTGCTGAGGAGCATGTGGACACCAGCTGACCAGCCCTCGGGCCTCACCCGACTGTGACTTGGCAGAGAGGGGCCTCCAGGTCCCCAAGCCGCTCAGCCTCCAGGCTGGTCAGGGCTGGAGGAGGGAGGAAACTGAAGATCTCTGTCCTGGGAGGTCTGTCACCGGGGGAGGGCAGCTGGGTCGACTGAGCTGAGAAAGGGTGGGGTGGCTGAGGGAACACTGGGGTAAGGGGCGGCCTGAAGCTTGGGGCCCGGCAGCTGAGGGCTCCATCCTGCCTCACAAAGGGCCAGGGGCTCTCTGGGAACGAAGGAGCGTTTCTTTCTCTGCAATGCTGACGTCTGGCCGCGCTCCCTTTCTGCAGCGTTACTTTCTTCTCTGACAAACAGACTGTTGTAAGTTCCTCAGGGACCTTCTTGGATATGGTGCCTGAGTAAGAAATCTCTGGGGTGGACAGAAGGGTTTGAGGGGATTTGAGAATGACTCTGTGTCTGGGTGAGAGTTTTAGGTGTGCAGCTGGATGGGAGAGAAACGTGGAAGCAAGCTGGGAAGAGACTTGAAGGCATTCCAGTCAGGAACACTTCAGGGTCCTCTCTTTCAATTCCCTGTGCAAAAAGGCATCAGGAACCTCCCTACCCGCTGATAGGGTAAGAATTCTGGAATGCTTCTTTGAGTGAAAAAGCCTGGAGCACAATACTATATATATGTGATATCATGCTACCTTGTGCAAAAGAAGAATTGAAAAGGCAAATATCTATAATTACATTTGCTTATGATTACACAAAGAAATTCTGGAAGGCTATGCAAGAACTGAATACAGATGGGCATATGGACATGAGAACTGCACAGATCGAGGGGACAAGGTGGGAGTGAGACATTATCACTTTCTCTGTTTTTATTTCTGACCACGGATTGTATTACCTATTAAAAAAAAAAAGTCCTTTTTTACTTTGACAAAAACAAAAAACAAAAAAACCAAGACCCTCTAACTCTTAGGTGCTCTCTGGGTCATTGCCTGTCACCTCCTGCCCCTATTTCCTGTTCCATTTTTGCTAACGTTACCACTGCTTCCTTTGCCTGATTTTTTTTTTTTTTTTTTTTACCATCAGTCCAATTCCAGGGCTCCTTGTTTAAAACAAAACAAACAAAGCTTTCCAGACCTCACCTCTCCTCTGTGACATTCTCCTTGTGTAGACATGCACAGTGATGGTAGCTGGTCCCCTTCCTCTCATGGGACTTAGGCTCTGAAACCTGATGGTCCAACTCTCCTGGGAAGGTAAGGCCGGCCCTGGCCTCGGCAATCTGCTCCACTCTCCAGGCACCTTCAGCACATCCTTGAACTTTCCACGTCTCTACTCCTGTGCAGGCCTCCCATTCTGTGGTCACAGCTGCGGAGGCCCACCTCAGCCATCTCGTCCATCAAGTAACCAACCCTCGCCAGCTTTCCGGTTCCTCAGGTATTTCTTGGTCCTTTCTTCACCAGGCTAAATAATCTCGATTCCCATAACTAATTCCACAACGCAGGCATCATTCCTTCTTTTGAAATCATGCCAAGCATCTCTCTTAATTTCAGAGCCTCTGTTTTAACAAGAGGCTAAGCCCTAAGTACATAGAGACCAATGAAGAGATTGCTGCAGGGTTTCTCTCCGCCTCTCTGCTTGGATCCCTATTGAACAAGCGTTCAAATCTCTTACATGTCACTGTTTTTTTGCAGTTCACGGAGTATCACTATCCCCTTTATCTCAGTCCATCAGACCTTCTTAGTGTCTTACTCTTTCCACTGATTCAGGTTAAGCTGGGCCCACTGTGGTCTTTATTTAGATCATCTTTATTATACCTGTAGGTAGATCTTATAAGCAGGCCTTGGCACTGGTTCACTTGTGGGTTTCCTTTGAAAAGGTCAGTGTGAAACAGGAAATGTGACTAAGAAAATCTTTCTCCATGAAGCCTCACTTCATTAACTGGAAAAAGGCACCCGTCCTCTCTCTGCCAATACTTACTCATGACCCAAACAGACACATTTCAAAAGAACACATAGTTCCCCAAACACTGAAACGTGCATAGTAAAGCTCATGTGTGGGGTGAGTGGTGATTTGTCAGGTTTGCCCTGTCTGGAGTCCATCCTCGTGCCAACTCGTGCTGCCTGTCACTGTTCTTCATAGAATCTGAGGATGGCCAGGGACCTGGGAGGTCTGGGAGACCTCGTGCCTGACCAAGGAGGGCAGTGGAGCTTAGGAGCTGGGACAGTCTGCAATACTCGCGTGGATAAAAGGCCGAGCCAGAATGGGAATCCGGGCCTCCTGACGCTGGCAAACAATCTAGGCTTCTGGACTGGGCTCCCTTGGGGAGGCAGTAGTTGTGCACTTGGGATTGCCTGCTTTGCAGCCTTGCTTTGGTTTCCTCATCTATAAAATAAAAAAAATAGTAGCTCTTACCTTATAGGATTAGCATGAGGTGAAAATAATGCACAGAAAACATTTAGAACATCCTTGGTGTGTGATCACTCTGTAACTGTTAGCTATTATTATTCTGATGGCTTGGTCAGCTTTCCTCCATTCTATTCAACTCAGTGAGAATTTGGCACCAACCAGGAGCTTTGCTGGGGCTGTGAAAATGGCCACATTGAAGCTCCACCTTAACCCTGGCCAGTCTCCCAATGGCCAGCATTTTGTCTCAAGAAAAGCTGCAAAAAAGAATATAGATGGTCCAATGCACAGTCAACACTGGTGGGGGCTAGGCTATGTGGCACTGAGCCCACCTCTGAGATGGCCTGGTTCAGGGCTGCTGGCAGTGCCCGGTTCTCGGAGACCTTGGGCTCAGTGTCGATTCTGGCTTGGTACCTGATACTGGGATGGGAAGTATGGATTGAGGTGCAGGAGCTTGGGGCTCCACGTACGTGGACCAGACGAAGAGAGGGAGCAGGGGATGACATGAGGGGAGCCACGGCCAGGCTCAAGGATGCTGAGCCCTGGCTTGACTCAGCCTTCTATCTGCTCTCTCAAGGCCTCTGTCTGTATGCTGGGAAATTCCTGGGGGGAGGTTAAACCCCGATCCTAAAAGGCACGTAGACACTTCTTCAGAGCTTTGAGTTGCCTCACTCTGCCCAACAGCTTTCTGAAAATGTAGTCTTGCCACACTGGAGGAAGCACGGACCAAAAGCAACGTGGGACCCTGTGTCAGCAGGATTTAATAGACGGGGAGCCAGAGCCTCAGCTGAATGCGTGAAAAGTTAACAGGGCTGAAGTTTTAATAAAATTTATTTCTCCTGCACACGTCCATACGTTATGTACCAATCTGCGTTCTTCCAACGTGAGCACGAACCTTTGATTCTATCAGCTCACATCGTCCTCTTCCCCACCTGCCTACACACCAGGGTCAGGGATCCTCTTTCAAGGAGTGAAGCAGGTATGCCCAGGTACAGACCACTTAGGTACAACACTTAGGCCTGGCTTGTGTTCATTTGCATTCTGTTGTCTGCAGAGTGACAAGAGCATTTTCTGTCTCAGCCGTTCCTGATGGAGAGACCAACAGTCCGTACTTGAATACACCTGGGTGGACATTCACTACAGCTGGTTGGCCTGCTGCAAGTGGAGCGGGTTGATGATTTCTTAGAAATTTGCTCTGAGGTCAAGTATTTCTCAATAAAATTGGAAGAAAAAGAACGCATATGATTCATAACAGACATTCAATAAATACAAACAATTACTACCTTAAAAAAATAGAAAAGAAAAAGAAATTTGCTGTTTCTAAATGGGATCAAAATAATCCTTAAATTCTTTTATGGATCCCTACCTGCGATTCATTCGTTCTTAAAACAAAATGGCAGTGGGCCAAACTTTTCATTGATTTCTAGCTGATTTGCGATGAAATTAAATTCCTGAGTAAAACGGATTTTTTGGTAAACGTAGAAGTGGGACTGCTAAGTGTTTCCATTTATTAACCTAGTATTTAAACGCATCGTGTCTTGATCTTCCTATTTTTTTACTTTGAGTTCCTTCCACTTTCCTTCCAAAGTTCCTTATGCAGATCTGGGAAGGAACAGCAGGGGGAGAAAAGCATGAGTCGGTTTGGGGGTTTGAAATGGGAAAGAGCAGACATTTCCAGTTCCCAACATCCTTATTTCCTGAATATCTTCTGAGCCCCAGAAAATGGCTCTCGGCTGCTTTGCCCGTCTTGAAGCGGCTTCCGCTTCTGCACTAGCCCCTGGGGCTCAGTCGCAGCCCCGGAGCACCCCGCTCCCAGCCTCCTGGGTATGGGTTGGGGAGCAGATGTGTGTGCAGGGGGTGGGAGCCTCACACCGCCTGTCTCTCCCAATTCATTCCCCAAAGGGAACAAAGCCTTATTTCTTTCCTCTCAGTTCCCAGGCATTTGCTGGGGAAAAACAATCCTTGGCAGCTCAGGGGTTAAAAACGAAACACAGCGAGGGGGAAAACAAGCCAGGCAGCTGCAGCGGCTCCTCAGAGCCCACTCCAGGCTCATCAGAGGCCCCAGCAACTCCTTGGAGACTTGAACCCTAGGCGATGGAATTTTCCCTTGCATGGAGGCTATTGTCCTCTGGAAAGGGCCAGGGCCAGAGGAGGGCCTGGGGAGCCCTGATCTCCCTGAGCTGCAGCCCAGGGAGCTCCTGAGAGCCCAAGGGCTCCATGCCACCCAGCTGGGCTTGGGTGAAAAGGCAACGGGGGTGCAGCTCACCCCTGCCCGCTTTGAGAAAATGGAGGGTCTGGTGGGGGGCTTCTAAAGGCCTGGGCACCAGTTGTTACCCCACTCCTCAGCCCCAACAAGCCAGTCACTGGGATGGAATAAAAGGCTTGGTTCCCTTGGCAACCGCAGGGGCTGCGGTCTTTCACAGAGTAGGAGATGGGCTTGGGGTGGGAGTGAGGGGGGCAGTGAGGGGGAGGGGGGGATGGGCAATCTGTTTACCAGCACTGTCTGAGGGACACTTTTGTAGGTTCTGGCCTGGGAAATGCAGGATACCCTAAGTGTGGGAGATGTTCTTAACTGCTTCCCAGTTTCGAGCCACAGTTGGTGGTCCGTGGTGGGAATGGAACTGTGTAGGCCTCGCATGAACTTCATGGACGGCTCAGGAGAGTTCAGCCGAGCCTACCTTCATAGGTACCAAGGCCTGGCCCTGTTTTGTAACTGGAGACCCCTGAAGTGTTGATAGATGCTCGAGCTCATAGAGAGCTATTTGTGAAGCAGAGATAGAATAACAGGCACCTGTCTCCTGGGTCTGATCTCAATGGACAAGGCAAAGCTATTTTTAATATCAAGCGAAAGAGTTGCTGAAATACGGACAAAATGCAGAACCTGGGCTGACTTTGTCTCAAGCACTAGACTTTGTGAAAGGCATTAAAAAATCTATACACATACCAAACAGATGCGTTTTGCCTCAGTGAAAACAAGTGATAAGGGCCAGGAGACCTTGACCCAGGACTTTGGGATGAGAGGTCCCAGCATGTTGTCACTAGTACAGAGGTGCATGGGAATGTTGGTGTAACCCTCCGGGGTGTTAGACCGTGAGGCCTCGCAACCTGGCATTGACAGAAAGCACCTTTCATGATGCCCTCAAAAGGGTGGCATCTATCACATGGAACAAGCAGAGTCAATAAAGTGATACGGTGGTTTAAGAAGAGACATGAATAGTATAAAGCAGCCCACTGTTCAGGACTCTGAAAATGATTTTTGAAAATGAAAACCAAAAACAAAACCCAAACCCCTATCTGGTGTAGCTGGGCAGTTCTTTTTTTTTTTTTTTAATTTATTTGTTTATTTATGTATTTATTTTTGGCTGTGTTGGGCCTTTGTTGCTGCACACAGGCTTTCTCTAGTTGCGGTGAGCGGGAGCTACTCTTCCTTTCAGTGTGCGGGCTTCTCACTGCAGTGGCTTCTCATTGCGGAGCACGAGTTCTAGGCACATGGGCTTCAGTAGTTGTGGCATGTGGGCTCAGTAGTTGTGGCTTGCAGGCTCTAGAGCGCAGGCTCAGTAGTTGTGGCACACGGGCTTAGTTGCTCCGCGGCATGTGGGATCTTCCTGCACCAGGGGACCAGGGCTCGAACCTGTGTCCCCTGCAATGGCAGGCAGATTCTTAACCACTGCGCCACCAGGGAAGTCCCCAGGGCAGTTCTTGGAGACAATGAGGACGGGGCTCATGGCTGAAGCCTTGCTGGATTCTTCTGCTTTTGCCTGAGGATCTGGGGGTGGGGAGGGGCAGGGGAGAGGTCTCTGTGCTTTCCTGAGAGAGTGGCTGGGGCCATCCCCCGTGAAGTACTTCCTCAGACACCACAGGGTCAGTCCCTTCAAAGCTCAGCTCCAGTGGGTGGGTCTCTTCTGAAAGACCTAATTTGAGGAAACCTCAAGGGTGAGCCCTCAGATGAGGAAACACCTGGGTGACAGGTTCTGGATCAGGAAATAATCCCGAGGTACCACTGCAGTTGCTTCGCATACATGACCTATGGCCAATCAGATGGCCACCTGCTTTAATAATCATCATCAAAATGATAAAGATAATAATAATAAAAAGGTCAAGGAAACACTTATCACCTAATTAATTTACGTACAGACTGGTGGGCTGGCAGAGAATAAGTCCGGGCAATGCAAGATGACAACCTATTTAGAAAATATACAGAGAGTGGAACTTGGAGGAGAGAGACTGACATGAGCTTACCTTTTGAGCACTCTTGTGTATATATAATCTCATTTTAGTTTTATGACAAGTCAAGGACGGGGGTGTGAGTGTTATTCCCATTTGTAGATGAGAAAACCGAGGCCTGGGTAGGTTAATTAACTGAAGCAGGATCTCACAGCTGAAGATGGAGAGAACTGGGCTTTTTGTTTGTTTGTTTTTTATCTCCTCCTGTTTTATTTTTCATTTTCATTTAAATTTTTTCAGCTTGATTTTCTTTTATTATTTTGAAGTATAGTTAAAATTTTAAAATAATGATTGTTTTAAAATTTAAAAAATTTAAATACCATTTTTAAAGGTTACTTTCCATTTGCAGTTATTATAAAATATTGGCTATATTCCCCGCATTGTACGATACATCCTTGAGCCCATCTTACACCCAATAGTTTGTACCTCCCACTTCCCCACCCCTATATTGCCCTTCCCCCCTCTCCCCACTGGTAACCACCAGTTTATTCTCTATATTTGTGAGTCTGCTTCTTTTTTGTTATATTCACTAGTTTGTTGTATTTTTTAGATTCCACATGTAAGTGATATCATACAGTATTTGTCTTTCTCTGACTTATTTCACTTTGCATAATGCCCTCCAAATCCATCCATGTTGCTGCACGTGGCAAAATTTCATTGTTTTTTTATGGCTGAGAAGTGTTCCATTGTGTATCTATACCATATCTTTTTTATCCATTCATCTGTTGATGAACACTTAGGTTGCTTCCATGTCTTGGCTATTGTAAATAGTGTTGCTATGAACATTGGGGTGCATGTATCTTTTCCAATTAGTGTTTTTATTTTTTTTCAGATATATACCCAGGAGTAGAACTGCTGGGTCATATGGTAGAAGAACTGGGTTTTGTATCCTATCTGATGATCTTAGAACTATATAACAGCCATTTTCAGATATGACTTCTCAGTTGAATCTCAAAACTCCTTATTAAGGCAGGAGATTATTCTCATTTACAGCCTCAGAAGCTGAAGATAGTGGAGTTTAAGTGACTTGTCCCAGTCCAAGACTCATATGTGGTAAAGCTATGACTGCTCTGGGGCTTTTCCCACAATGGCGTGAAGCCTGGTCTCATGTTCCATTCTCATGGATCTAAGAAGATTTGAATGTCTGCCGTCCATTCATTCATATACTCAGTCATTCAATTAATATTTGCTAAGTACCTCTCATGAATAAGGCATCAAGGGGAAGAGAAAACAAATTAGATTTTTTAAAAGTCCCTGTGAGTAAAAGAAGTTTTATAATCTCACTGTCCTGTGTCTGCAGTTGTGGCTGTCAGTGGAGATTTTCTGAAATCGATGTGCTGATTTGTCTCATTCAATAAGCTGATACATTCACAAAGGGAGAACTAAAACATTAAGAGCTACGGGATCACAGACACTCCCAGGGCACCTCACTCCTTAACGTGGACCGAGTAATTCAGCAAGCTTGGGATGGACTCATGGTGACACCTGAGCAGAGGTAGAGGGAAATGAGTTCCAGCCAAAGCTCCCTTGGGCGGTCCATGTTTACACAGCTCCTCAGCCTAGCCAGCATTCCTGTGTCCCCTGGTCCCCTTAGGCTCCATTGTGAGGGGCCCCTCCCACGGATAGACTTCCTCCCTATATCTGATTTCATGGTCCAGCTACTTCCTGGACAGGACCAAACACTTCTCAGATGCCTAAACTTATATCGGCCGAAGTCAGGGTATACACTGGTCATATTCCCTACTCACCCATCTGTACAGGATTACTTATTAAAGATGACTTTTCACACGGAACTACCACGGGGAAAAACTAACCCCCTAAGTGACAGGAGCCACCATAATATGTGTAGGGCAGCCAGAAGCATTTAAAGACAAGTGGGACATGGTATTGCCCATGAAGGACAGGTAGGGTCAGGCGGGCCCATGAACAAAATTTCCATCCCTGTCCATATGGCCTGACATTCATTCATTCATATGGGTCAAGGTGCAGGTATTTATTAGAGTTCAGTGTGGAGGGAAGCTAAGGAGTTTTTATAAGGAAAACGGAGACCGTAAGAGAATGCTGGGGACAGACTTTTGAAGGGAATGAGTTGATTCAAGTATTCATTCAACAAATACATACACTGGGCGCTTTCCCTAGGACCCGGTACTTGGGCTCTTGTTTATATGGTGTCTGGTGCTTAGTAGGTTCCTGTGGATTGAGGCTGGGAGCAGATTGCATAGGCTCGGGGGGTTGACCTCTAAGAGGTTAGAGGGTAGACAGGGAGGGTGAAGAACACAGGTGCTCGAATGCTGCATCCACCCCAATCTGCACGGCTCAGGTTTTGTTGCCCAAAGGCACCCAGGGGACATTGACAGGGAGGCACAGTTAACCTCTGTGATGGGAAACATTCTAAATTTTAGAGGCTCAATTAGGAAAGCTTTCACAGTCTGTATAGTAAACCCTGATGACTCCATTATTTATAAACACTGATGACTCCATTATTTATTAACTCCAAACCTTTTTAAAAAGTCTTAACATTTTGCTAACACTTGCTCAGTCTCTGCCTCTTTTTCCTTCTGCCTAACTTCCCCTCTCCAAGTAGAACTGCTGGACTTAGCAAATCAAGATACAGGACCCTCAGTTGAATTCTAATTTCAGATAAGCAACAAATAATTTTTCAGTGTAAACATGTCCCAAAGGATGCATGGGAGATACTTATGCTAAAAATATGTGTTGTTTATCTGAAATTAAAATTTAACTGGGTGTCCTATATTTTATCTGGCAACTCTGGCCCCCAGCCTTCCACCCCCAAGCCTCTTTGAATGTATTTTAATTTCCTGTCAGTACACAGTACCTCTCAGGGCGGAGTTTCAAGGTTTACTGTCCCTTGGGTGAAGCAGTGTTATGAATTGTCTTCACCCCTCCTCACTAAGTAACCCCCCTCCCAGATAGTTCAGAAAATAGTATATCTCTGCTGAGGTTATTTTCTCTTTAATGCTATTTTCTCTTTAACGCCATGTTCACGTTTGGCTTTTCAAACAGGAAAGTGCCAGGCATATCAGATAATTTTTCCACAGCTGTTTTTTATATCTCTTCCATCTTTCTGGTCACTTTTCCTCAGGTTTTTTGTTAGAGACCTCTGAATGGATAACAGCCAGTGGTACCACTAATCCAGATGTGAAGACCCAAGGGGATTCAATTTTGGTGAGAGAGTATTATCTGTGGTTTTCTCAGTTCCCTTCCTGATAATGCCCACATTAGTCAAAAGCCAATGTCTTCTGAGCACATGCAAGATTGAGAAGGATCATAGGTAGGGCAGGCCCATTTGATAGAATCCTTGAAGTTTATATATTTTGCCCTTTTTAATATTTTTTGTGTGTGATATGTGTGTGTGTGTGTTTTAGTTTGATAACAAGCCAGTAAAACAATTGAGCAATTGAGAGAATGGGGGAGGGAAGGCAGGTAAGAAAGATTATATTGTGGGGCTTCCCTGGTGGCGCAGTGGTTGAGAATCTGCCTGCTAATGCAGGAGACACGGGTTCGAGCCCTGGTCTGGGAGGATCCCACATGCCGCGGAGCGGCTGGGCCCGTGAGCCACGGCTGCTGAGCCTGCGCTTCTGGAGCCTGTGCCCCGCGACGGGAGGGGCCGCGATAGTGAAAGGCCCGCGCACCGCGATGAAGAGCGGTCCCCGCACCGCGATGAAGAGTGGCCCCCACTTGCCGCAACTGGAGAAAGCCCTCGCACGAACCAAAGACCCAGCACAGGCAAAAATAAATAAATAAATACATAAATAAATAAATAAATAAAATTTAAAAAAAAAAAAAAGATTATATTGTGGTTTTGAGGGTGCTTTCAATGTAAGAGAATAACAATGGAGATGGTGGCTGTGTTAGGAGGGTAGCATTATGATTTTTCTTCCTCTTTTCTGTTTTCCAAATGTTACATAACATAGTTCTCTAATTTAAAAGCAAAACAAAACAATTGAAAGAGTGATTAAAGCTTCCTTTTTAAAAAATGCAAGGTCTTGCTATTAAAATGACTATAAAAAGAAAACATGGCATTATAAAATTATCAAAACAGGTAAATGCTTTATAAACTTCACAAATTATTTTCTGAGTAACTGTTCCACGATTACATAGCTAGAAGGTAGTGTTGCTGGGACCAGGACTCACATTTGCCTAGTTTAAGACCCAGTCCCTTCCATAACATTACAGCAGAAATGTACCAGTTGGATCTTGTAGGAATGTATCTGTTCACAATCTCAGGAGCAAGAATCACACGGATTTCAGGACTTTGTTACTAAATTATTTCTCTACAGTTTGAATCTGACATTGCTTCCCTGCACAATGAATGATTTTCATAATATCAACTCTTTGGCACAAAATTTCTAGAGCCTATGAATGAATCAGCAGTGAAAAGTTGATTATAATAGTAGTTACTCTTTCCTGGATGCCATGTGCCAGGTACTGGTATGATATTTGAATTCATTTAACTAATTTAATCTTTGCAACCTAGGTTTTAGCCCCATTTTGTAGATGAGGAAATGGAGATTCAAGAGATATGAAGATCACACAGCTAGTAAGTCTGGAGGCTGAGATTCAGAATTAAAAGCCTAGTTAGGTGCGACATGTTTCATTGTATGCTAATCCTTTAAAAACTCAACAACCCCTGTTGAGGGCAGTGCTTTCGTCCCATGCTCTTTCTCTAAGCAGTGGGTAAACAGGTCCCACTGTTCATAAGACCAGTAAAAGAAGAGAATAAGAGGGAAGGCTTGGATTGAACCACAGTCCATGGTGTTGACTTAACCTTTTAGATGACTACAATGAAACGGAGAGGCAACTTTCTGAAGAAGCCACAAATTTCAGATCTTTCTTATGTACCCCATTAAACGGCCCCTTCCCTTAGAGTTTGTTCTGTGAAGGCTGCAGAGGAAATCGGCTTCTTCATTTCTTCCCAGGCCTTGGGAGGATCACTTTCTGTATTTTTAAAAAATTTTTATTTATTTATTTAGGCTGCGTTGGGTCTTTGCTGCTGCGTGCGGGCTTTCTCTAGTTGCGGCGAGCGGGGGCTACTCCTCTTGCAGTGCGCAGGCTTCTCATTGCAGTGGCTTCTCTTGTTGCGGAGCATGGGCTCTAAGCACTTGGGCTTCAGTAGTTGTGGCTCACGGGCTCAGTAGTTGTGGCTCACAGGCTCTAGAGCACAGGCTCAGTAGCTGTGGTGCACGGGCTTAGTTGCTCCACGGCATGTGGGATCTTCCCGGAGTAGGGATCGAACCCGTGTCCCCTGTATTGGCAGGCGGATTCTTAACCACTGCACCACCAGCGAAGTCCCACTTTCCATATTAAACTGAGCATCATACGTTCCTGAGAATGCCTCTCCCACAGATTTGTTTTGACAACCAGGAGGGAAGATGGGAGGCCTGTAGAATGGGATGCATGATAATCTAAGAGGATCTAGGAGAGCCCTTTCCAAAACAACGGTTGATTATTTCCAGCTCCCTCTCAAGCTGGGCTTCTCAGAGAGCACCATTTATCAAAGGGAGACCCGGCCCTCTAATTACCTTCACCCTTGTCAGAGGTGTGTTCAGAGGCTTCTATCACCCTGATGGTGACCTGCTAACGTCCATGCCTCTGGTCAAAGGTTTGTTTATGTATTTCATTAAATAGGGTGAGCATTTATCAACCATTATTGGTATTTCATAACCAATCCTCTTGGTGTTGTAATTAGAATTCTTTTGTATCCTCCAATTTTGACATATGATTTTTTAAAAATAGGATACTTGGGTTTCAAAATCATGCAGTTTTCCCCTTTATGTGTTTGCATGGGAATGTAAAAAGGAACTGGGGAGAGAGGTTCTCCTAGGACTTTTATGCACAATGCCTTCTTTCCAGAAAGCCCCATTTAGTGTATTTTGGCAATTGGTTTTATAATAAGTTATAGATTTCCCTTCCTTTATATCTCTGGGACAGGCATTCCTTTCTATTTTATAGGCAAGGAAATATTGCCTAAAACCTTAGTGATTTTGCTTCCTCACCAGAATAGTACTTTTATCGTTGTGTAGCAAGAATATCTACACAGATTTATTTGGTAAAGATTCTATTCAAAGGTCTTGGTACTGATTAACGATGCTTGGCCCGCTGAACAATGGGCGTAACCTGGGCTTGGTAAACCAAATAAGACCTTTGTCTTGTTTTGCTGGCTGCTCAAAATTGCCTCTACCATAAAATCATTCAGCCTCCAAGGAGAGGCCAAGATTCTTCTTGTAAAGACCTGGTGTTTATTTTCTGGCCTTGATGGGTAGTTGAATACAAGTGGGGATGCTGATAGGAAAGGCCTTAAGGACATGTGTGTGTGCTTGTGAGTCTGTGTGTGTCTCTACACACTTGTACGCATGCTCACAAGCATACTACTTCCCCCTGGGACCCAGGGTGTGGGGGATGAAATGGTGAAGCAGTTAGTTTACCTGCATATCAGGTAAGGCATGAACACAGGCTGTTTTCACCCAACTTTTGCTCTGAAGTATCCACATCCTCTTCCTCTCCCACACTGGTCGAGGCCACTTTGCCCAGGTGGATAAAACAAAGAACTGCTGCTCTAGATCCAGCAGTCTCCAGACAGAGCTATTCTGCTATCCTCATAGGTGCCTGGAAAAGAGTTAAAGTGAGCTTGAGTATGTGATTGGATTAGCATGAACCCACCCCTCTCCTGGGAAAACTACTTGGGCTTGTTGCAGATTGGGGTCAACAGTGTCACACTTATTTCCCAAAAATACTCCAACTTGCTAAAAACTTTTTTGAAAATAAAATCCTCCGATACCACAGTATATACCTTACATTTCTCAGAAGTGCTGCCTGTACCTTTGGGCAAATCCTTGAGAGTGGGTTCCCTGCCCCGATCCCTGACATGGATCTGGTTTTCAAGACAAGGGAAAGAAGCATTAGGAAGACTCCACTCCAGTGAATTGAGGCCTGACCATGGCTGTGTTTTATAATGGAGTATTTGGAAGAACTGGGAAAAAATACTCTCAGAAGGGATCAGGCTGACAGCCTTAAAATACCCAAAGGGCTCTCATGGAGAAGAGGAAATAGATTTATTCAAACTATGACTGAAGGGTGGAAGTTTCCAGAAGGAGTGTTTTGGTTCAATGTAAGGACGGGTATCTAACAGTCATCCAACAATGAATGGAAATCTTCCTCGGAGGTGCTGAGAAAGGCCCCAGTCTCAGGACCGTGCAAGCAGAGGACAGCAGGGATGTCGTAATGTGAATTCCAGAAGTAGGCGTGAGGTTCAACTGATGACCTCCACGGTTCCCTCCAGCTCTAGGATTATATGATTCTATATCTGTAGTTTTCCATTTCCCTATTAAGAAGAAATTTTCCACATTCAAAATTGTTTCAGTATTTGATAAATGTTGTGGGACGATTTCTGCTCTGTTTAACGTGGGGCTTACTCCTTTGCCCCACGGCTTAACAAGACATAAATACATCAGTGCCATTTGTCGGGCAGAGGAGATGGAAGTTTACTGCTGGAGAGGAAGGTCCTGTTTAGATGGGACCTAGTGTGGAGGGGTTGGGAATGCCATGTCTTGCCTCATACCTCTGTGTCTCTGAAATTCCTCCATCCAAAGGACCTGGGCATCTTACCACAGTTCTGGGTGGTGGACGCTGCAGAAGCTGTCTGTAGTTGGACTGCTCCTTTCACCAAATGCCTCGGCAATTCTCTCAGCATCCTCCCAATTGCCCACAATTCCATATCCTTCCCAAAGCCTGGACGATATGAATATCCTAAGGAATCTCCTGAAATTCTTACCCAACTTGAAGACAGAGTAAACTGTCTTTGAAAAATAACTGACTCTCTTTCAAGTGCTCCTTTCATTAAGCTATCATAAATAATTAAAAAGCCTTCTGTTGAAAAACTCCACTAGCCTAAACATCTATTACGTACTAGATCTGACTTTAACTTTTAAGTGGAAAGTTCTTTTGTTTAAACATGGTTAAATCTTGGCCTTGAAGTTTGGTTGATTTTTTTTTCTTTAAGAATACTCTTTCTCCATCTCTCTTGGGCTAAGGATATGTTGCAAGAGAGTTCTAGGAGCTGGAAGTAAAATACTTATTATTCAAAAATGAATAGGGACTTCCCTGGTGGTCCAGTTGTAAAGAATCCACCTTCCAATGCAGGGGACGTGGGTTCGATCCCTGGTCGGGGAACTAAGATTCCACATGCCCTGGGGCAACTAAGCCCACATGCCACAACTACTGAGCTCGCACGCCTCAGCAAGAGAGACTGCGTGCCTCAAACTGCAGAGCCCACGCGCTCTGGAGCCCGCGCGCCGCAACTAGAGAGAGAACCCTGCATGTCACAGCTAGAGAGAAGCCTGAGCGCCGCAACGAAAGATCCCACATGCTGCAACTAAAACCTGACTCAGCCAAAAAGATAAATAAAATAAATAAATAAATATTAAAAAAATGAATAAACTCACACCAACTCATTTTATATCAGTGTTCACTTTAATTAGTAGAGTGTGATCAAGGATCTGGGATATAAAGACCTCACCCTTGTTGGGGGATCCAATTCTTCAGCTCTTCCAGCAATCACCAAGGAGAGGTAAGTATTAGCTATCAGATTCCTTTAGCTAAATTTCAGACTAAAGGCAATGAACAAAGGGCTCAATGTGATTAGTGCAAATTAAAACCACCAGGAGATACCATTACACATTCATCAGAATGGCTAAAACTTAAAAAGCCTGACGTGTTCAAATACTGGTGAGGATGGAGAGCAACTTGGAACTCTCATGCACTGCTGGTGGGAGTATAAGTTGGTACAATCACTTTGGAAAACTGGCAACATCTACTAAAGCTAAAACTACCCCATGATTCAGCAATCCCACTCCTGGGGATATACCCAAGAGAAATGAGTTCATATGTCTTCCAAAAGAGATGTACGAGACTGTTTTTGAAGTTTTACTCATAATAACCCCAAATTGGAACCAACACAAATGTCTACTAATAGGAGAATGGATAAATAGATGGCAGCATATTCATACAATGGAATACTACACAGAAATAAAAAAGAACAAACAGCTGAAACAACTGATACCACAACATTTTTTGAATGAAAGAAGCTATACCCCGAAGAGTATATTCTTTATGATTCCATTTATATAAAGCTCAAGAACAGAAAAACTAATCTATGATGATGCAGAGCTGTGATTACTTTGGGTAGGGGGATAGTGACTTGGAGGTGGGACGAGGGAAATGTTCTATATCTCAGTCTGGGTGGTGTTTTTTTTTTTGCTTGTTTTGTTTTTTAATGTTTAGGCTGCACCGCACAGCATGTGGGAATCTTAGTTCCCCGACCAGGGATCGAACCTGTGTCCCGTGCAGTGGAAGCACTGGAGGTTCAGAGTCTTAACCACTGGACCGCCAGGGAAGTCCCTTGTGTGGTGGTTTTATAGGTGTATACATTTGCAAAAATCCATCCAGCTGTGCATTTAAGATTAGTGCACTTCAGAACCACAGTGGGATACCACTTCATTCACCACCGCAAGGAAGGCTAAAACAAAAAAGACAATAACAAGTGTTGGGGAGGATGGGGAAGAACTGGAGTCTTCATGCATGGTTGCTGGGATTGTAAAGAGGTTTTTTAGCAAACAGTTTGGCAGTTCCTCACAAAGGTAAACATGGAGTTACCACATGGCCAGTGATTCTACTCGTAGGTACATATCCAAGAGAATTGAAAACATATGTCCACGTAAAAATCTGTATGTGAATGTTCATAGCAGCATTATGCATGATAGCCAAAAAGTGGTAACAACCCAAACGTTCACAAGCTGACAAATGGATAAACAAAATGTGGTCTGTCTACAGAGTGGATTTTTCAAGGATAAAAAGGAATAAAGTATTGATACATGCTGCAATATGTATGAACTTTGAAAACATGCTAAGTGAAAGAAGCTGGTCACAAAAGGCCACGTATTGAATGATTCCATTTGTATGAGATGTCCAGAATCGTAGACAGAAAGTAGATTAATGGTTGCCAGGGGTTAGGGGGAGAAGGCAATGGGGAGTGACGACTGATGGGTACAGTATTTTTGGAGGAATGAAAATGTTCTTAAATTAAATAGTGGTGATGGTTGCATGATTCTGTGAATATAGTAGAAACCACTGCATTGCACACTTTAAAAGGGTGAGTTTTATGGTATGTGAATTATATCTCAGTAAAGCTGTTATTAAAAAGAGATTAATGCACTCTACTGTGTGTATTTACACCTGAGAGAGAGAGAACAGCAAAGGTGAATTCTTCAACTAAAACCAAACCAAAACAAAACAGGGGAAGGGGTGTGGGTTAAGAAGAGAAAGAAGAGAACTGATTTGCTTGAACATCTCAAAGTGCCAAGTACTCTATGTACAGCATTTCACTTAATTGTCAGAGAACTCCTGTTACATATGTATTCCCAAATTAAAGGTGAGGAAACCGTCTTCTTCAGTAATCTGCTAAGATTTCCAAAGGCAGGACTTAGGGTCCAATGTTGTTCCTCCTCCAATTTACTGCTCTCCCCCGGGTGCATTCCCACGAGGGGCTAGACTTGGCCTCGGAGCTGACTTTGTCTGGAACACTCATTTGGCAGGAGAGGACCCTGAGACCCAGACAGGTGATGTAACTTACATAAGACCCCATGGCCAGCCTGTGGCAGAGCTGGGTTAAACCCTGATGTCCCAGCATAGAATTCTTTTGTTAATAGCTAATAAAGTTAATAGCACTATACTGAGCTCCTTATTAAATAGATCCATTTGGTGCAACCATCCCAGAGAGCAGTCTGGAAGGGCCCAGTGCCGTGAGGGTGTGTCCAGCTGGGTCACGGAATCCCCTCCTGGGATTCTCACTAAGAGCAATTCTTGCACAGGTCATTAGGATATTCACTTCAGCCTTGTTTGTGGCAGGCTAGTTGTCCATCACCAAGGGAATGGATAAGTTAACTGTGGTGGGCACTTACTATGGAATACTCACAGCTCTTAGAAGTAGGGAACTACATGCACATATTATACTATACAATTATCTTAGAGCTGGAAAAAAAAAAAAAGCAGGTAGTCAAATGCTACTTAGAGCACGCCATTTGTAAATTAAAAATAGAACTCCCCACAAAATACTATCAGATATTTTACAAGGAAGTATGCATATCAAAGGCTATCTAGAAACACATTAGTATAGTGGCTATTGGGGTGGGGGGGAAAGCAGGGAGCATGGTGACACCATGAATAGAATAGTATGATAACAATTCTTTACTGCTGAGGCCTAGAAAAAAAATGAATAATAAAAAAAATAGAAGCATCAGATATTTTACAGAGACAGAAATGTGTCTCCTTTTTTAACTGACAGAGGCCTGAGTTCACCTGGAAGTGTCTAAATCAAAATCTACAAACAATGCCTTTGGAAGTAAGGAGAGGGAATTCCAAAGAGAAGAGGGTCTCTAGCTGGGGCTTGTTTTTCTGCAGATGCCTCTAGCCTTTCAAGGAGAGCTCACAGAGGGCTCTTTACTGCTTCCCACTCTGCCCTTGGCATTTCTTACACAGTTCTTCCTCGAGGCCTACAACCATACTGTCTTCCTCAGAAAGCCTACTGGCCTGGAAATGGGTTCCAAGTGAGGAAAATAAAGGCACAAAGTGGGAACATGATTTGGCCAAGGCAGGTATTACGGGCTGAACTGTGTCCAAAATAGTCCTAACTCCTCACTACCTCAGAATGTGACTATATATTTGGAGATAGGGCCTTTAAAGAGGTAATTTAGTTAAAATGAGGCCATTAGGGTGGGCCCTAATCCAATCTGACCGGTGTCTATATAGGAAAAGGAAATTTGGACACTCAGAGAGACACGGGGTGGGGAGGGGGTGCTAGGGGTGGGGGACACGCACAGAGACCATGTGAGGACACAGCAAGAAGTTAGCCATCTGCAAGCCAAGGAGAGAGGCCTCAGAAGGAACCTGCCGACACCTTGATCTTGAACTTCCAGCCTCCAGAAGTATGAGAAAATACATTTCTGTTGTTGAAGCCACGCAGATTATGGTCAGCTCTCAGTAATTCCTTTACGAGTGCCACAGGCCTGAGTAAATTTGGAAATATGTTGAATTCTGTGGGATTTTCTTGTGACAGCCCTGGCGAATGAATGCAGCAGGAATCGGCAGAGCTGGGACATAGTCTCACACATTGAAGAACAAGTCTTTGTTCTGGGCTTCCTGATTAGTGAAGTTATTCTGTAGGTCTTAGTGAGCAAATCTCGGGTCAAATTTTCCTAATCAAGACGCCCCCGTCTCTGAGGGGTTGGAAGAGCTGACTCAGGTGGGTCTCTGGCGAGAGCAAGAGGAATCCTATGAGCTCACCCAGTGCCATTCCCCTACTCTGGGCAGCAGTTAGGGAAGCCTTCCGATTGACAGGGCACCTGGCAGTTATGGGGCCCCAGGTGAGGGAGTCACCACACCTTGGGAGAGACGTTCAGCTGAAAGCGCCTCTCAACCTCCAGTAGTTCCTTCACAAGTGCTGAAGGCCTGAGTAAACACTTGTCCTCACGGGCTTTTGTAAAGACTGCTCACTCCAGCAAGCCCACTGCAGGTGTTTAAAAGCACAAGTCCCTTCTGATATCAGACCAGAGATCATTGCTCCTATATCAAGGGATGCGTGAAGGTCAACAGAGCTCAGGCACAGAGGGGCTGAGCCTGGGTCAGTCCTCGGGGCAGGGCAGCCATGCCTGTACCGTGTGTACACGTAAATGTCCCAGCGGGCAGTGGTGAGTGAGGTCACTAGTATTGCCTGTGTTCCTGCTTGTCAGTTCTTACCAGGCTTCTGGGATCCAAGGAGTTTCACTGGTAAAAGAGAAATATGTTGTGTGTCTGTGTATTTGAGGTGGGGGGGAGACCTTGTATCAGGGATTTGGGGTGTATGTATGTGATGGGAGGGTGGGGGTAAACAAAGGCAAAAAAGAAGGGAGGAGGGACAGCCCAAGCTCCATCAGCTCCCCTGAAAGGTTTGAGAACCTCCTGAAACCTGGGTTCTTTCTCAACCAGCATGTGTTGCCTAAGAGGCCGCATTGATAAGGCCCTCCTACTGCTCACAGGCAACACCCTTCCCATGCTGTTACCCTGCTGGTCCATGACAAACCAAGCCAAGTCCTGTAGGACTGAGGGCTGTCTGGGCCTGGCTGAGTCATATGTACTTGTTTGCTTGGCTGGTCCAGTTCAAACACCCGTTGAAGAAGGCGTCTCAGCTTATCCTCATTCAAGGGGGTTGCCTGCTTCCCATGCTCATTGAAGGCTCTGTGCTGGAATCCAGCCAGGCAGTCCTGGGGGTTTACAAGCTACACCTACAACTGACATAGTGTGAGACATTGGTGAACTACTTCATGCTCAAGGCTCAGTTTGCCCAACCATAAAGTGGGAGAATAATTTTGATTCCATCGGACTGTGGAGAGGAGCAAACAAAATAAAAACAGAAAATGCTCTTGGCATAGGGTGGACATTAAAAAATATTAGTTTCCTTCCTTTCACCAAAATCTCACCTGGGCAGTTTGTGCCTTTCATTCATTCATTTATTCATTTATTGAGTGCCAGCTGAATGCTGCACTTAGGCAACATGGTGACCCAGTTGTCCCTGTCTTTATGAAACGTACAGTCTAGTGGGTAAAAAGCAAAGTGAAATCAGGCGTTAGGGAGGTTTGGCATCATGTTTTCTCAGCCTTGTTCTTTGACGTCTTGTCACTTGGCCATGAGGCTAGGCATGAACTTGATGCTCAAGGGGAATTCTCTGAACCGACCTTGAGAATAAGACGGTGGTGACTCACGACGACAGGTTAGTTTCCGGCATCAGGTTAGTTTCTGGCATCAGCAAATGAAGGGCTGGGGAAGAGTTAAGGGAATCAAGCAGCTGTTACAACCACCATCGTCATCTTCTGTTTATGTGGGACTCTTCTCCCTTTGCAAGCTAAGTGCTTTATGTATGTTACTCAGTGAATTCTCACAGCTTCCTCCCGGGGCAAGGAGGAGGCAGAGATTATTAGAGATGAGGAAACAGGCACGGCCAAAAGACAACCGTCTTGCCTGAAGTCCCAGCCGGCAGAAGCACTAGACCCAGAATCGGGTTGCCCAACTTGGAGTGCATTGGCTCATACTCTGACCGTCAGGGCAACGAGGTCAGGGTGCCGTGTGTGGCTGTGGGAAGCGGGGCTGTACAGTTTGTTCTGATGCTTCCCAAATACAAGTTCTAATTTGACACTCCATTCTATTCAGGTGGCTCTGAGCATTACATCTAGGAAGACTCCAATGTCGGTCTCGTCCCTGACCTTTGATACTGTCCTTAGGAAGTAAACGTGATGGGACTTTAGAGGTAATTCAGCCCAATCCCCTTGTGTTGCGAACGAGGAAACTGAGGCCCCGAGAGATGGAACGACTCACCCGAGGCCACACAGATAGTAAGTGGCTGAGCTCGGTCTAGAACTCAGCTCTCTAGCCCAGGATTCTTTCTTCCCCCAGGAAAGTCCCCAATAGTGGCATTTGCTTTCCAGTCCCAACCCTCTCAGTCTTCATCTGCAGCCACCCCATGTTGGAGTTCCAAGCCTCTGGTTCTCCCACCAGCGCACGTCTTTGGGATTTTTCGAGGAGAACTGTTGGTCCCGAGGGCTGTCTGGAATACTAGCCACAGGATGGGTACCTGGAATTTGCAGTGAATCCTGGAGATTCAAGGGTGGGAGCCACTGCTGCTCCCATACTTGCTCTTGTCTGCAACGTCAGCCCTCTGAATCACCTCTCTCGCTGGAGTGCTGAAAGCACTTAGCACATGTGGGAATATTTTCCGATGACAGTGACTTCTTCTGCAGCATAGATAACATCTGTGTTTGTAAACTCTTTTACCTACCCGCCTTGCCCCTGTCTTCCACCATATCATCACATGATCTCGGAGGCCTCCCGTGGTCAGTCAAGTGCTGGTGTCTTGGGCAAACCTCAGTCTATGGCCTCTGTCCTCTGACTATCCTGCCTCATGTCGTGTGCCTTCTGGAGCCTCATAGACCAGCCGGACAATCTTGCTTTGCTTCTCCCTACGTGATTCCCACACTTGAAGCCCTCTGGTGCAAATGTGGGTAGATGGCCGTACGTGGAAATTAGCTATTTTTTATGTTTGTATTTTGATGTTGACTTTGTGTTTTTTAACTTTGTTTCTCTCTTGGGGTCCCGGGAGCAGGGAGTCTTCAACTTTACAGCCCCCCCGGCCTACTTCCTTGGTGCGATCGCACAGATCTCACAGACACTGCCACTGCTGGGGTAACTCTGCTGGGACTTTCTCTCCGTTCCTCCTGGAGTATAGCTGGCCTGATCCCCTCCATCCCTTAGGAGCTTGCTGTGAAGGTGGTACAGCTGCAGTTCACACAAGGCAAGAAGGGAGACGGGAAAGATCCAGATGCAGTGTGGGCAAGACATTGCCAATTCCGCTGATGCAATGAGTCCCCCGTGGCCAGAAGGTGACACTGTCTCATGACACAGCCTTGATGGGAGGCCTCCCCATGGAGACGAGGCTGAGCTGTCTCGGTAGTGAGAATGTGCCTGCATTGTGGGCCTGGGCACCGGAGGGAAAACGCACTCAGCCCGCCCTTCTCAGGCGTGAGAAATCTGCTTTGGGTGCCTGCTGAGGCTTCGTGTGCTACCTGCCCTCTTGGGGGTTATCTAGTGCTCTCTTCCTTGATTGATGCTCCAAGCGCTTTACATTTATCTCACTCATCTGCACACTCTGAGGAGTGGGGAAGAGACACGTATTATTAGGGCCATTTTACAGATAAACTGGGACGCAGAGCAGGTGTGGCACAGGGGTGGAGCTGAGAACACATGTCTGACCCTGGCTTGCAGTACATACTGTGCCCTGTCCTGTCCACATTGTCTCCTAAGCCCAAACAACAAGAAAAAAATAGCTTCAGAGGAAAAATAGCATTAGTCTTTTATCTGATGGCAAACCTAATAGGTAGACTGTAAAACAGTTCAGATGGTCACCAAATTTGGGCTATAGGTTTTTCTCTGAAGGGGAGGAAGGGGAAGGGGCTGATGGTGTCAGGATAGCCTGGGGGCTTCAGCTGTAATAGTAATGCTTTGGGGGGTTTTGTTGGTGTGAACAGGGGTGTTCTGTTTTTCTTGATTTCCTTTCTGTATCTCTTAAATATTGCACACTGAATTGAAATCATTCTAACAATACAAAAAGCATAACATTATTGTTCAGAAGGAAGGCGTTTTAACTATTATTTCCAAGACCTGGGGCATTAAGGATTGAAAGAATTGTTTAAGGAAACAAAAGGGGGTGGTGTACGGGGAATAGTTTGGCAGAGAAACAATCACGGAATTTATTATTATGAAGTCAAAAATTGAATCAGGCATCCCAGAAATATTTAATGAGGGCCTACTATGTGCCAAGCACTTTAGGGCTTTAGGTTTAAGCCCTAAAAAGTGTAACACAGTTCCTGTTCTCATGGAGTTTTGATTCTAACGAGAAACAAAAGTAAAAAAAAGTCAGTAGTCAGCAAATATTATACAAATTAGGCTGAAAACAACAGAAAGGGGTTTAGAAATAACATTTTGGGGACAAAGGCCTCTTGGAGGTAGGGATTCCCCCGTGGACCCATCTCTTGGTCCCAAAGGGCTCCTCTGTCATCTCCCACTGCACAGATTTGGGGAGCAACCCAGCTCACTCAGGGGGAATGAGGAGAGGGTGGGGGCAGAGCTAGTATGAGGAGCACCAGGGAGGCCTAGAAGCCTAAAACCAGACCAGTCTGGGTGCTGGTTCCACCCTAGGTGTGCCCAGGGCTTGTGCATTATACTCTAATGAAGGGTTGGGCCAATGGTGGTGTGTTTCTTTTCTTTTCTTTTTTTTTAATGAGGTGCTGTTTTGCATAGATAAATACTATGATTGTGATGTGGGAACCAAAAGGCAGATCATTATGCAAAAAGCACTGGCAGAGGTGAGATTATGAAACCAGTTCTGCTTCAGGCCTGCTGCCTGAGCGTGGGAACTAGGAGGTGTCTGATTGTCTGGGCCTCAACCTGGGCCAACTGGATGGAGGCGGCCCTCTCTAGCTCATCTCTTGACAGCTGGGCTGGGACAGGAAGCATTCCTCTCTACTCTTTATGTGAGATTCAGAATTATAGGAAGAGGAAGTGGAGGGGGGATGCAGGTGGCTTCCCCCCTGTGGTCCCCACATGAATGTATGGTCTGCGATTGGTGGAACCAAGACTCCGCCTTTAACATCTATTCCTGGTTGTTGTAAAATGAGATAGGGGGCTTTAGGTGCCCAGGTGAGGCTCATAGAGATGCTAGGCCTGGGAGGAGGCCGAGCACAGAGAAAGGAAGGACTTCCTTGGTTCTGAGTTTACAAGCTGACTTCTTAGCTGGGGTAGCTGGATCTCAGAAGAGGAGGTGGAGACCTGCCAAGAGATGTTGCTTGGACAGCCAGGGAGGAAAACTCAAGTAGGCTGGCGAGAGATGGAGAAGACAGCTGGGGAAGAAGAACCCGGGCTCCAGTTTCTAGGCAGAGGATGTTCCCATGATGCCTTACAAAAGGAGGCTTCATAGCTGCTAGAGTGGTCAACCAGCTAATAAACATCCTGCACGTAGTCTGTGCTTCAATGCCCCCATCTGCCTGCCTTTTGTCCTGCGGAGAGTGAGCCCTGTTGACAGCTTCCAAGAGGTCAGATGAAAGAGATAAATAAAGCCAAGGTCAGCACTGCCCAGGATGGAGACAGAGCTGCCCGCATCCCAGGTGTTGGCTGCAGCAAAGGCCGTAGTGAGAGTGCCCCCTACAGAGCACATCAACGAGAGGCAGCCTGGGGGACAGGGAACCTGAGGGGTCCAGGAGGCTACGTAAAGGCCATCTATTCATTTACTCAGTCAACAACTCTTTGTTGAGTACTTCCTAAGGCGCCAGTAAGACAAAGATCCTGTGTGCATGGAAGCAAAATCAGAATAACCACTTTATGTTACACATCTGGAGAGCAACCAGATTGTTCCTCCTGGTTTTCCCTGGTTCCTCAGCACCCTGTTACAACATCAGCTCTAAATAGGAAGTGAGAGTTGGCTAATGGTCTTCAGTACATACTGACCTCCATTTCCAACTTCTACTGGCGGAATAGCTGGGGGCAGGGCCGAGTGGGAATTGAGGGCATTGGCTCCACCCTTCCCAAGGTCTTAGAACTCAGCGGGACGATGTTACTTAGATGCTTTGGGTGGTGTGGCAAGGAGTATCAACGGTGAAATTCAATTATGCCAGGCTGCTAACGAGCTAAGTGCTGTATCTTTATTATGCATCGAATACTGGACTCATTAAGGACCTACAGTGTCTCAGGACTTCACAATACATGCTACACGAAGATCATGATGCTGTAAGAAACTCAGAACCCCTACTTGTCCAACTTCTTCAATGACCTGATCTTAAATTGATCTGTAAAACTAACTGTGATCCTTATTCCTAGGGCTCCATGAGAATGACTTAATGGAGGATTACAATATTCACGTTTCATGTCATCCTAGGAATGGCCTTTGGACCTTATTTCTACTCTGTTCTCACTGCAGGGAATGACTGTAGATTCCCACCACACCACTAGTACCAGTCCTGGAAGTGAATTGTAAGGAAATTATTCAACAGAAACCAAAAACTGCACATTTGAAGATGTTCGCTGCTGCTAAAAATTGCAAACAACTTAGCACAACAGAGATATAAAAGATTAGAGGACTAGTTGAATAAATGATAGCAAATCTGTAGGTGGTATATTACACAATCATTAGAAATGATAGTGATAATGCCTTTGCAAAATGATGGGAAATGTTTCTTATATGGTAGTAAAAGGACAAGGTAGAATGTCAGTAAGTATGTACATTCTGGTAATATGTAAAGTATGCATTCATATTGAAGATTGTTTGCAAAAAAGTTAATTGTGTTAGAATGGTGGGATACTAGGGATTTTATTATTTTATAAATCTAGTGTTAATGTTAGATGTAATTTCACAGCACTCTAAAAAAAGAAAAAAAAAATCCTGTCTTAGAATATCATAGTAACTCTTCAAGATTAGCCATTTCCCCATCACCCTAAAGTTGATTCTTAAAGTGAGGCATGGGGTCTACTGGCATCTGAGTGACCTTGGAATCATATTAAACATGCTGATTCCCGGTCCCTGCCCAACTTAGAACAAGAACCCCTGGGGCTGTAATCCAAGAATCAGCAGTTCAGCCAAGCTGCAAAATGATTCTAATGCACATTTATGTTTGAGAACCACTGTTCTAGAGGTTCTCAGAAACAAATTGTAAATAAATGACAAGAGGGAGAAGTTGATTTTCTCTCATGAGAACCAGGCTGGTTCTCTGAAAGCCAAGGTACTCAGGAATCAGTTAGCCAATTCTTTGAATTTACCAAATTTGTCAGTTTACCAAAATTGTTTTAAACAATACTCTTCTGAAATATATTCAATGAAAATGTTCTCCACGAACATCTGATTCGTTCTGCCTGTGAATGCGTTAGTAACTCTGCATCAAGAATATATTCTATTCAATTCAATAGATTCTTCTCGAGTAGATTCCTTCATAAGAAGAATGAAATATTTTCATTAAATAACATATTTTTAAAAAATGTATTCATAAGAAGAACATATTTCTGAGAACACTAAATCATTCTAGGTCTCCGAGCTTTGGACAAACTGAATATTTCTTAAATTGCTGTTAAGAAAAACATATTGAGAATATTCAAGAAGGTTTTGTGAAATTAGTGAATTCAGTGAATTCAAAGAGTTGTCACTCAACAAATTGATCCTTTGGGGTTTCATATTTGTTGAATTGATGTAGAGTCCCTCCAAAAGCCCAGGGTACTCCAGCCATGTTGAGGTTCAGGAGAGTCGGAGGTCTAGGAGGGTGAGGGCTGGGTGGCAGGCCATGGAAAGATCTGGGTGTGGGAGTTGTCTCCCCAAGGCCTTGATGGTCCCCCTTAGAGTCCTAAGGAGGCCAGTGGTGGTTCTTCCTCTGTCCACATCTGGTAGGGTCTGGAGCCTGGCAGCCATTTCATCACAGAAGACAGTATCTCTCACCACACTTTTAAAGATGTGAGACCCATTCTTTAGGGAGCTTCAAAAAGGAGGGTGACGGTTTGCAATGTAATTGGAGAAGTGGGGCCAGACTGCACTCTTAGACAAAGGAAGCCACTGTAACTCTTGCTCCCCCTCACCTAAGGTGGGAAGTCCTTTCTCCCTGGGTCACCCTGCCCCTGTGAGTACCACAGCTCTGTTGCTTGTGCCCATTCACACATGACCTCCGTTGTGGGTTTCACTCTGACAGCTTAGCAGCTAATGAAAGGAGATTGCTGACGCCAACAGCCACGCACAGCCTCAGATAACCACTGACAATGTCAGCTCACGTTTACTGAGTGCCTTCCACGTAAGTAAGAGTACTCACCAATTTCCATGCACTATCTCATTTAATTCCCACTGCAACCCTCTAAAGTAAGGAGTATTATTATCCCTGATTCACAGATGCTAAATCGTTGCTCGGGGCTTCACAGCCATTATGCAGACGATCTGAGCTTTGAAATCAGGCAGGTTGGCTCCAGAGCGTCTGTCTCCTTTGGTTAGCAAGAAACACTCCGTTTTATTACCTGGAACCCATCTGCTGCCAGTGCGGGTTTGAGGACGAATGTTAAAATGAGGAAGGAGAAGAGGAGGTAGTCTCATAGGTGGCCTGCTTTGCACTTGTTACAGATGTTCAGACTGGACCAAAGGCATTTAAATGGACTCTGGGTCTTGGGGCCAACAGCAGATGAAAGCCGGCAATTCCCTACTGAATATAGAAGGAATCAATCAATAATACAGGTCCTGAAGAACGCCACTGAGTGTCAAACACCAAAAGAGATGGAAGGCACCAGACAAGGGCTTGTGTTTTCTTTTTTGGGTTGCCAGAGAAAATACAGGATGCCCAGTTACATTTGAATTTCAGATAAACAGCAAATAAATTTTTAGTATGTCCCAATATTACATGGGATACACCTAGACTAAAAAAATTTTATTGTTGTTTATTTAAAATTCAGATTTAACTGGGAGTCCTGTATTTTTATTTGCTAAATCTGACAACCCAACTTCTTTGAGGAGACAGCTCACAACCCAGGCCGTGTGTTAATAAGGACAGAGTGAGAAGTACAGATAGTGAGGCCTTTGGAGAAGGGAGAGTTCTGGATTTAAACCCAAGGAGGTAACTCAAGCTCCTGGGTAACAGACTCAGTGGAAGGGGGCTTGTGATGGGAAGGCTTCCTGGCAGAGCTGGTTCCTAAGGATAGATGGGAAGGATCTAGAAGGGTGGAGAGGGAGGAAGGCTCGAGGCACACAGGGTGGTGGTGAGCAGATAGTGAAATATCTAGAAGAGACTTCATGCTGGAAAGGACCAGAGGTGGAAGATCAGTCTGTGGAGGGTCTTGAGTACCTTGGTAGGGATTTTGGACCATGTGCTTTGGACAAGGATGGGTAACCAATCAAAGTAGTATTTTAGGACGGTTAATTGGTCATGGCATGTAAGATTGGTGGGAATGGTCAATGCGGTGGGGAGCTAAGCATGAGGTGGTGAGAGTCTGTGGGAAAGGAAAGATGACCAGAAGGACATTCCAAAGCAATGGCCTCGTCTTTTAGGTAGGATATACAGGTGACCATCAAGAGGATAGGTGGCCTAAAGTGGCTGTCTCCAGCAAGTGGGAGATCTGGGCCTTGCTGGATGAAGAGGAGGAGAAGGAAGCCTTGGTGCAGAGTCTCAGAAGGAAGATTTTCATGTTAGAGGCACCGTCAGCAGTCTGTCACCATAGAAAGACAGACAGGCAGAGTGAGTGTCACATCTTGTTCTATTCTTCCTGCTCTCTGCAACAACCCCCCCTCCCCGGTGCTTATTAGGTTTGTATAGATTTCCATAGAAAGGCAAATCCTGCTTTAACCTCAAATAATTTGTATTAGGGATGCAATTTCAGCTTCTGGATTCTGTTGTTTTGCTTTCCTTGGAGCCAGTCTTTTAGACCATCCATTCCACTGTCAAAGGTGCCACCCACTTGGCATGTGACCCTCCTCCTCTGGGTCCTCCCACAGCTGGCACAACCCCTGTTTCTTGTAAGAGGTTTTGAGTTCCTCTAAAGAAAAGTACTTCAGCAACATGTAAGATTGCCAATCCCCAAAAGCCCGCCCCGCTGTTCTAGGTTTTCCCAGAAGAGCTACCTGGGCAAGAAAAGAGAGGTCCAGACATGTTGGAAATGGAAACTGTTCCAGGCTTTTCCTGGGACTGGGTGGGACAGGACAGACCCACAGGGACAGGGCAGGGAGGGGCTGGGCCCTGGGTACCCTGGCTCTCTCTGATCTTCTCCCTGACTTGGGGTGATTGAGGGATGGTCTTACAGCAAGGGTGACTTTTTCCAAAATGGCCTGGAGGAAAGGGGTGGCCCCAGTGGGCCAGTGCAAGATGAGGAGGGAGAACAGTAACCACCCCCCATCACTGATCACGGGGAGTGATCAGTACTCAGTGACAGCAAGGTGTTCAGACCCTGTCTCAAACACTCCATTTCTTGCCTCCTGCCCCTGGTCATGGATCAGGTGATGGTACCTTGTCCTCTTGCTGGGCAGGGCAAGGGGAGGGCCTCAGTTTCTTCCCCAGGGAACTGACCAAGGCCAGGGTATACTTGGGGTTGGTTTCTTTTTTTTTTTTTTTTTTTTTAATAAACGTGTTTATTTTATTTTATTTTATTTATTTTATTTTTTTTTTATTTTTTTAAAGAAATTCACGTTCTTTTATTTATTGATTTATTTATGACTGTGTTGGGTCTTCGTTTCTGTGCGAGGGCTTTCTCCAGTTGTGGCAAGTGGGGACCACTCTTCATCGCGGTGCGCGGGCCTCTCACCATCGCGGCCTCTCTTGTTGCGGAGCACAGGCTCCAGACACGCAGGCTCAGTAATTGTGGCTCACAGGCCCAGTTGCTCCGTGGCATGTGGGATCCTCCCAGACCAGGGCTCGAACCCGTGTCCCCTGCATTAGCAGGCAGACTCTCAACCACTGCGCCACCAGGGAAGCCCCGGGGTTGGTTTCTTGCAGGAGCAATGGCCAGCTCGCTCACACCAGGATAGCTTGACTTTGGAATCAAGGTGATTTGAACTTCAGTGGTGAGATGGGGCAGGAGGGAGGCAAAGTCAAACTGCCTGTTCTCTACATGGCCACCAGCCACTCTCCCGTGGGGGAGACTCAGAGACTCATCCCACCCTCTACCCCATGGCCCAAGGGCTAAACCTGGTGCTGCCCACCAGGGGTCCGACACCAGCCCCACAGAGCTGCGGCCTTTCCCTCTTCTTTGGGTGGCCCTGGCCTGTGCATGGACTGTGCACCCTTTCCCTGAATGCCCTTCCTCCATTGGCTTCTCTGGCTGGCGAATTCCTCCTCATCTGACAAAACTGGCTCCAAAGTCACCTCCTCTGTGAAGCCTGCTGGTTTCCTCCTCTACACCTTCTTCTTAGGGCTCTCTTATGTCCCTTTGCTGGAACTTATAAAACCTGTTGCAGTGGAAGCTTTGTGCCCCCGGGCCCCTGTGAGGCTCCAAAGGTGGCCAGCCTGGGTTCACTGCATATTTGGGGTCCAGTCTGGCTGGACTTTCAGGCCCTTGGGAGGCAGAGCCTAGCAGCCGGGGACCTGAGCTCCCTGTCAGCTCTCAGTGGCCTCCCCAGGGCTGGGCTGCTGACCAAACAGAAAGTGCCCAGGTCAGCACCCATGCACACCACCTGTGGCCTTGCCTCTGCCTCACGCCTGCCATCCCTGGCTCAGCTCAGGCACTGGAGTCTTCTGTTAGCCTCCAGACTCCTCTGCTGACCACTCCCTGGCCCAGCGCTGGCCTTTCTTGCTGAGTCAGCCCATCCGCTAATTGCCACCAGCTGGGCCAGGCTACCTTCCCAAGATGCAGCGGGCTGCCTGCTCTTGGAGGCCGACTTTGGGTGGCTCATTTACCAGGCAGTTGGCACTGCTTCTTCCAGTGGATGTTGGGGGAGACATGCCAGCCAGGCCTGGGGTGGGGGTGGGGAGTGGGGAGGAAGGCCCAGGAGAATGCAGGGAGATGGGGGATGGGCCTGTGGAGGACCAAGGGGCCCCTCTCTACTGCCCACAGCCTTCCTTTAGAGCAGCGGTTCTCACTGCGCCAGCCCCCAGCCCCGGGGCATTTGACAATGTCTGGAGGTAGTTTTGGTTGTCACAGCTGGCAGGGGGATGCTAATGGCATTGACTGTGTAGAAGTTGGAGATACTGCTAAACGTCTTACAATGCACAGAACAGTCCCTACAACAAAGGATTATCCTGGCCAAAGTGTCAACAGTGCCAACGTCGAGGAAGAAGAGAGAAGAGGCTGGGGCAGCTGGCGTGGGGAGCCTCGTGTTTGAGAGGGGGCCTCAGGTGGGCTTCCACGTGTCCAGGGATGGCTTGTTCTCAGGGCACATCTGCAGCCTTCTCTGCCCTTTGGGTCCTCGCGTGGAGCTACAGTCCTCCCTGCAGGACCGGTCCTGCTCTCACGGTCCACCCCCATCCGCGCCTCCATAACTGGGGCCGGGGGCTAATTTCTACAGCCAGAGGGTATAAATGCTGAGAAAACCTCTTACCTTCTTTTGTTCCATGTCAGCCCATGGTTTCAGATGGGCAAGGAAGCAAGGGATTCCTTACCGTTTTTCAATAAATGCTATATATAAAGGAATCCTTTTTTCTTTTATCTCTATATAATAATAGTAGTCAATACCGTGAATCAAGCGCTTATTTTGTACCAGGAACTTTCACATATGATGGTATGATATCACTGCCACAATAGCCCTATGAGATGGGTAATATTATTACTCTTTGAAGAAAAAAAAACCCAGCTGAAGTCCAGATGGGTTACTTAATTTGTCCAAGTTAAAGAGGTAGGAAGGGGCGGTGCTGAGATTGGGACCAAGTCTTTGCCCCCAGATCTGTAATTAGAACACCCCCGAAGATTTCTCCTACGGGATGTCGGTGTCACAGAGGAACCTTTTAAACGAAAAGGACCACGGGGGCTCTCGTGTCTGTCTGAACTGTGTGGGTGTGTACGGGTAGGGGTCGGCGGGAGAGACTCTTTGGGCAGGTAACCACGGAGAAGGGGGCCCCTAGGAAAGAAGAGGCTACTAGAGGACATGGCTGATCCTTGTGAGGGGATGACTAATGACCTTCCCGGGGAAGGGTACTCTTTTTCCTCCCAGGCCCATGTCCTAACCCTCGGGAAGGTGGGTCATGCTATCTAGCCCTGGAGTTGATGAAACTGACTGAAAGGAGAGACCAGAGCGTCACCCACCGCCCAGATAGCAGCCATCCGGCCTCGTCTGTCCAGGCGTCCAGGCGTCCATCCGGGGAGCTCTGGCTGGGCTGCTGGCTGCTGCCTTGGAGCTTGGAGGCGGCAGGAGACAGGCAGTAAACAGGAAATGGTTAAGTAAGAGCAGGTGGAGCATGCGGGTGCTGGACCAGGGCAGGAAATAGCTGAGCAACTGAATGGGCTCCGAAGAATGCCCTGCCCTCTTCCCCAGGGCTCTGGCAAAGGCGCTGTCCACCCACTCCTCCCTGGCCAGCACTTCAAGGCGCCCAGTCTGCCAGACCTCCACCACCCTCTTCAGATCTGCAGGGGCTGGGGAGGCGGTGCTGGGGGGAGAGGGGCCCGAGGAACAAGGGGGTCCAGCCAGAACCAATGGGACAAGGAGGAGGGAGCTGCTTCCCTCCTGGGGCCGCCAACGGGGAGGCCCATGTCCAGTGGCCCAGGTGTGAGAGGCGCAGGAGGTGGGCAGGCTCTCCGAGAACCAGAGGCCGTTTTCTTCTTTGAAAACAGGGCCCTTTGCATTGACCGGGGCTCTCGTGAATGTTACATCCCACCCTGAGTAGAGCACACAGCCAGGTGTGTGGCCTGAGGTCGGGGAGGAAGGCTGGACGCACCGGGGTTCCCTCCCTCTGCACCTCAGTGTCTCTCATCTTCAGACAGTTTTCCGTGCTCTGCCCTGGAATAAAGTCAGTGGTGCTCTCTTGACCCCTTCCTTCAGGGGGACCCAACCTATGGGCAAACAGCACTCTGCTTCGCGGGGTCCCCTTGCAAGTGAGCTTCCTTTCGCATAGCAGATGGTCTAGTTGCTCTGGCCTTGAAGCTGACACATCTCTGTCCAAGGACTCCAAGGCATCCGGGTCTGAACTCCCACCCAGGCCTCATTAGGTAGGGATTTCCACAGTGCTGGTCATCTGAGTGGTACACAGGGACACTGAGGCAGCGGTAGTCTGTCCCCAGTGCTGGCTTGTTCCCCAGCATGTGGCTTCCGGGAGCAGCAGTGCTGTAGTGGGGAGCTGATGGCCTTGACCTCTGCCCGAAGTGGGTGGTTACTGGTGGGATAAGAAGCTGTGCTCACATGTTTTCTTGACAGCAGTGGACATCAAGGGTGTCTCAATTCCCAAATAATGATAACAACCCAACTTTATTGGGTATTTGTTCTATTTATTATAGTAAGTATATAATTAAATATGCACCTATATTTATTTATTGACTCATTTAATCCCTACAGCGAACCAAAGAAGAGGCACTTTGATTGTTCCCATTTTACAGATGAGGAAACTGAGGCCCAGAGAAGGGAAGTAACTTGCCCTAGAGGTAAGGCAGCAGTGGGTTTGGGTACTCTGAATTCAGATCTGGGCAGTTGACTCCAGTCCACACTCCAGCCACAGAGCTGAATTGCTTACATGGGAACCTTTTGAGGAGGCCACACTTGTTCCCCTGGCTATTCCTAATGAGATCCCGAATCTTTAGGGGAAATTCCTTTTCTCTCAGGAGCCAGAATTTCTGAACATCCTTCCCTACTAGCTGAGGCTTCCGAGGCCTCTGACAAGAACACTGGGGGGAGGAGGAGAAAGTGGTAGACAGCTGATCACCTCTCTAGGCTGGGCTGTGAGTTTGGCATCTTCCCATTGTCACTGACATGGGGCCCTGAGGAACATGCCACCGATTCTGTTCATTCAAGAGCCATGTGTTGGCACCAACGTTGTTCCAGGTGCTGGGCTGGGCACCAGGAGAAGCCTGCTAAAGTAGACACATTGTGTGCTCCGGGGAGTTGGTGGCAGAGGAAGAGACAGTCACTTACATGTCTACAGATTGAATGTGGGATAGAGGGAGGCTTGGGGGCTAGAGCATGGAAACAGTGAGTCGGGCACTCAGCCAGCCCCGGAAGTCAGGGAAGGTGTCCTGAAGGTGAGCATGCCTTAGCTGAGCCTTGAAGGATGATCCAAGTTAACCAGGAGAAGAAAAAGGGGTGGGGTGGGGGCAGAGGCAGGGCCTGCCAGGCAGAGGTTGCAGTGCAGGCAAAGACTTGGAGGTCTGACGTTGCTGGGTAAAAGCAGAGAACATAAGCATGTCGTTCCTGCAGGCAGGGTGATAGGAGATGAGCTGGTGGGGATTGCATCACAAGGGCCGGCAAGGCCACTTCAGGGCCTTGGAGCTTTGTCCAGCCTCTGCCTCCTGGCCTGAAAGACCACAGGAAAGAGGAGGGCCTTGCAGGAACACAGTGCAACTAGGTGGACTCACATTCCCTGATTTTAAGAATCACTATCAAACTAGAGTAATCAGGACAGGAGAATTGATGAAAGGATGGACATTTATAACAGTGGAACAAAATAGAGAGTGCAGGAATATACTCACACATGCATAGTCAGTTAATTTTTGACAAAGTGCAAAGGGAATTCAATGGAGAATGGACATTCATATGCAAAAAGAAGAAAAATAAAAGAACCTTGGCCTATGACACAAAATAAATCATAGGCCTAAATGTAAAACATAAAAGTATAAAAGACAGAAACAGGAGCAAAAGTATAAAAGGAAAAAAACCTAAAAGGGTAAAAGAAGAAAACATGGGAGAAAATCTTTGTGATTTAGGTTAGGCAATGATTTCTTATACATGACACCAAAAGCACAATAAATCCATAGAAGGAAAAGCTGACAAATTGAACTTCTCGAAATTAAAAAGTTCTTTTTTTCAAAAGACACTGTTAAGAAAACGAAAAGACAAGGCATAGACCGGGAGAAGATGTTTGTAAAACCTGTATCTAACAGAGGACTTGTATCGAGAATATATAAAAAACCCTCAAAACTCGATAACAAGAAAACAATCCAGTTTTTTTTTTTTAATTGAGGATCTTGAATCAGATGCGTATGTTTGATTGATTGATTGATTGATTGATTTTGGCTGTGTTGGGTCTTCGTTTCTGTGCGAGGGCTTTCTCCAGTTGTGGCAAGCGGGGGCCACTCTTCATCGCGATGCGCGGGCCTCTCACCGTCGCGGCCTCTCTCGTTGCGGAGCACAGGCTCCAGACGTGCAGGCTCAGCAGTTGTTGCCCACGGGCCCAGCCGCTCCGCGGCATGTGGGATCTTCCCAGGCCAGGGCTCGAACCCGTGTCCCCTGCATTAGCAGGCAGACTCCCAACCACTGCGCCACCTGGGAAGCCCCCCAATCCAGTTTTTTAAATGGGCAAATACTTGAACACACACTTCACTACAGAAGAAACATGGATGGCAAATAAACACATGAAAAGATGTTTAGCATCATTAATCATTAAATTAAAATCCTAATGAGAAACCACTACATACCTTTTAGAATGGCTAAAATAAAAAAAAACACTAAAAACAAAAAACTGACAATACCGAGGACTGGGGAGGATGTGGAACAACTGGAACTCATTCATTGCTGGTGGGGATGCAAAATGGTGCAGCTCACTTTGGACAACGTTTGGCAGTTTGGTGTAAAGTTAACCATACGCTTATGACCCAGAAATCCCACACTTGGGTATTTACCAAGAGAAATGAAAACTTATGGCCATACAAAAACCTGTATGAAAATGTTTATAATAGCATTATTCATAATGGCTCAAAACTGGGAACAACCCAAATATCCTTGGATTGCTGAATGGCTAGACACACTGTTATGCCCCATATAGGGGACACTAGTGACTCAGCGATGGAAATGAACTATTGGTACATGCAAGAACACAGCCAAATCTCAAGTGCACTGGGCTAAGTGAAAGAAGGCAGACCCTGGGGGCTACATACTATATGATTCCATTCATACGAAAGGCAAAACCACAGGGAAGAAAAAACTGAAGAGTGGTTTTCAGGGGCTGGGGCTGGGGGCAGGGGTTGACTACAAAGAACACTGGAGAATTTTGGTGCGGGGATGATGGAACTGTTCTGTATCTTCATTGTGGTGGTGGTTACATGTTGAAACTCATAGAACTATATTTTTTTTAATTTTTATTTTATATTGGAGTATAGTTGATTAACAATGTTGTGTTAGTTTCAGATATACAGCAAAGTGATTCAGTTATACATGTACATGTATCTATTCTTTTTCAAGTTCTTTTCCCATTTAGGTTATTACAGAGTATTGAGCAGAGTTTTCTAAATATAGTGGTGTGTACAACATGTCAATCCTAAACTCCCAATCTATCCCTCCCCACCACCCTTCTCCCTGGTAACCGTAAGTTCGGATAGAGCTATATTTTTAAATGGATGAATTGTACTGTTTGTAAATTATATTGAAATAAACCTGACTTTAAAAAGACACAGTGTAACTAGGTTCTAGGACGAAGAGTTGGGGAGACCCACCTTGGGTCTGGTTCCTATTGCCTTTCAGCCTCCTCAGACCCCATCCCGTCCCAGAGGCCCCAGCAGGCTCTGCCAGAAATCTTGCTCCTTGTGTTCTGAGGGCCAGAAAAGGAACTGTTAGGGAGCTCCTGCATTGGCACATTGAGACCCTTCTTTTTATTAAACACAAGTACCCCTGGGAGGGTGAATAGGTTAAGTTGAGGGAGGCTGTAGCAGAACGGGGGGGAATGAGAGGGTGGGAGGAGAGAAGAGTGGAGGTGGGAGATAGCCTTCAGTGTCGTTGGTGGCACTGGGCTGTACCCGTGCATTATGGGCATGTTGGTTGGGGCCTTAGGAGCCACATGGAAGGCAGAGCCCCTGCCTCCCCCCATCATTGCCTTTGCCTTTGTATACAAAGTCCCCCCACCCCACCTGGCAACCACAGTCCCACCTCCTGGGCTTCCTCCCCCACTTCCTTCTCTGCTTCCTAGTTATCCAGTTCCAAGTACAAATTGCCCAGACAGGTTTGGGGGATTCTTTCTTTATGGCAACTAAACACTAAAGGCCTCAGCATCTTCTCTCAGGATATTTCCACTCCTCTGGGTCCTTAGGCATTTCTGTCCTGTTGGAAGTTTCCTAGCCAGGGAGGAAAGCGGAAGGCCCTGAGCAGGCACAAAGGCCCCAGGCTTCAGTGATCTTGTGTTGCAAATTATGGGATAGGAAGGTTGGTTAGGACATCTGCTTATCCCCTACAGCTGATACTTGTATTTTTTTTCTACAGCATTTTCTTCAAATGTACCATTTACCTTCCCAACACAGGACCTTTGCACATGACAAACTTTCTCTCTGAGGCTCCTCACCTTCTGAAGTTTAATTTAATCACCATTTACTGTGTCTTACTGTGTGCCTGGTGCTGAGAATGCAAAAATAAATAAGACAATAAATAAGGCTCTTTATGTGATAGACAACTTTGGCCCAAGGAGAATGGTGGTAATAGTGGTAATAATAGTAACAACAACAGCAGCACAATGGCAGGACCGTTTAAGCAGCACTTATTATGTGCTGGGCATTTATGAACACAAGGTCATTAAAAACTCAGTAGAACAACAGTTCTACAAGGTTGTCGCTATTATTACTCCCATTCTATAAGAGAGGAAGCTGAGGCTCAGAGAAGTGAAGTCATTTGCTGAGCTGGTATGTGGCAGCGTTGGAACTTGAGCCCAGGTCTCTGGGTCTCCAAAGCCACATTTACAGCCACAGCGTTATCCACTATGCCCAGAAAAGTCCCCCTCTGCCCCATGTGAAGGAAAGCCACTATCTGATTCCAACTCCAATTTGGTGGGTCCTCAATTTGATCTGCATAGAAGGAGTGAAAAACAAAGATAACATTGGTCTATCCCATAGGATGCAGGATGCGGGTTGCAGCCAGAAGTGCCAGCCCAAGACGGTGGGCAAAAGAGGGCTGGACCAGGATGCGGCAAACACTGGCCAGCCTGCCCCCACCTTCCCCCCAGGACCCTTCCCATTCATTGCATCCACAGGGAACACTTTTCTAAGGTGTGAAATACAGGACTGACTGCTCAGGGGTGACCAGAGTCCTCAGGAAGATACTCCGAGGATGAGCCTCGTTGACTCGGTGCTCTAGCACTTCATTTTTTGGATAGAGGTAAGACGTGTACTAGATGCTGAGCTCACAGCAGACCAATAAGTCATGCTCAGGCTCCCAAAGTCCTGGTTGGGCTCTGCTGTCTAGTAAACCGAAGATGATCACTCATGAATAATGCGGGTGTGATATTGTGTAACGTGAGGGTTGATGGGCTGAGGGGTGACTCACTCCTGAAGGCCTCAAATCAGACCAATGTTATTTCCTTTGGCTTCCACTGGCCCTCACCCAGACTCTCTTAAACACCTGCCTCAGTTGCTGAATCAGGGATGTGGGCTCTGGTTGGCAGTGGAGAGCTGTGACCTTACTGCAGGCCAGAGACCAGTTACAGAAAGAGGAGGAGATGAGATAATGTTACTAGAGCATAGCTTTCCTGAAGGGCTGGCGGGTCTAAGCGGGAGGAGGAGGCCTGGTCCAGGTGACAGGGCATAGATTCTGAGCCCACAGAGAGAAGGGGGGTGCAGTGTTTTGGCTGAAGCCATGAAAGTTCAGAGGGAAAGACAGAAAATACGATTCTTGAGCATGATTGGATTTTTTCTCTCCCGCTCTACCCCTCCTCTCATGAGTTGGATGGAGGAGAAGCAAAACTGGGACAGGTTAAAGGCAGCCTTTGGAAAAGTCAGGGCTTGCTGCCGGCATTGCAACTGCCTGAAAAATGCCTCCAAGCAAGACCTGACCAGGTGGAGCCTGGGGCAGCCCATGTGGGGCTTCCCATGGCCCAGGGGCATGCTGATACCCCAGAAGAGCAGAGCAGGGGGTCCCTCCTCATGGGGAAGTTCCCCGAGGGCAGGGTGGAGTCTTCCCTCCCTCCCTCCCTTCTTCCCTTCCTCACACCCTCAGCATATCCTGAGCTTCGGACAGAGTTAGCAAATGCTCACTGAAGAGAAAAAGCCCCAAAGAGGGTATGGAGGAAGGTGCTTGGGAGGGTGACTCTGGGGCAAGTCACCAGGGGCCGGAGATGCCAGTGAAATCAAGTGCGGAGTTCAAGACTTAAGAGGGACATTTGACAGACTGTGCAGGTCCAAGTGGGACGCCCCAGGCCACACACAGTCAATGCTCCTGTTTTGGTTCGGGATGGCGCCTGGCTTTAAGCCAACCCAAGATACATGACAGTTATCCAAATTATCCAGATTACATGAACACACTGTACAAAGACTGACTCCTCCTGAGACATCTAAAATTATTACTTGAATTGCACCATTTTAACCCCGGACAGCTTTGGGGGAACATATCTATTGTACGAAGTCTATTGTTTGCATGTGAAATGTGTGAATGGCAGGTTATTCAACTCCTGGATCTTGAGGAACATCATAAAGATGAGGGTTGAGAACCATGCCCTGATCTTTGTTTTGTTCCCCATCTCCTGTGACTTCAGAAGTCCCATGCCTAGGACAATGTGCTCTGCAGAGACTTCTGGATGTCTTGGGCTGCAGAAATGGGCTGCAGAAATGGGAGTCCTGCTGCGTGCGTATGGCTTGCTCGGCCTGGGCTGGGCAGTTTACCGCCTTCGCAACAGGAAGCTAAAATGATGACTGGATGGGCTTGTCTGCTACAAAGCACCAGCTCTGGTATCACAAAATGTGGCATTGGAAGGACCTTAGAGACCCTAGTCCAACCCCCTCCCAGGAGTTCCTTCTATAAAATTCCAAAGGCTGCTCTGTGGGGTCCTGGGCCATGGGCAGTATTTTCATTCTCGCTCTACATCCTCCCTGCCTCGTCTGTACATATTACCAGTCCCTGTGTAGTTTGCTCCAAACCTTTCCTGTCTCCCGCTTTCTAGGGAGAGAGAAGTTTCCCCTCGCGTGTTCTACGGACGCTCCCCAGCTCAGGAGGCAGTGATGAGTGCTTTCTGCAGCAAGGCCTCCCGGAGAAGAGCCTGTCTCTCTTCCCTGGTGCAGCAGGGTAAACAAAGTCAGGGTCTGAGCCCGTGTAGCCCTACAAAGAAGCTAGCGGTGAGGGTGAAGGGGGCGGTGGGCTAGATACAGCAGCCCTACCTCCTTCAGTCTCCTCTTTGGGTTTCACGTGCTCTGAAGCTCAGCCACAACGTCCAGATCCCTTGGCATGGTGATCACAACCTTGCCGCTGCCCTTCCGGGCTCATCTCCCCACAATTCCCTCCTCCACATTCTCTGTGCTGGCCACGCTGATCTGCCTAACACCAGCACATGTGGTGGCTTGGGGCGCCTCCATGCCTTTGCACCTGCTGTTCCCTCTGTCTGGAATATGCTTGTTTCTCTGATAAGCTCCCACTCATCTTTCAGACTCAGATCAGGTCCCCCCATCTGCAGCCTTCCCTGGATCCCCCCCACAGAGAGAGTTAGGTGAGCTCAGCTCCAGTGGCCAGCCTCTTTATGAAAGAGAGGGCTGATCTACTCACACTGTAATTAATGGTTGGCCCTGCTGTCTAATTCCCCCGTTCCAGAGTGGCCCTGTCAGGAGCTCCCGCTGCATCTGGCACAGAGCAGGCACTCCATAAAGGCCACGTGAGTGAATGAATGAATGAATGAGCAAAAGAAACAGAGATGTATCCTTTAAGGGGAAACCTGCCTCCGAGAACCTGATTCAGGATATCCTCTCCAGAGATCGCTTTTGGGTGCTGCTTCTCCTCCTGCTGTCCTCAGTGCTACTAAGTAAGGAGTTCCTCGAGATGGGTGCCACCTACCCAGCCTCCTGAAGATTTCTTCATCGCTGTTCGCCTGCGGCTTTTCTGGTTAGTGCATTGCGGGACTTGCACATTTGGTGGTGACTTAAAACCTGAGAAAGCCTGGGACTCAGATCTGGACTAAATCAGAGGAAGGACCTTACACTCTCCAGGGAGATTTGCGAGAGTCTGCTGGAGGGGTGGTGCAGCACGAACAGACAGGAAAGAAAGGTTCCGGGCTTTGGGGATGATTCCTTTGGGGGGCAGGAAATAATAAGGACAGTTTATTGAGTTGAGGTTGGGTGGAAGGGGGCGAGGTGGGGGGGGAGAGTGAGTGGCCGCATGTGCCGCTGCATGTGGGAAGGAAAGGCGTGGGCGAGGTTCCACTGAGAGGGTAGGAGGGAGCGGGAGTGTGGGTGACTCAGTGGCCCCGCTGGTAGAGCAGCTGAACAGTAAGTGCCTGCAAAGCATCCACAGTGAGAGCTGGAGAAAGGAAATGAATCAGGGAAGCACAGCGGCCAGGGTCACATTGGAGGGGCAGAATCAGTGGGGCCCGTGAGCGCCCTCCACTTGGAATGGCTAACTCGGGCCCAGAGGCTGTTCAGGACCCAAGTTAGGACCCCCAGAAAAGACTGAGGAAGCAGGGAACAGATATCAGGACTTGGACCACATCGGGAATGGTTCCGTGCACTCCCCTTTTCTTTACAGCACAGCCTTCAGAGGACATGAGAGAATTGGGGCCCAGGCTAGTCCCTGCACAATCTGGCCCCAAGCTGCTGAAGAGTGCCAGCAGCCTGTTTCCTCACCTGCCTCTGTCCCCTGGCAGTTGACATACTAATAGCCCACAGCACCCCAGGAGGGGGTGAACGGGGATCCATTTGTTTTTCCAGGGTTTGACCTCTGGGTAAAACTCTTCCCCCAAAATGTGCCGGTTTAAGTGAAATCGATAAATCAGCCCCTTTGAAATGCAGAAGCAGCTTGGGGAAGCCCCCTTTGATATGCAGCTTGGAAACGGAGCACTTAAAACCTGGGTTAATTCTCCCGCTTTATTGGAGGCAGAGAAAGGGAAGAGGAGGAAACCCAGGGCCAGTCATTAAGTCTGGGCACTTGAAAAGCCTGGGGCAGGGGCCGGGCGGCGCAAAAGGATCACGAAGGCACAGCGGCCCTGGGAAAAGCATCCCGGGCCCTGACGAACTCTAATCCCGGTTCCCACCCAGACAGATGAGACGCCAAGGGCGCTGGGGGGGAGGGGCGGGCAGGACCGGGAGAGGCTCCCGAGGATGGGGAGGCGGTTGCTATGGAGACAGAGCAGGGGCTCCGGGAAGGAGAAAGCCAAGGGCCAACTTGGCAATTTCCTGAAAGGAGCTGAGAATTCAAGTGAGTGTGTGTTCCATTCACTAGGCGGCTCCTGCTTTCAGGGGCTCGGGGGCTGCGGCCCCTCCCTGGGAGCCGAGGGGCACGGCTGTCCTGTTCTCCCCCGGGGCCCTAGTCTGGGCCCTTCATTGGAAACATCTGCTCCTCGAGGAACTCCTCCGCAAGGGGCACAGGGCCGCGGAGGAATAATGCCTGAGGGCGATTTCCAGCCACTCGACTTCCCCCATCCTATTCCCAGAAGGGAAGCAAGGCTGGGTGTGGAGACACAAGAGGCCCCAAGGCCACTTGATGCTGGTGGGATGACCTTGCATCCTGGATTTCAGGATGGTTCCCACTGTTAGCCCTACAAATGACAAGTCCAAGTTTTGTCAGGCAGAATACTCCAGTTCCGGGCCTGGGACAAGCAGCCCCAGTAACTGTACTCTGTCCTAATTCCCTGGAGCTTCTGAAGCTTGTAGCCCCTACAGCTGATGGCCAGTCCTGTCTACTCCAGACAGCCGCGTGGCCTGCCGGTGGGCAATGGGTGGGGATGAGCTGGGTGACAACTTGGTTGCGGCCTGTCCACCCTGCTCTGCTGGGTCTGTTTTTTGTTTTGTTTCGCTTTTGAGGGGGAGGCAGGTTGGGCGGAGGATGGGAGCTGAGAAAGTAGAAACTTGAGCCTCTAGAGCTTGGTGCTCCCATCCAGACAGGCGAGGGCTGGAGGACGGCTCACGAGCTCTTGCCACCTGCCACCCCTGCTCTGACCTTGCTCGGGGTGCTGAGTTCTGGGGAACGCATTAGGTGCAGCTAGACTGGGCTTCTGGCCCGCACAGGTCCTGGGTCAGGGTTCACATACACAGACCCTCAGGATAAGCTTAGCCGCCAGAGACAGGAAACTTTCCTGGGCCCCCAACACATCTGCTTCCTCGTCCCTCCTCTTGGGAATCTGGACCCCGTCTGTTTGGAGGAGCTTCACCTCCACCTGGGCCTCCCGCTCAGACACCAGCCCACCTTGGGGTGAGCAGGGCCTCAGGGGTCTGCCTGCGCCTCCCAAAGCCTTTTCCTGTGTCAGGGTCACATGCTTACGATTGCATGGCTCAGTAGTCCCAGACAAGGAGTCAACTAAACAAATCGCAGAAATAACTCCCTTCAGCTCTTTTAACTCAGGGCAAGCTGAGAGCCCCCGGAAGGCAAGGGCAAGGAAGTGATTCTTTTATCTGCCACCCCCAAGCCCTGGGAGAGGTGAGAGAAGAGGGACAGAGGACCCCCAGCAGGCCCAGCTCCCCACAGAGCTGCTGCTACCTCTCGTTCCTAACCTGTCCTTGGGGTGGCCAGGAGGAAGGAGGTTGCCCTGTACCTGCTGTATCACACCTCTCTAACCTCATTTAGCCTCCAGATTCATGAAATTAAATGCAGAGCACCTTGCCAGAGCTAAAGCAGCAGGAGCTGTGTGACACCGACCCAGCTCCATGGCCTTCTAGAAGCCCAGGGCAGAGGCACCATTTTGTTCTCTCTTCCTTTCTCCCTGATTTCAGGGAAGGTAGGGCTTGGGAAAGGGAGTGGGGAGTCAGGCTCACAAAATGCCTGCTTGGATGCAAAGTCGAGGGGGGATGAAGAAACGCGGGCAGGCCAATGGAGACACAGTCAGCAAAGGCCCCAGAAAGAAAAGATGTTGGTCGGAAAAAGGGGAGGTGCATGGGTGCAGGGTCCAGAGAGAGGAAGGCAGCGGAGAAAAGGCAGACCACATTGGCCCAGGAGTGTCAGAACCAATCCCGGGGCAAAGTGAGTGAAGGCCAAACTCAAGGTGTCTGAGGTGTTGCCGGGAAAAGATCTGTGGTGGTGGTGGAGGAGGGGTGTGTGTGTGTGTGTGTGTGTGTGTGTGTGTCTTTGAGTGTGCTGCAGAACAGGAGCCTGTACACACACACACACACACATACACACACACACAGCTATAGGGTAGGCCTGTGCCAGAAACTGCTACATTCCTCTTAACCCCAAAGCCAGCCCTCTTTCCAAAATGCTTTCTCATTATTTGCAGACACATTTTTCCTCACCGCGCTCGGCTCTTGTTTCTATATTTCTATATGCTTGCTGCAGTTGAAACCCTTTCTTCCCTGCTCTGTAATGAAACTGTAAAAACACCTGCATTTTATTAATGCTGCCTGGAATGGGGTGGGCTGGGCCCCTCTGCTCCCCCCTCCACAGCGAGCCTCCTCCCACTGCGCTCAGTGAAGCGAAGCATGTGGATTAACCCTGTGAGGCTGGGTCTCTGTCCTGGAGACATGGGTACCCATGAGGGGTGCAGCAAGTGCAGAAGATGTAGAGGTCCCCAGGGTCCCTAGACAGATGGGCAGGCGTTCTGGGAGGTCCCCTGACTCCTTACTTCCCTCACCCTAAACTTTGGCCTGTTCCTCTTATCATTGCCCCTCATTTTCTCTCTTCTGAATTCGAGGACACCATTCTGTCTTGAAAAGAATCCTTGCAAAGTTCTCAGAGAAACTCCTCAGAAGGCTGGCCCTTTAAGCATCTATTCCATCCTTTAGGAGCCAGTGGGACTAAACCATTCCAGAAAAATAGCTGCTTTTGTCTTTAAAATATTTTAAATAAGGAAAGCATACATAATATAAAAATGCCCCATAATCCTATCACCTGAGAGTTCTGCTAACATTTCTTTTAATGCAGTACATGTACATGGCTTTAAAAAAAAAAAAACATAAGAAGGGATATCACGAAACTTAAGTTTCTCTACCCTTAAACCACAGTTGCTCTTCCCAAAGGTAATGATTGCTAACAGTTTCTTGTGTAGTCTTCAGGGAAAGAATTTAGATATATGCTGACATCTTTTTTTAATTAAAAATAAGTCTAGAATTCTTGCCATATCAGCACATGGAGACCCCCTTCGTTCTTTTTAATAGCTGCATGTTAATTCGTCATATGGCTGTACCATAGCTTATTTAAGCAGTTTCCCGGTGATGGGCATGGAGGCTGCTTCCAGCTTATAGTTTTACAAACATTGTTGCGATGAGGATCTTTGGACATATGTCTTGGGTGTATATGTGTGAGTATATCTTCAGGGAAATTCTTACCAGTGCAGTGCAGGGTCAAAGGACATGTTCTTTTAACATTCTGTCTACTCTTTTTTCTAAAAAAAAGGGTTATTTCTTTTCCTGCCCTTTTTCAGTTTTTCTACCAGGCAAACTCTTAGTCATCTGTCAGAATCCAGCTCAAATTTTATCTCCTCTGTGAAGCCTTCCCAGATTGATCCAGCAACCCACTGATTCCCTCTTCCATGCTTCCTTAGCTCTCTTACCTAAGCCCGATGGTAGCTCCATTTTTTTTTTTAACATCTTTATTGGAGTATAATTGCTTTAGAGTGGTGTGTTAGTTTCTCCTTTATAACAAAGCTAATCAGCTATACATATACATATATCCCCATATCCCCTCCCTCTTGCATCTCCCTCCCACCCTCCCTATCCCACCCCTCTAGGTGGTCACAAAGCACGGAACTGATCTCCTTGTGCTATGCGGCTGCTTCCCACTAGTAGCTTTATTTTTTAAGGTGTCTATTCTCCATACAGGATTGTGATATGAGCATACTGACATCTTTTCTCCCAGGCCACAATGCTTTTTGAAGTTTTTCTTCTTGCAATTCTACTTCTGGGTATATAACCAAAAGCAATGAAAGCCAGGGAATTGAACAGATATTTGTACACCCATGTTCATAGTAACATTATTCACAATCGTCAAAACGTGAGAACAACCCAAACACCCACCACAGGTGAATAGATAAAACGTGACATATGCATACAATGGAATAGTATTCAACCTTAAAAAGGAATGTAATTCTGACACATGCTACAACACGGATCAGCCTTGAAGATGTTATGCCAAGTGAAATAAGGCAGTCATATAAAAAATGACAAATATTGTCTGGTTCCACTAATATGAGGTACCTAGAGTAGTCAAATTCATAGTGACAGAAAGCAGAATGGGGCCAGGGAGAGAGTGAAGGGGAGTCAGTGTTCAATGGGTACAGAGGTTCAGTTTGGGAAGATGAAAAATTTCTGTAGGTGAATGGTGGTAATGGTTGCATAACAACGTGAATGTACTCAATGTCACTGAACTGTAAACTTAAAAATGGTTAAAATGGTAAATTGAATGTTATGTATATGTTGCCACAATAAAAAAATTTTTTTTTCATATGAAAATGTACCATTTCAGGCTCAAAGTTCCTGGCAAGCTCTCTCCATGGGTCGATATAACCATCCCCTCACCTCAAGGCAAAGCTGACCCATCCAAGACTGGGGAGTACTTATCCTATTTTCAGATATTTCCAGGGAAGGGAGCCCAATTACAGTATTAAGCAATCTTTTCCAGTGTCTCAAAACCCCAGACATTCTTGGTACCAGACCTTTCCTGCTGCACCTGAAGTTAATTTTTCCTTGGTCAGTAAGTGCTTTGTCAGGCACTGACTCTTCATATACTTGAAGGCTCTTGTTACATTATCCCCCAGCATCAGGGCTGAGGGCACCAAGGAATAGGCTGGTGAGTGGACTTTGAGGGCCTTGTGAGTCTGCCCCTCATGCTCACTTGTCACCAGCATGATGTACCAACATTGCTGGGCTTGATTCCTAAGCAGAGTCTGGAGAACAGGACCCCTAAGCCCTGGCAGGTGAAAGAGTTCCCCCCAGCCCCTTCCCTCACCCCACTTGGAATGTGTGGAGTTTTTGGTTTTTTTGGGTTTTTTTGGCACTTAGAGCTTTTCCCTTTTGGCTCTCCATCTGCAACCTCTGTTGAAGGCTTTTCGCTGACGGGATAGAGCTCCCCAAGGGACAGGGGCTAAGTTAGTGAGTCATTTCAGCAGCCCCCTTGGACTTTCCTCCGACCAGAGACGGCCTGGCATCTTAATCAGCTGTTTGGAAGGTGTACCTGGCAAACATGTTCCCCACAGCCTGGAAGATGCTGAGTTGTCGGCTTAGAAACCTCAAAGGGTTAATGAGAGAAGAATGGGCTGAGAAAGACTTCATCACCTGGGTGCCTGTCAACCGCAGGCTTGCAAGGCCTGACGAGGCTGAGAAGTGTTGCTGGGAGGAAGTGGAGGCTTCTCTGCTGTGAGGACCTGCCCCCAGTCCTCTTCCGGGGCACAGAGGGGAGGGCGTGAAGCTACATGGCAGCCCCACGCCCAGTGACTCAGATGTCACTGTCACCACAAAGGGAAATCTGCATGGGGGTGGGCACCTCCAGAGACCTCATTCACCTGCTAATCAGGGGATGAGGACCTCCCCCCATGCTCATGTGCCAGGCCCGTCAGCCCTGGAGCATTAGCCAACGGGCTTGTGTTGACGTTTCTGATTTGAAGTCTTGGTTTATATGAAGGACCTGGCCTCAAGAAGGGCTGAGCCTTGAGGGAGACAACAGCCCTCGAGTAATTCCTGCACCTAAAGCTGAGACAAGGAAGGAGTCCCCATGGGTCAGTCCAGCAACTGGGCTTTGATGTGAGCTAGGTGATGGGCATCAACATCAACATAGTTTGTGCATCATTAAGCAGTCTTGGTCCTTTCCATGTCCCAGCGAGCTGGAATGTCTAACAGAGGGAATTCCAAATGCCCTGCTAGAATTTTCATTATGATCAGGTGGCTTGGGGCAGTCCTCTGTCTAGAAGCATTTTGGAAATGCTAGTATTAGTATTTGCGTTTTGTTTTTCTAAAAATTGCAGTGCATTTATTTTTTGTTATATTTGCTCCTATCCCAACCCTCAACCCCCAGACTCATCCACCCAAGGAGCTAGTTTCAGGAAACTCAAGAAATCATGAGCCTTTCTGGTTCCTTTCTTCATGTGAAACTTGGGCAGCCTACGTGCTGCAGCAGGTATGGAAAAGGCTGCCCAGGTTTCACATGAAGAAAGGGACCAGATCTGTGTTCTCCACCATTGAATTCCCAGTACCTTGCACATTGCAGGCATATAGAGGCTCTGACTAATAGTTGATAAATCTCTAAGGGAGGAAAAAATAGTCACAGAGCGTTCACTTGAGTGGCCTGAAATTCCATAGCAAATCAGCAGTGAAGCCGGGGAGGAGAATCTGCTCTTCCACCTCACAGGCCAGTTCTCTGCAGGAAGCTGCCAGCATCGTTTGGATGGCTTTAGGTGTTAATTAGCTCTCCCAGGGGAAGCAGCGGCCAGGGCTGGGTAGTGAAGCTCAAGACTGGCTTTGACACTGCGCCTCAGACAGGATGGGCAGGGCTCAAAGGCCCGGAAGGGCTGATTTTGGTAAAATCAGGGCCTTCCTGCAGTCAGTTGCTGGAGAAGCAATCAGGCATGGGGATTGACTCGGTACCTGGGGCTGGAGTTCCCTTGGGCTCAAATTGCCAAGCAGCCAAATTAGGACCCAGGTGGCTAGAGGTGCTCCTGGAAAGGATCTTCCCCCAGCCTGGCTCTGTGGAGCTGAAGCAGGGCTGGGATCTCTCCTCTGGGACAGGCTCCAGAGAGCCCAGAGCAAAAGCGGTACATCTGTCTGTTCCTCCCCTGTAGGCCTCTGTTCTTTTTCTTAAGGGGAAGGCGTCCTGCTTTTTTTTTTTTTTTTGTCAACTGGGTTAAGAAAGCCCATTCCCCATGGACAACTTTGATGGATCAGAATGTGAGCAGGAGGGAAATTGTGACTTTCCAAGAGTACTCTGTGCCTGGACTGACCATCCTTTGTGTCCCGGTCCTGAGAACCAGGGGACCAAGGGCGTGGCACAGAGGCAGCAACCGAACCAGGCTTTAGAACACCTTGGTTTGCTGTGCTTCCACTTCCCCACCAGGACTCTTGCATCCAGGGGTTTTGAAAAGCCAACCCGGGAAAATTCCTGAGATTGTAGGCAGTTCTGGTCCTTCCCCAGCTCCTGTTCTTCAGACTTCCCCAGAGTCAGATGTCCTGCTATACAAATTCTTATTGTTCATTCTGTGGCCCAAACAGCCTAGGGCATGGTGGAGGCCGGAGACAAGGGTGGTTTCGCTGAGGCCATCAGAAAAGCTTATGAAGCCTGCTTGGCCACTGGCTGGGCCCATGCCATGCTCACGAAACTGGTATGGGCTGCCACAGGTTCCCTGTGGGACACTTAGCTCACCCACTTAGTCTATCAGAGGCCTGGTTCAATCTCCCTGTCCTTTGCCTGTTCATTTCTCCTCTCCCCCTGGGCCTGTCCTCCTCCTCCTCGTCTCTCTTACCTTCCCTCTTCTTACTGAGCTCTCAGCACCATGTAACTGCATAGACTCTGAGACCTGGAACATCTCACAGAGCCAGCTTTTTTCAAGCTGGCTCCGTCGCTGTGAAGAGTCTGAAGGCTTTTTCTTTTAAAGATAAGTTGGAAAGGGGGTTAGAAGAGTGCTGAGAAGTTACGCCTGTTTCTTCTTTCTTTTCCTTTCCCCCTCTGGGGCTGAGAGACCAGATTTTTTTCCCTTTTTTTTTTACAGTACATTTTGGCAGGCCCCATTTTTTTCTGACAGAAAAAAAATAACAGGCATATTTTGGGCGATTACTCAACTGGGGTTCTTTGTGACAGGATATGCAGCTGCGTGACTAATGGAGCTGGCTTTCTCCTGGCTTCCTTCCCCTTTCAGAGCTCTTGTTTACTGCCCTATACAAAAAAAAAAAAAAAAAAAGCCATAAGTTACAGATTTTTATTAAAAAAAAATGCCTTGTGAGATACTCAAAAGCAATAAATCCTTTGGATAGTCCATTTCCAGGGCTGCAAACTCCCCGCCCTCTCCCACTTCTTCTTTTCAAATGTTCGAGCTCTTGACTCATGGCATGTGAATCTTCTCCCACCCCCATGTCCCTGCTTTCTTCTGAACATATGTCCAGCAGATCATCTGTGTGAGAGTGTGTGTGTGTGTGAGTGTGTGTGTGTGTGTGTGTGTTTGTGTGCGGCGAGTGGGAAGGGTGCAAGATGGAAACCATATTTTTACTGCTTAACTCAGCAATTGCTAAAGGAAAAAATAATGACTTCCAGGGGCCTCGGGACATTTTTTTTCCAAGGCCTTTGTGTTTCCATAATCTATGACAATTTTGTGGTGTAAGCAAAAGTTATTAGGAAACATGGAACTAGCTTCATGGAGAAGGGTATGTTCTTCACGGGGAGGGACTGTCTCTTTATAGAGGAAATCCACATTGGCTTTGGAATTCAGAATCCTCAGGCTTCCCATAGAACTTTTGGAAGAAACTCTCTAGCTTGTAGTGTTTGACAACTGGAACTGGCCTTTCAGTTTTTCTAGAGATCAGTCGGCTTTTTATTTCAAAATGTGTCTGGCCTGTGGATGGGAAAAGCTGACTAGCTAGTTAGGTTTGGTAGAGACAGCTTGGTGTGGATGAGTTGCAAGATTTGCGGCCACTGAGTGATGGGTTGAGCCTCAGTGTGATCTGGGGCAAGTCACTTAGTGTAAGTCTCAGTTGCTCCTATGTTAAAATTAGGATAGTGGCCCTTCTCCTCTAGGTTGCTGGCAAGAAGAGTGAGATGGTAGAAGTCCAAGGCATGGGGAGAACTGGACAGAAGTACACAGCGATCACTCATAATGCTTCCTCATCCAAAGGGCCGGATCAAGCTCTCAACAGAGGAGACAGTCTTTTTTTTTTTTTTTAATTTTATTATTTATTTATTTATTTATTTATTTATGGGTGTGTTGGGTCTTCGTTTCTGTGCGAGGGCTTTCTCTAGTTGCGGCAAGTGGGGGCCACTCTTCATCGCGGTGTGTGGGCCTCTCACTATCGCGGCCTCTCTTGTTGCAGAGCACAGGCTCCAGACGTGCAGGCTCGGTAGGTGTGGCTCACGGGCCTAGTTGCTCCGCGGCATGTGGGATCTTCCCAGACCAGGGCTCGAACCCGTGTCCCCTGCATTGGCAGGCAGATTCTCAACCACTGCGCCACCAGGGAAGCCCCGAGGAGACAGTCTTGTTCTCTGAGAACTACGATGCCAGGTGATGAACAGGAGAGAGGTTATTTACACAGCAGCCCAGGACGCAGTTCCAGGGGTGTTTTCCAGGATGGTATTGCCTTCAAGTTTACCTACTCCCTGGTCGTCTTCCACGCAGGTCTCAGAATTATAACTTTGATCACATTCCTTTTCTACCCAGGAAACTATCTCATCAAACCCAAACAAAAGGTACCACTAAATCCATCTCGCCTGCTTTTTCTTCTGTAACTAACTCACCCTTTGCATGCACTCTGTCCTAGAGAAGTGAACATGGGGCCCAGGTTCCTCTAGCTCCTGGCCCAACATTTTCCCTGGATGTCATTTGGAGGCCCACCTCCTCCTTTACCTTCTACTGCTTTTCCTGTTCCTCTCTGTTAGACCCTGCTCATTTGTCGCCTCTTAGAAGATTTCATCTAAAACTGAGCTCCTCCTAGAGTCTCCACTGATGAAGAAAGCCTTGAGTGGTTGCTCCAAACCCTCTGGCAGCCCTAGCAACGATGTTTTTCACTCCCCAGAGCTCAAGTCTAATGACCTCAGCTAAGGCAGTTGACTTGATTTCACCAGAGGGTAAACTGAGGCACCAGCCAGGGCACTAACTGGAGAGGGATTTCACAGCAAGTCCTTGACACAGACAAGAATAGAAACCCCACATCCTGATTCCAGTTTGCCTGGAGTTTAAAGAGGCACCTTAGCTTGGATATCCCAGAATAGCTCCTCCCAGGCCGACCAGCTGTGAAGTGATGTGTTGCAAGGGTTATTTTTTGCCTTGGCTTAACTCTTAAAAAAACACCCCAGACTCCTAAAATCGGCCTAAGAAAATCCATTTGTCACAATGTCATCCGCTTGCCAAGTTTAAACCTAGTATATTACATCATGAACGCCTTCAGGCCTCATTCTCAGCTTACGGTGATGCTCAGGTATCTGAATTAAGTTCAGAAATCACGGTTTATTGAAGGAAACAGATCATTAAGTCACTCCACTGGACTGAAGCCGTTGACATTGCTTATTTGGGGAAGCTGAGCATTGGATAATTTTCTCTTGATTCCTGTGGACCTGGTCTAGCTGGAGCTTTTTAATGAAGGGTGTGGCCATCAGATGGCATGAGGCCCATAGAAACTAAAAAGAAGGAGGGAAGGGACAGTGGTGTGCTGGAGCTGGCTTGCGTTAGCTGATTGTTAGATTTTCAGGAATTTTGCAAGCTGCTTGTTCAACACAGCCATTATGGCAAATTAAATTATATAAACTTATAATTAAGTAAATGATATTAAAAACAAAGGTAATCAATAGTAAAAAACAGATTACATCCTAATTATTTCACTATCCTTTGCTATTACCTACGCTCTTGAGTTATTTGCTATTACATCAATATAGTGGGAATACTACATAGTGCTATGTCCCTATGCTCCTCTTCCCAATTTCACATTCAGTAACATCACATTGGGTAGTTGGGAATTAGCCATGGTGAGACTCTTTGCACCACAGAAACTGGCACACTCTACAAATTGGGGCTTTATTGTTTTGTTGATTGTCTAGACTTAAGAAAGTGATAGAGAAAATGTTAATAAGGCAGATTAAACATAAAAGTGTGCTGCATCTGTAGCAATGACTTTGTGAATGACACAACAAATCAAGGTCATATTCTTCCAGTACTCAAAAATAACTATCAAATTCAGCAAAGAAGTCGCTCCTGATGTTGACAAATGAGTGAAGTTCTGGAATCCATCTTTATTGTTTCACTTTTGACTTACTTATGATTGTAAATGCAATTATCAACGAACATTCATGTCAGTCCCACACGTGGGAAGCCAGTGGTAAATGTTGACCATCACACTACTAGAAAAGAGTGCATCTGGATTGCTCCCTTGGGGTCCCAGAAGGAAGATCATTGTAGAACACCTACAACTGAGTAGTAAGGGGCATGTCTGAGGGACAGTGTGGAAGAGGTGATACTAACTGCTGGGTAGAGAACAACACTGATGATACAATTTAGAGCCAGCAGCAGAGACTAGCCCATCAGAACAGGAATGTGGAAAATAAACTAGATAGGCTAAATTGAAGTGTACCACTGGATACCAACAAGGTTAGATAGTAGAAAGCCATAATAACTTCTAAGTTCAAGGTGAGGATTAATACCATTTATTCACAGTGCCTTAAAGTTCTAAAGGTCTTTCCTATTCATGGGCTCATGTGACCACTGGAACAGAACTGTGAGGTAGATAGGTAAGTGAGCTATCAGCATCATACCCATTTTACAGATGGGAAACCGAGGCTACGGGTGGTTAAGTTATTGGCCCAAGGTTTCTCTTTCTACGTAAATGGCTAAGCTTGTATCGATACTTGATGGAGAAAGAGAAATAGCACAGACTTTGGGGTCAGACATACCTGGGTTAAAAACCCAACCTTATCATTTATGTAACTTTGGTAAAGTTACTTTACCTTTTGAAGTCTTGTTTGTTTTTAACTTACCAAATGGGGACGATAATGCCTAGTTCACAAGTTTGCAGCAAGGGTTGGTTTAAATAAGATAATAAGTGTAAAGGCCCTGCCACTTAGGAGGCCTAAGTCTGACCCCCGAACTGGGTCCCAGCACCAGGCCGATTTAGGCCCAAAGATCCCTGTTCTGCTTGGTGTTTTAAACGCTGTGGGTGCTCAGGACAATATGGTATATGTGAAGATATATATGAAGACGGTTTGTTACAGGGGCCAGGAGATTTCATTTGAGGTTCCCGAAACGTCATTTTCTAGCTTTGACCTTGAGCCTCGGTTTCCTCATCTGTGACACTGGGAGGAGCATGCCTGGCTCCTCCACCGGGTCACTGCCAAAGCTGAATGAGATAAAGCATTGAAAGGACGTGGCCGGTCCCGCAGGCCCATCTGTTATGAACCCCTGGGGCCTCTGGCTCCGGGTGCTCGGGGGACCACTCACTGCAGCAAGCCAACTGGGCTGATGTACCTCTGCAAGAAGAACCGGGCTCCTCTGGTGGATGCTGACCTCCCGCTGGCCTGCCGGCAAGCGGAGACACAGTCCCTGGATGCTGGGCAGAGAGGCTTGTCAGCCAATCAGTGCAGCTCAGGTGCCAAGCACATGGGAGAACACCCACAAAGCACTCTGGAGCCAGACAAAGGGCGCCTTCCCTGGCTTCATTCCTCAGTAGGGGGCTCGCCACTCCTGCCTTGCCCCAGAAGTGCCTGTGCAGGTGTGGACACGTATGCCTCCCTGGATGCTGGCTCTACCCCGATAGTGTGCATCGCAGGTGCAAACTCCACTCTCTTGCAGCTGCCTCTGCAACTGTCGGCCATGCAGCCCTAACCTCCCCGGGTCTCAGTTTCCAGAGCTGCCAAAGAGGAGCCACAGGCACCCTAAACCCCCTTCTTACTGGGAGATCTCCCAGAAGCTTAAGGATAGTTTTAGATTTGGGGGGACCTCTTTGTGACAGCCTGCCTTCCCAAACTACATGCAGCCATGTCCCTTGTTATAGCTCAGAGACTTCGGTGTCCCAAGCTGTCATCTACTGTGAGGATCTAGAGCCGGCCTGCCAGGATGGGGTGCTACCTTTCACTTACTAGCTCTGTGACCCTGGGTAAGTCACTTTAACCTGTCTGTGCCTATGTTTTCTTATCCCTAAGAGGAGGACTCACAGTCACACTTCCCTTATAGGTTGTCACATAGATGGTATGTCACTTAGATGGTAACTCACTTATGAGTTAATGTATGAGTTAACACAAATGTATGAATTCAAAATTTACATGAAAAGCACTCCAACCAGTGCCTTGCACATAGTAAGACTAATTATAAGTGATGAATCATAATATTAATTATTATTATCCATTTTCTACCCCAGTTATTATTCTGGTCCCATTTCCGTGACTTTCTCACCATAGCCTCAGGGCCTGGCCCTATCTACCCTAGATTGCTACTGCCATGAACACCCCGAGACTCGTGGAAGCAGGGGTGGAAGAGAAGTTGCCTAAAACAGGTTGGGATGGAGGACTGAGAAGGTGATGAGGCTGGGCTCAGGGAGGGTAGGGGAGAAGACAAAGGTCATAGAAACAGGATGAGGGGACAATGCCTGGGCTAGCCTCTCAGAGGCTGATGGCCCAATGCAGTAGCAGAGCATCTGTGGAATTGGTCCCATATCTAGGCTCCCCCAGCACCTGCCTTAATCTGACTTTTAGTAATGTGTGTACCACAGTGGTATAGAAAAAATTCAACTCTCCAAATACTGAGCTCGTTGAGGGAAAGTCTCATCTTTGCCTTTCTTGTGTATGGTGGGAACTCAACAAATGGCCCTTAAATTGAACTGTATTTGAAAGTTAGTGTATTCACCACACACCTCCTCCCTTGACTTAAGGTGGAAGGTTGAGATAACTGGGGCCTCTTGGTCCCAACCCCAGGCCTTTTCTCAGTGCTTCTGCTACTGTGCTGGGCCTGCAAGGGAATCCGGAATCCCTGAGACACCCAAGCGAGCTGTGAGACTCATGCCAATATGCCAAGACCTACGCCACTTCCTGCTGTCATTTCTTACCCATCCTATGGCCCTGTGTGGGATCAGTGCCAGGTGAACCCAAGAGACTTGAAATCTCCTCAAACGATATATCAGAAAAGCAAGGTCTGCCTCAGATGTTTTTAGATCCCCCCAAACTCCCTCTAGATGTTGAAAACACCCCAATCCTCAAGATATGATGTCAAGGAAGGGGAGCAGGAAAGGCCTGGCTAGTCTAACTGCTGCCCCTCTTCCTCTCCCTCCTCTGCCTCTCCTCCTGACCCGAAAGAGCTTTCTGCTGTCCCCTCCCACCTGCGGGAACTTCCGTCAGGTTGCCTACCATCTTATCTGCACTGTAGCTTACAGTAAGTTCCGTTATCAGACCTCCTGGCTCTGCTCTTGTAATGGAAAAGGAAGACTTTAAAATTTAGGATTCTTCAAGAGTCAGCGTGGACCTTGGAGGCCAGGCAGTGGCCCATCGTCACAGAAGATGTCCCCTCCACAAGAAGAAGCCATAGCACAAGGTGACTCCCAGGGAAAGGAAAATACAACAGTTTAAGATGTTCATCGGTATTGCCCCAGCATACCTACGAAATCAAACAAGTATCATGATGCTACATCTGTATAATTTGACATATCATTTCATACTTACGAATATATATTTAAAATAAATGGAAAGGGCACACAGCAAACGAAAGTGGTCTTTCTTGAATGGGAGGAATAGACATAATTTTCACCTCTTTCTTTCGGCTCAAGCATGTTTCCGATTTTTCTATAATTAACATATGTTACCTTAGAGTAAAAATAAAAAAACAAAATTGAGAATTTCTTAACATTTTATGTGAAATTTTATATAAACATGTAAGAATATATATGAATGAATGAATATTTTATATGTAAAGGATTCTATATCCCTCCTCATTTATATAATTATATATTATGGAATATATAATATAGCATAATATAATATATATTACGTACAATATACTATATACTATGCATTGGTATATATTATACTATTCATATATAGGTGACTATTCATGAAGAAATATTGGAAAGTAATACAACAAAATACTATCAATAGTTTTCCAGTTGTGTTTTTTCTGTATTTTCCAAGTTTTCTGCATTGGGCATTTATTATTTTTGTAATTAGGAGGGGAAAAAAGTGTGTGCACATGTATGTGTATGTGTGTTTTGCTTTGGTGAAAACAAAAGTTTTCAAGTTATTTTTAGATCATTATTTTTGTTTGTTTTCTGGGTACAGGATATTTGCTTTTCTTTTTCTTTTTTCCTTCACTTATATAATGTTTTTTGTTTCTTTGTGCAGTTTTTGTTTGTTTTTGGCAACTGTACATTGTTTTTTCATTTAAAAGAGAAGGAAGCAGAACTCGTATGCTTCATATCCCTCCATCATTATCACCAGTAAATCCATCTTTATCCTTCAACTAACCTAAATTTAGAGGATAAGTATTAACTAGATTTTTTCCCTTCCAGTTTTATTGAGATACAATTGACACACAGCACTGTGTAAGTTTAAGGTGTGCAGCATAATGACTTGACTTACAGACATCATGAAACGATTATCACAGTAAGTTTAGAGAACATCCAGCAACTCACATAGATACGAAAAAAAGAAATAGAAAAAAATTGTTTTCCTTGTGTTGAGAACTCTTAGGATTTACTCTCTTAATGACTTTCATATATAACATACAACAGGGTTATATATTTACCACGTTGCCGGATATCAGCTTTTCTTGGCATGAAAACAGGTACAACTTTCTTCCTGTTGGCTCGCTTCTAAAAGTCGGGCTTAGACTCTGAAGTCTAAGCAGGATCTGATGTTTCAATTTGGCCAGATCTGGCTGGTCCATAGTGCTGGTCAACATGGGGGGTGAGCATCCAGCATTGTTTACAAACAATGAAAAAACCACACAGTCGAGAATGTTCTGGACTTAATTTCCAAGCATGAGGAGCTCTGTTTTGTAGGTGCTGCCTGTCTGGGGATGGGGGTGGGGGAATGTATGGACGATGAATCCGGAACTCTTTTCACAGTCCAAAGCAAGAGAAAGGTGAAACGCTCTCCGAAGGGGGGTGATGAAGCTGCATCCTGGATGTCCAGGCCCCTGGGGAGACGAGCATGATGATCTCATGGTTATTTTCCATCCCCTATGATCTATGGGACTTCCCTAATGCTTGTGTAGCTGTTTGTAATTTGTTCTTTGGCTAGTACTTTCTAGATTGCTATGAGGGAAAACACTGATTTCTCCATTTGTATTCTGGGCCATATAAATAGTAGTTTTAGGTTCCCACCCTCTGTTTATAGATTTTCCTCTGGAAATTTTATCCAATATAAAAATGGTCTCGAGAGAAAGAAAATTCTTAAATAGGTGGCTCTAGACATTCTGGACCCTCTGGGCTCAGATGGGTTCATCTGCAAACAAGGACTTACTGTTCCTACTCCCAGCCCCGTTGCCCTTGGAGTTCTCTGAGGGCAGATAGGCCTTCCTTTCTGCCTAGAAATTTGACATTCTCTGCTGGAAGTTTCGGTGTAATGGCAAATGTCATTTTGAGGCCTCAGAATGTTTTCCACTCATCACCAATCATCCTTCCACAAAGCAGTTTTTCTTTTTTTAAACATTTTTTTTTTTTTTCCTACTTTATTTATTTATTTATTTATTTATTTTTGGCTGTGTTGGGTCTTCGGTTCGTGCGAGGGCTTTCTCTAGTTGCGGCAAGCGGGGGCCACTCTTCATCGCGGTGCGGGGACCGCTCTTCATCGCGGTGCGCGGGCCTTTCACTATCGCGGCCCCTCCCATTGCGGGGCACAGGCTCCAGACGCGCAGGCTCAGTAGTTGTGGCTCACGGGCCCAGCTGCTCCGTGGCATGTGGGATCTTCCCAGACCAGGGCTCGAACCCGTGTCCCCTGCATTAGCAGGCAGATTCTCAACCACTGCGCCACCAGGGAAGCCCCCACAAAGCAGTTTTTCAATCCTTCCCTAGCACTAGTAAGGATTGAGAAACAATAGAGGTTTCATGCTCTTGTCCAAACTGCATGGAAAGTTCCAGGGGCTACAGGAGGGAAGGATGGGGAGGAGAATAAAAACAGAACGTCAGGGTCTCAGGATGTCCAGCTTGAAATATTAGCCTCTGGGACTCACTGCTTCAAACATGTCACTGAGTCTATAAATACCGTTCTCATCACCTGGAGTTGTGAAGCTAACATTGCTCAGCTCTCTCCTTTGCATTTATGGTGCCCTTGGGTTGCAGAACACGGTTCACCCAACCACCACCTTCCATGGGCCTCTGTGGGATCCTAGGACTATCAGAGGTCAGCCTAGAAAGGAAAACCCATTACACCACTTCCCCTAAGCAGGACCACCTGGACCCACACTCAGTTTCACTGAATATTCTATCATTCTTCCAGCTGATGTATCTTTCTGATCACTTAAATTCCTTTTTGGATAACCAATCAAATCCGTAAGTATTGTCTAAGGCCCTACAGTGTTCAGAGCACTGGGGAGGTGTCCTTGGGACAAGAATTTGGGGACAAGATTGGGGACACACAGGGAGACAAAGGCCAACACATCTGAAAGAGAGAACATATGGGATGGCCATCCATGAAGAAGTAAACTGTGTAGAGTGGACAAAAAAGTACCACGAGTGGAGAAGGAGATGGGTGTGGGCTCCAGGCTTCTCTGAGGTTTGGCCAAGGGTTGGGGTTTGGCGTGAGGGCAGGCTTGGAACAGGGCCTTAGAAGATGGGCAAAATCTAGATAGATATTGTGAGCAAAGGGGATGGAAGGAGCAAGGACAGAGAGCAGGAATAAGCAGGATGTAGGGTGGGTTTGTATGTCTGGCCAAGGTGGAATTCAGGTGGGGGGAGGCCTTCAGAGCAGACTGGAGCTGTGGTGGGATGGGGTTACATCACGGAGGGCTTTAAAATCTTCTTTTTCACCGTGTTCCTGTGTGCTGTTTTCCAGATAAAGACATGTTGCCAGCAATGAATGGCTTGTGCCCAGATCTGACACTTGCCCTGGACTTCTTCCTCCTACCTCCTTCCTTATACTGGCCCACTAGTAAGCCCCCAAGCACTGACCAGCCCAGGACAAGTGGTTTGCCCAGTTACCATAGGTGCATCATGGGCAGTCCAGCCTGACTTTTCTTCATCAGGGAATTTCATTTTGCCAACAGAGCTGGACTGGGAAGAGACTGGATCAAGGGTTTGGGCTGTGTCTCCCCAGGCTACCATCTTGGGAGGGCCAGTGGCAGATGCCAGGAGCTGGCTGGCATCAGGGTGCAATCTGGTAGCCACAGAAGAGACTCTCATCCTTGGAGGGTCTGTGAGCCCACAGACAGCTGCTTGGCTTGGCTTGACTTGGCTGGGAGCATTTCAGCAGAGATGAGCGGGAAATGGATGGCTGGTTGAGAGCAGACAGTGAGAGGGGAAAAAAGGGTCTTCAGAGCTGAAATGAGATATGTGTGAGCCCCTATCTACAAAAGGGTAAGACTGGCTTTGGACAACGTTGCTGGCAAACTTGAATCAAGTTTCATTGTTGCCTGAAGCTCCAGGGGAAGATGAGGGTGGAAGGCACCTGCCAGCGCTGCTCTCCACGCGAAAGGGAAGATGAAGAGGAGCAAATGGCCGGGAGGGCCAGGTGGATGCGGTAATGAGACAGAGGATGTGAGGTCAGGATGTGAGAGGGAAAGTCACGGCTGGGGATGGCTGGGGATGGGGTGCTCCCAAGGATGGGAACTATGGCAGCAGTTCTCGGGCCTTTACCATGTCTGTGCTCCTGGCCCACTGCCCTCTACGTGGATTTGTGAGATCAAGAAGCAAAAGTAAGGGAAGAAGGATATTTCAGCAGAAATTTCCCATAAACAAAGACTTGCTCCCACCAGCAGAGGTGCAGCAGGGGGGGGGGGCACTTGCCACTCCTCCCTGCCTCAGAACCATGACTTTCTCACTCAGAGATGTCCATCTGTCCAGCCATTTCGCCAAGCCCTGGAGCCCCATGCTGATTTCCTTTGGAAGAGCCCCAGCTCCTGGGGTGACCTCAGCAGCAGCAGGGCCCACGGATGGCTCCAATTCCAAACTTCCCATCCTGGGCAAGGATCCGCCTGGTCTGTGGAAGTTAAAATAACACACTGGCTGTTTATGAGCAAGAGCCCTCAATAAAGTCATAGGGATGGTTCTCTCTGCAGCGTGTCTAATCTTCTCTGGCTGCCTTTCTGGGCCCTCGGCTCCCGATCTATTTTGGTCTGTCTCTTCTTTGACTCATTCTGGGACTTCCGTGCCATAAATCTGAGCCCCCTCCAGTGCTTGGTCCCACCAGCAGGCAGACAATTCAGAATTAGCTGTGGTCATGGTTGTCCAAACTGACAGGCAGGGAAACTGAGGCACAGCAGGCTACAGGGCCTCATCCCGCTTCCCACAGTGATGCAGCGGCACAGCTGCCAGCAAGGCCCAGGGTTCTGGCTGGGGCTTTAGCACTGGAGTTTGTGGGGAAGGCTGGGGGCCATGTGACCTGTTAGATGCTCTTACTGGGCCACACTTGGCCACAAATCCCAGGGCTGTCTGGCAAATGGGATTGCAGTGTGTGTGTGTGTGTGTGTGTGTATTTGAGGCTTGATGGTGCTGTTCGAAATCCTCCCCATGCCTGGAGTTTGACAAGCGCAGAGTAGAGGAGGACCAGAAAACCCGAAATAATGGGGATGAGAGAACAAAGAGCCTTCCCGAAGCCATGGTTCAAGTTGTGGGCAAAATATCTTCCTGTTTCTCAGGCAAACCACGCCCCCGCCACCCCCCCCCCCCCCCGCCCCCGCAAAGGGCTGGCTGGGCTGGTTTGGGCAGTCCAAGGCCAGAGCTGAAGTCCTGATTCCAACCCCTCCTGCCTCTACCAGGCCTCCCTGGGTGCAGGGCCTACATGCTCTGGAGAGGGGAGTCGTGGAGTGGGGGAGGAGGGGAGGCTGTTAGGGTTTCAGACACTTTCTAGGTGCTGCGGGGGACCTACGTATTTCCTATGTAAAGTTCAGTCTGTTTGCAATGAGGCCTCTCTTCTTTGCTTATTTCTGGAGAGATTAAAAATAGCGAAATCAGCTTAATCTGGGACTCTCTGAGATCAACAAGGCCACTGTTTCCAACAGTATGAAAATACCAAGCAGCCCCACCCACATGCATGGGTCACACGGCATGGCAGGCCTGGTAGGCTTTCTGTAATGTAGGAACTTTAAGTTGCATGAATTCTCAACAGATAAGACTGTTTTTAAACGCCAGCAAGGATATCTCCAACTAAAATGGAAAGGATTCCACACGGTTTAGGGCCTGAAGTCCTCTCTTTCTTTCCTTCTAACCGAGCTCAAAGCTGTGAAAGCCTTTTCAGGAGAGCCTACTGTGGTTCAATTACTTCACCAGTTTGAGACTTTCTGTAGGGATTTGGGCACAGAGTAGATCCTGGGCAGCTATAGACACAAGGATGCTGCTCCTGACCTGCTACCATCAGTGCAGCAGATGCCCAAGGTTGTTCCATCAGAGGTTGGGAGAGATGGTGGGGAACAGCCCCCATCTGTGAGATGGCTCCCTGAGCTGAGGAGGGCCATGGGTCAGAGGAACACTCCTTCTTGTGCTCTGCATTAGTCAACATGGGCAAGGCTGTGTTGCAGTAACAAACACACCCTCACATCTCAGTTGTTACGCCATCTGAAACTTGTGACTTCAAGGTTGTTGTAGTTGGGGAAGACAGAACAGGAGGGTTGCTGGGATGCTTTTAAGGGCCTTTCAAGTGGCTGATATCACTTCTGTCCACATCTCTTTGGCCAGAATCAGTCACATGGCTTCGACCTAACTGCAAGGGAGTCTGGGAAATGTAAGATTTGGGATGAGCAGGCATCATTGGAGGCTTTGACCTGGTATCATCAGCCATAGCACCAAAGCCTAAAGAACATCCTCAGAAAAACCTCTTACGAGGCTGTAGGCAGAGCAATACTGTGGACCGACAGGGCCTGCTGATTGCCCACCACCGTTCCCTCCTGGCGTAGGAATGTAGCTGCTTCAAGGAGACATCCTGGAGCATAACACAGGTCTGGATGCCAAGATGGAACCTAGAGCAGGTAACAGGAGAGAATAAAAAGTACCTGGCTTATAGTGTAAGTAGATGTATCCTAGACCTTCAGAAGGCAGGGTGAGGCCCTTTGGTTGAAAGCACAGGAATTTGTAGTAACTTGTGCTTATGGGGACCACAGGTCAGTTTCCCTAGCAGACCCAGGCCAGGTGAAATGTCTTCTTCATGTCTGCTTCACTTGAGGCTCTCCTACAGGCAGAACTCATGAGGCAAATGCTTTCTCCTGCTGGAGGTGCCTCATGCCAACACCCCAAGGCTGGGTTGCCTTCAACTAGGACACAGTGGTCACATCCTCAGCCACGGGGGGGCCATGGGGCAGGGCTCAAGTGCTTTTCTGGGATGGTGTTAGGAAGGGAATTCTGCAAACAGTGAAAAGTAAACCAAGGGAGATTTAATAAATAAGAGCTAATTGACATACTTTAACAGCAACAGAAGTAGTAAAGCATTCAGTCCAGACTGAACTGAGTGATCATTATGGATTTTCTATGCTGGGAACTAATAGAACTTTGACAAGAGGAAGTTATTTGTAGAGTCCACCTTGGTATTGGCTTGAGAATCCAGAGTTGAACCCTCACTGATATGTGGATGAGCCGGAAATATTGGCTCAATCTGGGTGTGATGGTTAATTTGATGTGTCAACTTGGTTAGGCTGTGGTGCCCAGCTACCTGGTCAAACACTAGTCTAGATATTTCTGTGAAGGTATTTTTTGGATGTGATTAACATTTATAATCAATTGATTTTAAGTAAAGCAGATGACCTTCCATAATGTGGGTGGGCCTCATCCAGTCAGTTGAAGGCCTTAAGAGCAAAGGCTAAGGTTTCCTGAAGAAGAAGAAGGAATTCTGTCTCCAAATTGCAACATAGAAATTCTGCCTGAGTGTCCAACCTTTGGACTCAAGACTGTAACATCAACTCTTACCTGAATCCAGGCTGCCTGCTGCCAATTAAGAAAAAACTCTCTCTTGTCTTCTATCTCTATCTCTACCTCCCATTGGTTCTGTTTCTCTAAAGAACTCCGATTAGTACAATGAGGGAGAAGTCAGATTAAATTAGAAGTCATTTCATGGATTAATAGACATTTTTATTAATTCATAAGGAAAAGGAGTAAATTATAGGGAATTACAAGTTGTAACGATATAAATGGGGGAGTTTTACTAAAGTAGCAGTATTTACTATTGCATTAAATACACAAAGTGAGGTGTAACACAGACTAAACTCAATAGAAATGGTATGGTGTTTTAGTAATTTCAGTTCTAAAGAGGTGGTGTTTGCTGGGAGAACTTCCTGTCTGGGGCTCTTCCTCTTCCTGTCTGAGTACATCCTTGTGTGTTCTCCTCACATTAAAGCATGTGATAAGCCTCTGTCTGTGCACCTGAGCCACAGACTGTGCTTGCAAATTACAGGCCTAGTGCTGGCTCTGCCTCCTTTCTTTTAGTTCCATTCAAATCATATATGTCCTTTTAAACAACAACTGTCAACTAGGGCCAGAAAATCTGCCTCAAACTGCTTTAGGAAAAGGAAATCTAATGGTCCCTGCAACCAAAAGATCCTGAGGGCTAGCATCAGACACAACTGGACTCAGGGCCAAAAGAATATGTTGTCAGGACTTGATTACTTTCCATCTCTCAGCTCTGCTCTCTGCTATGTTGGCTTCAGACTCAGTTTTCACATGACAGAAAAATAACCGCAGTTCCAGGCCCTACACCTCTCAGATTTGAGGTTCAAGGGAAAAAAGTGAGTCTCTTTCCCAGAAATCCTAGGGAAAACCTCAAGGTATCTTATTGAATCTGTTTGATCAGATGGCAGTTCCTAAACTAATCACTATGCCCAGGAGAACGGGCTCCACTGATTGGCTTAGGCCTGGGTCATGTGCTTCATCTTGAGCTGCCCTGGAATCTCATGGACCAAGAACAGAGGACAGGGTGGGGTTCCCCAAGAAGAAAAGGGGGCTTGGGTACCAGAAGAGTAGATGAATGCTGAATAGTTAAAAATGACAAATGAGAAAGCTTAAACATTCATAATCTATTTATTTATGGAAAAGCACCTCTGGGGGCAAGGCCAGCATGAAGTTGCTTTATCCTTTTTTTGACTGCCCCAGGATCTCTTTCCATTAGTGCTTGGTGCAACTGCCGCTGCCAGGGTGATGCAAGTTCTATTAGTAAAGTGTCCTTCCCTTAAGTCCCTTTCCCAACACCCAGCTCTATTTCCAGAACTTGATTATAGACATAGCTGGGGAGGAGGTGGGGGGGAGTATATTTCTGACAAAGTGATGTTTCCATTTCACACATATGACTAATAAGGAACTTGGCCAGGAATAGTTCTTTATACAGTTTTGAAAACCCTGGCCTAGACCATAAATCACTGAATGGAGCTCTATCCACATCCTTTAACTTGAAACTCAGTTTCCATCTGCCCAGTATCCTGCCTGAAGAGTGGAGGAACAGAAGAGTTGACACTGAGTCTCCAATGGTGTCATCCCACTGGGATAGCACCCGGGCCTGTGGGGAGGTCACCTTCCCATGGCATTGCCCTCAGCAGCAATCTGGGGTCAGGCAGAAACTCTGAGCTTGGTCCCTCACTCCCTTCTCCTTATGCCTTGCCAATATAAGCCTTAAAAGTCATGGAAACATCTCTGGTGTTCTAACTCAAGGGATTCCAGCAACAGAGGTCAGAGAGTGGAAGGTCACGTAGGAGTATGTGGAAGGGCAGATATCTCTGGGCAGGAAGATGCTTGCCCTTGATGTAGCCATGTGGGAGTAAGGGGCTGAAAAGACAGAAGGGCATGGCCGAGCTTGGGGCTCTCAGAAGAGAGAAACAAGGAGTGAGGTGCACTGGCTGGAAAAAGAAGTGTGTCCAGGTTGAGACTCCAGAAACCCGGCAAGCTTCCAACACAGGAGCTGGAGGATAACATGGTACGAGATGGTCCACAGGATGAGTTGACACATTGACAGCTCCATGGGAAAGGCTCAGTGGTAAAGGCTGGGGTTGGAACAGCAAATAAGCAGACCAACCCAATGTGATCAAATGCAAGCAAGACAGAGCAGGTGGAAGATTTGTTGGTAGCAAATGGATACCCTGGGGTGATGAAGGAAGGAATTGTTCTCTCTCTTCCAACAGGGAGAGCTGTATTCCTCCATCTTGGCAGAATTTCCAACTTTCACAGGGCCCAGATCTTTGGGGAAACTTGTTTCGCCCTACGCCAGCTAAAAATAGTTGGGTGAAATGTGACTGACCAGAGAACCTTTGACCTCTCTTGGGCTTAGCTTTTGGACAGAGTTAAGAGATTCTCTTCTGAGCCTTATTTTGGTAAGAACATCATTGGGGGGAGGATGGGGTGGGAGGAAACCCTGCAAGGGCAGGCGAAAGGACACCACATTTCTGGAGCTTAAACATGTAGAAATTGTGCTTTGTGGTTGGGGGACTTGAAGATCATGCCAAAAAAGGGATAGGAAAGGGGTTCAGATAGAATGTAAAAAACAGCCTCCTAGAGTATTCTTTGCTAAACCTTCTCTTGAAAATAAGTAATAGAACTGACAGCTTCTCCAGCTACTAAAATAACAACAACAAAAATGTTTATGTTTTCTTTCTCCTGTAGTGTGTGGGCAGATTACCTGAGGTCCAAAGTCCCCTGTAGCCATAACTAGTAAAACCTCGTGGCAAACTGCTAGCTCATCCTAGTGCCAAAGCAACACCCTCTATGGGTGTTGATGGATTTTCTCTTAATATAATCTAGGATAGCTCTCATTAATAGAGTGATGCACTATAATTTGATGCTAAACTCAGTGTTTTACAAATATAATCTCATCAAGTCCTTGCAATGAAATTGTGAGGAGGGATTACTGCTCCCATTTTACAGAAGAGCAAGCAGAGGCTCACGAAGCTAAATAGCTACAAAAAGAGAAAATGGTGGAGATAGAATTCAACCCCATTTGGTTAGACAACAAATTCTGTGCACTTAACCACTATGCTGTTCTCACCGACACCTACACAACCCCCCACATACCTGAACACTGTTGTCCTAAGTCTTTAAGCAACATGATTCAGAATAGGAGTGCATCCATCAGCATCCTGGCAGGAGAGAGACGGCACACTCCAAAGGGTTAATTGAGGAGAATTTAGAAATGGGAGGACTTACAGGTTGAGTAAGGTTAAAGGAAACTAACAAGACATGGTGAAGCCTTCCAGGGCTGGCAGGAGTGAGGGCCTGCATGGACAGAGGGAGAGAGGCATGAGAGAAAGTGCCTTAGGAGGGAGCTGCCCAACAGGAGCTATGGTCTTGGGTAGAGGGACAGTAGAGAGACACAGCCAAGTAGGGGCTGGTAGAGAGAAACCAGGGGGATACATACCCCTGACGTTGCCCCACCCTCTTCTCTCTTGGTGCCTCTCATTTGCTGAACCCAACTGAAGCCAGAGGGCAAGGGGACCCAGTGATGCCGTCCTCAAAGTCAGCCTCCTGGGGCACAGAGCAGGGTTGGGGGGTGCGGGGAGAAGGATGGAGAGGGGATCTGGAGGAGAGATGGACATGCCCAGCACAATGAGCTAACAAGCCTGGCTGTCTGAGGGCAGCTTCTTCTTTGGGATTCAGGGCTAATCTCTTTCATCTACAGGTAAAGGAATGTCTTCTAAAGACTTGAGAAAGAAAATGCTGGCCATTAGGAATCAGCATGGAGTCACCAAGAAAAGAGATGGTCTACCAGTTGCCCTTTTAGGGAGGGCATGGGATTCCTAAGCTGGGAGTTTATGGCATTGCAGTAGGCAGCAGAGCAGGTACCTATGGCACTCTTGAGGACAATGAGGCCTGGAAGACAACATAAATAGAGCGGCTGGGGATGTGCTGACTGGCCCTAAAACACAGATAGATGAATGTCAGCCTGGACAGACGGTCCCACCAGTGTCCCAAAGCTCTCCCATAGCCCTTACATTTCAACAGTTCCATCAGAGACTAGGAAGAACCATCAGAGATCAGGCTTACCCACTTGTGGCTAGAAGTAGTTCATACTTTGGATTAAAGAATTAAAATCTCCCCAAATCCTGACAGGGAGATTGGATGAATTCTGGCTAAATATAATATGATGAAAAATAATAGGGTTAAAGGTACATCTGGAACTTTGGGGCCAAAACAAATGGAGCTACAAAATCTCCAATGGGAGGATGTGAAAGACTTGTGGGTTTACGTTGATGGTAAGCTTGAGATGAGTCAACCTGCATGCTTACCAAGAAAACTGGTGTGATTTAAGGTGACATTAACTGAAGAAGAGCATTGAGGACAGGGAGGAATTTCTCTTACTGGACCCTTTACTGGTCCGTCCCATCTGGAAGGCCAGAGGGAGCGTCTCTTTGAAAGGAGAAGCATAAAGAAATGGTACTGCATTTGGGGAGAGGCCTGGGGATGGGGGAGGGCGTCTGAGAGAGTATCGCGTGAGGAACGTGTGAAAGAAAAGGAGCGGCAGATAAGAGAGCCAACAAGAGAGAGGTCTTCAAGGTGCCTTGTCTGTGTTGTGCAGAAAGCAAGCACCGTGCCCAGCGGCTGAAGCCTAAAGAGAGGCAGATCAGAGCTCAGCCTGCTGGCGGTCAGAGTGGGGCGTGAGCTCGTGGGCCTCTCTCCCTAGAGATGTTCCAGCCAAGGGTTGGTGCAGAGGACACTGAGGCACTGAGTGAAAAGGCGGCCTGTATTGTTTCAAAGGATCTCTGGTGAATCCAAATGCCCGGCTGCATGAGTAATGTTTGCAAACTGTACTTCCTTCCCACCAACAATCCATCAGCCGTGATCACTGATGACGGAGCACACCCAGTAACTGTTTGAGAACCTTGGGGAATGCAGGTTTCCCCAGTGGAATGGAGAGAGCCTGGGCTTTGGGGTCAGGCCGACCTGGGTTGGAGTCTCCTCTTGGCCATGTTTGGCTTGCAGACTTCAGACAATTCACTCAGCTCTTGGGTGTGGGCCCCGTGCAGGTGAGCAGAGGTCACACACTGTTCCTGTCCTCAGGGAGCCTGCTGCCCTGTCTTCTGCCCTGCAGCGCGTTGTGAGGCATACAGGGGCTAATATGGGTGGAGCCCGGGGTCAACCCAAAGTTGGTTCCCTTTTCCTTCTCTTCCTTGCAAGGAGCTCAAAGCTGCGGACGTTGGCAGGAAACCACGGGTGCCCAGAAACCTCGTGGGCCCTTATGTGAAATCTGTCCTCTTTCCTTCCCAAAGGTTGCTGAGAACCAGGCCTGCCTATCACTCCTTCCTAAGTGGCAGCCTTTCCTCCATGGCCTGTGCTCGGCTCATCCCCTCTCCACCCCCCGCCCATAACTTTTCCTTGAAGACCCTACCCATAATTTGGTGGCAGTAGGGGTGGGGAGGTGGGTGGCACTGGTAGGGCGGCCACTTTTTCTTAGCAGGCAGGGCCTCCTGTTTCTGTGCTTCTGGGTCCTGATTCTGTAGGGTTCTCAATGTCCTGGGTGGGGCGAGAAGCCTTCCAGCTTTAGAATTCACCATCAGCCTGAAAGAGCGGGTATGCCACCCATTTGCTGAGGTCTTGGAGGCGGTGCCTGGTTTCTCCCCATCCCCTGAACATTCTGTACCACACAAGCAAGTACTGTCAGGGTGGGTCTCCTTTCCTGCGTCACTGTGTCTCCCCAACCCCAGAGCAAACCCTCGAGGGCTGGGACCAGGTCATCTGATTTTCTGAATCCATCACAATGTTTAGCTCTATCTTGGGGACACAGTAGGCACCCAATAAAAGCTTGCTGCTTGATTTTTTTTCAACCTTCCTCTCACAAATCTCTTTAAGTCAAGAGAAGGAGGAGTAAACAGAAAGCGTTCATTCATTCACTTATTCAGCCAACATGCTGCAAATGTCTCAGACTCGTGATTCACAAACTAAAACTGCCCATAGGCATGCATGTCTCATGAGGCCGACAGTGAGTTTTGTTGTTGTTGTTTTGTTTTAAACTACCGCAAATATTAGGAAAAAAAACAACCCTGGAGATTTTACTCTGAATTTCTGGGCTCTCTTAAATGTTCGGCTGTCACTGAGCTGTGGCTGGCCCTCTTTAGACGGACCTTCTCCGGGTCATGGCAGTCCACCCAGCTTCACTCTTCTGGGTTCCTGCCAGCCCCCTTAGGCATCTGAGTTTCGTTTAAGAGCTACTGACATCAATAGGAATCCTATGGCATTTTGAGTTTAGAGACATCTGACTTCCTGGGTTTATTTCCTGATGCTCTGTACGATGTGCTCCTCCAACCCAATCCAGCCCAAGATTCCTTCCTCTCTTGGTGCAACCAAATCCCAATTCTCTTGGCGGGTCCCCCTGCCTCCTGTCGCTCTTGCTGACAGAACCGCTGGAAGCAGGCTGAGCATCCCTGCCCCCAGGCCTCGCCCAGTGCGCGGGCAGCACTAGGCGGGCAGGTGTGTGTCCCAGCAGGGCCCGGCTCCAGGTTGAGCCCAGAGGCCCCAGAAGCTGCTTTGCATGTGTCAGGTACCAGGCAGTGTACAGAGGCTGTGTGAGGAGACCACCCACTCCAGGGGCCACTTCTCTAGAGCCTCCTTTCAAAGACACCCTGGGAAGTGACCCTCCGCTTGGCCCGGTGCAGTGACCCGAGGTTGCCCACTCTCTGAGGGCAGTAGGGACCCTGCCGAGGGCCTGCTTCCTGCCCTCCGCAGGCCCAGATTTCAAAGCTGTCGATTCACTCTTCCTTCTCCTCCCGCCCTCCTCTCCTCCCCAACATTCTTTGCTTCTTGTTTATATTGCAGAAAACATCTGCGAGAGTAAATGACTGAGATGAAAGATCTTGGCAAAGGGCTATTTTTCTTTGCTTGGCTTAAAGGGGGACAGATGAAGACTTCAGCCTCACCCTCGCCCTCCCCAGTGTGACTCCCTCCCCCACCTCCCGGGGAGGGGAGAAATGGGATCTGAATGAAGACAGACCAGAAGGTGGCCCAGCCGGCCCCAAGTCCCCAGGCAGGGGAGGTTGTTTTTCCAGTGGAACAGGCTGGCCTGGAGGAAAAGGCCCTGGAAAGAAGCTCCGCAGGCTTCTGCTTCTGCAGCTGGTTCTGCAGCGTTTTTCCTGCCGGCTCTCCGCTCTCTGCACGCACTTGCTCCAGGCAGCACGGCCACGTCCACCGGCAGCAGACTTTGTTCTGGGTTCCGTGGCACATTATGGAGGAGAGACCACCCCACCAGCTTTCCTCCCTTATGCTTCTCTCTCTTGACGGCTCGTGCAGTTTTGCAGGGAGTGACAGCCTGGGCTTCACATCTTCTCTCCCGCCTCAAAGGAGATGTGTGATTCTGGATAAGTTAGTAATTTCTCTGATCCTCAGTTTCTCCATCTGTGAAATGGGGATAATGATACCTACTTCACACAGGATGGAACAATATAACAAAGCATGCTCCACACAAAACTGGGCACTTCATAAATACCTAGTAAATGGGGATGAGGGAGGTGGTGGTGGTAGAGATGATGACCCTACGGGAGGTGGGTGGGAGGGAAGGAGAAAGCCGATGCTGAGTCTCTAGGTGACTTTCAGGACCTCTATCTTCCCCTCTGTAGATGGAGTTGAGTTCTTTCCCTCTCCTCTTTGTAGAGGGATTGGGATTGTGAAGTAGGGGTGAGCAGATACTCTTGACACACCTGAGATGAAGGGGTGATGGGGAAACCAAGCTTCACCATTCTTAGCACCATAAGGGCCATTTCTCCTTGTGTCTTTTGGCTCCCTGGCACTTGCCAGCTCTCCTGCCTGGTCATCGTCACTAGTGGAAGGAGGTCAGGGGTCCTTGTCATCTAAATGAACCCCTGTGCCATGCACCACGAGGACAGGTCTGTCAGTGCTGGCTGGGGCTGAGTGTCCTGAGGTCTCCAGGATGCTGGCTCAGAGGCTCCCACGGGAAAAGGCAGAGGATGAGGCTGCCCTCAGAGAGTGGCTTGGGGAGCCCTTCCCACCCCATCTCACCTGCCCACCTGGCCCAGAACCACCCTCCTTTTCCACGTTGCTGACACTCCTTCTCCTGGAGTCCTGCAGTGGCCATGGGCTCCTTGGAAAGTCCAGGGTCAGATCTTAGGAAGACATCAGTATCTGGGACCGGGGTAAGGCAATTGCCACTTGGGAAAATAATGAGCAGAGTCTTACCAGGATGCACGTGGGACAGGTAAGTTTTGACGCGAGTACAGGAAAAAGAAAATTGGCACAGGTGAATGGCTTAGGAGGAAAGCAGCTGGCAGCAGAGGACCAGGGAGGGGAACTTCCTCCTAGCCTGAACACGGTCCAGCCCGGGTACAGCAGGCTCGCCAACAGAGTCCAGGGACGTTTGTTCATGGAGGACCAAGCAGGTGGACACAGAGCAGAAGGTCCGGGCTGGCAACCTGTCCCGAGGCTCCCAGACCTGCCCTGTCAAACCTTTCATGCCCCATGGAGACGTGACCTTCTCCTGTGCACAGGCCTCACTCCGTGAAGTACAGACCTCGGAGGGAGAAGGCTGGATCTGTTCCCTCCTCCCAAACTCAGATGCTGAAGCCCCCGGACTGACCCGTGCTGGGGGAGGATGTATCCTGGCCGAGGCAGCTACCAGCTCATCTCTGCGCCTATGAGCTGGCTCCCTGGGCTCGGTGCCAGGCTACTCAGAAGCCTGGTCCCCACCAGGCTCACTTAGTATCATTATTCAACCATATATTGAATAATGGGGAAACTGAGTCAGAGAAGTCCAGCAGCATGCCTCAGTCACACAGCAGTGAGTTACAGTCAGGATGTGAACCTGGTCTGGGTGGCTTCAGAGCCTCAGTGACCCCTCTGCACTAGACCAGCGCTGACCAATGGGGATGTCCCTAGCCCGGCGACTCGATTAATTCAATTAAACAAAAAGCTCAGTTCCTCAGTCACACCAGCTACATTTCAGTGCTCAATAGCCATGTACGGCTAGCAGCTGTCAGGCGGAGAGGGTACATATGGAAGCTTCCATCTTCACAGAAATTTCTATTAGGCAGAGCTGTGACTGTGCTGTGCTGACTCGCTATCCTTTTTAGCCATGTCTTCTAAACCATTTTATTCAGCTACAAACTCAGCTAGTCTCCAAACGCCTATGCCCTATGCCCCCTCCCTGCCCACCTCATCAGTCCCAGATGGGTGGGTGGTAATTATTCACTGGCTCTGGGAACGAACGGGAGCCCTGCAGAGCAGAGGGGTCAGGGGCCGGGCACTCAGCCCTGTCCTCGGGCCCCTCTGCACCTTCCTTGCTGTGTCTGTGCAGAATCAGGGCCCGGCCGATCCCTCAGGGTAGCAGGGCTGTGCAGCCTAACTCCCTCGTCCACTGAGGCAGGCTCAAAGGTCGCCCTTTCAATCCCTCAGCCCTCTGAATAGGCTCTGTGAGTGAGCTTTGTGCAGGAGCGCGGAGAAAGGGGCTCTGTCTGGGAGCCCGGGATCTGCTCTGAGCCCCGCACAGAGGCCAGCGCTGTGCAGCTCTGCCCAGAGAGGTCGGGGCCGGCGGGGGTGGGGGGCAAGGGGGGCGGCAAGCTCCAGCGTCACACATGGGCCTCCTTATTCTCACACTGGCTCGTGTGGGACGGACAGTCACCCTCAGATACCATACTGGGAAAAGGGGGAGCCGAAGAATATGAGAATTAGACAAAGCTGTACGCTTTGCCAAAGAGTCGTGTGCACAGTCTTACCTGAGTCTTGCTGCCATCCTGGGAGGCAGGTGGGACCCCCAATGACCATCTCCTTTGGTGGATTGAGATGACTGATGGGCACGGAGAAACTGGCCCCGGGTCACCCAGCTAGATGGTGGCAGAGAAGGAGGTTGCCTGAAGCCTGTTGAGCAGGTCGCCAGGTCTCTCAGAGGAACTGAGGGTCTCAGATCTGGACTCGCCCTGACCGAGCCCCTTCGCTCTGTCTAGACGCGTGGACTTCTTCCTTGGGTTCTCCATTAACCGGGGCTCCCCAAAGGCAAGGACCTTTCTCTGTTCCTTGCTAAGAGCCAGTGCCTGGACCGTGCCTGGCACTAAGAAGACCCTGAACAGACATTAGACGGATGGATGAATGGTTGGGGTTGAATGTGGCTGAATGCAGGGACAGCAGTGTCGCCTGGATCCTGTCTGCTGTGAGACAGTTAACTGCCTGGGAGAAAAAGAGCTGATGCTGGAGCTGGGAAAGTACCACCACTATTCAGCATCGTCTCTATTCCCTCCTTAACAAGACACCAGGATGGAGAGAAGACACCACTCATTTGTACAACCAGGCCCACTGACATTGGTGCTCCCCCAGGACCCCAGATCTGAGGGCCAGCCTCCAGCTCCTCTCCTGTCCCTTGGCCTTGGTGGTTGGTTGGAAGTCAGAGGCTCGGTCCCTGGGGCTGACTTCCGGTGCGGGCTAGAGCCTCACAGGCTCCCGGCAGGCAGGCAGGCCAGGGCTGGGCGGAGACTGTAAGTGGAGCAGGAGCTGCGTGTCAGAGGGGCCGGGGCTGCACGAGAAGACCTCAGCCAGGATGAAATCAATCTGCCCATCTCCCCCTACCCGCCTGCCCTCTCCCCCGACCTGCACAGGTTTGCAATTCATCCGCCGTCCTCAGATGCTGTTCCTGCTATCAGATGATGAAAATGGAGCTTCGTCTTGAAGAAAGAAAGAAGTAGCTCACTTCCCCCCTTCCGAGTCCATTCGAGCCCCCTCCCTCCCCCCCTCACCATGTGTTCCTGAAACCTGGGGCTGTTCCAAGTCCTAAATGTGCTGGAAAGTATATCCCTGAGCAGCTGCGAACCTGCTCAGGCTGCAGTGGCCCGGGGTGAATCAGAAACCAAGAGACAGGCAGGCTAACAATGCAGCCCCTTGTTCGTGCATTGAGAGAGATCACCATCAGTGCTGGGGCTCCTGGGAGCGAGGGGCAGTGAGCTCACACACACACACACACACACATTCACACACACGCATATGAACACACATACCACATACTCACCCCCACCATTTCCCTCCTGGTACCGTCCACCCACCTTGCAGAGTAGCTGCCAGGAGAGGTGCTCCGTAGCAGGCGGGAGCCCATCATGACTGGCTAGCTGGGCTAGCCTCTATCTAAGCTCCTTCTATCCCAGGCTGCTCTTTCCTTTCCCTCTAATTTAACTGGGAAGGCAGTGAGGGGAGTTGGACGGGAGGGTTTGCATGAAGCCAAATGGAGTGGGATTGTCTCAGCTTCTCACTGAGCTGGGGGACCACGAAGGACAGTGGGATGCATAGCCAAAGGGGCTTCTTGGAGCCTGAGAAGGTTTGGGGAAGACTGTTTGCAGGAACCAGACACCCTGAAAAAAAGAATTTGCAGGCAAATCTCAAAGCAGGCTGGTCACGGAGCTGGCAGCTGCTCAAGGCCGCGGTGGAGTCAGGGGCCTTTCCATCAGGCCTGATTACAACCACTCACGATCCTGGCCAACTGCAGGCATTAAGTGCCAAGTACCTATGGGGGTCCGAACCACCCACAGAAACTGCCCTATTCACACTCACCACATCCTGGTGCGGCGGGGGGAGGGGCGGCGGGTTCTCCTTCCATCGCAGATGGACAAACTGAGGCTCAGAGTCATCTGACTGCCAGGTGCTGCTGGTGACAAAACAAGAAGCTCGGTCCCTTAAACCCAATTCCTAAAGGTTGGGTTCTTTCCACCAGATACCTCCCACGAGCCTGGTCAAAAGGCAGGCGAGGAAGAAGGATTAATGTAAACACTCCCCAATGTAAACGTATTTCCAAGGCTTCATCTTTCCCTGGGAGGCGGGCACGGTGCAAACTCCAGACTGTTTCCAGGATAGAAAAAGGCCTCGATTCTAAGACTGATACAGAAGGATTCCATCCACTCTGAAACACCGGGGTCACGTCCAACTCTCTTCTCTCTCTCTGTCCCCCCCATCTGCTGTGTCTGAGACCTGCATGTTCTATCTCAGAAAGAGCTCCCAAATCCTGCCTCTTCCTTCACTTCCAAAGCACCACTGCCTTAATTCAAGCTCACATCATCTCTCCCTGAACTACCACCATAGCTTCTCCCCCTCACCATCCCATCATGCCAAAAATGCTTCTGTTCATGACGCTCCCCAGCTTAAAAGTCTTGTTTTCCCTCATCCCTAGGATCATGTGCAAGCATCTTAGCCACACAAGGCCCTTTATAAACTGGGGCCAGCCCCAATTCATCCTCATTACCTGTTCTTCCCCAGGCACCTGCCACACCAGGCACGTTGAACTGTTCTCTGATGCCCCCATGCCTTCGCAAGCGCCATTCCCTCCACCTGGAATCTCCTCCCCCCTAACGTTGTCTCTACCCAGAAAACTTGTATCCATCCTTTAGAACGCAGCTAAAAATGCCCTCTTACTCCACGTACAGTCCTCTATTTATGCATCTATTGTAAGGCTTCTTTGAACTGTAACCATCGATTTCATATTTGTCCATCCCCCGGGGGTGATTTTGCCTTCAGGGGACATTTGGCCATGTCTGGAGACGTATTTGATTGTCACAACTTTGGGGAGGATTGTCACTGGCATCTACAGGGTAGAGGCCAGGGATGCTGTTAAACGCCCTACAATGCACAGGACAGGCCCACAGCAAAGAATTATCCAGCCCCAAATATTAATAGTGCCGAGGTTGAGCCACTCTGTACTAGAATGTGTGTCTCTTGAGGTGAATTCTTATTTCTATCTTTTTACCTGCAGTGCTTGGCTTAAAGAGGTATCTAACAAATAAATGAATAGACTGACTAATAGTATTATATAATCCCCATCTCTATAGCATGTGGGTCACTTTGAGCCTGATAGTTAGAATTTAAGAAAGCTGACCAATAGCGAGTGAGTATGTTGAAAAGGATGGAATAAAATACATATTTGTATTAAAATTTGCTTTCACTGCGGAAAAGAACCTATATTATACCATTGGAGTAGATGTCAAGCTCGGCATGGACACACATCTCCACTGTAGCACCTCTTTTTTCATCAGACAGAGGCCTGTGATTGAGAAGTATCGGGTGAATTCCTCCAATACACATGCACAGCAGGGGTCAACCTGTATTAGGGCAGAGAACTCAAGGCCCAGCTTCATATCTTACTGGCGGGATACAGCTAACTTGGAGTCGGTACAGACAGAATCTATGAAAATGATTAAAGCTCTGGATGCCTAGGCCTGGTGATGAAAGGCAAAGGAATTTATATTGTTTTACCTCAAGGAAGCGATGGCTGAAGTGAGTCCTAGTGGCTATTCTTCAGTAACACAGGAGGTTTCCTAAGTGGAGGAAGTGACCAGCCACTCTTTGGAGCCCAGGACCCAAGAAGAAGCCCAGAGGGGTGTGGGGAGGGATGGAGGTGAAATGGCCCCTGGACAGAGCAAGTAAGTGAAGGGATGGCAAGGACTCTTGGGAGTTCATTGCTGAGGGTCCTAGAGGACTCTGTGTTTCCTGCCTCTTCCTTTGATTATATCCCCACTCCACTGTTAGCACTGTTGGAGATCCGGGGAGAAGGCTGGCCAGGTTCCAGGCCTTGCTTCTAGAACTATCCTTTGAACTGGGGAAGCAGGAAAAACAAGAGGAGCCTGGGAGGCAGAGGGTAGGAGTATCAGGGAGGAAAAAAAGGCGAGAAAGAAGGAGAAAGGAAAGCAAGAGCAGAGAGGCAGCTGGAGAGACATCAGGAAAATGTCAAGACCTCAGCATCTGGAAAAGAGACCGGGGGCTATATTTAGACTGCCATGACTTGCAATAATTTGTGCGAGGGGGGAAAAGGAAAATGTGAAGTTGGTGTCGTTGTGGGGAGTGAATGAGTTATAAGAGAAGAACGGCTTGATAGAGGAGAGCAGTGCACGAAGCCTCAGCCCCAGGCCCTTAGGAAAGGGCGTCTGAACAGTGCAGGCCGTCAAGAGTGAGCGATGGTGTTTACCGAGCCTAATCCAGCTCATGCCCTTGTCCCCGGACAAGCCCTGTGCTCTCCATCAAGAAGGCGGGTGCATTCCTGGGCATGCCCACGGGCCACGGCACGGAGATGTGTTGGCGAGGAGACAGGAGGCTTTCTGGAGAGTGAAGGCCGAGGCAGGGGCTCTGCATGGGGGCTCAGAGCTACGTGAGCAGCACTCTGTAAATCCTAGGAATTTGTATATATTGCCGAGGCCTTTCTCCAGCTGGATTATAAATAGAGGATTAGTTCAAAGGCAGGCAGCCTTTTAAAGAGATGGTGCCAAACGAAGCCTGCAAACCAAATACAGTAAAACCTCCTTAAGCCCCTGTTGCTTTATTCCCAATAGCACATAAGTCAAGGCAACAGCATTTCCCCGGCTAACTAAATGCCCCACTGCCCTTTAGGAAAAAGTCTAGAGGGTTCAAATGGAGCTGCAATAAAACTTCAGTTATCCAGAAAGCAACGTATTATTCTGGTTAGTGGAGCTTTCCAGCTAGCTAAAGGTTTGCCCTTTGAAACATTACATTTAAAATGTAATCATTTTGGATGGAAATCTTTCTAAAAAACAAAAAAAAAAACACTCACCTGCCTCCCAGGTTTTAAGATGGAATATGCTGATTTTAATTTAACGTTGTTGTTATGCTTAGAATAATTTTGATAAACTTTAGTCACCGTGCTGTTATTCCAGTGGGCCCCAAACCTTTGACATACGTGTGGACATTTGTCTCTATCCCGAGTCGCTTCCGATTGCTGTGCTTTGGGTGTTCCTGGGTCTACTTTTTATCAGGGAGCATGCCACTTTACTTCATGACCTAACTTTTTTTAGCTTGTTCTGGGTTGAGAAACCAGATACGCAAACTTATTAAAATTCTGTGTAAACAGAAAGTAAACAGAATATGAGTGAGGAATTTAGCCTTTTCTATTCCTATAGGATTCATCCAGTCTTTCTTAGAGGGTAATAGTTCACCTAGTTCTCTGAGGACAGTTGCTTTGAATTAGATGCTAAACCAGTATGAGCCTATGCAGATAATTTTGGCCATTTGGACGTCAGTTGGCTCGTCTCCAGGTTCTGGTCTGATTTTAGATAGTGAGGTGTCTGGGTAGCTGTGTTTTGGGTAGATGAAGCCTTACTCTCATTTGAACCCTATGTTCTCATGGCCCTTGCATTTGAGGTCAATGGATTTTTTTGCCGGCCTATATGTGAGGCTGGTAGTGTGATTAGACCCAGCACAGGAAAAAGACCACGAACAATGAATGACCCTGCCCACTTGTTCATGAATGTCTCATTTTCTACTTGCTGGAAGATGATGGGGATTTCCAGGCAGGATGCTGAGCAGAAGAGCTACATGTAGCATCAAAAAATGGAAGGACAGGACTTCCCTGGTGGTGCAGTGGTTGAGAATCTGCCTGCCAGTGCAGGGGACACGGGTTCAAGCCCTGGTCCGGGAGGATCCCACATGCCGCGGAGAAACTAGGCCCGTGAGCCACAACTACTGAGCCTTCGCGTCTGGAGCCTGTGCTCCGCAACAAGAGGGGCCGCGATAGTGAGAGGCCCGCGCACCGCGATGAAGAATGGCCCCCGCTTGCCGCAACTAGAGAAAGCCCTAGCACAGAAACGAAGACCCAGCAGAGCCATAAATAAATAAACAAATAAATATTTTTTTTAAAAAAAATGGAAGGACAGTGGCTCAAAGGAATTGGGTTGTACGTTGATTCTAGGTAGAAACTGGATATCCAAAATGGATGCAAACAGGCCAGGCCAACCTGGGAGGGCCTGAAAGTTCTTGGGTTGCTTCTGGTATCTTCTGGTTAAGCAGTGAAACTCCTTCTGTGGTTAATCAGATTTGGTGCTTTGTAAAGTCCTCAAATAGCTGATCTCCCATCAGCAAAGTTCAGACAGAGAAATTAGGCTCCACCAGGGGAAGTGACTTTCTATTCTCCCAGGCCAACAGGCCAGAGGGGACTCTCAGAGGCCCTGCAGGCCAGGCCACCGCCTCAAAGGCAGAGCTCTGTCAGGCTGCCTCGAGGCAGGAGGAATCTCACATTATTTCAAAGAGGGTCCTATGAGGTGCTATTACAACTTTCTCCTGTGTACGAGCTCAGGGTCAGACTTATTTTATTCTCATGTCAGTGTCAGATTAAGACAGTTGGTCCCTTTGCTGAAGACGTTGCTCATGGCTGGTCTGCCCACATGCTGATCTGAGGAAATGTGCCCTAAACAGCCTGCTCCAAAGCACACGACCCATCTCCCCATCTCACATGATTTGACCAGGGGTGGGCACCCACTTATTGGTGACCCACCAATGATGACCAGCGATTGGGATGGCCTGGCTCAAAAACATGAGCTAGGATAAATAAACCCTTTCAGGGGAATCTAGGATTGGAAGTAGACAGATTGGGCCAATTGGACACTGATGTTGAAAATGTGGCTGTGAAGTGGGGGCCGTGATGCTCGGCTATGAGCTGACCTTTCTGCAGTGAAGTGGCAAGCATGAGTAAGAAGTGGAGAGCAGAGGTTTGGAGAACGTGCAGAACATGAAGTCGCTAAGGGAGGGCTGGCCCAGCTCCTCACAGCTTTCTGTTCCCGTGAGTCCTGGTGACACTTGGGTTTCTGACTGTGGATTTCTATGATCTAGCTAGAGTAGGTCTCGTCTTTGCAACAGAAAGTGCTTTGTCTAAGACTGCTGCAATCTCTTTAAAACGTTCGCTCAAAAGCCAGGAGCTCGAGGCTAGATCCATCTTAATATGCCCTTCTTTAACCCAAGGAATTCCATGTGTTTAACTTTTCCTCAGAGGACCCATTTTCCAAGGCTTTAATCCTTATGATGTCTTTCTCTGATCCCTCCTAAAGATTTCCAAATTCTTCATATCCCATTGCTTTGATTGCTGCCAGGGTTGCCCCTGGTGATGGCCAAGACTGATTTTAGTGCACACTGCACCCCTGGTCATCCCCCCTAGAACTGCACTCTGCTTGATTTCCTAATAACAGAGCTGTCCGGCTGACTGACATGCAGACCTGCTTCTCCCCTAACCCGATACCCCCCCAGGGTCATCACTGTTACAAAATGTCAATGCGAGGAGGGGTTTGGCAGTTATCTAGCCTAACCCTGTCATTTTAGTAATGAGGAAACTGAGTCCCAAAGAGGCTACATAACTTGCACAAGTTCAGGCAGAGTTGAGTAACTTGCTTTTCCTGTGTGTGTGTGTGTGTGTGTGTGTGTGTGCTTTTGCAATTATTGAGCTTAATCCCACTGGCTTAAAAAATTCTTCAAGCTTCAGGGGGCATTTGGAGTTGTGCATATTCAAATTTAAATACATTATTTGTTATCCTTGGTGACTGATAGGGATGAGTGTGCAGATGGTCCACAGAACTCTGTATTCGCCATGGTGGAATGAAGCCCCCAAACATCCCACTAATACTCATCTTTTATATGACTGCTCTCAGAAGTAGGGTATGTGCAAGCTGATTTATTGGGGTAAGGGAAAAAGATTAGAATGTTTATGTTTAAAATTTTAATTTGTTGTGTTTTACAGTGTATGTATTATGGTAAATATGCACATATATGCATATAGTATATGCTTATTTGCTATAATATACACATTGTAAAACACCACATATATATATTTTATATATATATATATATATATATATATATATATATATATATTTGTGGGGTCCTCAAGTTTTTTTATTAGTAGGCATGTGCAATCAAGATTTTAACACATAGTTCAAGTTCAGAGCTGCTGCTCACAAAAGTACCATATAATATAATGTGGTAGAGATTGTCTGTATTCACCCTAATTCTGCCTCATGCAATTCCATAAACCAGCAGTACTTGTACTTCAAATGTAAAACTATATTTTTTATTTATTTTTATTAATTAATTAACTAATTAATTAACTTGGCTGTGCTGGGTCTGAGTTCTGGCATGTGGGATCTTTGCTGTGGCATGCAGGATCTAGTTATCTGACCAGGGATTGAACCTAGGCCCCCTGCCTTGGGAGCGTGGAGTCTTAACCGCTGGACCACCAGGGAAGTCTGTCCCCAAGGCTATTCTTAATGGCACAACATTAGAAATATTATCATTAAAAGTGGAGATAAAATAAGAGCTATTTAAAACTATACAGTTTTATTATATAACAGTCATTTGAAGTTTCTTCCAATGCAATAAGACATGACACAGCAGTAGGAGGTAAAAGTCCTGGAAAGGGAATGAATAACATTAAGTTTCAGTAAAACAGATTATTGTTAGACACAAATAAAAACCAACAAGTGAAGCAAATTATGTCCATTTCCTCCAATGATCTGAGAATAAATAGACAGAAGTTCCTGTATATTTAGAATTTCAATGCTGGAAGAAATCTTAAATATTTACCTGACCTGCAGAAGGTGCTCAATAAATATTTTTTGAATACATGAATGATTCAATGACATGAATAAGGTCACTTTTAAGAAAAATGGATTTTTCTTTATGTATACGATTAAGAGGTACCACAAATCATTGAGAAGGGAAGGATTTTATTCAGTGAATAGAGCTGAAACAAATTAGAGATTTGAGAGAAAAATTAATTTAGAAACTCACTGCACATCATTTCCAAATAAACTCCAAATGGTTTAAAGAGTTAAATGTAAACAAACAAACAAAAAACAGGTAAAATAACCTACACAAACTTCTAGAGGAAAATATAAGCGAAAAGATATACCTAATCTCTAAACAAGAAGGGACTCTAGACTCAAAGCAACTGGAAGAATCATGAAAAAACTAGAGGTTTGACCACATAAAATGTTTAAATGCCTTACTTTGAAAATTATGGAAGCATAATTAAAAGGCAAACAACAAGCTGGGAGAAGTATTTACAATGAAATGTGAGAGACACAAGGTTGTTATCCTTTAAGAGTTCATATAGTTTGACAAGAAAAACAAAAAGATAAATGAGCAAAGGCAGGAACACATAGTTTATACAAAAGGAAGTGCAAAAGACCAGCCTTGGGAAAGGAAGGGCCAGCTTCACTGATAATCAAAGCTTTGTGAATGATCATTTTATTCCTATCAAAGAAGCAAAGCTTTGCTAATTTTTAAATGAAATAACTCAAAGATGCCAGTTTTGTGGGGAAACAGGCATTCTTATTCACTGTTTGGAGAGAAAGAACTGGCATCACTTTACTGAAAAGACCTTTGGCCATATGCATCCAGAACCTTGAAAATGTTCATCAACTTTGATACATTAATTCTGCTCCTGGGAAACTACCTATGGTAAAGTGGCTAGATTTAGCAAATAAAAATATAGAATGCCCAGTTAAATGTGAATTTCAGGTATACAACAAGTATGTTTTACGAATAAGTTTGTCCCTGGCAATAGTTTGGGCAACTTGTACTAAAAAATCATTCATTGTTTATCTGAAATTCAAATTTAACCAGGCATCCTGTATTTTATCTGTCAATCCTTGTTTATGGAAATAATCCAAAATGCTGCAAAGATTTATGCACAAATTTTTGTTACAATTTTATTTATGATAGCAAAAATATCGAAAGAAAAGGAATCCTAAATTTCCAACAGTAGGAGAATGGGAGAGGGGTCTCTGTCTGAAGTTTTTAATGACAATACTTAACAGTAGAAGGTAAACTTAAAAAACAAGCAGGCGCTTCACACCCATTAGGATGGCTACTATCAAAAAACAAAACAAAACAAAACAGAAAATAGCAAGTGTTAGGGAGGCTGTGGAGAAAAAATGGGAAGCCTGGTGCACTGTTGGTGGGAACGTAAAACAGTCTAGCCAATGTGGAAAACAGTACGGCAGTTCCTCGAAAAATTAAAAATAGAACTAACATATGATCCAGCAATTCCACTTCTGGGTATATACCCCAAAGAATTGAAAACAAAGGTCTCAACGAGATTATTTGTACACCCATGCTTAGAGCAGCATTATTCGTAATAGCTAAAATGTGGAATAAAACAAAGTGTCTATTGACAGATGAATGGATAAGCAAAATGTGGTATGTACCTGCAATGGAATATTATTTGGCCTTAAAAAGGAAAGAAATTCTGACATGTGCTACCACATGAATGAAACTTGAGGACATTTTGCTATGTGAAATAAGCCAGTCACTAAGAGACAAATACTACATGATACCACCTATATAAGACACTTGAGTAGTCAGAGTCATAGAGACAGAAAGTACAGTGATGGTTGCCAGGGGCTCAGGGGAGGGGCAGTGGGGAGTTACTGTTTAATGGGTACAGAGTTTCAGTTTTGCAAGATGAAGAGTTCTGGAGATGGAAGGTGAGGATGGGTGCACAACAACGTGAATGTATTTAATACCACTGAACTGTACACTTAAAAATGGCTCAGGTGGGCTTCCCTGGTGGCGCAGTGGTTGAGAATCTGCCTGGCAATGCAGGGGACATGGGTTCGAGCCCTGGTCTGGGAAGCTCCCACATGCCGTGGAGCAACTGGGCCCGTGAGCCACAATTACTGAGCCTGCGCGTCTGGAGCCTGTGCCCCTCAACAAGAGAGGCCACGATAGTGAGAGGCCCGCACACCGTGATGAAGAGTGGCCCCCGCTTGCCGCAACTAGAGAAAGCCCTCGCACAGAAACGAAGACCCAACACAGCCAAAATAAATAAATAAATAATTTAAAATAAAATGGCTCCGGTGGTAATTTCTCTGTGTATTTTACCACAATAAAAAATTTTAAAACAAGTGAGGCCAAAGTTGTGGTCTCAAGTATTAATACATAGAACAATAAGCACAGGAGAGTAACACATGACATATCTAGGAGGGTCTGAACAAATGACACTCCGAGGTGAGATGGGAAATGGATGGAAAGGTGATGCCCCTTCTAACACAGCCCTGCTCTGGAGGCAAAGATTCGTGGAGGAGGACAAAGCCTCAGGGTGGTTTGTGGGCTTCAAAAAGCAGCAGCGGAAACCTGGGCCCTGTTTCCACTCGGGGCCGCAGGAAGGAGTCCTGGACTCACAGAAGATCTGCTGCAGACTGTCCCTAGATGGTGTCACAGGGAAGGATTCCGGGGTCCCTAGATGGTGTCACAGGGAAGGACTCCGGGGTCCCTAGACGGTGTCACAGGGAAGGACTCCGGGGTCCCTAGACGGTGTCACAGGGAAGGACTCCGGGGTCCCTAGACGGTGTCACAGGGAAGGACTCCGGGGTCCCTAGACGGTGTCACAGGGAAGGACTCCGGGGTCCCTAGACGGTGTCACAGGGAAGGACTCCGGGGTCCCTAGACGGTGTCACAGGGAAGGACTCCGGGGTCCCTAGACGGTGTCACAGGGAAGGACTGCGGGGTCCCTAGACGGTGTCACAGGGAAGGACTCCGGGGTCCCTAGACGGTGTCACAGGGAAGGACTCCGGGGTCCCTAGACGGTGTCACAGGGAAGGACTCCGGGGTCCCTAGACGGTGTCACAGGGAAGGACTCCGGGGTCCCTAGACGGTGTCACAGGGAAGGACTCCGGGGTCCCTAGACGGTGTCACAGGGAAGGACTCCGGGGTCCCTAGACGGTGTCACAGGGAAGGACTCCGGGGTCCCTAGACGGTGTCACAGGGAAGGACTCCGGGGTCCCTAGACGGTGTCACAGGGAAGGACTGCGGGGTCCCTAGACGGTGTCACAGGGAAGGACTCCGGGGTCCCTAGACGGTGTCACAGGGAAGGACTCCGGGGTCCCTAGACGGTGTCACAGGGAAGGACTCCGGGGTCCCTAGGGGGCAGAGAAGAGGCGGAAAGAGGTCGTTCCTGTAGCTGGGTGACCAGGAACAGGCCCTACAGTAAGGGTCCTAGGGCTCATCCTGGCACCAGAAGAAGAGCAGACCCCACGGCCCTGCAGAACCCTCCCCTGTCCCCGAGACCTTAGGGGCAACCTTCCTGTCTGAGCATTCAGTAGGCACTCATTGTGTGAACTGAGATGAACAGGTAAGTGTTTGTTGCGTGAATTAGGATGGAGCGGTGCCCAGGGCACAATCACCCTCCGAAAGCACTTCTCCACTAAGGGTCAGCCGGTCACCTCCTCCAGCAAGGCAGGGCTGGGTCTCCCCATCTAGAAATACCGCCAATGTAGCATTTATCATGCTGTATTTTAAGGATCTGCTTCTGTGGCCGTCGGCCCTACCAGAGTATAGGCCTCTTGCGTAGGAATTTTGTCTGGGTCCTTTAAATACCCAACACCTAATCGGGTTGCCTGGCTCCCAGTATGCGCACAAGAAATGTTTGTTGCACGAATTGCCAAACACTGGCACCAAACGAAGTGCTTTACACAGCAGATTACTTCTAACCCTTCCAACAGGCTTGGAAAGTAGGTAATAGCGAGGAAACTGAGGCTTAGAGAGGTTAAGTGGTTTGCTCAAGTGAAGGCGACTATGCCTGGCTGCAAACCCAGATCTTCTGACTCCAAAGCCCGTGTTCCTGCTGCGATTCCACAGCAAGTCAGTAGTGATGGGAATGTCCTACCAGGGGTCGCGCACACCTAGTTCAGGGACGTGCTCGTGGCTAGTCCTAGGGAATCATTGCCAGCTGCTTCCCTGAGCCTTGAAATCTGGCTTGGCCTGCCCCTCCCCCAGGCCTCGCAGGAGTCAAACCCAAGGGCCTCTTCCTCAGTCCCCCTTCCTTGAAGTCTCTGCGGAACTGACCCATTCTCTCTCTTTCCCCTCAAGCTGCCTCCCTTTGCTTCCTTCCCTGGCTTCTCTTCCTCCTAACTCCTAGATGTGGACACTCGGCCCTCTTCCCCCGTTTTCATTTCTGTTGCGGACATGCTCCTTCAGATCTGAGTTCCCCTTCCTTGTCCTTGTGGCCGAGATGACCTCCAGACTATCATGTTCCGAAAAGCATGGCCAGCCGGCGACTACCCATCGGGGCCCCTGCATGCGGCTGGGGCCGTGTGGCTGAGGTCTGGCCAGAGGAATTCCTGGTTCATATCAATAAACCCTGTGCCAGGTGGATGTCAATTGCAGGGTGACCGCCAGGGCCACATGCTGAAGGGGACAGAGCCTTCCTCAGCTAGGATCCTTGAATCACTGTAGCAGCAGAGCCTCACCCCTCAGCCCCGAGCCGAGTTAGCTTTATGTGAACAAGAAATAAACTTCTATGGTGTGTCTGAGGTTCAGGAGTCTGCTGCAGCAGCTAGCTAGCGTGCCTCAGCGAACTCAGAGCCCTCACTGATGTTTGTGTCCCTGGGCTCTCCCCACCCCAGAGGCTCCCCTGATCTGCTCCACCCTACACCTCATTGTCAAAGTGACCTTCCTTCAGTCTATCTGGGTAGTGTCGCTGCTTTCCCCCCAAGTCTTCAATGGCTCCCCTTTGTCTACAGACTCAAGGACAAGCCTCTGGGAGAGGCATGGAGGCTCCAAGCCCCTCCCTGCCACTTACTCTCTCTCTCTCTCTCTCTCTCTCTCTCTCTCGTTCTTGTACTCTTGTCAAATGCAAACACTCAGGGCCACCCAAATGTATACTGTCCACTCTTGTCTCTGCTTCTTCTTGCTCTCTCTCCATCTTTGTCAAAATCCTCCTACCTAAAATCCTTTCTTCTCCAAGATGGGCTTCTCGGGTCCTCCAGCCATGTGGAAGGACGCCCACAGCCCTCCGCTTGTCTCTTGAGTGGGGACCATCCTCGTGCTGCAACGCTGTGTGCCTGCTCAGCCCTGCCGCCCTCCCTCCCGCTGGACTGTGGGCTCCCGGAGCACAAGCCTGGGTCTCCACGGTGCCCACCAGGCCAGGCAGAGCCCAGGTACAAGGTGGAAGCTTGCTTCCCTACCCCTTCCCCCAACAACCCTCCATCTCTGCTGCTGGAGGGTGAGGCCGGGGATTGCAGAGTATTCACGGCCAGCTCATCCATCTTCCTCCTCCCAGCACACCCAGAGGGCTGACTGCGTGACCTTCTGCATCTGTGGATTCCTCTCTCTCCCCCTTCCCCTTTTTTTCTTTTTAAATACAGGGCCTTGGAGCTTGCTTGGAGCCCTGGCCGAGCTGGGAAGAAGTTGGCTGCTCGGTTATATTTAGGCTAGCAGAGACATCAATCTAAGGCTCTTTAAAAATAAAGTCCTGTTTCAGCTGGATCCCCAAGCATGTCCCCACCCACTCCGAACAAGCTCGTTCGCCTCCCCTGGGTCCCCAGTCTCAATGACAGCCCCCTTCACGTGGCCCTCACATGTGTGACCGTGTGTTAGAATGTCAGCGAACAGTTGCCCTCCCTGGCTCGATTCAGAGGAGGATTTCTCTCTTCTTCCAGGCTTTCCTTCACTGGGGCTTTCCTTTCCGTCTTGCAGACTTGCGAATTTCTTCCATGCCTCTTCCCTCCCAAACTAGGCAGAAGCAAATCTTGTGAATGAAGAAGATACTGCCTCCGCCAGAGTTTCTGGGTCCTGCCATTCTCTTTCCCCACAAAGCTGCCTTCACGGGGATGGGAAAAAGCAAACAGAAGACAAAGACCAAAGATTGAAGCAGAAAGCGGGGTTTGCAGTTGTGCTAGAATGTGTGATGGAGGTCTCTGAATGAACGGCCCTCCCGGGCAGCCTAGTGGGTGCTGGCGTGCGTGTGGGCGTGTGTGCAGGTGTGCACGTGTGTGTGCGCGCCTGTGCGTGCGTGTAGCACACTGCGGGTGGATGAGAGGCAGCCCATGGGAACGTTGCGGCCGACCCTTCCTAGTCCTTGACTTGGCTACCGCAGCCCTGGTTCTTTTCCATCCCCACTGATGAAACACTTCTTTATGTCTTATTCACATCCTGTCTTGACTACCACAATTGTCTCCTTGCCGGGCCCATATGTCTCTCATCACCAATGGGATCCAAATGTTGCTGACAAAATAATCTCACTGCCTTTGTGCTGCAATCACATTCCTCCACTTTCTCAAATTCTTCTCTGTCTCCCATTACTAGGGGAATCACACACACAGACCACCATCTCTCTCTGCATCTTCACACCCCTCCCTGCACCCACCCCACCCCTCTCTGCCTTTCCAAAGGGCTCGCTCTCCTCCTCTTGCTACGCCTGAGACCACAGCTCTTTGGGGGCCTGCACCACCTCCCAGCACTATTCATTCAGTCAACAAATGTTTACTGAGAGTGACAGGCATTCTCCTAGGCACTGGAGTGCAGCAAGAACCAACATGAGGACAGTCAACAAAGAAAAATGTAATAGCATGTTGAGAATTAGAAGGACTATGAAGAAAAATGAAGCAGAGAGAGGGGGCCAGAGAGCAACTCTTACACGGGGTGGTCGGGAAGGCCTCCCCACGAGGCCTGGAACCTTCTCCCCACCTTTTCTCCATGTGAGGCTCATGGTTTTAACATCCTCCTGCTTTGCCAGAGGCCTCCCCTCCCATCCTTCTCTTTGCATCATGTTTACCTTGATTTTAAGAGCAGGGGAGGCACTGGGTATAACTCAGCTGCTGCGGGAGACCTGCCACATTATTAACTCATTAGAGACTCACTATGGGCAGAAGGAACCACACACGTGCACAGGAATCACCAAACACAGACCCGGTCCTCTCTGGTTCCCTGCTCAGAACACAACTGGTCATTTAAATATGGTGTCTGAATGACTAGTAGCAGCTCTGCCCGAGTGTCCTGTCAATGTCTGACTTGTGTCTCCTCCTTCCTAGAATCAGGGTGCATCTACTGGCGTTGGTGACCCCAATCTGGCTGTCTACTCGAGCCAGGACTCCCCCCTCTTCTGACAAAGTACAGTGGAGCTCATCCATCCATTGGCATGGATGTTTGGTGCCAATCAACACCATCTTCACCTTGAAAACAGCCCAGAGGAAAAGTATCTTAGTGATAGAGGCTTCAGTGAACAAGTTTATCAGCAGCTGAAATGACTAACATTAGATACGCAGCAATAAAGATTGCTACCACTTAGGGCCTTACCAGGTGGCGTAGTGGTTGGGAATCTGCCTGCCAATGCAGGGGACACGGGTTTGAGCCCTGGTCCGGGAGGATCCCATATGCTGCGGAACAACTGAGCTCGTGCGCCACAGCTGCTGAGCCTGGGCTCTAGAGCCCGCGAGCCACAACTACTGAAGCCTGCGTTCCTGGAGCCTGTGCTCCGCAACAAGAGAAGCCACCGCAATGAGAAGACCGTGCGCCGCAACGAGGAGTAGCCCCCAGCTCGCCACAACTAGAGAAAGCCCGCGTGCAGCAACGAAGACCCAATGCATACAAAAGAAAAAAAAAAATTGCTACCACTTAAAAAAATTGTTTTGAATGTGTGTGTTTTCCTTCCTGGGAGGGGAAAGGCTAGTGGGGTAGGAAGATGGAGTCTGGGTCTTGGTTTTGAACTGGGAACAAACTTGTGGATTGCCCACCTTCCCCCAGAGCCTCTCGCTGGCAGCCAGCTCAAGGGTGACGGTCATGCTGCCTGTAACAGTCTGTCCTGGCCCTGGCTTTCTTAGTGTCATCTATCTACAGCCTCCCAGACCAACACAATAGCCACTAGCCACAGGGTCTACAGAACACACTTGGAATGTAGCTAGTCTGAATCAACACATGCTGTAACCGTAAAACACACACCAAATTTTGAAGACTAAGTACAAAAAAATGAATGTGACATACCTCACAAATCATTAGTATATTGATTACATGTTGAAATGATACTTGGGGGCTCAATAGAATGTATTATTATATTAAGTATAGTAAATAACTATTATATGATTAATCATAATTATAAATGAAACGTACTCAAAATTAATTTTACCTGTTCATTTTTACCTTTTTCATGTGGCTATTAGAAAGTATCAAACGGCACGTGGGCTTGCATTTGTGGCTTGCCTGACATTTCTATTGAAAAGCCCTGGTCAAGTATCAGATCTCTGGTTTTAAAGCATCATTTAAGGCAGTTACACTTTGTCCAATGAAAATCTTATGCAGAACTCCACTATACAAAGCAGGTAAAAGTGGAGCTGCCCAGGTGGAAGGGGGGGAGAGGAGGCTGGGGTTATATGGAGGGGGCCTGAGAGTGTGGGGGGAGCCCTATCCATTATCAGAGCCTGGTCTGCCTCATTTATTATTGGATTGGACCGTCCATTCATTTGAAATTGTGGGGGAAATACCCGGAGGAGGCCCCCATTCAATCATCCTAAGTGGAATCTGATCTTTATCTTGGGATAAACATTCCGAATGGAAGGTGAGTGCTGGGAGATAAGGAAGATAAGGAAACCATATGGCCCTGTCAGAAGGCTCCCAGGGCCTTATTCTTGAAAGGATTAATGAATCCAAAGGGGGGGGGGGGATCATCTTGGTTCTGTTTTGAGGAGGCAGAAGCCCCAAAGCCCCCAGTGGGGATGAGAACTAACTGACCCCAGGCAGGGAGAAGTCGCACTCAGAACCCTCTCTTGCCTTCCCTGGGCTCCCCCCTTCCCCGACTCTTGTCCACTCCCCTTCACAACAAAGCCCTTCAGGCTGCTGTAAATGGACCCCCAATCTCTAAACTGCACTTAGCACCCCAGGCCTGTGGAGTCGAGTTTGGGATCTGGATGCCCGCACTCTCTTGATTTGGCAAAATTTCCAGAGACTGCACCCCTGTGCACACCCGCCCCCCCCCCCGCCCGACCCCACCCCAACTGGCTGTTGGTGGCCGCCAAGGTGGGCACACAGGACAGAGGGGCTTTTCTGGCAGGGGTGGGGCTTTTGGTGGGCCTGCTGGAACTCAGGCCACGCGGCAGGGCTGAGGACCGTCTGTGGTGGGGAGGGCAGGTAATATGAGCCCCGAGAAAGGGATCTGGGGCTGAGGGGAGGCGGAGGCAGAGGCGACTGGCTTTTGAGCACGTTCTGTCCTCCCCTACGTCACGAGGCACCTCATCCTTCATTCCTCTGGCACTCCGGTCTCGCACAGCTGTTCTCTGACCCCCAACTGGAGATTGTCAAAGGCATTCAGTGTAGGGACAAAAGTGGGTGCTTGAAGCAGAGGGGGTGGCTTCAGGATGGTGTGATAGTGGTCACAGACAAGAATGAGAATAACGCAAAGCATAACCAGTATTTACGGAGGGCCGTGCCGGCGTCTCCCTTGACTGGCGCGTTAAAGCCACAAGAGCTCTATGAGGGAGGTGTCATTTTACCAAGGAGGAAACTGAGGCTCCGAGAGGCTAGGTCACTTGCCCAAGATTGCACAGCTAGTAAGAGCTGCAGCCAGGAGGCAAACCCAAGAGGCTGACCTTTGGAGCCCAAGTCGTTGATGCAGACAAGACCCGGCACACGAGTGTCATTGTCACACTGCTGTGGTCAGCGACAAGCAATTGGAAGAGACTCTCCCGTCCACGTCGCGGCCCGCCCGAGGTAACGCGGGCAGTTGTGCCTGGCTGCCAACCAAGTGAGCCTGGGCTGTGGCCTCACACCTTGCTCGGGGCAACAGCCCAAGCCCACTGTGGTCCAAAGAGCCCTGGCTGAGAAGAGGCCACCTCCTCTGCCCCAGCCCCAGCAGGGTCACATCTTAGGGAGAGGTGGGAACAACTGTCAGGGGGAGAGGAGGCCCACAGAGTTCCAGCCTCAAGCTGGCCCTGGCTGATGGCCTTGGTTTGGGGCTTTTCTGTGCTCTGAGCACATCTCAACATTTGGAGAAAAACAAGAAAGTGAACAATAGACGCTTGTGGGCTAGAGGACAGGGCCGACTTCCCCCTGGGACCCAGCGCTGTTCATAAACTGCCCCAGCTGCACTCTCAAGGCTGGGATGTCACAGGAGCCTGGCTGAATCACAGCCTTGTCCTCGCTGGGGGCCGGCGACTGGCTCCTTTTATATAGCGTTGGGAGGATGCAAATGCTGGTGCGGGGAGCCAGGCGCTGGGTGTGGGGGGTTGAGGCATGCTTTCCTGCCTGACTTTGGGAACTCACACAGAAAGGACGCATCCGAGCCCTGGCACTGTAGCTCTGCCAAGTCGCCCCCTGACTGACTTGTCTTGATCAGAGCTGTTTGCCCCACAGGAAGAGAATCAGCTTTCTATCAAGTGGACTCTGGGCTCCACCCCAGAGAGCTCGCACTCCAGAGGACTTGAAGAGTCAGTGGGACTGACCAGTGCTGAGAGCAGCTCAGCCAGCTGGCCAAGGCGGCCCGCTGGGCACCATGCTGCGTGGGGTGGGAGGTGGGCCAGTGGTGGGCTTCTCTGAGCTGCCCCCACTGCTGCTCAGGCTTTTCACACGGTTGCTTCCCACCATCACAGCCAAGGGCAGCCAGGAGAGGTGTGTTAGGCCAAGAAAGAGTCGGTGGGTGGAGAGGTGCAAACCGGAGCTCAGACCCCCTTTTCATTCATGGCCGACCCAGTGAGGCCAACCGAGGCCCAGTCAGCTAAGTTCCCTGATTGGGTGCTCCCCCATCTCTCCCCAGGACCCCAACAACCATGAGGGGTTGACACGGTGCGTCCCCATCTGGATGGCATCCCTGGAAAAGGCTGTTTCTAAAGAGGCTGTTCAGACATCACATCACAGTCTCAGACAGCCGAGAGGTGCCTGCACTCACTTGGCCGCCCTCGCTGGGAAATGCTTTGGATCAGACAGCATTTCTGGGTTGTTTTTGCCTGAGGAAAGTGGTAAGAATTCAGCAAGAATCTTATGGTTGGAGGAAAAGTGAGTGGATTTACTTAATAAAAATATTCGTAAAGAACCATGGAGGGGGGGTGGTGAGGGGAAGCGTTACAGGGCTGAGACTGAAGACACCAGTGTGGGCAAGAAGGCCCACAGATGAGGGCAACTTGGGGCAAAGGGAGAGGAATTTAGAGACAAATGGTTTGCCGTCTGGAGGAGGAAGAAAGGTTGTTTTGCTTTTTTTTTTTTAAGAGCGTGAGGAGTTCAAATGGATGTGCTAGGTCGCCCCTGCAATCACCCATGAACGGTCTGGCCTTCCCGAGGGTCTACGGGTCCTTCAGTTCCTCCCTCACTTAGCAGACACTTCCTGAGGGCCGCTGAGCCTAGATGCCGAAGCTGTGAGGGTCTCCTTGCCCTCAGAGCTCTCCCAGGCAAGCCAGTGACGGTGTGGAAAGGGCAACAGCGGAGGGTGGACACAGAGTGTGCAGTGGGAGGGCAGAAGCGAGAGCTGAGTCTTCAAGGAAGAGCCGGGAGTCAGCAGGCAGCCCGAGAGGAAGGACGGCTAATCCACACAGAGGGCATGGGCTGGGCAACTGCTGAGAGGGGGAGCATGCCCCCGCCCTCACCCCGGGGACAGCTGGGACAATGGCTGTGAAAGGAGCCCGTGCTCAAAGAAGAGGCCAGCCTCACATTCTTTGCTTTTGACTCTCACGATCTTCTGACAGCCGGGCACATGCGGGCTGCGAAAATCTCCTAGCATGAGGGCCTCTGCTGAGTTCCATCCATTCTGGCACGTCAGTTCAAGGCCTTGTTCCCAACTTTGGCGTTGGGGTGACCCCCATGGTGACCACGTCTATAGGTCACCCTCTCCTTTCATACCCAGTGCTTTCCTGAAAATCCACTGGTCTGACACGCAAGAGGCAAGCAGCCGACTTGCACGTTCTAAGGGAAGGTTCTGTTCCCAGGAAGTTAAATATTGTCAGTTTAATTAATATAATATTAAGTTAATATTTTCTGGGATTTCTAGTCTCACGGAATCTCCCTCACCCCAGCTCTGAAAATCTGCAGCTTTAGAATTCAAGAAATATGGTAAATCCCTGATCACATCCGACCTTTAGATAGACTCTTTGACAGTGTATGTTCAGAATTTCATATATACTCTCTAGTTTTATTCTTTTCCTTCCTGATTGAACACACAGTCGACTGGCTCACATCCAGCGAGCAGTTGATTGAGGCTAAATATTCCCCATATTCGGCCTGCCTAATGATTTCCATCTTTGTCTCAATTATATTAGGTTTATGAGACCTGCCCTTCTTATCACTAGCATCGGCACTTCATTTTTCCATTTTCCACTCAGTCTTATAAAATAATAAGGTCAAAATGCAATAAAATATTCAAACACTTGCACAAACACTGCTGAATGGTCAAAAGGTAACACTGCTGAAATTGAATAGTTGGCTGCCAAGCTGAGTTTCCATGTGATGGCTTGAAACGTTAGTTCATCCACCAACCTGGGAAAGCTTGAAACCAGCATTTGGCTCAAGGGCGAGGGGGTGGGATGGGGGGGTGTGGGTGGTAGAGGCCAATGCAGGATAAAAAAGAGGCTGTGCCAAAGTCAGAGGTACAAGCTCAGGGTCATCTAAAATGATCCCACCCTCTGAAGCTCAGTGGGGTATAAGTCCTGCCACCTCCTGCCCAATTGGGCAGGCACTGCCACGCAACGAGGCTGGTGATGGCTTTTCTCCGAGCAGTTCGTATGGCGTCACAGACATCCTCCAGTAAAACTTCCAACATCTCTGAGGATGCAGGTGCGTGAGGGGAGGGGGGCTATAGGGACCTCCATCCTATTTCGCAGCTGGAGAGATTCTGTACACTCATCACAGGGAGGAGTCAAGTTCTAGGTACAACTCACGGCAGGCTGGTCTGCTGGCGGGGGGAGGGGGGGAATGGGGGGAGGCTATCACCTCCGGAGATAGGGGGCTTACCGGCCAACAGAGTGGTGAAAGGACACTCAGTGTTGTTTGAAGAAATTCCTCAGCAGACTGACGAGTTCCTGGAAACAGACACCCAGGATTTCTCTGCCACTTAGCAACCCTGGCAGCAGAGCATGACTTACGTCTCTAGGCTTGTAGCTAGTGTAGTCCTTGCAAACTCAGCAGTTCTAGGGGATATACTGAGAAGCGACTCCTAGTCTCTCCTCAAAGCTACCTGAATATCAAGAATCTTTCCTCAAAGCTTCTTACTCTTGAATCAGAATACTTTACTGGGAAAGGATTTTGTGTGGAAGCAATAGGTGAAAACCTGGTCTTTTAGTCTGCATCCTGGGCGTAGGAGACTTGGCCTCCAAGCCTGCCTCTGCCTGGTCTTTCTGAGTGGCTCTGAACAATTTCCCTCATTTGCAAAATAAGACGGTTGGTTTGTATGAGCTCTTGGCTCTAACCCTCAAGGGTACTGGTGAAATGAGACAACACGTGAAATGTGAAAATTATAAAGCATGATTCTAAAAAATATATCTCAGGAAATATTTATGGTCTTCGCAGCTGAGAAATGTGACCAAGGCAATGTGAGTCCCTCCCCGAGATTCCTAACAAACCATGAAGGACGATTTGGGGGCCCCCAGTCAGGCCTAGAACAGCCACGTCAAAATTACAAAGCCCTTTGCTTCTGAATCAGATCCTCCAAGCCAGTTCCTCCTACTTCACCTGCCCTGGACACAAGGGTCACAATTTCCCTTCAAGACTCTGAGGGGTATGGGGGGCTCTGGTGACAAGCTGGGATACAAAAACCTCCTTTTGATTAAACTTAAGACCAAGCACGCTTTTCAGAATTGCTAAGGCCCACATTTTGCGTTTTGCTTTAAGTTTCCAAGACCTGGTCTGAAAGGCAGTGTTTTCCCTACCTTTAAAGAAGAAAATGGGAAAGAGAGGTGGGTTTTGTGATTGTCGTTTTTGCAAACCTCCCCTCCTCCTTCTCAGCAGGTAAACAAACACCTGATTTGGGAAGAAAAACTACCTGGGAGTCTGCAGGGAATGCCAGCAAGACAAGGGAGGGGCGGGGGTAGGGCAGGGCGAGCTCTCCAGCGAGCTGAAAGCCTACTTTTGTTTGAACCCCATCCCAACCTTCATTACCTACCCTTGGGAGGGAGAGGCCACACCAGGGAGGGTATGATTTCCCCGGAGGGGGGCGGAATACAGTATTCCTAAAACGGAGCGGGGCACCTCGAGGGCCTGAAAGCTGTGGGTGAAGACAGTCCAGGGTGATGCCCTTCCGGGAGCTCCTCCTGGGCCGCGAACTTGGAGGAAGAAGGGATCCGCCCCACCCCCTGTTCGGGTGGGTTTGCGCTGGAATGCCACGCTTTTCAAAGCGTCTGAGTGATGGCACTTTCTAAATATGTACAGCGATGGAGAGATAAGAAACCCAGCGTCTGGCTTCGAGGGTTCGAGGCCCTCCTGGCAGCCCTGGGGCTCGGGCTGGCCAGCCCCCACCCTGCTGCTCGGCTGAAACCTCAGCACCTCCTCCCGGGCCCGCTTTGGAAACGATTCTGCTCGTTCCCAGGGTCCCCAGGTCCCAATCTTTACGTCTGGGATTGGGGGAAAAAAAAAAAAAAGACGATGAGCTACCCCCGCCTCCTTCCTCTGCACCCACCCCCACGACTCAGCCCGGGTGACCCAAATGGCTGAGTCAACTTGGCGAAACAGGAGCGTCCCCAAAGGGGCGGCGGCCCCCAGCCCCCTTCGCCCCTCGCTCAGCCCCACAATGCGCCCTTGTGCCGCGCCTGCAGCCAGGCCGGGGATCTGGCGCAGGGGTGGGGCGAATAGCCGTCAGATATTTAAAACAGAGCCGAGGGAACAAAGCAGGCCTTTGTGCACCAGGCGGCCGGGAGCGGGGAGCCGCGGGCGGGCGCGCGGAGTGCTGCCCCGGCGCATGCGCGCGGCGGGCCGGGCCGGGCCGCGCTCGGGTTACCGAGAGTTTTCCACCCCGGTCCGCGGGGCCTTAGTTAACTCCTTCCCGGGCCGCTCCCCGGGGCAGGGGGAGAGAGAAGCTGGCTTTCATCTGCCGGCCGTTACACGTTTAATTGAAAAAAGAAATAGTCATTTTCCATGTTTCTATAGGAAGCACAGATCATTAAAATAAAATATACCAATTGGGAACCCAGATTTTAAATGAACAGGATTTCACGGGACGCTTGGGCCATGTAAACATCGAGGCATTTCGAAAAGACGCCTTCTTCGGGCGCTAGCGAAACCTTTTTAAAGGCCTAGTTTCTTCTGTCTTGTGTATGCTGGGTGACTGGCTGTCTCATTTTCCTGTTTACTGTCACTTGGGATTTGAAAGATATGTTGGTTATTGTCAAGACCCTGGCTTTTGTTTGGGGTTGTGGGCTGGACGATGTTTATTTTTTTTAAATAACTAAATAGAAGTGGAGTGTGCGTGGTACAAAGATAAGACTGGGTCACGAACCAAGAAATGTAATTCATCCAATCTATGCACTGGAGTTTCTGAGAGAGAGAGAGAGAAGAGAGAGAAAGAAAGATAGTAGTTATTAAACATTACGTTGTTTGAGGGGAGGATTATTGAAGAGGTCTCCCAAGTAGAATAGACTAGGAGTGACTTGGTGGGCGATGGGATGTGCAAAGTACCCCATCCGCTTTATACTGGCAATGATGCCCCCTCACCCCGCCCCCCGTCACCCCACGTCATGGAGGAGTGACAGGCAGAGGCTGGCGGAAGCTAACTGCAGGCTTAGAATTGTGAGTTATTATGCTTGAATTATCCAGATGGATGGGAAGGGCAGTCTCAGACCACCAGGTGATCCCACAGCCTTCCAAACAAGGGAGGTTAGATGGACGCCCCGTCAAAGCAAGTCAGGGGGAATGGAAGGAATCAATGGGACGTCTCATAACTTGTATGCTAGGACCCTGTGCCGTAGCCCACTCTGCTCTGCCTGTGGACACACATCTGAGGAACTAATGGCTCTTTCTCTTTCCTTCATATCTCAGTTACCAGGTGGTCACAAGAAAGCAAAGAGATTTCTATGTGAGATCATCTTGGCAACAAGCTCCCTCACCATCCTTGACCTCTGGTTCTCCAGGGAACCACTACTGGGATGTCACTGGCACCAGATTGCATCCTGTAAAGGCCATGCTGCAGCAAGGGCAGATAAAGAATCTTGTGGCAACAGTCACGTAGCAAACTCATTCTCAGATGAAGGCTCGTTAGTTAGGATGATGTAAGTGATTTTTTTTTCCATTCTGGGCCTAGGACATAGTCTAAGAATGTACCTTGGGATGTGAGGTAAGAGAACAGTGTGGGGAGGGACTTGGCCAAGTACCTTCTTCTAGACACAGGGAGAAAGTCTCTTTCCTCTTGGCTTCCTTAGCCCGGAGCTCATTTCCTCTCCCTCTTCCAGCTCAATAAGGGAATCTTATCTTTATGTAAAGGATGTTGTGGTAGACAGTTTCCAAAATGGCAGCCCTCAATCATTTCCCTCCTGGTGTTTGTGTGCTGCTTCTCACCTCTTGAAGTTGGGCTGGCCATAGACACTTGCTTGATCAACAGAATTTGGTGGGAGTGACATTATGGAACTGTTAAGTCTTGGTCATGAGAAGCCTTGCGATATCTGTCTGCTTCTCTTAGAAACTTCACGCCTGGGACACTTGCTCTAGAAACCAGCCACTATCCTGTAAGAAGTCCAGGCCACACAGAAAGGCTCTTGTCAAGAACCCTAGCTGAGCTCTCCACCAACATTCACATCTCTGCCAGCTTTGTGAATGAGTGACCGCCACTTGGCTGTCCAGCTCAGTAGAGCCTTCAGATGACTCTAGCAGGAGCCATCATTTGACTAACTGCAAGAGATCCTGAGTGAGAACCCGCCAGCTGAGCCCAGTCGGCAGAGGTGTAAGAGATAGTAATAAATTGTTTTATGCTGCTGAGTTTGAGGGTGGTCTCTTACGTAGCAATAGGTAACCGAATGGGAATGAAGTGCTGGATGGGAAGGGAAGAAAGAGGAGAGGAACTCATGATAACTCAGTCATTTCAAGGGGCTCTCATCTCAGTCTTTTCTGTCCCCCTGTGTGCCCCCAATGCCACCCTTCCTTTCTGAGCTATGCTTGGCACACAGCACACAAACCTTGCACTGCTGCTAATTGTTCCATGTGCATTTGTCTCCTCAGTGCCATGGTGGACATCCTGAGGGTAGGTTCTTATTTGATTCTTACCCTCCCTAGCACTGACAGATTTGTCAAGCTGTTCTAGTGGATAAACTTGGAGAATAACAGCATCGCAAGGTGCTTAAGTGACTTGGCTTCTGATCTCTGACATTTGATAGCTGATGTCTTATATCATGGCTGCCTGGGCCCACCTGGGAACCAGCCACACCATAGGGGAGTCTGAACCCCACCAACACTGTGGTCACTCAAGGGGAAGAGATCAAGGTCAAGAGTGTAGCTGAAAATCTCCTGCTTAAATTTGCACCTCTGGAGGCTTTGGAGCCAGGGAGAGGACACACATGATAGCTCTGGAAACCAAAGGGAGGTTACAACTGTGTGGATGGGAGAAAACCCCACAAGGCTGTGAGCCTCCAGGACTCCCCATGCCCACCTATGGACTTGTGTGTTTAAGCCATGCCAGGGTCAGTGGTGGAGATGCAGGGCTGCTTGTGTAGAACTTGGTGCCTGCTCAGGGGCCCTGCTGAGCCCAATGCAAGCTCAGAGCTTGGGAGAGAGGGAGGAGAAAGAGCAAGAGCAGCTAGGAGTTCCTTCATCCCTTCAATAAACATTCTCCTGTGGGCCCCGCCCCGCCCAGCTCCAGGCACTGGGGATGTCATAGGGAGTAAGGCAAAGTCCCTGTGCCCAGGTTAAAGAGCTTCTGGGAGCATTGTATCTCAGATACGCTTGTCACCTACTTGGTCAGTGCTTGGCTGGCAAAGAGAGTCAGGGGAACTGTGGTCTTCCCTCCTCGTTGTATCTCAGCCTTCCAACTTCATTAAAGACCTGGAAGTTCTGGTGCTTCGAGGTGGTAATGTGTATGGGCACTAAAGCCACACCATCTGAGTTCGAGTCCTGACTTCACCACTTATTCGCTGTGTGATCTTGGGCAAGTTGCTTAACCTTTCTGAACTTCGAGTTCCTCAACAACTCTCTGGGTTGTCTGGGGATTCGATGAGATCCTGCTGGCAAAGCAAGCACTCTGCTCCATGCCTGGCACCTGTAGGTGCTCATGAATTGTTGGCTCCTGTCATATGTGCTTCCCACGAGGCACAGGAAGGCTCTGGATGTGCAATAATCTGCAACATCCTGACTGAGGTAGCACGAGTGGCTTTTGCTTAGAAGAATCAAAAGGGATGATGGGGTTAGAGAAGGGAGTCTCACCTGGGAAAGAAATTGCCCAGGGTCCTGGCTGTTCCAGTCATCTGCTTCCTGAGAGGATCACACAGGACCCATACAATATTAGCCTGATTTTCCTGGCCAAGATGCTGTCACGTGTCCCGCCACCAAGGACCACTCCTGCATACTGTGAGTTTCACATGGCCTTGGGAGCCTAGGCTCCTCTTCCTGAAACCTGGGATAGGTTTATCCCCACTAATCCCCCCAGGGACCACTCACAGGGAATTGCGTGGCCCAGGAGCCATTGAGTACTTGGGGCTGTGAGGGCCCCAACTGAGCTTTGGGGGTCCCCAGAGCCTCAGGAAGCAATTTAGTTCCATCCCTTGACCCCACTTCAAGCTCCGGCCTGTGAACATGTCAGAAGGTCTAGGAGAGCTGTGATTTGCAGGCCCTGCTCCTTCCTCATCTTTCCTCTCAGGGTCCCCAGCCATAGCTCGTTTTTTGACCTCTAGGAAGACTGGGCAGATGGGCAGACCCCAAAGGAGACCATGCAGGGAAGACATTTCTGAGAGGGGGCAGCTGCCCCTGCCCAGGGTTATGAGTTATCTTTGCCATACATCCCTGCAGTGTAAAGCAGCGAGCAAGGGGGACCGCGGCCCTGTCTTCAGCGTCCATCAAGCATTTGCTGGAATCACAGTTCCTTTCCCAAGTGGTACATCGTGTTAGGCCACTGTTCAGACAGCACTGCCAGCGAATCATTCTCAGTGTGGAGTGCGTTCTCTGGTGAGAAGCCTGGCCCTCCATGGGGAGGGTCATTTTCCTGAGAAAATGCCCACTTTACCTCGTCTTACGGGGGCCTACTTCCTGACCAACAGGCTTAAGGTACGTGAAGCTAGAGCCCAATGTCTGGGAAAGATTCCAAAACGCTGGTGTTTCCAACACAGAAGGGTTATACTTAACAGTAAATCTTTACTCTCCTTAAAGTAGTTTAACAGAAAGAAGACATTCGATCCTCCTTTAGTACATCTCAATAGTTCGTTTTCACTGTCATCTGAACTCGGGACATAGAGAAATAAAACACAAAGCCTTACTGGACTTACTGGTTTATCCATCATATTCCATCACCTTCTAAGAAGGCTGCCCTATTAACATATCTAATCACTTGAGGAACACCTGGTTAGACTAGGTGGTGACAAGGGAAGGATTGGCTTATTTCCTTCCCCAGATGTAATTCTTTGTGCTCTCCACCCAGGGTCACTGCTCGCCCGCATGGCACTTATGTGCAAATTAGAAAAAGCCACCCCTTCCTCCGTGTGGATGTAACCAGGCCAGGGGACACAGCTTGGCAAGAAGAGTGAGGCCTGGATTTCAGCCCCCACCCACCCTCTTGTACAGTGAACAGCCTGTACAACTGGACATGGTGGTCCTGCCTCCACTCAATGTCACTAGCTTCAGTTTCTTTTCTCGGAGAGATGTTTGCTGCAGAGGGAGGGGGAAGAGGATGCTTACTGCTGTATGTTAGACAGGTTCCTGGAGGCCCAAGAGCAACACCTTAATGTGGGCATGTTTTGAGGTCTGGGAGAGTTTCAGGGCATTTCGCAGTAGGGCCCACTTTTCCTGGGAAAGACAACTTAGTCTTTGAAGTTAAGACAGACCTGGGGGATGGAACAGCTGGCCAGTCTGCCCATAATCCTGCTGGGAAACCTGACAACAACCAGCCCTGGATTGGCTCATTTGGATGCCTTACGGGAATTTCCAAGAACACTTCACCCTCTTCTGAGAAAGAGAGGGTAGGCCCGTGGAGCTAGTCTTCCCTCGCCTCCTCTTGAGCTTTGGTCTGTGGTTAGGACATCTGGACACAGGGAGTTTTAACCCATCTCTGCTTTCAGATCTAAATCCAATCACCTGTCAAGGGGCTGGCCTTCCCTGCTTTGATGAGTCCGTTTACGGAGTTCTCCATGGTGTGATCTGCGGGGGAGGGGGTGAGTCCGGAAGACTTCCTGTGGAATCTCAGGAGTATCATCTTCCCCAGCTGTGACCCAGCATACTCACCTCTAAAGCGGAATGACAGCATGCAGCACGTCCATAACATGAGTAGACCTCATGAGGACTCATGACTTCAAGTTCACTTAGATTGTTCTGTAAATGGATACATTAGTAGACCCAGCCCCAAATCCTGTGCAGAGCCAAGGGCTCTCAAGAAGCGTGGAGACATTTGTTCATTTCCTTGTTCATTCATTCCATAAACATTTACTGAGTATCTACCATGTGCCAGCTCTGTGCTAGGCTCGGGGTAAAGAGGCAAATGAGAAAAATACTTTCCTGCCTTCTGTTTAAATGCCATTTCCTTGGGAAGGCCTTTCCTAACCACCCCTATGTACAGCATTGTACTTAGGTTGCTCGATACATTTCTGTTCTCCCCACTAGACAGCTTCAGTAAGGGAGGGACCATGTCTACATCCATCAAATGCATCTGCACCAATCCTGGCTAAGCGTGGTCCCAAGTATTGTGTGTTGATTGAGTCCATTCGCTCTCCACCGAGTGGACCGGAAGTCAGAATGGCTCCCTCACCTGTGATACTCCTGTGTTGAGGAAATTCATCTCCTGTGGGGGGTCGAACCCCAAGCAGGGATTGCTCTGCTCCTGAGGGGGTTGGGACCAGATGATGGTTAAGGTCCTCATAGCCAGCAATTCTAGGACAGATGGGGCTCTGGAAGCCAGGACAGTAAAGGGGTAACTGGAGCGTGGGGTGCAGGCCAGGTAAGAGGCATGCTTGCAGAGCCATTGTGGGTGCCCAGGCTCTGGTCCTGCTCCCTCTTTAGGAAACAAAGCTACGAACTGAGATTTCAGCTCAGAAGAGGAGCCCTCATCAGTGGGCCTGATGCTGACATCAGCTACTCCAAACCCACACTGACCCCACAGAGGCAGGAGGAGAGAGGGGAGAGGGGGCGGGGCAGTGGCTGTGGGCCTGCCTCCTGCACCTCAGAGCTCTGGGTCTGGTTACACTCATTGCCACTGTGCACAGAACCCAGGTCACCACTGGAAGGAGATTATCTGGGCCCTGGTTTCCAACAGCACTCTTTTATTCTTGTCGGGCCACTAAATCCTAACCCTCTGTTGTTCTGTTGTCAATAGCAACAGGAAGAAAGGCAGTTTTCTCCATGTTGGGAGCTCATTTTTTTCTCCTGTAGATGGGCTATAACCAGCCCAGGGGCCCCCGCACGGAGGCTGGATACCCTGGGCGCCCCAGAGAAGCCTTAAAATCCAGACCCTGGTAGCCAGTGCGGAGGCCAGCTTAGTTCTGCCCCAGGCAAACCAGAGGTGGCTGGGGGAGGGGGACCTGTGAGCAGGAGCTATCAGCTCTTCTAGGATGGGGCTCAGTGGCCCCTCTTTAACTTTAATGGCTACACAATATCTATGGGGCTGCCTTGGGTAGGCCTAAAGCACAGGGAGTGGAGAAAAAAAAGGAGAGAAAACAGAAAAGGAACTTGAGAGTAGAAGAGAAGGGCTGGGGAGGGAATGAGAAGAGGAGAAAGGTGATGTGGAGAAGTATGGTGACACCGACAGCAGCCTTGGGCACCACTTGGGGTGTGAAGCCAAAGTGGGGTGGCCCCAGAGGCCTGGATGAAAAAAACAGGGTTTCTCTCTAGCAAGGGGGCTTCACTTCCCATCGGGAAGGAGCTGCCATCTTGGATGGGTGGGTGGATGGATGGATGGATGAATAGGACAAAGACCAGTGGGATAGGATTTGCCAGGAATTGAGTGAATTAAAAGGGGGAGAAATAGAGTCAGCAGTGAGAGAATCCAACAGTGGGTGAAGCCAGTTTCAGCAGGGACTGTCAACTACAATGTTGGTGCCAAGGGGTGGTTTGAGAAGGCCTTCTCCCCTCCATCCAGTCTCTGTCCTAAACAAACAAGAAGTCTAAGTGAAAAGTAGTGTTTACTATACAAACAGCCTGAAGCAAACCTCCCTAGACTCTGTATCACCCAGATTCCACATCTAGGTCCTCCTTTACAGAAACTCCAGAACTGCCACTAGTCAGCGGCAAGGCATTGTGTCTACTTTCCCTCCCAAATCTCTCCCCAGACCAAGTGAATGAGGCTGTGGACAGACAGGTGAGGGCCTGAAACATGATTAGAGGAGGCGGGGAAAATAAACTCCAGATTAGTTTGAGAATAGGCAGAGTTAAAGAGCCTTAAGCCCTTCAGTCACTCCTACTCGGGGATTTGGAGTATTAATTACTCTAACAATGGCAAATCATTGAGTGGATTGTCTCTTCTCTCCCTTCAGTAAAAAATGTTAAGTATAGGCTTATTCCCAGGGAAGGCCCAGTGGGAATAGTTCATTAGGATCAGGGTCAAGGGTTAGGGGGTCAAAGGGTTACACCCTCCAAGCCATGAACCAATAGTGTGGGCGGCTGGTACAGGGGCGAGCAAGGCTTCTTTCATGGAAGGTCCTTATCCTTACAGAGGGACACTGTGAGTCAGATTACAACAGCTATGTGATGGGGGCGGGTGAGAAGGGGCGTCAAGCAGAGGCTGTATGGAAGGGGTGCCATTCTAAGGGTCCTGCCACGTCAGGGCCCTACGGACTCACTCGGGAATCCCAGAGCTCCTGGATAGATCCAGTCCAACAACCTGCCTGGGTGTATTCTCAGGTAAGTCTGTGTTGCCGTTAATGTCCACAAATAACAGGAAAACATTGGCCTTTTCTCTAAAAAAAGGTGCAATGTCATGTTTAAGGCTATGTAAGACTAAGGATGAGGAGGTCTCATTCCCAAAGGAGTGTAAACCTTACCTGAAATCAGTCTTAGAGGGAAGAGGGAGAGAGAGGGACTGACCCAGGAGCAGTGGCCCCGGAGGCTTTGGCACTGAGTCCCAACGTGGGCAGAGAAAAGGTGCATTATATTTGGGGCAAGGGTCAAGTGAAACTCTAGGAAAAATGTCAGCCCTGAAGAGTGAACAGGCTTGTCATGTTAGATGCCTCAAAGGGGGCTTAAGTGTTCCTTTGATCAAGAGGAAGACACAAAAGGTGCACTATGCAGAAATAACCTCCCCAGGAAGGCAAGTGGGTATAGTGGGTTTTCACAGAAGTGGGGAAGGCCACTTCATCTTCACTCTCCCAGGACAGGAAGCTGGTGGGATGCCTGCCCGAGAGGTCGTGTGTTCACTTATAGGGTCTTCACTGGAGCTGAAGGTCTTTCACAGTAGACTGCCACCAACTCTGGCTCCTCTTGTTCGTGGATTCCTTCCGCCATACCTTTGGTGTCCATTTCTAAATCTGCTTCAGCCTGCAGGAGGCTGCAGTGCCCCGCTCTGTCTAACTTGCTTTATTGACCTTTATTGCTTTATGCACTGACTCCCTTTATAATACACTAACCTTTAAAACTCATGACTTTTCCCTCTTTATTATTTAAAACCTTGAACTTTCAACATTTTTCTTTACTCATGCTATTCATCTGTCTTTCTAGTTAAAAACTAAAAATAAGTCTTTTCCAGGAAGTATGCGTCAGGAGGGAAAAGAGCCTCCTATTTGTTTAGCCCTACTGGTCTGGGCTGAAAGCTGTGTAGCTTGTATGAACTTGACCTTGACTATGATCCCCACTTAATGGTCACGTCCATGTAAGTGGTCTTCATGTGGCCTGCTGTCTTAGCCCTCTCCAGGTTGTGTCTGTTGCTAAGAGCTGGAGGGAGGGACTTGGATGACCATACGAAGCACAGCAGCTAAGCCAGGAATTGCAGTGCGGGAATAGGGGACAGAAAAAAAGGTAAGGGATAGGGAGGGGTCGCTATTTGCCCCAGGGCTGCTGCTGTGGTGCAGCCTCCTGAATTAGGGCAAATGGATGGAGTCAGTAAAGTGATCTGCCTAAGGTCATACAATTAGTGGACAGTAGATTGCTCACATTTAGGGGAAGCATCAACAACTCTGTAGTATCAGTCAGGGTCCTGGTGGGGAAAAGACAGGGAATTTAATGAAGGGATTATTTAGCAAGGTATGGGCAGGGTTTAGGGAACTGACAAAGGATGGTGTGATACTTTTGGTTTAGTAACTTTGAGGAGGCATTACCATCCCTAAGTCTGAAGGGTCAAGAAGAAGAAATAGTTACTAGAACCCAGAGTGAGTACCTGTAAGAAGAAGGCTGCCTGACAGGACTTGCGACCTTTGGTGGAGACACAAAACTAATCCACGGTGATTGGCAGGGAAGGAACTAGGGGAATAAATAATCTTCTTGCCTTCCAACTTCCTGCTGTTACCTCCCTTTGCCTGAGCATGACTAGAGACCAGAGGTCAAGGAGCCCCAGGGATGCTATATGGACAGGTTAATCAGCTGTGGTACAGGGTAGGGTGAAGGGTGGAGGCTGGATCTGAAGGAGCACATAGAAGCTATCCAGTCACCTAAGAAAACAGGTAAGGTTTGTTCTTAGTAGCCTACACATTTTTCTCTTCCTTCTTTATTGTCATACCTGTTCCTACATGGCTGTCAGATGCTAGAGTTTTCCTGGTCCCTTTCTATACACTGGGACCCCCAGCCAAGTTATCAGTGTCTAGTTTTGGGGCCTACCCTCTCTCACTATTATTTCTTTATCAAAATCAGTTATTACAATTTCTGCTTCTAGCCATGATAAAGCAACAGGATCCAGATTTACTCTCCCACCATCAACAACTAGAAAACTAGACAAAATAAATGTACTGTGGAGTTCATAATATATGTAGAAGTAAAATTTATAAAACAAGAGCATAAAGAGCATGAGAGTATAGCTAATAAGCCAATGTTGTAGACACAATTAAATCATAAAAAAGAACTGTCAACCCAAAAGGAGGTAGGGGAAGGTGAAAAAGAGAACAAAGAACAGATGGGACAAATAGAACACAAATAGTAAGATGGCATACCTAAACCAAACATGATGTAAGTACATTATATGTACTTGTAACTAAATGCAAATTGTCCAAATACCCCAATTAAAAGGCAGAGATCACCAATTGGATTAAAAAAAAAAAGCATGTTAAATGAAACCCTTTTTAAATGTAAAAACATAAATAGTTTCAAAAAAAAAGAATGAGAAAAGATATACCATACAACAATTATAAGAAAGCTGGATAACTATATTAATAACAAAAAAAAAGATTTGAGGACAAGGAATATTACCTCTTTATCAAGAGGGACAATTTCACAATGATAAAAAGAAAAGTTTTTAAAGAAGACATAACAGTCCTAAACATGTGTGCATCCACTAATAGAGCTTCATTATTATGTGAAACAGAAACTGACCAAATTGAAGGAAGAAATAGAAAAATCCACGATTATAGTTTGGTATTTCATCATTTCTCTCTCAGGAACTGATAGAACAAATAGGCAGAAAAAATAGAAAACCTGAACAATACTGTCAACCAACTTGACCTAACTGACATTTGTAGAACACTCCACTTAACAAAAGCAGAATACATATTTTAAGTTCCCATGGGACATTCAGCAAGATAGAATACAACTGGGGCCATAAAAAAAAAAAATCTTCACAAAACAATTAAATTAGAAATAAAAAACAGAAAGATGTTTGGAAAATACTCAAATATCTGGAAGTTAAACATTATACTTTAAATAACCCATGGGTCAAAGAAGACAATGCAAAAATAACTGAAAATTATTTTTTATTGAATGAAAATGAAGGCATAATGTATCAAAGTTTATGTAATGCATCTAAATCAGTTTCAATGGAATTTTAAAAAATCTTATTTAAAACATATTTATTGAGGTATAATTTACATATTATAAAAGCTCCCTGTTTTAAGTGTACAATTCAATGACTGTAAGTAAATTTACAGAATCATGCAACTGTCACCACAATCTAGATTATCTTCTTAGAGTCCCTCAAAAACTACTGTTATGTTGCACCTGCAATCAAGTTATAATTGTCAACTTTTTTCCTTACCTATGCAAACAGCTTAACATTTAAAAAATTGAAATCTAATTCAGATAACATAAAATTCACCATTTAAAGTGTCTAATTCAGTGATTTTCTTTTTACTATATTTTACCATATTCATTATGTTGTATCACCACTATCTAATTCCAGAACATTCCTATCACCCCAAAAAGAAACCCCATACCTATTAGCAGTCAGTCCCCAAATTCTCCTCCTTCTACCCCTTGGAAATCATTAGCCTGCATTCTATTTTTCTGGATTTGCCTATTCTGGACATTTCATATAAATGAAATCTTACACTATGTGGCCTTCTGTGTCTGGCTTCTTTCATTTAGAATTCAGATGAAATTTTAATGTTTTAAATGCTTATATTAGAAAAGAAGACAGATCCATTTTTGACATACTTACCAAGAAAATTCAATAGGGATAGAATAGTCTTTTCAACAAATAGTACTGAGACAAATACATATGCATATGCAAAAGAATGAAGTTGGACCCATACTTCACACTACATACAAAAATTAACTCAAAATGGATCAAAGACCTAAGTGTAAGAGCTAAAAAATATAAATCTCATAGAAAAATATAGGTGTAAATCTTCGTGACCATCGATTAGGCAATGGTTTCTTAGCTGTGACACCAAAAACACAGGCAACAAAAGGAAAAAATAAATTGGACTTCCTCACAATTAAAAACATTTGTGCATCAAAGGATGCTATCAAGTGAAAAGACAAGTCATGGAATGGGAAAAATATTTGCAAAGTACATGTATGATAAAGAACTTGTATCCAAAATATACAAAGAACTCTTACAATGCAACAATAGAAAGATAAACATCCCACATTTTAAAAATAGGTAAAGGATTTGAATAGACATTTCTCCACAGAAGATATACAAATGGCCAATAAGTACGTGAAAAGACATACAATATTTTTAGTCATCAGGAAAATGCAAATCAAAATCACAGTGAGATACCATTTTGCACCTCCTAGTATGGCTATAATAAAAAAGACAGACAATAACAAGTGTTATAAGAATGTGAAGAGATTGGAACCCTCACATATTACTGGTGAGAATGTAAAATGGTACAGCTGCTTTGGAAAACAATTTGACAGTTCCACTAAAAGTTAAACATAGAGTTACCATATGACCCAGCAATTCCACTGCTAGGTGTGGTCCCAAGAGACCTGAAAATACATCTCCACCCACACTCATACATGAATGTTCATAGCAGCACTATTCATATTAGCCAAAAAGTAGAAACAGCTCAAATGTGCATCAACTGATGAATGGATAAACAAAATGTGGTATATCCATACAATGGAATATTATTCAGCCATTAAAAGGAATGAAATTCTCATACATGCTACAACTTGGATGAACCTTGAAAACATTATGTTAAGTGAAAGAAGCAAGACACCAAAGATCATATATTGTATAATTCCATTTTATTTATTTATTTATTTATTTATTTTCTTGACCATGCCACAAGGCATGCGAGATCTTCCCCAACCAAGGATCAAACATGTACCCCCTGCACTGGGAGCACAGAGTCTTAACCACTGGACCACCAGGGAAGTCCTAATTCCATTTATATGAAATGTAAAGAATAGGAAAATCCATAGTGACACACAGTAGATTAGTGGTTGCCAGGGGTTGGAAGGAGGGAGGAATGGGGAGTGACTGCTAATGGATATGGGATTTTTTTCTGGGTTGATGAAAATATTCTGAATAATATTAGTGATCATTATAAAACCTTGTGAATATATTAAAAACTACTGAATTATATACTTTAAAATGGTGGATTTTATGGTATGTGAATTAAAAAAAATAAGGAATCTGATAGAAATATATCAGTGTTGATACTGATAAAGACTTTATGTATGTGCTGCTCTTCTCAGGAATATCTGATTTAGCTTGACCCCTCCCCTCAAAGGCTACAGAATCTATTTTCTCAAAAAGTCTAGCTTCTAGGACCTTTGATTTTATTCTCAGCTGTGGATGCTACTGGGCTGCCCCCAAAGCCAGAAGAATCCTATAACAGACAGTGCAGGTGAACTTGTATTTTAGGGTCTATGCAAACTTTCCTGCAGTATGAGTTCTTTAAAATCCGTTGCTAATTTGTTCCCACAGCCAGGCTTGATTAAAAGGATAAAAGATGATGATGAGGTACTCCACTGTTTACAAAAAGTATTTTCATATTTGCCGCTCTTTTGATCTTAGGCATTTAAATTTAAATTAAGCATTATGACTGGCCACACAGGGGCAGGCCCTGAACTCTAGTCCCAATTTCTCTCACCCCAAAAATCTAGCCTTTCTTAGAACAACTGAAATTCATTTTTGAACAGGTCATCCAAGCCCTCCAAGAATATTACGCAGGCTTTTTGGCATTTAAACAACAGCTTCCACTGAGAATCTTCCATTGGTCTGCATTATGAAGAATGACCTCCAAAGTAGTCATGGGGAAGCCCAGAGGTTAAATGGCTTGGTCCAGAATGCTCGCCTCCTTGACTACGCTGTTTGTACTTCCATTTTCACTCCTGCAGGGCCACACCTCCCACAAATGCATGTACCTGTGAGTGCACACGTGCACACACACACACACACACAGACACACCACCCCTCTTTAGAGGTGGGAATTGAGAAGTTGGCTGCCTTCTCTCAGCAGTGCTATGACCAGAGCTGAGTCCCCACTTGTATTTCTTTTGTTCTTATTTTACTGTGGTAAAAAATGCATAACATAAAATGTACCGTTTTACCAGTTTTAAGTAAACAATTCTGTGACATTAAGTATACTCACATTGTTCACCATGCATCTCCAGCACTTTTTCATCTTCCAAACTGAAATTCCATACCCATTAAACACAAACACCCTATTCCTCCCCCACGAACCCCTGGAAACCACCATTCTACTTTCTGTCTCTATGAATTTGACTCTTCTAGGTACCTTATATAAGTAGACTCATACAATATCTGTCCTTTTACAACTTATATTTCTTGCTGGCAAAGTGGCATCTGGTTCCAGAGCTGGCCCATAGGACTGGGGGTTTGATGGGGTAACCAGCCCAGGAAATGTGATAGGAGAGACCAGAGCACAAAAACAGCCCCAGTCAGAATCAGGAGGGCTCTCTCACCACGACAACAGCTGGAAATTCTTTCTGCTCTTCTGTAAGTCGGCTGTTACAAACAGGAGCCTTTTCAAACCCAGTCCCAAACACAGGAATTTTCCCCTCATTGGTCTGTCTCCTGGGCCCCATCGAGACAGCTGCACTTCCCATGCAAGTGAAAGCATTCAACTGTGAGTGCCCGTTCCTGGGTCAGCCTGCTCCCACTTACCTTGAAAGAGGACATAAGCTCCTTCAGAGAAATGAATATTTTTCTGTTTCAAGTTACATAGAATGTAATGTGGAGGACTTTCAAAATGTCCTTTGCTGTGACTAGCAGTGGTTGATGCAATCTATGCCCTGGCAGGTTGGCATGACAATGGTATTTACTCAGCCAGGTCTTTGAAATTCACTGCAAAGATATGTCTCATGAATGATCCTTCCACCAGCTTTTGTGAAGATGAATGAACCAATTCCTTATTACTGAAAGAGAGAACCTTTCACTGGATTTGCAGTAAGGCCACAGATAGACTGAAAGCAAGGAGACGTGAAAATGAAGGTGAATCTCACAGACACTGTGATGTCTAGGCCAGATCTGGTGGTGGAGCGCTGAGTGAGTTCTGGGTGGGGATGCCCAGGCACAAAGCCATGTAATCCTTCGCCAAGTGAAAAAGCTTAGCTTTCCCCAAAGCCCCCATTTGAGAACTTCAGTGTGACTACCCAGTGTAGACAGCTACACAGATAGGTGGTACCCTACTTGACTTTTACAAAGCACACTAATTTGTTTATTTTTGGATGGTGCATTTCCTCCTAGGAGCCTACAGCTTCAGAAGTCCTCCTGTAGTGCAGACGATGCTGTTAGGAGGGCAGGAGAAGCTCTTCCCACCTCTGCAGAAGACCTGGCCACAGCAAGGGAGATTGATCATGGGTGTCAAGGGTTGGAGGGGTAGGAGAAAGATTTAGAGGAGATGAAAGAGAGATTTTTCACTGGAGACATTGTAAGACGATGATGTCCTTTACTGAAAAAGATGAGAAAGCAATTTCCCTGGAGGTTAAGGAAACAGGATTATACTCACTGTTGGATATTCAGTGTAGACCTGTGGGTGTCGGAAAAATAAGGCTGGATGACCTCTGACTGCTCCTTGGCTACACATCTGAGGCCTCTCTGTTCTGCTCCTAGTCTGTCCAGTTTAGAGGAGGAAGAGAAGAGCTGAGGACAGTTGGGTGCCCCTGTAGAGGGCGTGTGTAATCAGACATTGGGCAGCTGAGCCTGGGATTCCTAATTTCCTGAGTACTGCACCAGGAACCAGGAGATTAGGGCTGGGATTTGATTCTGCTGCCAACTAGCATCTAAAACCTGGGGCCCCTCTGGCCACAATTTTATCATCTGTGAAATGAGGGAATAGGACACGATTCAAATGCAACAAACTCTTATTAAGTATGTGTAGGCTACAAAGTTGAATAAGAACTATTCTCTGGCCTGTAGGACCACACAACCAGGGAGATGAGACACACACACATGTGTTTGGATGTGGTTGTAATAGGAAACAAACATTTCTGTAAAGGAGAATGGGGAAGGGGAGAGATTGAGTCTACCTCTGGAATCTTATAGGCTTCTTGGATGAGGTGGGCTGTGAGCTAGGCCATGAGTATGGTTGGATTAGGTGCTGACAGGTGGATATGGGAGCAAAGGAGAGGAGGCGTCTCTGGCAGGAAAACAAGTGAACAAAAAGAAGAACCTTGTAAATCAACTATACCCCAATAAAATTTTTTTAAAAAAGGACATTAAAAAAAAGAAGAACCAGCAAACTGGGTGAGGGCAGGGTGGTAAGTTCTGGGACTAGAAAGTAGGCAGCTATGACTAGAGCACAGGCGCACATCACACAGTAGGTCCTCGGTCACTATCCGCTAAGTGATAGTGGCAGCAGTGAGGATTGGGCTGGAAGGCAGGCCGGGTCTCTCCCCCGCAACCCCCCGGGGAGCCATGAGCAGTGTGGGGTTCACATGGGTTTCTGAAAGGGAGATGGGCCACTATGGTCAGCTCTGTGTTCAAGGGCAGGTGGACCACGAGAGGGGAGCCCAAATGTCCAGGGGAGACTTGATAATGGCTTGAATTTACATAGCCACATTGGGGTGGGGAGGGATATAAAAAATAGTGCAGAAGAAGATTCTGCAGGCTTCAGGAGGCCGATCAGAAGTGCAAGGAGAGGGAGAAGAAGAAGACGAGGACAATTTTGAGGGTTTTGAGCTTGGGCAATGGGGAGAGTGGAGATTCGTAAACAGAGACAGGTAATCTCAAGAAGAGAGATGGGTTTAGAGAGGAGATGACCAATTTAGTTTTGTGCAGAAAGACTCTGATATGCCCACAGGGAGTCTGTGTAGAGATGGCCGGCAGGCAGGCAGAAATGTGGAAATTTGGGGAGCTAGAGATCTGGGGCTCATGGAAGCAGTGGTTGAAGATATGGGCGGGGATGAGATAGACAGCAGGTAAAGAGCACCGGGACGGAGAGGAAAACGGGAGCCTGGCAGGAAGTAACCAGGAGGCTGAGGAGTAAGTCCCGGTGGTAGGAGGAGGGCCCGGGCATGTGAGGAGGAGGCCGCGAGGTGGCTCCTGGCCCCTGTTGTGAGGAAGGCCTGTGAAATGGCCCAGGATCAGCCAGTTGCCAAGTCCTGAGGAGAGGAAGTAGAAGCAGGTGTAAAGGACCCTATAAAGACGTTTGTAATAAAGGGAACGAGAACAAAAAGATGGTAAACTGAGAGGCAGCAGGGCCAAAGGAAGTCGTTTTAGGATAAGGAAGATGTGGCCATGCTTCTCACATGTGAATGTACATTCGGATCACAAGGAATCCTGTTAACATGCAGCTTCTGACCCAGAAATGAGGGCAGGAGAGACATGGTCTGGAAGAGATGGGAGCCCATGGTACCATCTTGGACCAGGAAAGTAAGTTAGTTGTGCAAAGGAGGCGGGGATGTCAGCTGCACTCAGACTGAGGGAAGGGTGAGGTGAAGGAGCTGTGAGGTGGGGGAAAGGAGACTGAGGGATTCCCCGTGGAAAGGCCTGGACCTTCTTGGTCAGGTGGGCAGTGAGAAATTCTATAGGCAGAAGGTAGACGTGGGGCCTGGTGGGGGGGGTGGTCTGAGGACAGTGAAAGCTCAGGGACAGTGGTCTGGCTGACTTGCTGGCCTGAGAGCAGAGCAGGACTCAGGTAAGCTGTGTAGCCAGGGTGGCAGCTGTACCCCGCCTCAGGGCCTGGAAGCTGCAGCGACTGGGCTGGTGGGGCTGAGGGTGCAGATGAGAGCCTGGTGGGAGGGCAAGCTCCTAAAGGGACATGGGGTGGGGTGCGGGTCACAAGAGACAGGGTTAGAGGGGAGAACAGGCGAAAGGAAGATGTGAAGGGGGGAGGCTGTGGTCTAAGAGCCATCAGCAGAGAAGGTCTCAGAGGTGGGTGGTTAGGGGCAAAGAAGGGGACCAGGCAGGTAAGTGGCCGAGATGGAGAAGAATGGAGGCCAGAGAGATGAGGAGCGGCCACACCACAGAGGAGGGGGAGGCTGGTCTCGTGGTAGAGTGACAGGTGATGAGGAAGAGCTGGGGCCCAACAGCACCGGCCGGGGTGGAGCCCAGGGCCTGGCCTGCGAAATTGCTGGGGAAAGCCCTTCTCCTCATTTGCAATAGCACCTGTTTGGAGGCCGGGATGGTTCCTAGAGGCAGAGGAGCCCGCCCTGTTCTCATTCCCCCTATTCCTGAGGCTCCTCGATGAGGTCTTGGGCTGGGACGCTGAGGCCTGAGTTTCACGTGTTTGCACTGTGACACGGAGGGGAGGGCGTGAGGGGGACTCCTTCAGCGGCTGACCCACAGCCCCGGGGCCTGCTCAAGGGCACTCTGCGGTCACCCAGCCACCTGCAGCCAGTCTCCTGGGCCAGGGCAGATTAAAACCCGTTCTCAGGTTAGGCCCTTAGGCGCTGAGGTTCCAGCAGGTCCCGCTTTCTCAGCTCCTGGGATCTGCACCCACCCCCTCCCCAAACTGTGAGGCCCATTGTGCAGCCGGTGAATGTCCCCTGCACACCCCCAGCCAAGGAACTCTGCTAGGACAGGCTGTCGGCACTTCCTGCCTTGGGAGGACCAGCCAGCAGCATGGCCGGACGCCCGGCTTGCAGGTTGTTCTGCTCAGTTGGATTCTCTTTCTCTCCCTGGTGAGCTTCAGCTTGTGGTTGTTTGCTCTTCATCAGCAGTTCGGGGAACCAGTGGTGTCTGGGGAGGAAAGAGGAGGGAAAGGAACTCCAGATGCTGTGCTGGTGCCTAGCCGGGCCCTGGGACCTCCCAGTCGGCCTACTCGGGCCTGTGTGGCCTCCACGGGCACACGCCCATGGCCAACCCTCAGACCCTCAGCCCTTGTCAGACAGCCCATGTGATCCTTTCCAGGCCCTTGGGACCACCGAGCTCATACCACCCCTGGCAGAAACCGCCGTGGGCTCCTTCCCTCCAAATCAGAACCAACCTTTCTTTATTCCCTCCACTAAGCCCTGGGATTTCTTTGCCTTTCAGCCCAGCTCTTCCTCCCTGTGGAGCTCTTTGCAGGAAAGGGGCGGGAGGTTGGGGGCTGGCCTTCCTTTGGCCTAGCCTCCCTGGGTGACCTATGGCCAATCCTGTGTCGCCAGCCTCGCTCTTTCTCCCCAGAGCCACAAGGGACAGCCTCTGGCCCATCCCGGGGTGTCCTCCCCTGTGTCCGTCTGTCCGTTGTCCTCGTGTTCCTTGTCCCTTCCCTGCGCCCCCTGGTTATGTGTCCACAGGAGGGGAGGAAAGCTCAAAAGGATTTCTGCAGAGACCCTGGGCAGAAGATAAATGGAATTTGCAATAAATCCAGGAGCAAAGTTGTAACTTGACTTAAAAACAAACAAAAGGGCCAGAACTGCACTTAAGCTCAGCAGAAGCTCATCTCTCAGTATAAACAGAAAAGGGCAGACGTGGGCTGCAGAGCCTCGCTCAGGCCTGGGACAGCGAGGGAGGGGTCTGGAGCGGCGGTTCGCCCACTTCCTCTGGAAGCGACGGGCTGTGGGGAAAGGTCTCTGCGGCCTCGTTAAAGGAGAGAGAAGATGCAGGCACTGCTCTTGTTTGCTAGTCGTTTTTCCATGCCTTACCATTTTGAAGAGACACTCTCAGGATTGGGCAGGAAGGTCGTTCAGGGGAAATGTTTTCTTAGCCTGTTACCGAGGCCCGGGGCTGGGCAGATAGAAGCTTGGACCCGCTGAGAGCAAAGTGAAGCGTGGGCGTGAGCTCCCAGGCCTCAGCTTGTCCTGGGACGGGAACATCGGGGAGCTTGCCTGGACCTCTCAGCTGGCTCAGAGGGCCCGGTGGCACCCCACTGGTCTTCCTTCCCTCGGGCAGTGGCCTGCTCAGCATGACCCTGGAGGGGTCTCTCTTGCTGGAGCCTCCATGCCTCGTCTAGAAGTGTTAGGCTATAATTACCACAATTACAGCACCTTGCCTTTATGTAGAATTTTTTTTTTAATTAATTAATTAATTTTTGGCTGCGTTGGGTCTTCCTTGCTGCGTGCGGGCTTTCTCTAGTTGCGGCGAGCGGGGGCTACTCTTTGTTGCGGTGCACGGGCTTCTCATTGCGGTGGCTTCTCTTGTTGCGGAACACGGGCTCTAGGTGTGTGGGCTTCCGTAGTTGTGGCGCACGGGCTCAGTACTTGTGGCTTGCGGGCTCTAGAGCGCAGGCTCAGTAGTTGTGGCGCACGGGCTTCGTTGCTCCGTGGCATGTGGGATCTTCCCGGACCAGGGATTGAACCCATGTCCCCTGCATTGGCAGGCGATTCTTAACCACTGCGCCACCAGGGAAGTCCACTGACATATAATTTTAAAGTGCTTCCACACACACCCTCTCACGTGAGGTAGAACAGATAGCATCAGCATTTTATGGGCGGGAAAACTGACACAGAGAGGAAAAGAGATCTATCCAAGGTGACAGAGCAAGTCAGCAGTTGACATAGGTGAGTGCAGTGGAAAAGGTGGGTCCTGAGGTATAGTTCCCATTCAGTTAATAACAAACTGTGTGATCTGGGGTGAGTGCCTTAATCTCTCTGGGGCACAGGCTTTCCTCTGTAAGATGCAATTCCTTCCAAAGTTTAAACAGATCGGCTGCTGTTCCCTCTAACTCTGTGGCCGGGCTTTTCAAAGTCAGGAAACACAAGGGCAACTAACAATGTGTCAAGGAGTATAAACATGGTGCATCTTTCTGGAGCCTCCTTTCTACACTTGGATATTTCTGGAGGGGAAAAACAAAGCAATTTACAAAAAACTTGTAAAACAAGATGGCTGTACTCTAGAAGAGGATGCAAAATTCAAACTTTAAAACAGGAAATATCAAGGAAATTTTGTCCCTGCTGTCTGTTTTGGTTCCACCCCCTCCCCCGCAAAGTATGTACATATTTGCACTCTCCTGCTGCCTGGGAACGGGGTGGGAGAGTTTTCTAATGGGTATTCGGGCCCCCGCCAGGCAGTGAGCTGCAGAAACCCATACTGCTGGTGAATGCGGGGAGGGGGCTGCATTCCCTTTGCTAAGGAGAGAGCTGTTCGCATCCAAGGCTTCACATTAGAATCACCTGGTGAGCTTTTGAAAAATACCGAGGCCAGGTCCCAGCTCGACCCAGTGAGCCAGAATCCTGGGTGTGTGTTTAGTGCCCCATGAGTCTGAAGAGCTTCCTGGGTGTTTCTAATATGCAGTGTGAGCTGGGCGCACTGCCTTACAGTTCAGACTTGGGAGTACAGGAGACGCAGAGGGCCCATGTCCAAGGAGGGGAAACAGTGTCAGGCAGCTTCCTCCCCTCTACCTCCCAACTGCTGCTTAGACTAGGTGAGACTGAGTTCCAGAAGCCCACACCCCCAGCTAAAGGAAAGGGCAGTGAGGTTGTGGGGTCAGGGGGAGGTGAAGAACAAGACAGAACTTTGCCGAGGGGGTAGGAAGGCTGTTCTGGGTTGGATAGTGTCCCCCTAAAATTCACATCATTCCTGGAATCTCAGAACATGAACTTATTTGGAAATAGAGTCATTGTGGATGTAATTAGTTAAGATGAGGCCGTACTGGAGTAGGCTGAACCCCTCATACAACATGACTGCTGTCCTTGTAACAAGAGGAAAGAGACACACAGGGAAAATGCCACGTGAAGATGGAGGCAGAGATTGGGGTGAGGATGTAGCTATAGACCAAGAAATGCTAGAGACTGTGGGCAACCGTCAGAAGCTGGGAGAGGGGCCTGGAACAGATCCTCCCTCAGAGCCTCCAGAAGGAGACAACCTTGCGATACCTTGTTTTCAGACTTCTAGCTTCCAGAACTGTGCGAAAATAAATGGCTGCTGTTTTAAGCCAAGCTTTACCAAGTTTGTGATACTGTTAAAGCAGCCCTAGGAAACGAGGGCAGAGCCTGATGGTAGTAAATCCTTGCTATGGACGCTGCTCCTGAGACACTTGTGACAGGGACGAGGCCTCTGCCCCAGCCAGCCTGGGGGCACGTGGGGAGCTGCCCGGTGTGGCCAGCTCCATGCCACGGATTCTGTGAGGAGGGAAGGGGACACACGGCAGCGGGTGCATTCCACCGACAAGCTGAGGGGACAGAGTAAGATGCGACCTGTCCAAAGTGTCACTCTGTGAAGGTAAAATGAGAACAAAGGAGCCAATCCCGTCATTCACTCACTCACTCACTACTTATTAATGGAGCCCTACTGTGTGCTGGGCTCTGGGAACCCAAAGGTACAGAGCCCAGAGCCAGCCCTGCCCTGCCGTCAGGGAGCTTGAACCCGAGTGAGGAGGTTGGGTCCTAAGAGTTCCTCCAGCTCTGACATTTGGTGACTAAAAGGGAGCAAAGAGGGCAGCCTGTCTGGGGGCCATCGTGCTGCCCCTGGGGCATTTTGGGGGCCACTGCTGTCTCTCTGCCTGGACAGGGCCCAGGAAGGGCTGCAGGGGGTGTGCGCCTGTTAGGATGTGGAGCTGGGCTCTGCTTTCCTCTGCAGGCCTTACTGCAGGGTCGAAGTGGTCCAGGACAAACTGCCTTCACTGGCGGGATGCTGTAGGCGGTGAGACGGGCCTCAGCGGCCACCACTAATTGTACAAAACTGAAAAATCTCAAGAACATTTTCAGCCCATTTGCACTTATCAAATATCACACTGGAAACTCCAGCAATTTGTGCAGGCTCCTGTCCAGAATGAGGGGGATTTCACACACTTGGCCTGGTGCAGGGGGAGTTTCTTGGAATGGCAGCCTCGGAGCGGCCCTGGCCTCCCAGTCTGGGTCACCCGCCTTCGCACACTAGCCTAGCTGCTCCCCGTACACCTGGTCCCACGTCCAAGGCTGCTCTCAGACTCTCCAGCCACAAGGAGTCTGCGTTCCTCGGGCTCTCCGGTTTCCCCTTCCCATCTTTGGGAGTCCCTCGCAGCCAGGGATTCTGGCAGTCTAAGAAATACAAAGTTCAGGGCCTGAGGCTGTGGATATTTTTTTGAAGCTCCAGTTCATTTGGGCTAGAGGTGAACGCTTCCCTCCCGAGACCCCAGCAGGCGGGGCCTGAAGCAAAGTTCAAGGAACAGTCGCTTCCCCCACGGTTGGGTGGTGCTACCCTGGCAAGACTCGGCCTGACAACACGCTGATAGGCGACCGGCAGGCCTGGAGGAGAGGCCCGAGGCGAGACGTGGGTACCTGGGTTCCCTGTTCTGTCCCGACAACAGTTTCACAGCAGCCATAATCTTTAACTCCCCGAAGGCTTTTATTAAAAGTTCCATGTTACCTGACACTTGAACATAATCAAAACAGAACAACCGTTAGCAGTTCACTTTACCTTTTATGACCTCATGGATTTTTACAAGGACGTCCCAGAACGCTTTCTTTTCAAAGGCTAAGTAGATATGCTGAGGGCCCCCAGAAAGTACCGAGAGCAGGACCCCGATCTCCTCATACTCATAAAGGAAAAGATGAAAGAAAAAACAGGTCCTGTTTCTTACGGTTATAAAAGTAACACATGGTCACGGAGGACACGTTGGAAGACACAGAAAAGAATAAAAAATCAAATAGAAGCCACTCACAATTCCACCCCTAGAGACCACGGTCAATGTTCTGGGGTATATATCCCCTTCCTGAGTATGAAAATACCTCTTAACATCTGCACCTTAAAAATAAAAGTGGAAACAGACTGGTACGGCAATTCACAATTTCATAACGAGGCCCTAAAATCGCAGGTAAATTTGATATAGAGATCAGTAAAAAGGAATCAAATTAATTAATCCACAAGTAATTGAGGGCCTGCTTTGTCTAAAGTACTGTGGGGATTAGAGACATCTGCTGCACGGGCCTGGCCTTGAGAAGGTGGAGGAGAAGACAAGTGACACGTAGAGTGGCTTTTGATATTTGGATCCTCAGCTCCTGGCAAAGCACACTATAGAGCTCTCACAATGGTTTGCTGCCTTGAGCTGAGGGGTGCCCATCACCAAGGCTATTCGTTATTCATTTACTCAACAAGAATTTACCTTGTATCTGCTATGAGTCAGGGGTGAAGGTGTTTAGGTTTTAGAGCAGGGGACCATTGTGATGAGAGTGACGTTTAAGAGATCTATATGTGCGCTGGCTTACCAGGTGGGTGGTGTGATGGTTAATTGTGTGTGTCAACTTGGCTAGGCCATGGTACCCAGATATTTGGTGAAACAGCAGTTTACATGTTTCTGTGAAGGTAATTTTTAGGTGAGATTAACTTTTCAATCAGTAGACTTTGAACAGAGCAGATGACCACCCATGATGTGGGTGGGCCTCGTCCAATCAGTTGAAGGCGTTAAGACAAAAGACTGAGGTTCCCTGAGGAAGAGGGAATTCTGCCTCCAGACTGCCTTCTGACTCACGCTGCAGCATCAACTCTTCCCTGTGTCTCCTGCCTGCTGGCCTGCCCTGCAGATTTCAGACTTGCCAGCCCCCATACTTGTATGACCCAATTCCATGTATATAGAGAGAGAGAAAGAGAGAGAAATAGGTATATATAACCATATAATAGGATATTATATATCCTATTTGTTCTGTTTCTCTGGAGAGCCTGACTAATACAGATGGGAATGGAGAAAGTCAGCAATAGGGGGACCAGTTCAGTCTGTCAGGATGCTGGGAATGCAGCAAAAATGGATATGTGTGTATACACATTTGTGCCTTTGTGTGTGTCATTATGTGCATGCCTACTGGGTGTGTGTGTGTCTGTGTGTGTGCCTCTGTGCATGTCCATATGTGTATGTCTGTGTCTATAACTGAGTATCTATGTGTTTGTGTATGTCTATACAAGTGTGTGTGTGTCTGTGTATTTTGCCTGAAGGTCTGTGCGGGCCTGTGTGTGTACCTGCATCTCTTTGTATGTTTGTGTGCCTCTGTGTGTGGCTATCTATGCAAGTATCTATGTATCTGTGTCTGTTGGGGGGATGTCTGCCATGGTATCCTAGAAAGGGACCTCTGTTGCTAGACTTTCAGTTGGTTCAGACAGCTTTTTGGGAGCAAGAGTGCAAGCTGGGTCTGGGAACCAGGCAGGAAGGTGGACAAGCATGTCCCGTGGTGCATGGAGCAGAAAACAGGAAGGTGGCAGGAGACTTAGGTGGGTTTGGGAACAGAATAGCCAGAGGCCAAGGTGGTGTAGAGACCAGTTCAGGGACATACACATCACACCTGCCTAGAGTCTGGAGGTTCCACCGGCCAGGGACAGGTTTTTGCAAGGACCAAGCAGGTTGGGACAACGAGGGCCTGCACTGAGGGTTGGCATTGGAGAGGGAGATCTGGAGGCTGGGCCCCCACAGGAATGGTGACAAGAAATAGGGCAATTAGGGTAGGAATTGGCTTGGGGACGATGATGACTTCAGTTTAGACTGGTTGGGTTTGAGGATACCGCAGAATAAGATTTTCAAGGGTGAGGAGGGGGTAGTGACCAGTATCATGCTCCAGAAAGGGCAAGGAAAATAAAGAATGAGAAAAAGCCATTGGGCTTGACAATTTGGTAGCCTTGGTAACCTCAGTGGAGGGGACAGAGGCTGGTGTACGGGAAGGAGGCAGTGGGTAGGCAGGATTGGTGGATAACATCTGTTGGACCCTACTATGATATGGAAATGAAAAACACCAGGATAATAAGAAGAGTGGATAGCAAAGTTGAGTGATGGGAGCCTGGTGCATATTTGAATAAAGAATGAAACTCAGTCATCAAGATATTCACCCCTGATCCCGTTAAGTACTTCCTCTGAGAGTTGGCAAACTGATATCCTTTAATCATTCCTTGTATTTATAAAGGCCTTTCTCCAAAGAACTCCAAGTGCTCAATAAACATTAATTAATTCACTCTCGCAGCCTCCTTTAGGGGAAAATTGGTGGTAGTTATCATCATTATATTTATAGGCCACAGACACTGTGGCCAAGATGAGAAAAATGCTGCCAACCAGGGTCACAAAGCTAGTCGGGGTGGGAGGTGCTGTATCTGGCTCCACCCCTTCCGCTGTTAGGCCATTCTTAAATCACCCACATCTTGCCAGGCCCCCCAAGTTGCTGGTGAAACTTGGCTATGAGACCAACTACAGAGTCTGATGCTTCAGGGGGTGACTGCAGGATAATCCCAGAGGGATTCTAAGGGCCAGCCGGCTGTGGGGCTCAGGAATGGATCTTTTGTTTGCTCAGTCCTGGACCACATGGGCATCTAGGCAGCTTTCTCTGCTGAGTCCTTAAGGGTCCCGAGCAAATGCTGAATCTAGGAAAAAACAAAATTGCCAAACTCAAGAAAGCATGCAGTTGTTCCACTTGTTTTTTGTGCGTTCCCTCACACAAGAAATTCTCTAGTGCCCTGAAGTAGGGCAATAGCCCCAATCCTTATGCTTTGGGCTGTGCAAGATCCAACCATTTGCTCAAAAGCAAAATGATCTCTAAATGAAAAGAATAATCAAGGACAGCCCACTGAGAGGGTGATTTGGTCACTTCCGGTGGTGAGTTTCGGTTTTATTGGGCCAAGAAAGGAAGAGATTCCTGAAGATCACAATGGTGGAAGTGGTCTGCAAAGCCCCCAGCTGCAGCCCCGGAGTGTGCAGACGTGGGGACCATTACCTTAAAGTCATGCTGTACTTCCGGGATTGGGCCTGCCTATGCCCGACAAGCGCTGGGACCTAGCGATACTCAGGCTCTTACCTATTGAGGATTGGCTCTTGTGGGACCAGCTAAGTGGTTCACATTCCCAGTCCAGTGTTTATGCCACTTGGGTGGACCTGGGAAATTCAAGGGGCCACCGGCTTGTTGGTCCAAAGCCAGGGTTTTATTAAGCCCTCAATCTCCTGTGATTCCACCAGGGGCCTGATCCCGGGGAGACTAGCCAAAGTGAGAAGTATTCCAAAGAGCATTCGATCGGCTTCTTTTGAGTCTTTACCTTAACCCATTGTTTGTGGAGGCCTTGCTCGTTAGTGGGAATAATTCCTTCAAAGTCACAGAAAACTGGAGGACCAGCCCTGCACAGGATCAGCTTAACTATGGTGCCTACTACAGCATGTAGTACAGCAGCATGTTTCTGCAGCATGCCATGGAACATGAATATTCACGAGGAAAGAGAGGCTAGATTAGCATAATAACACTTTCATTTTGAGGTTTCCGTTGAAGAATCCTCGGTGATTGATCAGAAATTACCAAAAACATGTCTTGTTCAGGAAATGGAATGATCAGTGTTGACTATTTGAATTGGGAGACCCAGAAGGCCCAGCCAGCCTGCAAGGCAGAGGCCTGGGACCCACAGCCAAGGCCTCATCTCTGGAGGACCAGCAGACCCCTGGGAAGGAAGAAGGTGATGTGAAGGGCTTCTGAATGGAGGAAGGACCTGGGACTTTCAGTCTTCTTTTTCTTGTCCCCATCCCTCTTTCACAGCCACGGAACAGAGAAATTCCAGCTTCTTACAATAAGGGTGAAGTGGGCCAACAGCAGAATGGGCAATCATGGTGCAGACTTACCCCATGGTCTAGGTGGCCAAGGGTGAGAATAACATTTCCATGGAGCTGACTGATAAAGGTCATGGGTGCAGGTTGAACATCGGGGGTAAGGGTGGGCTGAGGCAGGTTGTGGGAAGAGAACTGTGAAGTCGTGTCTTTCTCGGACTTTTTTTTTTTTCATTTGAAGAGAGTAAAGGGTGAGTCCTTGGGTCTTGGAGTCAGAAGGCCTGAGTTTGCACCCTGGAAGATGCCCTTTGGAAAGCTGGTCCCACTGCCTTTGGGAGCCTACAAGCCCCATGGTTCTTCTAGCAACACTGAGGCCAGTGGGCTTCCCAAAGGGGGCAGAGCCACATTTCTGCCTCGTGGCATCTCCTTTCTGCTGCAGCTGGGGAAATTATGAAATGAATTATGATATATAATGTTAGAACAGTCTGGCAGCTAGTAAGTTCTAGGTATTAGTCCCATCACCATCATCATCCTCAGCCTGGCGTTTTGGTTGGATATGGAGATTTGCCCGCACTGCCACGGCTCCTGGCAGCCTCCCTGTGTTCACAGAGTGTGGGAATGCGGCACTGGCCGGCATCCGAGGGTCAGCGCTACAGCGGGTCACAGAGCGACAGAGGGAGCGGCCAGCTCAGATAGCACGCTGGAGATGAAAGCCGCCGTGTTTGCCTTTCCAAAGTGCCGCTGTGTTCCTCAAGGCCTGCAGCTTCCTCTGCCCTGCTGGGGTTTTTTTCTTCCAAGTTCCTCTCAGTGATATCTTAAGAGGCAAACTTCCAGCACTAACAGGAGGTCTTTTGTTCTCCTTTTCTCTAAGTGGACTTTAACCCAGTTACGACAGATGAGTCACTGTAAAAACAAACAAATAATAATACTCCATTTTCCTCAAGGCTCTTCCATGCCTGCTGACAGCAAAGGGGGAACCTGACACTGCACTGGGCCTGTGGGGCTTCTCCCCGCCCTGACCTTCTGGAGGCACAGCCCAGGAGAACCTTCCAGAACACTCTGGAGCCCAGCACTGTGGAACTGTTCAGTGGGGCTCTGGCTTGTTTAGAATTTTGTCTGATTTGGGGTGGCCCAGGGGCTCCGAGGAATTCTGGTCTCAGCATGATCCTGGCTGGGGTTTACACTCCAAGATCCACCACAAACTAAATTCTGTACTTACTTCCCGTCACACTTTAGTTTCATTATATGTGATATTTTTATATGTGTTAGACACTCAATGATTTTTATCAGGAAGGACTTTGCAATAGAGTATCTTCTGCTCTATTAAAAGACTCCAGGGCATGCTCAGTACACAAGTGCAGCCTACGTTCATTCAATAAAAGTTCACTAGGCACTCAGGTAGGCACTGGGGTTACAGAGATGGTGCCCTCAGGGAGACAGATGTGTAAATAGAAGAATTCGGTGACTTCTGATACAGGTAAAAAGGCTGAGGTGCCAAGGGTGGGGTATGGTAATAAAGGAGATGACCATTCGATCTGGGAATGTTGAGAAAATCTTCTTAGAGGAGGTGGCATTTGAACCGAGTCTTGAGCCCTGAGTGCATGTTCATCAGATGCTTGGGTGAGAAGGTTACAGGCAGAGGGAGGGAGGAGCAGAACCAAAGGACTGAGACCCATGGCAAGTTTGGACCCACCCTTGGGCAAGCCCTTTCTAATCTTTGTCCAGGCATATTTGCCTACATGCTTAAGTAGAGCTGGACTCTCATTTTCCTGAGAAGGAACCGTCCCTGGATGAATAGGCCGCTGGCTTCAGGACTCTGGTCTGAGATGTCTTCTGGCTGCACTAAACATGAAGGCTTGCTTTGGGTCACCAGCCCCCTGGGCGGGCTCACTGCCGAAGAGTGGCCATGGCTCCTGATGGGTGGAGGTGTATATGTTCTCCAGAAGGCTGTCATCCACTGTCACAGCCACTGCATCCTGACTCCCTGGAGCTCAGATGCATAGTGAAACACACACATGTCTGCAATGAAAACATCACTTCAACTGCCTGGAAAACTCCTGCTCATTGTCAACGCCAACTTACAAGTCTCTTTTACTGTGAAGGGCCCCAGAAGCCGTGGGTAGAATGAGCAGCCCTTGTCTTTGTGCTCTGGGGCTTGTTCTTACGTTGTTTTAGGCTCTAACTATAATCTATTGTAGTTTCTCAGTTTCCCTGAATGCCCTCTTCCCGGGCTGTGAGCTCCTAGAGGGGACCGTTAAGTAGTGTACAATATTTGGTTCATGTACATACAAGGTGTTCAATAGATGTTTGTTAAACAGACACAGGAATGAATGAAGAGGTTTGAGTCGGTCTGTTTTGCATGGTCTGACAGTGAGCTCAACTGAAAGCTTCACCTTCATCAGCTTTGATAATAAGATAGTAGGGTCTCAGGATTTCCTACCAATAGCACTGTTTTGTGCACAAGTAGATCTCTCTTCCCCAGAAGCTACTTGCACTGGAGAATTTAGATTTAAAATCAGCAGGAGCCCGCTACGGCACTCTAGGGCAAAGGGGACCCTCGTCTATTTTTTCAAGCTGACTTCCTTGCTTTTGCAAATCCCAGGAACCGAAACAGTGAAGATCCTCTGTTTAATCTGTTGGGTTTGTGCCCCCTAAAACACAGTACTTCATATTTCTGTGTCAGTCATCTGAAAAGTGAACATCTCCCTATTTTGCGATCTGGCAAGGATAGGATAGCCTTCCTTCCATCAGGGTCGATCTAGGTCTATCTCCTTTTATTTATTTATATATATATTTGAGGATTCTTATCAAGGGCCAAGGTGGTGGAAGCCTTATTCTACAGGGAAAGTGCTCCTCAGCTGGCCCTTCCTTCAGCGGTCTCTATCTATTCTGCCATCTCTAGGTGTCCCCAGGCAATCAAGAGCAGATGACATGAAATGATTTCAGTGGTGGGGCTGAGAGGGTGTGGACACAGCCGGGCCTAGCCTCAGCTTATTTCTCTGCTTTGGGAGAACTCAGGCCCCTGCCTCAGACTTCGTCTCTTGGGGTTGGATTATAGTTTTCAAAGAATGAATAAAAAATTCCAGGAACAACCTCGGTCTCAATGACAGTAGCTGGTTAATTACTTCTGAGAAAATGGAAACCTTGGTCTCCTGATGTGTGCAATGACAGGCACAAGAGGAATTTTCCAATACAATAGGGGAATGAAATTTCCAAGGACAGGCTGACTGAGAAAAGCCACCATCTGACTCTGCCCCAGTCGGGTAATGTGGGACCCCCCGGGGTGGCGGAGTCGGCGGCGGGAATAGCGGCCGGGGAGGGCAGCAGTGTCCCCGTTACTGTAAGATCTGCCGTCCACAGGAATGGTGCCTTCAGGACAGCAGGAGTACTTGTAGTGCCGGTTCCTGTGGTGAGGAGGGAGATAGTCTAGGCCATTTTGCTTAGGACGGAGGTGGTGATGAGGAGCAGCTAAAAGCTAGGTGGGGTCTCTAAAACCTGTGGCAGAAACGGTGTGCACTAATGTCTGTCTCTGTTCGGACTTTCCCTCGGTCCCACTGTTCTCTCCTATGAACTCATTTCTTACCCCCTGCGTCCGCTCTCTGGGCCCTCCCTCCTTCACGAGAGACCCTGTCCTAGGAACTAGACACAGCAAGCAGGACTGTCTTAGCCCCTCAGTTTTGTTCTCTCCAATTCCCCTCATCATCCTTCCATAAAAGAAGCAGGGCCGTGGCTCTCCCCGCTCCTTCCCATCTCACTGGGACAGCAGGTTTTCAAAACTCCAAGGGACAGGATGCTGTAAAAAGGCCCTGGGGAAGGGATGAATCATGCTTATGTTTGAAAACCCACGGAGCAGCTGTTGAGGGTTATAATTGTCCTCTGTGAGCCCCTTTATACATATTAAAGATCCCTTGGAGAAGCTCGGCCCTGATTAGAAAAAAAAAATGATTTGGATACAATTAATTCCCAGTGTCAGGTGGAAATGAAATCTTTCCAAAGCTGTTACTGTCAGTGACTAACTCACCTTGGTGCTGTTGTTTAGCACCAAGCACTCGGCCTCCTGCTCCATCAGTATCTGTTGTGGGAAGGGCTGTGGGATTTGAATCTCCAAAATAAAATGGAGAATAGACATGGGATAAGAAACAGGAAACACATCTGTTGATTCCTCAGATAATCATTTTTTTTAAATATAAATTTTTTCCTGATTTTGGAATAATATGTATTCATGGGGGAAAATCTGAAGGATAGAGACAAATCCAAGAAAGAAAATAAAAGTCACGCCAAATCTTAATACCCAGAAACAGCACTATTAACGTTTTTATACGTATTCTTCCAGTTAAAAAATGTAAAAAATATATTTTTTCTTGCAAAACTGCTACATTCTATGCATATTGCCTTATAATCCGCTTTTCCCTTTAATGATATGTTGTGAACACTTTCCCGTGAGATTAAGCCTTCTTCTAGCCCGTAATTCTAATGACTGCCTAGTCTTCCATCATACAGATGTTCATTCAACTAATACCCTGTGGGTGAACATTTAGGTTGTGGCTATTTTTTTTTTTTTTTTTTTTTTTTTGCTATTGTAGATAACAATTCGTACATACTGGGGAGACTAACTCAGGCTGCTTCATTGTCCTGGTCATAAGTCACTTAGTCCTTCCTCAGAAGCTATTGGTCATTTGTGGGCCAGATAAACTCTATCACAGTTGACTTTCCAACCCTTGCTCAGAACACAAAGACAAACAATCTACTCAAGCTTGAGCAGCCCTGAAAGTTCTCTCAGTCCCACAGGAACACCTACCAATGTAAAAAGATAGCTGTGCTCAACTTATTTCCTCACAGATGCGTTCTTTCAGACAAAACGGGGTCCCTTAACTGGTTCCCCTTTGACTTGGTCATCTTTTCGACAGGGGAGGCAAGGTTACTCTAATAGCTGTGGAAGCTTGTAATTAGCAAGGGTAAAGCAGTAAAGGCAGCTGGGAGCATGCCTTCTGGTCTGGACCATCCATCATTTGGAATCATCTTCCATGTTTCATATTTTCAGTGTCGCTGTTCTGCTCCATTAGAGTAGATAATTGTGAGGGGAATAGCACAAAGGCCCAGGGCTCCCCTCATGCCAAGTAGTTTACACTGTGCTTGGCTTGGCCAGAGGAGAGCACTGAGCAAACTCCCAGTCGAGAATCTGGGGCAAAATCTAGGTCATTGGTTCCCAGTTCAGCTCAACTTCAAGAAACCCAAGCTGCCACGTTGGGGGGCGGGTGCCTTAGACACCTCCAGTTTCCATATCGCTGGCACTTTAGCCCAGAGGAAGCCAGAAGGGAAATGTGCTCTGAGGTGGAAGGGCAGGTGCTTCAGGACTGGGAAGCTGGGCCTCGGTGGGGCAGATCAGTGGTCATCTCCCATGCCATCGCCCCCTTTTCATCCTAGTGGCCCCATGTATCTTCAGCAGCCTTTGGATGATAAGGTCAAGAAGGAAGAAATTCTCATTTCAAGGCAAAGTCTAAGACCCTCTTGCTATCCGCTGAGGCCCCGAGGCTTCCGGAAGAGGCCAGTAGAGGAAGACTTCATGGAAGAGAATGAGTTCAAGGGGAATGTCATGGGAATGCATATGATGGTTAAACCGTGCAAAGAAGTAAGAGAAATTAAAAGTAGGTGGGGAAGAACACTAACTCACTCTCAGTTTAATGGGATTTCTGGGAGAGGAGATTGTAGTCTCTGATGCATATGAAAAGTCCTGGAGTCAGCTCTCTAAAGAGAGTGGGGCTGGGGAGCTGGGCCAATCACAAGATTCCCCTTAGGCAACATGTTTGTCCCACCTCCAAAAGGCCGTCTTTGGTTCTCAGCTGCTCTACTGTGTCGCCAGACGCCCCTGCCCAGTCTGACAGTCCCACGTCCATAAATAAAGCACCCCAGTGAGTCTTTCTTTTCCCAAGCTGCTGAGGGGTCTTCTGGGGGTTGGAAAGGATTCTTTCTGGGCCGTTCGAGCCCTGGCTGATGAGCTCAGCTGTCTCCTCTTCTAGGAAAGCAGGCAGGGCTTCTAGGAAAGATTCACTGAAACAGGACATGGCTGCCTTCCACCACCTTCCCCGGTTAGCCCCGTCTTTCTTCCAAGGCAGAGACTGAGGTTGGGGAAGTTTATAGAGAGGATGCTGGGAATATATCAATAGTCCTGTCCTGGGTGATTGAGAAACTGTGCAAAGGCAGCGGGAATCTCTCTTCGTGCCCATAATTGGATAACAGTGGTGACACTATAAATGCCAGCCCAGAGAAACGCCCCACTTCCATCCAGCCCAGCTGCTAGGCGCCTGCATCTTGGCCTCTGGTAATTGAGAAGGAAGAGCCCAATGCCTGTTTGCCAACCTGTTACACTAAGGATGTGAATTCCCTCTCTGTCCCATCAGATTTCATCTCTCCCTCTCTTTGAAGCCTACAGGAACAGTTTCTAATTGGTTCCTTCTACAGTTTTGTTCTCTCTGCCGCTGGGACAACTTGGCCCCCTATCTGGAGCCTCAGCCTGCCTCAGCCTCAAGGATCCAAAGTGATCACAGGCTGATGAGAGCTTGAGAGCCAACCACGGGCCAGGCCCTGTTCTAAGGGCGTCTCATGTATTAGTTCATTGAGTTCTCACAACTCTATGAGGTGGGCACTGTTATTAACCCCATTTTCCAGATGAGAATAGTGAGGCCCAGAGAGGCTCATTAACTTGCCCAAGGTCACACAGCTGAAGAGTAGAAGAGTGAGGATTTGAACATGGCAGCTTGGCTCTGGAGTCCTGCTCTTTAAGGCCCCACCGCAGGCAGAATAAAATGGCTCTGGTTCTATCTGTCCTGCTGCTGGTCCAGATCTGACCTTGGACCTCAGTCTGACAGCGGGATTCTGTCTTGCTCCTGTGCTTGGGTCCCTGCTTTGGAGACCTCCAGGTGTGCTCAGCTCTCTAGGATACCTTAGGATGCCCTATTTTTACCATCCCCCATTTCAAGTTCTGGAATTCCACCCTGAGCCCAATCTGCTGGTCCCGGCCATGGACCTTGCTGATACCCAGAGGATAAGATCAATGTCTTATTCAACTCTGGTGCAGTGCCTAACACACAAAAGGTGTTCAATTTACATTTGCAGAAACAAATCAATGTCAAAATGCTCTGTGCCTCAGTTTCCCCATCTGTACAGTGAGATAATAGCAAACAGAGTTTTGTGGCAATGAATTAAGTGAATCTATATAAAGCACTTGGAACAGTATCTGGCACATGGCGAGTACACTGTAAATGTAGGCAATTATTATTATCAGTGTAGATATTGTCACTACTGTATACAGGTGGACGAGCATCCTAGTGAAGACTTTGGGCTCTGGGTCAGAAGCCAGGATTATCATCCGGGTTCTGCCGCTTCTCAGATCCGTGACCGTTGACAATTGACCTAACTTTTCAATGTTTGTTTTCCCATTTGAAAAATTACATAATAATACTTGTACCCCATAGGTACCTCACAGGATTAAATGGCATAAATTTATGCTAAGTGCCTGGCACTTAGCATGTATTTAGAGAAAGATCTCCCTGAATGATAGCCAAAAAATTATTAGTATTACTATGGTGATTATTTGAAAACTGGGATGCATATGTTTACAGGATTTGGGGCCACTCAGTCCTCTCCTTGTGACAGAGACCTCCCTTTGATATTCCAGAAAGACCTGCTTGCTCCTCTCTCCCTGCGCTTGAATGCCTCCCCCCCCCCCCCCCCACACACACTGCACCTCTGCCTTCACATTTATGGTGAAATTAAGGCCTGGGGTTTTTGCTGTTCCCCTATCAGCCCATGAAATCAGAGCTTCCTGAGGCAGGGAAGGGGTTTAGTTCTTGAAGTCCTGGAAAGCATCCATTTCCTCACTCCTGGTACGGAGGGGACACGACATCACACCCATCTGGAAAGAAGGGCTTGGTCAGGTCCCTCAGGGAAGGGGACCTTAAGAGAACAGGGAGGGTGGGCTTCCATTTGACCATCTGAAAGTCACCTGTCGTCTGCATCTGTGCCTGGCTCTACACAGCTCTAGTTTCCCAGATTCCATTCCTCCAGTGGGATCCACTAGTGACAGGAGAAAAGGGAGGTGACAGGAGGGCTGTGTTGGGCATCTGGCTGGCCAATCAGCTCCACTTCCCCGGGGCTCAGGATTACAAGCCCAGTGACTGTTTGGGATCCCTAAAGATCTCCCTGGGCAGAGCCAGAGCCTCACTTGGTAGCAGGAACCCAGCGCTCCTTAGCAACGAGGGTAGAGATGCTATTGCAGATACTTGTTGTGGGGACCCTGGGGAGCAGCAGAAATGAAACAAGCAGCTCCCATCTCCCCCACTCACCTCCCCACCCCTCACATACACACCGAGGGGCAAACGCTCAGGGAAGGACAGCCAGACCAACAGGGCTGTTGATGTTGAATTGATTTTAACCACCAGCAAGATCTCTGGTTATGATATTACCATATAGTTGTTTCTGGAGAAGTGTCCACATTGGAGGGGAATTCTGGAGGGACTTACGAATGGAAAAGCCAAGGAAACAGCTCCCCTCTTCCTCTTTATCGGTGAATGTGTGACAAGTGAAGCAAACGGAAGGGGGCATCCTCAAGAGTCTGCTAGTAGCTCATGGTGGCCGTTCAGCATGCCCAGCTCAGCGGAACCGGTCTGGGGGACCATCCATCCCTTGCCCCTGCTTCCCAGGCTTCCTCCAGCCTCCATTTCCCACAGGTCTCACGTGTGTCACCCTGTTATTGGAGCCCAAGCTCATTCCACTGTGTCTGACTTCTTGGAGCAGCCTCCCTTAATCCACTGTGGAAAGGGTGTCATGACTAAGCCTCCAAAACACAAACAAACAAGAACCAGGGCTTTAACTTGCTTCAATAGGACGGAGAGAAGAGAAGGATGACGGGTGTGATGTACATGGTAACGCAATCACAGTGGGGAGAGGAGGGGACGGTGGCTGCCCAGCCCTTCTCAGGTGGGACAGTCACTGAGTGAGGACTTATGGGGCTGAGCTCAGCCGCCCACCACCATCCCTCTGGCAAGGCCCCTCATGGTGAGGGCGCCGAAGATGGGACATCCTGATGACTCCCCCACCACCACGCTCAGCAAAAGATGGTTCACCAGAGTCTGCAGTTGTTGACGGTGAGCTCAGCTCTAAACAGCCCCTGAGTGTCTATCACCAGACACTCAGGTAGAAAGGCTGCAGGGACATGGAGGAATTAAGGCGGGGTTGGACCTCTTAGACAATGGGCAACCCAGGTAAGGCAGCAGGTGGTGTCAACATACGGCACTCCAGGTAGATCTGTCTATACCCGCGGTGGGAGCCCGGAAGAGGAATCCAGCTCCACTCCTCAGTCTTGGGAGGCAATTAAGGGCTCTGAGCTCCAGGGGCCTTCAAGTGGCCTTCAGTGGAAGACTTGGAAGTCTTTCTTTGCTCTGGGAACCAGATTCTGAGACAGGTGACCCCAAGCCCTGCAGGGCAGGTGAGCGGGAACACCCCGCCATGGCAGCAAGCCGGGTGGAATTACAAGTATTGATGTGAGGAGTGGCCAGACCGGTTGCAAGCTTGTCACCTACCCATGGAAAACTGGCTCCATCATTTAACAGCTGTCACCTTGGCCCCTGGGCAGACCGGCTGCCTGGGCGGCGTGATGAGATACGGGGTCACTGTCATCTCAGCCCTCCCACCATCAGGCGGCAAAACCTTCCCAGACTCACGGAGCCTGACAGACACGAGGCCGTCCATGTCTTGCTGGAAGGACGGGCCAGAGCCCGAGGCTAGCACGAACCTTCAGAAGCAGCCTCGGGGAGGACACACTAATCAGCTGCGCCGGGGTGACCGTGCGGGGACAAGCAGGGCGTGAATGTGAGGTGCGGCTGGAGGCAGGGAGGGAGGCTCTGAATTGGGGCTCAGTCTGAAGCGAAAATAAATGCCAGTGCAACGTGGACAAAGACGCACCATGAGCGCGGCTCCGCCTGCATATGGAGCGCGTGCGTGGGCGTGCGCGTGCGTGCGTGTGTGTCACTTGAAGGACCAAGGAAAAAGGGAAAAAATGAAAAAAAAAAAATAGTCTTTTCTATCCCTGTAACCGTGAGAAAGTAAATGAAGTCCAAATTGCGTTCAGGGCTGCTGGGACAGAGGAAGAGAAGCAAGGATGGAAAAAACAGGCCATAAAGATGCCAGGGCTGCTTAAGCAGAAACATCTGTGGAAGTCATAAGACTCGGGGCCTGGTCAGGCTTCTAACAAACCCAGGAAGAGGAGAGTCTGTGCTGGATCAGGACGAGCCTCGTCCGCCCCGTGCAGGGCCCCTGGGACCAGCACGCGCACAGACGAGATACCTTCTCAAGGGCTCAGCTCCGGCCCTTGAGAGGCCGGGAGGCCCAGGTTGGGAGGGGTCTGCGGCAGTCACGGGGGCAGGGCCGTGCCAGCAGTTTTGAGCATGTATTCATTTCAAGCTTTAAACTCACTGGGGTCGTCTGGTGAGCCACAAGTCTCAACTTCTGTGGTGAAAGAAAGAAATCTGAAGGTGGGGGAGGGGAGGGTCAGTTGCTGACCTGCGTGGGAGCCGGGAGGATGGGCTTGCTGTTTGCAAATGCAGGCCACTCTCTTATTTGTGATTTTTTGGCTGAGGCCAACTGTCCAAGGCCCACCTCTTCCAACAACCACAAGAATAGCAGCTAACATGTATTGACCATATCCCTCTCTGGACCATGTTCCTTATCAGTATCACCTCATTTAATCCGCCAGCAATCCCATCATCCCCAGAATGGGTAGAGACTTGTCTGGCATCTTCAGAGAGTTTCTTCAGGCTTAATATTATCATCCCAGGAGGAAACTGAGGCTTAGCAAGATTCAGTGACTCACCTAGGTCATCAGCCAGCACATTCCAGGGAACACCCAGGGGCTGTCCTTCTCTTTTCTCCCCAGAACTAATTTGAAAAGCAACTTCAGCACCGTTGGGGAAGCAGCTCTGCAAAATGAGCCCGGCATTCAGGGAGACCTCGAGGTCCCAGCAGGCCCCATTATATTAGCCCGGGAAAGTGGAGGGAACTATAGCTACAGAATCACCAACACAGGACACGGGGGAGTAGGTTAGTACCCTCTACCCCCTCAACCACAACAGAATCCTATCGTCTCGCAAGGAAACGCAGAGATGGTAAAAGAAATGAAATCCAGACACTGTATTACCTGCTTGTGGGAAATGGTCAAAGCGCTGTTTATAAGGCTCCGTTACCAAAGTCAGAGGCTGTGTCTCCTCTTCCTAGAAGCCCCGCCTCTCAGCCTGGCCCTGCCTGTCCACATCCTCCAGCTCCTTCACCCACAGCATCCACCCTACCACAAGGGCACTCACCATCCTGATTTCACTTATGGGGAAACTGGAGATGAAACACTACGACCCTTGGCTTCAGGGTTCATGATCAGAGTTCTATAAGTCCCTCTCCCGCCTCCCCCAGAAAACGCAAAAGTGAAATAATAGCAAGACGGCTGGCTGAAGCCCCATCTTCTGGGTAGCTGGCTTGCGGAAGCCAAGGATATTACTGTTCTCTGAGCAAGCAATTTTATGCTGCTAACATTTACTAGGATTGGAGCCTACTGGTGCCAGGTCCCTGGTCACGTCAACCCTTTATGATAGACAACACCACTTCTGCTTTAAAGGGAGGAAACTGAAGCTCAGAGAGAGGGCTTCACTTACCTAAGGTCACACAGCTACTGAGTGACAGAGCTGGAATTAGAATCCACGAGGTCAGAGATGAAAGCACCCCTATGCTCTTTCCTATGTGCCAGTGTGTCTCAGACTCGAACGTGCCTCCGATCCCCTGGCCATCTTGTTAAAACGTATTCTCTGATTCAGCAGAGGCCTAAGATTCTGCCTCTGTAACCAGCTCTGGGTGATGGCCCGGCTGCAGGCCCCCGGACCACACTTTGAGGAACGAGGATCTCCATCCCAACTGCCATCCTTAACCCACGCTTATCTGTGCCATTGGGGTGGGTACGTCTCTGCCTCTTTATTACAGCTTTGCCACCAGAGTGAACTGGAAAACCACCTATGCAAGCCAGTCAGCTACGCTTAATTATTGTTAATCATTTCACTCCTCCCTGCTCCTGGGCTGACTGCTAAAAAACCGAACGTCAGCCTTGGGTGAGAAAGACCGACAGGGTCTGCTTGAGAGAGGCACAGAGTGGATGGTGGTGGAGACCAGTGGCCCCCCGGGGCCGAGATAAGACTTTGATACGATTCTGTATCTCAGGGGGAATCTATGTGATGAAATCTCCCCCGGTTGGTCTCCCACGAGCTGACAGGAATTTCCTGCTCAGAGCAGCAGAGGAACTTGGGGTTTGCTCCTCCAGGGCCAATCTCGGTGGGAAAAAGAACACAAGCGAGAAGGCAGGAGCAGCTTTTGTCTGAGCCACATGCCTTGGGTTCCTGGTTCTGCTCCATCTGTAGCCGGGGAGGGCCTTCTCTGGCTTTTTAGTTGCAGCCTCCAGGGATGGCTCTGAGTACAGATCTTTCAAGAGGGCTGGGGTGACCTGCATTCCATGGAAAGGAGGGGCTGGGAAAGGCTGGGGCTCAGGTCTGCCCAGGAGCACAAAGACAGGCTAGAAAGACAACCCAGAAAACCCAGTCCCTGCAGTCTGTCCGCTGACAGCTCTCCTTTCAACAGACATTAACCGAGGGCCGCCTGCACATGGGTGTTATGCTGACACTGGCGCGTGGCAGAGACCAGGGTTCCCTGGCTGTGGCCCTACAGAACCCACAGCTAGAGGGAGATGATTTTTAAGTAGATAAGCCAAGTTCCATGGAGTAAACGCTGAGAAGTGTCTGTGATGCTGGGGTTACAGGCTCTGGGGGCACATTCCCTCCCCGGCTGTGCCGATCACCCAGCCCGGCTCTCTCCTCTCCAAGGTGAAACCGTCACCTCTTCGGGTGGACTCGCCCACTCTCACACTGCCTTGCAAACACGGGTCTCCCGTTCTTCTCTGGCCAGCCTCCCTGACACCACCCTTTTAGAACCCACTGGACACCTTGGTGAAAACCAGAGACACACGTGGGCTCGTGCTCCCATGGGCATCTGGAACTCATCGGCACAATGACTGGCGAGGTCGTTCCTTGGGAAGTCTGCAACTGCTTGCCTTGGTCAAGAATAAAAGTGTATGTGTGGAGGGGAAAGGTCGAGTCAGACAGGGAGGAGACAAGAGTCAAGGCTGGGTGTGCAAAACGGAAGACGAACAGGAACTGGGGTGCTGCTGTAGCCTGGTTACCCCAAACTCGTTACCACCAGCCTCCAACTGGCCCCGGGGCCCATCGCCGCCCTGGGAACAGGACGATCGTGGCTCTGTCTCTCCACACCAGCCTGAGAGAGTTGGACTACAGTCTCCCCATAATTAACTTCTCTTTTGCAGGCTTGGAGGTGCAGGCTGAGGGGAGGGGGTTTGGAGGAAGGCTGATTGCAGCAGATTCACTATTAAAGGAAAGGCGTAATGCACTGAGGATGCTTTGCAGGGAGTGAGGGGATCTGCAGCAGATGAGCCATTGTCTTGGAGACGCTAATGAAAAGCAGGCCTCGCAGAGGTCCCAGAACCCCCGTGGGCTGAGTTATCTCCCCCTTCTGCAGCTCCCCTCGCCTCCTTACCAACAGCCTCAGATCAAACTCCCCGAATATTTATAAAATCTCTACCAGAAACAGAGAAAGTCAGCCACCCAGCCAGGCGTCTGCCCACGTCCTTCCGGAGCTGCTCGGGTGACACTCTCCAACGACGTGGCTCATTATTCTATTTTTCCTCCTTGTAGTGTGCAGGGCAACCAGAGCGGGAGGGAGAAAAGAAATATGTTTGCTCTGCCCTATTCTGGCTGGGTTTGAATGGGGGAGTTGACTTGGAGTTTAGGAGCCTTATTTTGGGCAGGTCACCCTGTCCCTAGCACTCCCTGCTCTTCTGCCCCCAGTCTGCTTTTCCCTTGATCCCACCCTGTGTTAAAGCTGGGCCCCTCCACCCGGTGCCTCGTTAGCTGCCTACTCAGCCCCCTTCCCCCTGGGGCCCGCCAGCCTCCTGCCTGGGAAAGTCAGAGGGGAGGCTTGCTAAGATGCTCTCCGGGCTTCCAAATTGAAAATGCGAGGGATTATGGAGACTGGCAGCAGGAGGAGCTGGCCCTCTGCCACAGTGGAGTAGGAATTGGGCTTATTCTTTCTGAATTAAAGGGGATACAGCAGGAAATCAGAGCGGGTCTGAGAAAATCTGGGTGACCTCTGGTAATCCCTTTTTTTTTTTGCTGGGCGGTTATTAAAACGGATAGTGGGCTTCCCTGGTGGCGCAGTGGTTGAGAATCTGCCTGCCAATGCAGGGGACACGGGTTTGAGCCCTGGTCTGGGAAGATCCCACATGCCGTGGAGCAACTGGGCCCGTGAGCCACAACAACTGAGCCTGCGCGTCTGGAGCCTGTGCTCCGCAACAAGAGAGGCCGCGATAGTGAGAGGCCCGCACACCGCGATGAAGAGTGGCCCCCGCTTGCTGCAACTAGAGAAAGCCCTCGCACAGAAGCGAAGACCCAACACAGCCAAAAATAAATATAAATAAATAAATTTATTTTAAAAAACCCAAAAAAACAAAAAATAGCAAGGAACTTGACAAACATGGGGTCTACAGAGGTGGGCTGCAGTTCTGGGTTCTGTCCTGCCGGTAAAGGGGAGGCACCATTTGCCCAGCTGACGAGTGTATCACATGATTGCCCCTCACGGCAGCCCCATCCTGTGGGCGACACAAAATTCCACGTAGAGGGGCAGCAGGTGGTTGTGGGGAAGTCCTGCATTGGGTTAAGAGAGTTGAGTGTAATTTTAGTGTAATTTTAGCAGCTTCAGCCTGGGTAAGTTATGAAACCTTTCTCTCTTGGTTTCCTCATCTTCAAAAAACGAGGGTTGGATGAGATGGTCTTTAAGATCTCTTCTAATCCTATGATTTCTATGGAACAAGGAACGAATACTAATGTCACATGGTATAAAGTACTACATGAATATAATTCATGGGCCAAATATGGGGTCCAGGTGGTAAACAATGCAGGTGATAAACCAGGAGAAGGATTAATGGAAGTACTGGGAACCTTTCATGGAGGTGAAATTTAAAGTGTACCTTGAAGAATGAAAGGGATTTGGACCGGAGAGAGCTGATGAGCCGGGGGTAGACGAGCAGATGTTGGGAGAAGGGGAGGAGCCAGGGGACGAAGGTGAGCTGGCTGGAGTCGAGGTAGATGCTGAGAAACACCAGAAGGTAAGGTTTCATGGAGACGGCTGGTCCAGGCAGTGGGGCAGCAGCGTGAGTGCAGGAGAGGAGAAAGGAGGCTTGCTCTAAGCGGTGTGACAGCCCCTGTTTCTCTCATCAGTGAACCTGCTTTGAGTGACTCCACCAACACCCCAGCAGTGGGAGGCGAGAGGACACTAGGGTCCGTCACTGGAGGTCAGGACCCTCAGTCATTGGCTCATACGGCCCCAAGGAGGCTTTGGGTTCTGTCTGCAGGATCTGACTCTTCAGAGAGATGTCCTTTGGTCACCTTTCTGCCAAGGAGGCCAGCCCAGTGGCACAGGCTGGTGGAGATTAGAGTTAGGGAGTGTAAGAGGAGGGAAACAAGCTCCCCACTGTGTCGGGGGCATGAGACGGTGACACCCGAATGACCCCAAGGCACGAGGTCTTGGGCAGATGCCCAGCCCAGGACAGGGAGGCGCCTGGGCACACTGAGTACTCTTCTAGGAAACATCTGGGGCTCCTCCTCAGTGGCTACCCTCACCCCTAGTGGGAACTGGGCCCCGTCCAGGGACAAGAGCGTCTCTTGCTGAGTCCCACAAGTTAGGGGTCTGCTTGCTCTCCTGCAGCCACAGTCCACCAGCCATGAGCCAGGCATCCGTGTGCTAAAGGGACACATCCCCAAAAGCCCACACAGGCCCCGTGGCCAGTCCTTGCTTCAGGACACGGACCCTGGAGTTTCCTGCCCAGTTCCCTGAGCTTAATCCCAAGGCCAGCGTGGACCTCTAACCTAAGTCTGTCCTGCCAACAAGGGTGGATCGTGCCGTGGTGTGCATACCTGTGGGCCTCAGGGATGACCACGGCGTGGGTTTGGGGGGCGTGTGTGGATCTGGAGCTTGGACATGTGGGCTGAATGTCCACAGACTTGTGCGCAGGGCCCTTCCTCGTGCCAGATGGAGCCGGGGAATGAAGCCAGCCCAGGGCCGCCTCTGCTTAGGCCACCACATTACAGTGGGGAACTCCAAGGAGTCCACGAATTCTAAATTCAAACTTGGCCTTAAGGATGTCATGAAAGTGTATTTGTCAAGGTAAGGAGAAGGGAATGTATTCTATTTAATAGTTTGTTAGCTTGATGTGGGAGCTGGCCTCTGTTGTACTCCTGCCTGGATCTCCAAATGTTAGGGGGTGGGTCTACATCTCCTAAACCATTTTATAGCCTATCCTCCAACTTACGAGGCTATTAAAGGTCATCTGGCCTCAGAAGAGCTCATCCCCTCCTGGCAGGTATGCAGGTGCCCTAGGCAAGCCTGATGGAGAAACCCAATGGACACCAGGCCTTGGTGAATCACCCGCCTCCCTGCAGCCAGTCTCAGGAGGCACAGTGACACACAGTCTCAGCCCACCAAGAGCCCCCCACTCTCCCAGGTGTGTCCCTCTGGCCTTGACCACCCATTTAGCTAGGGATCCTGTGTGGACATGCAGGGCCTCCCCTACAGGGCGGCAGAGTGGGCCCCTGGGTGATTTTGAGAGAGCCTGGATGACCTCCTTGGCTTGCCCTAATGCCTGTCTCCCATGTGCTCTGCCTCCGTTAGTGGGGCCTGAAATCTGTTTATAGGCACCAAAGCCTCTTAGTCCCTTCTGAGTCTCCTACTCTGTGCCTTTGCTCAGATCGTCTGTTGTACCCTGAATGGCCTTCCCCCACCCCATCCTAAAAACAGGCTACTCGATAAAGAAGGTCCTGGGAGCCAGGTCAAAAGACATCCATCTCTTCTCCTCTAAAAAAAACCACATTGTCATTGCAATTACTATTAGAAAAATAATTAATGCTCATGGAAAGGATTAACTATCTTCCAGAAGGGTAGAAAGTGAAACACAAAAGCTCCCTCACCTTTCTGAGGCCAAGACGCCCATCTCCAGAGATAACCATGGAAACACAGCAGTGGTGCCCCTTGTAGAACTAGTCTGTGTGCATCCAAGGCTAGACCCTCTTAGCATTCCCATCTGTTGCCGGAGATCTCCAAGGGAAGGGGATCAAGAGATGAGAACACAGCCACGCCTAGAAAGAACCTTGGGTTAGAAGGGACCGAGGGAGGCAAAGGACGGTAAGAAGGATGCAGAGATGCCAACAGGGGAGAAGCAGCGTGGCAGGGGGAGCATCATGGATACCACGAGAGAAGACAGTGGGAGGTGCGTGGCAATGGTGGCAGGGGGCTCGAGAGGGCGAGAACCAAGAACAGAATCAGCAGGGATGATTGAGGGGGCCCTTCAGGAGCAGCAGGGATGGAAAACAAACCCCGGATGTAACAGTGTCTTCTCCGTGCTGGTCACTGTGCTTCGTGCATATTAACTCATTTTATCCTGACGAGAGTCCCCATTTGCAGATGGAAACAGACGGGCAGAGCGTTAAGTATTCCAAGGTCACACAGCTAGGTCGAGGCAGGGATGGGGATTTGAGCCTGGGAGACCAACGTGTGCTGACCACTATATCCAAGGCAGACCACAGCTGGTCTTTGAGTGGGACGTGAGGATGTGGGGCAGAGCGACGGGGCCTCCACCATGTTCAGAACTGTCCACACAGTGTCCATGTCTACCACCTTCCAGAACACAGAGGGGGCTGAGAATGGAGAGGGGATGAGTCAAAAGGGGGAAATGAGAGGGTCCTGGAGCTCAGGCCCTGTTTGTCCTGGGATAGTGGGAGCCAGCAGAGGCCTCAGGGAGGGCAGGGTAGGCAGCTGCTCTGCTGGAAATCAGTGCCTCCCAGGGTGGTACCTTTCAGAAGCCCCCTTCAAAGCTCCATGCTGGCCCTACTGGGTCCTTTCCCTATCTCCCCCTTCCGCTTCCTGTCGCCACCCCCTCCCAGGCCACCTCCTCCTACTGGGGAGATTGTCTTAACAAGGTCCTTCACAGATCCCTGTGCCCTTGAGTGTGGGGGGCACGATGCCATGAGCAGTTTCTTCCTTGCGTTTTCTTCTTCTTTCATTTTTTTATGCATTCATTCATTTATAAATTGAGATAACATTGATTTATAACATTATATAAGTTTCATGTGTACAACGTGCATTTCCTTTCCTGGCTGCTCTGACAGAGGCCAGCCAGCCCCCCTTGAAAGGGATGCCCGTGGGGAACAGGAGTTGGGGTCAAGGGTTGCATCCTATGCAGCAGGCCCAGCCCTATCCAGGCTGATTGGGGCATGGCTGGTGTGTTTAGGAACAGTGTAGATAGGGTTACCAGATAAAATAAAGAATGCCAAATGCAACTGGGATTTCAGAAAACAAGGGATGATTTTTCAGCATAAGTATATCCCCAATATTTTATGGAACATACTTTTCAACTAAAAAAATCATTCACTGTTTATCTGAAATTCAAATTTCAATGGGTGTTTTCTATTTTCATTTGCGAAACCTGGCAATGCTACCCTGAAACACAAGCCCTCAGCCTGGCTCCAGGACTCAGTCAAAGAGAAGCCCAGGCCAGTGCCATGTCTTTGATCTAGTGGACCTGCTTATGTCCTTGTGCTCCCGGAATAAAAGAAATGTCTGAGTTGCCTTGGTTCATTGTCTGAGAAGCTCAAGTGCCAAGTTAAGAGGCCCCTCCTCCGGCCCACTCTGGCAGGGGGACCATATCTCCATGGGTGGTAGCCAGAGTGAGGCATAGGGGGAGCTTGGCAGTTCGGAAGCAGCTGGAGAAAGATCTTGAAGCAGAAGACTAGGGGCTGCTTCCTTGTACGAGAGGCTCTGAAGTGACTTGCCTTCAGATCCTTGAATTTTTGAGGCGAGCGAGGCCAGGTGTACAAAGGGAAATTGGGGGTGGTCTCACTGGAGAGAAGCTAAGCCTGCAACCCAGATCACTGAAGATCCCAACACTTCCCAAGAGCTAAGTCTTGGGTAGGGTGACACACAAATCTATTAGCCATTCCTCCAGTGCACTCTCCTCTCCTCCTTTCTTTCATCACCCTTTGATCTGCCATGTGTTGGAAGGTACATGTGTTGGGTACAATGTCTAAATCCAGGCCACCTTCCCTGAACTGCCTTCTGGATTTTGGTCCTGTGACCTACTCCTTCCATCTTGGCCTTGGAAGTTCATTATCAAGGACCTTTCCCTACCAATTGATATATTTTTCAAGGAGAGCTGTTATCAAAAGACATTCAAAACCTGGGGCTCAGATGTGATGCTCTGTTTGTTTTTAACTAACTGTGTAGTAGGTCATGTGTGAGGGGGACTGGTGGGTTCTGAAACCCCTATGAAGGCTGCCATGGTACACTCTCTATGGGGGGGAACATTATTCATTTTTGCTTTCTTTGCTTTCGCTTCCATTAGCAAAGAGTTCCAACAGCTGTGGCCACATTTTGCTGCGTGGGCAGCAATGTGTCTGACAACGTGTCAGCGACACACAGACACACACCACCGCATCAGGAATGTCAGTGTGCTTTTTAGGAGTTTGCCTGATGGAAATGACCCACTGGGCCAGCTTGAAATCCCACAAAGCAGAAGACACACCCAACATTCCCTCAGCTTTGAACCTACCCCCGAGGACATGTCATTCATTCATTTATTAAATACTTATGAAGCACCCACTACATGGAAGGCACTATTTGAAGTGTTGGGGATGTAGGTTTGGAGAAAATAGACAAAGTCCCTGCTCTTATTCTTGTGTGTGTGTGTGTGTGTGTGTGTGTGTGTGTGTGTGATTGTGTGTGTTGAGGGGGAGACGATTAACAAACAAACATCATCTATCTGGTGACAATAGTGCTATAGAGAAAAATACAGCAAGGAGGGGGGCAGAGAGTGTCTGGGGGTGACGAGTTTGCTTTTTTCTACAGGGAGATGACAGAAGCCTTTTCTGATAAGGTGATATTTTGGAAACCTGAAGTGAGGAACTAGCAAAGATTTAGGGGATAAAGCATTCCAGGCAGAGGGACCAGCAAGGAGAAGGGTCCTGAGGTGGGATCATGCCCATTGTGTTGGAGGAAAAGAGCAGAGGCTAGCATGCCAGGGCAGAGAGCAAACGCTAGAGGAGCCCAGGGGGGTGGGGGGGAGTAAGGCCCTATCAAGTGTCCTTGCAGGCCACTGGAAGCACACTGGTCTTCACTCTCAGTGAGGCTGGGAGCCCCCGGAACGCTTTGAGCAGAGATGTGACATGATCAGTTTATGTTTCAAAACAATCACTCTGGCTGCAGTGATGAGAACAGTTTGAAGGGAGGCACGGGAGGCTGGAAGCAGAGACCAGCACAAAGCTTTGGCCATAATCTAGGCAAGAGATGATGGTAGCTTTGACCAGTAAAGCAGCAATCGAGGTGGTCAGAGATGGTTGGATCCTGGGTTTATTTTGAAGGAATTGCCAACAGGATTTGCTGATGCCTTAGATGTGGGGTGTGAAATTCCCAGAGGAGGCAAGGAGGATTCTAAAACATTTGGCCTGGAAAATTGGAAGGATGGAGTTACCTTTTATAGATATGAGGAGACTGAAGGCGGAGCGTGTTGTGGGGATGATGAGAAGCTGGAGTTTGATTCTGGATATTTTAATCTGAACATGCCCAACAGCTATATCCCAGTGGAGATGTCAAGTAGGCAGTTAGCTATGCAGTTCTGGAATCTAGGGGAGAGGTCCAGGCCAGAGATTCAGTTCGGGAGCTGTCAGCAGATGGCTGTCGTACAAAGCTAGGAGACAACATGAGATCTTTTCGGGAGTGAATGAAGACAGAGAAGAAAAGAGGTCCGAGGGTGAAGCCCTGAGGTTCTTTTCTGCGGTACTGAAGAGCCACGCTCAGAATTCGGTGGCAAGTCAGGTCACCCACAGCAAAGGCTGGTTCTTTTTTGGGTACAGATTTTCTAAATCAGGAACAGGCTTGGGAGTGAGTGATGGCTCCAAATGGATTGCACACCTGTTCTATTGGACCTGGAGGAGGTGTTCAGGGAGATGGGCAGATCTTGGTGTCCCAATGAGATTTAAGGTGTACACAGTGGGAGAGCCTGTGAGGGCATAAAAGCCAGGCTACACAGGTAGGAGATTTTGGGTGGAGATGATCGTGTGCTGGCGACAGGCTGTGGGGCCTTGTGAACCAGAGGTATAGGCCGAGCAATGTCTAATGAAGTAGATCCCAAGAAGCTGGCTATGCTTGGGTGGGTGGGTGCTGTAGGCAGGGGTCCAGGCAGATGAGAAAAGGCAGAGAGGAACCTTTCAATGTGGTGGCTCAGGGAGTGGACTCTGCAGTCAGGCTCACCCAGGCTCACCTTGGGCGAGTTACTGAGCCGTACTATCACCAAGGAGTTAGTTAGCACTGAGCCTGCAAATGACAATCAATAAAGGTAACTGTTAGGATTGCAATGATCATTCATGATCTTAGGATACTCTGTCTATATCCAGGCCTATCCAGATAACGACTGGAGGATAGATTTAAGAAAAAGCAAGGACAACACACAGTCCCTCTAAAGACAAGAGTCCGGTTTCTAGAAATGGCTATACTGAAGGTAAAACAAGGAGGAGATTTATTTTTATGAAGTGGGGAGCAGCTCCCTTACTGAAAGAAATGCACCTTGGGAGAACCTGACTCTTGGCAAGGACACATTTTTGTCTTCAAGTGAGATAAGAAAGGGAGGAAGGGGACTTCCCTGGTAGTCCAGTGGTTAAGACTCCGTGCTCCCAATGCAGGGGGCCTGGGTTTGATCCCTGGTCAGGGAACTAGATCCCACATGCCGCAACTAAGACCCAGCACAGACAAATAAATAAATTAAAAAGAAAGGGAGGAAGGCAAGGAGACTCTCCAAAGCACAGAGCCAGATATGCAGGCACATGGGCTGACCTGGTCCCTGTGTTAGCGAAGAGGCTGATCTCAGCCGCAGGGGACCAGAGAGGGGCTGCCCAACACTCTTTTTAGAGGCGCACCCCAGGACCAGCCTCCCCTGTTTCATTTTGAGAGGAAATCTAAGGCTCGAGCAGGGAAGGAGTGGCTGATGGGCAGAAGGGCTAAGATTAGGTCCAGGTAGGCGGAAGCTGCAGAGTGGGATCTGGGCTGAGGTGTCAGGAAGGTGTGAAGAGTGGGAGGTAGGAACCCTGGCTTGTGACCTGGGATTTAGAACCTAATGGCAATGACCAGCCTGGGATTCAAATTTTTTATTCTTTTTAAGTAAAAATCAGAGGAACAATGAGTAATATCACAAGAATAATAACTTTACATTTCACCGTGGAAACATTTAGACTAAAGGCGAGAGGATTCATCCTTGGTTATTCCTTTCTGAGGCCAGGCCTTCATCTTCAAAAATGATTAAAATCACAGACAAGGTCATGATAAGATCTTGGGATGAGGAGGGACCAGGGGATTTGCTTTAGTTATCCTGCAGAGGGGAGGCCAGTTCCTTGGGTTCCCGTGACCCTGGACGTGCTAAGCTAGCATTGCCCCCCTCTCTGCTGGTCCCGTGGGTCTCCTCTGGAGTTACAGGCATCATGGAGATCAGTTTGGTTCTCTGGCTTTTAGGTTAAAGGTCAAGGCCTGAAAAGACTTGGAACCAAACTGGAAATTCTGCTTCTCTCCCCATAACTCCCTGCCAGGTTTTAAGCCCCTTCTGTTTGTACACATCTTGGAGAGGGCATTGGTCTCTCCTGCTCTGACATAGGCTCTGGCTTCTTAAGCTTGCTTTCCAGGCACTCTCAGCAAATCACAAGCAGAATGGCCCTGTTTATTCCTCTTTCATCCAGGCTGGTTTCTAAATAAGAAAAAATTAAACATTTTCTCTTGCTCTTGAAATGTCTGCATGCTGGGATCTGCTGTACTGAAGCAAGTGGTGAGCTCAGAAAAGAGCATGGATTCCGAATCAAGAGGCAGAGATCATCCAGCTCAGACCCATCGCTGACCCCTTGCTGACCTTACATCGTGCCCTTGTGCCAAATCAAAGTCCAAACCAGATCTTGCCTCCAATGCAGCCAATCCAACAATAGAGTTCAGAGGAGTACTACTGATCTACTTGTTAAGAGGCAAGTATGTCTCCTGCCCTCGAAGCTCTAAGCTCCAATACCAAGGCCTGGATTGTTCCCTGAGAGTGTTTCCCTGTGTCCCTCAGGGCTAGTCATGCCCATTGCTTTAGTGTCTCTATCCCTAAAATGACTCATTCCTCATCACCAGGTGCCATGGGAAGGATGCCAAGAGACTTGCCTTAAGACGAGGATTTTACGCTTATGCATCCTAAACCTTCCTGCAAACGTCTTAACATCTCATTCTCCAAAGCCTGGAGATCCACAAAGGATGAAACTGGCTGCCTGTTGGGCAAACAGCCCGGGCGCAGGGGTGGCTGCTGGTTTCTAGAAGTTTCTAGAATGGCCCTGGCAGTTGCTGAACCTTCCTCTTTGGGACAGTCCCAGCTCACCAAGGGTGTGTGGGGGGAAGTGGGGAGGGAGGTTATAGTGAAAGGGACAGAATCTGTGTTCTGGAATCTACCAGACTGAGGGTGGGGATTCAACCGTCAATTTCAACTTACCAAATGGGGCCCAAGACCCCAAGAAGCACCCACTGAGCTCATTTCACTCCGAATCAGCTGGACCCCAAACTTTTATAGATTCTCAGCCTGGAATCTGGTGAACTCCAGGGAGCCAGGAGCAGAGGCTTGTTATATAAGCTTTGGAGTCAGACAGACCTAAGTTTGGATTCTGGTCCCACTATTCAGAAGCTACATGAACTTGGGCAAGTCATGCAACTCCTCAGACTCAATTCCTTCATTTTCCAATTGGAGATAAAAACCACATCCTCATAGGGTTGCTGACTCAGTAGTTCTGACCGAATACCCTTGGCCGAGCAGCTCCCAGTAAGGAAAGGCATCGAGACACCTTGCCTCAATGCCTGTCTCCAAGCAGACGCCCAGTAAATGCCATCGCTTCTTGTCTAGGCCCATATCCATGGCTTCCCATTAGAGAACTAGTCATTCTTGAGAAACTTTTTGAAAGTGAAGGTCTTTTTAGTTAAAGACTTATTAAGGCAATCAGAAAAACAAAGACACATTTTTCTTCCCTCGAACCTCACAGCGGATTTGGACGAAAAGACGTCACTCACCCGCCCCTGTCTCTTTTACCCGTTGGCCCGTTTCCCCAATCCCCCCACACCCAGCAGCCTGAGACAAAAAACCCCTGGCTCAATTGGCAGGCTTTCACCTCTCTCCAAGGAGCTCTGGAGAGGACTAATGAGGTTACCACAGGTGCTGCTATGCTACTAGCCATAAAATAAATAAATAAAAATAAACTACTCTCTGTTGGAGAACAGTGATGGGGGACACAGGCTCAGAACCTGTTCCTGCGGGACTCTCAAACCACAGGGCCGTTTCAGTAACACATTCCTGTTTCCCGGCCTGGTACCCACTGACCGGGCTCTCATTAGGGCGGGCCTGCTGGATTCAACCCGGAGGCCCCGGCGCCGTGGCCTCACTCAGGCAGCCCTCTGGGTGCCACCTACACAGGCTGCTCAGGTACCAGGTGGGAGGACAGGGGCTGTCTTTGGGAAGAGATCAACAATGATTTTTCAATTTTATTATTTTAAATAATGTTCAGTAGGTGGGACAAGGTTCTGAGGGCTGAGAGCTAGACACACGTGGCCAGAGGTGGTATTGGTGAAGATGTAGCTGCTGGTCATCCCTGGCTTGTTGGAATCAGGGCGAGGGTAGGGGAAAGAGCCCTGGATTCCCTTCAACACATGAGTGAGTACCCTGCCCCGCCTACACCCCCCCCACCCCCGCAAACAAAAAACCCCAGCAGTCATTGAGAATGGAAAATTGATCCTAGCCCAAAAATACATGCCGCATGTTCTTGTTCGCCAGGTTTCGTGGCGGGAACTGAGCCCTGGAATGAAGCTAAATCTTCATCTGTGGGCTGAATGGAAGGCCTTCCACCTGGTGGCCCAGGAATGGGCAGAGGTTGGGACCTGGAATCTGGATAGTGGCTGGAGCCCCCTTGAACATCAGGGTCTTCAGGGGAGTCCTGGGGCTTCACCCGTTCATTCCACAAGTACACGCTGGAGCTTTACTCCCAGTGGGAGAGACAGATAATAAACAACAGATACATATCTCATGTGTTATTTGGTGACAATTTCATGGAGAAAAATAAGCCAGGTAAGGGGGATAGGGAGTCTTTGGAGAGGGGTGCCAGCAAAGATAGGGTGTTTCTATTCCTTATGTAGACTGTTCCCTTGAGAATGGAATGGGCCAAGATACGGGGACCGGGGAGAGCAACCAGGGAGAAGGACTAGCAAGTACAAGGGCCCTGAGGCAGGCAGGAGCCTGGCTTCCTTGAGGAATAGCAAGGAGTCCAGTGTGGCTGGAGAGGAAGAGAGAGGGATGGGGAGAGGGCAGGAGGTGTGGGCAGAGAAGGAGGAGGGCTAGATCATGTGGGCCTGTAGGCCTCTCTGAGCCTCTGGCTTTTCCTGAGTAAGATGGGAGCCACTGGAATGTTCTGAGACGAGGGGGGGGACATGATCTCATGTACGTGGATCACCCTGGTCGTTGGGAGTGGACGGTAAGTAAAGTGGAAAGAGGGTGACTATAGCAGTAATCCAGGTGAGGGATGACGGCGCTCCACGCCCTGGGTTTGAATCCTGACTCCATCTCATATGACCTATATCACTTCGGGTAAGCTACTGATATTTAATCTCTCTGTGCTTCTGTCTCCTCACCTGTGAAATGGACTAGTACCCATTCTTCACAGGGCTCTTTCTAGGGTTGCTGTGAAGATTAAATGAGGTAACACATGCACAGAGCCTGGCACGCAGTAAGCGCTCCAACATCAGCCATTATTACGCTGCGGCTGCTGTTAGTGGAACACAGGCAGTTTGGAGATGGGAAGTCAAGGTCTTCAGGGGCAAAGGGGTATCAAGGTTGAAGTCACCAACTGGAAGGTCAGTCATTGAAGCCAGGACTCACTGGGAGGTCAGGACAAACAGTGAGTCAAGGATGAGTGGACAGCCCAGCTCCAGGGGCCATGTAACAGTCTGCAAGTGGGCAGTGGAGGGCATCCCAGGAGTTATCTGGGTGCCTAACTGGGATCACGAGCTCCAGACAAGGAAACTGGGAAATATGGAGTTGGGTTCCTGGTAGACCATAATGAAGGGGCTCTTAAAGACGTCCAACTGAGGAACTACCCAGCTGCAAGGACAGCTCAAGAGTAAGCTTCAGCTTCCAACAAGGTAGGAAGCAGAGCAGTTGCTGACACAGTCCAGCTTGCAAGCTGTGAAGTCCTGGAGGCAGCTGGGCAGGGTTCATGAGGCAGGGCTGGGGCTGATGCATGGAAGACAGACTGAAAACCACTGCAGGATTGAGAGGCTCCAGGGGACCACTAGACACTTAGTGAAACCCACTAGCGTATTTGGATTAGAAATACTATCTCAAAAGGTTGACCAGATATTTTTAAATGGGTTACAAACATCTCTGCTTCTAAGCCAGAGGACACAGGACAGAAACCAAGGACTTGAAGCCAAATTTTTGTATGGAACATGACCCAGCTATGCAGCGGGGTCTGAGGGGGTGTGTGGGCTAACAAACTCCTCCAGAATGGTATGCTGTCTCGTTCTTGGGATTGTGCTTTATAGAGTCATTCTGCCAGGCAATGAGATGAAATCGATGTTTGCTTCCCGTGTCTGCCCCCCTTCTTCCCCTTAGAGACTGCTCACTCTTGTTTTTCCTTTCCCCTAATAAATGTGATTATCCAGCTCTTGGGTGAGGGTGGAGGCTGGGCAGTTGGAAGGAGAGTCTCAAAAAACAGCCAACTAACAACCAACCAACCAAACAACCGGTAACTGACCAATGAACAACCAGCCGACTAATCGATGGCAGAATAAAGGCCCCCTGGGGATGTCCGTGTCCTAATTCTTGGAACCTATGAATATGTTACCTTCCAAGGCAAAGGGGACTTAAGGTAATTAATTGGCTGGACTTAAAATAAGATTATTGTCCTGGATTATCCAGGTGGGCCCAATGTAATGAGTGTCCTTAAAAATGGAAGAGGGAGGCAGAAGAGGAGGTCAGAGCGATGAGATGTGAGAAAGACTCAACCTTCCATTGCTGGCTTTGCAGATGGAGGAAGCAGCCAGGAGCCAAGGAATGTGGGCAGCCTCTAGAAGCTGGAAAAGGCAAGGAAACAGAGTTGCCCCTGGAGCCTCCAGAGAGGAACACCACCCTGACAATACCCTGATCTTAGCCCAGTGAGATCCATGTCAGACATCTGAGCTCCAGCATTGTAAGATAAAGAATTTGTATTGTTGAAGCCACTAAATTTGTGGCAATGTGTTATAGCAGCAATGGAAAACGAACACACTAACCATGCAAACTCTCTATTCCACACGGCCAAGCCCAGTGCTGCAGCGTGCGTGGCCCTCAGCCTGTTGCTCTAGCCTTAGTTCACGAGGTCCCCTGTCCTGTGCTCTAGCCAGTCAGGGAAGCTTACTGCTCTTGAACTGTCCCTGCCTTTCTCCTCTACCAATGTTCGAGCTTCCTCCTGGAAGGGTCATTTTGTCTTACATTTGCACAGAGCTTTCAGCCTTACAAAGCACCTTGCATGACAGCGCCACGTCTGCAAAAGTTACCCTCTCACTAGATATAAAGCCTCTTTGAGGGCAGGGTTCTGGACTTAAGTATTTATCTTGGCAACCCTCATAGGGAGAAGCTTAGCTGTGGTAAAAGTGGGCACAGGATTGAAAACAAGAGGGTCAGAAGGAGGTCACAACGCGTTGCCAAGGGCACTGGCTCCACCTCCTGGCTTAGCCACAGGCCCCAGACTCAGACTCCCTGATGACAGGGCCATGCTTTTGCCCTTTTAAATGGAGTAGGGTGTTCAGTAAACAGTTGTTAGAAACATTTCTCTCAGTACCCTCCCCTGGTTTCTTTCAGGTTCTACCATGAACTCTGCCAGATGCCTTCACTCGAAGGACCTTCAGTTGAAGGACCCCTTGGAGAGAGTCTTTATTCTGGGCCCTCCCCTAATGTTGGGCTCCCCTGTAGGTCCTGCCCTGGGCTCTGCTCCAGGCAGGACAGATCCTTGGCTACTCTCTGTTCCCACAGGTGGGTGCAGGGCAGGGCGCTGCAGGGCAGAGGGACCTGGGTGTGGGGAGCCCGGGGCCACCAGGGCGGGCTTGCTCTTCCCTCTTGTGGGCTCGGCCTGTCCTGTTACTCTGGGTCACTCTAGGTAAACAGGGGAAAGAAAACAATGTCTGTCAGCTACAAAACAAACCCATCAGGAAAGGAATGTTATTGCCAGTGTTGGCAAACAAAGAAGGTGAAAACCTGTCTTTAATATCAGGCCCCAGGTATGCCCCCTGGGCCCCATGGCCCTTCTGTGAGCAGAGGCCTGGTGGCCCTTTAAAGAGAGCCCCTTTCTACTTGCCTCTCTTCCAGGGTTACTTGGCCTACTCCCTCAGCTCCTGGGTGACAGACTCGTGACTGCACAGCCAGCGGGGGGCAGAGGCTGCTGGGATCCAAGCTGCTGTTTAGCTGGGCTCCGTGGCAAACCCGGGAGCCCATGGCAGTGCGGGCTGCTGGCTGGCCCCTTTCAGCAGCGGCATTCCCATCTCCAAGGAGGCAGCCAAGTCAATACAGGACTTCAGCATCTTGCCCTCTGGGCGGGCAGAGGTGTCCCCTAGCAACTGGGGCTGTGATCTGCATATGACAGCACATTGCATCTATTCAGGACTTTCTTCCCCCTGCTTTCTTTGAAACGAGCTTGCCCTATATCCAAGTTCCCTGTGAGTCCCATACAATGAAAACAGCAGTTGACAGGTTCCCTGTAACTCGTGAAATCTGAGTGCATCCAAGGGGAGAAAGAGAGCGCTCATTACTGAAACACAAAACGAGCCCCTTTCAAGGCGAGGCTGGTTGGCCCTTCAGTTTGCTGCCGCTGACCCCGCTGCCCTTCTGAGCACAATAAGCGGAGGCAGGAGAGGGAGAGAGAGGTCTTTACTCCTTAAGTTCCCAACTGATCACCCTCCTAACCCCTCTGGGGCCTTCTTCGTCCAAACAATTCGGGTGACAGAGGTCAGGCCTCCAGCCATTCCTCCGGGGAGATCTTAGCTCTCCCTGTGGGGACTTTCCCAGGTGAAACAAAGACAAGCTCTAGAAGCCTCAAACCGACTCCTGTTGATGACGAAACAGCGGAAACAGAGAAAGGGGGAAATTAGAGGTGCCCATAATCACAACACTGGGCCGCAGTCCTTTCATCCAGCCAGGCGCCAACACCCTTTTCATACTCTGGGACCGGGCCATGCACTGTGGAAGCCCAGTCCTGTCCAAGCTCCAACATGGCAGCCAATGACTGACCTCCTAGCACAGGGCTGGGGAAAAGGAAGCCACGTAAGGGGCAGAAACTGCTCTATGTTTGCCCACGTTGGTGTTTACCAGACATTTAATATCCCCAAAAAATCAGAAGATGAGAAAGAGGAGGAAGAGAGGGCAGAGGAAGAAGAAAAGGAGGAAGAGAAAGAAGAAATTCATGAAGTAGGCCAAAACAGTGCAAGCTTTCAAAGAAAGCCTGTAGAGAACTGCAGCCCATTCCTGAGGCTATCCAGTGAGGGCTCTAGAAGACCCAACTACACTGCTTGGATGGTACACCCTATTTTGCACAAAGCAACACGGGACAGTGTAAATGAGAAAAATACACTGGGGCTCTGGGGCTTATCCCACCCCATCCTCAGAAGAGCAAGATATGGCTAAGCAGGATAGGCCTCTATTCTTCATTCCTGATTCCAGAAGCAGTTACTGAGTCAGTACACTGTCCCATTGTGCCGATGACCTGGTATAAGTTTACTTGGGGAGCACAGGCAATCATTTAAACATTGTGCTTCCGATTTTGTCATTGGGAAATAAACTGTACCACTTGCAAGTCTCTAAATATGCCATCTGCTTTCATTTTTCTATCTTCCTGCTGGAGTGCCCTCCACCCACTCACCTACCTGACAAATTCCTGCTGATTCTTCAAGCTACATAGTTAGTGCTATATTATTTATACACAGTCCTATCTTAGCACTATTCACATTGTATTATGGTGGTCTGTTTACTTGCTTTTCTGTCATGAGACTATAATTCCTTTGAGGGTAGGATCACCTTCCATCAATCATTATTGTTGGTCGTTAGCTATTTAATAATTTCCTGAACAATTGGATCATGACTAGGATAATTGTTTCTTTTTCAGGTCCTAGATTGGGTTTTATTCAATCACTAAGGACTTGTGAACAGGACTATGGCACTACATAACTCTAGGGACCTCGTTCACATGGAATGTAATGTGAATGGGGCCCCCAGAGCTATACAATATGGTGGCCCTGCTTATGGAACTCTTAGTATAGGCCAGGCACAATGGGGGAATCCAAGTATTAGGAGCTTACAGTCTAGTTAGAGAGACAGCGCTAACATGGAAGGATGCAATAAGGGCATAGTCAAGGGTGGCCCTACCTGTGGGTGTGGCAGGAGTCCTGGGAAAGGAGAGGTCTGTGTGGACTACAGCCATGGGGAAGGGCTTTGTGAAGAAAGTAGAACTTGCATTATTCACGACGAAGAAAATAGGATTAGAAAAAGAAGGTATGAAGAGCACAGAGGATTTTTAGGGCAGCAAAACTGTTCTGTATGAAACTATAATGGTTATAGTTAAACTATGTATAACTATACACATATCATTATACATTTGTCAAAACCCATAAAATGTTATAACACGAAGAGTGAACCCTAATGTAAACCGTGGACTTCGGGTGATAATGATGTGTCAATGTAGGTTCATCGATTATACCAAATGCACCCACTCTGGTGGGGGATGCTGATAGTGGAGGAAACTGTGCATGTGTGGGGACAGGGGTAAATAGGAAATCTCTGTACTTTCTGCTCAATTTTGCTGTGAATCTAAAACTGTCATTAAAAAACAATGTCCATTTAATTTAAAAAAATTTTTTTAAAGGTATGAGCCCATTTTCAAGCATGTTGAAAAAAGAGCCAGAAAAACACATGCGGAAGACAACAAACAACATGGCCTGACCATAGATGGTGGAAGGGAGTGCGCATTAGAGAGTAATGAGAACTTAGGTTGGGTAGACTAGGTGGGTAGACAGATGATGAAGAATCTTGAAAGCCAAGCAGAGAAGTTGGGACTTGATTTTGGAGAACGCAAGAGGGCCTTATAGGTTTTAGAGCTGAGAAGTGATGTACTGAAAATTATAGCTGTAGAAGCAGAGTTTGATGAGTATTAAGAGAGACTAGAACATTCTCCCAGTCATCAAGTTAGCAGGAGTTTCTCCCAGCTCAGTAGGTGTATGCTGTGATCTCATGACTATCTGTGAGCAGAGCTATGGAAGATCGGGCGGTTGATCTGAAGGCAGTGGGGAAGATCCTACAGTGCTCCTTGAGGAGGAATTTTCTAGAAATGGATCAAGATCACATTATGAGTGAAGTGTCTCACATAACATGTGAGACAGGGAGTGCTCAAGCTTGAAGGCCTGGCCTGGCTGTGCCGCTTTCTTGCTGTTTGAAATATGGCCTTGATGTTGCTTTCCTAGTGTCTAACAAGGATGATAAATAAGACAGTTCTGTGAACAATGGACCAAATTCACCTTCTTGTTTAGTCTCTGGATTTTTAGTACAGAGTTTGAGAGATGAAGATGTGGTTTTCTTTACAAGTTGCACCTTGGGAACCAGTCAGTCATTCAACAAATAGTTATAGACTCTGAGGACAAAGCAGCAAAGAAAACGGACAAACTTCCTGCCCTCCCAGAGCTAACATTCTAGGAAGAAGCTATGTAAAGTTAGCTTCTCATCAGCTGTAGAGAAGGGTAGGTCCTAGAACTGCTTAAGCAGGAGAAGCCAGGAGAGACGGGTGACAAAAACCAGGGAAATGTGAGGGGTTGGTACCATGAGAAGGGAGCAAGCTTACCTTGTTCTGGAAAAGTAGTCCTCACGTTTTCCACCCCAACATGCCCAAGGGATGCAAACAGATGCACCTCCCTCAGCAAGAGTGGCTTGTGGCCACAGTGGTACCAGAAAAGGATGGGAGAGGTGAAACACCCCTGGAGAGAAGAGGTCCAGATACTCTCCCAGCTCCATCAGGATAACGGGATGGAGTGATACACGCACGGGAGCAGTTGCTTCCTCTGAGCATTCTCCGAAAATAGCACCTTTTCAGCAAGATCTTAAAAAATAATATTGACATGAAGATGATAAGCCCATCATGAAAATACATTAGGGGGAAAGCACGAGTCAGTCTGCCTAGTATGTAATCAAAATATTAATGATCAGGCATGAGATGTAGAGAAAAGCAGGGGTGGAGGGGGTGGGGGTCAGTCTTCTTTGTGTACCTGCTCTGCCTGAGATGGAGACCTGGCTATACTGCCACCCAGCTCTCAAGAATTATTATAAAACTGGGTCAATGGATCCAAGTCACAGAGTGGCAGATTCCACCCCAGTATGAGAAAAAACTTCCCGAGGATAAAAACTTTCAAACAGTGGCTCAGACGTCAAAGTAGTGTACATCCCATCCTGGGAGAATTCAAACCCCAGGATGGTCATCTGTTAGAACAGGGATGTTGGACACCGTGGCCAGTCAGAGCCCTCCCACACTCACAATCTCAGATTCTGGTAAAGGAAAGCGGAGATCTGAAAGGTAGGAGAAGGAGTCCGAGATCAGCCTCACTAGAACCCAGAGAAAAACCTTCAGCAACAATCGTAGGAGCCCAAAGGCTGGTTCTTAAAATTGAATGTTGACAGAGTTCATTTCCTGCCAGCTCTTCATCCCACAAGGGCTTAGCAGTCATTCCTACTGCTGGGAGGCATTTTAAAGATGCCCAAAATGGAGAAGTGCGAAAGTCAAGGGAGAGACTTGCCCAGGATTAGAACACAGTGAGGTTTGCTCTCAAGGGGCTGTGTAGAAACTCAGAACAGAAGGGCCTGGCTCTGGCTTAAAGGCAGATTCCCGCTGCCCCCGGGCCCTCCTTGGCCTCCTCGGATGATTGAACAAATGGCTCTAAATCACCTAGGGCTAGAGGAAGCCTGGTCCTCACAGGAGGGCCTGAGATTGGCCCCTGATAAGGCAGCTCGTCCTGTCTGGCTCCCCGTCTGCACCCTCGCAGCTGGGCCTGCGGTGGACGCTGCCGAGTTCAAAGGCACTGCTTCCCTTGGAGTCACATCAAGGACTGAAATGAGAAAAGGGTCCTCTGACCTTCTCATAGTGAAGGATGGGACCACCTTTGTGTTTTGTGTGTGTGTGTGTGTGTGCGTGTGTGTGCTGGATTTTTCCTGTCACTATTGTGTTTTCACGCACTGGATGTAGAATATCTGAAAACAATCGTCGGAAACAGTCTTTCACCTAAGGCTAGAGCCTGGAGCCTGGCCCAGTGTGGGGAGAGGCTATGTTGCCCCAGTGGGACCCTGGTGACCCGTGTTAAGGAGGCTCGCTAGAGGGAACGGCTGGCCTTTCCCAGCCTCGGCCCCAAATACTGGTGCTCTGAGACTCCCTCCACCAACTAGGCCACGGGCTCTGATGGGAAGTACCTTCCACCCACCAGCATTCTCAACGGGAGAGGTTCACCTGAAGGCCAAACCTTATCCCCAGGCCCATAATCCACCTCCATCTCAAGGTTTACCACTTCAGCTTGAAGGCAACCTGAGAAGCAAGGCCATTCCAGGCCTGAAGTCTAGCCCTCTCCTGGGCTCTTGGGAAGGTGCCTTGTGGTCATGGCAAGCCATGTGGGGAGACGGTAGGATTTCCACCCATCTTGAGGTTAAGGCTGCTGGGTGCTGGTGGCGGGGAGCTGACGGACTCTATGGCCGTAAGTAAGAGGTGAGGGGGCCCCTCCGACCCCAGCTCAAGCTCAGGCCTGCGCCAGCCTCCTTCTCTGGGAAAGGGCAACAGGTCATACTCTCTCACACAGGCCTGCCCCATGCTGGGATGGATCGCCCAGCTCCAGAGGCCTCCCGTTAACAGAAAGCGCCACAGTAATGCTAACAGGGGCCGTCCAGGCCTCTGCGGTGTGACCTCTCCCGAAAGCAGCCAGGCTAAGCCGTGGGCCAACACCCACAGGCCGAAAAGGAGACCGGGAACACTGAGGAGGGAAAAAAGGAGAAGCATGAAGATTTGAACTGACGGATACTGGCCGGGTGAAGCCGTCTGCAGACTGTCTCAGCCATTCTCTGTCGGCCCTGAGGTTTGAAGGATCCAGAGAGAAAAAATCAGGCTCCAAACTGATTACGGCCCCAAAAGGCGCCCTCTTTTCTGCCCCAAACGCCAGGCAGAGCAAATGCTATTAATAACCCTGGCCACTCCCTGGTCCACTCAGGGTGTGCAGGGCTGGAGCTCGCTCCTTGGACACAGCCAGCTGTTCCGAACAGGTTTGGGAAAGTGATCTTTGGCACAGAATGAAAAGGGTGTGTATGTGTGTGTGTGTGTTGGGGGGGGCACCCAAGAGTCCTCCATCAGGGCCAATATTATTTTTAATTGCCGAGAATCAGCCTGTGGCTGTTCCTCAAGGCTGCAGAGCACAGGCTTGCCAAGGATCGGAAACAAGCTCCAGAGGAGGTAAGAAAGCCGGTCCCAAGGACTGTTCATTACCGAGCTGTCGTGTCTTATGGAAAATCAGGTGACGCCTCAGAGTTTATACACTCCTCTCCCCACCACCTCTCCCGCTTTCATTCCCCCCTAGAAAGGGAGCAGTGAATTTGAGCAATCTGGGAATTTTGGTTTCTGCCCTGCCCCTGAAGCATGACCGATGGCCCATTTTTCAAGCCAAATCTCACCCCTTGCAGGCAGCTGTCAGGAAACCACAGAAGGTGCTTGAAGGAGCACAAGAAATGGCTGGTTCTAATCTGGGGGAAAAAAAATGAATTAACAAGGCAGCTACTTATGGAAGAATGTTTTCTTTTCTTCAGCCTCAGCCTGCGTGTTTTCACAACATGTGTACTCTGTTACCTTGTCACTTCCCTGTTTTCTTTGGGTAAATAACTGGGCTCTGGTCTTAGGGGGGAAAAAAAGAAAGAAAGAAAATAAGCCAGGTCGGGAGGTTCTCCGGAAAGGCCCGCCTGGCTGAGCTGGAGGGGAGAACGAGCGTGCTCTGGGGATCACACAGGCGCGACGCAGACCCAGCCCAGCCCGTCCTGGATGGGGCTTTTCACTGAACTCTGCAAGTCACAGTGTGGAAGGCAGGGAAGGGAGGGAAGCCTGCTCCCTCAGCCATGGGGCTGGCAGGCCCCGAGGCTGGGGGAAATAAAGAACTCTTCTCCTTCGCCAAGTCAAATGGGAAGCCCTCTCTGAACTCAACACAGTCAACCAAGCACACTCTGGCTTTCCTCCCAGCCTCGCCTTCCCACCAGCCAGGGAGCCCCTGGGGGTGAGGGGGGTCGGCCCACGGGGCCCGGCTGTGAACCCTGCAGGACCCAGGGCCTTGCACGGGGCACAGAGGAGGGTCTTCCTCGGCAGCGACACACAGCTGGTGTCTGGATGTGGTGGCAACGGTCTCCATCTTGAAAATGCTCAGACGATTTTGAGTGTCTCTAGCAGACACGTTGCTTTGTCCTTTTTCACTTTTCTGGCCCAGGGACACTCACCTTGGACTATCTGTGCCACATACCAGATGGGCACAAAACAGCATTGCTGTCCCAGGCAGGATACCTTTTAGACATGCGCTACTGATGAGGGTGCAGGGAGGGGGGATGGCTGGTTTGTGGTTACCTGGTTATCCTGACAAAATTGAGATTTATTTATAAAGCTGTAGCGATTCTTAGATGCTCACAGCTGATCATTAGGACAAAGAGCCAATACTAACAGCGCTCCCAATACTGCAAAAGGAGTTAGTTTACCATGCGGTGCAACATGTGTGCAGGGGGAAACTGAGGCAAAGCATCCTCTGAGGCTGAGACCAGCACCAGAATTAGGCACAGAAGGATTAACTGGGTGCTGTCTGGGCCTCTGTGTTTGTGCATTTCCTTTCTGCATCTGCTCGGGAGCCTTTGATTCTAACCTTGAACTCCCTGTCTCACCTTGTAGATCACACAGCCTTCGTCAGGCAGAGGTTGGGTATTCAAACCCGGAGTTTTCAGTTGCAAAGTTCTGGCCCCCATCTGTTGAGTGCTTCCTTCAATATCACCAGGAGGGCGCACATGTCCCGCGAGGTGGGGTCACTTGGAGAGGAAGGGGGATGCCTTAGTAAGCGTTGCTTATTCCAAACTGGCACTTGCAGGGCGTCAAGGGCTTTCAGAGGGAGAGAAAGGGAAAACCGAAGGCTTTCTGGGAACAGGGGGACAAAGACATTCGTGGGCTATCCAGATCATTCATGTGGTCTTATCCTGCAAAAGGCAGCTTCGGAGATGTGCTGTGAGGCAGGGGGGCAGCTGTAAGAACAAAGGCCATAGTCCGTGTCCGTGGAGCCCTCGCTGCTCCTAGCACAGCTCAGTACATTGTACATATTATCTCATTTAATCCTCTCAATAACCCTCGGAAGTGAGTACTATTGTCCTCCTTTTCCAGAGGAGGAAACCAAGGCACAGAGACAGTACGTAGCCTGCTCAAGTTCATCCAGAGACCAGACAAGTGACCATCACCCAGACAGGGTGAGTCCAAAGCCAGTGTTTCTATTCTCCATGCTGGGCTGACTCTGGGGAGAAGCTGCAGGAGCTCCCTTCTCACAATATGGCATTTAGGAGCAGTTCCTTCATCTGGCCTGATGGCCTGTCCCACACCAGCACCTGCACTGGCAGCAGAAATGCAAGGTGTCTCGAGTCATTGGACCCATAGTGTTTCCACGCAGGGCCCCGCTGTGCTGGTCCCTGAGCAGTCATGCTTGGAGCTACCCTCCCTCCATGCAGCTCCCCAGGCCCCAGCCCGTGCCCACCTGCTTTATATTTGTGCCTCAGCGTGTGCCCTCACACTTCCGCTCTTCCACCTCGTCACCTCGTCTAAGTGCCCTGGGCGGTGCTTGACACAGTAGCGGTCCCAAGTCAGCCAGCCTGACCAAGGGTTAAGCTACATTTCTCCAAGGGTGGCCGTTGGACAACCGGCACCCGAATCCGCTAGGGTGTCTGAAGAATGCAGAGTCCCAGGCTCTGCCAGAAACCTCAGTAAGAGTCTCAGCGGTGGGGCTGGAAATCTGCATTTTTAACAAGCTCCCCAAGGGATTCCGATGCTCCCTAAAGTTTGAGGCCCACCATTTAGGCTTTTTATGAATTAGGATGTGTTGAACACCAGCCAGACGTGAAACCAAGCAGTGTCACGCTGAGCTCTGCCCCTTGTCCTTCAGAGGCTGTGGAGTGGGCACCGTGCAAAGAGCTCGGAGTTTGCCTGGGTAGAGGCACGGGTGTGCTTGAATGGGGAGGGGAGGGTGAGAGGGAGTGAGGAGCAGCGGAGGGAGGTATAGGAGGCAACGTGGAAGCTCTGCCCGTCCAGCTGAAAGTCCTGGAGAGGCGACGGCCCTGGCAAAAAATTCCCCAGCAAAGGTTCCAAGCAGAATGGCTCCAGAACCCCATTTTAAAAGGCATTCCTGAATCTGGCCATTTCCTGTGGGATGATCCCAGCAAGCAGGATGGAGGGCAAATCAGGCCCTAGGGCTTTCAGAAGGGAAGTCAGGCAGCCTGTGAAGTAGAGAGAACAGGATGGAGAGCAGGTAGGCCACCTGGGGCAGAGGAGAGGGTGTGAGGGTGAGAGCCTTCCAGGGCTGCTGAAGGTCACTTTCAAAGGCTTAGGAGAGAGGCAGCCCCTGAGAGACCCTGAGTCCCCAACTTATTAATGAAAGATAATCCCGGGCAGGCCACCGTGTCCAGAAAATGAGATTAAGCTTTTGGTCAGTCAGTTTGGAGTTTGAGAAAATGAAAAAAAAAAAAAATCCTTTATAAAATTGGAAAAGGTTTACCTCAACTCACCAACAACTCCAAAACAACTGAACACAAAGTACTTTAAACTTGGCATGAGGTAGGACCTCCATGAAAATAATTTCTCAGCTCATTTGAAGGGAAAATAGTGCTATTTTGGTGACCACCTATAATATCTGGGCATGCTCAGTAGAAGAAACTCAAGTGAAAATTTGACCGTCAGTTGGAAAAGCGGGACAAGGAGGAGATAGAGAAGGAGGTGACATGAATATGGGGAGACTTTGGGTGCATGGAGGCCGACTTCTACTTCTGGAACTGTCTGTGCCTCTGTGGACTTGGATGAGCAACTTCACATCTCTGGGTCTGGGGAGCACACAGATTAGCAGGGGAGAACGCAGCGCGGCCAGCGGAGTGGCTGCTTTTTAGCACTGGGGCCACCCGGGCAGACAGACGGCACTTCTGTCCACCCTGCATGCTTGAGTCCTCTTCACAATCCAGCCTGGGCAAACACAGACTTTTCCCACCATTTCTTCAGTGGGAAAAGCACAGGACACGGACTTAGAGCAGCTCTGCGGTCTTCTTCTTTAGGTTAATAAAATTAGGGCATTACTCAGAATTGCTCCTATGATTTGTATTTATATAGTGTCATATATTTATTTATTTACATTGTGTCATACAGCACATATACAAGTCATGAATACCTGGCATTTGTATTTATATAATGTGTTACATAGAGTGTCATATATATTTATATAGTGTCATATATATGACAGTGTAAATACAAATCAAGGGTGTTCATATACATATTACAAATACCTATTACATTATAGGTATATATAGGTAAATACCTATATATATGGGTATTTGTACGTATATATATATACACACACACACACACACAGACATATACACACGCACACACATATATGTATAGGTATTTTTGTGTGTACATAAAACACTATATATAAAGACGAATCACATATACAGACAGACAGACACACACACACACACACACAGAGTCACTGTTTGTTACCTAAGGCTTCCCAGTGAAACCACAGACAGTAAACATTTGACTCTTATTGAGGGTTGACTTGTGTCCCCCAAAAGATATACTGAAGTCTTACTTAACCTGTGACTATGACCTTATTTGTAAATAGGATCTTTGCAGTTGTAACTAAGATATAAGTTAAGATGAGCTCATACTAGAGTAGGGGGGACCCTTATTCCAACATGACTGGTGTCCTTATAAGGAGAGTAGAGACACAGAGACAGACATACACAGGAAGAAGACACAGGCACACAGGGAAGATGGCCACATGGAGATGGAGACAGACACTGGAGTGATGGAACTACAAGGACTGCCAGCAACACCTGAAACTAGGAAGCAGCAGGGAAGGATCCTTCCCGAGAGCCTTCAGGGGAGCATGGCCTTGCAGGCCCCTTAATTTCAGACTTCTGGCCTCCAGAACTGTGAGAGAAAACATTTCTGTTGTTTTAAGCCACCCAGTTAAGTACCAGTGTGTGGGACTTTGCTAGGGCCGACCTAGGAAACTAACAGGACTCCCGTTGCGCAGTAGAAGGGAAGCAAAGCCTCTGTGTTCATCAGGCTTTTACATCTGCTGAGCCCCGCCATGCCATTCTTGGCCCCTTCCTCTGGCACTCTCTCTCTCAGGGGAAGGGGTAGGGTGGAGATACATAACTGTTTCTAACTGAAACCAACATCTGACAGGTTATGAAGGCCTCATGCCCCCAACTCCTCTGTGGTGATGGCTGATGGCTAAGGGCACCTGGTCACCACCCTAAGCCCAAGCTTTGGTCACCTGGAAGTGGGGAGATGAGAGAGGATGACACTTCACCACCTTTCTCTCCCTGTCCCACACCCTCCTGGCACCAGGACAGCTTTTTTGAGAGCTTTGAGCTCTCAAAGGGTGGTAGAAATTTATGTGCCTCTAGATCAGAGTTCGGGCTGTTAGAGAGTTTTCTCTTTTCACTTTAATGGTACATAGGAATTCTCCCCAACCCCTTCAAAACAGGCACACATCTTTTTAAAATTTGCACCTTTTTTTTTTTTTTCAGACTGGTTTCCTATGGTGAAGGAAAGGCTAGGAAATGCCCAGTAAATCATCTGTCTGTCCTCACTCAATTGAGAGGCAGGAAATGCCGAGAACAGTCCCCTTACCTTTTCCACTTTGCGTATAACAAGAGCTATCAGGACCTTTTGAAGGGCAGCCCCTCTGACAGCAATATGAATTCTTCAAGGCCACTGGACTGTTTCTAGGGACCAGACCCAAAGGCAGCAGGCACATTTGGGATGCTGACTGCCTCCGCCATCAGCCCCTTCCATGGTCAGCCTCTCCCTGGGCTGGCCCTGGGAAGTGGATTCAATCAACAACGATCTAAGGGGTTCCACGTCCATGGCATGGTAGTAAGTCTGTGCAGGACACAAGGAATTTTAATCCCTAGTCCTTGTCTTTAAAGAGTTTACAATCTAGACGGTGTGACAGCTCAGTCATGAACTTCAAGATAATGACCCCATACAAGGGGGTTTATGGAAACGTCCAAGGAGAGGTTGGGTGTGTGCGGAGAGGAACAGAAGATGCTTGCCGGTGGCCAGCAAAGGCTTCTTGGAAGAGCTGAAGAAGGCTCTGGTGGAGGCATGAAGACTAGGTAGGGTCTGGGAACATGGGAAGAAGGAGAAGAAGATGCCGGAGCTCCTGAGGACAGCCTGGAACGGGGGGTGAGGGAGGCAGGGAGGCACATGGCTCCTCGGGGGACGGTGAGAAGGCCGGGGTGCATGGAGAACGCCAGGCAGGGGCAGGAAACAGGGCTGCAGAGGTGAGCACAAGCTTTCTGCCAGGGGGTAGGGGTGGGGGGTGTGTCTTGAGAGCCCGGCTGAGGATGGTGGGCTGTGGAGGGGGACAGACTGAAATTGGGCCCCAAACCTGCATAAACGGGCTGTCCCTCCCAAGAAGGTTGTCTCCCCTCGGACTCGAATTCAGAGAAAGGCCTGTCAGGCCTGATGTGGTCTCCATCACGGGCTTCCCAGTGGCCATGCGGGGGATTCTGACATGCCCTTCAGAGCAAAGCTTCCCTCAAGCCTCCTGGGGCGGTTTCTCCTCCAGTTTCCCCACTAGAATCAGCCCTCACCGCCCCCTGTCCCTCTTACTCTTTCTGGCCGCCTCCCCTCTCAGACGCCCCGCCCACACCCCGGGCACCCCCCTCACCTGGCCCCCGCCGTTCGGGGCAGGTGGGCCGCTCCTTCGGGAATTACAGGCATCTTCTCCGGCTGGGCCTGCTTTTCTCCCCGCGACCAGTTCTCTGGCTCTCCTGGGGCCACCGCCTTCCATCTGGCCCTGACTTTTAGGAACAAGGCGGGAGGGAGCTAGCTGGCTGCTCTGCTGGGAGGGTGAGGACAGCAGCGGGGCTGGGAGGCCACTGGCTCCCCGTGGGCCCTGAGTAAGGCCCCGGGAGGGAGAAGACCTCAAAAGGAGGGTAGGAAAGTCAGGCCCAAAGGTGGGGCTTTCCCGGTTGAGGTCTGTCCCCGGTACCTGAGTGGGAGTCACGAGCCTTTGTCTGCACCCGTCAGCACCGCTTCTCCAGGCCCCGGAAGGCCCCAGACACATGTGGACATTCGGTACATATGTACTGAATAAATGAAGTCGGGGTGAAGGGGTGAGTGGGTAAATGAGTAACTCAGCAGAGCCCCCGGGAAGAGGAGGGACCCTCTGCAACCCCACGGCAGGTGACGGGGTTCTGCACACTCTACCCCCAAATATGGCAACTTAGTATATGAAATATTTTAAGCTGAAGGAATCTGAGAAAACGGTGGAAGCAGGAAGGTCACTCTGACTGTTCCCCTGACCCTTCTCCCCTGAAACAGCCCATAAAACCCTCATGTGAGTGGTGCCCTCCCATACCTAGAGGTATATCTTGTCTCCGAAGACAAAGGAACACCGAGAAGAATCCTAACAAACAGGCCTTGCTGAGTTTCCCCAGTTTGCTCCTCTGACCTCGTGTTCCTTAAGCTATCCTATTCCTCCACGACTGTCCACTCTTCATCAGACCCAGCATAAAAATATCAAATCTGTTTCCTTGGGTCTTCCTTTCCTTATGAAGGCCCTCCTGTCACACAAAACTGACATTAAATAAGTGTGTATGCTTCTCTCCTGTCTTTGGCAGTTTAATTTTCAAACCCAGCCAGGGACCCTGAGAGGGTCCAGGAAAACTTTTTCCTCCCTTACACAGGTCGATGAGCAGACGTCCCAGGACTTCCAGCAGGCAGAGGAGAGGGGACCTCACTCCACCTGGGTCCCCCATGCCTGTCTCCCGTTTCCCCCGCACTGAAAACGTCCTCTGTGACCACACTTCTCAGCTGCCATTAGATGGACCAGGAGACGCTGACTGGTTTAGGGTGCGACTCACCCACTTCTCTTGAGGGCCACTGTGGGTTTTTTCCCCCGGCAATGTCCGCTTCGTGGACTGCATGTCAAGGCTTAATGTGTTATCCCTTCCAGAAATATTTTAATGTTAAGAGATGACTGTGCTGAGCGCATAGCATTTAGCAGAGGAGAAGGGAAGGAGAGAAGGGACCTCACACATACTGACTCCCTCTTATGAACTAGCACCATGCTAGTGCTCTTAAGAAGTCTTTATTTATTCTAATACCTTTACTGCTACTCATTCAACCATTCCTTTTTTGAGCACCTACTATGTTCCAGGCATGGTCTAGACTTGAGGAAACATCAGGGAAAAAAACCAGATAAAAATCCTGTCCTCATCACATTTACATTCTAGTTGAGAAAACAAACAATACACAAGAAGATGAATAGCAGGTATAAGATACTAGAAGGTGATCAATGCTATGGAGAAAAATAAAGCTGGGGAGGAGACAGGAAGTGCCAACGCTGGGGGTTGGTGGTGGGAGAGGCACAATTTAAAACAAGGTGGTCGGGGAAGGCACCACTGAGAAGGTGATATCTAAGCAAGACTTGAAGCAGCCAGGGAGTGAGCCTCGGCGACATCTGGGGGAGAAGATTACAGGTGTAGGATCTACCTGCAGAGGAGAAGGTACGATCCTGTGGCAGGAACATGCCTGGTCTGTTCAAGGCACAGGGAGGAGGCCAGTTTGGCAGGTAGAATACTAAGTCCACTCTCTAAACATGGAGACAACTAGCTTTTCCTGGTAGCTCACCTGGTTAACTCATCTTGCTAAGGAGGTCAAAGTCATAGGCTTAGGATACATTTGTTTTCCAACAAAAGTTATCTCGCAAGAAGAATGGATGATTTATCACAACTCTGTCCTTCATGCTGGTCTGGAGCCCAACTCCACTGCTGCTACCTGTCTGTTTACACAAATCACACTCTCTGAGCCTTCTGTAAAATGGGCGTATACTTAATAACGTTCACCCCAAGAGACTGTGCTACTATATTGTATAAAGCACTTTGTAAACTGAGGTGTTCTGTAGAAATTCTTCACTGTTGTTATTATTATACCATAAAGCAACTCAGGGGCTCTGTTCAGCTCACGTTGGGTCTGTAAAGCCATTTTAACAGGCAAATATAATTTCTTAGTTCTGTTTGCTAAGTTGTAAAGACTATTTTTACGTATTATTTGGGGTGGGAAAAGACTTCATGAGGCTCTCTGGCTGATCTGTCAGTCCATTTCCCAGACCTGAGATAATCCTACGATCCCCACCCTCACCCACACCCCATCTTAGCTTCTGTCTCCCAGCCTCACTGGAGTTGCGTGTCTGTGCCAATGGCCTGTATTACTAAATCCCATGGCGTGACCTCAACTGGGCTCTCAATGCTGCCAAACAGTTTTCATCCTTTGGTTAAGCCCTTGTTTGCTTCCTGCAGTGACAGCTCCAAACCCAAGTCCCCAACCCCACGTCTACTCCACTCGTTGCCGGCAGATGGCCTGGCTTTGGCCACACTAAGAGATGCAAGTTCAACAATGTGGGCTCCTCCCTGCCTGAACATTCCTTTCCACACCTCAGTCTACTCTTTACCCTTCTTTTCTAGATCCAGGGCCAACACCATCTCCCAGTGGAGGGGATAATGTCTTCCTGTGCTGGTGAGCACATCACACTTTCTATAAAAGCAATCAGAGTGAACCAAAAGGATTTATGAATGAGGAAGTTGATTGTTGTGCTGCTTATAACAGCAAAAACTGGGAAGCAGCTCTCTGCCCAGCAACAGGGAATTGTTTAAACTGATTATGGGTACAGCCATGAGATGGCAAGAAAAACTTTATAAGCAGTAAGATCCCAATTTTTCAAAGAGCCAAAAAAAAAAAAATTTTTTTTTTTTTTTAGTAACAATAAACACAAATATGTGCATAGGAGAAAAAAAGACTGGAAGGAAATACACAAAAATATAAACTGATTATCTTCAGGTGATGAGATTATGAGTGATTTTTTTTTTGCTTTTAGTACTTTATTCTGAAATTTCTACTGTAAGCAACAGTATTTTTATAATTGGAACAGAAGGCAAAAATATTATTAACGTTTCTCTGAAGAAGAGCTGCCTGTGATTCAATTCTGCTTCTTGCCCTTTAAATGCAGCCTTTCCTGGGTGGTGTCTGGTTGACAGCTGCACAGTAACTCTTGTTACATGTACGGACTAGAAGCAAAGAAAACCATAACCAATTAACATTACAGCGGGAACCGAGGCGTGCAGAATGGAAAGGACTCAACGGGAACGTGTTATTACTAATTTTTTTTTTTTTTCCACTGTGGGACAGGTGTTTAGGGGAATGCACTAAATTTGCTCCAGATAATTTATTTTTAAAAATACTTTGATTACTTCATTTTTCGCCTCTGTTTTCATGGGAACTTTTAACATGTGGAAACATTTGGTTATGGCTCTTTCATTCTAAGTCTCCTTCATCTATTTACGTGAGGCCCTACTGTGTGCCAGCCCTGGTGGTGCAAGGGGTTGTCTACCAGGGGTTCTCAACACGGGATGGTGTGGCACCCTTACCAGAGGCTTTGGAATCGTCTGGGGGGTGTTTTTTTGAGTGCCAAAATGATTGAAGGAAGGGCGCTACTGACTTACTGGGTGAGGACCAGGGTTGCCGAACAGTCTACAATACGTAGACAGTCCTGTGTTACCAAGAACTGACCTACTCCCAGTGCCAACACTCTGGGGGAGAAGAACAGAACTGGACAGTTGATGCAGACCATGTCTGGGAGGGATGGAGAGAAAGGAAGGGACAGTTGCTTCTTGGCGGCAGCCCAGCATCACCATGCTGAGATTCAGGGTTACTGGATCGCCCAGATTTTCCGACAAAGCCAGAGATGTAGATGATGATGTAAAATTTCCTGATTTTTAAAAAACACTGCACGGGCCAAACAAAACACATCTGTGGGCCAGATTTGGCCCTCGGGTTGCCAATTTGCAACCCTGTCTTAGGGAAAGACACAGTCTCTGTCTTCATAAGAGTATAACAGAGCCCTTATGAGTTCAAGTTCAAGTTCAAGAGTGGACAAACCTGGGTTCAAATTGCAGCCCTATCATTCACTACCTACGACTTCAGGCAAGTAAACATCGTCTGAACCTCACTTTCCTACTCCATAAAACAGAACTAATGGGAACACTCATTGGTCTGCTATGAAGATTAATCCTAGCAGAAGTCCCCAACACCTTGCACATGGGGAATGCTTAATAGAGTGATCATTATTATTAAGGATGTCACAGTCTAACATAAGCACCTACTGTGTACAGCACACTGTGCTAAGTGCTGAGGACTTATAAATAGGTGTGAGAGAAAGTCCTTGACCCAGAGGTGTTTTCATTCTGGAAAGAGAGAGAAACCCTGGATGTAAATATTGTGAGCCAGTCAGATATAAGAATGTGACCCACATCAGACAGTTACAGGAGACCAGAGGAGGGCATTTCTCGTGAAGGGGGTGGGGGTAGAGTCCATCCAGACGGAGGGAGAAGGGGAGGTGCAGCCCAAGCAAGGGAGACCTTATAAAATCACAGTAACAGCTGAGTGCTTACCACATGCTAGACCCGCTCTGAGTACTCCATGGGTGGTAAATATGTTTCTTTGGCCTCATAGACATGAGGGACAAGGCACGAGACGGGAAGGGTCCCCTGGAGCCAGGGCATGGGGTGCTGACTGCCGGGCCAGAGCATGGTGGAGTATCTCACTTGTTGGTGGGATAGTGGAAGCAAGGAAGTGACACATAGGAGCAGCCATCAGGGGTCGGTGAGCAAGGGATGGAGCAGAAGTGGAGACGAGGCAGCAGACTTACGGGGAGGCCCCGTGTGGGGCCCGGGAATGGGTAATGGGTGGGAGCCCTGTGAAGGGTGCTTTCTTTACCAGGACTCTGGACGGAGGAAATTTGGGAGGTGTTGAGGGATGCTGTAAAAACTGACTGCCTGGGGGATGATGGGAATTTTATAGAAGGAAAACAATGTTAAACTCTTGTCTCCTCCCACCTCCATGCTCCCCCGGCTCTCCTTCCAATACCCTCCACTAGCATGTCCGTGTTCTCTACTGACCAGATCTTGTGGTTGCAAATGCTTTCTCCTTAACTATTTTTGAAAATCTGGAAGCAACTCTTTCTTTTGCTAATGTACTGTTATTTTCAAATCTCTCCAGAAAGCCTGTGCTTAGCCTCTCTTTGTCGCCACCTCTCTAGAACACAGATCACTGCTAGGGTTGATGGCTGGGGTGTAGCAAAGCTTCCAGAGTTTTGACCCATCAGGGCTGGCTGATGTAAAATCCCATACTGCATACAAAGGAAGAGTGTGCTTAGCAAATTCTGTGAAACAATTTTTTCAGGGGGAAACTGGTAATCCACTAAAAGAACAAACTGTTTCCAAGCACTCCAACACCATTTACAGTCCAACAGGCAAAATGCTGTTTATACACAAGGCCCATCTACTTTTCAAAGTAGAGCAGGCCACACCTCTCTTAGGGAAGATTTTTGTTAGCTGTGATTCTGATTTATTCGACAGGATGGAGAGTAATAAGACTATTTGGCTGGGGATGTGTGATGCCTGAGGCTCTCTAGACCGTAACCCGAATTAGTCCAAACCAGTGTCGTTTCACGGCAGTGCATCTTTAGCATGAAAGATTCCATGAATAATAACTTACCACCCTGGCCCCATAACTGCGGTACAACTGTCGGTGGGGATCACACCCCTTAACAATCTTCCAGGAGAGGACCCCTTGCTCTGAAGTGAGTAAAATGCCGTTGTGTCCATATTTCCAGGAGGCAAAGTAAACAAATGCAAGTATGTGGTGGTCGGACCCCCTGCAGGCTAGAAGGGGGTGTCTGTCTGTAGTGTATACACAGGAAGGGAGCGGGGCCCACTGAACAGAGCTGACAGGGTCTCTTCGTGGTGCACCCTCAGAAGACATCTGAGTCCCACTTGTTCTCTTCCCAAAGCAGGACAGCCTATGTCCCCCTTCAGAGACCCCCGCCTAACTCTTCTCCTAGGTCCCACCCCACCCTGTGAAACAGATGCAGGACAGCTTGCAGTGGCAGTGTTACTAGACAGCAGTCAGAGCTGACCAGCATTCTCACAGGCTGCCTTCTCGCTGACGACAGGTTTCCTCTCCCCAGGGGTGACCAAGGGACAGCTCAGTACCTATCAGCAGGGACTGTGGTAGGATTGTGGTTCCCTCAGTAACAAAGAAATACCTATCAGACTCTTCTTTCCTTCTTCTAGAACCTTCTGTAAAAATGTATCCGGGGCACAGACGAAGCAGCAGTCATAGGCTAACGACCATGTGGCTACCGGGCCCCGTGATTTGGCTCAGGTCACTTCTCCTCGGTCAAATGGGGAGTTAGGCTCAAAGAAATCTGAGTTGGTTCCTGGGCTGAACATTCTGTGACTTGTAGACAGCGGCTCAAAAACTGGGACTGTTCCAAGTCAGACTCGGGGCCTGGGAATTAGCATTGTCCTGCTGAGGAGGTGGGACAGATGGCTGGAAGCATATCTGATGGCTTTTGAAGGACCTGACACTGGCCCTGGGCTCAAAGCTGTCTCAGCTCCCACCCTGAAGTGTCACCCTCCCAGTCACTCCCTGGGGATTTGAATCCTCCAAGGGACTGTTCAGGGGTCCTGTAATCAAATGCAAATTACGCCTTTAAGCACTAAAGGGGTGGGAGGAGGGATTCGCTGACAACCCTGGGAGCCTAGCCTAAGGCCCTTGGGAGTGACAGCCCCCCACAGGGGGAGGTCAGGAGGGAAAGAGCAGTAAAGGGAGGGAGCCCAGGAGGGGTCAGAGGCCTCCGGCGGCCCCCACTTCATCTCCAGTGTGCCCCCGAACACGGCCCTGGGTGGGGGGCTAATCCTGGGGCCGCTCACCCTTGGCATTGTCATGGCAGGCTCAGAAACTGCCCCGCCCGTGCATCGCTGTTCACTGGCTGCACTTTTGGCCCGCCCGCGCTAACCTGCAATTTTACAGGCTAGGCTCAGAACCCAGACTCATCCCCTCGCTTCCTCTCATTCCTTCCCAGGCTCAGAGAAGTCAGTACTGAACACAAGGAGAGGGAGGCCCGATGGGGCCATAGCTTGGAGAAGAAGGGCGCACAGAGAGTGGCAGGGCCAGCTAGGAACCAGCTCCAATAGAGTAAACCAAACTCTCCTCCCTGCCCCTCCCCATGCCACCCCACAACCCTTTCCAATCAGCCAGTCTAAAATTACCATTTTACAGCATCTGCAGCCAAGCTGAGCACTAAACAAGATGAATAGCCGTGACGCACGAGCTGAGTGGAAGTATGCAGCAGGGCTGGGCTGGGCTGGGCACCAGGGTGAGTGAGCCATAGGGGGTGAGCGGTGAGGTCCCAGGCAGGGTGACGAACAGGATTCACCCAGCCCTAAAGGGAGGTGGTAAAGGGACAAGGAAGCCCCAGCAATGTCAGTCTACTAGAAAAAGAGAGAGATGGAGCAATTAACAAAGAGAGAGACAGAGAGAGGGAGAGAGGTAGAGTTAGAGATAGATATAGATACAGATGGATAGATAGGTAGATAGATAGATAGGAAGATAGTTAATAGATAGATAGAATATGATGTTAACTTTACAAAGCTTCTCCCTCTCGTCCTTCTGCTTCCCTCCCTAAGAGGAAACAGTTGAGGCCTGTAAGACAGGATCCTTTAAGCTGTGTGTGTGTATGTGTGTGTGTGTGTGTGTGTGTGTGTGTGTGTGTGTGTGTGTGTTGGGGGGGGCTCCTCCACTGGAGTCTTGTTTTGGACTCTTACAGTGGGACACCCATGTCTGTGAGTCCCCTTCCCCCAAGCAGCCTTTTCCAGGGAAGCGCTGGTCAACCACACAGACTAAATGACTCTATTCATAAAAAATCCCCGAAAGCCTTGGCGATGGAGCTCTGGGAGAGACCAAGAAGGGAATGATATGAGTGTGTTCTAAGTCAGGGTGTTCCAACACTCTGTCCCAGCCTGGCCTGTTCTCTCCCTGGGAGGGAAAACGCCCAGGTAGAGAGTGGAGACTCATGACCTGCAGACGCTTCCTCAGAGAATTTCAGAGGCAGGAGGACCAGGGGAAGAGAAGAGCTAAGGAATCGAGGCGCACAGGCGTGGAGACCAGTGCGGACTCTCCCATCCCGAGGCTCACAGAAGATGCCCTGGTGCTCTAGGACTCTGAGTGAGCGGGACTCCTGGACCCCTCGCTCCTCCCTGGAGCCCGAGCATTCCCACTCTGGTCCGCTTTGTGTCCTGGGCTTCTCTTTAGGTTTTCATTCCTTTTCCACAACATTTTCAGTGACTAGAGTAAGTGTGGAGATCACTGGCCTGTACTGGCAGGCAGGAAGTGGAAGCCAGTACATGGTGGCTGGAAGGAAGGCAGGCAGAATGAGGGTCTATAGAAACAGGGTGGGCTGTGGCAGAGGATGCTGAGAAAAGAAGGTCGACACCGAGGGGAGGCTGAGATCAGCGCTAACGTGTGAAGCAGCTCCCAGAGGAAAACGTCTCCCCGAGAGAAGTGGAACCAGTTGCTGTCTGCAATCACCCTGCTAGACCCTGAACCGGACCCCAAAGTAGGGCCATTCGTTAAGCAATGGTCTAGTCCCCATGAGCCATTCTTGGTGGGAGGTGTTAAGAGGCAGAATGTGCTGGTGCTGGAGTTGTAGCTGCCCACTCAAAAATATGTCCAAGCGGAGGGCATCCTCAAATAGGCACACCATGCAGTACATGTCTAAATCTGGCCCTGCCCTCGGGGTCTGTCAGAATCAGAAAATACTGATAAACTACACGGATGTGTTTCTGGTCTTCTCAGTGGCCCAGAATTGCTAAGAGCTCCCACTTCACCATTAACGTGGGAAGAAATGGGCAGAGTTAGTCACCCAAGAGGGCAGCTCCCATTCCCTTGGCTCTGTCCTAGGTGGACCCATATTTCTCAAGTGGCCAGAAGCCCCTCCTCCCTTCTCCTCCTAACTCTTAGACCTTGCCTTCTGTCTCCTCCACGGCCTCCTCCTTCCCAGCCTCCCTTCATTATGTTTCTTCCAGGTTTGGGCTTCTGCCTTCTTTTCAAACTCTGCTCTCTTTGAGTGCCCTTACTCTCTGCTGGCTTCATTTATCACTGAAAACCTGTGACCTCAGCCCCAGCCACCTCCTGAATTGCCCGCATATATTTCCAACTGTCTGCCGAACATCTCCAGTAGGACATTCTACAGTTGTCTCAAATCACACATGTCCAAAACTGATTTCATTATCTACGCTCTCCTGCTTCCCACCACAAGCCCCTACATGAGTCCCTCCCCCATCCTTTCTCTCTCAGTCAATGATATCACCGGCCACTCAGACATCCCAATGGAAACCTTAGAGTCACCTCTGACCCCTCCCTCTCCCACATCAAGGTCTGTCAGTGTTAACTCTGATGAGTCCTTTAAATCTCTCTCCCTTCCATTTGTGCCACTGGTAGGCTCTTAGCCTCTCTGCTACTACAATCCCTCCTACGGGATCTCCCAGCCTTGAATCTCCCTCCACTTTACAAACAGGAGACAATTCTCTAAATGTAGATCAGATTCAGTAAATATTTGCTGAGGGCCCACTTTGTGCTCGGAACTGGGCACACAACTGTAAATGTGACCAGTAGGGTCCCTGTCCTCATGGGGCTCACATCCCAGTTGGGGAGCCAGCTGGGAAAAAGCACAAAACACATGAAGGAATAAAATACTTTTAAGTTGTAGTGAGTGCTCCGAGAGGGATAAATCAGGGGCTGAGGTAGGAAAAAAGGGGGGTGGGTGGGTATGTGTGCCACCACCCACATGAAGGCCTTCAAAGGCTCCTCAATACCTACAGAACAAAGTTCAGCTCCTCAGCTTGGCATCCGAGGCCCTTGCCAATGCGGCCCAATCTTTTTTCAGCTCCTCTCCCACCACCTCCTCCCTCCCCAAACCATTCCACCCTATGCTCCATATCCCATTCATCTTTGAATCCCAAGCTCCTTGTTTCTGGCAAATAGCAAGTGGGTAATAAATGCTTGGGGAATCAATGTGTGGATGAATGAATGATGGATAGGGTTCCCTTTACAGTCAGGCCCTCTCCCCTTTCTCACATCTGCTCTTTGGTGAAGCTTCTTTGCAGTGGCTCCTTCCCCTGAGTCTCCATGGTGTTTCCACTGTTTCTGCCCCAGGTACTTGTAATATTTGACTGCCTCTCCTGCTAGACTGCTAAGGCATTGAGGGAGGTCTTGGTCCATTCTGAAAAAATGCCTGGCACACAGTGGGTGCCTGCAACACGCCAGCTGAATTGACTGTGAAGAGCATGAAGCAAAGGGAAGTGATTGTTGTCCTTTGTAGAGCGTTACCTGCTGAAACAACTCTAGTGGCCAAAATATTTGGATGGAAAGAAGCAGTGTGAAGACATCCATTGCCAAGTGGACGGCCAGAGGCACACACCTCCTCTTGCTCAAGGAACAGCTTCAAAGAGCCTAACTTTGTCACTATGTCTTTGCCTTTGAAAATATTTTTGCACAACCAAAGCGGAGAACAATGAAGCAGATATATGCCGATGGAGACTGGTGCTCAAAGAGTTGCCTGTATTCATGTGAACAGAAACTCCCCTGGGTTGTGAGTTGGTTCTAGGGCTCAGTTCATCCCGTCACAGGATGTGTGAAGAACCAGCTCCATTTCCATCCTAGCAACTAGGGTACTTGTTTCTTTCCAAGGACCTTAAATGAAACCTATCTTCTCTGCTGTTCCCACATCCCATTCTTGGAACTCCCTAATCGTTACTCCCTAAGACCAGAATAATTGAACACAGGGGTCTGTTGGTCTTCGGCAAATACCTCAGAGTCCCTGGCTCCTTTGGCAGGACGGGGGGAAAGTGGACGGGGAACCAAGCATAAAAATTACGATTAAAAAATCTGATTAAAAGTAAGAATAAAAAGAAGAGGTAGATTTTCTGACTTCTTTTAGGCTTGGTGCCGGCTCTCAGAAAGGTATTGGGCATGTGCCAATCTGCCTGGCTTTCTCAAATCACTGTTGATTCATTTGAATTTCACACATGGTCACCTCATCCTCCTTTCTTTTTCAATCTCCCCAGAAAGCACCCCACCCCTGACCTGAGTATTTCGTCAGTCTTACGTCCTTAGGGACCATTTCAGATTTTTTCTTGACAGCCTTATTTTATTCACTCTGGTTCAATGTGGCCAACTCAACTGTCCTCAGCCAAGCCTCCAAAGGAAATATGATCCACTTGCTGCGTCAGATCATTTGGAAATAGATACGATTGGCTTGGAGTCACTCCATGCGGGGCTGTAAAATTGCTCTCTCTCCTTCTAAGTGGGTTGGGTCAAACCCAAACTGAGGCAAGAGGTTTCCAAGGAACACAGAGCAAAGGACTGGAGTAAGTCGTGGTGATTCAGTCAGTGGACCTCTTGCTTCTGAGTCAGTATTAACCTTCCACTGGCAGCACGTATGTGTAGACGGCCTTCATAGTCAAACAAAACAGTGAGGTCTTCAACACTGGGGTTCATGAAACATTTTACAAGAGTAGCAGGGATGCAGGCTTGGTGTGAATCTCTTCATTCAAGCCAAGCTCTAGTTTAAATTTTTGTGTTTCCAATATAAATGAAGTTTAGTTAAATTGATTTTGAGATTTATGTATCTTGTGCAAAGTTGGCAGGGTGTCTATACTTCCACTGGGCCAACTCCACAAAATACCATTGAAATTCTCACGTACATTGTCCCAAGTCTCTTTGGAATTTCAAATGGGATTAACTTATTCTTTGAATTAGTTTTGCACTGTGTCATTTTGTTCTAATCACCTGAGAGGCTGCCTAGTATAATGAAAGAGCTTAGGTTGGGAATCAGAAGACCAGGGTCAAAGTCCAAGCTATATCATTCACTGGGCAACTCCCTTAACATGCCTCAGTTGCCTCATCTACAAAATGGGAATTGTGCTACATGTTTTGCAAACCACAAAGCAACATATAAATATAGGGAGGTTTTGGCCTTGGCAGTGCCTGTGTGATTGGAAATGAAGTGCTTCTCCAGGTTCTACTGAAGTTGTGAGTGAAAACAATGTGATAGGGATATGAATGGGGGTGCTCAGATGAGCAGGACACTGACGTGTTAGAAAGCCTAGTTCCTACTGAAGCCAAATCTTTTAATCTCATTAATTAGGATTTTTATATATCTTATATTTGGGTAAGTCTTAGAAGCAAGCCATTCAATCTTGTACCCAATGGAAGAATTTTTCTCCATTTTTCTATCAAGAACATCATGGTAGTGCTTGATAATCAATAATATGCTTTTACTATTGGTACAGCCATTATGGAGAACAGTATGGATGTTCCTTAAAAAACTACACATAGAGCTACCATATGATCCTGCAGTCCCACTCCTGGGTATATATCTGGAGAAAACCATAATCCAAAAAGATACATGCACCCCAATGTTCATAGCAGCACTTTTTACGATAGCCAAGACATGGAAGCAGCCTAAATGTCCATTGACAGATGAATGGACAAAGAAGATGTGATATATATATATATATATATATATATATATATATATACACAATGGAATATTACTCAGCCATAAAAAAGAATGAAATAATGCCATTTACAGCAACATGGATGGACCTAGAGATTATCATACTAAGTGAAGTAAGCCAGACAGAGAAAGACAAATTGTTATATGAGATTGCTTATATGTGGAATCTAAAAAAAAATGATACAAATGAATTTATTTACAAAACAGAAATAGATTCACAGACATAGAAAGCAAACTTATGGTTACCCAAGGGGAAAAGGGGGGAGATAAATTAGGAGTTTGGGATTAAAATATACATACTACTATATATAAAATAGACAACTGATGGCTTCACAGGCAAATTCTATCAAACATTTAGAGAAGAGCTAACACCTATCCTTCTCAAACTCTTCCAAAAAGTTGCAGAGGGAGGAACACACCCAAATTCATTCTATGAGGCTACCATCACCCTGATACCAAAACCAGATAAAGATATTACAAAAAAAAAGAAAATTACAGACCAATAAAACTGATGAATACCAATGCAAAAATCTTCAACAAAATGCTAGCAAACAGAATCCAACAACACATTAAAAGTATCATACAACATGATCAAGTGGGATTTATCCCAGGTACGCAAGAATTCTTCAATATATGCAAATCAATCAATGTGATATACCATATTAACAAATTAAGGAATAAAAACCATATGATCATCTCAATAGATGCAGAAAAAGCTTTTGACAAAATTCAACACCATTTTATGATAAAAACTCTCCAGAAAATGGGCATAGAGGGAACCTACTTCAACATTATAAAGGCCATATATGACAAACCCACAGCAAACATCATTCTCAATGGTGAAAAACTGAAAGCATTTCCATTGAGATCAGGAACAAGGGCTTCCCTGGTGGCACAGTGGTTGAGAATCTGCCTGCCAATGCAGGGGACACGGGTTCGAGCCCTGGGCTCGGAAGATCCCACATGCCGCAGAGTAACTGGGCCCGTGAGCCACAACTACTGAGCCTGCGCGTCTGGAGCCTGTGCTCCGCAACAAGAGAGGCCACAATAGTGAGAGGCCCGTGCACCGCGATGAAGAGTGGCCCCCGCTCACTGCAACTAGAGAAAGCCCTCGCACAGAAACGAAGACCCAAAACGGCCAAAAATAAATAACTAAATTAAAAAAAAAAAAAAAGATCAGGAACAAGACAAGGATGTCCACTCTCACCACTCTTATTCAACCTAGTTTTGGAAGTCCTAGCCATGGCAATCAGAGAAGAAAAAGAAATAAAAGCAATCCAAATTGGAAAAGAAGAAGTAAAACTGTCACTGTTTGCAGATGACATGATACTATACATAAAAAATCCTAAAGATGCCACCAGAAAACTACTAGAACTAATCAGTGAATTTGGTAAGGTTGTGGAATACAAAATTAATGCACAGAAATCTCTTGCATTCCTATACAGCAACAATGAAAGATCAGAAAGAGAAATTAAGGAAACAATCCCATTTACCATTGCAACAAAAAGAATAAAATACCTAGGAATAAACCTACCTAAGGAGGCAAAAGACTTGTACTCAGAGAACTATAAATTACTGGTGAAAGAAATCAAAGATGACATAAACAGATGGAGAAATATACCATGTTCCTGGATTGGAAGAATTAATATTGTGAAAACGACTATAGTACTCAAAGCAATCTACAGGTTCAATGCAATCCCTAGCAAACTATCAGTGGCATTCTTCACAGAATTAGAACAAAAAATTTTACAGTTTGTATGGAAACACAATAGACCCTGAATAGCCAAAGCAATCTTGAGAAAGAAAAATGGAGCTGGAGGAATCAGGCTCCCTGACTTCAAACTATACCACAAAACTACAGTAATCAAGACAGTATGGTACTGGCACAAAAACAGAAATATAGATCCATGGTACAGGATAGAAAGCCCAGAGCTAAACCCACACACATATGGTCACCTAATTTATGACAAAGGAGGCAAGAACATACAATGGAGAAAAGACAGCCTCTTCAATAAGTGGTGCTGGGAAAACTGGACAGCTACATGCAAAAGAATGAAATTAGAACACTACCTAACACCATACACAAAAATATACTCAAAAGGGATTAAAGATCTAAATGTAAGACCAGACATTATAAAACTCTTAGAGGAAAACATAGGAAGAACACTCTTTGACATAAACCACAGCAAGATCTTTATTGACCCACCTCCTAGAGTAATGAAAATAAAAACAAAAATAAACAAATGGGAACTAATGAAACTTCAAAGCTTTTGCACAGCAAAGGAAACCATAAACAAGACGAAAAGGCAACCCTCAGAAAGGGAGAAAATATTTGCAAACGAAGCAACAGACAAAGGATTAATCTCCAAAATATACAAACAGCACACGGAGCTCAATACCAAAAGAACAAACAACCCAATTAAAAAATGGGTGGAAGACCTAAATAGACATTTCACAAAGAAGACACACAGATGGCCAAGAGGCATATGAAAAGATGTTCAACATCACTAATTATTAGAGAAATGCAAATCAAAACTACAATGAGGTATCACCTCACACCAGTCAGAATGGCCATCATCAAAAAATCTACAAACAATAAATGCTGGAGAGGGTGTGGAGAAAAGGGAACTCTTTTGCACTGTTGGTGGGAATGTAAATAGATACAGTCACTAAGGAGAACACTACGGAGGTTCCTTAAAAAACTAAAAATAGAACTACTATATGACCCAGCAATCCCACTACTGGGCATACACCCTGAGAAAACCATAATTCAAAAGGACACACGTACCCCAATATTCATTGCAGCACTATTTACAATAGCCAGGACATGGAAACAACCTAAATGTCCAACGACAGATGAATGGATAAAGAAGATATGGCACATATATACAGTGGAAAATTACTCAGCCATAAAAAGGAACGAAATTGGGTCACTTGTAGAGACGTGGATGGACGTAGAGTCTGTCATACAGAGTGAAGTAAGTCAGAAAGAGAAAAACCAATATCCTATATTAACGCATATATGTGGAATCTAGAAAAATGGTACAGATGAACCTATTTGCAGGGCAGGAATAGAGACGCAGACGTAGAAAATGGACATGTGGACACAGGGGGAAAGGGAGGGTGGGACAAATTGGGAGATTAGGTTTGACATAAATACACTATCATGTGTAAAATAGATAGTAGTGGGAACCTGCTGTATAGCACAGGGAGCTTGGCTCGGTGTTCTGTGACAACCTAGGTGCATGGGATGGTGGGGGGGTGGTGGGAAGGAGGTCCAAGAGGGAGGCGATATATGTATACATATAGCTGACTCACTTCATTGTACAGCAGGAACTAATACAACATTGTAGAGCAATTATACTCCAATAAAAAAAATAAAATAAAATAGATAACCAACAAGGCCTACTGTATAGCACAGGGAATTATACTCAATATCTTGTAATAACCTATAATGGAAGAGAATTTTTAAAAAGGATATATCTATCTATCTATATATCTATAGATCTATCTATAACTGAATCACTTTGCTATACATTTGAAACTAACACAACATTGTAAATCAACTACTTTTCAATAAAAATTAAAGATGAATGATATGCCTTTACTGAATGGCTTCTAGACCCCAGACTTCTAGCCTCTAGAGAAGAGGAATAAAAGATTTTTACTTCAAGGAATTCTGTATGTTGGGGAAGATGAGCTTTTAAACAGACAATCATGGAGAAAAATCTAGAAGGGGAACAGTAGAATCTCTCTAGGGAAGGGGTTAGCAAACTACGGCCCTAGGGCCAAATTCAGTCCACCTCCTATTTTTGTAAAGAAAGTTTTGTTGGAACACAGCCATGCTCATTGGTTTGTCTGTATCGTCTATGGCTACTTTTGCACTACAATGGCAGAATTGAGTAGTTGTGACAGAAACAGTAGGGCCTGCAAAACTTTTCTGGCCTTTTACAGAAAAAGTTTGCTGACCTCTGGTCTAAGGGAATCAGGTCTTTCAAAGATTTAACTTGGGTTCTCAAAGTTGAATAGGAATTAGCGAAGTAGAGAACAGGAGAAGGGCATTCTGGTTGGTTGGAACAGCAAGTACAAAGGAGTGGAGTTATTAAAGGATATTTCATGTTTAAGAAGCAATGGGAAGTCTCAGTGGTACATGACAGGGAACAATGAGAGATGAGTTTGAGAGATGGGCTGAAGTTGGACAGAGAAGGGCCCTTTAAGTCAGTGCTAATATGTTTAAAATTAATCCTGTAGACTTTTGGTCTCCAAATGGAATGTATACCCCAGAGTTTACACAAGATGATTCGTCAGGATTCAGGAAGAAATTATTAGGATTTAAACTTTATTTTCATCTAAGAAATAAGTAATTGGCTTTATAATATTTAATATACACACTGACTGGGGTGGTCACTCCATCCGTGGCATATGGCCACATGTCATGGGTGGTTCATGAGATGAAGCATTCTTTGGCAAGGTTAGGAATTGCACAGTGCAGAGGGGTCAATGATGGTGACCTCAGTCCTTCCTCTTCTGCTGGCTTTTAACAAAATATGAGCCACTGCAGTTTACATGTTCTTGGGTCATTGGATTATGGATATTATCTAGCTTAACCTAACAAAATGGACAAGGGACTAAAAATATTCTTGCATAGAAACAACAGATCAAAGATAATATTAGTAGTATAAGTATAGGTAAAAAAACAAGACTAGTAGACGGATACTTTTCTTAGAACAAGTTCTCTTCCGCCATATTCTAGCTAAAAACAATGACCAAACTTTCAGATGCAACAAGAAGTCAAGACAGAACAATTAGGAAATTCCAAGAGAACTATCAGACACATGGATTTACATCCACCATCATTTATGATGAACTTTGCCTGACATATTTACTGTGTTTTTATTAGCTAATGATAGTATGAAGAAACCATCACAGTTAGCAGGATATTTTAAGCTATTGCTCACTTCATCTTTATTTCAGCCTTTAAAAAAATTTAACTTTGTGTATGTTTTATAAAGTACACAACGTATTAGTAAAATAATACATGTATATAAGGTAAAAATAAAACTACATGTCTTGGGAGTACATACTCAAAAATTGTTTACTCTTAGAGGGTTCAATCCAAAAAGTTTGGAGACTGTTTTTTTTTTTTTTAAATTTTATTTATTTATTTATTTATTTACTTATTATTTATGTATGTATTTATTTATGGCTGTGTTGGGTCTTCGTTTCTGTGCGAGGGCTTTCTCTAGTTGTGGCAAGCGGGGGCCACTCTTCATCGCGGTGCGCGGGCCTCTCACTGTCGCGGCCTCTCTTGTTGCGGAGCACAGGCTCCAGACACGCAGGCTCAGCAATTGTGGCTCACGGGCCTAGTCGCTCCGTGGCATGTGGGATCTTCCGAGCCCAGGGCTCGAACCCGTGTCCCCTGCATTGGCAGGCAGATTCTCAACCACTGCGCCACCAGGGAAGCCCTGGAGACTGTTTTTATAGAGAATAGAGAAACAATCGAGGTCCCAATAAAGGAAGAGATGGGATTAGGTTTGTTTTGGAGAAAGATGGCATAGCCTGCCATGTGGAAGACAAGACTGGAGAGGGAAAGGCACTGCAGAGTGGCCACTTCTGGCCATTTTTAAGTGCTTGGAGATCTTGAAACAAAAGGTGTAAATATTAAGAGCTGTTATTACAAAATCCACTCTGCCAGCTCTCTGTTCTTTCAGAAATGAACAGGGTTAAGCCCAAGCAAGGCCACAAAGGATTACACTGACGATATAGCTTCGCAGTGAACAAAGTTATTTGGATGACATGGAAGCACAGAGCAGGTTTCAGGGATGAGAAAACATACCCTAAGAATACTGCATGTCATCCAGACTCAACTTTCCTCTCTGACCTATATGGGTTCCCAAGGCAAAGATTCTTTAATCATGAGGGACACAGCCACTGTTTCAGTCAGAGAGGCTATTCCCACTGCTAACAGGCATGATTAATTGATTCTGAGGGGCAGGAACATCCTATCAAGACTCTGGATGTAGTAGGTAGGATGTGGCTTCCGGGAAGGACTATGGCATTTCTCCTTGGAGAAGGGCCAGGTGGGCCCTTTACCTATCACAGCCAGGTCCCCTTAACAACCTGTTCCGTGCGACAAAGGACCAAGTTGCCAGATTTGAAGAACTTAACCTATATCCTGTCAAGTCTTTAGGAAAAGAAGCGGCTAAATTAAATTCGGCAGGATAAGGAATTCCAGGGGAAATACAGGTCAGGCAGTCCCTGAGCAAGGAACCAGCACTGGTCTTGAGGTCTAAACCTAAAAACCCTGAAACATCAAAGAGAGTTTCCTTCTCTGTGCTCCATGCAGGAGAGCATGCCCCCTTCCTTTCTGCCTTTCTCTTCAAAGCACTTGGAGGGGAAAATGAAAATAAAAACAAAACAAAAGCAACAACAACCCACTTTTTATGGCCAAAGATGGAGTTAGGAAGGAAAAAAAGCATGCTCTGGTTTTCACAACTACATCATCTGGCCCTACTCTACAAAATCTTAAATCTTATGCCTCATGTGGATTCTTCATTCCAACAATGTCTGTTTCCTTCTCTCAAACACCCCATCCAATTCCACCCTTTGCTCTTGGTTGAAATACTACTTAACTTGGAGCCCTCACAAGCCTCCATCAGCTTCATAAAGCTTCCCTCACTGCTCCTAAACTCACTCTCTCCTCTTCCTCCTGGTTAGCCAGAGTTTCACATCCAATTAGGGCCTCCTTGTGTGCTTCTGTAATCGTTTTGGGTCTCCCCAGCTGACTTTCGCTGGGGGAATGTATCATGTGTTTCAATAGCACCTAGAACCACGCTAAACCCAAGTTTACAAATACTTATTGTCTGACCATCCAGCTAATAGTGTGTGTCATTTAGAGAAAAGAGTGATCAAGCTGGAGAATAAATAACCCTCTCACTTCTCTGTGAAGAGCAAGATCTTGGGAGAGTGGCAGGTGAATTAAACTGAATAAGAGGGAGATGGATTAATGACCTCCATGGTTCGTGGGGTCAGAGCTTATCTCAATGACTTTTAAAGAGTTCTGATGACCCACACTGGTATGCAGTGGACTGCTTGAAACTAGAGCCTCAAAATGAACACAAGGAACTCAGAATTCTTCTCCTATGTTTGACCTCAGCAGATAGTTTGAATTCTCTAGATCTTGTATTAAAAACAAAACAACAAAAAAGGAACAAGACGGGATTCACTCATGACCTGGGAGCACTCTGAAGGGGCAGAGAACAGACAGATCTGTCGAGTGGATTCTGTCCGTGTTACTTCGGTACAGCTGCTGGGGTCAGATGCCAGCACAGACATGCTCTTACGAGGACACATCCTGCCAAGCTTACAGGGCCTAAAGGAAATACCAACATAGAAGACAAGCCTAACATCCTTTCTTATCGCGTCCATAAAAAACAGCAAACGCAGTAGGCTTAGCTAACAGTAGCCTAGATGATGTGGGGCCTGGTTGGAGGACATAGTTAGCATGCTTTCACCCAGATGAGGGAAGAAAGTTCCTCCTTTCTCACCCCTTCCCCAAAATTAAAACAATGAAAATCAGTTCTCATTATCCCGATAATTAAGTCCCATTCAGCCGGCTGACAGCGGCCAAAGAATGATTTTTCTGTGCTGTGCTGTGTGGTTGCCCTCCATGGCCCCATTCATGGGCCACTGTGTGCATTTAATCACCCTTAGCGGGCTGAGCTAATGAAATGCTGGGGCCTTGCCCTGCCCTGACCCTGCTGCTATTTCTATCTGAGCTCAGCACGTCCTTTGCTTGACGGTTGCAACCGAACAAGCAGATTTTTCTCTCCCATTATGGAGTGTTAAGAGCCTATGTTGGCAGCCTGTGGGGCTGAGGACCCCGCTGGAAAGCCAGTGAAGGCCCCTGGAGGTTAACTTGCAAAGCTGTTTTCCAGACTGAGAGGCGGGGTGGAGGAAGGGGTAGAGCGCTGGAGACCCAGAGGCACTGAGGTCTGTGGCCCCCACGCACAGGGGGAGGAAGGGCAGGGGGCTCCCCTGGGGCAGAAAGGGAAGATGAGTCTGGTTAGAAGTAAGGGGCCATGCAGCGGGGTGAGCTGATTTATCCTGACACACACCTGAACAAAAGCTCTTTTTCAGTTATCAAAAATCTCCCTCACTGGGGTCAAAGTGAGAAAATCCATTTTGTTTGGTTTCCAGTTCGAAGAGCCTGGTGGAAGTGCGGGATCCCTGCCGAGAGACAGACTGCTCTCTTGAAATTCCTAGCTGTTGTTTTAATGATTCCCCAAGATTCAGAAGTTAGGGAATAGGATGCTAAAATTATAGGATTTATCCATATTGAAATTTAGGGAATTACAGTTAGCTAATGAAAAACAAAAAACAATTTTCTTTGAGGGAAGTTGGAGAGAAGAGGCCCCAAATGTATAAAATGTGTTAGTATGGCGGCTTTATCTCGAAAGGACATATCTAATAAAGGATTTGAATCAGGGGTGACAAATTCAAATGCCCCCAGGGGCCAGAGAGGTCACCAAAATGAGTGAAGGGAGACTGGTGGGAACTATGGCCAATGAGAAGACACCCGCCCCATCCAGAGCAGGCAGTTGACATGCAGCCTCAGCCCCTTTCTGCCATACGGGTAGGCAGGCCCTGAATGACATGATTTTCTGTGTTTTGTTAAAAAGAAAAACCAGAAATCTCTATTCTTATATGAAATCTCCCAATTGCTAATGTTGGAAACTAATTCAATATGTTAAAAAAAAAAAAACTCAGTGTGCTAGCCAAACAAAATCTGTTAGCATACTGCAAGACCACCCCTCACATTTGCAGGGCCTGGGCCAAAAGTACAAATGGAGGTCCACGTATCACATGTCTAAATATTGAAAAGGTATAAATCAAGCTCACTAACTGTTAAAATATGTTCTGTCTGCTTACAATGAAAAAACATTCCTTCCTAATGACCTGGAAGCCAGGTGTGAATTCAGAGTTTGGGGATACCTTGGCGCTCCTTACAGAAATGGGGCAGCAGGGTGAGAGCTGGCTCCCAGTCCCCAGCCCTTATCTTCCTACCCCTGGCTCTGTCCTGCATTACCAGGGGCCTCATACACCCACATGGACACTCCAGCCCACAAGTCCAAGTTCTGGCTCTACCCCTGTATCTCAAATGGCCACTCCTTGACGGTCCCTCTAGCTTAGTGGTACCCACATCAAGAGTGCAGTCTGCCCTTGGGAGGACAGACTCAAATAGGCTTGGAGACCCAGAGTGTGGTCTAGAAGGAGGAGCATGGGCTCAGGGTGGTCACATCTCTTTGGTCCATGGGGTTAGACAAGGGCCAGAGTGAGGCCCTTTAAAACGTGGGGTTCAAGGCAGGAGCCTCCCTTATCAGATCTAAATGCAGTACTGGCATCAATTTGAGATCCCTGACTTAAATAATCAAATGCCCAGAAGTGAAGATATCTTGATTCTTGGCCTGGTTTTATGACTAACTAGCTATGTGACTGTGGGTAGGTCACAATCTTTTGATGAATCGGTTTCTACGTTAATCAAATGGGGACAAAATACCTTTTCTAACCAACTCATTTGAGAAATAAAATGAGATTATGCAGTGAAAATACTTTAAAAATAGTAACTAAATAGAGAAATAAAAAGGATAAGAAAATAATAACTGTCACAGACAACTTTTATCAAAGGGAACAGATATATGAAGATCTCACTCAAAATGTTATTAAAAAATCTATATTACCCCAAGATATGGGCTAAGTCAATAAGAATTGAAATGCCAGTACTTTTCATTGAGGGTCCTCCCTCTTTTCCAACAATTTTTTGGGATGAGCCTCTTATCACACTGATCTTAAAGGCTATTGCAGAAATAAATAAAACTGAACCAAAAACTCTGTGGATTTCAGTGATTCATGGCTCTTTACCCAAAACATAGCAACCACTTTTAATCATCATTAAAGCAGGATCTCTTTTTAGGGGCACATGTGCTCTTCCTGTGATAGTTATTCTGGAAATGTTGGGTCCTCATTTTTAATGAAAGAAAACCAGTGGGAAAAGTGGCAAAGGGAAAAGACTATTTAAAAGAGGAAGGAAATACTAAAAATTTCCATAAACATCTAAATCAATAACAAGTCAGGAATTTTATTTTTAAAGACTTAAGGAAAAATAACTTCAAACCACAGAGGGAGACAAAATTGTACAAAGGGTAACTTGGTATACGAGGAAGCATTGATGTGACAGTAAATATAAGAGTTCCTTCCAAAGAAATATTGTTTGATATTGATAATCATGCCAAAGCATACTTGGCCTGATACTCAAAGATATCTTTCTATTTAGACCAAGCCAGGACTGACTCTGAAAGCATAGCTAGAGAGGAGATAAGGTTTTTTATCTTCTTAACTACCCATGGAGGAGTTGGGAATTGTGGGAGTTAGTTGTGTTAGAATGCCTAGCAGCCATTTCCCCTGCCTAACGACACCGCTTTCTTTTGGGGGGATAATCTCTTCCCTGTAGGATACAGTCTGTGGATAGAGCTGATTATCATGAGATTTGTGATCCAAGTTAGGCCAATCAGATTCTTCCTCACTGGAATATGAGTTTTGAGCAGAGCGACAAAGAGAATGGGAATGTTAGGAATGTCATCCCGTCTGAGTGGAGTATCCTAACCAGACTTTTGTGACCCTTGTTGTGGTTCTTACTTCCTAGATTCCAGAGCTTGATTGCTTCTTGTCCGTTTTTGGGACTGGGTCTCCAGTCTTCCCTCAAGCCCGTGGGCCCCCTACATCCTTCTCTTAAACTCCCTTTGGCTTATGTTAGCCAGAGGTGTTCCTGTTACACGCAGCCAAAGAACCTTAATGGACACAAGTTATCGTGTCCGTTTATTATCATACCCAATGCACCATGGGTACTGACTTTCAGTCCAATTTATCCAGTGTTTATTGAGACTTTCCATATAACTTGACCTTCACACAAAAACAATATACAGGCTTAACACAAAAACAGTGGCACTATCCCAGGTTTCTTTTACCCAGTTACACATATTCAGTTTCTTTCTTGGTTTTCCTGAAATGCTGGAATGTTCATTTAATTTTTCACTTCATAGTATAAGTTGTTCATAAAATGGCCACCAGACTCTCAGCACTTCAAAGGGCACTCCCAGAATGAGTATGTAGTTGGAATCAGTATGACAGTGAGTCAGCCTGGTGAGCCTAAGGCCCGCTGAAAGATTGATGTGTCAATATCACATGCTTAGAAACTAGGTTCCGATGCACCTGACTGCCCTTGAACAAAGTTAGTGGAAAAGGCTGAAGGTTTGCCAGGTGGAAGGAAGAATAATGAAGATGGGAGATAAGTGGGGGGATGGGGGTGGGTAGGTGAAGATATGGAGGAAGGAAATGAAAAGGACCAGGAACTGATAGCAGAAAGTGCTTGGGTCACTGTGAGAGATGGACAAGAGTATATGACATCAGGGCCCTTATCTTGATATTTTTCTGGATGTCCACCAACCACAGGAGGTGGAGTAATTTAGAGGTTAAGAAGACAGGGGCTCTAGGGCCAAACTACAGCTAGAGTGTGTTTGAACTTCAGCTTTACCACTTGCTAACCCTATGACCTTAGTTAGGCAAGTTATTTAACCTCTCTGTGCCTCAATGCCCTGATCTGTAAAACAGGGTAATAATAACAAGACATGTAAATGCTCAGCATACTCTGACATATTAGCACTCAGCAAATATTAGCTACCATTATTTATTCAACAAATATTTATTGAGCATCTATGATGTTCCAGGTGCTGTTCTGGTCCTTGGGATACATCAGTAAACAAAATAGACAAAGATCCCTACCTTCATGAAGTTTACATGCTAGTGTGAGTGGGAGTGAGGGCAGAGAGAATTAATGATGTTGGTGCTATTATTAATATCTGACCCAATTATTATTATCTGACCCAATATCCACCTATTCCACCAAATTTTCCAGAACTCCTTTAACTCCTTATCCTCTGCTTTAAACATTCTGTTCATTTGGTGCCTTAACTGAAACCTGTTTGGCCCTGAGGATGTGATTTTTCCCATTGCACTCAAAAGAGGGTTATGCTTTTTCTCTCACTGTACACATATCCCAGAGCCTGAAGATAAAGAAGCTGATTTCCTTGGTTCCCACTGCTACTCTCGTACCCTTTCTCCTCCTCATCCTATACAAACCACAGCTATTCTTCAGACTCTGTAACTCTTCTCGCATTTTGTTGCTGTCATCAACAACCTCCCCATCACTCATTTATTGGACACTGGAACACCCAATGCATTCTCCTCCCTTTCACCCCTATTTCTGTCACCATTCTCCATGACTTTCACATCCTGAGTTCCTTGGCCCCCTCACGTCCAATGATCTGTTCTTCCACCTTCCTCAGCTACTTTAAAACGGCCATAGCCTAGACTTGTCATCACAACCTTTCAAGAGTAGATTTCATTTGTCATGTGATCTAACCACCAGTTTAATCTTTCCAGTTAACTTTTTCTAGTATTTCTCCTCCAATCAATTAAGCTCACCTGCTCATTTATTATTTGTTTTGTTTTGTTTTGCTCTGTTTTGTTCTATTTATCACCTTCTCTCATGTCTTTGTCTCTTTACCCATCATCAATTTTATGGCCCATTATTGTAAACATTGCCTACAAATACTACAAATATCCTCTACTCCTTTGCCCCTCTCTCCTCAAGCCAAACTTGTCTAGCACAACCCCAAGCTGATTAAACCCAACTAATGGAGAGAATAATATACTGAGTTGACTGATCACACTTTAAATCCATGACTACTGCAGTTCTCAGATGAGTACTCAATATTGCCCAGAAATCCTACATTGCTTCCCTAGTAAGGTCCTTCTAATTTTTCCAAGATCACTCTTCATATCTCTTCTCCCTCTCAAATCTCCAGTGATCACCTACTTTCAGCTGAAGGTCTCAACTCTTGTCTTATTGAGAAATAGAAATAATCAGACAGAAACTCTCTCATCTCCCCATAGTGACATCTGCAAAAGTATGGTGTAGTATTTGTCTTCCCTCTCATTACAACAGAAGTGTCCCTCTTCCTATTAAAGCCAAAACCCTCTACTTGGGTTTTGGAGGCCATCTTCTCTTTATGTCTCAAGGACTTTGTTCCTGAGGTCATCCCCCTCCCTTATCTGCATTATCAGTTTCTTCCACTCTACTAAGTCATTCTATCAGCATCAGCAACAAAGTGCCCAGGTATCTCTTGTCTTTAAAAATCTTCCCTTCCGATACAACATTCTACTCCAGCTACCATCCTATTCTCTGTCTCCATTCTAATTAGTTTTTCCTAGTGTATATGAAATGCTGCTGACTTTTTAGACTTTATTTTTGGAGAAGTTTTAGATTCACAGCAAAATTGATCAGAAGGTACACAGATATTCCCCTGCCTCCATATAGGCATAGTCTCTGGCATCATCAACATCTCCCGCCAGAGTGGTACATTTGTTACAATTGATGAACCCACATCGATACATCATTTATCCCTCAAAGCCCATTGTTTGCACTAGGGTTCCCTTTGGTGTTGTATAAATGCATAATGGTTTGAGTTTAGACAAATGACATGTATCCATCATTACAGTATCATATGGAACGGTTTCACTGCCCTAAAAATCCTCTGTGCTCTGCTGATTCATCCCTCTCTCCCCACTGGCCTCTGGCAATTTCTATATTGATGTTGTATTCAGCAAACCTGGTGAACTCTCTAATTATTTAAAATAACTTTCTTATACTATGGATTTTCTGTGTAAACAATCTTATTATCTTTAAGGAAAATAGCTTTGTCTCTTCCCTTTCCAATTCTTATATCTTATTTCTCTTTCTTTTCCCATTGCACTGGTACGATTTCCAGAATGGTATTGAATAATAGGGGTGATAGTAGGTATCATGATCCTTTTTTTTTCTGATTTTAATGAGAATACAGTTTAGGTTTTACCATTGAGTGTTCTGTTTATAAAGGTATTTGTTATATATTCTTTATCAAGTTAAGGAAGTTCCCTCCTATTCTTAGTTTACTGAGTTTTTGTAGCAAAGGAGCTTTGGATTCTATCTAATGACTTCCTTGCATCTGTAAAGAATCATAAACCTGTTCTATTTTAATTTATTACAGTGGCGTATTATAGTAGCAGCTTCTGATGTTGGGTAATCCTTCAATTTTTAAGATAAATTTCAACAGAAGATTTTTAAAATACACACACACACACACACACACACACCATCATCATCTCTGGTAATATTTTATTTAGGAATTTTTCATCTATATTTGTAACAGACTAATCTACAATTGTATAGCCTTAGACTTCATATCAAATTCATACTAGCCTCATAAATTGGGTAATTTCTCCTCTTTTTCTACACTCTATGATAGTTTGTATTATATAGAAGTTAGCTGTTCCTTGCTTGATTGGTAAAGCATTCCTGCAAAACCACCTAGGCCCAATGTCATTTGAGTGGAAGATTTTCAATAGTGATTCAGTTCCTTCATGGGTTTCTGACTGATTTGAATTTTCCAATTAATTATCATTGATTGAATTTTGAAAATTTATTTTTCTAAAAATTATTGATTTCATCCATTGGCCTTAAGTTGTTTATAGAGTTGTTCATAAAGTTGCTCATCCTATTTTATTCTAAATTTTCATCACAACTATATCTGTAGTTATGAGTCATGGTGCCTTTTTAATCCTTAATATCATTTATTATGTTTTTAATCTTAGTTTCTTGAGCAGTCTTATGGAGTTTTATCTGTTTAACTAGTAATTTCAAATAATCAACTTCTGGATTTGTTGATTCCATTTTTTTGTTTGCTTCTCTGTTTCTTTTCCATTAATTTCTGAACTGTATTATTTTGTTCTCTGCTTTTTTTGGACTTAATCTGTTGGTTTCCTTGCTTCTAGATTTAAATACTTAACTCCCTTATATTCACTCTATTTTTTTATTAATGATTTTTAAGATTATAAATTTCTCTCTTAAGTACTGCTTTAGCTTTGTCCTCAAGCTTTGATATATGACTTCATTGTTTCTATTTTAACATATGAGTTACTTAGGAGCCTGGTTTCCAAACATATTTTAAACTATTTTTATTGACTTTGTCTTATTTAATTCTTAGCAATTCTTAAAAATTTGTTGAGACCCCTTTTGTGGCCTATTATGTCAGTTTATGTAAATGTTCAATGTTTTCTTAAAAAAGAATATGTATCCTTTATTGTTGAATTTTGAGTAAAGGGTCAGTTTGTAGTTATATCTTTTAAGTTCTTAATAAGTGTCTTGGTAAAAATGAATTTAAATCTCCTACAATGATTGTATATTTGTAATTCTCTCAGTTTTTATTTTATATATTTCACGGTTTTGAGGTTATGTTTTTAGAGGCATGCAGGTTCATGATGATTATGTCTTCTTGATGTAGAGTTCCTTTTATCATTATGAGTTTCTCTTTATCTCCTTTAATATATATTGCCCTATATTCTATCTGTCTGTTATTGATACTCTGACCCCACCTTTCTTTTGGTTAGTATTTCCTGGTATATCATTTGCCATCTATTTATTTCTAAGTTTCTGTGTGGTTTGACCTAGGTGTGTCTTTTGAAAACAGCCCATAGCTGGATACTTTAAAAATTCTTATCTGATAATCTCTAGTTTTTAGTAGGTACATTTAATCCACTTACACTTATTGTGGTTATTATTATATTTGATTTATTTCTTCCATTTTATTTATTCTATTTATCTTCCTTCTTTGTTTCTTCATTTTTTTTCTCCTTTCTTGCCTTCTCTTATATTGATAAGGTGTTCTGTATTCCATATTTTCCTCTTTGTTGGTTTGGAAGCTATAGATTGAAGTTCTATTCAGTTTCACCTTAAAGTTTTACCATCTACATTTAATTGCAAATGTTTGAAAGCATAAAGATTTTCCGTATCTTATCCTCCTCTGAACAGGCAAAAGTCTTAGCACATTTAAACTATCTAATGAACACTCCCTCTCCCATCATATTATCTTGATTAATATTTTGTTTTAACCTTTACTTTAAACTCCAGGTTTAGTTATCTTTATAATCTGTTGAAGAGTATTTTAATCAATTTACTTCTGTGCCCACTATAAATTCTTGACTTGTATATCCTACTCAGGATTCAGTTTTCTTCATGTTATAATACATCCTTTAATGGTACTTTTAGTGAAGATCCAAGGCTGACAAACTTCATTTATTTTATTTTACTTCTAAAAATTCCTTTATTTTTAACTCACTTTAAAGTGCCAGTTTAGCTAGGTATAAAACTCTAGATTAACAATTTTTTTTCTCTTAGATCTTTGAAGATATCATCCCACTGTCTTCTGCAATCTTTTGTTGCTACTGAGGTGTCTATTATCAATGTAATTGTTGTTCCTTTACAAGTAACCTCTCTTTCTTCTGGTAACTTTCAATATTGTCTTTTTTTTTTTTTTTTAATCCTTGAGATTCTATAGTTTTGCTACAAAATATATAGATGTTGATTTATTTTTATTTATCCTGCTCAGTATTCAAAGTGCATTTTTTCAGTTAATATCTTTTCAAATGTTGATTCTTCACAATCCCCTCAAGTTTCTTCCAGAACTCTTACTAGACATAAATTGGAGCTTCTCAGTCTATCTTCCATGGCCTTAACTCTGACTCTAGGCTGCATTTTGGGTGATTTCTTAAATACTACCTTCCCATTTGCTAATCCCCTCTTCATCCATGTCCTGTCTAGAGTTTATTCTATCTAAAGATTTTACCTTTCCACTTGGTTCTTTTTATATTTACCTGTTCTTGTTTCATTTATGCCTGCTTTGTTTCACAATTTTCTTTTAAAAATAGATGTTATTCCTCTTTGAATATTTAATCACACTTAATTTAAAGTCTTTGTCAGATTGTTCTATCAATTTCTTTTGGACAAAATTCATCTAACAAATGTTAATTTTGTTGACTGTTTTTCCTGGTGTTGAATATCTTTGCTTGGATGCCAATTTGAGTGGGCTGTCCTTTTACTTTCTTTCTCCTGATCTTTTCTACCCTAGAGGTTTTATAGAGATCTCTGGTTCAGAACCAAGTGATGGCTTGAGATCTGCCTAGCCATTGGTATTTGTGATCTCTCCCTGAGTAGTGGAAGCATCCTGGTTTCTGGCTGCTGAGCTGTGACTACTTCCTCCTTCATCTAAAGGCTTACAGTTTCATGGAAGCAGTCCTAGGTAGTGTCACATGCATCTTTTTTTCAACCTCCTTTCCCTAATGAAAAAGTTCTACTTCAGTGCTTAATTTTAAGCCATGAGCCTAAATCCAGTCATCTACCATGCTTGGAGCAATTTAGTCCCTTTTACTCCACAGAAGCTTCTTGTACTGCTTCTGGATTTGAAATTCAGCCAAATACAGCTTCAGCCTTGTTTACCATTTCAACATTAATTCACGTAGAAAAAGAAAATTAGCTTCATTTGCTGAAGCTTCATTTGCTGAAGCATTTGCTGAATTATTTAGAGTTGGACAGACCAGGGTGTTAACCACAGACCCACCACTTAATAGCTGGGAGATTGGGGGAAAGTTTTCTAACTTGCTTGAGCCTGTTTTCTCATTCATCAATTAGAAATGATAATACCTACCTCATAAGATTCATGGGATAAAGTTTGAAAACAGTGTTTGGCACCCAGTAGATGCTCACAGTACATATTAGTATGATTATCAAACAATCATTTTAAAAGGTAAATATTTAGTTTCAAACAAATCCATATTTGTAGTCAGAATTTTCTTCCCACTAAATATGGGACCTGGACTCAGAGACTTTCTCTTTAGTACTCTTCATGCCCCCCTCCTGGTACTTACCAATCAAGATGCTTAGTAATATGAATTTTAGCAGGCTGATCATAGGTTCTTACAACAGATCTGGTAAAATTTCATTAATTTTATTTGTACTTTATGATTTATATCCAACTTTCAAAGTATTCTTGAGATAGTTTACAATAACAGACATGTGTACAATAAGTTAGATGAATAAGAAAAAGAGAAGTTTGAACCATAGAGGGGGAAGGGAACATAATTATAAAACCTGAGTTAATCATTACTGTAACTGAGCATTAAATTTTTTCAAGGCTTCTTGGCAGCTGAAGGCAAAAGAGAGGAAATGTGATGGGTGACATAGTTCTCAATAGCTAAAGTTTTTCTCTTAAATAGTTTAGCAAGGTTATGATGGGCTAAAGAACTTTTGGGGGTTGAGCTCCATTCAGGGTGCATGGTGCAGAAGAAGGAATTCTCTACACGAGTCTACCCCTATGGCTTTAGCAATAGGTTGAACAACTCTGGATTTGGACGGCTTAGTGCAAATATTGTATGACTGGTGCCAGGAAGCTGGGATTGATGACTTTTTAAACAGTAATGTTTTGAAAAGTTCAGATAATAAAAAAATACATATTTGTTATCGAAATTTGGAAAATACAAAAGAGTATAAAGAAAACAAAAGTATCTTCATAATCCCATTGCCTAGAAACAATCTTTATTAAAACTTCCATGAGTTTCCTTCTAGACGTTTTTCTACGTGAACATAAATTAGCTGATGACTTGTAGTTTTCTTCCAGTTAGATGACTATAAATTAGGTGGTCTTTGGCCCAAGTGGTTGTCATATTTAATAAGAAAAATATCTGCTGCTAGCCTACTGAACGCCCAATGTGCTCTTGGTATTTACAGTCCTTCTAAAACCAACAGGTACAAGGCAGTTTCTCGTGTTTGCAGAGAGGTTATGTAACTTGTCTAAACAACACCCAGTAAGAGGAGGAGCAAGAACACACGTTTGGGTGTGTCTGACTGTGCAGTGTAGTGTTTTTCTCTTACCAGGCGCTGCTTCTCTGAGACACAGGCATCTGCCTGGCTCCCGGTGCTCGCCTGGGACTCCTGGGACTCGGGGTGCCTGGGTCTGACAAGAGCTCAGCTGGCTCTTGGGCTCCAAATGGCCAGAACAGAAAGCAGAAGGAGGTTGTTCTTTCCCTCCTCTCTTTCTTCTTTTCTCCCCTTCTCCTGTATGCTGGAGGTCAAGAATCTAACTTGTCTATGTTCCCAGGTTAGCCCAGGCAGCTGTTCTGATGGGTTTAGCACTGCTAAAATATTGTAATTCAAACATCTTTTATGGGGATCAAGGTAAGAGAAAGTCAGGAATCCTGGTTCTGTTTTCAGTCTGCATGATACCAAAGAGCATGGAGCATTTTTGCCTGTCATTGTTATTACTGTGCTTTATAATTGAAGCTTTGTGCAGATGTAACTTTCTTCTCTCTTGAGCCCTTATCTGCCCAGGAACTTCTCTCTTGGGTGAGTCACAGGCTGAAGCTTCCTACAGCAGCCCCTAAGTAGCCACTAAGAGCCTGCTACCTCTGCACAGACCCAGGTCACATGGTCACCAGGACAGGCTTGTTGCCACATCCAGATGGGGCAGTTAATTGTGAGTGGTCTCTGGCCAATGCAAGCAGTGTCCTGTGGACAGGGGGTGCTTTCTGGCTGAAAACTGGCCAATCTTCTCCCTTCTCCATCACCACTACTGGGGACTGATGAGCTAAGTGTTGAAGAATCAAGAAGCCTAAATGTCGGGGCTCCTGGTTGTCCACACGGTGAGCTGAGAGCCTCTGAGTGGTGAGCTCTGAGCAACCTGGTTGAATCAGGCTGGGTTGCCAGCGGGTGTGAGTCAGCAACTGAGATGCCCTCTCTCCACTACATTTGCATAACTCTAAGCACAGGGCTTTGTCTTTCCTAACAATTACTCATCTGACCCTGGCATACCAGAGCCTGCTTCCTGAAGGAGATGTTTGTGAGAAGAAAAGTTTTCGAAGAGGATGTTACACACCTGAGCTTCCACACTCTGTGCGGTGGTAATTCATCTAAATTGCTGGAAGTAGAATACATGGCAAACCCTGAAGAAGCTGGTTTTCCCGATGTGCCAAATGACCTGCCCCTGATGTTTGGGACCCATTTAATAACAATAACAACCAGAGCACAAACAGTAATAATAACAGCAAATAACTCTTAAATAGCACTGAACATGTGACAGGCAGTAATCTAAGCACTTTACCTATATTAACTCATGTATTTCCCTCATTTTACAGATAAGACATGAAGCACAATGAATTTAAATAAGTCGCCTAATGCCACAGAGCTAGTAAGAGGCTGAGCCAGAATCCCAGGAATTCTACTTTCTTAACCCAGCTCACAAGTTTGAGTTGGATGTTCATGTGAGAGGAATAGTGGAAGATTGGAGAAAATCACAAATTTTGCAACATATAGCTTCTCAAATCCAAGGGTGGCTCAGGTTGTCCACCCACACTTAGCATATCAAGGTTCTGTCATGTTAACTCCATATTCTACATCTCAGAGAAGTTGTGGCTGGCTATTTGGAAGAGGAGAAAAAAATCCCCCAAACCTTGAGCTGGCCAGAAGTGTTTGGAATTTTGGATGCATGTGAAGCGCAGCTCACCGTAGCACCACAGGGTTTATGGACCACATTGGGGAAAAGCCCTGGCAACACTGCCCAGAAATGGAACATCCCTAGTTGAGAAGAGGCCCCATCCAGGGAAAACTCTGATGGCTGGAGTGCGCACATGTAGATTGTAATTGGCCAGGGGCGCGGTGAGAGTTTCCAGACAGTCATCGGGAAAATGCTGAGGTGGCCATCAGCGTTTTCCACCGCCAGTTCATGGACCCTGGAGGAGTTTGTTGTCTTTCACGTTGTAGCTGTCTACCAGGCCCTGGATTAGTTTTCTACGGCTGCTGTAACAAATTACCACGAATGTAGTGGCTTAAAGCAATACAAATTTATTATCTTACAGTTCAGGAGGTCAAAAGTATGACACAGCTCTCGCTGTGTTAAAATCAAGATGTTGGAAGGGCAGTGTTCCTTTCTAGAGCTTCTAGGGGAAAGTTCATTTTCTTCCTTTTCCAGCTTTAAAAGGCTGCCACATTTCTTGGCTTGTGGCCCCCTTCCACCTTCAAAGCCAGCAACGACCCAATAAAATCTTTCTCATATCACATCACTCTGATTCTTCCACTTCCCTCTTCCCCATTTAAGGACCCTGTGATTACATTGGGCCCACCTGTATAACCCAGGATGCTACTATTTTAAAGTCAACTGACTAGCAACCTTAATTTCAACTGCTTCCTTAATTCTCCTTTGCCATATAATATAACATATTCACAGGTTCCAGGGATTAGGACCGAGACATCTTTGTGAGGCCATTATTCTGCCTACCATAGGCCCCAAATGGAAAAGCTGAGAACCCCGATCATGGGCATTCACAGCCCAACTGAGAGCCTGCTAAGCAGTTGGCAGTCTCTGCTGCAAGCTGGAGAAGACTCACCGGGGGTCTACTTCAGAGAAAAGGTTGGGAAATCACATAAATGATGCTTAAAGAGCTACAGAAGCACCCATCTTCTTGAGAAGACTCAAACAACTCAAAGTCTAGAGCGTCAATATTTCTACTCCCCGTCAGAACTTAGATGTATCCAGAACATTTCTTAATCATGTGCTTTGGATCTGTTAGCGCACTTTTTTCAAAAGGAGCTTGAGCCTGTGGGCGTGTTTCGCCCGTCTCCCTTCAAGGATAGTGAGTGTAGTACTTGCAATGTGCTTATACTTCTTGGTCTTGACACAGCTCCTTCAGGAGTGTACAGGAGTGAGGCCTCTAATTCCAACATCTACCGGGTTACCTGCTCAGGGTTTACCCCAGGCATACACTTTTAGTCTGCCCAGGCTGAAAAGGTTGGATTTTTAAATTTTAAGCATCTTAATATTATTATTATTATTTAATTTTTCAGTGCTTCGAAGCCATTGCAGGATCATGGCAGTAGCTTTCTCTGTTGGTCCATTATGAGCAGTGTTAATTCCCTGTGTGATCTTGGGCAGGTTACTTGACCTCTCCTTGTCTCAGTTTCCTCATGTGCACCATCAGGATAATAATAGCACCTACCTCACAGGGCTGGAGTAAGGAGTGGATGAGTGACCACACAAAGCCCTTAAACAGTGCATGGTACTTGGTAAAGCTGTGATACATCTTGGCTGTTATGATTATCAAAAGACCTAATAAGACGTGAACCTCTTCTCTTATAGTCAGAGAGCCAGCCGTTTTGATATCTCCAGAACACTGATATTCACACAATCTTGAGTGCAGCAGACACATTCCTAAGCAAAATTCCTTTTTGTATTGCTCTACAGGAATACTGTTCCCATAAGGGCTGTTTCTTATAGTCAAAGGGAGGCCTCAAGGCCCATTTCAAGTGGGTGGATGACAGGCAGATGGAGAGCTGAGTAGCTATGCCAAGGCCAAGAGAAAGCTGCTCTTCTCAGCTTGGGATAGGGGCACAAATACAGCAGAGGAGGTTCTCTTGGGGCTCTCTGGTGCCCACAGGTTACCCGAATCCAAACTCAAAAGGGGAGCCTCCTAGGACAGTGTCACGTGGCCCTCATGGTCGGCCCAATCCTACTAATTCAAAAGGCCACCTGGACAATCTTTCTCAGGAACAGATCTTGGCCAAGACCATTCTAATCCAGCTTCAAACCTCTATGCCCCATCTCCACTTCCATCTCTGCACTTTGTGGCCCAGTGTTGAACACCACAGAATGGTCCTTGGGTTCTACAAAGAAGCATGAGTCCTCATGCTTCCCACACCACCCCAGGACCGCTTGCTGACCTCTGACCTCTGACCTCATGCCTGGTAGTCTGCTTTGCGGTAGTTACCCAGCCTACCTCCAGATGGCCAGATTCCACCACCAAGTCCAGAAGAGCTTCAGGGCTGGAGAATTTAAACCTCAAATGGCACAACGGCCACATAAATTCCTCAAATATGCACCCCAAAACAAAAGAGTCCCCCGGGGATTCAGTTTCTCTCACTAAGTTTGAGCTGAGGGAAAAACATTTTAATGGCACATAAGGAAAGCTGTCAGAGAACTGTTTTGCTCAACATCAAATGCATTCCAGGCCTTATCTAATCAGGGAGTCTTCACAGCTGATGAAGAGGCCGTTCCTGCAAATTGTTTCCGAGCCAGGGAGAAGAGCCTTGATTTTAAATACAAAATAATGGTCCTTTTGGCACAGGCAAAGTCGGTTGGCAGCTGGAGGTTTGGGGTGACCCCTGACCCTCTCCCACAGTTCCTCCTGAGTCCTGCTGCACAAAACTAAGCCATCCTCAAATCCCAGGCTCTAATTGGCTCTGGTTTGTTTTGCTTTTCTATTCTATCCAGAGCTTCAAAAGGCGCTTCCATAATTGTTTGAGGCATGAAAAAGGCAGGTTTCAGCTTTCCTAACTGGAATTGGAGGTAATTACTGTCTTGCCCACACGAGCCGGTACATGCTTCAGATCAGATGCTCCTGGGTTGTTTTATAAAGTGTAGCTTGGCCTCTGAGCCAGGAGAGGGAGGATGATGGAACCTTCCAAAGGCTTTGTTCCAGAGAGAGAAGAATCTGAACACCTCAGAAATGCCGAAGGGAGTTTCCATATTCTTCTGCAGTCACTGCAAGCTCTACCCAAGAGGTTTGGCCTGAAAAGACTGTGTCCTCGACCTCATTCTAGAAAATTCAGGAGACGTTTTTTGGTCCTCTCTCTTAAGAGACAGAAGCTGACACCTCACAGAACTCCCGTTTTGTTTGTCATCAGAAATTATGGGCTTGGCCTGGGCTGTCCTCCTGTAAAACCTCAGAACAGGGCCAAACTGAGCCAGGCATAGTACGAGCCGCCTCAGAGAACCCGACTGCGGTTCACTTTTGTACACTTAGGACAGCAAGCCCAAACACGGGGTCTCAGATTCACCTCCCTGAGTGTGGTCTGGGAAGCAAGACCCTATTTCAAACCTCAGCCTGCTGTCTCTGTGTCCACAGGCAGCTGACTCACATGGCAAATCCTCCACGCCTCCCCTATAGAATGAGGACAGTGGCCCAACCTCAGAGGGTTGCTGTGACATCTAAACAAGGTCCACCTTGTGTAAAGTCCTGGAGATAGTACCTACACCATGGTGAGTGCTCAGTTAATGCTAGCTGTTATTAGCTAACATAATCGTCAGGGGCATGGCCGTGGTGCCAAAGGGTCCACTCTGCAAATGATGGAGCTTTTCAAGACTCTAGGGATTCAGGAATGGAGGAAGAAGCGAAACTGCTGCAGGAACAATGGAAGGAAGCTGGAGGGGAGCAGAGTGATACCCCCTCCCCAAATGCCTTCCTGCCCAAGGGCATTGCCTGAAACATACGAGGTTTCCTGAAAGTGCACAGATTTGAGATTTAGTTGTGCCTTTGTTCAACGATATATCTCACTGAGAACTAGCTGGTTGAACAGCATTCACACCTCCCTGTGAACTGGTTTACTCGCTTTCATCCTAACATCTACACACTTAGCGTCTCCAAGGGGCCAAGGAGCTTGGGACTGAGGAAGAAAGAGAAAATGATAGAGTCATGAAGCACTGCCCAGGACAAGGCTAGTTGTTCAGATTCTGGGAGTTCCAGTTTAATCCACTCACTGGCCCACAGACAGCCTGCCTGGCTCATGGGAAAAGAGGAGGTGGGAGTCACATGTCCAGGGGGCCCTGAATTGCTTTTCTGACTTCTGTATTTGTGTGCCAACCACTCCTAAATGCAACTGACCGCTCTTTTCAAATGGCTTCCAGGACTCCTGCCTTCTCCTCTGCCGAAGAGAGCTCCATACGGGCAGCCCAGGGTGCAGGCCTCAGACCTCGCCTCTCCTTTTACACACCGTTCCTAAATTATCTCATCTGGGCCCTCTGATGAGGGCTCCACTCTGCTTCTGTGTTGCCAACTCCCCAGCCAAGTGCTCTCCTGATTTGGGTATTCAGTTGCCTACTGGACAAGGTATAATCATATCTTTATTTTCATACTTTTTTGTATAGTATCTGTCTCTCAATAGACTGTAAACTTCATGAGCATGAGATACGTTCTATCTTCCTCCTGTTTTTCCCTACACCCAGCCCAGTGCCTGACACATAGTAAGTCCTCACTAAATATTTGCTGAAGGGATGAGTGATTTCAAAGTGGAAATGAGGGCTTGGGTCAGGCAGAGGGTTTTTAGGCACAAGAAGGCCATAAAATCCAGCAAAAAATACTTGACATCACATCTTGTTTTCCTGAAGTAGGCTATTTGGCCACTTCTCCCTCCCACTTGATGAAGTTTCATATTTAATAAAAGCCCTGAACAGTTAGAACAAACATGTAGGCCCTGATCATGAACTTGATAAACTGCTTCGAACCTAAATGCCTGATATGGGGAGTGCCTAAATTATACTCATCAACATGGTCGACTCTCAATTTTCCATTCCAGTGGATAATCTAATAGCCAATAATCTAATAGTCTGTAATTTAATAGTTTATAACCTTGAAAGTCTTACATGTGGCTTTGGATAATGTTTCTGAATTTGCATCAGGATATAAGGAGCTCTGATGGTTTAGAAAATCACAATAATTTGAGCTCAGATGTCCAATGTCACCGTCCCAGTTGCCTATTAAGGGCACCTCTCGGCTCCAACCACATGCAGAAAAAATACTGCATTGGGCTTGGGAGGAAAACGCGTTGGTTTTTTTGGTCATCAGAATTGGGGTCCAAACTTCAGCCCTTCCACTTTACCAGCTCTGTTTTCATGTGACCTGGTCTGGTCTCTGCTTTCTCATCAATACCTACCTCCAAGAACTGTTAGGAAATGCAGTCAAGTTCTCAGAGAAAATTAATCTGAACTATTCCCTCAGGTAGATGCAAAACAGGTCAAAAGCAGAGTTGGGCCCTCTACAAAGTTTCTGTTTCACATCTGAGGAAAGAAAGATTTCTCTTTTCTTCTCTTTTTCTTTCTTCTTTAAAGGACCTTCTCTTCCAGGCCCAGTGGGCTAAAGTAAACAAGGTCCTTGCTTTATAAGTCATATCTGGAAAGCTCTTGCTAACACCTGTACAAATCTGGAAGAAAAACACTGTCCTAGGCAATCTAATACGGAAACTGACTGTGGGCCCTGTCTGGGCTCCTCTGCGTAGGTAGGGCATCCACTGATCCTATCGATGGTATGAATGGTGTGACTTTCTTCATGTTAATGCATATGTCTGGGCATTTCCTCATGTTGTCTTGGGTCCAAGTCTCAAGGTTAGAATGTGGAGACATCCTGAGATCCAAGGCAGAACCAGTCATGTTGTCAGTGGGTAGATGGGACCCCAGAGTTCCCACCTCCTTTTCCTGTCATGAAGTTTATATCTCGAGGGAAAACAGCTGTCCATGTGCAGGCCAACTGGGACTGAAGCCAGCTGTTCCTTCCAGATGCCAAAAGCCAGATGTACACCCACTCTTCTTTCCCACTCCCTAAGCCTGAAGTCTCAAACTTTATCGAATTTATTAATAACCTTGCTAAAAATGCATTTCCCCAGGCTCCCCTTCCAGAGAATCTGATTCAGTTAGTTCAGGCTGGCCAGGAAATCTGCATTTTAAATAACGATACCCCCACCCCTACCTTCTTTTCTCCCTAGGAAATTCAGATATAATTGCTCTGAGAATCATACCTTGAACAGCAATCTCTACAGTGAAGGCTGGTAAATGTGCTGGTGAATGTTTAACAACTAGTCTTGGAGGGGAGAAAGTCTGGATTGTAGCCTGTTGATTTCTGTGATGTAAATATCCCCATCATGGTCAATTCAAGCTACCAACATGACATCCTGATTTTGAAGATGGGAAAAGGTATGTGCAATCAATCCTGACAAGCTCACAGGAACTGCTTCCAGCAGGCCGCTGGATGGAAGCCTCTGGATGCCTTTGAATGGTGGTTCCTGGGCTCTGGCATAGAAAGGTCACTGTTCAGCCCACGATGTCACATCTCTTAGTTTAGTTTTGTTTTTCCCTAAATCCCTAGCTCTTTGAATGGTTTGTTTTAGTGACTGGTTCCCAGAGACCTCTAGGGGTTCCAAAGCAGAAAGAGAGGAAAGGGAGAGGGAAAGAGCTCCAGGAAAGAAATCGCAATTAGTGCGGGATGCTGGCCTCAGCCACACTGACAACCTTGTTCAACCCAGCTTTCAGCGGGGGAGGAGCTTCTCAAACACCTGCTTCTGCCTTCGTTTGATAAGCTTTCTGGTCGACTCACATAAACCTGATCTGCTGACCTGGGGGATGATGAAAAGGCTGAGTGTTGGGGACCTGAGGGGATGAAAGGGGCTGGGGGAGGACCATGGGGTGGTCATATGACCCGGGGTCGCCAGAGGCTTAAGGCTTCCCCTCTGTCGCCCTGGCTCTGGCCCCGTGTTGGAAGGTTTTGGTGATTTCCTCCCGCCCCCGACTAGGCGAACAGATGTGGAAAGGTCTCCAATTCCCAGGGCTCCGGACACAACTGCTCGTTGTTTCTCGCCCGCAGACAGGGCCTGCGATCACAGACAGAACAGCTACACAATCACTCACCAAAGAGCTGAGCCCAGTCAGGTGCGGGTTCAAACCTACTCTGCACGTCTGCAGCAAAAAGCTGAACTGAAACAGACTGAAAAATAACCCCAACCCTCCCTGTCTTGCTCTAAGTCCACTTTGCAGGAATGCTGAGGACTTCGGGAGAGGCAAGGCCAACAGCTCTTCCACGATGATAAACATCCTCATGGATGCCGTGACCTTTTGAACAAATGCAGCCTCTCGGGCCTGCTGCTTCTCTCATCCTGATCGCCGCGGTACTGACAGAGTGAGTGAGCCCTCTATCCACTTCAGGCTTGGAGCTTGAAGGACCCCACTACTCTGAAAAGGAGGCCTTCTGCAGTCCACTGAGCTTTCACTGCTCATTGGATGAAAGGGAGAGAAGAAAAGTGTTATAAAGGAAGGGGTGCAGATGTTAGCTTCCTTGTTTACCTTAATTATACCACCCTGATCATCCCAGGAATTTCTCAGAACCTAGCTTCCTCCCCCATCCACATACCTTTCATCAGTGGGGCAAACAGAAGCATAAAAATACCCTAACCTCCCTTGTATAAAGAACCTGCCTCATCTAGTCCATCCACAAGAATAAGCCGGTATCTAACAAGCCAAGGTTTCTAGCTTATGCAACAAATGGTGGCCATTACAACCTGACACAAAGACCTGGTACATGCACGTATTAGCATGTAGCACATTCACCTACAAACGCTGGAAGTGATGGAATGGCACCCATTTCCCTAAAGCGATGGGTCTCAAAGTGAGTTCTATGGACCCCTGGGGCCCCTGAGACCCTAAGAAGGCATCTGCAAGGTCAAAACTATTTCCATAATTCCAAGATGTTATTTGCCTGCTTCACTGTGTTGACATTTGGGTAAAATTGTCATATTCTTCACTGCCGCAAAGTCGCAGGACAGAAAAAAAAAAAAAAAGAGGAAACCAGTTTCACTTAAGCATGTCCACGATGAAGCAGTAAAAATTATTAGTTATATTAAATCTTGCCCAAAGTCCACATCTTCTGACTATCGTGTGTGGCAAATTGGAGAGCAAGCATAACGCACTTCTGGTGCATCCTGAGGTACAATGGTTGTTTGGAGAAAAAGCATTTGTGAGAGCGTCTAAGTTGTGAGCTGAACTAGCCACTTTCATGAAACACCATGTTTACTCGAAAGGACCAAATTACCATGGTTATTCAGACTTCGTTATTGGAGACATTTTCTCCAAAATGAACAAGCTGAACCTGTCACTTCAAGAGAGATAATTGACAGTGCTTGTTGTCAAAATCAAAGCTTTCAGGCAAAAATTAGAATTTCTGAAAACTTGTATCTGTCACAGTGAGCTTAACACCTTCTCAATACTTAGAGATGTTTCTGACGAGATCAGTGGTGATATTAACAAATGTGAATTTTTAGTTTTCATCATGAAATAGATCAAATTCAGATCCGCATAACTTAGTGAAGCAATATTTTCCAAATGACCATGCATGGTATTACAAAATCCTGCATGGGCAAAAGATCCATTCAGTGCAGCACAGACCAAACAGATTTTAATCTAACTAAGTACAAAGAGTTCATTGAGACAGTTTCAGATTCCACATTGCAACTAACCTTTAATAAACGACCATTTATCAAGTTCTGGTATAGTGTAAAGAAGAATATCCACAATTATCTAAAAAGGCTATTAAAAAATATTCCTCCCTTTTCCAGCTATGTATCCATATGACGCTGGGTTTCCTTCATAAACTTCAACCAAAACAACGTTATCACAGCTGATTGAATGCAGAAGTAGATATGAGAATCCAGCTGTCTTCTATTAAGCCAGACATTAAAGAGATTTGCAAAAATGTAAAACACTGTCATTCTTCTCATTAAAGTTTGTTCTCTTTTGTTTTGGAAAACACAGTTGTTTTTACAGTAAGACTGTGTTATTTTAAACTTTTAAACAAATTAACAAAGTTATCAATTTTTATGAATTAATAAATGTGAATTTGTTCATATAAACATATATTAAATGGATGAACAAATAATTATTAAATAGTTTTCTGTTTTAATTTTTAATATGGTAAATGATTTAAGTATCTACCACTGCATAGCAAAATACTCCCAAACCTAGTGGCTTAAAACAATAGTCACTAAACGGATAAAGAAGATGTGGTACCTATATATGCTGGAATACTACTCAGCCATAAAAAAGAATGAAATATTGCCATTTGCATCAACATGGATGGACCTAGAGATTATCATACTAAGTGAAATAAGTCAGACAGAAAGACAAATGCCACATGATATCACTTATATGTGGAATCTAAAATATGATACAAATGAACTTATCTACAAAACAGAAACAGACCCACAGACATAGAGAACAGACGAAGATGGTTCCCAAGAGGAAGGAGGGGTGGGAGAGGGATGGATTGGGAGTTTGGGATTAGCAGATACAATGCTATATATAGCATATATATATATATATAGAATGGATAAACAGCAAAGTCCTACTGTATAGCACAGGGAACTATATTCAACATCCTGTGATAAACCGTAATGGAAAAGAATATGAAAAAGAATGTGTATATGTGTATCACTGAATCACTTTGCTGTACAGCAGAAATTAAATACAACATTGTAAATCAACTATACTTCAATAAAATAAATTAAAAAAAAACACACACAATCATCACTTGTTACCCCTCAGAGTTGCTGTGGATGAGGAGTTCAGGAGTGGCTTGCCTGGGCTGTTCTGGCTCAGGGTCTCTCAAGAGGTTGTAGCCTTAAGGCTTGACTAGGGCTGGAACATCTGCTTCCAAGGTGGCTGCTCACAAGCCTGGCCAGCTGTGCTGGCTCCTGAGAGGGGCCTCAGTTCCTCTTCACGTAGGTCTCTCCCAGTGAACTCAGAATATGGTGACCGGCTTTCTCTAGAGTGGACAGTGGAAGAGACCAAGTAGAAACCTGTAGTCCCTTTTAAGGCCTAACCTCTGAAATCACACATCCTCACTTCTGCCATTTTCTGTCTGCACATAGACCAGCCCTGAATCAACACACAGGGCCATGAATGCTGGGAGGTAAGGATCACTGGGGGCTATCCTGGAGGCTGACTACCCCGGGATTTATCAACAGATACAGCCACGTAAACAGAGGCTTTTGGGGGTCCTCAACAAGTTTTAAGAGTATGAAGGAGTCCCAAAGACCACAACATGAGAGCTGAGAGCCTCAAGGAATTGATCCACATCTTAAAAGGGTAAAGAGTCTTTACTGATTCTTCTTCTCGTTCTCCTCCTTCTCCTTCCCTTCCCTCTCCCTCTCCTTCTCCTCCTTCTTCTTTGTCTCCTTACTCATAGTCATACCATCATTTAGGCAACTTCTTGTTCACTTACCCTCCATGAACTTGGGGACAGTTCCTTCTAGCTCCGTTTCTTCTGAACTTGAACTTATTGGGGGCTCCCTTATGAGTTTAACCCTCCCTGTAGCCTTGGCCTGTTGGATTGTTGCCTGGCAACGCTTGAGGCTCACGTCAGCTCTAGTCCTTCTCTGATCAGGTTCCCTGAACGGCTCGTGTCTCCAAGAGGGGGTCAGGTGGGAGAAGAAGAGCAGCTCTGGGCCAAGTGCCTAGAGGCACTGGAGAGACAGCAGTGAGCTGCACAGGCCAGGGTCCCTGCCCTCGTGGAGATGACAATTCTAGAAGTGAGGAGATAGCAAAACAATAAATACAACCAACACCAAAATGATGTACAGTCGGCCGTCTGCGGAAGAGAAACCTGCAAATATGTGGATTTCGGTATCTGTGAGGGCTCCTGGAGGGGCGACTGTTGTATGTTAGAAAGTGCTAAATGTTAAGGGGGAAAAGGCAGAGTCAGGTCAAGGGGAGTGGGAGTGCAAGGGGCGATGGGGAGAGCTTGAGATGAGCTAGGTGATTAGGGGAGCCTCAATGAGAAGGTGACATTTTAGTGAAGACTTGAAGAGGTGAGGGAACAGCTGCAGCAAAGGCCCCAATGTGGACACATATCTGGTGTGTTTGAAGGAAGCAAGGAGGCCAGGGTGATTGGAGATGAGTCAGGGAGGGGGAGAGGGGAGGGCGGAAAGGTCAGCATCAACAGGGGCAAGATCCTTCAGGGCCCCGATGGCCACTGGAAGGACTTTGGCTTTTTACTCTGGATGAGATGGGAGTCATTGTGAGCCATTTGGGGGTTTGAGGCAGAGTATGTTGAGAGTACGCTGGTAGGGCAAGTAGAAGTAGGGGGACTAGTTAGTGGGAAGTGGAAAGAGGGAGCCTGGTAGGAGGTTATCACAGTTGACCAGGGAAGAGATGGTGGTGGCTTGGACCAGGATGCCGGCAGAGGAGATGGTGAGAATTGGGTGGATTCTGGATAGGTTTTGCAAGTAGAGACAATAGGATGCCCCAGCACCTTGGAAGTGGGGTGTGAGAGAAAGTTGGGGATCAAGTATGACTCCATTTAGGTTTGGGGACTTAAATAGCCTGAGGGTTGCTATCACTCGAGAAGAGAAAGTTGCAGGTGGAACAGCTTGCAGGGAGGAGATTTACAAAGTTCCACTGGACACATTAAGTCCACGCTCTTCCCTGAGTTTTCTGTAAAAGCCCAGCTGCGCCTGATGCCCCGGGTCCCTAAGAGCAGAGGTTTCTGACTGCCTGTACAGGCCCGTCTCCTGCCTGCTTTACAGAAGACGGTAAAGAAAATCACTCACTGTGTGCAATTCAATTTAAAAGAGTGGGAGAATGTTGTTCTTGAGCCTCTCACTCTTTTTTTTCTTTGTCTTTCTTATCGGAAATGAAAGAAAACAGCCAGGGGAGATAGGATCTCAGGTCTCAAAATCCTAGCAGGTAATTTGGGAGTTGAAAACAAATCTCCCCTGAAATGTATTAAGCAGGTGAAGGGGATTCCAGCTTCAACTCTTAAACTGCACCTTCTCCTGGCCTGGCAAATAACTTCCTTCCAGCCCCAGGCAAATCCACTTCCACCCACCAAATGCCTGCAGTTAATAAACGTTAAACAACAACAAAGCCCCAAAGTAGAAAGAGGAAGACTGATTGGAGGCCAAGATACCAGAAGGGCTGCTTGAGAGCCTCTCCCTGAGGGCTGCACCCAGAGAAGGAACATTCAGGCAAAGGAAGCAGGGGCCCAGGGCTGGGGGACCCAAGACATGACTGCTTGCAGAACACCAGAGCAGGGGAATATCTGACTTGAGTCACAATGATTACATTTCTTGAGCAGACTTGCCCACTTGTTTCATTAGAACTTCATACCACTAACCGTGCTCAAACCCTTCAAGGTGGCTAAACTCTCCAGCATCCATTACTGAGCCATGATCTAAGTCATGCTTCCTGCTAAGCATGGCAGGACTGGAGATTCCAAACTCGGGTCTAGATAAGTCAGCTGAGGGTTGGCGAGGATGTTCTCAGAGGTCCAGGGAGAACTAAGAAAAATAAGGATTATGTTAGGCTGTGAGAAATTCACCCAGCATTACTTATTATTCCCATTTTAAAGATCAGAAAACTGAGGCTCAGAGAGGTTGAGTGGCCCCACAGCTGGTCAGTAGCCGAGCCTGGACAGGGATCCACACAATAAATCATGGTGACTGTCATTTGCTGGGTACCTATAAGACAGGAGAAGTACCCTGTGCTTTGTGCGTGTTAACATGTTCATTTCTCATGGGTTACTTCCTTTTCAAAGAAGTGAAACTGTCCAATAGAACTTCCTGCCATGACAGAGATGTTCTATGTCTGCACTGTCCAGTACCATGATAGTCACCCGCTCCATGTGGCTACTGAGCACTTGAAGTGTGCAGAGTGGGACTAAGGAACTGAATTTTAAATTTTATTTCATTTTAATTGATTTAAATTTAAATAGCCACACGTGGCTGGTGGCTACACTATTGGACAGTGCCGTTGTAGGAGGTTCAGTAGCATTTCCAAAAGCTTGCTAAGCAGTGAGGCAAGGGTTGCATCCCAGGGCTGACTGAACCCAAAGTCCATGCCTTTTCCTTCTTCCCTCTGCTCCCAGTAAAGTGGCCCACATTTTGCAAAGTGAAGGGCTTGGGAATGAAACCGACCAGACAGTATACAGTGAGCCAGAAATAAAGCCAGATCCCCTAAAGGCCAGGTCTGCGTTTGAGCCTGCTTCCTCTGAAGGCATCCAGAGGTCTCAACAGGCAGCCCAACTCCCCAGCTGGGGGCTCTTGAGACCCGGTATCAGCAATTTCCCAGAGCCTACCAGTGGTAACCTGGTTGACTGAGGGTTCTATGACTCACAGGTCCCAACCCTACTATTTAAACAGCAGCATTTCCTTTTTTGGGGCGTAAGACTATTTGGTAGAGAGGTAGTGAGCTCCCAGGCCCAGCCTCCCCCTGTCAAAACATGTAGCCCTCAAAGGTTTCCACTTCAGGGACCGCCCATGAGGTACAGCAACCACCTGCCAGGGGTCTGAGTGCAAACGTTTAACCTGAGCTGAGCCATCATTGCTTTGTCAGCTTCTCTATGGCTCTCTGATGTGCATCTCTGCCCCATCACTCTCCTGCTGCAAATACGTTCCAGGATGCTCAGAACGCAAGCAAAGTCTTCCTTCCCTGACCTGGCCTCTGCTTACTTCTCCAACCTTATGTACTCTTCTTGTCCCCATTGCTCACTCTGCTCCAATCTTGACTTCCTTGCTGTTCCCAATACATCAGACTGGTCCCTGTCCCAAGCCTTTGCATTTATTGTTCCTTCTACTTAGAATGCTCTTCATTCAACCCTTGCCCAAATGTCACTTCTTCAGAGAGGTCTTCCTGACTCCACTGTGTGTAAAAGTGTCCCCCTCACCCATATCTCTTCATCGTGCTTTACTTTTTTCAAGGCACTTATCACTAGTTGACGTGTGTGTGTATATATATATATATATATATATATATATATCGTTGGTTTGCTTATTGTCTGTTGCTCCCACTAAAATGTAAACAGAGTAAGGAGGGACATTGTCTTTTTTCACTCTATATCTCCAGTGTCTAGAATGGAGTCTGGCACATAGTTGCTCACTGAATATTTGCCGAATGAACCAATGAGTCAATGAATGAATGCATACATGACTGCTCAAGGCGAGTATGAGGGGGTGGGGAGGGATGGGTAGCCTCAGGCTTGGCTCGCTCTACACAGATCAGCGTGTCCATGATTTGGATGCTACACTATGAGAAACAAAGAGATTTGTTGGTTTAATTTCTTTTGCCTTGGGAAAGTTAAAGATCACAGATAATCCAGAACTCAGTGCGAAGTTCTCTGATTTATAGTCGAGGAATTATTCACACAGAGGTAAACAAGAGCAAAGGACTGGCAAGCGAACTGTAGGAGAATGATGGGGAACAGACTGAGGGACCCCTACAATCTGTACTCCTTCAACTGGCCTGGGTTCCCAACAGCACTGGCTCAAACTTGGATCCAGAGAATCTCTGACAATTGTCACTCCCAGAATCCTTTGGGCTGGTCACCCAAGTGGTGACTGCAAGTGAAGGCATCCTGGTTAAGTCCGTACTTACGTGAACGTAACGTCATCAGGCCATCTAAGAGGCACACCCAGAACGGCAGGTGTTTCCCAAGGATGCCCAGTCTCGCAAAGTTCTCCTAAAACCTGAACTTGGGGGCAGGGGGGAGATTTTCCTTTCCTTCTTTAATGTATTCCACAGAAATGGACCTCTTTTATTCCACCTCAGAAAATTCAAAGAAACAAAATTACCAGCACCTAGAAATGTCTGACACATAGGAGGTAATCAATAAACATTGAATGAATGAACAGAAATGTCTAGGCAAAGGGGAACTGTGGCCTGGTAAGGAATGGTAGAGTTGAGCAAACCCTGACAGACAGAAACCATGGGCTGGACCCCCTACTCTGGCTTCAGGCCTCAGTTTCCCTATTTGTAAAATGAAGTTCTGGGCTGGCTGGACTCGAATTTCCCTCCCAGCTCTGACACTCTGTAATTCTCTGAACACGTCTTCATAGCTTTCTTGTGGACTAGGTCTTACTACTTGTGTCCTACTGAAAGCCAGGCCTACTGCTCTGGAGACCACCCATTGTTTTTAAGCACCAGAGGTTATTTAATAGCAATTCTCCCAGAATATTTTTCATGTCCTCCATGAAAGAACGTTCTGGAAGGTAGCCATCATCAAAATAGGAAGTAAAGCCAGGCTGGGGTTCCATTTATCAGATAACGCAGGCTTAACCAAAGTTCCTGTTGCCCCATATGGTGATTCTGGGAGCTTGACCAGGTTTCAGAGGTTTCAGACTCAGAGAAGTAAGAAATCACCTCTGTGGCTTGTGGGATTTGGTACCTATTTCCCTCCTTTCCGAAGCTCAGGGCTGTGGGTACCAAGTGAAGGCTCCGGTGACTCTCCTCTCCTCCTCTCAGGGCCTCAGTGCAGTGGTCCAGCACCCAAGAGCCCCCTCCTGGAGGGGCATACTCGGAACGCACCCCACTGGCCCGAATCAGTCCCCTGTCCACTGCAGTGCTTTATTTTAAGCCACGCGTGAATTTCACCATTTCCTTCCACTCTCAGAACTGTCCCAAAGCACCAGCCAGCCCTAAAGAATTCAGACTCCTTCTCTACCTTTGCAGCTCTATTCACAGCCTTGATGTACCAAGAGGAAAAAGAACACTGGACCGAGAGTCTGAGAGCAGGAGTACAGCAGGAGGCATCTCTCTAGGCCTCAGTTTCCTCAGATGCGAGGTCAGGATGGGGTGCTGGCCGGGGGCCCTGCCTCTTCCAGCCTCGTGATCCCCGCCACCCCCACCCGGCCCCACCCCACACCGGCCCGGAGGCAGAGCCAGCTCTTTCCCGTGAGGGAGGCACAGCTTGTACCTTATGCAACTTCTAGAAAGGCAGGGGCTCTTCTTTTTCTTTTCCTTTTTACTCTAGGAAGAGAGAAACAGTTTTATGATCCCAGTAACCAATAAACATAATGAAAATCATGGTAACCATCAGCCTCATAAAACCCGAGGCAAAAGCCTCCACATTCTCAAACAAGACCCTGGGAATTCAAAGCTCTCTGAAACCATAAGTGGCCAGGGCCTTGCTGAAGGCCTCGGGATGCTGGCTGATGGCTGATGAAAGGATTTTAACGCGCCACTGAAATCCTCTTTTCCAAAATAACCACTTTGAAACCTGTTAATTACAGACACACAACCAGCCCCGGTCCCCCAACAGGACCCGGGGCTGCACCAGGGAGAGCCCAGCTCCAAGGCTGCTGGCTTCCATGGTGCTACACATGCTTTGTGTTGGGTGAATTAGCTTCAGGAAGAGAATCCAAATTAATTAAAACCACATGGCCACTCCCCTCACCCCTAGCCTCCTACCCCACCTTCTTCCCCTGGAGACAGAGGCCAGTTCAGTCTAATTTGGTCCAGTGTTTTTGTTTCCTAAAATCTGTCTTGGGCTCTGGGCCATTAATAGGTTGCAGCTGATTTTAATCTACATGAATCAGAGACCTCGCTTCTTGGGCTTTAAGGAGATTACAAATTGTGTGTCCCACAAACGGGATGGAAAGGAAAGGCCCTGGGTGGGGAGGGGGAGGGGAACAGATCCTGGAAGGCTCACAAACTCTGCTCTCCATTAAGCGGGTGGGTTTGAATGAGCCTGTGATCTGTCAAAGCTGGGGGAGGGGAGTGAAGAGGAGGTGAGGGTCTTGCCACTGTGACCCCATGGCAGGAACACAGAACCTGGGCCTGTGAAAACAGTTAAAATCAAAGATTTGGATGGACAGAGAGGTCCCTACTCACCTATTTTCAACAAATTAATTTCCCAAGGTTTTGCTGGGCACCTATCATGAGCTAAAGCAGGGGTCAGCAAACTACAGCCCACGGGCCAGATTGGGTCCACAGTCTGATTGTGTAAATAAAGTTTTATTGGAAGACAGCCATGCCCACTTGTTTACATATTTTCTATGGCTTCTTTAGTAATTGTAGCAGAGATGCTAGGACCTGTAAAGCCGAAGATATTTACTATGTGTCCCTCATAGTAAAAGTTTGTTGACCCCTCACCTAGAGAACTACTGGGCAGCCATTCCACTCACATGACAAAAGAGGACAGATTTAGGATCCACTCAACGCCCACATCATACCAAGCTCTAGGCTCCTTCCAAACATCACTCTTTTTTTTTAAAATAATTTTATTAATTAATTTATTTATTTATTTTTGGCTGTGTTGGGTCCTCATTGCTGGCTCTAGAGCACAGGCTCAGTAGACGTGGCACACGGGCTTAGTTGCTCCGTGGCATGTGGGATCTTCCCAGACCAGGGCTCGAACCCGTGTCCCCTGCGTTGGCAGGCGGATTCTTAACCACTGCGCCACCAGGGAAGCCCACCAAACATCACTCTTTAGGGAAGTGTCTTTATGCTCAATTAACCAATGGCAACAGAGAACTTGGCCAACTATCTTGCCACTCCGTTATGGGTTCAAGTACTTGCCCTGACAACCTTATACTCCCATTTCACAAATGAACACACTTCCAGCCAAGGAAGGATGTCTCGCCAGGCTGCAGTGGCCTGGAACACCCCTCCCCCGCCCCCTTCTCCTCCTCTTCTGGGAGGTGGTTATGTTGGGCCTTGAACAGAATCACAGCTCAACAGAGTGCCACACTAGCTTGCACAGAATGTCAACTCTATGTAAAGACCACCCCCCCCCCCCCCCCAGCAAACAGAAGCTGAGAGTTCCTGCAAAGGATAACGGTCTGCACCTCACCTCTCCATCTCCACTGCTGTCCCCAGGTCCCTCTTCCTTGGCAAGCTTCTCCCTGATCTTTAGGTAGTGCCTCAAAGGAGTGTAGAATTCACTGAGGAGTCATGGGTCCCAATCCTTAGGGTCCTGCTATTGTTCAGGGGTCTCCCAGTTCACTAGAGATTGTGAACTGCCTGAGGATGACAGAGGGGCGCCAGCTGAGCAGGGATGAAGTATAAAGCAAACTCCTACCATCACAAACAACTGCAGTCCTGTGCTGGACCAGGGCAAAACCTGGGAAATGCTCCCATCAGCATCTTTGGGTCCCACCATCATAGGGACTGTGTGCTCAGAAATAGCCTTAAGCAGGGCTCAGACCTTGGCCTGGAAGAGGATAAGGCACGGCTCCTCCGGTTTCTACCCTGCAGTGAGCCTCCTAGCACATTCCCTGGTTGGTACTTTTCACTTCCACCAGCACCAAGGGTTGTGGATATAACCCTCAAAGCTCTGTTTTGCCTAGACTTGGTCTCTTGATAGGATTGGGCTCTCTGCTCCATGGAACCCAACAGCCAGGAGATTTTTGCTCCTGCTTCCCTGAGTCTAGACTACAGGAAGAGCAGAGGCTCATGACTGACACATGGGCACATCAGGAACTCATGCAGGTGTTCAGGACACCTGATCTAGCAAGGTCCTGAGCTGGGCTGATGAGCGATATTGGCTCTGTTGTCTCTGGTAATGGCTTCATGGCCCTTGAACAGAAAGGAACGCACCATGGTTAATTAGCAGCCACTGAGAGTTTGTTATGAGCTGGGTGTCACAGGGATGAACAAACACCCTGGCAAGAGAGACTCTGAGAAGGTCACATGCCGAGGAGTTTGTGGAGTGCAGTGTCTCCCTACATTGAGGCATTCAGAAATGCCTGCCCATAGCACACCACAGGGTGATGGTCCACACTCCTCAGCTTGGCTGCGATGCCGGCCCGAGGACCCTCCGAGATCTGGGGCCCCCTGCAAAGAACAGAGTGCTTAAGTCAAGCACTACCCTCTGTGCCACCAAACAAAGGTGAGTCAGAATACAGCGGGATGAAAAAGCTCATAAACACTTTCTGGGGCTGGGCTCCCAAACTAAATCTCAGAGTGAAGCAAGCCAGCCGAGCTTAAAAACACATAACACACAAGAACGCCCGGCTGCTATTGGCTGAGCAGATTGGGTGCTAAAATGGCTTCAGAGCGATGAAGGAGGACAGAATTAATTTTAAGATGAGTTCAATCTTCTCTCCCTTTCAAGCATATAAGGGTGGGAACTGTGGATTAAAATTGAAAATTGATTTCACTGCTCCTTCAGAAGGCACAGGGCAGTGACTTAGCCCACCTCCACCACTCTGCTTCCCCGTCCTCTCGAAATACACTGGCCCTTGACTCACCTCTGACACCTGGAGCTTTTGCTCTAAATCATCTTTTGTGTCCTGTATAAACAAGGGCTGGTAACTAGTACAGGAAATTAGCTTCACAAGCATTGAATGTGTACCAACCTGTGGTATGGGGAGTTGCCAGGTTTTCTTCTAACTGAGGATTTTCACAGACTCTCAAAACTTTCTCTCAGCTTCCCCCCGGCACACTTGAATGCGTGCACACCCACCATTCGTGCGCACACACCCAAACGCAAAATTTCCCCTCAGTTTCCCCCAGCACGCATGAACGGAGACACACGCTCACACACAGATACCCTCGCATTCTCAAAACTTCCCCTTGGTTCTCCCACAACTAGAAACTTGAGCAGCTAGGTGTGTGGGAGCTCCCTGTCACCCTCTCAGACACACATGAAACTTTTTGCCCAGTCAGCATACCCCCAGCACATACCCCCAGGAGCTCAGAGCCAAGGATGTTTATATTCCTATGTACACACACACACACACACACACACACACACACACACACAGCCACATTCCAACTGGCTCAGTCATAGCCTTGACAGGCCTGGGTCTGCTTGCCATTGCTTCTCATTTTTCCTCTAATGGGACCTTCTTGTAACAGAGAGGTTTGCCATCCGTTTTGTAGCATTTACTGAGCCTGAGTGCTGGGAAGGTGGCTTTTTTAAAGTACACGTGACGGTAGAGCAAAAAGCAGGGACAAAGGCATCCCTTTCGATTTCCTGCCTGAGTTTCACATGCTAATAAGCAGTGTTCTGGATTGTTTAGAGAATTTCTTTATTTGCTGCCCTGTCTGAAACCAGGCTGGGAGGACAGAGGCTCAGCTGAGGAATTTCCACAAGTCCCATTGTCAAGGGGGGAGGCAAAAACTGCCATGCTGATTTATTACCTATACGGCATAATGAACCCCGGGTTACTCTGAGTCACCCTTTAGGTCTTGGTACGCCTGTGCTAATCTGTGCTGGTGGTTTTATCTTGCTTGGTCCTGATATGGCTGGAAACCCAGCGGTGGTCCTTGACCACAAGAGGGAGGATCTCTGGGCGTGTTTTGATCACCAGTGTCCAGGTAGGGGAGGGAAAGATGACCCCGTCCAGGATGGGGCAGGACATGCTCATGTCTGACTAACTACCTAACACCACCTCAGGGTCCTGCTTTGCCATCTTCCATTATTCTAGGCACAGGCTGCCTGAGGGCAAACCGTGTCCTCTGGAGGGCCTGGGTAGAAGGCACCAGCCAAATGAGCAAAGACTAATTTGGGTAGAAACTAAAGGAGATGAAAATGAGCCCTAAGTGACCACTACCCCTCTGGGAACTTCGGGGCACAAGAGCTGGATTTCCCCACCCCCGGCCCTGACAGCAGTAAATGTTGCACTACGTATGCACAGGGGACGCTGTCTTTGCACTGACTATGCAAAAGTGAAAAAAGTAGAGTTGCTCTGGTTGCAAGGGAAGGGGATGAGTTAGTTGTGTGTGCGTGTGTGTGTGTGTGTGTGTGTGTGTGTGTGTGGTCCCATCTGATCTGGCTCCATCCTGATCCTTCCCCCAGCTGTACTTCAGGGACTCTCTGAGGGGTTCCTCGGATCCCAGTTTGAAAACCACTATCACAATGCGGGCTCCTTCTCATAATAGTTGTTGAACTTGGGTACCCAAGAAAACACACAATGACAAAGAACTGCTAGAAATTTGACAACCCTTTCAAATGAGCCTGAATCTTGCATACGGTTGATTCAGGCTGCAGCCGTATTTGGTGTAGCGTACAGAGTTAGGGACCCCTTGCTGAAACTCCATGGCCCCCACAGGTCTGCAGCTCACAAATTGGGAATCACTGTACAGAAATTAGGAGAGGAGCAAGAAATAAGCCTGGGGTCCCAGATGGAGTCACGCTGTGACAGGGCTCTGGGGCCCAGAGAAGGAATTTGTGCCTGTGCTAGCTGGCCATGCAGAGCCATTAAAAAGCCATGTGCAATTATTATTATGACGATGTTATTAAAGCCAAGAAATGACATGGTTGGACATGAACCAGCAGAAAAGAATGACTCTTTTGCAATTAAGTCCCTTTCCCCCTCTCCAGCTGTCTGAGCCTCAACATCCCACGTCCACCAGGCCTTCCTGGATGAGTGTCAGCCCAGAAGTCATTTTCCTGCCTTCATCATCAGAGGTTTTTATTGCCTGGTGTGGCCCTACCCAAAGTGACGGGCCCGGCCCGGGCTTCTGTGCCCCATGAGTGTGAGCACCGGCGATGTACACAAGTGAGCACAGCCTAAATTAAAGAACGTGCCTGTGCACGAACAAAGGGGGATGTATACTGTGTGCGGGCCAAAGTGAGGCCTAATTCCTCAGCTGTGCCCCCCTCATTCCTAGCCCATCTGAGCCCTGCCCCCCAAACCTCTCAAAGAAGGACCTGGCTTTACTTGCTGAGTCAGGAAACATAGCTAGAGGTAGCACCCCACACAGGTTTGGGCAAAGTGTCTGTGCTCCCAGTTCGTCTCTGTGCTCCGTTTTGCCTTGGGGAGGACTGCTAAGGCTTTCGGTACTCAAGTCTGTCCATGCCTAACGTGTGGGCTACCGTCCACAGGCGTCCACCACCTCTAGACAGGGCTGTGAGGATGAAGATGTAATGAGAGCCTGTGAGGGCTTTGTGCTTCCTGGAAGAAAGATGGCACTGTGAGGTTTTATTATCTACCTACTCTTCTTTTTACTGGTCCATCTCCTTTCTGTTTTTCTTTTTGGGGGGTCAGTGTCAAGTTTATTAGGTATTAATTTCCGAAAAGGCCTTCTTGCACCTCAGAGCAGGGTTTTATTTGGTGCCTCCGAGAATTTTTTTCCCATAACCCAGACCCTCTAAGGATTCCTCTTGGTCAGGGTGAAGGAGGCCTGTGTGTGTTCAGCTAGTCAGTTCAGCTCAGTTTAACAAATATTTATGGAGCATTTATGAACACATACCTAGCCTTGAGAGGCAGGGCAGGACCAGAAACAGCGGGGAAGGTTATGAACTTTGGAGCCAGGCCACAGGGGGTGAGTTCTCACTCCACAGTTCCACGTACGTCCTAGGAGAGCCTCGGTCACCTCTTGGAATCTCTGTTTTGCTACTTGTAAAATGGAGAAAATCCCATCCATCTCACAGGCGAAGTCATAAAAAGGTATAGATCTCCTAGTGAGTAGTGGGTGGGTGATCAGTAATTCCCCTCTTTAGGATCCGGCCTCTGGAGACGTGGGGAGAGGAGATGCCGCTGTCCTCCATCCTGTTTCTCCTCCCTGAGGCCCTCTGTCTAGTCCTTGTTCATCCATTTTAGAAAGAAAGGTCAGCTGGTTAAACCAGAGGTTCTGGAACTTTCTCACCTCAGTTTCCCCCAGCTCTCCTGGGCAACCTACTTCCTCCATACATTCCCTCCTTCCCCCAAGTACCTCCAAGGCCTCCACACTACTATTCCCTTCCACCCTCTCTCCAAACCCATCCCCAAGAGGGAGGAGAAAAGAACCTTCCCAGTCTTTTGAGAAAGAGAACACAGTGGAGATGACTTTGCTCTGTTGCACACCCTTCAGAAAAGACCAAACTGTGGGCTCCTTGAAGTGCTAGTCCTCCAAAGGCGAGCTCCAGTCAGGAGGGAGGAGATGCGAGGCCAGGCAGGGTGGGCTGGGCTGTCCCAGAGGGACCAGTCGAGGCAGGACCAACACAGGTGCCCTCAGCCCAGATCCAGCCTAGAAGATGCCCCGAGAATGTTCCCTGGCAGACACCGCCATCCAGCCTGAGAGAAGCGCGGTAAAGGTGTCCACATAGGGCCCTGTGCCTCCCTGAAGGAGGCTTTTTGCTGTTTCTCCGTTGCCAGGGAGGAGAGCAGATGCAAGGAAACCCTCGAATAGGCACCGCAGAGGTCAATACACTTTAAATTAAGCTTCTGATGCTTACAAGGGGCCAGGCTTCCCACAAATCCCCCGATGCACAGAGCTTCGAGGTGGCGTGTTCAGTCTGTTTGTTCTTTTAGAAGTATGCCTGGGAAGCCAGCAGTTATTTGTTTCCGAAAGGTAGGAGCTCATCAGGTGGGTGGTCTCTGCATTTTCTGTGTGCTTTGATTCCCTTCCTCTTCTTTTCAGGACCACTGAGGGGTGTACTTTCCCCTCTCCCGGCAGTGCTCAGGGGGTTTGGCTGCACAGTGCATCCGTGCTGGGTTTTCCCACAGGCCCCTGCAAAGGCAGCCGGTTGTCTTCAGAAAGCCCTGGGCGGCCCCGTGGAGGGAGCGGGGCTGCAGCTGTGCCCCTCCCCCCCTTCTGCAGCAGGCTTTGATCAGGTTTTGTGGGGCTGCATGCAGCCTGACCTCCCATCTCCAGCGTCTCTCAGGTGGAAAGTTCTGTTCAGCCTGTCTGTGGCTTCAAAGGCTCTCCCTCCTTCGGGCTGGGACGAGACTGATAATGGTTCTCATTTTGTTGTCGTGTGATCTCCCAGCAGCCCCCATCTTTCCATTGACAGGCTTCTGCTTGTTTGCTTGGGCTGCTCTGGCCGAACTCAAACCACCTTTCTGGTTGAGGAAGCACATTGACACCCTCTCCCACTGAGGCTCTTCTGATGGCTCAGACGTGGCCTCCAGCCCAGACAAAGGTGACCGGGCCGCTGCAGCAGGCACCTGGTGAATCAGACTCTGGGCATCAGGGCAGGGCAGGTGTCCGAGGGGCAAAGGACTCCCTGAGCCTGCGAGTCTGTGAGCAGGAACCCTCAGCTCCGCCCTCCCTGCCTCTGTAGTCGGGGGCTGAAGGAAGGCGATGCTTTCTGCTCCAGTTCCCCACAGGAATCCAGCCATGGGGCCTGACGGCGCGAACCGCCCCATGAACCTGGGCAGAGCAGAGGAAAGGCCACAAATCCTGAAGCTGACTATGTTTCCCGAGAGCTTGAGCTATTCACTCTCTTGAGCCATAGGCACTAGGCCAGCCAAACTCGGGAAGTTCCTTTTCTGGCCTATTATTTCCAAGGGTTATGGCCTTACAGCCTCAGTTCTCAGCCCAAGGGGTAAACAACAGCTAATGCGTCCACTCCAGGGCCCTCTTCCGGCTCCCACCCCACGCCACCGCTGACCCTGGACTCGGACCTCCCAGCGCTCTGACCGGGGCGAAAGGACCAGGGCTGGATGACCACGGCGGCCGTCAGTGGGTTCCGACGGGGGTGCTGCCTCAGAGACGGCCATGCGTCTCACCACGCGGATGGGGTTAGGCTGCACGCTGCCCTTCGGTTTCCTCATATTTAACGTGAGGGTGGCCAAGGGCAACAGGAGCGGTCAGGAGAGCATCCTTCTTCCCCAGCCTGATAGCACAGGGCTCTTCCTTCCTTTTGATCGTACTCAAAACAACTCCTGCAATAGAACAATGAGGCCGGGAGGAGGCCAGAAGGAATTTATTATGCTGCTGCCCTGTGGCTCAGCCTTGCCTGACTTTATCTCGCACAGAGGTCTGCACGGGAGGAAATCTGGCAGGTCCTTGGGTTGTCTCCGTGCTCCAGCTCTCCCTCCAACAAAGAGTGCTGGAAGGACAGGGAAGCAGCTGCCGTGTTAGCCACGGCCCGGCCTAAGCCACAGCCAGAGGGGGATCAGCCTAGATCTCCTAAAACTCTGATGCGGGCGCTGTGAAAGGCACAGGGACTCCTGATGCATGGAGGCTGCCCGAGTCCCGCCAGGCAAGAGGGGGCCCCAGATGTGCTGGGCTGCTCAGGACAGGTCTTTCTAGAGCCCATCTCTCAGCTGGTTTCCTCTCTTCTTGGTCCTGGCTGGGGAAGGAGCTAAGCAGATGTGTCCTCTGTGTGTGCACTGTCCAGTTTCTCACTCGGCACAGGCCACTCGGTTAGGGGTTTCATCTCTTCCTCTAACAAGGTGAGAGAGGAGAAAGGCTTGGGGCCTTGGGGCCCAGAGGACCAAGATCGGTCTCAGTTGTGGCCGTATCTCCCCCGAATGTGGATATTTTGCCATCACTCTGCTGTTAACAGGGTCTAACCAGGTTCTCTCAGCAAACTTAATCTCAGTCATCCATCACCCAACTGTAATGCCAGTGCTGCTAATATTCAGAAAATAAACAAATCCCCTTTCATCATCCAGCTGGGTGCTGTGGGATGCTGTGGGACTCTGGACCCAATGTCTTTGTGGGGCTTGAGCCTTATTGTAATGCTGTGGATCGAGCATAGGTAGACCTGGGCTCATTTGCTGAATGACCTTGAACAGGCTATATGACCTCTCAGAACCTCAGTTTCCTCATCTGTAAGATGGGGATGTGAATACTAACCTTGTAGAATTATTTTGAGGATCAAACAAGATAATGTATGTAAACATATCTAGTATATGTTAGACTCTCTAGAAGGAGTGTGGTCATTACTACTACCACCATTTCAAACAGGTGGGAGTGTCTGATCTGATCTTCTTGAATCCTGAGTAGCCTCCTTGAGTGAGCCACGAGCCCCACACTCAGTCATAAGGAGCAAGTATGTGAGGAAAACAAGAGGAAACAGACCCACAGCACACAGTTAATGAAGTCCACCGCAGACACCAACAGCAAATCCAGGACTGAACTTGGTTTTCCAGACCTCTAGACTCTCCCGCTCTCCAGTCCCTACCTCTCTCTGGGCATCTCCACTGTATTAGATTCCCAGGGCTGCCACACAAAATGATCACAAGCCTGGTGGCTTAAACAACAGAAATTTAGGACTTCCCTGGTGGTGCAGTGGTTGGGAACCCGCCTGCCAATGCAGGGGACATGGGTTCGAGCCCTGGTCTGGGAAGATCCCACATGCTGCGAAGCAACTAAGCCCGTGCGCCACAGCTACTGAGCCTGCGCTCTAGAGCCCGTGAGCCACAGCTACTGAGCCTGAGTGCCACAACTACTGAAGCCCGTGTGCCTAGCGCCTGTGCTCCGCAACAAGAGAAGCCACCGCAATGAGAAGCCTGTGCACTGCAATGAAGAGTAGCCCCCACTCACCAGAACTGGAGAAAGCCTGCACGCAGCAACAAAGACCCAACACAGCCAAAAATAAATAAATTAATTAATTAATTTAAAAAAATTTCTTAAAAAAACAACAGAAATTCATTCTTTCACAGTTCTGGAGGCCAGAAGCCCAAAATCAAGGGGTCGGCAGGAGTGTGTTCCCTCAGGGGAGGATATGTCCTTGCCCCTGCCAGCTTCTGGTGGCTCCAGGTGTTCCTTGGCTTATGGCAGCATCACTCCAGTCTCTGCCTCCATGTTCACATGGCTTTCTCTTCTTCATGTCTCTCTCTGTGTGTCTCTTATAAAGACACTTCTCATCGGATTTAGAGCCCACCTAGGTAATCTGGGATGATCTCATCTCAAGATCTTTAACTTAATTACATCTGCAAAGACCCTTTTCCCAAAGGTCACATTCACGGGTTCCAGGGATTAGGATGTGGACATATCTTTTGGGGCGGGGGCACCATTTAGCCCACCACACCCACTAACCCTGCAAAATGTCCTGTTGGATTGTGACTAAAAAGTTAAGAGATCTCACCTGTGGCTGGGGAGGAGGCTCACTCCTCTCCAGGCTGACATCACCAGTTCTCCGTTTGACCCTAAAAAGGGAGTGTGGTCCATCTTTGAAAGATAATCTGGCCATTCATTCTTTATTTACTGGCAGGTAGTGAGGACAAGTTCCACCTGCCCTGTGAAAAACTGAGACCAACTCCCTCACGGCGTCCAGTGGCAGAGCTCAATTCAGACCTGAGTCCTGCGGTCTCCTGTTCCAAGCCCACTGCGCCTCTGAGGCTTATGAGTGAGCTGCGAAGACCTACTTCCAAATGGTGTGATGAATCTCCTTCCTGCCAAGTGTCTCAGGAAGCACTGATTCTCCCAGTGCTCAGGCCCTTCCGCTTCTCTTCTCCTTGCCATCCTGCCAAGGCCCCGCGCCCACAGAGAACACCTAGGAGACTCCGTTCCTCTCTTTTCTCAGAGGCCTCCTCTGGCCCTACTCCCCGACCCGTCTTCTCCATTTCCTCTTTCAGACCCCTCTTCAGCCATGAAGATCTGTGCCTAATAGAAAGGGTGCCGTCCCAGGTGTTCCCCAGCCTTCTCAGGAAGGCCTTCCCCCACCTAGATGGCTGAGACCTCAGCTGCCAGACTGTGAGAGAAGATTATAACTCTAGAGTACTTTTTATTCTTCCAATCAAATAATACTGATATGTAGATTTAACACAGGCCTTGGTTCCTTCTAGGTGGTTTCCAGAAAGAAACCAGTTCTGTGCCCTTTCCCTCTGAAGAGTCTAATTCAGCAGGGCTCTGTTGATGGCCTTCCTTTCTTCTCAACAGCTACTATTAATAACTCTGCTTTTGCAGCTCTCTCTTTCAAGGTATTCCCCCTATTTCTGGCTTGCAGATGTTGACGAGTGGCATGTGTAGCATTCAGCATTCACAAATGTGGGAGCTCTAAAACGCTGGATCACAAGCTAACAGAGTCCCACATGTTTACTGGCATCTGGTCAAGGGTGGAAAAGTCACTGCGACCCTACAGTCTTGAGAATAAAGTAGGAGTGAAGACAAACTGGAAAGAAGTGAAAAGAAGCCATGGTAGACAATGAAATTCTTCAGTGTGTTCCTTGTTTAGCTAAGGATAGCGCGGCAAGGAGCCAGGTAAAGTCCATTACTTTCCGAATCATCCTTCAACTTGTCTACCGAGGGCTCCACTTTCTCCGCTTTCCCTGTCCACAGGTTTGTACAGAATTTATATCTTCACATATAGACTGTGAGTTCTGTGTACACCGAAAATGGCCCTTTAGACCTGGAAGGGCCTCATACCACTTTAGAATGTGACTCCCAGAAGAATGAAATCTGACCTGTGCTCTTCCATTGCTGGTGGGAATGTAAAATGGTTCAGCCACTGTGGAAAACAGTGTGGCAGTTCCTCAAAAAGTTATACATAGAATTACTATATGATCCAGCAATTCTACTTCTAGGTATATACCCCAAAGAATTGAAAACAGGCATTCACATAAATACATGTACACACAAATTCATACCACCACTATTCACAATAGCCAAAAGGTAGAAATAGCCCAAATGTCCATCAGTGGATGAATGGATAAACAAAAGGTGGTATATCCATACAATGGAATATTACACGGCCATAAAAAGGAATGAAGTACTGATACATGCTACAATGTGGATGAACCTAAAAAACATGCTAGTGAAAGAAGCCAGCCACAAAAGGTCATGTACTATATGATTCTATTTATATAAAATATCTGGAATAGGTATATCCAGAGAGACAGAACACAGACTGGGGTCTTCTAGGAGCTGGAAGGAAGGGTGATTGGGGAGCACTGCCTAATGGGTATGGGGTTTCCTTTCAGGGTGATGAAACGGTTTTGGAACTAGAAAGAGGTGGTGCTTGCACACAACATTGTGAATGTTCTAATTGCCACTTAATTGTTCACTTTAAAATGGTTATATTATGTTAATTTCACCTTGATAAAAATTTAAAATGTGGGAAAAAAGAGAGTAAAAAAAACTCAAGGCTGACCTTTGTGTTCCAGGTACACACCCCAACCCCTGCTCTCATGCTCACTTCACGTTTCCTTCCTGGGCAGACCTGTGTGCCCATTTTCAGTGCCAGGGCACCCAATCGGCTTATGGTGCAGATTACCATCAGGCTTGCCCTTGATCCCACTTCTCAGACACATCCTCTAAAATTCCATGACTAAAGCTGAATCTACACAGTAGCAACCAAACGTTCTGGCAGAGAACAATGGGTGCAGGTGAGAACACCTTAATAGCCAGGCTCTTGTTTCCCAATATTTGGGTTTTGTGGTGGTAAAATGGATTTTCTAAGCAAGATGAATGGGCTTGTGTATTTCTGTCTTTAAGAATTTCTACAGGCTGCAAAGAAGAAAAAGAACACAAGTGGCAAGACACCGAGAAAAACACGTTTAAGGCCTGCATAAAGCCCGTCCTGGGCTCTCTTTAAAGCTCTTGTTTGTTGAAGTCATGAAGGTATAAAGTTCATGCTCCTATTATATTTGCTCCAACTTTGAGAAATACAAAGAGACCTTTTAGTTTTGTGCTTCCAGGACAGAGGCGATTTGGGACTTAGAAGAGAAAAATGCCTATAAGGAGAACTGGGGACTTCTCCATGTTAACTGGGGCAGAAAGTTGTAAGTCTGATGACTGAACTGTCATTCATTCATGCCCCCACTCACTCACTCACTCAGCATGGGCCTGCCCCGCGCCAGCAGGCAATGGGTTGGCCACTGGCTGGAGCGGCCAGAGGAGACCCAATCCCTGGCCTTGCTGCATTTGCAGCTCAGTGAGAAAGTGGGGTGGGCATATTGGGAATGTCATGCGCACATTACAAGTGCTCAAAGACAGAGGGCCATGGGAGCACTGGGAGTGACTGCCTGAGGTGATGGGAAAGGCCTCCCAGAGTTGGTGACATCTAAGCCCAGAGCTGAAGAAGACTGAAACAGGGGACGAGCATTTCAGGCAGGTAAGCACAGCAGCCGCATTGGCCCAAAGCCATGAAAACTGGTGCCTTATCTGGGGAGCACGGCATTTGGAAGGCTGGGGAGGGCTGCAGAGAGGAGGGGAGGCTGTCCAGGCAGGTCAGGGCCAGGCTGGGAAGAGCCTTGCATTTGACCTAATTCTTTCTGCTGACTTTTTCCTTATTGTAAGAACAACAGCCAAATATTTATCATAAATTATTCCCTTTAATCCTCTCAATAGCCCCTTTATACAGGTGAAGACAGTGAGTCTCAAAAAGCTTAAGCGATTACCCCAAAGAAGGCCGCACACATCACCGGGATGTATAAAGTATAGGGATATGCCCAGCATGGCTGAGCGGTTACCTCTGGAGAGGTGGGGAAGAGGATGGGTTCAGAGAGGGCGTTGGAGGCTCTAACTGCATCTGTAATCTTTCATTTCTTAAGCTGGGTGTGGGTCAAGGTTGCTTCTTATGCCTTTTTTGTATGTGTGAAATTTTCCTAATGACTTTTCAAGCCACTGGACCAGTGCATTGGGGTAGCATCTCTGTTGGAAAGCTTGCAGTGCATGGAGGCTGAGGAGCTCTTGGAAGCACTGGAGCTGCCCTTTAATGTTCCAATGCCTGCTGAGCTTCCCACTGTGTGGCATGTAAGTTGCTATGTTTTTATTCCCTTTGCCAAGGTCTCAGTGGCAACACTTGTACAGAAAAAAGAAGGACAGGGAGGCTTGACCCTCCTGGCTGTCGGGCAGATGGTTACTGGAACTGAATGTTTCCCAACTAGGGATGCAGGAGGCAAGAGGAATGAGTCCAAGCTCCATTTTGTGTCCTCAAGGACAGTTTACATGCTGCTTGATGGTCGTGCTCTGCGTTCTTTTTCAAGTGAATTTCCCTTCAGTTACACTGTTTGCTTTTCCTGTCAGAGCATCCTGCCCCTTCCAACGGCAAACCCAAGGAGGAGACCCAGCCCCTGCCTTCCTGGTGTGCACAGCTTAAAACAAGAGCCCTCTGCCCATCGGACATCCTTACCATTTCCAGCTATTGAGTGTAATCAGGTGTGCCAGGATCTGATTTCAAAGCCCAAAGCAAACGGACTCAGAGGAATCCTCTCTCCCTATTGCTCCAGTGGGAGACAAAGGAGACTGAACAAACAGGATGTGCTGAGAGCTGCACAGAGCACGGCCCCAGCAAGATGGGCGGGCGGGATGCAGGGCTGGAATAGATGGCCTGTGAGCCGGGGCACTGGCATGTGTGGTAAATCGTGCCCAGGAGAAACAAGAAGCAGGACAAGAGGAACAGACACACTGATTCATCTGACAGCCTCTCTGGATGGTTCTTGATAGTTACTCTCTTTCAGGGTCTAGGGAGTTATATAGAATCCCTGCCCTACTGGAAGATCCTGACTCTGGCCATTCACCTTACAGAGAATGTTGATATTTTAGAAATTAGAGAGAACGCACCATGTCCTGTTGGGCAGGAGAGGAGTGGAACTCAGGGATCCACAGCAAGTCAGGACTGATGTGGGCTGCAAGTGGGGAAGCCCCACTGGGTGCAGCCCAGTGTTTGGGTCCTGGTGAATCCATTTGTTTCTGTCCCTGTTTCTCTCTTTTATCCCAGACTCTGATTGCTGGGCTTGGTAACTTACCTCTAGTAAACTCTCTCAATCATTAACTTGAAAAAGAGTCCAAAATCATTTCAAAGAACAGGATATGGGCCCAGGGAAAATTTCAGTACTTCCTCCTCCCCTTCCTACTGTCTACATTTTTTTTTTTTTTTTTTTTTAAGGAATTCCTTTATTTTTATTATTTATTTATTTATTTATTTATGGCTGTGTTGGGTCTTCGTTTCTGTGCGAGGGCTTTCTCCAGTTGCGGCGAGCAGGGGCCACTCTTCATCGCGGTGCACGGGCCTCTCACTATCGCGGCCTCTCTCGTTGAGGAGCACAGCCTCCAGACGTGCAGGCTCAGTAGTTGTGGCTCACGGGCCCAGTTGCTACACGGCATGTGGGATCTTCCCAGACCAGGGCTCGAACCCGTGTCCCCTGCACTGGCAGGCGGACTCTCAACCACTGCGCCACCAGGGAAGCCCTGTCTACATTTTTATATGGGAGAAGTCAGAGATTAAAATAAATGTTCATCAAGTCCAAGGGTAGGAAGCAACTTACACTGGGAGAAAGGAGGTGCCCCTGGGGGTAGACCGACCCCCCTCACCAATGGCAGAACCTAGTATCTGCCTCCAGTGCACCATCTTTCAGAAGTACCATCACTGGTGGTTTCAGTGAAGGGTGCTTAGAGTATTGCCTACAGGCACTCCTGGTTCTGACAGTTACTGGGGGATGCACCTGGCATTTTGTGGATGAGGCAGGAAGGACAAATGTCCTCCAGGACACAGGACAGTCCCACACAACTGAAGAACTACTCTAGCCTTTTTCTAAGAGCTGGCATGGCTAAGAAAGAAAAACCCAGCTAAGAATGGGGATGTGGAAAGCACAGTGAACATGCTAGTTACAAATAATTTCTGTTTATGTAAAGAGATGACATGACTGGAGCTTTACCTTAGTGTTGCCAGAGTGGAAACTGAGTGTGGGGTCCTTGGGGGAATTCTAGCTGCATCAGATGGACTAACTAGGGCTGTGTTTTTGAAGGGGGCAGGGGGAAACCAGCAGATACCATCCAGAGTTTTCTTAAAGGGAGAGACATGAAATCCATCACTCTACTTGTAAGCAAATGACCCTCAAAAAGAATTTGAATTCTAGAGAGATTCTGAGCACAAACTTGCAATGTCTTTCAGAACCTGACTTATGATTCAAGATGAACCACTGCTAGCTCTGAGGTTACCCAGCCAGGGAGGGTGGGAAAGGCAGGCCCATTAATCAACAGGTGGCAGGAGACCCCTCCAGGTGAGACAACTGTACAAAGGGAGGACGTGAACCCAGATGGAGAAGAGAAAGCCGAGAAGAAAAGAAATACCTCTCCCCTCATCTCCTGGTGTGGCCACGAGACAGATCTGCTTGAGGGGAGCCTGGAGGGATGGTCTAACCTGAATTCTCTCTCAGAACCAGTGTGACTGGAGCTTGTCTAAGGAGAACTGAAATCCTTGCTTTGCCACTCACTAGTTGTATGACCTGAAGCAAGCTACCTAGACCTGAACCTCGGTCCCTCACTTGGAAAATGGGGTTAATAGTACCTGCCCCAGAGGGTTGTTAGGGAAATAAGTGAGCATTTATTGAGCACCTTATATGTGCCAGGCCTGGTATGAGGTACCATAGTGACAGTGGTGAGAGGGCTGACAGTTTTGTGAGATCACTTACGCAGCGAGCTGAGCGCAGACACTGCCCAGCACACGGTAGATACTCAACAAACGTCCTTAAAAATTTGTTTTCCAGTCACACAGTTATGCCGTGTGAAACAAAGGAAGGATAGACAGGTAAGGCTTGGCTGAGTGGTGAAGGTTAAGCTTAGACCTGAATGACAGCAAAGATCCAGTCCTGGGATCCTTGTCTCCCCGCTGCCCCCCAATCCCTCTACCAACCCGGCACCTGCTCGTACCGACCACTGTGCCAGGCCTTTGGACTTGACATTACATGGCGCTTTGTATCTTCAACGCTGGTTTTACATAGGCGGGAATGTCAGTAGTCTTCAAACCTCCTCGTCACAGCAAGAGTTATTCCATGGAGAGCCTGCAGGGATGGTGGAGGAGACTTTGAGGTCATATTCCCTTCAACTGGAGCAGCCCTTCTTGGTCTGTTTTATATTCTGGCCCTCTAAGAAAGATCCACCTATGTATTGAGGGTCCTTAATGTGCCTGACACTGCTCAAGGTGCTTAGGACACATCAGTGAAAAATCAAAGATGCCTGCCCTCCAGGGCTTATATTGTAGCAAGGAAGACACACACAACAAATGGTAAACATAATGAGTTACTTATTATGTTGCTTGGTGATGAGTGCTTTGGGAAAGTCAAAGTAGAGCAGGATGGGGGTAAGGAGAGTGGGCTGCAATTTAAACTGGGTAGGTCTCATGGAGAAGATGACATTTCAGCAAAAACTCAGCAGTGAGGGAGTCATGCCAATACCTGGGGAAGGAGGTGTGGGCTTCAGCTACGGGACTGTCTGGGGAAGAAGCATTCCAACAAAGCATTCTGAGGTGCAAAGGCCCTGAGGGGAGGAAGAGCACGGAGACCCAGGTGCCTGCAGCAGGTGAGCAAGGCAGGGGGCGGGGGGGGGGGACCACGAGATGGGACAGCACATGGGGCTTTAAGGACAGGGGAGGGACTTTGCTTTCAGTCTGAGTGAAAAGGGAGTCACTTCAGAGTTTTGAGCAGAGGAATAGCACGATCTGATTTGTGTTAAAGCTGGAGAACAGGTCAATGTAGTAACCCAGGTTCAGACTGCAGTGAAGGTTGGAAAACCATCCGTTCACCAACATGGTCACCCTCATGGGTCCCTTGGGCTGAAGATTGGACAGATTATTTCTGTTCCCATTTTACACACTGGGAAATTGTGACTCAGGGAGGTCACAGGGGTTCGCTGAGGTCACAGAGCTGGAAGGTGGCAGTCTGGAAATTGAAGTCCTATAGCCTCCTCTGAGTTGGTCTCGGTGGATTGCTGGGTACCAGGATCTGTCTGCTCCATGGTGTCCACGTGGCTCTCTTGTATCCTTGACGACTCTTTTGACGCAGGGAAAAAGACCATCTGGCACTACAGTAGTCCTCCCTAATCTGCGGGGGATGTGTTTCAGGACCCCCAGTGCCTGAACCATGGATAGTACTGAACTCTATATATAGCATACTTTTTCTTTCCTTATTAAGTTGAGAGCTTTCACCTTTTCGCTCGAAGGAAGCAATTTACGGCTCCTCTTTGGCCCATCCGAATTGCCAGCATCACTATTCTTCCACTTTGGGGCCATTATTAAGTAAAATAAGGGTCACATGAACACAAGCACGGTGATACAGTCAATCTGATAACCCCGAAGGTTACTAAGAGACTAATGGGCAGGTAGCGTATACAGCATAGATACGCTGGACAAAGGGATGATTCACGTCCAAGGCCGGATGGAGACGGACAGTGCAAGTTTTCATCACGCTACTCAGAGTGGCATGCAATTTAAAACTTATGAACTGTTTATTTCTGGAATTTTCCTTTTAATATTTTCTGGCCATGGTTGACCGTGGGTAGCTGAAACCATAGAACGTGAAACCACGGATAAGGGGGGACTACTGTATCTTGCTTTTCAAAATTAGTATTTTACTTAAGTTACACATTGAAAAAACCCAGTTTTCCCATAGGCTTTCAAGTTTACCTTACAAATCTTACTTTATTCTCTTAGAAATCGTAGATGCACAATAAAAGCCTGTGGGTGATGTCCTCACATTTCAAAGATCCTTTCTTGCCTGATGCCTCAACAATGCACCCAACATATTCCACCTAGTACATCCCACTTCGTACATCCTGCAGTAAATCACACCAGAAAGGAAGAGAGGGACCTGCTGGCAGCCTGGGGTGAAGGTGTCACTGGGCCAGATGGGACCGATGATGGGGGGTGGGGTCGGGGGGTGCTAGGGGGTCCAGGCCCAGAGGGCCGACTTCCCGCCAGGCCCTGTGCTGCTGAGCAGGGCACCACAGGCAGGAGATTCAAGAGGCAACTGAATGAAGGAAGAACAGGGAAATGTTTTCCCTTTGCCTATTCCCTGTCTCCCTTCTTATCCTGAGTCTGGAGAAATATTTGTGAGGGAAGAGGGGCAGGCTGATTTTGCTTCTACCATGTCGATTAACAGAGGCTCACAGGGCAACTTTGCAGCCAAGGGCCCTCCGGTCCCTCTCGCTTTCAGTCTACCAACCGCCTCCATAGTCTATCTGGGTTCCTCTACCTCTTCTCCTCGCCCCTCTGCCTCTCAGGACTCCAGTCCTCCCCTCCCTCTTCCTCCCCTCCCCTCCATTCTTTGGGCCTCTGAGCTCTCAGCACCTCCCCCCTCCACGTTTCCCTCCAAACCCCACGCTCTTTGTTGCTGAATTCAAGGTTCTCAATACAGTAAAGCTTTGATGATTTGCCTCAACTGAGGAGGAATGTCAGCTTAAATTAATGAAGGGTCTGAATAATAGAATTTTAAAGCAAAGTTCAGTTGCTTTCACGTTGTAAGGCATCCTTTCCAGGGTAGAAGCCTTTGCATTTACATGCAGTAAGAGCTAGCGCTGAGAAATGGGGCAATATGTCTTAGACACCCTTTTAAATGCTTCAACAGAAAAGAGCCCTTTATAATTGGCATATACTTTCTTTGACTCTGAGTGTTTCTGCTCCTCAAACCTTTCATTTTTAGTGACCAACGTTTCTTTTTATTACCGTGATTTTACTGGGCTTCTCACAGATCCACAGTTTCATTTCCTGAATTCTTTATGACAGAGACATTTCCACGTTGAAAGTCTCTTTAGACATTCTTAATTTTCAATTACACGAGCAATATATGAATATGTTCATGTATAAAACCTTAAAAATAACAAAAAAATAATAAAACCTTAAAATAACGGTAAATGCAAACCTTATAAATAATAAAATAATTTCTGTGTTTCAGCTTATAATGCCACTTTCCTTACGTTGGTGCTAATGTATCATCTATAACAAGCTATCCCACACAAAACCCCCTTCTTTGGGGCCCTATCTAAAAGGGAACCACCTACATCTGACTGGGTCTTACTTGCCCTATTTCCTTACTGCCTCTCTGCCACATTCCATTCCCACGTCTCTGCCAAGAATACTCACCAAGATGAATGTTAACAATTATTAAATCTAGATAAGGGTACTTGGGTGTTCATGATACTGTTTCCTCAACTCTTCTGAATGTTTAAAAATTTCATAAGAAAATAAGAAAAACTCACCAAATTCTAAGAACAGCAATACGGCCAAGTGACCCTTGGAAGAAAAGAGGACCAGTTCTAGTCGTCACTGTCTTCCTTCTTCTAGGGATTCCCATGCCTGCATTGGGCAAGGCTGAGCCTCATTTATAGGTATAGTAACAAAGGTAATGCATGGTGTATTTCTTAGCAATGTGCACACTTTTGTAAGCCCTTTCATGCATATTCCTTTCCTTTGGGGTATAGGTAAGGCAAATGTTGTCCCCATTTTACAGATGAGGCAACCAAGAGGTTTCGTGATACTGCCAAATAGTACTGGCTCACTTATTACTTTCTTACTAGGCAGCAGGCATTCTTCTAGGCATCGACGTGTATTAACTAATTTCGTCCTTATAACAACCCTGAGTTACATGTATAACTTTCCCAAGATTACAAATTTAGTAAGTAGTGGGCTGGAATATGAACCTGGCAATGTACTCATGACCCTGAGTTCTTAAACACCTACAACCTCATGTGATGACATTACAGATGTCTTTCTAGTATTCCAAGAGTGGAAATCTGGCAGCCTCCAGGGTTCATTCAGACTGTAAATGTGCTTATTTGGCCTCCACAGTATTTTATAATTGTTGAATTAGTTTCCATAATTTAAAGATTTATTTAAAGAAAAATTTCATCTGAAAATCCAGATTTCTGGCTTCCCTTGAAAAATCAGTTCTGGCGACGCTAGGCTGGCATCCCACATAGTAACAATGGGCTGGAGCTGGGTATGTGCTGCCCCTTTGGACAGGGCATACTCTTTCCACGTTGGCACAGTCCCAACTACTCCCAATTATTGCACCTGGCCTCTTTTCGCAACTCTGTTACCTGTTTAGCATGAGCATTTGAGTTTGCAACCCCTCCCTGTAAAAAACTACAACTCCAAAGAAGTGTAAGTTAATATGTGCCCTGGTGCTATCAACACACTACCTAAGTCATTTATTCATCCATCTGTCTATCCATCCAACCATCCCTTCATGGATCTATCCATCCGTCTTTTTACTCTGTCTCAGGTGCCCCAACCTAGCTTGGCCATTCTCAAACTGACAGCACAGAGTCACACCTGCCATTTCTTGACCAATATCTACTTTTCTCTCACTCAGTATTAGAAGGGTAGCATCAGAGGAGGGAAGATGATCTGTTGAGGGAAACAGCATTATGGCAGGTGTTATGGACTGAATTGTATCCCCACCCCCAAATTCATATGTTGAAGCCCTTATCCCCACTATGACGATATATGGAGATAGGGCCTTTAAAAGGAAGTAATTAAGGTTAAAGGAGGTCAGAAGAGCAGGACCCTCATCCAATAAGACTGGTGTCCTTACAAGAAGAGGAAGAGACACTAGGAGTGCACACAAAGGAAAGGCCATGTGAAGACACAGCGAGAAGGCATCCATCTGCAAACCAAGGACAGAGGTCTCAGGAGAAACCAAAGCTGCCGGCACCTTGATCTTGGACTTCTATCTTCCAGAACTGGGAGGAAATAAATTTCTGTTGTTTAAGCTCTTCTATGGTATTCTGTTATGGTAGCTTTAGCAGATGCATAGAGCAGGGGATTGTTTTCCATGTGGCCCCTGCCCACCCTTTCCACCTCCCCAGCCCCTGGCCCATTTCCTTGGCACAGGTAATCACCTAACACCTAAGGACATCTGGATTAGTTACTAAGAGAAGTGGCCAGCAATCCCAGTTAAGAAGGCCTATTATTTCTCCAGGGGTGTGAACCCCACCAACAGACAGGCTGGGAGGGTAGGGAAAGGGCTGGGAAGACGCCACTAAAGAATTCTACCAGTGGGATGTACTCAGGACATTTTGTAAACCTGAAATGTGGGAGATGTTGCCTGACATTCACAGCATAAGGAGCCTTTGGAGCTGAGATGTGGGCATGAAAAGTACTAGCAAAACTCAAGTTGGCTCAAGGAACATTAAGAGTTACTGGTCCATCCAGTTAGGTGCTTGAATTTAGCAAGCTGTTTTTGTCTGGAGAGTCTGAGTTCAGGTTAAACAGACTGATTGTCAGAATAATTACTGCAGAATTGGCTTCATCTTAAGCCTTCCTATGGGTTTCCTCCAGGTGTTCTAGTTAGAGAGGCTTATGTTATTAACACAAAGATAGGTGGTTGCTGATTAAGCCCAGAGGGGCCTAGAGAACTGGGAGAAAGCCAGACTGGCTTCTGCTCCATCTTTGCATCAACTTTCAAGCTATTAGAGTGGTAATGACTGTGGAAGGGGGATGGTTGCGTTGGAGAGAGAGGTTGGACAAACCCCAGATTGGTTCTCAGATCCCAGGGGACAGCCAATGGCAATAGGCTTCAACCCCAGACCGTAAATGAAATGAGCAGAGATCTGGAAGTGATCCAGAGGAACTGGCTCTAGAATCCCACAGCAGCAGGTTTAGAAGCACCATTGGAACCACCTTCTCTGCCATCTTAGGTTCCTAGGGAAACTCGGTAATTTTAGTCAGTAGATAAAAGTGTCAGTCATAGGACAAGGTTTGACCAATGATTTAATCAACAGTGACACACTCAGAGCTCAGGAAAGGGCAGGAAAATACAGGGTTGTTTAGATTTCCTTTTAATGAATTTCTAGCCTCATGTCCACTGAGAGGAATATGGAAATACTGAAATTTGAATGTAGATGGATTGGGTCGGGTTTTTACCACCATCTGATGAGGTATACAGGCAATGGTCTTTGATGAATAAAAGGCAAAGCTCAGTATCACAATTCAATTCTCCTCCTAGTTCTCTCGTTGATGTGTGAATTCAGACAAAGCACAATTTCTCTGACTCCGTTGAAATAGGGCAACACCACACGTGACCGGTCCTCCAAAACCATCACGAAGATTTATGAAATCTGCCAATGAAGAGCTTTGTGCATCTTGGGAGGACACTACTGGCAAAGACCTTATCTAAACAGAGTCCTTCACTTGTGTTCTAAACCTTAGTTTGAAAGTAAATTGTTTGGCACTTATTATTCAAGGGTCTGGGACCAAGGTTCCCTGAGGCCTGAGGATGGGGGCCGGGGAAAGGCAAGGGTCTGAGATGGGGACTAGGAATCCCCACAGGGGTCAGAAAAAGGTCTGGGGGATTAGCGGAGCCAGAATACGTTCCCTCTCTGCTAGGTCAGGGTTCCTCAGCGGAACTTTCCCTTGCTTCTGCTGATGTCTGGTTTTGGGGAGAGGGAAATTGCTGCAAAGATTGGGAGAAAGAGCAAAGGGACTTGGTCCTGGTGGGAATGAGATTTTCTTTAGCTATGAAAGGGTTTTATTTCCATTCCTCCTTCCATATCACACCTTCCCCAGTCTTCCTTCTATTCTCAAATACATGTTAAGACCTCTTCCTTCCCACTCACTAGTCATACACCTCCATGAGTGGGTACTTTTTTTTTTTTAATTATTTAATTTGGTTGCGCCGCGTCTCAGTTGCAGCAGGCGTGCTCCTTAGCTGTGGCTCGCGGGCTCCCCAGCTGCAGCATGTGTGCTCCTCAGCTGCAGCCAGCAGGCTCCTTAGTTGCAGCTCGCAGGCCTTTGTTGTGGCTCACCAGCTCCTTAGTTGTGGCACGCAAACTCCCAGCCGGGGCATGCATGTGGGATCCAGCTCCCCAGCCAGAGATTGAACCCCCGCCCCCTGCATTGGAAGCATGTAGCCCCAGCCAACTGCACCACCAGGGAAGTCCCTGTGATGGCGTACTTTAACAGGACGAGAAGTAGGATACTGGAGTCAGGGGTTGAGGGATGAGCAATAATGGGGGACCAGGCTGCGACAGGGGAGATCAGGTCTACAGTGATGAGAAGGGGAGGTAGAAGCAAGAGAGTGAATGAGTATCTGTGTAGCAATCCAGTTAAGGGTACAGAGAGCACACTACAGTTCATCATCTCACCCTCTCACGGGTCCCTCTAATGCAAGCTGCCTTGCCCACATCTGCTGCTGCTTAGGCAGCCATGCTTTCGGCTCCTCCTTCAGCCCACAGCGGACTGGCTGGCTAGTGACCAATGATGTTAACTGAGACAAAACAATAAGATGAGCCTATGCCAATCATATTCTCTCTTAGGAATTCTAACTAGGAAATACCAAGGAAAAAAGCCAATGGGCTTGGAGTTGAAAGGCTGAGGTGGAGAGAGAGGAGCTCAAGAGACCAGGACGAGCCACATGCCAGCTCAAGTTTTGAATAAGCAGAACTGTAGTATGTAGGGCATGTCTGCTGGGAGAGAGAGTTGCCCTGGACAGATATGCAGAGAGAAGCAGAGTCTCTAAGGTAATGAATCCCTAGGGTTGCCTTTGCTCCTCAAGGCTCTCCAATTCCAGACCACCCGTATCCTTAACAACACCTGTCCCCTTTTACCTAAGGTAACTGAGATTTTTCTCAATGGAAAGACCCAACTATAACTAACAGTTTGAACAAGTTCTGTGTAGGTAAGTTAAAATTGAATTATTATTTGAAGACATTTTCTTTGGGGAAAATGAGTAGGCTGGTTCCCTTAGCAAACATGACCTACCACCACTGTTTATTTGGAAGCATCTTGTGTACTTGAGATTAGGTTTTAGGCAGGAAATGGTGTGACCTAATTTTTCCCTTTGTTATTCTGATGTCAAGGCAGGTAAAGACTATGTTTCAGTCCTAAAGAAAGGAGATCTTGGCGTCTACAAAGAACTGGTTTGGTCTAAGAAAGGTAAGTCCTTTCTAAGTTACTAAGATTCAGGTCTACAAATCTCACTGAGGGAAGCTTTAAAACCATGAGTTTTTACCAAGTTAAAAGGAGCAGAGAGGTGTGGCAGCCATGTTGGTTCACCAGCGAGATCTCGTGAATCATTTCTCATCTCGGATTTCAGGGCTCAGGAGGGCTAAACTGGAAGGAAAACTGAGAGCAGCTCTTGTCAATACGAGACCTCATCCATTATGTCCACAGCCTCTTGGAAATGTCCCCCAGCAAGGCTGCCATCAGCACTTGACTGAAAACACATGGAAGCAGCCCACTCAGAGCAGGAATTCATTATTGGAAGAATAATAAGGGAAAGTTTTTCTTTTTCTTCTCTTTCTGATGCTGGGAAATCTGCTTTCTGGAAAAGTCGCAGGGATTAGAGGGAATTTGAATCATGTCCGGTAACAAGGGAGGGAATGGAAGCAGAAGGGCATGTTTCCAGAAGCCATTTCACACAAAGCATGATGGTCCTGGGCAACTCAAAGTGAGCTGTTCTATCTTAGACGTATTATTGAAATCGGGCCATGGCTCCCTTTAACCCATTATCTTTTCCGAGAGTGATTAGTATCAGATAGCTTCAAGGGAAAAGCACCCAGAGTTAATTGGTTTTCCCTGGCTACTCCTCTTTTTCAAAAAGGTCACCTGTGGACTAAAATGGGCTGCAAAACTATTTGGTCTTCAACTCTCAACACTACCCTGTAAGTCTTTGATAGATGCCCAGTAATCCAAGGGAAAGGCACAAGGGGTGGATGTGAAAGAAGGAGACATTTGCCAGCTCCCTGGGTCTACAGTATGCAGCAGACATTACAAGTGTTTGCCAATCTCCAGTTCTCCTTCCATTCCAAATACAGACGAGGTTCCCAACTCCAAGGACGACATGACTGCTTGGTCATGAGAGAGGTGATGTGTGTCGTTTCTTAGAGGAGGCCCTTAATTGCCAATGCTCGACCCCCTTCTCATTCTTCCCCTCCTAATGGCAAGTGTGAAGTGCATGTTGATACTGAAACGAACTATTGAATCATCACATGGAGGACAGCCTCCCAGGAGGGTCTCTCAGACATGCACAGGCCTGGTTTTAAGTCACTGAGATTTCATGGGCTTGTTTGTTTAAGCAGCAAAACCAAGTCTGTCCTGACTTATGCCCGCTATTTATTGGTCATCTCTCCTCCCAGTTCTGTTTGGAGTTCTGGAGCACCTGTGCTGCATCTGAACCTCACCCTCATTGAAATTCTGAGAAGTAGGCAATGTGCTTTCTCTCGCACTTAGGATATTCATCTGAGAAGTGTGATGGACTGCTCCCTTCATTTGAGTAAAAGTAGCCTCTGGTGAATTCTGTAGTGGAATAAAGAAGGTCCTTTCATAGCTGTAGGACAAAAGTGATGGTGATGATATTAAAACCAAAGCTTGGGAAAAAAATGACCCTCCCAAGTGGTTCTAAGACCACGATTTTTAGGACAGAATCTGATATTTTGCACTTCCTCTTGCCTTCATTCCCCTCTCCTCCATTACCTAATCCTCATCACCCAACTCCAGAATTCTCATTTGGCAATCCTGGTTTTGCAGGACAAACTTCTACAATCCTGTCTCTGAGCAGTAACTTTGCTCACAACATACAACTAAAAGTCACTAGGCATAGAGTTAGGCAATTCTGGGTTAACCCAGAAGTGTTCACTCCATGGGCTGATACGGACCACATGCTTCTGAATCTTCACCAGGACTGCAGCACATCAACAGAGTTACTAGGATGCTAGTACAATCAGGGAGACAAAAGTTGGACTTTGCGTTATATATGTATATGTACACACACACCAAGAAATTACTTCATCGCATCCAAGTTCAGTAAAAGTCATTAACAACTCAAGATGCCTCACTAGCGTTCCATGGGTGGTACCAGTTTGGCAGATTTTCAGCTCATGAATGCCACCTGTGTCTTCTTCCGTGTGAATATTCCCTGGGGGCACCTTTCCTATGCATGTCTCCTCATTTTTAATAATGGCGAAAAGAGAAGGAGACAGTGATGGACTCTCTACCATATTCTCTTCAGTCACTTCTCCCATTGGAAGATCCAACCACCAGTATTGCTCTGATGATTCTTTTATTTGGAAAATATTCACTGAATTTCTATTACGTGTACAGTATTGTGCTGAGTACTTTAGTGAGGATGACTAAGAAAGGCTGTAATAGATACGAACAGAAATACTACAGGGGTGAGTGGGGAGAGGAAGAAGCAAGACTACCTGGGTTCAAATCCACATTCCATCACTTTCTACCAAGAGACTGAACTTTTCTTGCCTCCTTCCTCATCTGCAAAGAAGGAATGATGTGAAGTCCTACCTTGTGAACCTGTGGGGAGGATCAGATAAGCAGATGCACGCACAGTGTGTGTGAGACACACAGCAGCATTGAGTATTGGCACAATGCAAAGACAGTGCTTAGGTCCTGTCCTGGCAGCATGGTTTGTGGTGAAATGCCTTGGAGTAGGAGAGCACAGGGATTGATCTGTCAATCACTGGGGGTAAAGCACTGTCTTACTGTTTCCTGGGGTCAAAAAAAAAAAAGGCCTCAAGTAGGAAGCCATTTAATCTTTGACATCTGGGATCGAGATATGTTTTCCTCGTACCTTTCTCAGACACTCCTGAGTGCCCAGTTTAATGTGTGAACTGCTTAGCTTTTCTTTCTTGGTGGACAGTGAAAGTGCAGAGAGACTGAACTAATAGTTACGGAGAACGAAATATCTTTCTCAACTTTTGTAATAGTTCCTGGCTGTTTGAAAATAGCCAATTCATATTCAAGAATTCACAGGAAATGTACATTGAATCAGCTGCAAAAACTCAGCTTGATTTTCACAAATGTTCTATTGAAGACCACAAGCTCTCCAAAGGCACCTCACTCAGAGCGAGACAAATGACCACAGTCTGGAAACTGTATCCTCCACCTCTTCCAGGTCCATCAAAATCTTTCTCGCCCTCCAATGCCCAGCGCATTGTTTGCTCTCCAGGAATACCTTCCTTGATTCACTCCAGCTGGATAAAATGTTCCTCCTTTGGCCCTTGCAGCCTGTGGCTTGGGCGTACATCTATAATGTTAACTTTATTTTATTCTGCTTTATATTATAGTTAGGAGTACACGAGTCTTTTCCATTCCTTGTAATACACATAGCCTGTTTTTTGAGCTTTGCCTTAGCATTTCGTATGTAGTCAACAAATACTGAGTTGTTAAAGGATTTTGTCATCCAACCATTCTTCACCGATTGGGTACTTACTTTGTGCACAGCACTCTGTTGGGCATTGATAGCAGACATGAGATAGGACAAGACTTGATTCTAGCATCCAAGGCATTTAAAAACCTCTGAAGGGGAGCAGATACAAAGTGATTCTACAGAGGGCAGCTTGAGTGTCACCAACAATTTGGGTAAAAGAGGTCCCAGTGCCAAAGGCTGGGAAGATCTGATGCCTGGCTTTGAAGGGGCTGAAGCCCACAGCCTTGAAGCTTTGGTTGGAAACGTCATGGAAGAAGGAGGGGGTAGGCTGGGTGCTCTGCTAGAAACGACTGAATTATCCTATGGGTCACCAATTGATTTATTTGCTAATTGACTGGCCCAGCCTTGAGCTTTGGATCTAAAGAAATCATTTCATCCTTTATTAAATACTGCAGGAATCTCACTCTTTGTTCTGCAGGGCTCTACACAATGTACCAGTGAAACTTGAATTTACACCACAATAGGTGTACCACTAATGACCTTCCAAATGCCACTAATACCATACATGTCCCGCTTCTCAGTTGGATCCGAACCTGTCAGTGAATTCTGAGCCCATCGACCTCCCTCTGACAAAAGAGCAGACCCTCATGCCCATGCCCGCCCCCAGCCTCCCCCATCTTTCCATGATTTCATTTCTGAATCAGTTACTCTTTGGAGACCCCAATTCCTTTACACCTACTCTTTTTATTTAGTGGACAATACTTCATTCGGAAATGTTCCCTCCTGTAATTACAAACCCTGTTAGTCATCCTGCTCCTCTCCCCAGGGGGATTGTGGGCTTTAATTAATTAATGTGGTTAAACCGCTTTGAGGTGCCTGGTTGAAAGGTGCTATATAAGTGCAAATTATTATTATTATGGCTGTTGCCATCCCAAGGCAGCAAAGCCTACAGCCCCAAGCATCTAGAGACCCGAACAAAGGCCTCTTCATCTTCACCTTCCCTGCTAGGTCTGAGATGGCTGGCTCAACGGTAAGGAGCGGGGGGTGCAAATCTGTTACCATCTCAACAGCAATCAACTAATTAATCCCCATTATGTTGGCTTCCGTTTCCTTCTTCCAAGCAGCCCGGTCCTGTTTCATTTCACAAATCACGCCCCCATCAGCTCTAGACAAAGGTCATAGTGTCCCTATGGCCTCTGCTGGTCTAAAGGAAAAAAAAAAAGAGAGAGAGAGAGAGGGAGAGAAAGAATGTTTGAAAAACCGTTGCTGTCATGAAATGCACTAACTTCTCACTAGCAGTCTAAATAAACCTCTCCTACCGACGGCAGTCCTCTTACACTCATACCTGTCTATTACCCAGGGAGCCAATGGCTTTGCAAACCTGAGACACCCAGAAACTCAGCACAGGTGTGGGTTAAGGCCCCACAGCCCTGGCTTGACTACCGATAGCTACAGACAAAAGGGGAGCCTTTCCGGGCTGGGTGGGAAGAGGTCATCCAGAGAAGTGGGAGCCCCTCTTCAGCTTCCTCTACTACCCCCCAGGTTTCCCCTGAGAAAGCCAGCTGCCATCTGTAGCCAGGAAGCCCTCACAAAGACCGGGGGGCCATGATTTAGATGTTTTGTGCTACACCTAGCACACCGCAGCCCTTAACAAATGCTCGGGGCTTCCACTACGATGGGAGCCATTGAAAGCAGCCCTGTGGGGGAGACTTGGCCTCTCGAGGGGGTGCTCCTGACCAAAATGCTCCTTACAAGGTTGTGCCTCAGACCCTTTGTTAGCGGGGACGTGGGTGAGCCTCAGGGGGTCATGTCTTCATCTGCCTCCATTTATCCTCCCTATTGAAGGGCTCCTTCAGGACATTGGTCAGTCTCTGTGGGAAGTGATTTGGAGAGCAACAAAAGAACTTGGGCCCTTTGGGGGGGCCTTCAGAATTCAGTAAACATCTGGACACGGAAGGCCAGGTTCTCAAGCAGTCTAGCTGGGGAGATGTCAAAAGAGAGAAAGAGCTGTGTGTGCAACGCAAGCTTTTAGTTCTGTGGCGACATTTGTTGTCGAAAAACACAGACGCCCCTGTAGGTAGATAGGAAGATTTTTCAAAAGCTCCTCTATTTGTCAGTTTTTGTGAGTGCCGTGCACTATTTGTCAGTTCTCATGGCATGTGTGAGGAAACTGAAGTTTCACATGGCTAGGGAGAAGCATGTGATGGATCTTCTGATTCTGTATGGACTCTGAATGACCCAAGGTTGCATAAGCCTGTCCTGGGAATTGTTGTTAAGCATTTCTGTTATCCTTGAGATTTGTAAAGCACTTTTTAGTCAAGGTGATTTGTTGGCTTCTCATCATGAGCACATTTTAATTGACAAAAAAAATGAAGTACCGAGGCTAAGTGATTTACACTTCATCACATGATAAACTTCAGGATCTGAACTCTTGACTCTCAATGTTCCCTTTATTGTTGAATCAATCCATTTAGACCACATTAGTCAGCATGATTCAACATTAGTCACATGGCACTAATCAGCATTCCCCAGCGTGCCCAAATCTATCCTCAAACAGCAAAAGAAACTGGCTTCTGTCAAGAGACAATGGAATGCCGTTTTCGTCAGTATTCAGGAGCTGACATCCAGTTCAAGTACCATGTCCTCTCAGGAACCTTCCTCAGTCATCCCAGATGGAATGAGTCTATTTCCTCTATCCTTTCAAATCCCATTGTTTGAACCTTGATAATAGGTGTGGCAGTTTGCTTTTGATTGCACATTTTGTTTTTGAGCTAACTAGATTGTGAGCTACTAAAAAAAAGGGACCTTTTTTTTTTTTTTCAGCCTATCTCGTCAGAGCACCATGGTTTACAAACGATAGATGTTTGAGAAATACCTGCTTAACTGAACTCACTGAAATGGAGCTCAAGTCATATTCCAGAAAGAACTCCAAGTCCTTTTGGAAGAGGTTTTCAAAGAAAATCAACAACCTGAATTGATTTAACATCTTTTGATATTATTACCTGGGCATTTTCACAAATGCAAATTGTTAACTGTTAATTGTTAAAGATAGCTAAATGGCTTCCCAGTTCTAAAAGAGGAGCGTGGATCTAGTCTAACTACAGTCCAGGCCTTGGAATAAAGTTTTTCTCTATAACCTTATTCCAACTGACATTTTGTTCCATGGCTTTTTTGTTTGTTTGTTTTTTGGGTTTTTTTGTTTTTTTAAGTGGAGACAGGAGAAAACATTTTGGAAAAAAAATGTGTTTAGTCTATGACTTTGGAACCAAATTTATACCCTGCCTTGTGCTATAAGCACTAGTAGCTCTTGTTCAAGCATCTTTCTTGAATAGTGCACAATAGCAAAACATGTACTAAGTTTTTGCTTGACAGAGATTCTGTCTTGGGAGGCGGAACAAGATTTCTGGGTGCTGATCTTTGGTGGCATTACTGACTGTGATACTCTACTCCTCTGCTCTAGACTCTGCCAAAGAAGGTCCTGATAGCATTTTAAATATATAATATTTTTTCTTTTTTTTAAGAACAGAAAAGAGTTTTATTTGAGCCAAATTGAGTACTAGGCTGGAACCCTGCTTTCCAGATAACTCTGAGAAACTGCAATATTTATGTTGCATTTCAACATCATGCAACAAGTCCAGCCCTAGGGTCTGTACTGTTGTACGCTGGGGCCTAATCTCTGCAACTGGGTTCTTCTGAAAGAAATGTGTCACTAAATATTCATCTCCTCTTCTCTCTCATGATAATAGAACTCCCGAAATTTAGGTGGGCACATGGCCACCAAGATTAACAACTACATTTTCCAGTCTTTCTTTCCATATATTGGTAGATTGGCAGAAATAATGTGTGTAACTTCTGGTTAATATCCTTAAAGGAAGGGGGTTGCCCTTTCCTCCCACCAAATCTCTACCCCACACAACTCCTGCTACCTGGATGCAGGACATGATACTGAGCTATTTTGGACCATGACAACAAGGGCAACATCCTAGGTATGATGGAGCAACAAGCTAAGAGCCGGGGCCCCTGGACCAACATGTGGGGCCAAGCTGCCATACCAGCTCTGGACTGCATTCCTCCACAGTGCTATGTGAGAAAGCAGTCAACCTCTACCTTGTACACCACTGTTAATCTAGATTGTGGTTCCACCCAGCCAAATTTATAACCCAACTATACTTAGGAAATTTCTTGAGGGATCACTGTATCAATGTGACTGTTCCATCTTAGCTTAGAATTTCAGCATTCAAGATTCAGGATGGGCCTAGAGTATCCCAACAGAGGCTCATGAAGCCTGAGAGATAGGTTGTCACAGGGGCTGCCATGATGGAAGACAAGGGGGCCCAAATTTCATTTCCGATTTTATAAAAATCTTAGGAGCCCAGGCTGAGTACTTGGGAATGCCTACAAACCCAATTTTGAGGCAGTGAACATCACTTCACCTTTCTGGAACTCAGTTCCCTCACCTGAAAATGAAGGTGATGAATGGAACGAAAAGGTCCCTTTCTGGGAGGTGTATATAGTTAACTTTAGGAGGAGTAGAATAATTTCTGTCAGTTAATCATGTAAGTATATGCATAAAGCACATGCACTGTGCAGAAGACCCCTCTAGAAGCTATGGAAACTTACACCCCAATGGCGGAGATAAAAGAGGCAGCCATAAAGAAACACAAGAAGATTGCCCATGGAAACATGATGGTGAATTTATAATTATAGGAATTGGTACACTATCTCCAGAAGAAGTGTAAATTGGTAAACCTCTTTGGAGAACAATTTGAAAGTATATAGTAAAGATAAAAATGTGCATCCTCTGACTAGCCATTCTACTTTTTGATATATACCTAGAGAAACCCTCACACCTGCGTACCAAGAAACATGGGCAACAGGATTCATTAAGTTAACAAATAATCAAAATTTTTGTCAATAGGGGAATGGATAACATGTGGTACATTCATACAATGGATATGGATACCTCAGTTAAAATGAAAGAACATGATCTATGTGTATCAACACGGATATGTTGCAAAAACATAATGCTAAGTGAAAAAAGCAAGCTGTGGAATGATGGTATAATAAACCATTTATGAAAATTTAGGATGCACTCAAAACAAATCTGATGTTTGGATTCACATATATGTAGAAAAGTTTTTCAGAATGGGGAGAAGGATATACATCAAACCCTGGAGAGCTTTTACTTCTGTGGAGGAGTGTAGGGGAGAGAAGGAATGGACTTGGGATAGGAGCAAAGGAGTTTTGAATTTTGTAAGGTTTTATCCCTGTAATTAAAAATATCTGAAATTAGGAGTTTGGGATTAACATATACACACTGCTATATATAAAATAGATAATCAACAAGGACCTACTGTATTGTATAGGGAACTATACTCAATATCTTATAATAACCTATAATGGAAAAGAATCTGAAAAAGAATATATATGTATAACTGAATCACTCTGCTGTACACCTGAAACAACACTGTAAATCAACTACACTTCGATTAAAAAAAATCTGAAATTAGGAGTTTGGGATTAACATATACACACTGCTATATATAACATAGATAAACAACAAGGACCTACTGTATTGTATAGGGAACTATACTCAATATCTTATAATAACCTATAATGGAAAAGAATCTGAAAAAGAATATATATGTATAACTGAATCACTTTGCTGTACACCTGAAACAACACTGTAAATCAACTATACTTCGATTAAAAAAAATCTGAAAAAAAAGATACAATATTAACATCTGTTAATTCTGGATGTTAGAGTCATGGGTTTGCTTTATTATTTTCTGTAATGTTCAGTATTTAAAACATGTTTTCCACATTGAAAACAAAATCTCTCCTTTGAGGCTAACAGTGAGAGGAAAAGAAAGGACCAAGGAAAGGGTCAGTGCGGGACGATGTCATGGAGGGAGGGGATGTGAAGTGAATGTTGAAAGAGAAGGAGAGACTCTGCAGATGGGAGCCCTGCCTCTCTGGCCTGGGAAGCACCTCGTGGAGGGGCGGGCAGAAGCAGCTCAGGACAATACGACAGGCCTGCTCTGCCCTCTCCTCCGTGACCTGTGCTAGCGAGTTCACTCTGCTCCACTGAATCCCAGGGCTCTCTGCCAGGCTCCCCAAAGCATGCCAGGCTGTGCCAGGTGTGGGGGTGCTATTTACCAAGCAGACACCTCCATACCTGGATGGAAACAGACTGAGATTCTTCTGGGTCACTTTGAGTCCACTGGGCAGAAACATTTAGATGGGTTACTGATTTTAACTGAAATCTGATGAAATCAGATCGTGGTATTTGGGAAAAAGAATTTTTCAATGAATCATCCAGTTGGCTCAGTGACTAAGAAAATGGGGTGGAAGAATGTAACTCCACTTTGTGACAAAGGAACAAACAGAGGAGATTAATGCCTTTCCAACATGCTTCGAAAGGTGGTCAAATAACCACTCTTGATTTTACAAGAAAGATGAGGCACATAGCTTTCCAGCTCTTAAAAAAAATCATTGTTTCTTTGTTTTCTGGTTTATTCCGAGTCCCAATACTGGGTTATAGTATAGGGACTGGTTGGAAAAACAGAAAACTAGCTTTGTTTCTAGACTTCTCTGGACCCATCTCAGGGCGCTCTGGGCTCCCCTGAGCTTCCCTAGCCCCATCCCAAGGTTTATGCTGCTCATTCAAACCTAAACTAATAAGAATAGCACCAGAATCCAGATTCAACCTGTCTTACCTGATCTTTATTTTTTTTAAACAATATAAAAGCACATAATTCTGTCCTGTTGAGAAACTAAGCCATTGTCCTCTATCCTGTTCAAAACAACTTGGTTTTCGTTTTTCAAACGCTTCCTAGATTCCTAAGGAAAAGGAGAGTGTAGGGCAAGGGAAAAGTGAACAAGGAGGAGCCCCCCTGAGCTCACCTCTGCCTTTTCCCTGGCCAACCCCTCCTAGACCATCTCCTTCTTTGCCAAGTCGGCAGGCCTTCATTGCCTGGAGCCCCATGAAAGCCAGGATGGCTCCGGGAGACCCAGGCCCTGGGTTTTCCCTTTGCTTCCTGTAGCATCAGCAACGGCCTGGCTGCTTTCAAGTAGAGAATCTTTATTCCTGGCCTTGACAAAGAGGTCCAGGGACCCCAGCTGTGCTCTGGGTGGCACAACATTTGGGGCTTGCTGGGGAAGCAAAGGACACGACCAGAACGGATCAAGTTGGAGTTCACTGTAAACGCCCCTTTCCCTTCTACAGCCATGCGGTTCTGTGAACCCACTCCATGCAAGCCGATTCCCGAAGCCAAGTCCCGCTTTTTCCTCTCCACTAGGTCCCAGCACCCCTTAGCCTCTCTCTGGGCTGGTCAAGCCTCTAAGCTTTCCCACTCAGTGAACAGTGGGATTTCATGGTGAACTCTGGGAACAAAAGGAAAAATGGATTAAAGGGATCTTCCCCGACCCCCTCCACCTTTCCCACTTCAGTTGCACAAAATAGCTGAACTTTCCCTCTGCTGGGACCTGGCCCCTCTCAGAGTCTGAACCATCAGCAAGTTGGGGGCTGTGAGATCCCTCTCCTTTGGGGCCCAAATGTTTCCAGGGTCTGGGGCCCAAGTATTTCCAGAGTCTTGGGCCCAACCAGAAGAGGAAAGGATCCCGGACCAGTGCGAGGACAGACAAAGAAGATGCAAACAGCACGGTATTACCATGGTAATAGCCTGAGCCAGGCGGCCTCCTGAAGATGCTGGAGGGTGGGTTTTCTTTCTTTTTCTTTTCTTCTTCTTTTTTTTTTTCTTGCAAAAGGAGAATAGTTCCGCTTTCTATTTTACTACAACAATAGCATGGACCGGCTCCTTCAAGTGTTTAAAAAGCAGCCTGAGAAATCTCTATACCAAGCCCCTCAGTCTCTCCAGCCTGCCGTTTTATTGTCCCTCCCATCCCAGTGAACAAAGGGGCGGGAAGGCTGTAAGGCCCCCAGTTGTCGGCTGTTCTCAGCATCCTAATCCTTGAGAACCGGGGAGGGGAATGGCCTGTGGAGCCGGTAAATCGAATGTTGTCCTCACCTTTTATTCCCTCCCTCTGCTTCTGCACTCAGGAGCTCTTCAGGTAGTATAAAACCTCCTGGTTAGCAGGCTGGTAGGAATCTTGGGGCTTGAGAAGGGGATGAAAGGCTCCCAGCGATCATTCCCACATTCACTAACAGCCCTGCTCCCCACCCAAAAAACCAGGGTAGCCCGTTTGGATTATTCTTTACTGCCACTTCAGGCTAGCTCCATTACAAAGACGGAATGTTGAGCCACAGTGGCTGGGCTGGCAGTTTCCTGTTCAGTTGGTACCACAGGAGCTGCCCTCCCTCTTCCAGCCCTTCCCCTCTCTGTCTCTATGCCCCTCAGACATGGCTTGCATACCCCCTCCCGGAGCTGTAGGTACCAACCTCCATGCCACCTCAGGACTACTGTGCCAGAGCAACCCCTCACACAAGAAAAGTTTCTTGGCCTTGATATCTGGTACCTTTCCAAGGTTATCACCCAGGGATCAAAGGTTTCTTTGCTTTAAACCTGGGGAATGGTGCAGGTGTTTTTTTAGCTCAGTCATCTGGTAAGACTGGGGGCAAAAATAAGCTTTTATGTTCTGGTTTGTGGAGATCTCAAGGGTAGAACTCTCCTGAGCTAAGTGAATGATAAGTACACCATCTCCTTGGAGAATCAGATAAAGGTGAAGTGGGAAGGCCTTTAGAGATCACCCAGGCCGATGACTGCAATCCAAGTAAGAAAAACAGTTTGCACTGCAACCTCTGTACGTAAACTCATAATGCATGTACACACACACAATCACACAAGAAATGTTTCATGAAACAGTACAATATGTGTGTTATAATATGTTATTTTCCATTCTCTATTTCTTTTTTTTTTTTTAATACTGGTCATGATTCCTTAATTTTATTTCATGACCCACCAATGGGTTGCAAAACAGTTTGCAAAGCACTGAATCAAGGTCAACATTGTCTTTTTCAAGCCAACAAAACTAGGATGCTAGAGATTTTCTCAAGAACCTACCAGAGCTGGAATGGAGATCCAAGGTGGTCTCTCTAATACAGGAGGGATCCCCATTTTTCTGAGGATCAGAGCTCCTTTTTGTTTCCCCAAAGCCTTGGGAGCACATAGCCAGAGGGGAGGGAATGCCCAGAGGTTTGCATTAAGTGGCATTGCTGACAGGGGCAGAGGGTTCTGCCACCTCCAAAACACCTCAGAGAGGAAGGTGTCGTTTCAAAAGCAAATAGGTGAGGCTCTGAAATCTCCCAGACATTTTTATTTACTGGTTGGGATTCTTGCATCATCAGACACTTTCCTGAATGTTTCTCTTTCCTGGACACCCAGCTCCAGGTCAGCCTCCTTTAGTAATCCACTTTCTCCCGTTTTCCAGCTATTTCTAATAGTCTTTCTTTGTAGCTTCTCAACGCCTACCAATTCATTGTAGTTCCAGTTTCTAAATACTTTCCCTAAACAATTTCCTCCTTCCTGTCAAAATCATGATCTTCGCAATGAGAGTCAGAGAGGCAATTCTATGTATCTTGTTCCCACAAATATTATCCAAAAGTTATCCAAATAAGACCATGCTTTCAAATGTTATTTACCAAAATGCCGAGTGATCAAGATACAGGCACCAACCATATCAAGGCTCTCCTACAAGCCATCTGGGCAGAACTGGCCCTTTTCCTCCTGAAATTATCTTGTAATCTTCCATAGAACTTCTTGAAATCTTCATCTAAAATTGCTATTTACTAGACTTCTAATCTTTTAAGAAAAGCTCTAAAAATGAAGAGCCAAAGGGCACACTGTGCACTGGGTAAACACAAGTCCAGCTTTCTGATTGCTTATTACTTATACACCCTTAGAGAGTCTGTAACAAAGGGGCCTGCTGTTTGCTTTGCTTAATCTGGTCTTAAAATCTCTGCTTCTTTGTCAGAAAACAATATTTGCAATTGTAAAAAAAATATTTACCAAGGAACTTAGATAGCATAAGTCAAAGGCTAAGAGTCAAAGGTCAGTAGTTCTTACTCCAAATTTCCCTGGACCCGAGTCCCTGCTGTGGAGCTCAGCTGCACCAAACAAACACGCTGCTTTCTGGGTCCATTAAGAAGTGGACGTTTTAGAAGGAGAGGAAAAGGAAGGCTGCAGCATGTTCCTCAGTCAGAAGCATGAACTGTCCAGCCTGCCCCACAAAAGTCCTGCTAGATCTTTGCAATGCAATGTGTCTCCGTGGGGATATTGTAAGGACTTACCCTGTTTCACAAACTTGGGAAAAATACTCAGCTTACAAAATCCTAAAGGGCAGATATTCCTCCCGTGGACGGCAATGGCAATATGCTCCTCCGTGGTTCCGGCTAGATGGGCACCTACGCATCTCCTGCGGTAGGGCCTCCTGCCTGACAGCGGGGGACAGACGTGTATCCTGAGCACCTCTGTGGGGACCCTTCTTAATCTACAAAGCTGTCTGGGACATCTGACCCTGTGGGCTAAGTTCAGTGGGGTTTGAATTTACCCCCTCCTGTTCATTGTTTTCTGCAGACCTGCCATTGGATGCCTTTCCTAACCACCCGAGGACCCAGCATCTGGGAATGATACCCCTCAATCCACTTTTCCCCCTGTTTGTTGAATTAGTTCTAGCTTGTGGCCTTGGGGGGGCTCTACCATGAGCCAGAACTCAGGCCCGTGTCACAAAGTGCAGGTCTGCAAGGCCTGGTCCCCAGCGGGACTTGAGCACAGTGGGAGGAAATGGAGTAACCAGAAGTAGCGCTCGTGAAGCCATGACGTTCCTCCACCTGCTAAGTGAGAAGGCTCTGAGGCAGGGCTGGGCCCTCCACGCTGGTGTCAGAGACCTACCTCCTGGTCCCTCACCCCATGGAACCTGCGAAGAGGACTGGGGTGGTTGCAGTTCCTAGCCTACTCGATCTGTCCCTCATTCTTGGGTTGTCTGTTAGGAAATTCTATAGTTCTCCGTAACCTCTGTCAAAGTCTTGCCACAATTGCCAGTCTCTCTTATCTTATCAGGATAAACGTCACTGGTCAATTCATCTTGGCCTTTGATTCCGTCCCAAAGGAGCTTCTATCAGGAGCACAGCAGTAATTATCACCCCGCAATGGGCAGCACTGAGCATAATCAGACTAAAGAAATGGCTTAATCCGAGAATCTTACCTTGAAGAACCAGGCCTTCCTTCTCGATGGTGTAGACAAATGTGGTGAAGGTCGCCAGAGGGGACTTGGCAATGAGAATCTGCACAGAAAGCATATTTGCTCAGGATTAGTCAAAGGAAATAGAGATGAGCCTCTATTCATTCCTATTCCCACTTTGAAACAAAGTGGGAACATGTGACTATAAACTGTGAGGTTTATTTATTGTGAAATTATTTCAGAAACAAATGAGTATTATTCCTTCAGTCAACTGATCACCTTGGAAGGCTGTACATCAATTCCAACTGTTCTACCACTGAATGCCATGTTCTTGAACCAGCTCTAGACATAAGTTTCATTATGATATCACATGTCTAAATAGCCACCTTTCTGCCCAAAGATAAATTTAGTCTGATTGTCTAATTTCATTCATAAATTTAGCTATTTTACTAAAAAAATAAAATAAAATCTACCCCTGAAAGATAAAGATTTAACATCACTGCAAATATTCAAAATGACTTGGTAAAGGCAGAGCCATGATAGGTTGCTTTGTTGGCCCCAAATTTTCACCAAGTCTGTATTCACACCCTTAGCCATGTGACTACATTCCCTCTTACATGAGGTGTAGAGTATTTCCCATGGCCCTGGACTGTGGGTTTGTTGGCCACATGACTTGCTTTGAATAACAGATTGTGCCAATTCTTAGCCTAGGCCTCAAGAAGCCTCACATAACCCCACTTGTTCTTTTATGCTTCTGCTACTGCCAGAGAGAAATATGTTCAAGATAATCTGTTATCTCATAAGGAGAATGAGAGACACCTGACCCAGAGCTAGCCAGCCAGGCCCAGCCTAAATAGCCGACCCCCAGGAGACCCACATACACGTTGGTTAAATGCTTATGACTGTATGCATGACTCTGTGATTTTGATGATGTTGTCATGAAGTATTATTGTGGTGAGAGTTTACTGCTATATCAGCCAACATAAAATATCAAAAATATTTTGAGCAATGGCATTCTCCTAAGAACACCCACTTTAAAGGGGATGGTCATTTGGTCGTTAAAAAAATTACTATCATTAACACCCCTTATCACACTTCATATGATTCCACAGAACCTCTAAGAACTGGCAGATTATTGTATTATAACATTTCTCCTGAAGGAAGATGAATATCCACTTTCCGTTTTACAAATTAACATCATCAAAAAATAGTGATAGGTTGGCACAGAGCCACTTAGGTAATCAGGGAGGCAGGGGAGAAGGAAGAAATAATTTCAAATAACCAGAAGGCTTACATGTACTATCTCAATCTATCTCAATTCAACAAACATTTACTGACTGTCAACTATGAGAAATGGTTGAAAAGAATGGTAGAAAGACCACAGGTTGAAGTCATGGAGTTTGAATCTATGCTCTTCCATTAATCAGCTCAGTGCCTATAGTGTAACATAGTATAGAGGGGAAGTGTAACTTAGCTTTTTAGCCCAAGAGATTTCAGAAAAAAAAGTGATGCTTGCCACCTATCTTTGGGAATACATATTGACTCTTCCCTTTTTTAGACTTGAATGAGTACCCCATGCCCTTGTGCCTTTCAAACAATAAATTACCCTCTTATAAAGCAAACAACCCTCCCTAGCAGATACCTTAGGCTGTTCTGTTTTAGATGCTGTCAACCTATAAAGCTGGGATGTTCTAATCACTGCTTGACTTGTGCTGTTGTCAGGTGTCCTTCTGTCTTCTTCAATACATAAGCCCTGCAGGGAGGGCTTGGCTGCTTAATAAAATCCCGGGGCCTCAGTGAAAAAGTTTTTATCATACTCAGCCATGTGTGCAGCGTGTGTAGCTGGCTTTGGAACCCTCTGAGGGTTCACGGAAATACGTAGTTGGGTAAGAATGAGTACAGACCCATGCGGCTCCAAAAACCCTGGAACTCCACAAGACAGGTGTGTGGTATTGTGAGCCATAATCCCACTTCCTGCAAATAGCCAGATTGTTTTTTCTGGAATGTTTCCTTCATATCAGACAAGCTCGACTGTAGCTACGCCCTAATGGATACACTTTCTCCTCTCTTCACCTATCCTTGCAAGGAACGTGTTCATCAATATTTTTAAATTATTTGAGGAACGTTTAAGGTATACCTAATATGTACTAGGTGTTGGGTCCCAAATCCCACTACTGTCTGGAAGTAATTTCCATTATTTGTACCATCCACCCATCTACGCATGTACTTGTTCAACCCATAAACATTTACTGGGCAACTTCCCTTGTGCTAGGCACTGTTCTAGGTGCAGGGGACATAGCAGGGGGCAAGACAGATGAGGTCCTTGCTCTCATGGAGCTGACATTCTGGTGGCAGAAGATAATACAAGGAAGCCTTTTAGGCCTTTGGGCTTTTTTTCACTTTGACCTTCTACTCTGAGCCCTTCATTCTTGGGCACTCATTCACTCATTCAGTCCGTCCATCAGCAAACATTTACTGAGTACCTACTATGGGTCAGGAGGATTCAATTTGCACTGTGTGAATTTGCACTTTTTAAAAGACTGCCATCTGAGACACACAGATATAGAGAACAAACTAGTGGTTACCATGGGGGGTGGCGCTCAGAGGGGTGGGGGGAGGGGAGGTATAAACTATTGGGTGTAAGATAGGCTCAAGGATGTACTGTACAATAGGAAAATATAGCCAATATATGGTGGGAAATATAGCCAATATTTTGTAATAACTGTAAATGGAAAGTAAACTTTAAAAGTTGTACAAAAAATACACAAAAATTAAAAAAAAGAAAAAGAAAACAGACACACAATCATAGCGTAGACCATTAATTAAACTTCCAACATTAAGACGAACAACAACAAAAAAGACTGTCATCTGTTTCTACCTCAATTTATTTCCTAGATGTGTGTTCTGAATTCTTGATGGGATTGCACAGATCAGGGGCATTTCCTCTGATTCCATACCCTTCTATTTCATAGGGCCCAGTTCAGTGTTTTGCATGTGTGGGCTCCTAAAATGACTGATGGGCATTTTCTTCACTGTTCTTCACTTTATCCCCATGCTGTATGTGTGAAGGTTTCTCCCAGTGTACAAGCGAAAATCCAGAGGCCTAGGTACTCTAAATAAAACAAGGGGGGAGAAGTTGGCTCTTGCAGCTCACTGGCCTCCCCTTACAGACCCTCTTCCCCTTCTTTTACATCCCTCCACTCAGGTACCTATTTTGCTCTGAGCAAATAAGTTGTCAGCTGATTCTCTTCAGCTCTAAAGCATAGCTGGTTTAAACCTTCCACTGTTACCCTTCCTGGTGTTTGCATTTTAATATGAGACTCTCAGAAAAGAGGAATTGATCTAAAATGGTGGAAAGTCCTACAGGATTGGGGTGGGTGGGGGGGTCCTTCCAAGGTTCCCACAGTAATGATGATGATGGAAATAACAACCAACAGACGTTATTCCTCAGAACAACCCTTTGAGGTAGGCAGCTCATTAAGTGCCGAAGACATTAAGGCAGCTCATTAAGTGCCGAAGGATTCCAGCCCAAGCCAACTAGTTCTATAGGCTGTACTTTTAACCAGCAGGATGGTAGCCCCCGATTTGTCAAGCACAGATCAATCCACTTCCATGGGATAAGACATCAAAGAGGCAGAATACATGACACCAAATAAGGGCATTTCTTCTGCAGCATGGATATGGCCCGATTCAAGACAAAGAAGGGAACCGGACAGGACATCCATGCAGGTTGATTCAGCTGTTCACAAGCTTCCTCTGTCCTTCATGTCTGAATGTCCAAATCCTACCTACTCTTTGAACCCCATAAAAATGCTACCTCTTCCAGGGCTTCCCTGGTGGCGCAGTGGTTGAGAGTCTGCCTGCTAATGCGGGGGACACGGGTTCGAGCCCTGGTCTGGGAAGATCCCACGTGCCACGGAGCGGCTGGGCCCGTGAGCCACAATTGCTGAGCCTGCGCGCCTGGAGCCTGTGCCCCGCGACGGGAGGGGCCGCGATAGAGAGAGGCCCGCGCACCGCGATGAAGAGCGGTCCCCGCACCGCGATGAAGAGTGGCCCCCGCTTGCCGCAACTGGAGAAAGCCCTCGCACGAACCGAAGACCCAACACAACCAAAAATAAATAAATAAATAAATAAATAAGAAAATCCTTAAAAAAAAAAAAAAAAAAAAATGCTACCTCTTCCAGAAAGCATATGCCAATTTCTCCAGCCTGGGGTAATGGCTCTTGAACCCACCGCACTATCTGTACCTCCCTAATAGTGCTTACTGTTCTCTCCAGCATTTTATAGTTAACGTTACTTGAATTTACTACCGTGTATTTGAAGGCAGAGACCATCATGATCATTGCTGCTCCTCCTGGTGCTACCAACCTCCAGTATAGTGCTGTATGCATAACAGAAGCTCAATTGTGAAATACAAACAAAAAAAAAATGGTGACCCTCAGAAGCTCTGACTCATACCCATTTTGAGGACTTAACTGGCACCCCATTCCCAAAGTTGGGGCACTTAGAAGATGCCATAGAAAAGAGCAGGCGGCCCAGCCAATCACTGCCAAGATTCTCAGCTTGGGCAGGACCAAAGTCAAGTCTTTGGTTTCAGCTTGCTATAGCATCACATGTTTTTCCTGGCGTGATCCCACTTCCAAGAGGCTCAGAAAGTGGAAAAGGAGCCATAGAACAGAAAGTGCTGGGCTTAGGAACCTCAGGCCTCCTCCAGGATGGTGACACCTTCTAGGGATAGTGCCTGTGTCCTTTTAAAGTATAGGTGCGACCCTCCTCTGGAGCAACCCGGCCTAGCCCTTCACCTCCACGGGTGGTCAGGAAGGCCAGTGTGGAGAAGACGGCACAAAGATGTCAGGAACCTTGGCTACAGGCTATCCTGGAGGCTGTTTTTATAGCGTTCTGGTCCTGGCAGGGTATATGAGTTTCTGCAAAAGAGCCCTGACTTGAGGAAAAAGTGAATTTTGCCTTTGTGGCCCAGGGAAGCAGACATGAATAGGCAGCCGTGCGCTGAGGGTAAGCTGGCACTGGTTCTTCCACTTTCTCTTCTCCATATCCTGTGCCAGGCAGGCTTCCTTTAACACTGCTAATGAATCCTTCCTCTCTTTTATTTCCTTCCCCTTCCCACCCATTACCCCAAATCTCATATTGGTTGGGGGCAAAGGGCAGAGTAAAATGAGCTGGCAGAAGGAAAGTGTAAGCAGAGTTTCTTCCTGTACGGGCAGGTGGTAGGCCTGGTGTTCTTTCTGTCCCTTTCTTTCTATTTACAAAACGCAGGGCCCAAAGACAATGTAATGTGTTCAGCCAAGAAAACTGGAGTGAGAAGCAGTTGAGTTGGATAGCTCAGAAATAGGACTTTGCATCCATCCACAGTTTCCTAGCTTGCTAATTTTTTAACACTATCTCAGTCTCCCCCATGATCAGCAAGATTATGTGGCCGTTGATGAACTCACCAGCGATGCTCTTGTTGAACATGTCTAATACTTTCATCTGTATGCAAGGGTCCTGCTGAGAAGCAAAGGGAGCAGACCCACTGACTCTAAAATGTCCTTCAACAGGGACCTTATTATCTCATTTCAACTGGATGCCTGGGCTAATAAAACCCATTGCTAAGCTAACCAAACCTTTCCTCTAGCTGTGCCAAATGTCTGCGACAGAAATCCTTCATGCCAGGGATTTTCCTCCTTGTCCAAGACTTAGAAAAAGGTTGTTTTCTCAGCTGCTTTGAAGCCCAGGAAGAGAGCCAGGGAGGCAAACAAGCCAGCCAGCCTTGCATCAGATAATTCAACAGGCTTTTGATAACCTCAAGTCTTCTGTCCCTTCTCCAGGTTGAGCTGAACTCTCCAAGCCAAGGGACAGAAAGGCCGGAAATGCTCCAGACAGGAAGATCTCTGTGGCTGGAAGGAGGCCACAGGATCAGGGGGGCTTGAAGTGTACTCAGTGATCCTCAAAGGAATTCCCTAGTCATTGTGTTAAGAGAGCTGGAGGGAAAGGTGGCAGAGGTCCAGGTCCCAGTCCATATCTGGATTGTATACTGATTAGAATCGGCTCCGTCACTTGGAAAATCACTCTCCATGGAACACTGAAGCCTCAGTACCAACAGCTTTGCAAGATTATTAGGGGAGAGTAGAGAATGAGTTTAACGGTGTCTAAACTGCTTTCTCAAAATAGGGGAGCAAAATCTGTAGAAGTAATACAGTGCTGGAAAATGACAGGGTGGAAAAATGAACTGTGTTTGAGCAGGCACGAACTTATTAATTTACCTACATGTGGCCTATTTCACAACTTTTCCTACAGAAACTGGGGGCAGAAATCTGAAGCTGATTTGAATCCCTTATGAAATATAATTCCAGACCCTGGGAAGATTCTCCTAGAAAGTTTGGCCCTGAGGCTACAAGATCTTATTCCCCCCCAGAGTATCATTATGCTCTTTCATAACATCTCTCCGGGTGAAAAGATTGTTTAAAAATGTTTATATAATACATTAGGTTCCCAAAGTTTATAAACTAAAAGAGCTTGTTCCTTAAAGAAAACATTAATTTCTTCAGATCAATAGGCTATTAACTTATAAATTATGGGATGGCAATAGTTCAGGGTCAGAGTGGTATTTTGAGTTTATAATTTTCCCATCATTTATTTTGAAAAATTTCAAACATGCAGCAAAATTAAAAGAATTTTATAGTGAATACCCATAAACCTATCAAGTAGATTCTACCACTAACATTTTATTATACTTGTTTTTAATCACTTATCTATTCATCCACCAACCCATCTTATTTGTTTGTTGTTGTTGCATTTTAAAGTAAATTGCAAACATCAGTGCACTTTCCCCTAGATACTTTAGCATTCATATAATTAACTATAAGCTTAATATTTGTTCATATATTTTTAAAACCATGTTAGGTTTTTTTTTTTCCAGTGAACTTTTTTTTTTTTAAAGTTTTTTCCCTTTTTTTTCAATTTTTATTTATTTATCTATTTATTTATGGCTGTGTTGGGTCCTCGTCTCTGTGCGAGGGCCCTCTCCAGCCGCGGCAAGCGGGGGGCCACTCTTCATCGCGGTGCGCGGGCCTCTCACCATCGCGGCCTCTGTTGCTGCGGAGCACAGGCTCCAGACGCGCAGGCTCAGTAATTGTGGCTCACGGGCCCAGCTGCTCCGCGGTATGTGGGATCCTCCCAGACCAGGGCTCGAACCCGTGTGCCCTGCATTGGCAGGCAGACTCTCAACCACTGCGCCACCAGGGAAGCCCCCTCCAGTGAACTTTATATGTAGTTTGAAAGAGTTAGTGATTTTTCCCCAATTATAGTAAAATCAGAGAGAATTTAGTGACTACACCTATATGGTAGTATGTAAATTTATATAGTCAAAGAATATGGATCATTAGTTCTTTCTATATTAAATATCAGCTTTATTGAGGTGAATTTACATACAATAAAATTCTTAAGATAGGTATTTAAGTTACATATTTCCCTCCAGACACCGCTTTAGTTGCATCTAATAAGTTTTGGTATGTTGTATTTTTGTTTTCATTTTCTCAAAGTATTTTCTAATTTCCCTTGTTATTTATTCTTTGACTTGTTGCTTATTTAGGAGTGACTGTGTGAGTATATGTTTAATTTGTACACATTTGAGAATTCCCCAAATTTCCCTTTGTTATTGACTATTAATTCTATTTCAGTGTGATTAGTGTGCATGGTTTTGTCCTTTTAAATTAACTGAGGCTTGTTTGGTGGCCTAATATATGGTTTATCCATGAGAATGTTCCACAAACACTTGAGAAGAATGTATATCTGCTATTGCTTGGTAGAGTGTTCTATAGATGCCTATTAGGTCTAGCTGGTTTATAGTATTGTTCAGGTCTTCTATTTCCTTGTTGATCTTCTGCATAGTTGTTCTATCCATTATTGAAAGTGGATATTGAAGTCTCCAACTATTGTTGTTGCATTGTCAATTTCTCCCTTCAATTCTGTCAGTTTTTGCTTCATATATTCTGGGGCTCAGGTGCATATATAGTTAACATTGTTATGTCTTCCCAATGGATTCGCCCTTTTATCATCATAAAATGTCCTTTTTTGTTTCCAGTAATAATTTTTGTCTTAAAGTCTATTTTGTCTAATATTAGTATAGCCACTCTAGCCCTTTTTTGGTTACTATTTGTAAAATGGTTCCTAGACCCAATTCCAAGGTGTATGCTTGTGGAGACCTTCCCACACCAACAAGCAATTCTCAGACACCAGCAGGGTGTCTAAGAACTGAACCCTGCTTCTGACATTATCTACCCAGAGATGGAATCATATTCCACAGGTAAAGGGCTCAGTCCCACAAGACTTCAGATGGCCCTCCACTTCAGATGCCAGTTGCAAGCCCAGGTTTATACCTGTGCTTCTGACTGAATGGATTCTAACTGGAGGTTCCCATGACCCTCTCCTTGTGTTCAATTAATTTTCTAGAATGGCTAACAAGACTCAGGAAAGTCCACTTACTCACTAGACTACCAATTTATTATAAAGGATATTAGAGGATACAAATCAACAACCAGATGAAGAGACATACAGGGTGAGGTCCCAAACAAAATAGCTTCTGTCCTAGTGGAGCTTGGGGCCCAGCGTGGTGGTATGTGGAAGTGTTCTTGTTCCCCAGCGTGGAAGCTCTCTGAACCCCTCTCTTCTTGGGTTTTTATGAAGGCTTAATTACATAGGCATAATTGATTAACTCATTGTCCATTGCTGACTGATTCAACTTCTAGCCCCTCTGCCCTCCCCAGAAATCAGAGGGTGGGACTGAAAGTTCCGAGCCTCTTTTCATGGTGGGTTCTCCTGGAAACCAGCGCCTATCCTTAGGTGCTTCACAAAAGTCATCTTCATTAACATAATCCCAGTTGTGGTGGAAAGGGCTTATTATAAATAACAAGACAACCATTTCACTATTATGGCTCTGAAGCATTTTCAGAAACTAAGGACAAGAGACTATTGTAACAAAAGATGCTCCTGTTGTTCTTATTGCTCAGAAAATTCCAAGGGTTTTGGAACATGTGAGTCAGGAACTATGGATGAAGACTAAATATATATGAGAAATATATTTTGGTCATCTGAATGACCAAATACATATACTTCTTATAAATCACAATATCACAGTTTGCATGGTATATAATTTCCATTCTTTTACTTTCAATTGATTTATGTCTTTGACTTTATACAGTTGGATCATGGGGGTGGGGTTTGATTGAAGTGTTGAGTCCATTTACTTTTTTTTTTTTTCAATTTTTAAAATTTTTGGCTGCATTGGGTCTTCATTGCTGCACGTGGGCTTTCTCTAGTTGCAGCGAGCGGGGGCTACTCTTCGTTGCGGTGTGTGGGCTTCTCATCGCGGTGGCTTCTCTTGTTGTAGAGCACAGGCTCTAGGCACCCAGGCTTCAGTATTTGCAGCACACGGGCTCAGTAGCTGTGGCACGCGGGCACTAAGGCTCGCAGGCTTCAGTAGTTGTGGTGCGCGCGCTTAGTTGCTCTGCGGCATGTGGGATCTTCCCAGACCAGGGATCGAACCTGCGTCCCCTACATTGGCAGGTGGATTCTTAACCACTGTACCACCAGGGAAGTCCTGAGTCCATTTACTTTTAATGTGATTATTGATAATATAGGATATATGTCTGCCATTTTGCTATGTGTTTTTCTGTGTTATCTTGTGGTTTATGTTCCTCTATTTTTCTATTTCTGACTTTTCTGTGTTAGATATTTTTCTAGTTTACCATTTTAATTCTTTTGTTTCTTTTACTACCCATTTTCTTATAGGTTGCCCTGGGGATTGCTATTAACATTTTAACTTAAAATAATCTAGTTCAGTCTGATACTACCTTAATTTAAATTGTTTACAAAAAAAAAAAACTTTGCTCCAATGTAGGTCCATTCTCTTCTCCTCCTTTGTACTACCATTGTTATGCAAATTACATCTTTATACATTAGAAGTCCACCAACATAGTTTTATATTTATTGCTTTATGCAGTTGTCTTTCATATCATATTAGAGAAAAAAAGAATTACAAAAAAAATCTCACATTGATGCTTCTATATTTACCTATATATTTACCTTTACCAGTTCTCTTTACTTTTTCAGGTGGATTCAAGTTACCCTCAGAGTCTTTTCATTTCAGCTTGAAGAACTCCTTTTAGTATTTCTCGTAGGGTAGGTGTACTAGTGACAAATTCTCAGATTTTGTATTTCTGAGACTGTCTTAATTTCTTCTTCATTTTTGAAGGATAGTTTTGTTGGATATACAATTCTTGGTTGACAGTCTTCCTTTCAGCAATTTGATTACATCTTTCCATTGCCTTCTGGCCTCCACAGTTTCTGATCAGGAGTCAGCCTATAATTTTATTGAAGATGCCTTACACATGAAGTCACTTAGTGATTAATGATTGAACTGTATTTGAATAAACAGATTTCCCTAAATGCCTTGAATCAGTAAGTCTCCCAGCTTTTGCCAATGGTCTGTGTGTGTGTTGGGGCATGCATTCAGGCAATTTAAAACTTTGTCTTAACGTTCACTTCCTGTTTACAGAGCCTCAAGGTCAGCCAGAAGTGACAGCTTAAGGTCTTCTCAGGTCTTTCTTGGGCATGAGCAAAGCTCTGGACATGTGTGTAGCCTTCTAGAGTCCGTGGTATATGTAGGACCTTTACAAAGCTCCTTGTGGACATCTTATCCCCCAATTTTTCCTTTAAAATTTTTTTTTGTCAGCCTCTTGTTAGCTCTACCTGGTAATAGGACCTTAGGCAGCCATGAAGGTAAACAATTGCTACCGATTATTTTCAACGAACATCCTGTAGGTAGGGCTATTCACACAAACCAAGTTCTGAGTCAGGTCAAATAGTGACAGTTCTCTTGGACAGGGCTTTTGGGGAGCTCCAAACCTTTCCAAGTTACAGTACAAAGCTAATGTAGTTGCGAGATGGTTGGCTTTCAAGCTTACTGCAGATCTGGGGAAAGGACGATGGAATTAGTGAAAGTTTAATGCCACAAATCTTGCTGTTCTTACAGAGATTCACCTGGATTTCTTGAATTAAAATTCGCCAGACTTTCCAAGCCTTTAATTAATTTCCAGAGTTCTGAAAAAGTTGATTTTGACAGTTTTAGTCAATGTTCTTGTTGATTTTGAGGAGCTGCAGGTTGTTTGAGTGCCTTACTCCACCATTCTATATGTTCTGTCTCCCAACACAAATTTTTAACATTCTGATTCAATACCCATCTTTATTATCTTCCCCTATTCAACCCTGCAATTCTTTTTCTGTTTTAAATATTTTCACAGTTCTAGAAAATTAATTATTTTGTTTTGTTTTTAATCAACTTAACACTTACACATAATTCAAATACTATCACTTGGTATTATCATCCACCCCTTTAATTGAACTTATGTCAGCTACCATATTTTTGATTTTCAGGAGCTCTTTCTTGTCTTATGACTATTTCTAATTCAATACAACCTATTCTTGTTTTCATATCATCTTTAACTCTCTGAGGATATTAATTATAGTTTAAGGGTCTTTTCCCCCTAAATCTTGCATTATCTCTAACTCCTCATGGTTCTTGTTTGTTTTGTTTTCCCTTTGATGTGGGAGGCACGTTCTAAAGTCTGGTGATCCTTGGTTGTTCAGTCATGTTTAAATTATATAATAGAAAATATGATTTATTCTAAAAATATAATTAGAAATACTGTGTACATGGACAACATTTGTCAATTGGTGGGATTCACTGGACACTGATGAATTTCAATACATGGAGATACCTTCTCAGAGGTGGACTGGTATCTACAGAAAAGAGTTGTTCAATCTCTTGTCCAGTTCCTACACTCTAGAAGCAGGGCAGAGAAAGGGGCTTCAGATTCACCATTTGGCAGGTGTAATCCCTTGTTTTAGCCAATGCCTCCCCTTGTCCTCTGCTTTGTTTGAAGTCCCAAGTCTGAAACGTCTCTAATTTATTTTCTCCAAAGATAAATTTTGGCCTTCAACCTGGGTTGGAGATTGGTCACCTGGCTGTCCAGCGTGAGAAAGGTGGTCCAACTATTTCCTATATTTCATGCAAAATTTTCAACCAATCTCCTGTTTTTCATCTTCTCTGCCTTCTTTGATACCTGGTGCTTCCAAGTCTCAGGAAATCTTGTAAGTGTTCTACTGTTTCGCTACACTGAAAATGCCTTGGTTTGCAGTTTCCTCTGTTATATCTTGTCAATCTTCTATCTCTTCCTGTCTTCCAATATCTTGTTGAAACCTGTTCATGTCTCAAAGAGATCTAATCTCTTTGCCCTTTTGGGTTACCATTTTTTATTATTATTAAACTGAAATAATTTCAGATAGATCATGAGAAAGGGTGGAGATAAATATGAGTGGTCAAACCTCCATATTAAAGAGGAGGCACTCTTTGTGAGCTTTAGTTCTTCGATCTCCAATCAGGTAGTGATTTGGTGGTATTATCATAATACCAGCTTTGAGGGTCAGTTACATACACACACACACATACACACATGCGTGCACATACCATACATAAAAGTACTATACACCAAAAAGCTCCTCTCAATGGTGCGCAATATAATTTTTAACTGAACTCAAATCATTCTTCCAGCGGACTGAAAAAAGGTGGCTTGGGGCCAAGTATGATCATCATTATTACAAAATGTAAGATGCTTTGAATTTAGTCAGTCATGCCTTCAAATCTTGGCTGTATGATTTGGGGCACTCTAACCTCTCTACGCCTCACTTTCCTCATCTCTAAAATGAGCACGATAATACCAGCTTCATAGGCTTACTGTGAAAATTAATGAGATGAATGAAATTAATGAAAAATATGGCATATCATAAGAACCTAAGAAACGTAAATTTCTTTCCACTGTGGTAAGGGAGCAGGTAAAAAATACAGGACAGATAGTGATTTTCTCTGTCTTGAAGGCTAGAGAGTTAGTCCCATGATCCATTTGCTTTTGCTTGCTGCCCATGTGAGAGTGTCTGTGTGTGTAAGGCTAATGTATAGTTTTATACACAGCCCACAGCACTGTAAATTTAGGTTTAAAATGAGATTTCTAACCATTACTGAAATTGTTAGTGTTACCATTTGTTAGTATTACCATGGGGTGCTGCTAAAGAAAGAAGAAATGGTTGAATTACTAGTAAGCTCATGGCCATCAAATACCACATTTATTTTTCATGTTTTTTGAAAAATCAAAAGTTAGTGTAAGTATTATTGATTGTAACTTTTAAGTAACTTTGAACAAGTATGTGCTGGTTGCACTGTCTGGATTTAGAAATTTGGAAATTTCAATCTGGCTCCAACTAAAGCAACTAAATACTGTTACAGGCAATTTCAACTGACAAAAACCTGTTCCCTTTCTCTACCATAAATCAGGTAGACCACAAAAGCATGATGCACAGGATCTCTGTCCAGATGTAAAAACTAAGTTCTCTGAGCATCCAGTGAGACAGGCCTGACTTCCCAGCACTGTCCACAGACCCATAGGAGGCAGAGCTGGACCTTCTTGTCTAGGACCGCTAGGAAATACAGCCAAGGCAACCCTGGCTCGCAAGGGTCACAGAAGGAAGGCTGCGGCTGTGTGATTATTATGGTAAAAAAGATGCCAGGAACTCAGAGGGTGTGTCTTGAATTCTGAAGCACATCCCTGTTACATCATGCTTGGGCCACACGGGATTTTCTTTAGTCTCACAGGAATTGGTTCGAGGAAGGCAACATGTTTCTATGTAAAGAGCCTGAACTCTGGGCTTGACATCTCCAAAAACAGCTGGTCAAGTGGGACTGGTTTGTGTAATGGTCCACATCCCTGGCCCTGCTCTGATGGGTGGAGAAACTATTGCTAGTGGGAATCAACACACTCTTTCTTCAGAGCATGGTCAAATTAATTCCCTCTGTTACCACAGCATTCTTACTATTTCCCTAAAGCCTTCCTCTGGTGAAAAAAAGGGCAAAGGACAAGAAGGAAACACAAGACAGGATTTCAGATGACTTTAAGGGTGTAACAGAGAGACAATAGGGTACCTTCCCTATCCTTTCCCTTAGGGCTTCAACTCAGTCTAGTTTGAACTAGTCTTTGCAACAAGCTCATTAAGATGGAAGGAAGCTGGAACTTCATATAGTAACTCTCTCTGGTGTTGTTAGGGCATAACCGGGAGCTGTCAGTTTAGTCTGAAATTCTCATTAGGATCATATATTCGGACAAAATCTGTGTCTTCATGTGGTCTCCCTGTAAAACACATACATGTTCCATCAGGCAGAGAAACTTCTCCAGAATAAGTCAGTAGATATTCTTGCCTAAAATGCAGGACACTGAAGCTGAGAATACAGATGAATATTGACCATCAAAGGGGTAGAAAACTGTCCAATACAGATGTTCTCTGGGCTGGGAAATGTGGACAGGGCCCTTTGTAGGATCCAGCAAGTCCTGGCACTGAGCCTCTAAAGGAAGGAGGTGTGGGCGTTAGTCTTCGTTGTTTGTCATCATGCTAAGGATCAGCTCTGCTCAGAATTTTTAGGTGCCTTTTAAAGTATCCTAATCCCACAAACACTTTTTATCTTTAATGTTGACTGCACTATGGAATTATTTGTGAGTTACACCAAACAACTCTCTTTTCCCCTGCCCACAATCTGAATATAGCTTTATGTTTCTCTGATTATATAAATAACACATGTTCACTGTAAACAATTCAAGCAATATAGAGTTGCGAGGAATAAAGCAAACCAGCCCCTTCCCAGAGATTCTGAGTGAGGGAACTCTTGATGTCAGGGACTACAGAGCAGAGTGTGGGGTCTAAGCTCCCTTCTCTCGCCCGGGGCCCTTTGGAGGTGGTATAGGAGGCAAGTCCAGAAGATCTGGCCTTAAAAATTCCTAAGCTCTTTCTGGTCCCACGCCTTTCCAATGTCAGCTTCAATCTGTCACCCCTCTGCTCCTGTCCCCCACCAGGCAGGGAACTGCCTTCTGGAATGGCACCCAGCAACCTTGGCTTGGCCCAATTAGGAGGTACAACAATGTGAAAAGCCTCTCCTTTGTTCCCCCAGGGTACCCATCTTAAATAACAACTCTCTATTTTTTTCATCTCCTTCCCAAGGAGTTAATCATGTTTTAGAAGTAAATGAGAGCTGTGCCTCATTACTATGGGACAAAAGCTTTCATGGGAAAGACAAGAGCCCACATACTGAAGTTTTCTTAGTGCTCAGACAGAGTTCTTCTAATACCAACGAGGAAGAATGATTAGAGGTAACTATCCTAATGACACTGCGGATTCATGTATGCACAGGCAGGCAGATTCATCCCTAGGGGAGCCAGCCAGGACTCCATAAAAACTGAGACACCAAAGAAGAAGAAAGGCAAGAAAAAAGAGAATGCAAACAAAACACAAAAACAAAAGCCAGGTCCAGAAACACAAGAGCAGAGAGACCTCAGTCCTCTTCCGCACAGCTGCAGAATCTCCATCTCACAGAAGTCATGTGACGGGGGAGTGTGATTTGGGGGACAGCATGGGGGATGGGTCTAAAGGAATCCTATTGTTCTGAGCTTGGCTTTATTCGGTGACCTGGAGCAGTTTTCTGAGCCATCTTCCCCTTTTAAAATCAGGATCAAGAGAGAGGACCAATTAAGGCGAGCCCTATTAAAAGACGTTAAAAAACAACAACTATATTTAAAGATCCATTTCAGTCCAGATTAGTAAAGAACAACTTTTATGGAGTATTTGTGTAATGTTTACTATGCTCTTTGGGGTTTCTAGATAGAAGGGGTTAGACAAGGTTAACGATGAAGCAGAGCAGGGCTACAAATACTAACAGACTGCCAGCTGTTTCTGAAGTGAAACTATTGATTGCTACTTCTCTAGCTTAGATCAAAGTTGTTTGTTTTCAATAATTGAAACCAAAAATGCTTAAATTTTTTTTGAGTTTAAGGAATGCAACATTTCATTCATGTTAATGTCATCATCCTGTTGCCTACATTTCTGTATATCCCTATCATGGAACACCATGCTGCTATGAAAAAAGATTAGTACCTATATTTACATGGAAAATTATCCATGACGTATGGATGATATTGTGAGCACAACATATTTTAATATATCATAGAAAAAGCCTAGAAGATTATATACCTCTGAAAGATTTTCCCTCCTACTCTGTATTATTCTATATTTCTTGCTTTTTTTTTTCCACAACAAGCATGCATTACTTTTACGTTTTCCGTTTCAGAATAAATAAGCAAAAACATCTTCTCCCTCATACAGGTAGGGAAAGTCAAGTTAAAGAGTGAGTGTTCTGCCACACTTAGTCAGCAATCTAGCCAGGATATACAATTTGTTGTTGCCAGAAATTTCCTGTTGAGCAGGCATAGACTCTAGCTGAATGCCACTGCAAGTAGATCATGCCAGAATGAAAATACAGGACCTAAAAAGGGCAGACACTTTGCAATTATATAAAACCATATTTAAAATAAGTGTAAGCAATGGTTGCTTAGAACCGAATGACTTATTTAATGTTACACTAATTCAACAAATATTTACTGAGTACCTCCTATGTCCTAGGTACTGAGCTGGACATTAGGGAAAACAAAGATGAACATGATGAGGTCCCTGCCCATAAGAAGCTAAATGGGCAGCTTTGAAGTAACCCAGAAAGCCTCGGGAGTCCAGAAGATGACACATGCAGAAAAACACTCACTTCCTAGTTCCTTGTCTCAGGGTGAACATCAGTCCAAGGCTTTTGTGGCATAAATCCCTGTACTTCTAGCTTCCCCAGATTAATCAGATCAATCTATAAAAGAGGGGTCCTTGTAGAGTATATGGATCGTATATCTATCTGATTTTAAAGTGAGTTTTCTCTTTCCATCAGAAAAGCAAGACCCCTTGCACATAAACCAGAAGTCCTCACCATTGAACTATCATGTTTTTAATTTCTTAAAAACCATTCTTGGCTCTCTACTATCTACTTTTCAAACTCTTTGGCAGGTCCTTCTCAACCTGGGCCAACTCACTGCCCCAGTCTCACCTCTTACCCCCTCTCCTCCTGATCACTCCCAAATTTGACTCTGCTGATTAAAGATGTCAGGCATGCCTTACCTTGGGCTGTTCTCTCTCCCTGAATGAATTTCATTAGAGCCCAGCTCAAAAGTCACCTCCTCCGTAAAGCTACCCTCACCGCCTCTCTCTGCCTCAGGAGGATCGTTGTTCCTCCCTCCCCTCTACTTTAAGAGGCCTTGATTACAGAATGACTCCCAGGCTTTTACTCAGGCCATTCCAGTTGTTAAAATACTGAAATGCTGCCATGCCATTTGGCAAATAGCTGCTGTTCCTAAGGCCCCAAGGGCTCCAGTATTTCACCAGCCCCAGGACCCGCCTACATGATCCAGTACTAAGGAGTTACTGCCTGACACAGTGGAGGGGGTGCTCCAGAAGCCCCTTCCCCCATGGTCTGGCTTCCATCCTGCCTGGTTCCTTCCTATTCAGGACCAGTTGTACAATGTTTTCACTATCCTCCTGCCCATCACACTACATTATGGTCAGTGGTTCCTAGGCTTGCCGATCCAGCTAGATTTTGAACATTATGTTTTATTCGTCTTTGCTTTTTCCAGAGCCTAGTCCAATACACAGTAGATGTTCAGTAAATGCCAGCTTGCTAAATGACCACATTTCCAAAATTATTTCTAATTTCATCTCAGTTACTTATTTGATGCCACTTTTGAACTAGAAAGAATATTTTACAGCCCATCATTAATGATTAAGTGGGACTAAACCAGAAAATGCTGTATTTTTGTCGTGGAAGAAATGACATCAAGTACTTCCATAAAGCTCAATACGTGGCAATGAAGCTATGGCTGACTAAAACCTCCATATGATTTTTAATTGCTTTTAAGTCATTATTTTTCACTTACTCTTTATCTGAACTATTTCAAAGAGCCTTATAAATCAGAAAAGCTGAATGTACGTTTCATGCTTTTTTTTCTCTCTACAGTAGTGGATGTGAATAAGGAAGGCCAAAAGGAAACCAAGGAGAGGAATAGCAAATGTAAAAGGAAGAGGAGACACCCAGGAATGGAATCATCAAGAAACGAGGCAGGGGGGCCTGAATAATCAGAACTTCTCTCTACCTAATGCGAGGATATAAACACCAATTTAATAATAATGATTCTCATTTTTAGAAATTTCTGGTCTCACATTGGTACATAACTATGAGCATCTAATGCATGTAATATTCAGTACCCTTTCTGTTGCAAGTCACACAAATGCAACTGAGACTAAACAAAAAAGGAAACCTATTGGCTCACATAACTGGAATGTTCAGGGTAAGTGACCTCAGGCACAGTTGGATCCAGGGCCTCAAACGATGACATCAGAACTTCCCCTTCTCCCCCCATGAAATCTCTTGGTTTTGTTTCCCTCTGGGTTGACTTCATTGTCATTCTCAAGTGGGTTCCCTCTGGACAGTGGCAAAGATGGCCACCAAGAGTGCCAGGCTTACATTCTACCAATTTAGCAATTCTGATTGTTCCAGCAAAGTCCTGGGTTGACTCTAAGCTGACTGCTGCAAACCATCTCTACAGAAAGGGTAGAGGATCCCTCCATTGGTCAGACCTCTAGCCAGTAGGTACAACACAGGCTGAAAATTGAAGAGAGGTGGTTCCTTATGAGAAAATCAAGGCTCAGTCACTTTAGAGTTAGATCTGAGTTTGACTGCCTTTTCCACCATTTACTAGTTGTTTTCACTTCAGAGAGGTTTTTAAACCTCTCTGAGCCTATTTCTCCAACTGTAAAATCAGGGTAATAATGCCCATTTCATAGTGTTACTGTAAAAACCCACCTCACAGTATATTATAAAGATAATGTTTGTATAGCTCTTATCATGTGCCTGTTACAAAAATGGCAGCTGTTAATGTTTATCCTCGGCATTCCCTGGGGTAGCTATAGAAAGCATAAAGGCTACCCCACAAAGGCTCTTTCCTATAGAAATGAGTAGAAAAGAAGGTGCACATCAATAACCTAGATGCAAACTGTGGCATAGAGCCTCATTTTTCAGCCCCTCTGGAGTCCACTGGCTTGATCTTGGCACTTGAACAGAAACCCCACCTCCAATTTTTTAAACTCTTCTCAGCCCAACACCACATTTGTTTTCCCTTTACTGTTCAAGTTCGGTAGAATGGGTAATCCCACTTGTTCACCAAATTAATCACTTTCTATATACCTGCTCAGGACTTTGGAAACGTCCTAATTCTAAGTTTCTCAATATAAGAATGATATAACTTGAAAATGGCCAATGCCTACTTGCAATTTCAGGTGAGTCAGCAATTAAGAATGCGAACTATACTAATTCCAATAATTTTATTATCTCTGGCCCAGTGATAAAAACTGAGCAGATAGGGATTCAGGAAAGCTGTTCAATTTTAAGATATAGCTGCAGAGTTGTACCTTAACTTAGTGGATAATAATTAAGAACAGCAACAACTAGCAATGATTTAACCTCTTTGTGCCTTAATTCCTTCATCTGTAGGATGGGGATAACAGCACATACCTTACAAAGATGTGATGACTGAATGGATAATTACATGTACCATGGTAAGCGGTTAAGCACTTAATAAATGTTAGCTGTTGTTGTTAAGCACAACTACATTGGAAACCAATAAATTGGTGATCTTACTGGTCCTTTGACAACTAAGAGATCTCATTTTGGAAGAAAGAAAGTTTAAGAGATCTGGCCAAGCTTACAGGTTTAGAGCTGTGTGAAGCTGGGAAGAGAATTCAGTGGTCTCTTCCCCTAACTCGTCCCTTGGTTGTAAGCCTTGTGGGCCAGCTCTTTAGCCTTGAAAGCAGAGTGTGAATGTGGGAAGACATCCTGTAGTTCTAGTTTGCTGTTGGCTTTGGGCTCCGTAATGAGGGTCTCTGTCTACCCCCGAACCTCGTAAACAGAGACTTGAGAGGAAAAATTTGCCAAAGTTCAGTTGCATATCAAAGAAAGCCACAGAGCCAGAGAGCTCCCTACGGACCCACATAGCCGCTTTGTCTACTGCCAAGCCATGGCCCTAATGCACGGATACGCCTGTAAGCCAAGAGCCAAAGCCACAAAGCTCCACCAGTTCATTTAGCCTTGGCATTTCAACGTGCTGAGGGATCTGTTATTTGGGTTGTTGTCTCATTGTTAAGGGGTAAAAACAGAAACATCCTTGTCATCGGAAAACTGGTTTACTAAAATCACTACCACTACCCCAACCCCACCCCAAACCCTACCGTGAGAATAGCTCCACTGCCTTGTGTGAGGAAATGGAGCAAACGCCAGCTTTTCCCCACTGGTGAACCCTGATCTCTTTGCGGCCATCCTTTCCCACGGACTGACTTGGATGGGCCACTTTCTGCATCCCAGGGTACGGGCAGCCTTGCAGCCAATGCCACCAATTTTGGATCTTGGCATGGGGTCTACTTCTGTCTCAATCCCTGCCCCTCTAAGATGAAGCACTCATGATGGCTTAGTTTCTATTCCAATAGCCCTTCAAGTCTTCCCTAACATCTTTCCCCCCAATATGTAGAAACAAAAGGATCCATAACTCCTTCCATCACTGGGATTTGCTCATTTCCTCGAATGGTGCCCCCATATCCAGTGGCTACAACTTTTCTCCCTGGATGCCATGATGTGATGAGTTCTAAAAATGTCCCCAGGGACTTCTCTGGCGGTCCAGTGGTTAAGACTCCATGCTTCCAATGCTAGGGGCGCGGGTTCGATCCCTGGTCGGGGAACTAGGATCCCACATGCTGCGTGGCACGGCCAAGAAAATTAAAAAAAAAAAGTCCCCAAATGGAAAGCTATATGGAGGACTTACACAAGAGAATGCTGAAGTTACGAATAGTAGCTTGTCATCCTTGGAGAAGTCTATTTCATTTAAGTCAACAAATACACGTTCAGCATCTTCTCTGCACTGTGCTGGGACCTTTAGGCGTGAGCCAGCCCTGTCTTCTAATTTAGCTGAACACCTAATGTGGCAGGGAAGCGTCACCTAAAACCCACGTGCAGTGAGAACCCAAAGAGCCACTTTTCCATGGTGGGTGAGAAGAATGTAAAGAAATGGCATCATCCAGGCCATGCCATAAAGGACAAGTAGGATTTCTTCAAGTGAAGGGCCTTCCAGCATGAACAAAGGAAGTAAGGCTAGAAAGTTCTAGGCACTACCACACACTGCAAAGTCTTACTGAAAGCATCTAAATTATGAGTAAAGAAAATGTACCCGGCACTAGTAATACTTCTTATCTTCAAATTCTGTTGGAGTGCTCAAAATTCATCTCCCATAGAAGAGCTTTGATTATTTGAAGCATACAGCGTTTTTTTGTGTGTGTGTTTTTTGGTTTTTTTAAATTTATGTTTTCAGACAGAAGAATGCAGTCCTTGAGAAGAAGTGACTTATGCAAGGCTGGGCAAAGGTCAGTGTCTTGAACTCTGCAAGTGGCCAGGCTGCAGCCGGATCTCAGAATTCCCATTTTCTGCCATCACCATCAGACCACACTGCCACCTAATAAAACCAACCCCATGTCTTGGTTTTGAACATTTGAAAATGGAAAGAAATGTGACAGGTCAAAATCTCAGATTCCCTTGGCTTTCTGATTACTTGCAAATCCACATAAGGCTCACATATCACTCTCTTCTCATTTTGTCAGCATCTGAATTTGTTTGGTTGTCGTGTGAGTGATGAAACCTTAAAAGCTATGTTGATGTGTGCAGCATGTGGAAAACCACTCCTAGGTTCTCTCTGCACTGGAAAGGCCAGAGGTACATGGACACATTCTTATACACCCAGACAGACCAATCCGTCCACTTGTGCACACACTCAACATCACTAGACACTCATTTAAAAAACACAGTGTACTGTGTGCTGACTTGATGGGAAGCCACAGGCTAAGTTCTCAGACACTGGCCAAAAAGAGATGGGATCCAACCCATCCCTAGACCACAGGAAAAATACTTTCGACCACAGAGCTGGCTGCAAAATATTCTTTTTGTAGGAAACAAAATGTTTCCAGCCCTGGGATTTTTTTTTTTTTTTTTTTTTTTAGGTCCTTTCACTGTTATTGAGTAGGAGAGGCGAATGCTTAAGCAAGAGGCCAAGTAAACATCTAAGGAAACCAAAACCAGGCTCCTTTGCTGGGAGAGTGGAACACAGGGTGAACGAGCAGCACACTGGACAAGCCCCAGGCCTCTCGAAGCCATGGGGGCACAGCAACCCCAGCAGCTAGTCACGTGTTTATGACCCCGGTTCCATCCCACTCCACTGCGGCTCCACTTCTTAGCTAAGTAGACTTGGACAAGCTACCTTACTTTTCCAAGCCTCCGTTCCTTAAGCGTCAAGTGTGAATATTGATAGTGCCAATATCATAGGTTACTGTAAAGAAAAAAAATGAAGCATATGTAAAAGTTGCACAATGCCCAGCACATAGTAGAGACTCAAGAAATAGGATTTGTTAAGGTTGGTTCAGGAACTCTCACAAGTCACTAAAGAACTACTGCCATGGGGCTTCCCTGGTGGCGCAGTGGTTGGGAATCTGCCTGCCAATGCGGGGGTCACGGGTTCTAGCCCTGGGCGGGGAAGATTCCGCATGCCGCAGAGCAACTAAACCTGTGCATGTTACAGCTACTGAGCCTGCGCTCTAGAGCCGGCGAGCCACGACTACTGAAGCCCACACACCTAGAGCCTGCGCTCCGCAACAAGAGAAGCCACCGCAATGAGAAGCCTGCGCAACGCAACGAAGAGTAGCCCAAGCTTGCTGCAACTAGAGAAAGCCCGCGCACAGCAACGAAGACCCAACACAGCCAAAAATAAATAAATAAATTAAAAAAAAAAAAAAAGAACTACTGCCATGGACTGTTAGAACCCAAGGATTCCTTAGAGATTAATACTCCAGCCCCGACATTTTACAAATAAGAAAACGGTCCTAGAGAGATGAAAAGGTGTGACCAAATCATCCAGTCAGTGGCAGACCCCGAGCTAAGACCCTGCATACTGGATGTAAAGGATAAAGAGAGTTAAAGTCAGTCATATGGACACCATGTGCTGTCAGTTGGCAGTGGATCGTAGATCCTAGTGTACCTAAGAATCACCTGAGCAATGTATAAAAATGCAGATATCTAGGCCCCCCCCCCAGTGCTGCTGATTTAGTCTGGGAGGGCCCAGGAATCTGAATTTTAACAAGTTCTGCTGGTGGATTCCAAGAGGTATTCCTCTGACCACTGGTCAAGAAACATTACAAGAGGAAGTCATCAGCCAAATAAATAACTGAGCAGAGTGCTAGGGTTGTATCCCATGGTTTAGCACAAACAAACAATGTGGCAAGCCCTACCATAAATAATGAAGAATATTCTCATTGTTCAAAATAGTAAATGAGGTATAGCATGGCATTGCTTCATCTTCTAGATCTATTTTACAGAAGAGGAACCTATGACTCAGAGTCATTCGCCCAAGATCACATATCTAATTAGAGACAAAGAGAGAACTTCATTCTAAAATATCATTATCTTTTTACATAATGGAGAGTCTTTTTTCTAGGTACCTAGAGGTGAAGACAGTGGGCTTATGTATGTGTGTTACAGGCTAGGATCCATGAATTAATTTTAATCACTGAGAGAACAAAAAATCATCCTAGCTTTTTGATGCGTTCAAATGGAAAAGTTCTCCCATATTATTTCTGGGGCTATTATTCGTTCCATCAGCTCCCTTGTAGGCTAAAAGAAGAAACTTGGTTAGAAGGAAGAAGTAACAATACCATACAACGCTGGACATTTCAGAGACACCAGAAGCTCTATTCACATTAGTGCACACCACCTGCTTCCTCTTCATTAAAATCCTGCTCTTCTAATATAAAACATATACCTGACCCCAAGGTCTATAAAGTTCTGTGCATCATCAAATTAACCACACAAGTATCCTAGTTATTGGTTACTGTGTTAAAGAATTTGGGAACTTCCTGGACACAGCTCAGATGAATCAGTATGGGGTTGGATTCAGAGTCATTCGAAAGGATGGCGTTTCAGCTATTCCCTGCAGTGACAGAGCACATAAGAGCTTCTTAGCTATTTCTGGGGGCTCGCCACCACAGACTAGAAATGATTACTGTCTACTTCTTGGTCCAGTATTGAAGGATCTGAGAAGGTACACAGGTATAGATCTTCCACTTCTACTTCTCTTTGATGAATGCTTTAAGACAACAATAATCCCCCAACAGAGTCCCTTCTGAAAGTTGCTAAGAAATGCAGGCAACACAGCACAGTGAAAGCCATGGCCTGTTTGCAGAAAATCAGTGATATATCCTGCAGATGGATGGTGCCCATCCTCATGAGAACTCAGAGTGCTCCAATTCATTAAGTTGGTAACAGTGGCCTTAGAAGAGATTTATTATGATTTAGATCAATCTCATAGCGATTATTACTGGCCTTAGAAGGGGATTATAGAATTCTCCTTATAGAATCAGAGGTGGAATCTGAATTAGAATCCAAATACATAGCTAACCACTTAACTATCCTGTCCCTCCTGGAGAGAATTCCGACCTTTCAGCTGCTCCTCTGCTCTGCGACATCAGTGCATTCAGACAATGCCAACTCCTCTTCCACGACGTGAACCCATTAAAGGAAGGAGCCTGCCATGCTTTCAAACAAGGGAGGGGCAGGGTCTGGATACATGTATACAGGCCCTGAAACATTTCAGCACACCTCTTTCAGAGGAGCTTCTGTTGGTTCAAACCACCAACCCCCACAAGGCATTATTTCCAGCCACTAAAATGTTTCCTGAGCTTAGACACATCTGGAAAGTTTTGGAAAATCCCACAGGAAGGAGACTGGGCCAAGAGAGCTCCTTTTCTCTTGCCATTCAGGAAGCACTGCACAAAATGTTTGCCCTCCAAGACAGACCAGTCCAGGAACCCACCTCTCAGGGCTGGAGAATCATGGTAGACAAAGGAGTCCTTTGGGGAACAGAACCAATGGAGCAATGTTTGGGGTCTTTTACTAACCATGTGCCAACCAGAGACCTCATGTAGACCATGTCAATCAATCAATCAAGGTCCCTCAGAAAAATGGGACTCACCCCAGGTGGTTTAAGAGAGATAATTTAATGTTGGGAACTAGTTACAAATGTGTTGGAAGAGCTGAAAAGAAAATAGGGGACAGTGAGGCAACCTAGAGATTAGCAACAATAAGAAGCCACCACCATCCCTAGGGCTGGAGGAACAAGGAAGAGGTGCTGTTACTAGGGCCCAGAGGATGGAGCTGCCCAACTCCAGCTCTTTGTGGAGCTGGGTCCACAAAGGGATCACGGAGAAGGAATTGGTGTCATTGCCTGCGATAGCACTGGAAGCAAAGAGAGGGAGGCAGAAAGACATGGCTTCCCCCATACCTCTGCCCTACCTCCTCCGTCCAGGGCCCCAGACTAAGCAGAATCAATGGAAAGGGAGCCTGGGAAAGGCAGATCGCACTGTCAGTTCCCTGTGGTACCAAGTAGAGCCGGGGAAAGGCAGGGAGTGGACCGAGAGCAAAGAACCAACCGACTGGCATGACCCACTAAGGCAGGGATTCCTGATTCCCAATTTGCAGATGGGAATCTTTAAAAAAACAAAACCTTGAAGCCTAAACTGGTAAATCTCCAAATTTCGTTACTGATTCCACACCCCTGGACTTGAAGATTGCCAGAATTCACTGGAGGGGGAGCTACAGCTATCCACAGGCCCTCTCCTCCCTGAGCTCAGGGGCTTGACTGCAAATCGTTTGCCCTCACATTCCCCAGCACATGTTTCCAAACTTCATTTCCCATACATTCTGATGACCACCATCTCTTTACAGAAGCCAGGGTTCTAAAAGAAGGAAACAGCACTTGAGGGTGGGGAAGAAGGGAACGGTGGGCTGGAGGCAATGGTGGGGGGTCAGTGTGGGGGAGAGAACCTTTGGACTCAAGATTCTGCACAAGAAATCCCTTCTGATCTCCAAGCTAATTCCTGATGGCAGTCACTGAGGTCTGGTGGAAGAGTGGAAATTGCCACACTGTCACATAAGCAGGGAATGGTGTGTGTGCCGAGCAAGGCCAGCTCTTGTCTCCCCGCCCCCAGGCCTGCTCATCCTCCTGGACTAGCCCAGTCAATGAGCGATAACCACATCTACTCATTTACTTACATCAGAAACAACCCCTCCTTCCAACCTCCTTCCAGATCCAATCTCTGTGCTTAAATGCTATTGATCCCGCCTCCTCACCATCTCGTCTCTTTTCCTTCTTCTCCATCTCAATGGCCACTGTTTCCATTCAGGCCCTCATTTCTTTGCATCTTATTTCAAGCCCCTCCAAACCTGTATGGCAAACTCCTGCCCAAGAGGGCCTTGTAAAGTACAAATCTGATGTCACGGCCCTGCTGGAAGTCTCTCAGTGGGGCTTCTGAGAGCCTTTGGGATCAAGTCTGATTTGCCCTACCTTTCCTTGCTTTATCTTTGTACACAGGCCCCATTTCCCCCACCCCCACCCATTGCAGAGACACCCACATACCCTCCCCAGTAGCAATAAAGAAGGACCATTTGCAGTTCTCACCTCGGGGCCTTTGTTCATACAGCTTCCTCAGCCTCCTTCCCCATCCACCTGGCAAGTACTGATACGCCTTTCAAGTCTTATTGATATCTTAAACATTATACCTTCCTCTGAATCCTTCTCTGACTACACCTTCCCTGCTGAGGATTCTGACCATTCCAATACTGATGCCCACTCTGTCTTCCGTTGACATACATATTCTCGTATGTATTTATGTCTGTCACCCTCTACTAGGTGTTTTCCCTCTGCTGCATGGATCTTCAGGGCAGGAAATCGGGCTTTATTTGACTTCATATTCCCAGCATTTGGCACACATATCTACCCAGCAAAGATCTGAAGGTAGTAAAGGAAGGAGGAGGGAGAGAAGGATGGAAGGAAAAGGGAGTGTCAAACACTTAATGGTCTAGTCTAGATAAAAATAGAAGAGTTATAAGAGGATCCACGTCTATGGTTAGAGCACACACAAAGGACTATTATTACAATTACAGGCGCTAGAAGATTTATTGCTAAAGATTTTAAGCTGTAATGTATACCATTTCTTAACTGAGGAAAAATATTAGATTTTTAGGAGAGGAAAAAAGTGACCAAGACTTCACAGATGCTATGGCCAGCGCTCAGCCAACTTGTCTCAGTGGGTTTTCTTTGAAAATACCTGGCCTTTGGACAACCACAACATGTAATGAGACCCCCTATGCACAGGGGTCCTAGAGACGAATGAAGCCTTTGGTAGAGATGTCTGCTGTTTAATAGGTTAGAGTCTGGCTCTTGGGCAGGACTAGCCTTTTGCAGGCAATGGGATCAAATGCTGACACGCTTTTAGCAGAGGCCGTCACAGGGATCTCAGAGCAAGGTCTAATGGGAAAAGGAGGAAAGAGGGGTAGAAAAAGGTAAGGTTAGTTCCAGAATGGAGCCCCAAGTAGAAAATGGAGGTCAGTCACTAAGAAGAGCCTAACATTCCATTTTAAAAAAAAGAAAAAAAAGGTTCTGATGAACCTAGGGGCAGGACAAGAATAAAGATGCAGATGTAGAGAACAGACTTGAGGACACGGGGAGGGGGAAGGGTAAGCTGGGATGAAGTGAGAGAGTAGCATTGACATATATACACTACCGAATGTAAAACAGCTAGCTAGTGGGAAGCAGCTGCACAGCACAGGGAGATCAGCTTGGTGCTTTGTGACCACCTAGAGGGGTGGGATAGGGAGGGTGGGAGGGAGACGCAAGAGGGAGGGGATATGGGGGGATATGTATACATGTGGCTGATTCACTTTGTTGTTCAGCGGAGACTGGCACAGCATTGTGGGGTAATTTTACTCCAATAAAGATGTTAAAAAAAAAAAAAAAAGAAGAGCCTAACATTCCAGTGCATGGCCAGTACAGGACTCTGTGTCTGCAGAGAATACTGTCTAAATAGCTACAAACAAGAGAGAACAACGTGGTATGAGCACAGCTGTCAAAGGGGTGAGGCCACATTGGATCTATTGAACTTGTATTTTAAGGAGGCACCTGTAAGAGAACACAGAACTGCCAGAGCATTCCCATTTCACTAGACAGTGACTGAATCTTCCTCAGGGTGCTGGGATAAAACTTCCAGAGAAGAACTGACAACTCAGGAAGGATTTAAAAGGTAAACCACGGCACTGACTACTCTGTGGGGAAAGTGACTTTGCAAGGAAAGCGAAAAGAGGCAGGTATGGCTTATATGTCATTCTGCATTATCCATGAGGGAAGGGATGTCTGCCCACCACCGTACCTCCTAGCCTGCAGGTTCTCACTGGAGGAGACCATGAACAGGTAGGCACAGATCTGTCCCCACTGTGGGCAAGAATCCACAGAGACTATCTCTTTCTGCTTTGACGATACATGGCGGAACACTGGAGCCAAATCGGAACGTGGAAAAGACCCTGGCTGGAAAGGCCAGAACTCAGAAGTTGAGAGAGCAAGGGCCAGGATGCCCTCTGAATGGATGGCGAGATTCAGAGAACCATGTCCCATGGAGCTCATTCTTCCTCAAGGGTGTTTTTCTGTTGCCACCCAGAGCCACATTGCCATAGGAAATAACTAATGATTATTTAACAGAGGTAGACAAAGCTCTCTTAAGACAATGACTCATTTCACTCTTTGAAGGGAGCATTCTACCTGGTACAACCATTGAAGGTGGCCACACCCCAGTGGCTGAATGGAGAAATGTTCAGCAATTAATTCCAAGCAGTGTGTGTGAATAATCTGACATTAACATGGGGCTCAGGACAGGATAATGGTTAAGGACAGAGGCATGTAGGGAAAAGAGTGTATATGTGTGGGGGGACCCCCTTAGAAGCTAAGTGATTCAGAGCAGTTTTTAAAAGCTCTGTAAACCTCAATATGCTCGTCTTTAAAAAGTGTACCTAGTAACACATCTCTCCCAGGGTAGTTATGAGGCTTGAACAAGAAAATGCCCACCAAGCATTTAGCACAGTAAGTGGCACAAAGGAAACTCTCAATAAATGGTCGAGTAGACCGAGCAAAGCAACCAGAAAGCCGGGGCTGTGGAGACTTCGGGTGATTCGTGCTCAACCCCTTCCAGATACACCAGATGCCTCAATTCTAACTTTTAGAGGTTTTTTATTGATGTGCCTCTTTCTGGAAGCCTGACACTCAGAGAATTCTGTTACTTCGAGTCATGGATCATAATCCCTGCTCAGCCTCTCATTGCCAAGTCTGAGTCGAGGATTCAGCAAGTAGGCAGTGGGCAGGGCCACTGTAGCTTGGCTCTCCAAAGGTGTTCTCAAAATTATAGTCCCTTTGGTAACAATAAAACAAGGGTCCAAGACTCAAGCACACATGTTCTTTGTCCTAGATGCCAGAGCTCTTAAGCACTGCCAAGCCAAGAAGTGAAATTTTCAGAAAGAGACCCTCTGTGGAAAAATCTCTGCTTCAGGCGTTTGAACTCTAAGGCAGTTGCCAGGAGCCATTGACTGATTGAAAAATCCAGGGAAGGTGACTGGTGGGTGGGTGTGGAGAGAGGAGCAACAGGCTAAGAGGAAGGTTGAGGGAAGGAAGGAATCAGCATGTCCACTGTATGGTAACTGAAAATCCCAAATTACCTAGATCAGCCGACATGGGGAAAGCTCAATGAGTTATATTGCAGCTGACAACCAATCATGCATCAGATAATGTTTAGCATACCATAAAATGTTATGGTAACACAATTGGACTTACATATATTCAAACCAAATGCTAAGGACATATTTGATTCATTTTCCCTCACACCTCCATCATGTAAATCCTTTGCTTCCCATGCCCCTACACCTAATTTCATAAGCCATTAAGATTTTGGAAGGGCCTGAACCCCACCCCACCCCGTGCACTGTTCCAATTAGGCTGAAATGCAAACCAGTACTGTACCATGCTGCGACCCTCACAGCCACAGCTGAGCCCTGGGAGAGAAGCAGAGGCCACAGGCCCAGGCTGTGCACCACCCCAGGCTGGCATACTCCCCCATCCATAGCAACCAGACAACAAATCCTCCAAGTTGGACCTGCTTAGGCCACATATGTGACAAGCTGTGCTTTTCAAATCATATACACAGACAGGGCAGGCAGCATTCTGAATCAGTCACATGCCAGGAGTCGCAAGCCAAATAACGGCAAGAGCGTGAGTAAACAGCAAGAAGCAGCCCATCATCTCCTTCCTAATGTCCCTGCCCCAGAGTGAGAAGTGTTGTTCTAATATGTAACTCAGTAAGCTTTGGAGGCAAGCTAAATGACATTCGAGATCCAGCCATCCTCACGGAAAAATCAGAGAGAAAGATAATAAGGACTATTCGTTGTAAGCCAAGAGAATCATCACTAAGTCAAGGCTTCGTTTTCTAGCATCTCACTTTATTCCTAAATTAAAAATAAATCCCTACATCTCAGAGAACATGGTATAGCCAAAAACAAAAACAAAAACACTTAAGCTCCGGAGTTACACAAATTTGGTTTCAAATCTCAATACTACTACCGGATACACATTATTTACCCTCTTAGCCCAGTTTTTCTGTTGATAAAAAGGTAGATGATGAGATCTATGCTAAAGGGCTGTCGCGGGGGTTAATGGAAAAATGCACGTGGAGTTATCAAATATGACACCCACAAAGGTAGGTACTCAGTAAAGGCTAATAACCCCCTTCCGTTCCTGGAAATTAAAGAGGCTTTAAATTAGTGTTGTCGGGAGCACTAGAATGGAGAAAGGATGCTCTTCAATACCAAACAGTGGGACTCCAAGATGGTAGAAAATGGGTCCCCCCAGGGGCTACCTCCTGCCTCCTTTCCTCTCTCTGTCCCACTCTGACTTTTCAAACTAAAGATGCAAAGACTAAAAAATATAACTACAAAGCTTCTCCCATGCTAAGAAGACCAGACACACGAAAGACCAGAGAACTCCAGTTCTCTCAAACCATTGCACACCTTTAGCCTACAAAGATAGGCAACAGGAAGCTTAAGATTCTAAGGGTGACCCTCCCTGAGCACAAATGACAGTTGCAGGAGAGTGGCAGAGAAGCCAGACTTGTTTGCAGGACTGTCTGTAAGTCATTCCACTGGGAAGTCCATGCTCATGGTGAAGTACAACTTGGAAAAAGTCACTTATTCACATGTCTGGGCCCAAGAATTTAAAATGCTGACTTTTATCTGGTAATTCATTGCAATGTGGGGTGGGATGGTGCCTTTCAAAAATATTTTTCTGCAGAGTTCTGTAGAACCTTTTTATGAACCACTGAAAGTCAGAGGGAATATAAATATCACATTGCCTGCAAACCTAGTAATTTGACTGGGTTGGGGACTTTTTTGCCCAGAGTTTTCCTACTAAAAGTCAGCAAAGTGAAAATAGCAACAGATTAGAAGTTGGGAGAATTTAATTCCAGTTCCATTTCTACTGCGTAGTAGTTGTGTGACCCTGAATAAGTCACCCCTAATTGCTCACCCCTCTGTGAAGGGACCAGAAAAGAGTGTGGGTCTGAGGACCACCCCTGTGAGAACCACTGGAAGTGCTTACCCTACCTGAGTGGTCACTGGGGGCGGGGCCTGGGAATCTTCATTGTTAACAAACACCTGGGATTCTTAATGTCACTGTAGTTGACAATCACTGGCTAAGATGATCCCTAGAGGGCATCTCAGGTGGGACACTGTCATATTCTAAATGCTTTCGTTCTAGTGAAAGTGCTGGTTCATTTGTAAATCAGTTTGTAGTTTATGTAGATATTGAATCTTTCTCTCCCCTTTGCTTTTCCTAACCAAAGATGTTGTCTCGTTTCCTTCTCACTCTTAGCTAACCAACCAAGGCTAAAATACAATATCCTGTCCAACCTTCATTTTCAAATGAGCCAAATAAATGTCAGCATCCTTGATTTCCAGGTCACTGCCTTGTCCAAGAGATCTTGTAGCTGTTTCCTATGTTGTTCCTATGTTTCGTTTGTCCCTAGCCTGACAACGAGGTCTTCAGTTTGGCTCCAAAGCCCTGCGTCTCTTCTACTTACTACAACAGCTGAGATTTCTCTAGAAATCTCTCATTCACCTATTTGCCCTGGTTTACTTAGCAAGTTAGAACTGAGAGGGTCACTGAATAAGGAGATTTGGTACCAGACAGTGTGTAAAAATAAAACTAGTCAGAGCTGGAGGAGAATGATGGAGGTGACAAAATACCTGTGAAATGAGTGGCTCATCACAGGGGAAGTCACCTAAACACTCAGTGACTGGACCACTCATCCAGCCCCTGGCGGTCAGAGACTGTGATCCTCAAAGAGAGAAATGACGACATGTACTAAGTCTTCCATAAAAACAAATATATTCAATTTACAGCAGTATTCTTTATTCACAGACACATCCTTTCTACTTTTTGATGTTAAATTACCTTTTCCTTTTTGAAATGGTGGTAACAATTAATTTTGCAACTCTAATTCATTAAAAAAAAAAAAAGACATTTAAAACTCTATGGTGGTTCCCCAACCCTTGCTTTGGTTTGATTTTTATTTTTTATTCACCTCACGTGGCTCAAAATCTCCTAGGAACATGGGCTCTCTCTCTCTCAGTAGAGGTATGTGGTCTATCACAGCCAAAACATCTGAAAGGGGCACCCCCATCAGAAGCATGGGGGCAGATGTACCCGTGCATTTTTAACTGTCAATTTCCAATGGAACCTCTTCAAGGGAAAGTTTTCTCTACTTGACCCCATTCAGAAGTAGTGATTTTTGGAGCACACTGACTTTTTTCAAAGGGAGCCCCATGGAGTTTGGGGTTTTTTTTTTTTTTTTGTAAGTGGTGGGAAAGATATTGATATTTTTATTTCGAACGTGGAGATAGAAACAGGAAGTGTGCACTTAGGTATGTGAGCTACCCTTTCTGCGTCAGAGCCTGTCTTTCTGCTCTGTGAGTCTTAGTTCACTGTATTCATTTGCTGTTACTGCATACTTTCAGCTGGAATTTCCTTAGATTTTAATACACTTACCTGGTGACCTGAAAAAAGAATCCCTTTAAAAGTCCCCCTTTTGGGCTCCCCTTTTATACATTCTCCCAGTCTCTCAATACCTGTTAGAGCACTTCTGACAGAAGAGTGTAGGCAGCAGGTTAGATTTCACACTTGAGCAGCTCCGAAAAGGGAGGGAACATATATACCCAAGGCAATGTACTTGGCTGGGATTCTCTGTTCCCTTTGCTATTTCTGCAGATATTTATGCTTAAAAAGAAATTTCTCCCACCCTGGCAGCACAGCCAAACTTCTCCTCTGGCTGGATCAAGTCACCATGAAAAAAAAAGTCTCTTTGCCTAAGACAAGCAGATGAGCTGAGGCAGAAAACAAGGGAACAAACATGATGAATGCCCTGGAACCATTTTACAAAGGTAGAGGGGTGCGTAAAACTATGGCTTACATCAGGTAAAAACATCATCTCCAAGGTCTGTTTTTGTTTCGGTGAATATGGATATATGTTTGACATTCCTGTCCCAAATCTGCCCTTCAGCTTATCTGGGAGAAAAGATTTATCATCTTTTCTTTAGTTATTCAGTCCTTCATTAAGCCTTTCAACCACAGAGAGGAGAACTTAAGACCTGTGGAAGATAGCAGCAAAGATTTCTTATCCTTCCCCTCGGCCAAAGTCCCCAGGCTCTGTTCCCTGAAAGCAGCTGCAGAACCCCCCCCCCCCCCTCGCTCTGCCTGGGTCTGTGTTTAGGCCTCTGGCTTGCTTACACAAAGGAATTCCAACTAGGATTTCAAGGGAAGCCTGGTTCCTACCCTCCCACAGCTCCCAGCAGGCTGGTTCTGCCGAAAGATATTCCTATATTCAATATTCTTATAGTATTTCTATAGAAGTATCTGCTTGAATTACAAGGTTTGATGCTAACCTTTTAAAATGACACTTACTAATACTTTAAAGGAACTCTGACACTGCAAAACTCAAATCCTATGGGGAAATGTGATTCTAAATAAGCAGTATGCCCTTCTTCCTCAAGACTGGGTTCACGTATGGCTGCAAGGAGTTCGTTTCTGCTTTCTTTTTCGTTTTCAAAAGACATGCATTGGATGTGTAAGTGTCAAGCATTTGCCTTGCCTCTGAGGGTACACAGCTAAGATTCAGTCACAGCCTTCAAGGGGCTCACAATTCAGGTTTCACAAGTGCAAGACTAGAGACAGGTACTGCATTCAACAGTGGGCAAGACTGAAGGAAGAGGGGCTGATTAGGGCTGCAGTATTACAGACTCAAACACCATCACAATAGTCACAGTGACGGTATTTGAGTCTTTTAATACACAAAATGGACACTGAGCACAGAATTACATCACCAGAAAGGAAACGCTATATACTTCTAAGATGCAAAACAACCTGGGACTTCGAGAAAAGCCTGAGAATTCAAGTAAGAATCAAGAGTTTGAGTAACAGCATTGGTCTTGTCAACAATTTACTGGGTACTTTAGGCTCTTCCCTCCAGTGTTCTGTAATTTCAGGGTACCTTCTAAGTAGAAGATGAAAATATTATTATAAAGTCTATTTAAATAAACCTCCTATATGAAAAAGTCACCTCTTTCCAATTTGTTGAAATAAGAGAGTCATAATATTTATTTCATCAAGGGGGTGTGAAGCTTAGTTGGGATTAATTTACTTCTTTACTCTTTCCAGGGCACTTAAAAATTTATATAATCCCATATGTGGTTTGTACAAACAGACTTCATGAGGATCTGATGAGAAATAGTATGAATATTTCATCAAGTTTTTTTCATCATTCTTTCAAGTATAACCACCCTCATTCTAACTTTTCCAGTCCCTCGTTACAAGGCACCTGGTTACTGTAAGAGCCACCCAAGGGAGTCCTCAGCCAATCCACTCTGCGTGCTGCTGCCTCATTCATCCCCACAGAACCTTCCTTTGCTGTAGCGCCCATCCCCTCCTCTACGCTCACTGGTACGCTTGATGCATGTACTCTTCACATGTTTGTCTATTTCCCCAGGTACACAGTGAACAACTACAGGACATCAACTTATACTTTGAATCTCTAGCATCTTACATAGTAAATGGCAGAGAAGAGCTGATTAAATAAAGGTTTGTCAAATGAATGCATACACAAACCCTCTGCTCTTCTTAGGAGGCAAACCCCAGCCTGTGTCCTCTGAACATGCGACCTGCCCTCCTGTTTCTCTTCTTCTGCCGTTCACCCTCACCCCCACATCTTCCCTGTCCTTTCTCACTCACCTAGTTTGATCTATTTAAGGCAAGAGGTTTTCAACCTTGGCTGCACAGTAGAATCACTGAGGGGAGCTTTATAAATAAAATGAACACTGACGCCTGGCCCCACCAGCAGAGATTTGGATTTACTTGGCTGGGGTGCGGCCCTGGTGTTGGTATTTTGTAAATGCCCCTGTGGGAAGTGCAGCTAGGCTTGAGAAACTATGATTTAAAGTGATACTCGGGGCTTCCCTGGTGGCGCAGTGCTTAAGAACCCGCCTGCCAATGCAGGGGACACGGGTTCAAGCCCTGGTCCGGGAAGATCCCACATGCTGCAGAGCAACTCAGCCCACGAGCCACAACTACTGAGCCTGCGCTCTAGAGCCCACGAGCCACAACAACTGAAGCCTACATGCCTAGAGCCCGTGCTCCGCAACAAGAGAAGCCATGGCAATGAGAAGCCCGCACGGTGCAACAAAGAGTAGCCCCCGCTCGTCGCAACTAGAGAAAACCCGTGCACAGCAACAAAGACTCAACGCAGCCAAAAAAAAATTATTAAAAAAAAAATAATAAATAAGTGATACTCAAGTCCCACCTTCTCCTGAAAAGATGAATGTGCCTCTGATGAGTTTACCTTCCTCTGGCTTCAACGCAGTTACTGTTTTAAACACTTATTAGATCAAATGCTGCCTGTGACAGAATCTCAGTATGAGTTTGTCCTTTAACTCACACACTGCATTTTGGTTCATCTCCCGTACCAGACCAGAAGGACCCTGAAGGCAGGAACTGTGCCTTCTACTTCTGGGCACCCCCACACCATGCACGTGGTGGACCAAAACATACTTTTGATCATTAAAAACAAAACCAAAACCAAAACACTGAAAACAAAACAAAACAACCCAGAACACCTAGTAGAGGCCATTTCAATTCTACTCTAAGGATAGGTCTTTGGTAAGAATAAAAATGTTGCAGAAAGGGTGGGGTAGGATTGAAGCAGAGGAGGGAAAGAGTAAATAAAAGTCAAATGGAAAAAAAGCTAAATTAGTCCAAAAGAAAATGTTTCCCAGCTTCTTAAGAGGGTTTTTTTGCAACCCCGAAGCAGAATAAACAAGAGAATTAACTTGGCTAGTGCCCTGATAAGGAGATTTCTTTCTTGGTTATATAATTTTACAAAGTTTCCAGGGTGTAAAGAAAATAATCACCCAGGGAGGACTCCTTACCTTGGACTATACAATTCAGCTCTCGGGTTAATCGGCTCGAAGATCTGCTCAGCTTGACCTGACCCCCTTCCAGCCCTGTGGTCTCAGACTAAGCCTCACATGCAAAAACCCTGTTGTAGGGCTCAGTGTCATAGAAAGGGGATAAAACATAATCCTTATTCCATAACCTTGATCTTTTGGTGTAGTGGCCTATGCCTGTGCATGAAAAAAGAAAAGCTATCCTGGTATCTTCCCCAAGTGGCTGGTGTTCCATGGGTCTGCCCACCCTAGAATGATCTAGGCAAACTCTCCTACTAAATTGTGTTAAAAGGAAATATTTGGTGAAATTCCCTTAAAGGGTAGCTTTAAAGTCTTGTTCACTGCACATATCCCAGAAAAGATTTATCTTCATATGGCTTCTCTACTTGATCATGAAGTAAGACCACAGGAAGGGCTCACTGAATCATTAGGTACACCCTCTGCTAAGTCGAGATAAGGTCATCAGCTAGAGATGTGTTTTCTATATCAGGGGTCCCAAACCCCTGGGACGCGGACTGGTACTGGTCCGCAGCCTGTTAGGAACCGGGCTGCACAGCAGGAGGTGAGTGGCGGGCAAGCGAGCAAAGCTTCGTCTGCCGCTCCCCATTGCTCCCCATCGCGTGCATTACTACCCGATGCGTCCTCCACCTCACCCCCAGTCCGTGGAAAGACTGTGTTCCAAGAAACTGGTCCCTGGTGCCAAAAAGGTTGGGGACTGTTATATATCAACATTTATCCTAGTTGTTGAGCCACGAATTTAACAACTGGTCCCAAAAGGCATGTCCATTTCTATAGATTAATTAAATGTATGTTCTTTTGCCTGGGGTGGCCATTTTAACACTGGTCATGTTTTACTTTAATTTCTAATTATTGTTTGAAAACATGATTCAAAGACATTTAACTCTGCTCTTGATTGATTAGTAATGATAGCAACAAGTTGTCCTTTGTAGATTAAGATAACACTGCTGACCCAGCCAATAGGATATGAGTTGATAGACTGCCACGGATCTATCCATGCTTTGCTCCCTGTTCTTCTTGTGTCTAGTGGTCTGCATTCGACCTTATGAGCCAAGAACCAAGAACCACCAAAATCCTCCAGTCACCAAAGGTACACAAAATAATAGCTTGTGTCCTACCAGCTACTTCTTGTTGACACTGACAAAATGGAAATGACCGGTTAATTTACTAAAGCAAAAGGAAAAGAAAAATGTGGCTCTTTTTATTTACTAATAAATGCTAACTTCTTTATTTACTAATAAATGCTCACTAGAATTAGGAGAACTAGGATCTGGGAACCTGGAATCCATGGTACATAGATAATAAACTGAATCATCAAATCAGTGTGGACCGTCTAAAATCAAAAACAGAGATAAACTACAAGTTTTCAAGGCGTAGGGTTAAGGATCTATGAAAATGAATGAATTCACAAGGAATTTTGCTTCCTCAAATTAGAGTTTAGGTAGTAGTGCTTGACAATCCTTAATGATACCCCTGATAGCTGCAAACAGGATTTATTTTACATGCTTTATAACTTAAGGTACAAACCAAAGGTCATTAGGTTCTACAGGAACATTTTTGAATGTGTTCCACTGAAAGAGAAGTGATGGATTTAGAACCCAGGACACTTAGATCATCAGGGAAAAGGTATCACTGAGGTAATGAGCACGCCAGGGCCTGAAAACTCAAGAATGTTCCCCTAAGTGAAAACAAGCAGCTCTATCTTCTCAGAACATGGCTGACTCAATCATCAAGCTGGAATGTTATTTACACAGTCCCAAGCAAACTAAGAAGAATCCTCTCGTCTGTAACCAAGGGCACTCAGAAAGTTATGTCTGCAACAAGCAAAGTTTTTGATGATTCCTGATTCCTTGAAAAAGAGCCAGTTTACCTAATGCAGGTAAATGTTAACAACTCCCTTCCTACCACGTTCCCCAGAAAGGACCACCAGCATGATATTTCATGCCTCTTTAATTAATAACTTGGATTTGTTATATATTTAGCAAGATGGGCAAGTCTGGGTTCTGAATTCTGCCCCATCTAACAAATCAGAATAACTACCCTGTCTTCTTCTTCCTCCCACTTGCAGGAGAGGTCGTGATGGAACCTGGTCCACACAGCAGGATAAAGTTGAGGTTAGACATCAGGAAAAATAAACTTCCTAATTATGAAACATTTTACCAAAGGGGTCAGACTGTGGTGTTCCTTTCTTTGGAGTGGGAGGGGAGATCAAGAAAGATGTAGAAAGTAACCTTTCCGGATGGAAGGGGGAATTCTCACTTGAGTCTAGGATAGACAACATAAAGAGACAGCTCTAAGAGTCATTATCCTTTTGATAATCTCTGGCATCATTCAGTACTTTAATCTACTGGTTTATAAGTTAATGCAAAAGTACCCAGGATCTGGGAAGAGTTTATCCACTTAGCAGGGTCTGTGTGGCCTAATTATTTCAAAACATACTAACCTCAAGAGAAGGCACCATCATTATTTAATTCGTACACAAATTATCTAGCCCTCAACAAATACCAGCTAAGAGAAATGATAATTCATTCACCCTTTGAGATCCCTAGGGGTGTGGACCTTGGTCACTTACAAGCTATTGGCAAACATCGGGGGGCAAGCTAACTCTCTGTTTTTGTATTTTTTTCCCTGTGGGTGACTTGTCTCCCCACTTTATTAGAACTGCTATTGAGGTAGGCAGGGAGGCTGGTTTCCTTACCCACCCTCTGACAGTGTTGGCCCAGGACAGACAGTGTGGCCAATGCTTTCAGAAGATGAACACTCAGATTGCTGGTACATCTTGTTCGCTGACCTTGACAGTCAGAGAACATTGTCAAAGCACTCACCTGTCTTCTCCCTGAATCAAGGTACTGGAGAATCAGCCGGGTGTTCACACTGTGACTCCAGGTGTTTCCTAGTGCAGCTGTCACACAGCTGGATCCAGAAGTGCCTGAAACGAAACAGGGCAAAACCATGATTATGGACACCCTATCTTGTCACAGTGTTTCACATAAACAAAAGTCCAGTCATTGCTCATTGCTCGGAGAGTACGCGGGAGCCCAGGTTGTTACCACAAAAGTTGATGAAGGAGAGAAGGAAGAGAGGGGTTAAGGAATATGAGACTAAAAAGAAAAGCCAGCATGGGTTTCCTTCAGCCTCAATGAAAGTAACCACCACTGGGCTCAGAGATAACAGAGTTATATATCAATAAGAGGTTGCATTGCAAGGAAGCTTGGAGCCATTGCGAATAATAAATCAAGCCACTCAACATCCATGGCAGAAAAGCATAACCCTACTACATAGAATAAGAGCCAGTTATGAAATAGTCTTAGTTTAATAGAGTTGTTAAGACTTTTTCAGCTTGATAAGAGTCTTAATTCAATTTTCCTTATCAATATGGAAATGGTGGCATATGTATATAAAATTCCTATGCCTTTCCAACCGCGGAACGTACACGCACCCAGAAGAGGAATCTGGAAGATCTCACCATTTCATATCTAATCTGTATTAGACATTCTTATCCCAAGAGAAACATTCTTTTACTTTCTAAGACTTTCCTATAAGGGGGAGGATCTGAAGTAAACATTATCTGAGTTTCTAGTCTACACCAAGTTGTACTTCAGCTGCTCTCTGACATCTCCAGAGCTTCACTGATGTCTCTTGACATCACCAGGAGGAACCCATTCCTGCACTCCTCCTGTTCTTCTGCCTTAGAGGCAGGCTCGCAAGTCCCACCACTTAGAAGCCAGCCCCCACTATCATATGTAGCACATCCTGAGGTCTCCTCCAAACTCCTGTGCTCACTTTGGCCCTGGGCCATGAGATGAGTCTTAGCCTAAGGGGGCATAGTGGGATTTGTAGTTTGCCTTGTATCCTCAAGATGCCATCTCTTTCCAATGAGGAGACCAAGTACCAAAAGGCTGAAGTCCACTGAATCAGCTAAAACAAAATGAGGCCTTGAGTTTCTCATTTGTTGCCTGCTCAGGGCATCATCTGATATTCACCCCTCTGTGTGGAATAGGAATTCTTCTTTTCTGGGTCAGCATCTTTCAGGGTGGCCTCCCAACTCTGCATGGTCTTAAGCTCCTGGGATCAAATAGAGCAACAGATGAATGGAGTTCAGTGGTTCTAGGCTGGAGGTGATTCTGTGGGTCATGTCTAGGTGGGAGTGCTATGGCATCTAGAGGGTAGAGGCCAGGAATGCTGCTAAACATCCTATGATGCACAGGCCAGTCCACACAACAAAGAATTATCCAGCCCCAGACAAAATAGCGCCGACGGTGAGAACCCATGGGATAGCGAAAAACAACCATATGTTTTCTCTGGTTCAGGCAGGTGTGGGAACGAACTGGATGGCATCAACATCCAGGGCCTCAACAAGCCTGGGGATTTCAGAGTGAGGGAGAATTTAGCGAAGGAAAGAATAAAATTTAGGGTGACCTTGGCTCATCATGCACACAATTCAAAACACACACGAATTAATTTGAAAACATATCATCTAGACTGTGCTGATCTGATCACACTGCTCCCCTAAAATCCTTCCACAGTCCTTGTGCCTGAGGATAAAATACTAACTTCTGAACTAGGTGTTCTGAATGCTTTGTCATCTGCATCTGCATCTCTCTCTGGCCCCATTTCTCTCAATGGATGGTCCCGTAACCTCCTGACTTCTCTGTCCCCATCCTCCTTGACCTGATAAAGCTTCCCCCTCTTCCGGCATCCAATGTACTGGCTTCTTCTGCTTCTCCTTGTATCAACCATGTTGAGTATTCCTTTTCCTTCTCCGCTTTTCTTCTCCCTCTCCCCTTAGTTGTGGGTGGACCTCAAGGAGCTGGCCATGGCCAGTTTTTTCCCTAACACCCACCTGCCTTCAGTGGCTGGGAAGGTAATGTACATTAATAAAGAGGCCAGGTGTCTGCATCTTAACACGTAGAAAGTCTTCACTACCCCAAACAGATGTACTCTCTTCCATTTTTCTTGAAATACATGACCCTCTCAGTCTGTCTTTCATTTCCCCCTTTTTGATAGAGACATATAACAGAAAAGTATTTTCTGCTTTAAGAAAACCAACACTGCAAGGGCAGTGGCCACTGATGTTCCTTTTTCTTGCATTTTTACCAAACAGCTTTGTCGAGATAATTCACATGTTGTACAATCCAGCCATTTAAAGTGTACAGTTCAATGGTTTTTACTGTATTGAGAGTTGATCAACCATCACTACAATCAACTCTGGAACATTTCATCACCCCCCAAGAAACTCCATATCCCTTAGCCATAAGCCTCCAGCCCCTCTTTCCTGCCCTGCAGCCCTAGGCAATCATTAATCCACTTTTTGTCGAAATATTAAGTGTTAGGAGATGACGGGGAGTAGTGGAGACTGTGGTAAATTAGACAATTCACCCATGATCTCAAGGGGACAGCCCCTGTTCAGCTCCAGCTGTTGTTGTCACATGGCAATATGAGTTCACGGTTAGCCACATCTTTTGATCTTTTAATTTTTAAAATCAACACTTGAAGTACAATCTTCTGATTGGAAAATGTTGGCTTATTTTAAAAAATTTTAAAAACACGTAAATAAACATGCTGATGAGCCACATATGACTCATTCTCACCAAGCTTGCAATGTCTGCTCCACATGGCATGTCCTCACTGTTGACAAGGATGACACCCCCAGGTGGATGATTTCTAAGCCTTTGTCTCAACCTTCCACTTAACCTCAGCGCCTGTCCCCCATTTTCAACCACGAGATCTTCCTGCCTGACATAATGAATTTGGGCACCATAAATTCAGTATCTTCAAATTGAGCTCATCCCTTCCTGTATAAACTTACTCCTCCTTCTTTGGCCTTCCAGTTAATCTGGCTTGAAACCTCAGTTCCATTTAAAAATTTCTCCCTCTCCTGTGCTTCTCAATTCCAAGAAACTGTGAAGACGGATTGATTTCACTGTAAAGTCTCACTTACATCCATTCATCCCACCCCAACCTAGATCAGACCCACATTAGCTTTCCCCTGGGGATGGCTGCTGTCACTTTCTCGCTCTCTCCATGCTCCTGTCAGTTTCTCCCTACGGAAGCATCCTCTATTCTACTGCCCGATTAATCTCCCCAAGCACACACCTAAGCGTGCTGCCCTGCCACTTATGATCAGCATGCTCAAAAACTTTTGGCGGCTCCCAAGTGCCTTTAAAGAGTTCTAAATTCCTAAGACTGGCATTCTTGCAGCTGTGCCCGACCTGCCTCTCCACACCTCTTCCCTCCATCCCACTTCATAAAGACTCTGCTCCAATTTAATCACTCCTTCCTCGTGCCGCCTCCACACCTGAATGCCTCTATGCCCATGCATTGTCTTCAATACCACTTCTGACACGCCACCTCCCTGATCGTCACAGAAATAATGCCTTCCTCCTCCAAATGCCCATAATGCTTAGTTTACTCTCTCACATTACTGCCATTTTTTATCCTGTGGTATATTATTTGCGTGCTTTTCTGACCATCCCTAATGTATATTTTAAGAGGGCCAAATCCATGTCTGATTTATGGTAGTATGCCTGAATCACGAGGTCTGAGACCCAGAGGATGCTTCATAAATAGTGGTTAAAGAGTCAATAAGTTATTCTTACTAAACTTTGAACCATGGTGTATATTTGTTTTAGCAGCAGATTTACATTCTTAATTCTACCTTGCTTAAGCCAAAATTAATAGATTTACATTTTTCAAGCAAACTCTAGAAACTTGTTGCTTCGATGTCCACTAAGTGATAGCATGAAGTGAGCCTGAGTTTAAAAGTTTGCCAAGAAAGAGCTACATGTGAATAATTAGGAGTTGCTAATTAGTTAAGCGCTCAAAAAAATTGGTGGTGATACGACTGTAGGTGCACTTCCCAGGCCTAGAAGATGTTTATAGGGGTCAGAGCCACAATTGACCAGTAGTGGCTATTTAAAGAATTCCATGTGCCTAAACCAATGAAAACAGTATTAAAAAAAAGTACCCACATGCTTGGCTGCTTGTCAGACAGGTAAGCTGGGGTTCTTAACCACGGGCCATGAGTGAAAATAACCAGGGAAAAGTTTTCAATGGAAACCTTAAGTGGGCAAGCTTGAGGAGATACATCTTCAGGAGTGCTTACAAACGTTAAGCCACCACCAGAGCAATAACAGCAGGGCCTTGAAAGTTAAATGATAAGGAAAAACAATATTTTTAAAGTGCTATAAGCTAGGCACTAGGTAAGCCTTTTAAATAAGGAGGGCTTACATCTTATTTGAGCTTCATATCTTAGGTACATCTTTTTTGATCCTCACAACCACCCTATGAGGTAGGTGATATCATCATCCCTATTGACAGGCCAAGGCTATAGGAGATTAAGTAATTCTCCCAAGGTCACATGGTTGGTTAATGATAGAGCAAGGATTCGAAACCAGGCTGAGTCTTTTTTTTTTTTGAAGTATAGTTGGTTTACAATGTTGTGTTAGTTTCAGGTGTACAGCAAGTGATCAAGTGATTCAGTTATGTGTGTATTCTTTTTCAGATTCTTTTCCCTTATAGGTTATTACAAAATATTGAGTAGTGTTCCCTATGCTATACAGGTCCTTGTTGGTTATCTATTTTATATATAGTAGCATGTATATGACTGGGTCTTAACCACTACTCCAATTAGCCTTCTCCAGGCTCATGTCAAATAGCTGGCTACTCTGCCAACCCGGGGTGGGAGTGGGGAGGGGTGGGCAGCTGGGAAGGGCCTGAAGAGCCCAGAGGCCCATCTCTGGGAAGACACTGATGGAAGTATGTTGTGAGCATCTTATCAACTCATCTGAACTCTGTGTGTCACTCAGGCTCTACACTCGGCTTCCTTTGTTCTGATATACAGTGATAACCCAGGGCAAGGGGTTTCCAGAAAGACGATGCATGCTCTGGCTTGGCAAGTTATTTAACCTCGCTCAACTGGCCCAGCCACTGGATTCATGTAAATCAGATGGCCTGAAACTGACCCTCTCTGGTTGGAGGCTTAAAAAAATCTGGGCAGGATTGAAAAATATTTTCACTTAATAGGGCTTTGAATATGGAAAAACAATTGAAGGGTGGTTATAGGTGGTGGAATGGCTTGAGAAAGGATGTGGGGAAGCTGTCAGTTACTATAAATTTGTAACTTTATTTTCAACTAGAAAACTCAGTGGTCCCTAATGTCTTTTGACTTTTAAGCATTCCTATGTGAGGCTGGCATAAATGATTATTAATGCTGTTTATGGGAAATTTAAGGTAGAAGGAATCTGCTTACTGGCTTTTCAGGAAAGGTGATTTCCTGCCCAATGACCTAATTGGTCAAGAAATAGATAAGTGAATCTTTTCTATGCTCATTTTAAGCAGAAGGAATAAAAATTGGGGCATTCTCTCCCTCTCTCCTTTTTGATGACTGTGATATTTAGATCTGCCAAGGCAGTATGACTTCATTGTACTGGAATTTGGTTGATTCCAATACAAATTTAAAAAATCAAGTAAGTGAACTGGGTTTTGAAAATATTTTCAACATTGGGGATTTTTCACTGTCACAGGATTGAGCTTGTAGAAGTATCTGCTTAAGCCACAGAGAGAAAATCTAATTTATTTACACTGAAGTCAGGTCTCTCTAAAAAAGACAGGGGGAATATTCATACTCTACTCTCTCAGAGACCCTTTTAGGTAAGTCAAAGCATGTTCTCTTTCTGTAATTGCTTACCCATCTGTAAAACATGAATAATAATTCTTGCCTCCAGGCAACCAAAGGTTCTTGGTGACCCTTAGATGAAGATACTTGATATGTATGAATGACAGGAACAATGATAATCAAACACTGAAGATGAAATTCTAGGGAGAAAAAAAGTTTAATCATCACCTTCTACATTTTTTTATTCTTCTAGTAATGAGTCAGGCTAGTAAAGCTCAGGAATGAAGTGGTTAAAACAACAGGATTTGGATTCTGGAATATCTTTCATGACTACTATCTTTCGATCCAATTCCCTACTCCTTTGGAGTGGGAGTTGGTTATGAAGACAAATTTCTTACAAGGCAAGAAGCTCTCTCTCTGCTCTGTACACAGGGCGTAGTTCTTGTGCAATCAGACTGGAGGAGGATAATCAGGTTGCTATGCAGCCTTGATTTCCAAAAAGGTAATGGGCCTCTGGTACCAACCAGTGTCAGTATTCAGAAGGGGGCTGTTGGGGAGCTTTCAGTGAGGAAGCTCTTTCTCTGAAAACATTTCAATTTATGACTCCTGTGCTAATAAGCATTTCTGGGAGGTCAAATTGAATCTCCAGTACATAACATAAAAGTGTGCCCTGCAGCAAAAGGGTCAACTTTAAAAGACTAGACTTTTCCATGTTAAAAAAAAAAAAAAAAAAAGTGTAAACAAAGCAGTGATTCCCAGAATAGGAACAGAGGGGAAGGAGAAGTTCATGGCTTAAGAGGGCTTAAGGGATATTCTGGACATTCGGTCCCTCCTTCCCCTTTAGATGAAAGACAACTTATTGAGACTAGAAAGAGGAAATTTTAAAAAACGAAAAAGAATTAAAATACTTACAAATGATTTCAGTACTGAAATAAGTTCGGGGAAAGGGACGGTATGTTACCATTGGAGTTGACATTCTCCTTCTGATCTCTCATCCTCACATCCTGAAGCGTGTTCTATACAATGCATGATAGCATATGGCCGGCTGCTGGATGGAAGACAGGACCCTGGAGCTCTATTTCTGACTTAGCTGTGGGCTTTTAATGAGACCAGGTGGGAGAAGAGAGTGATGTAACAGAGAACATCAGGGCAGGCCTTAGTAACGACCGGTTACTTCAGTTCTCTGAGCCTCAGTTTCCTCATCATGACCAGAAGGGGTTGTTCAAAATTCTCTCAAAAGTTCCCGCCTTTTCTAAAAACTTTGAATCTACGGTATTTTAATGATAAGAAATTAGTTCCTCATTCTGGACCTCACTTTTTCCAGGAAGTTTGAGAACGCTCTACTCCATGTGCTGTCTTTGAATGTCTGTGCCCTTACCCAGCACCCATTTAAGCCTGAAGAGAGTGCAGACGCGGGGTCCTTTTCCTAAGAACAGATTTCTCTCCAAATTAGGGATTTTCTTAGCCAATCCTACCTCCTAAAACCTTTTCATGGGTAAACATGTGTTGGCCAGTGGCCAAGTCCCAGCAAACACAACTTCATAAGAAGAAAGCTTAAAGATGGGAGTCTGAGTGAAAGAGTAGGGATTAGAAAGGGATTACCATTTATTAAATTCAGTTTCTCCTGTTTAAAACCAGGCCCATGGCAGTTGCTGATCTTCAGCATACTGTTTTTTTGGTTGTTGTTGGGTCATTCATTTGAACTGAGGAAGTGACTGAGAATCTTGTTTAGCCCCAATAGAAAGATGAAGTAGGGAAATATTTAGGTCTGCTTTTTCCCAAGTTTCTCAAGGTAGCCTAAGTTACTTCTGCTGGTGGATCATCAGCTCTTTTTCTATTTGATGTGGAAAGCCAGAATTTCAGCGACCCACATTGAAGAGACTGACAATCAAAAGGGAGGAAGACTGCCAAGAAGAGGGTATTCGAGAATAAGGATTCAAGATGACCTACAAGATCCATGAGGCCACAGGGCAAAGGTATCATATAAAAGTGATTGAGACAGGCTCGGACATCTATCCACCAGCAAAATTAATTTCCTTGGGGGCCTGTGCTTCACTAACTGAACCTGTGAAACAGCTGTATTGAGCAACGTACTCTACTTCCTTGGGTCTTTAAAACTGACAATGGTCTGTAGGTCAAGTTCCAACGGAAGTGATGTTTCTGACCTAGCTCTATAAATAGAGTACTGGAAAAAACCCATCAGCTGCAAATGGCCCAGCGACCACACGCTATCTATTAAGTAAGTAACCACAGTATCTGTGCTGCCATTTTAGATGAGAAAAAAATTTCTCTTGTTATTTATAATCTTCTGAGCCTTGAGATTCTCAAAATACTTTAAAGCTATTAGTCTTCTTTTAGATTTACAAATAAAGGATCTGAGGCATAAAACCACACAATAACTGCCTCAACAGTATCTGTCCACTGAGGAAGGCCTTCGGCCTGAGGAAAGAACAAGGCTGCTTCACTGTGGGAAAGCACAAGATTTCAGTCCCAGTGTCTCTTGGCTACAGGTGAAAGAGGTGATTGCCGTCCAGTCTCTCCTTGCACAGCACACGCAGGCTGGTCCAAGTTTTAATAAAACTCATTACTGAGGAAGGTGAGAAATGTGAAGAAGGCAAGAAAAGGTGGGGTGATCAGAACCTTTGCAATGCAAGAATTAGAGACGGAGCGAACCTCCACAGCAGAAGGTAGAAGTAGAGTTAAGCTAATTACTAGGATAAAGACTGGTTGTGCATCAGCACAAACGACTCAAACAACTCCACTGGGTTTTGTGTGGGGAGAAAATACTTTAAGTTTCCCATAGTCTCAGAGTGGACACGTAGGTTATCCTCCAACCAGGACGCTTTTGAAAATGAAGCAGGGACATTTTAATAAGTATATTGGGATAACAAAGATAAATTGGGACTGTTCTGGGCAAGCCAAGACGTATGGTCACCCTACAGAGATATCTTGTAGGAAATGTCCAGAAATCGGGGTGAGGACGCTCACCTTACAAAAAACTGATCATTCTGGAACCCATCTCATTTACCAACCAAAAGTTCTCTGCGGGCTACTGCATAGGACTTCGTGGCTATGTTTGCAGTGACAATCGTGAAGGTCCTTAAAGACAGCTAGGGAAACATAGGTTTGAGTAGAACAGAACTAGGGTGTCTGAATAGAAAGGAGCAATCTCCCCCCACCCAGCTCAGCTTCCAACATTTCCCGGGAGTCCAGGCCCCTGAACCCTTTCTCCAATAACACGGCTTTCCTCCTGCTACCCTCCATTTAAGGAAAAAAAAGAAAATCCTGAACAGTGGCCTGTAGTTAGGTCTCCTGACCCTTTGAAAAGAACTTTTTAATTAAAAATAAATTCACTCACTCAAGAAAACACATACTATCCTTAAGTAAATGCTGGCAAAATAAAACAAAGAAAATAAAAACCCAAACATTTAAGAAAAGCTGAGGCATTTTCTTTTTAATTTAGGCTTCATTCAGTGTCAGCCAGGAAGATGCTTATGTGAAATGGGTTTTCTTCCACAGCAATGTGTCTTACCTGCTTGCTGTAAATCAGTGAATTCCTAAAATCGTGCCAATCAGCCATCTTGGTATGAGCTTTGCTTTTCTACTCTCATTGTAGAATCTGAGAATGCCAGAGCTGGATTCTAGTAAGTCTTGTGTATTATATCTGGTCATCATCTCATTTTTTGACCATTTGATTTTTTTTTTTTTCAGGTGACTTTTTTTCCTGGCTGAAGCAGAAGGAATACAGCCAACTTATCCTGATTTCAGATTGTTTATAGTCCTGGCTGCTGGGGAAAAAATCACCCTCAGATGTGTGCATTGCCTTTGGAGAAAGCTAGGAAGGGTAAAAAGTGGCATTTTTTTTTTTTTTAACATTGGCATTTATATAGTCTTTAAACTGTTTTTATTTGTTATTACCTTATTTATTTTGTTTGTTTTTAAACTGGCATATCTTTTATCGGTCACTCTTCCTGGGGAAATTTAAACTACAGTGAAGTAATATTTGGTAGCTTTACATAGCCAAGGAATTAGTCTGGACAATGAATAAGCCAGGTGACAGCCCATTTGACTAAAGACCAGAGGGACACACTAACAGTCACAGGGTTTGCCTTTGGGAAATCAGCTTCCAAGGCAAACCCAGGACCAGGAGACGGGCGCCTTTCCCAAGGCCTCGACTGATGCAGAATCCGGACCAGGTAAGTCTGCTTTTGCTTCAGGCTGACACTGGATCACTGGCTCTTTGCAAGTAATAAGGACAGAAGGGGAAAAGAAATGCTGTTGTTTATCAGGAAATATGTGCTTGAAAAACATTTCTGTGAAAACAGCAGTGGCTTAAAAAAAATCATTAATGCAGAACGACATTTCAACTAAATACAATGTCTAACCCTGGACTGGATCTTGGATCAGGAAAGAAAAAAAAAATTGCCATGAAGGACATTATTAGGACACCTGGCAAAGTTTGAATATGGCTGGTATATTAGATAATGGTATTATATCAACATTAATTTCCTGGGTGAGATCATTATATTGTGGTTATGTCAGAGAAGTTCTTGTTCTTAGGAGATAAGTGCTGAAGTATTTGGAAATGAAGGGTCATGATGTTTAAACTTACTCTCAAATGGTTCAGCAAAGATAACAATAATAAATTAATATTATAAAAAATAAATTGACAACAATAATATGAGAGAGACCAAACAAATGTGGCAAAATGTTAACAATCTAGGGGAAGGGTATGTAGGAGTTCATTGTACTTTCCTTGGAACTTTTCTGTAGCTTTGAACTCTTTTTCTACCAAAAAGAAAAAGAAAAAAGAAAAAAGAAAGAAAGAAAAACAAATTAGTGTGAAGATATAGGTTGGCCAACCCTAAGAGATGACTTGGGCCAGTGATATAGAATCAGGACACAGGACTGGCTGGAGAAAGAACTAGGGCATTGTTTCCCATGTGTGTTTATGCATCAGAATCACCCAAACCAGGTAAACCTGTTTTAAAAATGCAGAATCCTTGTCCCCATACCAAACCTAATGAGTCAGGATCTCTGAGGAGTGATGCCCAGAAGTCTGCATTTTCAAAATGCTCTCCCAGATCACCTGTGTGTATATATTAAAGTTTGAAAAAAAATCACATGTTAGGCATCTGTTGTTTTGCTTGTAACTGTAGGCGTCTTTGCAGGTAATGGACGTCATGGATGCATTTGTATTAGAAAATCTCCACCTAGCATCTTGTGATGTAGATCTGCATCCTTTTCATCATGGAAGACATCATTCTGGGGAATGCCCTTTGGCCTATTTCCCAAGGAGGTAGAGAAGAGATGTAAATGCACTTTAGAAACGCCGTAATTCATCTGGTTAGAATGGTTGTCAAAGGGGTCACCCAAAACCCTAATTCAGAAGGTGGAGGAGGGGCAGCTGACAGCCTGGGGCATGAAACAGGACAGGGCTAGTGATGGGACCCAGGCAGGCAGAGACCCTCAGTAAGGTCCTCAGACAGGCTCCTTGACCAGCATTTCTTCTAGACACCAAGCATAGCTCAGCTTTCACAGTTCAAGCTTCCCTTTGTTTCTTCAGTGAGAACAGGAACAGAAAGTAAAGAGAATGAAGTGGGACAGGAGACAGACTCCCTGAGGTGCTTTGAAAACTCCAGAGTATATAAGAGCATCCGATGAATCCAAGTTAAAGTGCATTAATAAATACTGCTTCCCTCAAACTTGCAACATTGGTGTAATCATTATTCCCATATCATAGACAAAGAAGTTACTTGACTACTGAAACCCACCTAGTCAGGGGCAGAGCTGGGGCCCGAGCCCAGGCATTCTAAGACTTCCTGCTGCCCCAGCTGTCTCCCTTTTGGCATCCAGAGCACATCATCGTGGAGAATGCTTTTAATTATCACCTTGCCCAGAGTGCGAAGATTTACTGGTATGCTTTCCTCCGGCCCCATCTTAAGCACCCCTTTGGGAAGTAGAGTGATCATGATAGGAATCAGGGTATTTTCATGGGTGGAAGGGAATGGAATGCTGGCGTCACACATGTTTGTTGCCCCTGAAGGCTCTGAGAAGGGGGCGGGGGGACGTAGACTGTTGAATAGTTAGTGAGGCAATCCCAGCATCCTTAGCACCCTGAGTTTTAGACAAGAACCCAAAGGTTCTTTGGGTTTATTTCCCACACTGGTGAATTCAGCCTGGCTGCCGAGTTCCTTCAGTTCAGCCTGTGTTTCCCTGACATCTGGAGCTGGGCTTCCTGAGTCAAGGCTAGGACAGAAGCAGCCGCACTTCTCCCTTTTTGGGGGGTGTGCACACACGCACAGGCACACACGCGTGCGTGCACGAGGGCTATCCCCATGACCATCATGCCAACATAAGGCTCAAAATAAATTGGGGCCATAGAGGAAGGGAAAATCCCATTTGTGACAGGAATTCATAGTGGTCCCAGATCACAAGTTGTAAGGTCCGAACAATGTGCAGATGGCCAGGGTATGGGGGATCTTAGGCAATGGGGGTTGACCTTGCTTTAACTTCCTCAAGTGTTCCTTCAAGAGAGTGTCCCAATCCCTGGTGGCAAAGTCTTTCAGGCAGCAGCCTCATGGCGCGAGAGGGAACTGATGAACCAAATGTGCTGATGCTAACAGGATTATTTTAATCGGAGGAACTGGTTTTGGTGGCAGCAGGCAGTCAGTCTACATCTTCAAAACAAGAGTTCTTAAGCAAAGCAATTTCCTTCTTCCTTGAAGGCCACTATTTATCTACAGGACAGAACTATGGGTTTACTGAAAATGACCAGATTCAGCAAAGCGACCAAGACTATTGACTAGGTGTAATCTGTCCCCCATCTCAGATGTCACCTGATAGAAGACATTACAGTAAAGAACTACGAGGTAACATTTTGGGGATAAGTAGTAATTTCTGGGCAGTACGCTCAATACCTTATATACATTATCTCTATCAGGGAGATGCCATTATCACACCAATTTTCTAGGGAAGAAAGTTGAGCTACAGAGAAAGGTTACTCAGCAAGTGGCAGAGCAAGAATTTGAACCCAGACGTCTGACTAGTCACTTCAGCCATTTAGAAAGTACTACAAGAATGACCATTCATTTCCCTCTCTGGGAGGGAAAACTCATAAAGCGCCCTCACCCTGTTTTCTAGATATTCCACTCATTTTCTTTTCCTCATTAAACTACAATAGTCAACGTCTTATTCAGAGTCATCTGTACCTGTCTAGAAAAGCATATTTGATTAGTGTTCTCTCCCTATTGTTGGGAAACTCTTAGTCATATGACAGGTTTCTAGAAATTGATTCCAAAGAAAAATAAATCTCCAGATTCTGTAGCTTTTCAACTGAAAATATGTAAAATAACCTTAGTTGCCAAAATCATGACTGGCTTTCCTTCTGTGACTATAATCTCCACATCTGGCTCACCTTCTTTGCCAGAAGAACATGATTACATGTCTTTTTTATATCTTAGGATGTTTCTATATTTTATGACATTTCTAAGTGGAAGTGCTATGTTAATCGTCATTACAATCCCACTGATAATTGCATTAGTTCTTTTATCAATGTTAACTCCACAGTGAAAAATAAAGCAGCAGAAGGTAAATGTCAGATGGTCAGAACAGCCCCACAGGAAGCCAGTTAGCCCATTTTTCTCATCTGTAATATAGTTGTGGGATGTGAAGCGAGATAGCAACCACAATTATCGTTTACATGTACCTACTATGTGCCAGACATGACTCCAGATGCTTTACATGATAAAAATCTCTTGACCATCTCAACAGTATGAAGTTGGATACTATTATTGCCCTCACTTTACAGATGATGATACTGTGCCCACATCTGTATGTGCTGGTGAGTGGTGGAGACAGGATTCAAACCCTGACAGTGGCCCTAGAGCCTGTGTTCCAGCCTTGCCCATGATTCTGACAGGCAGCCTGGGCTAGGAGTCCTTGTTCTAGCTGATTCCCCATGTCAGCAGTTGAGTCTGACCCCAGCAGTGGATTATTCTAACATCCATAGCCAAGGATGCCCATAAAATTTTCATGACATTACCATAGACTCATCTTGTTTATGAAACAGCATCATGGTACAAATAGAAGAGTCAGGTATTAAGCGTTTTTTTAAGTAAAAGATTTTATCATCATTGTTCTTAAGGAAAGTGACATGCCTAAGGTCACATGCTTAGTCACAGGTCAAGAATGGTACAAACACCCCTTCACAGGTCCTGGAACCTCAGGACCTACTGCTTCTCTTAAACAGCATCACGGCCTCCTGCCTGATCCAGCATCTCTGTAAGTGGACACAGCTCTGTGCAGGACTGTGGGAATCACTGTACCTGCTTCGCAGCAGCCCTACCTCTAAATTAAAAACAGCACAACAGCAACAACAAAATAAGAATAAAATAAATGGCGGAAAGACCTCTAGGGTATAAAAATCTCCTTCAACTGATCATCAAGTTCCTTCTTGAAAGAGGCAAGTGCCTGCCAGCAGGAACCTAAAACTCATTATTATTCTGTATTTTCTTTCTGCATGACTGAAAAGTTTTTCTATCCTCCCACTCCCATCCCTATCAAAAGAATACCACCCCCACCCAAGACAATCACAAAGTTTAAAAGTAGCTAACTCGCACTTCAAAAAAAGTTTTTAAATAAAAACTCCAAAACCCACAGTGGTTGTAAAACAGCTTTGTGTGGAAGAAGGGCAAGTTTTCTCTTAGGAGAGGCTCATTTCATAGGGTTGGGCAAAGAGAGAGATCAGGGGGGCAAGGGTGGGAACGCAGAAGAAGGGGAGGCGGGAGAGGAGGAGATAAAGGAGGAGGAATCGCTGGCTTTAAAAAGCAACATTGTCCAGAGAGGTGAAAGGGAACAGATGGCCGTGGAGAATGTGGCCCTCAAAGCCCCGAAGAAAGAGGCGATGCTGACAGATCTTGCTGTTTCCCATTGATGCCTGAATGTTCTAGTGTGGGGAGCCGAGGCCAGTGAGGGGGACAGACCTCTGTTCCCAGCGGCTCGCTGGGGCACTGGCGCTGAGGATCACTGAGAAAAAGAACAGGCAGGGGGGCGGGGAGGGCAAGCAGCTGTGGCCACAGAGGGAAGGACAGTGGGGGCGTGTGGGTTTCCATAGCCTTCTCTTTTGGCCCGGCCGGGAAAGGTCAGCCCAGTGCTGGTCTTTGCCCTGGCAGAGGTGAAGGAAAGGACAGCGGCTGGGGCCCAATGTCACAGTATCCTCCCCCGCAAAGGCATGTCTGGGACCAAATAGATCCCTTGGGAGAGGGAAATGAAGAAAATATTCCAAATGCTTTATGGAGGATTGAAACATTCAAACTACAATAAACAAGAAATTTGGGTCTATGAAAGAGGTAGAGAATCCTGCCAAGTAAATCTCATATTATTTCATGGAGTCTCAGGGCAGAGAAGTGATCTGCTGAGGAAACACAGCAGGAGTTGGTGGCAGACTCAGGAAGGAGTCCAGAGGTCTGAGTCTGCCTCTAAAGAGGTGCCAAATTCAAAGTGGGGCTTTGCTGGACACAAGGGGATGACAGGAGGGGCACAGGGGCCTCTGGCGCCCAGGGTGTGTTCATGTGTGTTCACGTGTGTGTGTGAGACAGGCACCTTGATGCTGGAGGATGTAACTGGAGACTCACAAGTCACCACAGAGCGACACTGGTACAGGCACCCCTGGCATCCTGGGAGGGGAAAGCCCGACAGTCAGCCCCTGCAGACGGAGGCCTGGAGAATTGGTTAAGAAGGGTAAGGGTTTGCGGAAGCAGCAATTGCAAAGAGGCCTATAAAGTTCAGGGGACAAAGATGCGTCGGTGTCATTTCCTTAATGTAACTTTGATCAGGGAAATTACTGTTTCAAATGACCTCTTGAACTCTCCATACATCCTCGAGAGGATGATGATAAAATTCAGCCCTGCTCCCATCCAATGAGGAGAGAGCCACATTCTTCTTGGCTCTCTGTCCAGTTGGCTCCCCAGAGAGCTGCACAAGCTCAAAACATTTCTCTGGTTTGGATTTGCCTCTCTCTTCTTCCCTGACCCAGAAAATGAGAGAGAACTGAACTCAGGCCTGAGTGTCTTGAGACAGTGGGGCATGAGTTTGGAGAAACGGACCAGAATCATCATTTGGAAACATTCCTACAGGTCTCAGGCTCCCATAAACATCTCTCATCTAACCCTCAGTGGAAGTAAGAGAAGTTAAAAGGTGGCTCTAAATACATTTAGTGACCTGGCATGTTTATCTTTACCTGGGTTAGGTCTCCGTTTCCCCAGGAAAGAGGAGGCGGCAACGGCCGTCAAGCCCCACATTTTGTGCTGTGCGTACATCCGAGTTACTGAGAAAATTCCCATGGATCAGCGTAGTAAAAAAAAGATCAACCATGATGAAGACCTTGCCTTTTTATTTCCCTGCTCCATCCAAATTGCTCCCCAGGCGCTTTTAGATTTAGAAGCTCCACTAATCAACCTTATAAACAGCAGCCCAGCCACTGCATAGAAATTACTTTGTATAGTTCCTAAGTGAAATTACCCCCGGGGATAGAAGATGCCCAAGGCTTTAACAATTGCGACAGAACACAGCCTCAGTATGAGAAAAGGAGACAAGTACACTTTGACATCCCAATTGAAACTCCAGGCTGAATCTGACATAGAAGAATGTAATTACCTTTCCTAGTTTGACGGTACACTAAAGAAACGGGAGAAGTGGAATACCTATTAGGTCCCCACTAATCCTCCTCCTAAATTCAAAGCAGGGTTAGTCACTGGAATTCATTTCTGGGTATTCTTACTCTCCACTATTGTTAAACAGCTCAATTGATAAGTGCTTGCAGCTAATAATGCTTTCTACTGAGCTCACCCCTCCTCTTTCCCAGCTGCTCAAAGCACTTTACAAATATCACCTCATTATTCTTTATAACACTCAAGTGAGCCTGATAGGTGGAAAGGTTCATTATCTTCTCCTTACCAATAGGGTAAACAGACAAAGGAAGAAGCAACTCGTTTGAGCCAACAAAGCAGAGACAGAACTAAAACTCGGCCATCCTCCTGACTCTACCTGTGTACATGTCCTGTGGCAGCCTGGAAAGCTGTTCTGCTGACCCGGCAGGATTTTCTAGCTGTGGACTGTGCTGTAATCGACAGGTCCACAGAACTGGGGCACTGACTGGAGGGTAAAGGACAGGAGTCACTGGAGAAGCCCCACATGAGTGGCCTTAACTGGTTGGGACAGGTCACTTCACCTCTGAGTCTCAGTGTCCTCCTCAGGAAAAGGAGGGGTTTCCATTAGAGGATCTTAAGGTCCCTTCCAGCTCTTTAGATAATGCGTGAAGTGAGAGTTTCAGAAGAGGGCTTCTATTTTTCACCAGCCCCTTGTGACAATCTGAGTTTCAGTTTGCTTATCGGCCTGAAATAGTATCCTTGTCTCTTGGCCGAGTCCCTGTGTCATCCAATGTCCACCCAAATGACAGTGGGGATCAAATCAGTCTGTGTGAGATGGGAAGTGAGAGAGGTAGTCCTGGGACATCAAGGCCAAGGACTAAAGAGATGGAGGGAGGCAGGGAACAGAAAGAAGACTGGAAAGGTCATAAAAAGAAGAATCGGCAAACAACATTTTGAACTCTGCCCGGGGCCTTACCTAGGGACACTCCTTACATTCCAAGGAACCTATGACAAGTCCTTCAAAATTTAAGAAGGCTCCAAAGAAAGAGCATTTGCTTTGGTCTTTCTAAATACAGGGTTCACTTGCCAACCCTAAAAGCCATGTGAACAATGCTCCAATGTACCCTGTAGTGGTGGTTTTCCATTTAAACAGAATTTCATTTTAATGAAATAACATTGGTGTGCCTTCAAGTTAATTAAAACAGGATTTTACAGGTGGCTTCATAGCTTATAATTTGTGTTGCTTGAGCCAGATATGCCTAAGCCCTTAGGAAATCAGAAGCATTTGATCTCTCTGATCTTTTACACTTTCTTTTCCTGAATGATGCTTTGATACTCTCTGTTTGCCACAAAGAGAGTTGGAGAGAGAGGACATTTAGTAAAATCAACATTTGTTTGCAGGAGAAACAGCCCTCACAACCAGAATAATGACCTTGGAAAGAGTCTTGGGTGATGGGCTGATTACAATGACTGGATATAAAGGACTGACTGTGTAGTCGCCAGAAAGAAACACATTTCTGTAATATCTCAGTTGTTTCTATTGGCCTGGCCTTCCTTGCATTCATCATGGGAACTGAGTCAACAAGTTTGCTTGCTTTTATTTCACTGATTACAGTGCATTTTTTTTTTTTTCTCCACATACAGGGAAAAAAGAGTAAAGAACAAATGAAAGTCAGAGGCTTGACAATCCAAAAAAAAATGGGTATAATTTTATTTATCTTCAAGTCCAGCTGCAAAAGCAACTAGTTGCAAGCTTTATTCCATCTGCTCTCTCTGAGGACCTCAGCCTGACCTTGTGGAACCTTCTTTCTGGGAAGTTAAAGAATTTCCAGGATTAGCTGAAGTCCTGAGGCCGCCAACTGTGACAACCTACAAAGTCCTCTTAGGTAATGGATTCAGACCCCACTTCTGCTCAAGGCCAAGATGGTCCCTGATGAGTTGGAAATATTCTAATTTCCTAGACCATAACGCAAATTAACCCCAGAAGAATTTCAGAAGGGCAAGTTCAACATGTCTGCATACTAAAGACTCAACAACTGATGTATCTGTGACAACAGATATGTAATTGAACTTGAAAAGCAAGAATTAAGAGGTCATCAGAAACAAGTTTAAAAAAGAATACCGGAAGGAAGGAAGGAGGGAGGGAGGGAGGGAGGGAGGGAAGGAAGGAAGGAAGGAAGGAAGCAAGGAAGGAAAAGGAAGGGGGGGGGGAAGAGAGAGAGACAGAAAGAAAGATTTATAAATTTAATAATAATGATCTCCACCACCTGATTCTGGAAGAAGGCATTTTCTGAACATCTCCTGAACTGAACTTTTGAATTCTCCAGGAGAAGGTCAAATTTCCAATGCTGATCAGATAAAATGCCAAATTTCTCTCACCATTATAATCCCAAGGCGAGGAAAGGGGAAGAATGAATTAATATTTTTAGTTTATCGTCAAATGGCCCAGAGAAGAGTAAGGCTTTAGATCCTACCAAGGATTGTACTAGTTTAATGTAGCCTAGAGGTCACCCTAATCACTCCTCTGACACTGTCTTTCCCTGTATCTCCTAAACAGTACAGATATCTGGGTAGTTAATAGAACGGCTTCCAACTCGATTCTGTGACTAACTCATTCTGTGACTTCCTTAGGCCTCAATTTCTCTATTTGAAAAATGGAGTAGGATTAGAGGGTCTCTAACATCCCCTCCATCTCTAATATGCCCTACTACTATTGTATCTCTGCATAGATTGGCTCCAGCATTTTCCCCAGCCCACTGTATTTTCTACCTTTTAAGTTTTATCTAGTGCTGGTCCCTATAGGTCCCTTACAGTGTCTGAGGAGTCTCAGGTCATGAATTCAGGCTTTACTGGCCAACAGGAATATTTATTTCTCTTCACTCCTACAGAAGAAAGTTAAAGTCAGAATACTAGTGTTCCAGGTGACCTCACTTAGGAAAACCCACTGGCATATGCCAACAGATACAATCCAAAATGGGAAAGGATGAAGACCCAAGTGGGGAGATTTATCATGTAAACCAAAACTACTACAGGGTAAGCTCTCAGTGTGAACATCTAGGAAATCAATGGGTAGCTTTTAAAATAACTGACTAGAACTTCAAGGCTCAGATGTTTCCACTACCCAAGATTTGCAGTCTAGTTTATGACCCAGCTCAGCAACTATCTCCACAATGATGGGTTTCCACAATGTTAGTTGAGGAAATTTTAAGAATAGTCAGCAACTCCAAGGAATTTTTCATTCAAGAACATTCAGCAATATGTAAGTATTATTTCTTATGATCCCAAACAGGTGTGTCAATGAAGTTCTCCATTTGAGCAATAAGGAACATTTTATAGACTTGTCTCAGGTAAGAGAGTAAGCTAGGAGTTGAACAGAGACTCTAATAAACCACTCACAGAATTATCTGGATTCTGAATGGGTTACATGTTATCAGAAAACCTGGATTTAAAATGGTAGAGAGAAATTTAGAAGATTCATTGAGAAACAAGAGGTCCAACTCCATCTTGAGTATCGGATTTCCCTGGTGACTCACCATCCATTTGCTTACTACCTTTATTCAGAAGTCTTCTGGAAGCCTGACCAGGATGGATCAAATCCAGATCTATCAAAATGACTAATACAGATAACAATGTGTGCTCCTGATTTTTTTTAAACGTAAGTTTCCATTTTTCTATATTACCTTTCAGGTCAATTCAGAATGCAGCCTCCTTAAGATAGACCAACAGTTAGGATACTTTGGTAGAGCTGATATATTAAACAAAAAAGCAAATTGCAAAGTAGTATGTGCACTATGGTCTAATTTTTTTTTTTTTTTGAGAATGGATTTGGAAGGGACTTTTTTTTTTTTTAAAGGAAACGCTACTTATTTATTTATTTATTTATTTATTTTGGCTGTGTTGGGTCTTCGTTTCTGTGCGAGGGCTTTCTCTAGTTGCGGCAAGTGGGGGCCACTCTTCATCGCGGTGCGCGGGCCTCTCATTATCGCGGCCTCTCTTGTTGCGGAGCACAGGCTCCAGATGCGCAGGCTCAGTAGCTGTGGCTCACGGGCCTAGTGGCTCCGCGGCATGTGGGATCTTCCCAGACCAGGGCTCGAACCCATGTCCCCTGCATTGGCAGGCAGATTCTCAACCACTGCGCCACCAGGGAAGCCCTGGTCTAATTTTTGAAAAAAAATTTACATAAGTACTTATGTGTGTAGAAATGTGGATAGAATTATAAACACTGATATTTTACATTATCTTACTGGAAGGGCATTATAAGTTTTATTTTCTTTTTTGGTTATCTATATTTTCTATTGGTTCATACAGCAACATGGAAAAATTTTATAAATATAATGTTGAGCAAAAGACAGCATTACCAAAGAAAACCTACTATGTGATTCTGTTTATATGAAGTTGAAATACAGGCAAAACTAATCTATGTTTGTAGAAATCTGGATAGTGGTTACCTTTGGTGGGGGGTTCAGGGTAGTGATAGAAATGGGGAGCTTCTAGGGTATACTGATGTTCTGTTTTTTAATCTGGCGCTGGTTACACATGTGTGTTTGCTGGAAAAGTTCACGGAGTTGTACACTTACAATGTGTACACTTTTTTATTTGCGTTATGCTGCATTTTTAAAGTTACTTAAATGAAAACCAAACCAAACCAAACCTGCATCTAGAGGCTTCCTCACACATACTGTCAAAAAGTCTAGAGAAACGACTATTACTTTTGGGTGGGGAGAGAGATGTCAAACTGTGCTTTCAGTCGTACAACAGTCTCCTTTGGGTGGTGGCGACCACAAGGAGGAGACTACATTATCTCCAGAGCTCCATCTCTGAGAAGGGGGCTCTGGAATCAGGCTCCGTGAAAGCAGGAAGAGAAACACAAAATTATGTTCATGGGAGGGTCCTGATTTGTGCGTATCAGTGTCCTTCACATCTCTCTGGACAACACTGTGTTGATGGTGACTCTGGAAATCCAGGTCTTCATTTGACTCAGCCTCACTGTAAGGCTTGTTGAATCAGCCTGGACCAGATGCGACCACATCGGGAGGTGCACGTCCTGCACCGAGCGTGCATTCATAAAAACAAGCAAAAGTGGCTACCTTTGCTAGAAGAGAGGCTCTGTGAAGGCCAGGACTTTGTATCCCCAGTGCCTAATGCAAGTCCTGGCACAGAATAGACACTCAATAAATATTTTTGAAGTGAGTGAGTGTATAAATCCACTTTCAAAAAGAAGAGACTGTTACAGCTCAAGCAGAAGTTACCATGAATGGTAAACGGAAAGGAAAAAGATGCAGTAGGATGATATATATTTAATGATTTGTGTCTCTGCTTGCCCTTCAGTGTTCCTCAAGTAAAGCCAAGTCAGGAATGGGGAGATCTGTGTTGCTGTAGATTTTTGGTAAAACCATTTAGAAAAGCACCGTCCAATAAAAATGTGACGTAGCCCACAAATGTAATTTAAAATTTTCTATGTGTATATGTGTAGCTGATTCACTTTGTTATAAAGCAGAAACTAACACACCATTGTGAAGCAATTATACTTCAATAAAGATGTTAAAAAAAAAATTATAGATCGCCAAAATTGGCTCAACTAGAAAAAAAAATTTTTTTCTAATAGCCACATTAAAAAAAAAGAAAAAGGTGAAATAAATGTGAATAATATATTTTATTTAGTACAACATATCCAAAACATTATCATGTCAACATGTAATCAACATGAAAAGTAAGATATTTTACATTATTTTCCCTGATACTAAGTCTTTGAAATCCAGTGTGTATTTCACGCTTATAGTACATTTCAGGTGCTTAATAGCCACATGTATCTAGTGACTATTGTATCAACAGTGCAGGTCTAGGGGGATATCCATTTGGTGGAAGTTCTTTTAGAAAAGATGAACAGGGTGTGTGTGTGTGTGTGTGTGTGTGTGTAAGAGTGCTTGAGAGAGAGAGAAAGAGAGAGAGAGAGACTGACTGACTTGTTAACACTGGTCCCATTTGTTCCTGAAGTCAGCTATGTCCCAGTCCTTAGCTTCTATAGATATGCCAGTATCCTTATGAGAATTTCCACTTTCTGCTTATGCTACTTCAAGTATGGTTTCTGTCACATGCAATAAAAAGAGGCTTAACTCATAAATATAGAGAAAACACGCCCATGGGTGCATCCTGCTTTAAAGGCAAAACATCTGTCAAACAGTTGACACTAAATCAGCATTGTTGAATTTATAAATCAAGAAATAAAGGCATTAACAAAAATTCCATTCTGAAAGTTTTTTTCTGTTACTTGCTGTAGGTTGCACCATCAATTTGTACATCACTTTTGAGAACAAATGAACCAAAGTCTTGTTCTAGCTTGAAGTACTCCAGGTGCATTTTAACTGTAAATTCTGAATCAAACAGGAGTTTAATAAGGTGCAGGCGCTACAAGTTACCTGGATACTATCCATCTGAGACTGCTGCAATGTAAAAGAAATGAAAAGAACAGCCTTTCTATCAGCCAACATCCCTCCTGCTTCATCTCAGGGTTTGTCTTCCTGCCAACACACATTTATTTCTGTGTGTCTTTGGTTAAACATGGAACTGGAGTTTGAGGGGAACGGGTCAATAGTTTAACTTCACTGAGGAAAAAGCAGCCACCATCCCTGATTACCATCGCCTAAATTGCTTTGTGATTTAAATGCCATAAATAATTTTGGTATCTCAGTACTGTTTTTCATTCTGCTATAGGTCCAGACCTGAACGGGAGAGATGATATCAGTGTACAGTTTCAGCTCGATTCCAGCTTTCCCATGTCACAAACCACTCTTTGGGCATCCTAATAGAATATGTGGTCCATGTTCCTGGGATATCACTGCAGGCAATTAGTGCCAGCAAGGTGGAAAGGCAGGACTAAATGAGAGGCTAAAACAATCACCTTCCCATTGCTTGATGCGAAGCCCTCCTGGGATGAGAAGAGAGAGAATCCCCTAAAGAGAAGTTCTGGACTGGCTTTCAAAATGTCTAATGCTAAAGGCACATGCAATTCAGGGAGACTGGAGGAGATGGTAAAGGCCGAAGGGGTACTTGGCAGTATCAAGGCAGAGAGTCAGAAAGGACCAAAAAGAGCAAGCTCTCCGTCATCTGCTGCTGCTAAAATTCCTCGATGAGCCCCACAGGGACTGAATGTGGGAGGAATCCTGCAGAATTAGCTGTAACTCCCGCCATCCCGAGAGGTGTGAGCTATTTAGTGCCAAGGAGAGGAATGGGGAATGGTATGTTATTGCTACATTCATGTGAGTCATAGGCTTGTAAATGCTTTATATCCTGCATAGATCATTCATCATTTGAGCTGGGAACTTAACCCAACTGTCTATGGAGCTGTTCCTGATTTGCCCTGGTTGAAAGGGTTAAGCAGGTCAGAGAATACTTAACCTCTAATATTCGAATTTTCTGCTCATGATGAGTGGGAGAGACACTTAGCAGACGGAGCCCCCGGCAGGAAAGCAGTGCTCCTGGTTTCTGCCAAGAGCTTATGCGTGGCCTTATGTAAGTCCCTGCTTTTATCTCAAAGTTTTTATTTGCAAAGAAAGGGGCAACTAAAACTTCCAGAGTACACTGCCCTAAATGTTGATAAGAGCACATCTGAAGAACCTGCAAATTCTGCGGAGAATGCTGAGGAAATAGAGCAGATTAAGGGACCACCTTAAGTGACCACAGTAAGTGGCTAAAAGCACAGACTCTGGGGCTGAGCTCTGGGTTTCAATTCTGGCTCTGCTACTTATTAGCTGTTTGCCTTTGGACAAACTACTTAATCTCTCAGTGTCTCAGTTTCCTCATCTGTAAATCAGAGATAGTAATAGTACCTACCTCATAGGTACCATTAAATGAGTTCATATACGTTAAATGCCTAGACCAGTGTCTGGCAGTATTAGTAAATTTCACTACTAACAAGTACAGCATACTTTCATTTTTAGAGCTGGAAAAGACTTCACAAAATATTTAGTCCTTCTCAGAAAACACCCTTTCACAGATGAAAAAACCAAGGGCCAGAGAGGTCAAAATAAGTGAATAGGGATGATTTGCGTATCCCAACCAGCTTGTCAGAGACGATGACACTCCTGAACAACTATTTGCAGAAAATGCCGAGTCATCACTGGATGTTCTTAATGCTAGACTAGGACCAGAAGTAAGACATGTCCTCCTGGACATTGTCCTCGGGGACAAATTAGGCCTTACTCGTTCTTAGCTGCCGGATGGGCTCTTGTGCCCTTCAGCATTTTAAGAAAGGATGGAAGAGCATTTGGCCGATGGTATGTAGTGGTCAGCCTGAAACTGCAGTTGCCTTGAGGAGGTGCTAGGATGCTAGTGGATGAAAGGCCGAAATCTATCACACTGGCTCTAAGAGTCTTTTGGAAGAATGAGTCAAGTCCAGAGGCTTCCATTCCTGTTCTGTGGGCTGAGGGGAGGCTTCACCTCGAGGTGATGCAGCAGTGAAGGGTGCAGGCCTGGCAAGCTGCCCACTGCGGGAGGCGGTGGCCCAGCTGATGGGAGAGTCAGGCTGAGCAGTCCCACTACTCCCAGGAGACCTGGAGCAAGCTCATAGCCAGGGGAAGTGAGGATTAACACAATGTGGTGTCCGAGCTAATGAGTGAGCAAAACAGAGACAGATGGCAATTGCAGTAACTTAACTCTCCCATCTCTGCTTGCAATGCACTCCCACTAGCTTCTCCTCTGTCCTCATGCTATCTAACTCTGCCCGGCCCTCTCGGTCCATCTCGGCAGATCACGGTCACAGAGAAACCATCCTGCATGAAAAAAAAGCTGTAACACTGCCTTCTAAATATAACCATCAACCACAGGTGGGGTGTAGTGGCGAGGGCGAGGTCTTTCAGACAACTTTGGAGAGATACTGACCTTTGGTTCTAGAGGAAAAACAAAGTTAATTTTATTGAATTCTTGTTATTTTATACTTGACATATAATTCCTCATAACAACTGCTTAAAAGGCACACAGTTGCATATGAGAATGCTTATAAAGGGGCATAATTTATTACTTGGGGATGAAAACAAGAAAAGGGAACTTTTATTCTCAACCTGAAATAAGTTTCCTTTAGTCAGAAGTACAGTCTGCGGAACAGTTTCCTTCACAGGCATTTATCACATGTGATCGACAATGTTCGTGCAGGCTTAGACCAGACCTTGCCACTTTGGGAGGCAAACAACTGCTTTACAAGTTATTTACTACTCTGTACCTCTTTTAGGGATTTGCTTTTTTCTGCTTCTTTTTCAATGGTCATTGTTTCCAGGTGGTGTTACTGTGTCCGCTGCTCAGAGACTCACCTGGCACTGAGGATAGCCCGGACTGAGCCATACTGGAAAATCCTGCCTCCTACTTTGAAAACTGGTTCATTTTACAATAATCTCTTTAATAATAAAATTCCAGTATGTAAACAACAGAAGATCTTCAGAATGAAAAAGAAGTTTAAAAAAAAAATCCCTGACTTATGCGTTTTGGTAAACGTCACCCCCTCCTCCTATTCTGCCTATTTATTTCATTCAATAAGGTAATAAGAAACTTAAAAGAAAAATTAAGTTAAACTTCATTGATGCAAATGGGTTTCACTTTTGCAAAGTGAAAAAGCTGACTCATGAGAAGAAACTTCAGTGGTCACTGAATTATTCAATAGACCATGCACCTAAATAGGGATATTGAGAAAGAGGCCTGTAAGCAGGTTTCTCACTCCTGCCCATATCCCCAAACTTTCCCACCCAGTGACCCTCTGGGGGCTACCTGCTCACCTTTGTCTTCTTAGAACAGGGCCTTGGGACTGACACAGTAAAAGTGATCAGCTGTAACTCTCTGCAGCTTGTCAGCCAGCAGGGTCAACTTTAGACCAATGGAATTCTGGGGAAATACTTATATTAGACCCTTGATCATATGCCTGATAATCAGAGGCAGCAAAATATGCTGGTGGAGACCTTGAACACGGCGTACAGAAAGTAACACTCTGAGGGAACCAAATACAACCTTTTTGGAAGTGGTACTTCATAGTGGAACACACTTTCCAACCCTAAGGGTCAGCTGTCTTTCATGGGAAGTAACTAGATACAACCTCCTTGTAAAAAGAGGAGGATATCCTGAAGAAGTGAAACTGGTAAGTGATCAGCATCTAGTTCAGTTACATTTCCTGCATTGTACACTATAGGGTTTCTCAGCCTCAGCACTGCTGGCATTTTGGGCTGGATAAGTCTTGCTTGTGGGGGCTGTCTTGTATATTGTAGGATATTTAATGGCATCCTCCAGAAGCATCCCCCTCCAGTTGTTATAAACAAAATGACCTCAGACATTGCAAAACATCCCCTGGGGTGGCAACATTACCCCTGGTTGAGAATAACTGGTATACTAGTATACATGGTACAGCTAAAAATTCTGAAAAAGCTTGAATGGGAGACAGTATAAACTTATGGCTGATGCTTTGAAAAGTTAAATAATCAGCTTGTAATATATATTTTTATCTTGCTTAATAAGAATTCAACTCTTAAGCAGCCAAAGAGAATGAAATACTGAAGGAGAACCAGCACCAAATGACAAGAGGCATTGAGTGCTTCCAATGGGTAGACATTTAAGAGCAAATTAAGAATTAACTGCTTTTTGAAATAGAAGGAATCCAAATCAGAAAAGAAGTAAAGCTGTCACTGTTTGCAGATGACATGATACTATACATAGTGAATCCTAAAGATGCTACCAGAAAACTACTAAAGCTAAACAATGAATTTGGTAAAGTAGCATGATACAAAATTAATGCACAGAAATCTCTTGCATTCCTATACACTAATGATGAAAAATCTGAAAGTGAAATTAAGAAAACACTCCCATTTACCATTGTAACAAAAAGAATAAAATATCTAGGAATAAACCTGCCTAAGGAGATGAAAGACCTGTATGCAGAAAATTATAATACACTGATGAAAGAAATTAAAGATGATACAAATAGATGGAGAGATATACCATGTTCTTGGATTGGAAAAATCAACATTGTGAAAATGACTATACTACTCAAAGCAATCTACAGATTCAATGCAATCCCTATCAAACTACCATTGGCATTTTTCACAGAACTAGAACAAAAAATTTCACAATTTGTATGGAAACACAAAAGACCCCGAATAGCCAAAGCAATCTTGAGAAGGAAAAACTGAGCTGGAGGAATCAGGCTCCCTGACTTCAGACTATACTACAAAGCTATAGTAATCAAGACAGTATGGTGCTGGCACAAAAACAGAAATATAGATCAACAGAACAGGATAGAAAGCCCAGAGATAAACCCACGCACATATGGTCACCTTATCTTTGATAAAGGAGGCAAGAATATACAATGGAGAAAAGACAGCCTCTTCAACAAGTGGTGCTGGGAAAACTGGATAGCTACATGTAAAAGAATGAAATTAGAACACTCCCTAACACCATACACAAAAATAAATTCAACATGGATTAAAGACCTAAATGTAAGGCCAGACACTATCAAACTCTTAGAGGAAAACATAGGCAGAACACTCTATGACATAAATCACAGCAAGATCCTTTTTGACCCACTTCCTAGAGAAATGGAAATAAAAACAAAAATAAACAAATGGGACCTAATGAAACTTAAAAGCTTTTGCACAGCAAAGGAGACCATAAACAAGACCAAAAGACAACCCTCAGAATGGGAGAAAATATTTGCAAATGAAGCAACTGACAAAGGATTAATCTCCAAAATTTACAAGCAGCTCATGCAGCTCAATATCAAAAAAACAAACAACCCAATCCAAAAATGGGCAGAAGACCTAAATAGACATTTCTCCAAAGAAGATATACAGATTGCCAACAAACACATGAAAGAATGCTCAACATCATTAATCATTAGAGAAATGCAAAAACTACAATGAGATATCTCACACCGGTCAGAAGGGCCATCATCAAAAAATTAACAAACAATAAATGCTGGAGAGGGTGTGGAGAAAAGGGAACCCTCTTGCACTGTTGGTGGGAATGTAAATTGATACAGCCACTATGGAGAACAGTATGGAGGGTCCTTAAAAAACTAAAAATAGAACTACCATACAACCCAGCAATCCAAGTACTGGGCATATACCCTGAGAAAACCATAATTCAAAGAGAGTCATGTACCAAAATATTCATTGCAGCTCTATTTACAATAGCCAGGACATGGAAGCAACCTAAGTGTCCATGAACAGATGAATGGATAAAGAAGATGTGGCACATATATACAATGGAATATTACTCAGCCATAAAAAGAAACGAAATTGAGTTATTTGTAGTGAGGTGGATGGACCTAGAGTCTGTCATACAGAGTGAAGTAAGTCAGAAAGAGAAAAACAAATACCATATGCTAACACATATATATATGGAATCTAAAAAAAGAAAAAAAGGTCATGAAGAACCTAGGGGCAAGACAGGAATAAAGACACAGACCTACTAGAGAATGGACTTGAGGACACGGGGAGGGGGAAGGGTAAGCTGGGACAAAGTGAGAGAGTGGCATGGACATATATACACTACCAAACGTAAAATAGATAGCTAGTGGGAAGCAGCCGCATAGCACAGGGAGATCAGCTCCATGCTTTGTGACCACCTAGAGGGGTGGGATAGGGAGGGTTGGAGGGAGGGAGGGAGACACAAGAGGGAAGAGATATGGGGACATATATATATGTATAACTGATTCACTTTGTTATAAAGCAGAAACTAACAAACCATTGTAAAGCAATTATACTCCAATAAAGATGTTTAAAAAAAAAAAAAAGAATTAACTGCTTTTTTTCCCAGTTGGTTTCTTATCTGGAAAGAAGAATCAGAGTAAACTAAAGGAATCTAAGGAATATAAACAAGGCCATCTGGTGTCAGAAAGTACAGTGGTCTGAGTCTAAAGACCAAAAGGGCTAGGCCCAGTTGAGCCAGAAAAAGCCACGTGACACTGTGCTGGTAATTTAACAAGAGGTTCACTTTTTCCACTTGTCCCCAAGAGTCCTTTCAAGTTTTAACCATGTCACCTTCATATCCTAGGAAGCTATCAAAATACCATCAGTAGGATATGTCTTTAAAGTGGTTTTTAGAGTAACCAGGATACATTTATGCTGGTCCAATCAGTGAGATGGCTGGTCCAAGTTAAAGCCAGATAAGGGAATACAACCTTGAAATCTTAATTTCATTCACATGGGTGAGCAAATCAACTATACTGAGCAGCATTCAAAGAGTATTAAGTTCTGAGTCCTTGTGGGACTAGACATAGCAGAGTGCCTGACAAAGTGTCATCTGCAGTAGCTATTCATTCATTAGTGAATGAATGAAGAAATGGTTTTAGAACCTAATTATAGGGAAACTCTACTCTATGGCATTTAAACAGAAAATTCACCATGATCAACTTAAGGGAATTAGAAAATAAAACAGTATTGCTTTAAGTGAAGCTCACATTAGCAAAATTCTTCTAAAGAATAGGTAAAAATATATTTCCCAGGGATGACTATCTGGTGAAGTGGAAAGACTAGCTAAGTAGCTGTGTGATCCTAAAAGTCACTTACTGTCAATGGAACTTGGTTTCCTCATCCAAAATAAGAAATCACTTCCAGCAGCTACATTTGGCAATTGACAGGATGAAGAAAAGAGAATATTTAGGAAAATTAGAAAAAGTGAAGGATTTAACATAAACATAAAAATGATTTCATGGCTTAGGTTCTGTTCTTTTAACTTAGAAGCCTATCAGTGGATGTTGGCTAAACTCACTCTGTTGATCAGATCTAACTTAAAATGATTGAAGTGCTCACCTCATTTATTTTTACAAGACTGAAGGTTGCCTCTTGTGGGTTTCCACAAACACGGCCTCAACGGAGGGAGAATTAGAACACAGCTTTCCTTCTGCAACCCAAGTATTCTAACCTAACACCGAGAACCCTGAGATCAGCAAAAGATATGGGATTATGTTTTCACTGAAGTGACACTGGAGGGGTGGTACCAACCCAGCTTCTGATGAGTTATGGCAAAGACATAGCCCAGAGACTTGGCTTTTCTCGGTTTCTTTTTTAACTGATGACTCTCGCCGTGACTGTAAAAGCCAGTGATCCCTACTGCATACCCCACTCCATCTCTCTGTGGGGAATTATAATGTGATTAAATACTCTTAATTATACACACACACACTGACATCCTGAGGAAACTGATGAAAACTACCTGGCAGAAAGCATAGGTGTATATTAACTCTAACCGTCTGGGGCCTGCTGGGGCACTAACCACAATCCTTGGCTTTTACTCCTTAAGTGAGATGTCATTCCGAGACCATGCGTGTGGTCAGTAAATCATGTGTGTTTCAGTTTCGTTGGGTGACTATGCTCTGCAATTTCACTCTGGTGCCCTCACATCCTTAGCTTTTCAATATGACCCACAACCCCTGTCAGAGAGGAATAATTGGGAGGGAAAGTAGCCTCCTTATTGGCCAGCCACAGCCAGACAACTACACACAGTTCCCAGAAGCTACTTAGAAGCACGCTTTAGCACAAGAACATCTCCAGAACCCTGGGGCTCTGAGAAAGAGGCAATTTAAGAAAATGACAGCAAAATAAAAGACTGGAATTTCAGGAAGTGGTTCCAGGAACAATGAGTATATAAAAAATGAAGTGGAATCACTTTTTCCAGGCAATCCACTTTCACAGACAATGCAATCATATGACAATAACTAGCGTTTATGAGTATGTGAGTGCACACTATATGTTTATAGATACCACAGCAGCCGCCAACAGCAGAAGAGGGTGAGTAGATCCCTGTGTGACCAGGAGCCTCCCTCTTCAGCCTGCTATAACTTCACCACACCCGCGGGAGCCTAGCTTACCAGCCCAGCGAGAGCTTCCTTGATTGAAACGTGATGTCCCTGGTCACTAACAGTTCTCTTGGGAAGTAACGGGAAAGCAGCCAAACCACACTATGGAAGGAGCAGACAAAACATCTCTCCCCTTTCCATTCAGACATTTCCTGACCACAGAAACTGTCTTCTGCTCTCCATCCTCACCTTCTAACTTGGTTACATTGATCTGCCTTTCCACGTACTCTTCACATGTCCCCATCATTTCTCTCCTCTCCATATGGTGGGAGTTGATTATTTCAGTCAACTCCAGGCAAAGTGACACCATTTCCCATATCCACTTTGAGGCCTAGGAAACCGATCACAGGCAGGAAGGTAGATAAAGCCAGAAAGGGGATTTCCTCTGCTGGCCTACCAGTGCCCCTTTCTCAGTAGTTCCCTGTTCTTCTCCCTTTAGAGCACTTGGCAGTCTTTGAGCAAATCTGATTGACTGAGAACTTAAAAAAAATGTTGGAAAGAATCTGTGCAGAAAAAATTATCTCTAATGCATGAATTTTTATCAGAAGGATGATTTTTTTAGGTTTGTTCATCTATTCACTCATCATCCAATAAATATTTATTGAGTAATTTCTAAGTACCAGGAACTGGGCTGGGTAAGACCAGCTAGGTCTTTTAGTAAATAACGTCATGTGAATTATGTCAGGCTGAACAAGCCTGGCAATATTAGTCTATCCTTGAATGAGAAGCTCCACTTAGGATTTCCTGGAACAAACCACAGTGGAATAAATAGCACAATATGGCAAATAACAGCTACCCAGTATATATCTGTTGCTATTATTGGATGAAGAAGCATCACTGGGAAGAACAAGTAAACTGAGTCAAAAGATATGAGGTCTCTCTGGGCCTCAGTGTCTTCATCTGTAAAATGGGGCTCCCACTACTTGTTCATTTACAAAACAAGATTGCACTGAGAATCAAAAGAGATAACCTACATGAAAGAAGGCATTTTGTATACTGTGAAAGTGGAAGGCATATATAAATTACAGCTGTGATTGCGCAGTCTTGAGGTCATGGATGAGTGGCTCATCTCTTCACTTCAACCAACACAGAAGACTTTCTAGAGGAAGGTGGTCTCAACCAGGTCAGTTACCAATAAATTGACTCATCTGAGTCTTAAAGGGAAAGGGAAACAGCTATTGGGAGAAACATGCTCTTATGAATTAATATATAGTGATCGAAAACAGGGAATATTTCAGTTATGAAAACCAAAGAAGCCCATATGCTAAAAGACTCAAACATATTGGGGTGGTCCAAAAGTAATTAGGTCGAGTAGGATGAGGGTCAGAAAGTTAAAGCTAATATTTTGTCCCACCTCGCTATCCAATTTATGAGTATATGGAAATAGTCCAGTGTTTCTCAAAGTGGAATGAGATATGGCCTCCTTCGAAAGGAGAAAAATCATTTGAGACACCCAAAACACATTTAAAAACCTCTAGGAGACCTTAGTCTGAGTTTCAGAATCACCAACTTAAGAAACTTAAGATTTACTTTTTGAAAAGGTCTTTTAATTGCAAAGCATTGTCTTTATAATAATAAAAAAAAATCCTTAAAATAAAAACAAAAAATTAAAAACCCTACAGAACATGCAGACCCCAAGTTTGCAGAGCCCCCAATTTGAGAAATCTTGATTTTTCTCTCACCCCTTCTTTTTATGGATGAAGGAACTTGAGCCTGTGAGGACACAGTGACTCCCCTAAGCCACACAGATGGCTATTAGCAAAAGCAAGCCAGAAGCCCAGGTCACCTGATTTCTAGAGCAAAGCCTTTTCCGTCTTTATACAAGCCCTCCTCTGTTTGTGGCAGAGCTCACTATGTGCTCCAGACAGATACTGGTATTGTCTTAGACCAGAGGAAGGGAAGCAAATGGAGGAGAGAAGGTTTGAAAGGGAGGTGATGTGGGTGTGACTGATGCAGAACGTCATTGCAGCTGGGCCAGCAATTTGTAAGGCCCAAATTACAATTACAATTCTTTCATGTAGGTTATCTCTTTTGATTACCTTGGAGGTATTTCCAAGGAGAGATTCTTTTGCTCCCCACTGAAACAAAGAAACTTTGGGTAGAAAACACAAACAGTTTTAACAGCAGTAGCATTTCTGCCGAACAAGTTTGGGCAGAAATGTAGGAAGAATACGGTCTCAAACTAAAAACCGGAGAGGAACTGCGGAAGGTATGAGGTTATAATTCAGGGTGGCCAATTTAATCAGCTCATATTCATTAAACACCCACATACACATGGCGCTTTACAACGAACCCCTTTCCTCACTCTGAAGCATCCATGGGCCTGTTTTAAATGGGCCACCCTGTACATGTTGGGAATCTGGCCAAGGTGTTAAGGCAACTGCTTCCCTTCCTAGGAAAAATGGGGTAGATTTTTAGACAACCACAAGTAAAGGTTAAGGCTTCTAGTTTTACATCCCATCTGAAAGCTGGGAAAGACTTAGAGAATCTGTTTTCCAACAATCTGTTTGCAAAACTCAGTAATACATTAAACCTTTCCATTTCAGACCAGTAACATCCTATACCATCTGCATTCCCAGACTTTACCCTGCAATTTCCCTGGAAGCATTCCTCCTCCTTATTGGAATTGAACTCAAGTGCTTTATGAATATTTCCACATAATGACTGAATCATTACGGTCCTTGAGTTATGTATAATTAGCCAATCAATGATTTTGGTCACTTCCGGCCTTTGCATAATGAACTTGTTGTGTATGTTCTTACCTCTGCCTGTTTAAACTGCCAAGAATATTTTCAGCCTTACTGATTTATCAAGTAACTTTTGATCATTGCAATCTGATGAGAGGACTGAGGATTGGGCCCGCTGCCTTGACCCTCCCCTGGAGCTGGGCCTAACAAGCTTCTGGTATCAGGTGGTCTCTGAATATCCGGGGAGCAATGCCGCACAAGCCATCCCATTTGGGTCCCTGCCCAGCTGTGTTGGCAGGTGCTGTGACTTTTCCAAGATATCTCTGATCGTTCCAAACATTGTGACCCACATGAGAGGGCATCAGATTATCAGGAAAGACTAAAAAAAACTGCCCTGACATCAGAGCATTCTCCAATAACTCTCATTCTTACATGATGATATCCACCACAAGACCCCAGGAAGCTCAGGACAAGACGCGAGGCATTCTAATTACAGCTTATAATACAAAGGACACAGTAGGTGCTCAATTGACCATTGCTGGCTGATCGTTTGTTTTTAGTTTTTAATTTGGTTTTGTTTCAGCGGGTGGTTTAGGAAAGTGAGATGGGTTCAAGAGGTAGTAGATACAAAAGGAGAAACAGGATGGTTTGTTTGCAGTGGCTCTGCCTGTCTACAGAGACACGAGCAGGGAAAAACAGGTAGTTTTCAAGGCAGTTAGGTGAACAATCATAAGAGCTGTAAAGTATTAAGGCTACTTAAAAACACTCACTTTTTACAAAATCCTTAGGTGGTCCTGACAACTCTGCCTTGGGTATGCATGGAATAAACAGCAGGTGGCTTATTTGGCATGTCCCCCTAGTTCAGGAGTTAGTCTGCGGCCCTTGAATCCCTAGGAGTCCTCTAGCTTAAGAAATAGAACCTTATCAACATTCTGAAAGCCTCTTGTGTAGTCCTCTCCAATAGCACCATCTTTTCTCCCACCCAGAGTTAACCTTTATTCTAAGCTTGGTGATTTTCAGTCAAGCTATCATCAACACATCAAAAATCCTATCAACTTTACACAGGATAAGGCTTCCCAAGCCAATATAAGGGACAAATTTATTTTCACTGGAATTAAATCAGATAATTTATTAATTCCCCTAGCAAATGCTTCTCGAATGTCCACTATGTGTCAGGTAAAGACTTCGGCACTGAGAAAACAGCTGTGCACAAGATGGGTGTGGGCCCTGTGCTTGTGGAGCCTACAGTGTAAACAAACAAATAGTTACAAAAGTAATTAGTTAGTTATAATTGTGAAAAGAGCTCTGTGGGTGAGGTCAAGGGCACTCTGTGAGGTATAACTTGAGTGGTCACAGGGTCTGCGAAGGTGGCCCTAAGAAAGCACCACGAAGATCTGAGCCAGAAGAAGATGCAGCATAATGACACTAGGTATCAACAAGAAAACAGAATCATTATTTAACCCGTGATGGTTTGTTTACTAGACCCAAACCTTCGAAATGCTGGGTCCATAAAGAGAAATATAATAAATAGTGAAGAGTTTAGGAACCACTGTTCCAGACTGACCCACTAGCCACAGAAGCTGGGACGGGGGAAAGAGAGTGTTAGGAAAATTCAACTTTACCACCGCACACAAGAAGATTAAAGAGGATCCTTGCACCCCGGCTCCTGAGGTGCCATTTCCCAAGATCGAGCGGGAGGCAGGTCTCAGGTCTAAATAGGATAGCGCTAAGTTTCAGTTGTTGAAGCAGTTACATCTCTACTAACCTTTACACACCATGATTGTGTCAGTTTTTCCGAGCAGGAGAAATGGATGGAAAGCCAGGCCACATCTTAACAGGGCCCTGGTGAGCTAATGGGTGTGATTATTTCATTGTCTCGGATTCACGCCAGCCCAGGCTCATCAGATACAGGCACAATCCAGGAGAAACATGACCTCACTTTTGACATGGGACAGCGCACTCAGATGCCAGTAGGAATTTAGCGATCCCTCAGCGTAGGTAAAACTGAGCTCTTCACAGTTCCAGCTAATGAGAAGCATACCAAAGTCACCTAAAACAGTGAAGCTAATATTGACATTAACATACTAGATACTGTGAGGGTAGCGGAAGCCAGGAAAACTTCTGAGACCATCTGTGCTAAGTGTGTCACATCCATAATAAGGGGTGTATTTAAGATAAACTGCCATCTCTTTAAATGATTAAGTACCAGATTCATGAAAAGCTATAGCCCCACCAGGACCACAGGGTCATTAAGAGGTTGGGGCTGCAAAGGTGAGAATCTCAAAATTTTAGTTGTGCCACAAATTGTCCACTGACTTGCAAAATCTTTGCCAGGGTGACTTCTGCACCTCAGTTTTCCCAATGATAGAAAAGCAATTTTATCACTGAGCTCGCACAACTGTGAGGAGAACAAGGGCTCTGCAATCAGAAACATACCTGCATTCACTGATTCATTTTCAGAACCTTCTCATTATATCATGAAGACCCCGAGAAGTATAAGACAAGGCTTGATTCATTCTAACTGCAGCTTACAGCAGGTTCAATCACTATTCATTCAATAAACTTTTCTTGAGCATCTACTATGTGCTAGAGTCAGAGCCTGTACTAGACACTAGGGATATAACAGGGACTAAAAACAGACTCGCTCCCTGCTCCAATAGAGTTTAGTGTTTGCTGAAGGAAAGTGCCAGGATTGACTCTTAACTCCTTTGTGAGCTGTGGCACTGGGTAACTTAGTTAATTTGTTAAGTTTCATTTCCTCATCTGAAATGAAGATAATATAACCTGTCTGGTATGTGAACATGCCTAAAATTACATCTGATACATATAAGGTGTCCAATAAATGTTGGTTCTTTCCTTCCTTTATCCAAATCACAAAGAAGACAATAATGTTTAGAGTTTCAATAAAAGATGTTTCACAAATGCAAATAACCAAGCCCTTATTATCATTGACAATTTAATAAGCAATGAGGTGTAGTGGAAAGATCTCTGGCTTTGGAAACAGAGACAGCAGAGTTAATTACTGACTCTTTCACTTACTGGATATGTGGTCTTGAGCAGACTATTTAAACCTCTCTGGGCCTCCATGTCCTTATCTGTAAAGTGGCAATGATAGAGCAGTTTTGAGGATTAAATAAGATGATAAATGCAACATGCCTACATTAATCAATAAGCCGTGGCAAATAATTGGGTGATTAGCAAGTAATGAAGACACACACACACACACACACACACACACACACACACGCCTGTCTCAAAGGAACCGGTTTGATTTAATTACTATAGTACTATTTGTATGTACTTTTTTTCATTTACTTCATTTATTCATGGAGCAACAAAAATATAGATTAAAAGAATATATCATTAACCATAAGAATGTAGTACATCACAGCAGGATTCCTGGGAGAAGCAATGAAAAGTGCCATAAAAAGGTAATATCACCAACTTAAAGTGGGAAGAAAGTTCTGTTTGGCTCTCATGTTGCCATTCTTTCAGGAGCTCCAGAACTTCTTCATCATCCACAAGCCCAGCTTTTTCATTTTCTAGTTATCAGAATACCAAGCAAGGATCTTAGAATATAATAATTTTACTTAACCCCAGCATACTGACAGCATTTGAGCAGAATTCCATTATCTGTCAGGGAATATTCTAGATATATACCATCTGGGAAGTCCTCTAGTCATTATTCTCCTTTCCTAAGCTCTCACTGTTGGGTCTGTAGTACACGCAGATATGAGTCAAGAGCTCTTTCACAAATATGAAAGAGGCATAATGTGAATGTGGAATGATGATACACTTAGTTCATTTGGTAAGTGTCTCTAAGAAACCCAGTAAGGGACAGAATGAACTGGGTCAGCCTTGCCCCTGGGAGAGCTGGGTAACATGCCTTGAGCCCCACGACTTCAGCCAAGTGGGGCAACTAGGAAGGAGGCAAAGGCTCTGATAACCTCCCAGCTCCACACACCCTATTGGAGGGATATAAACAGGGGAAGGGGAGTCCTCGGAGGCGGTTCACTTGACCACCAGCATTTTACCCCTTCTTTATAAATCCCACTTCCCTAGCTCACAGAGCGGACAGCCACTTAGGGGAGTCATATCGTTTTTCTGAGCTCTCTCTCTGTTGAGTAAATTACCAAGTCTAGACCTGGTATTCATTTTCTCATGAAATCATTAAGGAATCAAAGGCAGTAGTGGTAAAGTATAAAGATTATCTGACTATTTCATGTGTTCTCCAGTCTCCAACATTCCCTTCCCTCTCTCCACTTTCTGTTGACCATCTCATGTTTTATTTCACAGAGAAAAGTGAAGCCATAAGAAGAGAACTACCTCATCCTCATCCTCACCAAATCTACTTACGTGCTTGCACTTATACTCATGTAGTCGTCCTTCTTCTCTGCTCCTGTGGATAAATAGTCCTGCTTCAACCTAAGTCCAGCCCATCCATGTGGACCTGTATCCCATCCCTTCTTACATCCTCCAGGTCTTGGCACTTACTAGTGGTGATCCTTTTTTCTATCCAGCATTATCCCATTTTCTCTTTCTACTAATCATGTACATCAATACGAAAATACAAAATAAAAACACCTTTGACTTCTCCAGTTACCACTCCATTTCCTTGTTTTTATTCATAGCAAAACACCTTTAAAAAGTTGTCCGTGCTGTTTTTACTTCCTTACCTCTGATTCTCTCTTTAACCTACTCCAGTCAGGCTTAAATCCCCAACACTCCGCTGACACCACTCTTACCAAGCTCACCATTGACTGTATCCTGCCAAATCCAAGGGTCAATTCTCAGTCATTGTCTTACTTGGTCTCTCAGCAGCACTGGGTCTAGTCCCTTCCTTCTGGAAATACTTGCTTCACTTGGTTTCCAGAAAAATCACACTCTCATGGATTCTCCCCACCTTACCATCCCTGCTCTCCCAGTCTTGTTTATGGATTTCTCCTTGTCTTCACTTCCCGTGTTGCTGTACCTCTGAGATCAGTCCTTAGGCCTCTTCCCACGTCCAGTTCAGCCTATTCCCCTGAGCTCCAGACTCATATATTCAGCTGCCTACTTGACATCTCCACTTGCATATTTATTAGACATTTCAAACTCAACTTTTCCAGGACAGAAATCCCTACCCTACTCCTGTCCACACCAATCTTCTCTTTCCTCCAGCATTCCTAGATTTTTTTGGCCTAAATAATATGGAACTCCACAGGAAAAAAATAACAGCATTCTGAGTTATCTAGGCCTCCAAACCTAGATGCAATTCTTGATTTTTTTTTTTATTCACACTTTACCTCCAATCTATTTGCAGGTCTTGTAAACAGTTTCTTCAAAATTTATCCTGAATCTAACCACCCCTTCACCACCACCACCCAGTCCAAGCCATATAATTTTTCACCTAAATTAGTGACATGTTTCCTGACCGGTCCCCCACCTTCTACTCTGGCTCCCTTATAGTCTATATTCCACAGAGCAGGACCAATGATCTTTCTAAAATGTAACTGTACATCATGCTTAGAATATAATCCAAACTCCTTACCTTGCTTTACATACCCTAGCCCATGCTCACCTCTCTATCCAGCTTACCAGCTTTACCAGGTTGTTGCAAATATAAAACTAGATACCCTAAGGAACTTTAAAATTATTGGATGCCATAAGTAGACAATGTTGTTGATGCTATGGTTATTATTGGATCGGTTGACCTCTGGTAAAGAGTTTTAAATATGTCTTCTAAACATAAACTGTAAGTCCTGCCAATGGCTGTATATTATTACAAACAGATTGTGTAACAGGCAGATCCTTTCATTCTTGTTAATAGGTTCAGTCATTACCCTCCTGCTATATATTTAACTTTGTCTTTTTCCCTTTCTGGATGTGGGTTGTCCCTTGCAGGAAACAGCAGCTGTGTCACTAACCCTGGACATGGTCCAAGGCCATTTCCATATCCTGTGGGAGAACCATCCCCTCAAAGTTTGTTTTTGCAGCACAAAGTAGAAGAAAGATCATTTTAAAAAAATATACGTTGTACACAGCACTTTTTGTCCTAAGTGACTTCTGTGTGACCCAGAGGGATGACTAGGTTGCAGTCTCCAATTCTGCAGCTTGTACTGAGCTAGTCATTACGATTATTCCATCCATTACTTAAATTCAATAGGCTCTGGAATGGAATCGAGAAGCCAGAAATAATGTATAATGACTCGGGAGGGAAAATGAAGGATGTGGCACCCATTTAAAGAACAGGAGGAGTTTATGGAATAGGAAAATCATTGACTGAGTTGCACTAAAATTCTAAAGCCAAGCAGCTAGCACTTCTTCCCCTGAGAAGGGCAGAACTCCAATTTCACGTTTTACCCAAGAAGGAACAATGGCATGACCAGGTGAGAACCTTAGTGGACATGGCAATGCTTTGTGGATCACCAATACTACTTCCTGAGTGTTTTAATTTTCTTAGGAAGGTTTTCCATAACTCAATTCAATGGACTCCATCTATGCAAGAGCTGGTGTGCTGAAGTGCAACATGCCAAATCTGATACAACGCCAAGAAAATCCTGATGGTGGCTTCCTAAATGGGTTTCTAAACTTTACAAATAGCCAAACCCATTGGCCCTAGGCTATTTGCCTTAAGTGACTTTTACTTTTAGATGAAAAGTCAACAAACACATGAACAATCTGGGGATTCAAGCAATGAGCCCAATGAGTGATATCAATATGCAACCACGTCTCATCTCCCAAGAGGGATGAATCACTGGCCTCTTTAGGACAAGCCAGTGGGGCTGCAGGGAGGAGAGCTGGGTACTGGCTTCACTGTACAGCCAAGGGACTCAGGAGGCTGTCGCTTTCTGTGGTTGCCATCTCACTGTGCACAGAGGGAAAAAAATACAATAACCCTCAAAAAAGAAAACAACTAACAGATTCTAGCAACAGCTACTCTGAAGATGAAAATCCCAACTTGATTTTGCCGCCACACTTCAGATGTTTGTCATCTATTTCATCTAGCTTTCTACAGACTTTCCCTTCCAATTCTTAGGTTGCAAATCTTTCTTATAAATTCACTGCTCTTTTTCATTTCTTCATGCAGAAGCCGAGTGTTCCCTACTTTGGGAGGGAGGCATGACTTTCTTATATTAGGACTTTAGAGGATTTATCTCATGCACCCCTTTAGGGATAATGTATAGATGCTCATGTAGCAGCCTTGATAACATATATGCAGCCCATGTACCACTCCCCACTATAGAGCCCACGGGAGCTGCTACTAAGCAGTTACAATGCAGCCGTCCAATCAGCCACTACTGATCTTTTGAATGGAAGATGGAACCTATTTGCCACCTCTGGCTGGAAGCACCCAGGTATTGTAGGGAAAAAAGAATGAAATGAACCTACTTTATAGAAGGAAAAACACAGTCTGTGACAAAACCAAAACAAATATGAAAGAATTCAAGTATTTTGCTTTTATTCCTGTAGGTGGACATAAGCCCAAAGATTTAGCTAAGGGGGCGGGAGTATCGATAAGAGGCAGACATAGGCTTTGCCAAGTGCTGGCTGTGGGATTCTGAGGATTTCTTTAACTTCTCTGAAGGTGTTCACTCATTTGTGATTATACAGATAAAACAGTTGCCTCATAGGTTTCTATTCAAATTATAGGAGAAAAATGAAAATAAATACTTGGGTTATGACTAAAGTTATTTCCTTTTCTGATTAGCTTTCTGCTGTTTTATTTCTTAGAAGCAACACTACCCTGATTTGGTAGTATTTCTTTGGTAAAAAAAAAAAAAAAACAACCACCTTTAAATTGAATTAGCAATAAATAAATAGCAGGATTCTGCAAACTCTTCTGGCATCCAGACAGATCTATAGCCATTAATGTAAGAATCAATTCTAGACTGTTCCCCCATGAGTTCTTCTATGTGGGTGCCAGAGGTATCAGAATGTCTATACCCTTAAAGATATATTTCGAAACAATATATTTTTCAGAAGTTTTCACTTCTTTCCCCCTTTCTACCTAAGTTGTGGCTCCAACAGTTTGCCTCTACCACTAATAATCCAACTTCCTCAGGACCCAACAAGACCCCTCTTGATCCTTCTCCAAGAGGAGAATGACAATTTGGGCCTCCATCTCTAATCTGGGCCAGATCACTCATCAACTTGGCCTTGATGCATAACCTTTTCCAGTGTTGAACCCTGTGCCTAGAATACTCTTCTCCATTTTTCTACCTCCTGGACTCTCCTCTTGTCACCTTTAGCCCTCTCTGGACCTCCCCATTCCTAAGAAGTAATTGCTCCCTGCTCGTGTGTTCCTTCAGTCCTTATGAACCTGTATTTCAAACATCTGTTCATGGGTCTTGCTGTACTTTATGCTTTTTTATATTCTCAAGTCTGGTATATAGTAGGCATTAAATAAATATCGAGTAAGCAAATTAATGAATAAATTAACAAATTAATTTTTTTTTTAAGTTTTCAGCTTCTCAAATGGCTCCTTACAACTCACACAAAAGCATATAGGTCTGTGGTAAGTCTTGGAATTCACTGACTCAACTGGAAGAAACAGGAAGATGGTGAGCTTCCCATTCTATGGATACATGTACTTTAGTCTAGATAATTAAATGATGACCAAGGAAGTGAATACCAAGCACAATTTGAAATAATATTATCGTCATCATCTCTTAGTTCCAGTAATACAGCTCATGAATAGTTTTATTAAGTGGCTGTTTTGTAGAGGCTTTCAGGTTGCCTGCTCATGAGACTGGACCATACACAATAACATAGATATCACAGCAGTCTGCAGTCCCTTCCTGCCTTTTATAAACAGCACTTTGATATGCTCTGGAAAAAATCTGTTCTTATGTCCTAAAGCTCCTGAGAGTGAAATGTTACAGTTGGAAGCCGCCTGGAGCTCATTTATACACTGAAGTTATTAATCCTCTTCTTATATGTTTGATATAAGCCCTAGGGCACTTGGGAGGGTGATCCAATTACCCAATTCAGAGAATTGCCCTTTTCTTTCAATCAAGTTCAGAGCTCTGAAATTTTGTTCCACCAATGACTTTTTGTTTCAGTCAAACAAGGTCACAGAAGAGGCCAATATCTGCCAAGGCCAACAGGGGTTTCATTTACATGCCCACTAATGCGAGCAACATAAGAACCTCTTGAGAGCATTAAACTAGGGTGTGGGACAACAAGCCTGTTATTTATTTACCAGCTCCTGAAGCCACCAGGGCCAGTTTCTAGCTACTCAACATTTTGGGTTACCATTTTGGACTTAATCAAACTCATCTTCTGTGCAGCTAGAAGATGCAGTGGGATTTGCCAGGAGGCAAGGAACCTCTGGGGAGATGTTGAGATGAGCCTGGAGGGAAGGCTGCATGAGTCCAGGCAGACCAGGAACAATCTGCATGTTCTTAGAGTCGAACATTTCCAAAGGTAGCTTGTTAAGGACCCAAGATTGGGTGTTCTTTTGCCATTCATCGCCTGCTACAGCTCTTATATTAGTGACTTTAATTTATTTATTTTTGTTGTTTCCTTTGCAATGAATACTAAAGCACGGGTTGGTCTAGCTTTAGCTAAGACTGGAACACTTCCATCATGGCCAGAGAAAAGATGGTCTGGCCAATGTCCTATTACAGTAAGAGAGAGACTTTGGCTCTCTTTAGGGAATTGTCTGTGGTGTGTTTGTTATTTGAAGTTAATGAACAGTTGAGAATAAGCATTTAACAGATGGTCCAGCAAAATAAGGCAATATGTCAATCCATTTATCAGAACTTCCAGGACTCCCACTTTAGAATTTGTGAACAATTAAAATGACACTAGGGTTGTTAAGAGTTAATCTTAGGAATGTTTATTAACCTCAAGGATAAATAGTTATCGAAAAAATATGTTTCTTCAATTTACCAAAAAGTGATACCAGTCTTTGAATTGTTCTGTGTTTGCAATAGAGCAATCAACAGAAACATCTGGAAAACTCTCCTTCCTGCTTGAGTATTTCACAAATGTATTAAAATTATCACTGGAAAAAAGTCAGGAAATGAAAAGGTAAGGGAAAAAATATTATATTCTTCTAGTGGCCCAGTCATAAAGCCAACAGTTTTTGGGTCTGATGTGGCCAAGAGGTGATAAAATTTTGTAAACAGTTGGAAATATGACATACAAAGTAAAGGAAGAAAAGATAGTTTTAAAATATAATAATTTAAACAGCCATACGGTTTCTGATAATACATTCAGCTCAGACGAGAGAATGTCCCGATTGCCTTTTTTTTTTTTTTTTTTTTTGTTGGGGGGACAAGGAGAAACAATTTGTAGATCACATTGATTAATGATCTGGAAACGAAAGCATCTGGGTTTTAATCTTAAGCTTTGAAATTAATTCATCATGTGGTTTTGGGAAAGACTTTAATCTGCCTAACCTCAGTTTCTCCAGATGAAATATCTAGATTATATGATGCAACATAATTCACCAGATAAAAAGCCTTTACAAATAATAGCACACGCACACGTAAGCTCTAAGGGTAAGCGACCTTCAACAGTCTGAAGACCTAAAACACTGGAGAGCATAAGACAGATAGGACAGAACCTTGTTTTCCAGTGGTGTGGGGTGAAATCAGGGTATGGGGAGAAATAACCTCACATCTTTCCTCATTAAACAGCTAACTCAGGCACAGAACCTGACTTCTCTTTATCCCAGATTTCACATACAGGCCCTTTTCTTTCCACATACTCCCCTGAAGCTCTGGCATTAAAGCTGATGGTCTGTTCTGAGGTGGGCCACAAAGCACTGTTTCCTCCCGCCCTACTTTCACTCTGCTGTGAATCGCAGCCTTAGCTACCCAGTCCCAGGCACTTTCTGCGGGCCCGGAATAGGATCAGAAATGTACGGAGCACTAAGCCTCTGAGGTGTTCACCCCAGAGCAGCCTCGCCACAGTCGAGGGCAGTCAGATGCCAGCACGGAGCCCTGGGCATCTCTGTCCCAACACCTGCCAATTCCTGCCTAAAACTATCCAAAGAACGCTGGGGTCTAAGGAGCGGGAGTGGGAAAAGGGTAACTGGCAGAAGGGAAAATACGATCCTGGTCTCAAAACAGCAATAAAAATAAAATTAAACCCTAACACACACACACACACACACACACACACACACACACACACACACAAGATTCTTTATGTCTTCAATTGAAGTTGCCTGCGTCCTTCACACTGGAACTCTGAGCAAGAGGATTTTCTGAAAAAAAAAAAAAAAAAAGAAACCGCACACACAACAGACTTTACTGCTCCCTTGAAGGGGCTTATTTAAGGCAAAACAAGGCCTCCCATCATTCCTGTGAGAGATCATTGTCCCCCTGGTTGCCACAGCGCCCTGTAAGGCTGTGGGAAACAAATGACCTCAGAGGCACTGCAGTGTGTGTCACTGCGAAAGAAAAGAGAAGCGAGGGGGCTGGGGGAGGGAGGGTGGCCTCCTGCGAGCGGAGCCCTCCAGGCCCGGCCATCCTCCAATGACAGCCCTGCAGGCGCAGCAGGAATGAGGCTTGTGGGCCCCAGGAGTCTCCATCCAGCCAGTAACGGGATTAGGCTCCCATTCCCCAGAAGCAAAGCGTCTTTCTGCATGCCCCGCTGCTCACCCTGGTCAAGCCGGCCCCTAATTGGCCTTCCCCACAAAGTGCCCGACGATTGTTAGTGTCTCACTCTTGTTTAATGGGTGTCTTGAGTCACGAGAGGGCTCTTCTGGGGTCTGTGGGCAGCGAGTGGTAGCAGAGGGAGGGGAGGGGAGAAGGGAGCAAGGATGAGTGGGGAGGGCTGGGAGCCGGGAATTGCACCAACAAGGGCAGTCCTGAGAGGGAAGAAGACAACGGGGCGGAGAAAGAGTTAGGATGAGCCTGATGGTGAGGCAGAGCCGAAGCACATGCTGAACAGACATTCACTCTGCCACATGCTGCCGGTTCCTGAGAAGGAAGCCCACTGCTTCGCTGTCCCCACTCCGAGCACGTGCATGAGAACAGGCAGGCAGCCTGGCCAGAAGCGGGCCTCTCCGCAGCACAGTGCCCTCTCGCAGACGCTATAACATCATCGATTTTACCTTTTCTTTGGGCACCTCTGTGATTTCCATCTTATACGTGGGCACACAGAAGCACACAGTGAAGGGCAGGCTCTGAGCCTTACCAGGTTGGTGCCTCTACCTTCAACACACACACACACACACACACACACACACACACACACACACACACACACACACACACACACACCACCACCACCACCACCACCACCACCACCACCACCACCACCACCACCACCACCACCACCACCACCACCACCACCACCACCAGCATCACCAGCCTGTTTCCAGCTCTGCCTGGTGGGTTACGAGGCTGGTGGAAACACCGCGGTAGAGCGTCTTCTTAAACGCTCGGAGATGACACCAGCCCCGGCCCTCTGCCCCTGACCCCACTACTTGAACCACAGAGCGATGGTGGTCACGGGGTGACGAGCAGAATGAGACAGGAGGACGGAAACGGGCACAGGCGAGGAGAGTCCAGCACACTGCAGCCAGGGAGCCTCCCGAGGCCCAGCCTGCACCCTTGAACATGGTCTGTCCCTACACCGAGGAATATTCAGAAAACACAGATAGGCAGAAAAAATGAAAAAAAAAATATATCAGTGCACACACACACGCACACACGTGTATGTATACACATAAATGTATGGTTTATGTATAAGATTCCTTTTATATATGTGTGATTTCCTATGGAAATATGTAGTGTCTAGGTGTATACATTGCTTTTTACTGTTTAATCACCTACGTTAATTCTACCCTCTGCACAGGACCAGTTTCTGAAAAAGAGCTGCAAAAATTGTCCTTATCCATAGAATTTGTTTTAGCCTTTAGCAATAGGAAGACATGGTATTTTGCAGGCTCAAGAGTAACACGAGTGACTATGAAAAATAATTTTGTACCAAAAAATCTTTCCTCACAAAACAGATTCAACTGTGGTAATGAGGGGTTTCGCGCCAAACTGGCAACTGGGAAATACTGGTTTGCAGAGGCTGGGTTTGGTGCATGGGGTTCTGCCCATTTTGAGCTGTTTACCAGGAACACATACAACTCTGGGTTACCCACCCTCCTCCTGGTAGTGCCTGAGATTGTGCAAAAACACCAGAGGCAGTGCCTCTCACAAATACACTCACTCCCCTGAAAATACACATTCGAGAAAGGAATGAGAAGGAATTAAACAGATCACATTTCTATTATGTTTCTTTTAGGCCTGGTGCTTACTTTTTCATAATCAGAGTAGTGATGATTATGAAAGAGTATAGACTCTAGAAGCAGAAACTTGAACCTGAGCTCCGCAACTTAATCTCTTTCTTGTCTCCATCTCCTCACCTGTAAGAAGAGCTGGCGATAGCACCTATGTCATCAGATTATAAGAATTAAATGAGTTAATATATGAAAAATCCTTGAAAAAGTGCTTGACACATAGTAACAAATATTAATCGCTATAATAATTATTAATATTAATTAATGTATTTCCCTTTTCTCACTCTCTTTTAGGAACTTTAGTACCCTAGTCACGGAATAATAAAAATGACAAGAGCTAACCTTTACATTTTTTGAGAATTCACCATGCACCAGGCACTAGTGGTCTTATATGTATGTAATTCTTACAACAATTCCATGAGGGAAGTTTGTAGGCATCTTCTTAAGGCTTCTGATAGAGGCACTGTATTAGTTTGAACCATACAATATGACCAATCTTCAACTGACTTTGAGCTTCATTTAATTTAGCCTAATTTCCTTTAGGTGACAAGGAAGACTTCAGGGCAACAAAGACCAGTTCAAGGAAAGATACACGAGACAAGGACCAGGAAGCTACCCCTTCAATCCATCCCCACCCCCCCAGAGCTAAAATGTGAAGAGAGGGTATGACTCTTAGGGGTAAAACAGGAGACAAGATGATATTAGGTGTAGAAGAAGAGAGACTAAAGGTCAAGGGAACCAAGTGTAAGGGGCCAAGTGTAAAAGCTGTGTTTCCTGAAATTCCTGGAAAGATCTCCCCAGGCCCGGGAAGCCATTTCATGGCCATGTGTTCAATCAATAGATATTTATTGAGCATCTACTAAGAGACCCGGAAATAGAGTGGAAATGAGTTAAGACCTGGATTCCAACTTGGTTTCAGTTATTTGTTAGCTAAGTGACCCTGGCTGAGTTTCTTAACTTCTAAGCCTCAATTTTCTCATCTGTAAAATGAAGATGATGCCACCTATGATGCAGGGTTATTGGGAGGATTAGAGGCAATGCATGTGCGAAGTACCTAGCACAAGGCACATGCCCAATAAAGAGCAAGTATTACTGTCACCACTCCTGCTGCTAATACGAACACACTGCTGCCCCTAGTACCACAGGCACTGCGATAGACACCTGAGGGTGGGTCCTGCTTTCAAGGCCGTCAGCCAGTGGAAGGAAGGCTCTGTGCATTTAGGGCAGCTGTGGATGTCCAGGAGGACTTCAGCAGCCAAGGCTGGGGAGAAAGCTTCCAGGAGACGGAGTGGCACCTGCAGAGGTGGAGAAGCCCAAAAGGCAGCTCAGCCTAGGAGTGTGTTTTGGGGGAGAAGGAGTGAGGAGGAATAAGAGAAGGCCTAGAAGGGAGGTTGGAAAATGAGTAAGTGCGTTTTCTCTTTCGAAAACGAGCAAGCCTAGAAAAATTTTAGGAGCTTCTTTCAAGTGCCAAAGAATTTTTCTTTTGGACCGTTTGAGGGTTTTCTGTTCGAGACCCAGGAGACTAGCTCAGCTGACCAGGGTTCCCCTGTAGCCGACAAACACGGAGAAAGGTCAAAAGTAAACAAGCAAAAAAGTCCCCAGGCCAAAGGCAAACCAGAGGATTTTTTTTTTTTCCTCCGTCTTCTAGTCTCAGAAAGGACTGGTCTCCAAGTCTCTACTTCAAACAAAAAGAACAGACAGTTCTAGCTTCTAAATACTGGCAGAGAAGAATAACTACTCTTTTTAGAGAGAGAAAACACACCACCCACCACACACAACTTAGCAGCATTCAAAATGATTTCTTTGAGTTAGCCAAGAGGAGCCTTCAAAAGGTGAAGAAAAAACTCGCAGATACGCATGGCTTCTGAGGGAGGTAATCGTCCACAAGGAGTTGCTGGGTCCTGCCTGCAGCAGCAGACTGGCCCGGCTGCCCGGCCCCCCATGTGTTTTCAGGCAGCAGCAGTTTGTGTTTACCACTCACCGCCTTGAAGCAAGACGAGAGGGGACTTGGTTTCTTCATTCTCCCCCAGTGATGGCCATTCTCCTTTTCCCCAACCAATCCCCCACCCTCGCTCTGCCCTCTCTCCCAACAACAAAAACACCCTGCCTGCCCATGAGCTAAAGGAATCCAATCACCCAGAAAGGGAGACTTTATGAGCTTTCTGGGGGCTCTGGGCGGATGGAAGGGATTAAAGCGAGGTGTGCTTTATGCCTTTTGTCGTTTACTCTCCCACTGCCCCATGGAGTAGCTAATTCCCCACCCTCGGACAGGTCTGCCTGTTCCTCTTGGTGGGTTCTGTTTTTCCCTCCTCCCACCGTGGTTTTTCGTGAGTTGAGGGGAGGGTGCAGTAAAACTTCATTGCAGATGCATCATAAAATTTGGAGAGGCAGGCCTATGGCATCGGCGAGCAGGTGAGGTACAATTGGCTGTTGCAGCGGCTCCTCTGCAGGGTGGTATGAATTTGGAGAGGTTTCCAAGAATTCTGTTACTACTTGCCGACCCGCAGCAGAGGGGCACAGCCCTGTCCCACCTTACTCCATGGCATAGTTCATCATAAAATAGAATACTCTGAAAATAGCTTTCTAATGGTTTTTAAAAATTTCTTTACTATAGGCTTTCATATCGTGCCATCTAACTGAAGAATAATTTATAGCCCACGTCCTGCATTCCATGGACCAACCAGAGCATAACCCTCCCAGAGTTTGCAGACTGGACTAAACAAGCCTGTCACCATAGGAAAAATACAAACAGGCAATAAACACACAAAAGATGCTCAATCTCTCTAGCAATCGAGGTAAAGCAAATGCAATCAACAGCGAGATATTTTCATGTGAGATTCACAAAGACTGAAAAAAATTACAACCCCCCCCCCAGTACAGGCATGCAAATCAATACCTTCCTCACAGGTAGTGTGGCAGTTCATATAAAAATAGAAACATGCATATGATCCATCAGTATCACTTCAGGAATGTATCTTAAGGAGATGATTAGACAAGTTTGGAAATCTGTGTGAAAAAGGACGTTCATTACAATGTTTTTTTATGATAGTAAAAGCTACAGAAAAAACCTAAATGACCAACAATTGGGAAACACATAAATGGGTTATAGCACAGCTATGTAATGGAATATTATATTATCTATAGCCACTTTAATTAATAGGGTTGTTCTTTATTTATAAATGTTCAACTGACTTGGAGGATAATGGAGCTAAACTACCACTCAGTAAGATTCGTCTTAATGTTTTCTTTATGCAATCCGAAGAGTTAAATCAAACAAAGAAAAAAAAAAAAAGTTGTGTCTCCAAAAATAGACAAAGTAAGAAATGGCATGTAAAAACATATTTGCACTGGTCTCACCAAAGCAGGAGCACCAGCTCTACTATTCCTGAGCAAGGTCACCCCTCCAGTGACAAGACACAGTCCCCTTCACTGTACACCACGGTCCCCTCCACAGTCAGAGAGCTCACTCCCTTCACTGGAATTTTTCCTAAATGCTGAAAGGTACTGAGATACTACTCTAACACTGGGACATCTTCTCCTCTTACAGAAAAGGAAACTGAGTCACACTGCAACCACGTGGCTTACACAAAGGCATTTTAGACCTTAAAGCTTGATACGAGGTTCCGGATTCAAAATTCAGTCCTGAATCCGCCACTGAGTTTTCCTTTTCTTCCTCGAATCAAGAGTGATTCCAGAGGCTGGCCGACAGCTTCCCGAAGACTAACCTGATTCGTCTTCCCTTCCAGACAGCGTAAGGTTTTCAGGCTTTCTGAGTGCCCAGGAGCAACAAACTTCATTTTTCTATTTTAAAACATTACTGGAAGATGCAGAAGTTCTTATAATAAGCAGGTTACCTATGTAGTGCCAAAAATAGTAGTGACTATGGCTCTTTTTCTAATCTTATTACTTTACAAGTAGTCTCTTTGTCAAGAAAACATTACCACTATAGTCAACAATTCTAAATCTTTCATGGAAGTGGTGATGAGAAAGGATCACATGTTTGTTTGTTTAACGTCATGGGTGGGTCTTATATTGAGTACAGGTGATTTAAGTGCATCCCTTAGAAACCCACAGGCTTGGGTTACCCCATGAGGTTACTCCAGCTGGGTGGCCTGAGCTGCCCAGAAGCCTCATAATAGAAGCACGGCTATGTGGACACAGGGAAGGTCTTCCTGAACCATTTCCCCAAAGTGGCAACTTTTCAGAAACATTTTAAGTGAAGGGTTGACAATTCTGTGCTCCCCTCCCCCTCCTGCAACAACCAGACAACAATGGTCCAGGCCGGCCCCCCTGAACACCCTACTCTATGTTCTGTTCTAACCTGGTTTCACCTCTGCCTCCAAATTTTTATCCTCTCTGCTGTTGACCCCCATAGCTGCTTGGAAACCCACTTTTCTCAACCCTGGTCTTCGTTCTCATCTTGCTCAAGTGCCAGTCTGAATCTCCCATGGGTAGACCTGGTAGTGGAGGGAGGAAGGGACAGGAGAAAAGGTAGGCACGTCTCTGCGGCAGCACCCTGACCCAGTTCCAGCATCCCACACGCATCCTCCCCTCCACTACCCCATCCCCTACACCGGCATCCTTAGAGGCCCAGCCCAGCTGCTGGGACAAAAATACCAAGAAAGCTGGTCTGCTGGCTCACTAAAATGCAGATAAAGGTGATTTCAATCCTTTGTAAATCCATCATCAGCACCAAGACATCACTCTCTCTTTCTCTTTGGGGTTAAATAGGGTGGCCATAATTTACCTTCTAAACTTTTTAAAGGGAAAGGAGGTGCTACTGGCAATTATGGCAAGCCACCAGGTGTAAACCACGACTGACCTCAGAAACTGGGTTAGGCGTCTGAGGAAAACAACACAAAATAAGGAGAGGCGAGGAAAGAGGCCCAGAGGGGGCTGTTTTGCTCTTAACCTGCTTTGTGACATTGCTAGTCATAAAAACCCTCAGAAACTTCCAAAGAGCTATGTGCTTGCTTCAGGAACTAGAAGGAAGAGGAAACATTTTACGACTATACTCTGCAGGCTAAACATGGGGAAAAAGCCTGCCATCCCACCTTCCCCATTATATCCCTCCCCCTGACCCCACCAGATTTCCTATCTGCTGGTGGTAAAAGCAAGGGACACATGCAGGCCAACACTGGGGATTCTCGGAAAAGATGACAAAGGGGTGAATGGATTCAGGTGCAGACCTAGAAGAGCCTCAGGGAGCTTGCCCTTGTAGGAGTCCTAGAATCCCCTGGAGCTCCTTCTCTGAAGCCCAAACCCCTCCTGATAACAACAAGGTGGACAGTCCTGTCTCTCGGTGCCTGGCAAGTGGGATGGGAGGAGAGTAGGGAAGAGTTCCCAGACGCGTACCCAGGGCAGCAGTGAGGGAACTCTGTCCTGGTACCCCAAGGTCCTCATGAACATAACGTCTCATAGAAAGGACCCTGGTCCATTAGGGTCACTGACGGCATCAGCCTAGGAACCTAGGGGCTTCGCTGGGGAACAGTGTTTGACAAACATCTTCTCTTCACAGAACTCTTAGAGTCCACCCACTTGTAAGCTGGAAGGGTTAGGAGGGGCCCCTCCTCGTGGGAAAGGGGGTGCCTGGTCATTTCCTAGGTTCCTGTCAGGTCTCCAAGTGTGTCCATATGAGGCACAAGAGCTAGCCATGGGACCAAAAACTCACCTTGGAATCCTCACAAGTGACACTTCGCAGTCACAGAAATACAGCACCACATACTTGTGCAGGCCCTCTTCCTACTCTGTGCTCTCCCCTCTCCCAACCTCATTCATTAATTCATTCTACCATTCATTCATTTAATTACATTTATTTATCCGCACTCATGGTTCAATTATCATCTACAAGGAGATGACTCTCAAATGTGTCTCTCCAGCCCAGACCTTTTTGCTGAGATCCAGACTCCTGTATCTTCCTGGTGTGTCTTCTCAGGGTCTTACAGGCATCTCAAACTCAACGTCTGTAAGGCCAAGCTCATCTTCAGCCCTCAAAATCATTCCCTTCTCTTCATCTCACCACCATTACCCCAGTGCAGACAACCAGCATATCGCCCCTGGCAAATTGGATCTGCCTCCCAGCAAAACTCGCAGGCCCCTCTCTAAACCCGTAATTTAGTCTCTGCACTGCAGCCAGAGTGATCTTTCCAAAAAACACATCCCGTCATCCTGCTCGTTGCTCGAAGAAAGTCAATAGCTTCCCTTTGCTCTTAGAACAAAGGCAAGAGCCTCACTCTGCTCCCTGACTTTCCGGGGGCCGCATCTAACGCCACACATGTCCTCACTCTCACAGTCTCTTGCATGTGCTGTGTACACTCCAACTTCATGCAATGCCCTCCTCCCATCGATGCCTACTTGATACCCTGAGAAGTGTGTTGAATTCTCCTGCAACGCTCTCCCAGCCAACACAGCCCTCTCCTTGGAGGTAAGGGTCACAGCTGTAACCTGTCATTTACTTTGGGCCCCTTGATCCGTGGCTGTCCCCTCCTCCAGACTGTAAGCTTTGTGCGCACAGGGGCCACGTCTGTTTGGTTTACCACAGGCCTTCACTAAATAATTACTGAATAAAGGAAAGAGAGAAGGAAGGAAGCCTGGGCAGGGCTCAGCCCCACACTCCTTGAACACGTTCTGAACTTTTCTACTTTCGGAATTTTGTTCATGCTGTTCCCTTAGTCTAGCAGATTCTCCCTCCTGCTGGTTAAAACCTGATTTCTCACTAAAAGCCCCGTTTAAATGTTACTATCCGGTATCTGCCCTTCATTTCTGGCATTCTTGCAATCTGGTCCTGATTAGGGTGATTCATATACACAGTCACCTTTTGAGAGGGTCCACGTCTTACTGGTCTCTATATCCCATCACCACCCCTGTCACCGACCTCTGGGCTTAGGACAGCGCCTTCCACAAGTTTACTGAAAAGAACTGGATTCAGCAGAGACACTATTAATAAGGTTGGAGCCATGAAGGAAGGATTCCTCTTCTAGAGTCAGAGACACCATGTTGCATGGTCCCACTGCTGCCCAGTGCCATCCTATTTAAGACTTTATTGAAGCTGTACTGGGAGTTCCGCTAAACTTTCTTTTAAAAAAAGTCAAACAGATGCAATCCTACCTTCTAATATCCCACTGTCTAAAATAGAGAATGATAATACGCCAAATGCTTAAATGGAAGCATGACAGTTAAGTGTGTTCTGTGGACTTGATGAATGGAGATGGAGGGAGTGAGATCCCTGGGGCAACCATCACCTCCCCTTCACTAAATCAGGGAAACCGTCTATCTTCACTTAATTCTATTTTCTTAACACGAGCCTAAAGAAAACTTGTTTTACTTTATCCGTCTGTCTCATGGTTGCCACAATATAATTTTCAAATGAAATTTCTAAATGCAGACCACACACGATATTTCAGTGGACCTAACATTGATTTATGCTAAGACTGGGGGGGAGGGAGATACTCTGGAGAAAGATGCTTAGCCAGCAGTTTTCTGACTGCCAGACTTGCTTGCTCGGCTGTAGCAGCATGCAGATGTAGTTTAGTGTCTCAATTACTTTTGGATTCGGCCCATTCAAGGCTTATATCATCTATACTATACCAAGTAGGCATGAAAGTCAAAACCGTGATTCCTCAGACAACCATGGTGATAGAATATAAATTAAAAGGCCCCTGCTTGCTTAGCCTTCATCTGAAAACATCAGAATGCAATTTGTTGGACAGATTCTATAATCTGCAGATGAAGGCAGTTATAGGGCTCAAGTTTATCCAGCGTTAACAAGCCCTAATAGTCTAGTTCAGCTCAGACATAACAAACGGAAATGGCTTTAAATTATCCTTCCCTAGAGACATGATTTCATAAGAGAACAAACTCTATATGCGCACAGAGAGATTTCCAATGTAAACATGTGGTGGAAGCTAAAAGCTGCAGCCGGGTTTCAAGCCTGGATATGCCAATGGAAGGGTATTTGATTTCAAAGACACCGATTTCCTCCCAGTGCAAGAGCATGCATGCGTTTTTTGCTGACTACACTTTGAACTGCAGAATACACACAAGCTTGCATATATGTGTAATTTTATAGTTTTCTTTCTAGCTAGGATATTAATAGATTTTACTGAGCCTTTTCCATGCATAAGTATGACTGGGATACAGATGCTTAAGGGATAGAGTTCCCCATGGAAAACACAAGGCTCACTCATCACCTAGGCTGTCTGAAATGCAGACTAGCCTCTGAGGCTTTGGGAAATGCGAGGTAAGCAACTTGGCTCTTCCACGTTCAAGTGGGACATCAACCCAGCTCCTTCTGAATATGAAAAAGTGAGGAAAGGAGAATTCCCTGGCATTCTACAGAGAATAGAACATCCTAGCTTGTTCCTCTTGGACTAGTCAGGACTAAAAAGCCTAAGACCAAAATTTTTTAATGATAATCATCCAATGTCCATTTGGCCTATGGGCCAAATGAGGTCTGCCTCCTTTTTTTTGTATGGCTCATGAGCTAAGGATAATTTTTACATTTTTAAATCGTTGGGAAAAAAGACAAAGGAAAAACAATATTTTGCGACATGGAAATTATATGAAATTCAGATGTCAGTGTTCATGAATAAAGTTTTATTGGAACACAGCCATGCCCATTTCTTCGTGTACTATCTATTGCTGCTTCCACACTGCAGTGGCAGAGTTGAGTAGCAGTAACAGAGACCACATGATGTGCAATGAAAAGCCTAAAACTTTTATCTGGCCCTTTACAGAAAAGGTTTGTTGATCCCAGATCTAAGCCATGAAACAAAGGCAATATTCATCTTCAATTGCTTTTTTTTTGTGGGAGGGGGGATTGTTTTTTAACCAACCTATGCATTATGCCTAGGAACTCATAAGTGAGCAAAATATTCTTTGTGCAAGAATCCACTTATCCAAAGTTGAAAGCCTTTGTACAGTTTCCCCCCAAGAAACCACAAGTAAGAAATCTTAATTTTTATTTAAAAATTCTTGAATTTGAGAATATTTTATGACTCTGGTCCAGTGGGCACCAGCTTAAAACCTCTCATTTAGAACATGACCATACTTTGGACTCATCACTTCTCAGCCATTATAAGCTATAAGAAAACAGTCTGTGCTTTGCCAAGTATTTTATATTTTTATACAATTAAAAAATAAAAGTAGTCTACATTTCTCATCAGAACCTATCACAGAAGGTATATTCGTTTTAGTGACGTTAATAAGTTTGGACTATAAACTCTTTGAGGAATGTTCTTTTTACTTAACTTTCGTCTGTTCCCTCCCACAGCATGAGCCATGCAATGGTCACGTAGTAAATCCTTGCTGACTTTACCAACAGTCTTTGCTTCTCAGCTTCTCTCTTGTCCTGTTGGCTTTCAGAGGCTGGATGGAATTTTGAGCCAATTCCTTTATTCTATCCCTACGCTGGGGAGATGCATATTTAAACTACTCCAGAAAGATGAGGCTCTTGAAAGCTTTAAAGTCCCCTCTCAATCCACATAGATATTTTCTGCTTGGATCTCCATGCAATCTTTCTGTGTGTGGGTGTTTGTAAGATAAAGACCAAAAGTGGCCAACAGCCCTTTGAACCCTACAAGGAACAAAGGCTGCCAACATCAGTAGCTGAAATTACTGTAGGCAGAGCCTGCTGCCTTTCACAAGGCTGCTTCTTAAAGCCAAATCTTTACAACACAGGCCCCCTCCCCAACCATTTTGGGGGAGCAGCTAATTCCATATTCTCAAAGCTACAGGAAGTAAAGGAATACTGCTAATAAAAATTCCTGAACTGCTCTTCTTTCATGCATATAAACATGCATTTAGTCAACAAACATTTATGGGACATTGCTAAAGTGTCAGACAACAAAAGGATCATAACTTGGACTTAGTCCCCAGGATCTTTTCAGTCTACTGGAGGCAGACTGTTGCAGACAATTTATGAAAAAGAGAAAAAAAAGTTAAGGATTATAGGACACAGAAGGAGACACATGGAAGAGAGCGCTTGATTTTTCCTGAGGGTGAGATGTCAAAAAGACTTCAGAGAGGAAGTGGCACTTGGGTTGAGCCTTGAAAGCTGAGCTGGTTTGGGGGCAGGAGGAGACTGGAAGGGGTAAATTATAGGCAGAAGAGCAGCAAAAGCAACCTCAAATGTGAATGAGCCTAGCCTGGAAGAGGTACTCTGAGTACTTCACAATGGCTCTAGTGTATGTGTTTTGGAGAAGGAGGGGTAATGGAGAAATGAGGCTGAGAGAGAAACCATTCAGAGCCATGGCTGGAGAACTCGGCAGTTGCCAGAGCCCTGAGGTCCCTGTACGTAGGCTAAGGAGTTTGAACTAAATCCTAGAGACAGTAAAGAGATGCTGAGGGATTTCAAATATAAGAGTAATACAATCACACTGTTGCCTTAGAAGGAACACTTTGGCCACAGTCGGAAAAGGGAATGAAGGACTATAAAGGGAAATGCTGGGCAGGTCCAGGAGAGAGAATATTCAAGGCGTGAACTTAGACACGGGATGTAGGGCTAGATATGAAAGGTATCAAGGAGAAAATCTTGATGATAGAGTGGATAGCCGGGGGGAGGGGCACAGAGAAGACAAGAACTCTGAGTTGATTCCAGGTTTTTGGTTTGGTGATGGGGTAGCTGGTAGAGCTTTTCACCATAAGGAGGAATAGAGGATGAGAAATAGGATCTCTTTTGCTCAAAAACAACGACACCAAAAGGAATCAGGGCCTTCCTGATTATAATCTAGGCTAGGAAACCACATAAATGAAGTTGCACTTCAGGGTGTCTCGGAAAATCCTTTTTCTGTCCTTGTGGCTTTTGAATGTCATGGTTTAGATTAGCATGCCAAAGATGAAGCCACCTTACATTTGTTTTGGAAAAAGATGGGATATAAATAATATATAAAATACCAAGATATTTATTTTTTAATCCATTCTCTGCACATATCTAAAGACAAACACAGGATCTTTCTAAACTCTTTTGTGAGGTTTGAGGGGACCATTAAATTATACACTCTTTCCACACCTGAATTCTGAACCCATCAAAAGAAACAGAGGAGGTGAAAGACATGGCTTGGGTGAATAGCAACTGTGGGCTTCCCCCGAAGTGGATTAGGCAGTGGCTCCCATGACTCTGTGGCTGGTGGAGGACCATACCTGAATGTGAGACGTTCCTTCCTTATCCCAGACTCACCAATCAGCTGAGCCATTCCACTTTCCGTGCGGAGGAGTGATGAGGAAAAAGAGAGAGGCCAAGAGTGGCTCAGAGAAAACCCTCCTTCATGGAGAGTAACAACTTTCCCCCAATGCCCTAGTCTAGCAAACTTTTTTATTATTATTATTTTCCTAATGTAAGCAGTACATACGATAGAATCCAATTCCATTTAAAAAATATCAGGTGGCTTCTGTGTCCCAGGCACTGAGCTAGGCATTGGAGATAAATAGATAAAAGACAAAGTTCTTTCTTCAAATGTTCACACCCTATTTCAGGAAGATAGATCTGTAGAAGAAAGATAACCAAGTAACGGAGCAGAGGGCTAAGCAAAATATTTACAAGCAAAGAGGAAGTAATAATTAGTTGTAACCTTGGGTCACTGGAGAGAATATTAAAAAGCACCTCAGGGCTTCCCTGGTGGCGCAGTGGTTGAGAATCTGCCTGCCAATGCAGGGGACACGGGTTCGAGCCCTGGTCTGGAAAGATGCCACATGCCGCGGAGCAACTGGGCCCGTGAGCCACAACTACTGAGCCTGCGCGTCTGGAGCCTGTGCTCCGCAACAAGAGAGGCCGCGATGGTGAGAGGCCCACGCACCGCGATGAAGAGTGGCCCCCGCTTGCCACAACTAGAGGAAACCCTAGCACAGAAACGAAGACCCAACACAGCCATAAATAAATTTTAAAAAATAAAAAATAAAAAATAAAAAATTTAAAAAAAAAGCACCTCAAATTTTTTCCTTTCACTACTTATAGTATTTCAAGCTATCATTTATTTTTCATTAGTGAAGGCCTTTTTTTTTTTTTTTTTTTTTGTGCCAAGGATGTGAAAGTGCCTGACAGGCAATTGTGTAATGTATGGGTCGACATCTGTTCTTTCTGCCAACTCAACACGCCTTCTCCCATTTCTGGTAACAGAAGCCTCTCTTTCCTTTAGGGAACTGCCCAGCCCCACCTTTAGGGCCCTTGCTTTCCTGCCTAGGGGGTAGGCAAGTGATCTAGTGGGCCAACTGGATTCTTTTGAGGGATGCTGACTTAAAGGCAGAAAGAAAAAGGACCTCATGCTTTTCGAGATCCTAAGTGATAAGGACCGGGGAAGCTGCTTTGTCATCATGTGGCAAAACCTGCTGAGAATAAAACCATCAGGAGAAAGGCAGAGCAGAGAGGTGGAAATATCAGTAGAAACAATGACAACATCGTTGGAAACCCAGTTAGCTCCACCCCTTAGATTTCCCAATTAATTACCCAATAGATTCCATTGGATCTGCTACTTACAGCCAAGACCCCCGGATAACAGTTTTTATCATAAGCTTACAAATTACATGGAAACATTACTTACAGATTGTTTTTATTGTACCCTTGACCGAAGATGTTAAAGTTGAGACTTCCGCAAAGCTTTATGAAGACGCTTACTGCTTTAATGCTGTAAGATATGCTCCAGGAATTGCCAGTTATTCTACAAATGACATAGGGTCATCTAATGATGAAGCTACTCTGATACAGTAACATTTATCAACTATCACTTTCAGTTTTAAGTTTTCCTATTATATCATACTTATAACTCAGCCTTCACTAATACAAGTGTTGATGATTTATTTGATCCACTGTGAATTTTTTTTGCATTACCATCTACTGAAATACAGTCACCTTGGTTCTTGTTGCCCTTTAAAGAGACCAAATTCATTTTCAGTTCTAATTTAGTCATTAATATTCCGCTCTATCTTAACATTCTATCTGCTTAGTTCATCTTAGTGATGTCTGCAATATTAAGTCACCAAGGTATGTGGAAATCGTTGCTTCACACCTTCCCTGAAGGTGAAAACATCAGCAAAATTAGAATTTTTAATTCTAATTAAATGGCTGACCCTCTGTTAACTCAGCAGTAAAACAGAGACAGTGAACCCTATTTCCTTGTTCTTACCCTGTAAAAATGAAATGGGACAAGTGGAAGCATGTGGAGATCTCTGAACACCAAAGGTAGGAGTGTTATCCACTGCATTTGTATTTTACTTCCCCTACCAAATTCTGTTCTCATAGAGAGCCAAGCATCATGGGCCTCTGTGACTATCCCATATATGCAAGATGGTGGTAAGATGATTAAAAGAGGACAGAATAAAACCTTACCTACTTTCCTTGGTAGCTTATTCCAGTGTTTCAGTACTACCAGGAAGTTATTTCTAATAAATATTTCTAAGTAAATACTACTGGTAAAATACTATTGAATACTAATCCTTTGCCAGGCACTATGTTTTATTCCTTCTAAAAGCATTTCTTCTTTTTTAACCCTTGTGTAGACAAAGAAAAAGCAGTAGCCTTTTCTGTAAAAATTATAAGGTCACACCTCAGCACTGTCTGCAATAAACTACCTCAATGCCTTTAAGCATTCTTTATTTTGATGATGAAAATTATATATATTATAGAAAATGACTGTGCCATTCAATTGCTGTCTTACTCTACCACTATTCAACTTTTACTACTTGGGAGAAGCAGATTTCCCAAGGCTCTAATTTTCTCAACATTTAAACTGATACGTATTTATAAAAGGGAGAACTAGGAACAGAGGACAGCGCATTCAAGGTTTGCCTCAGTGACATCTGCAAAGTTAAATCACCCCGATATGTGGAAATTGTTGCATCTCAACTTCCTTAAATGTGAAAATATTGGCAATAAAGCTGAAATCAAAAATAAAGTTATTTGGTATGATGGAGAATAAGAATATGGCAAGTAGATAAATATTTTGAGATATCTGAACAGCCTTCAGTCTGAACTCACACAGGGGTGGACCCTTGACAGCCATGTTTGAACCATGTTATCTGATTGGTAAGGGCAGACGTATCACCTGTGCTAGGCCAATCCGATGTTCTCGTAGGAATTTAGATTGAGAGGTGCCAGTCAGCCTAGACTGGTCAGCTGAACTGAGGACACGTAACTGGGTACTGAGGAGGCTACCATGCTGGGACATGTGCTTACTTAGCAGTGAAAGAGGCCAGCTGAGAAAGAGAAAAAGGAGGAAGCAGATATACAGAGATAAGCAGAGCTCTGAGTCCACAAGGTTCTGAAGGGAGATGGGCAAACACGGATGCAGCTGGGGAGCAGGGACTAGTTTACCTGGGGCCTTGTCAGTGCTCCAGTTCCAGGCTCAGGTCTCTTAAGAAGCCCAGATAGATCTCATGCCCTTGGGTTCTGCAAGACTCTCCTGCTTTCTTGTGGTAGATTTCTCTTTTTTTTTGTTTGGGTGGGTTTCAACTATTCATAAACAAAAGACAGTGGTTCGCAGCTCTGGTTGAGCATCAGAATGCCCTAAAGAGGTTTCTGAAAACCCAAATAGCCCTGCTCTGTTCCCAACAGGTCTGATTCAGCAGGTCTGGGATAGAACCCAGGCACGGGAAATTTTTTAAAACCTCAACCTAAGAACTATGGTTCATGGAATGGCAACCAGTACATAGCAGAAAGCTGGGCATCAAAAGAAAGTGGACACTCCAGACCCAGACAACAATGGCAAAAGGGGAAGGAATAACCATAGGATGCAAGAGTGCACATCACTTCCACAAAGCTGCATGCTGTAAATGACTCATCTTAGCGTGTACTTCCACACTGAACAAACTCTGGGCAACTTCAGTCATCAGTCATGAAAGGGGTTTAAGGTTCCAAGGATTCAAAGTACTTCAGGTTTGCTTCACGTAACAATAAACTATCCCCTGCAGCTTTAAATCTAAATCATTTTGGTATCGGGAAGCATCAAATCTTAAGAAAACATTATTTAGGTAGACAATTATAGGTTGTGATGGGCTAGGCAAGGCACAAATGAAAATAAGATGTGGGTGTGCAAAAGAGGTAAGTAAGTGGGAATTTGGTATAGAAATTCTCCCCTGCACAGGGAGAAACTGAGTCCAAAAGTTGACTGTGTTCATCTGACAGCAAGATTAACACCCAAATTATGGAATAAATTAGTAAGTATAACTACAAATGAAATCACCCTCATAACTTTGACAAAGGAATTTATCTCAGGTTTAGAGACTAGATCTTGTCTGAGATAGATGACAAAGATTATTGTAATATTTGTCAAATTTCTTTTTCAACAACTATAAAGAAGTTTATAATATTCTTCTCTATAAAAATCCATCTTTTAAGAACTACATTCTTTGGTTAAGAGGCACTGGTAACAAATAAAAATATGGTTAGCTCTCCTGCAAACCCTGGGAATGAATTCTCCACCAGGGAATGCATTGATGTCTGAAAGGTACACAAGGATTCATACACAACAACAGGAGTTTCAATAAACTGATACAGAGAAAGAGAATCTGATTTAGGACTTAGAAACCTCCTCCGTATAATAGGTACAAACTTGGCAGTGAGTAGAACTCCGGCATCATCTTCCATTAAAGTTCAAGGCACTTCTGTCAAAATGACTGTAGGAATTGCAGGTGTGTGTGTGTGTGTGTGTGTGTGTGTGTGTGTGTGTGTGTGTGTGTGTGTTACATCCTCCATGAAAAACCTCAAGAACCTGCTGGTAATTGATTCGAGAGCACCATGATAACTTGGGCATTGGACAATAAGACCCTTCAAGGAATGAGTCCTCTACTGTGGTCACTTCATTGCTTAGTATCCCCAAGCTATAGCCCCATGTGTACCAAAAGGGAGGGATAAGTGTTGAGTGAAATGCAGTGAAAAGAAAATATAATCACTACCACTCCTTTATGACACTATTCTGGACAAATAAATGATCTTACCTTTTTGAATTCTGCTTTCTTAACTCCAAACTGAGACTTATCCAAGTCAAATACAAAGGAAGATACTAATGACAGCTTTGAGAGTTAGGTGTGTGGTTTAAGGCAAAAGATGGCAGAACCGTAATTAAATATCCAGTTTCCTCAATAGTTTGTTCTACAAATGATGTAATAATAATAGCTAACATTTGTTGAACACATATATCAGACACCATCCTCACAGATTACATTTTTAACTCTTTTAACCCTCATTCTGGCCCCTGAAATCGGTTCTATTAATACGCTCACATTTACAGTGACACAGAAGGGTTAAATTACAGCCAAGGTAAAATATCTGGAAGTGACAGAGCCAGGCAAGACCCAGGCAACTGCCACTTCTGATAAACCCCTTCACCTCTAAGCTTTACTGCTTCATATTCTGTAGTGACCGCACAGAGTTTTCACTTTTCTCCTTCTAGTCTCTTCAAGTATTGCTGGCCCGATGGCCATTTCTGTAACACCAAACCCGCAGTAGGTACCTGCTTGTCCACAGTGAAGGCTCTGAAGAAAGGATCTGCAGAGCTTCCATTAATTCCCATATGTCAAACTTTTGTTACTGGAAAACCAGTAGTCACAGATTCTGTCCTTACTCTACCTTTAATTAGCTGGTGATTTTGAACAAGACTCTCAAGGCCTCAATTTCCTCATTTAAGTAAAAGAATTATATGAAATGATCCCTGAGGCTATTTTCCAGCTCTACAAAATGTTATGATGAAAAGAAAAAGATTCTAGGCCTCTTCTACAACTCCCCATGTTGGCAGGCCTTATAAGCATCTCTAGGCAGGAAAATCAGTCGTGGTGAAACCTGTTGGTATCATAAAGGAAAGCTGATGTGCTTCAGGACAGGAAAGATGCACATCAGAAAACCACTGAAGGACTAAAATATGCTGATTGGACTAGTCAAATGCCTGGATGGCTCTCTTCTTTTTTTTTAACTTTGAAAAAATTTTAAATACAGAAAATTACACAGAGAAAAATACAACAAACAACACTTCCTATATTTTCTTCAGTTTTTTTTTTTCTTTGTTGTCTTGTATGTTTAAAAATATATCATGGGCTTCCCTGGTGGCACAGTGGTTGGGAGTCTGCCTGCCAATGCAGGGGACACGGGTTCGAGCCCTGGTCTGGGAGGATCCCACATGCCGCGGAGCAACTGGGCCCGTGAGCCGCAACTACTGAGCCTGTGCGTCTGGAGCCTGTGCTCCGCAACAAGAGAGGCCGCGATAGTGAGAAGCCCGCGCACCGCAATGAAGAGTGGCCCCCGCTCGCCGCAACTAGAGAAAGCCCTCGCACAGAAACGAAGACCCAACACAGCCAAAAATAAATAAATAAATTAATTAATTAATTTAAAAATATATATATATCATGTTGGGGACTTCCCAGGTGGTGCAGTGGGTAAGACTCTGTGCTCCCAAGGCAGGGGGCCCAGGTTTGATCCCTGGTCGGGGAACTAGATCCCACTTGCGTGCTGCAACTAAGAGTTTGAATGCCGCCAACTAAGAGTCTGCATGCCGCAAGTAAGAAGCCCGCATGCCGGAACTGAAAAAGATCCTGCGTGCTGCAAGTAGGACCCGGCACTGCATTAATTAATTAATTAATTAATTAATTAATTTTAAAAATATATCATATTGAAGTACCACAATCGCTTTTCCTTCTCCAGGTGACAACCATTATCAAGAATTTGGTATTCATACTTCTAGTCTTTTTAAAATAAATATAGTCTTTTTGGGGTACATAATCTTATCAGTGAAGCATAGAGTATCTGTAAGGCACAAATTTAGAATTGTATTCATTGGGTTGCAGTGTTTGTGCCTTTTTACATCTAACTTGATGCTGCCAGATTGTTCTTCAAAGTGACTGTTCCAATTTACTCTCCCATTAGCAATGGGAATTCTTGTTTCCACACACGCTCACCAACATTTAGGAGTTTTCTGTTTTATTTTTGATTTTTGGTTCTTGGTTTTGGTGGGGTTTTTTGCTTGCCTGTTTGTTTGTTGCCAAACTGATGGGTAAGAGTGGTATCTCATTTTTGTATTAATTTTTGTTTCCTTAATGACTTGGAAAGTTGAACACTCAGGTTTCTTCTAAAAACTGCCAGTTTGTAGCCTTTGCCCATTTTTCTATTGGGTTGTCATTTTCTTATTTATTTAGAGAATATGAATAAGCCTAACTTCTTAAGGCTAGAGGGTCATAAGTTACAGACTAGTTTGGGAGCCACTGGTCGGCCCTGATTGGGCAAAGGGGCCACCCAATCTGGGGGCAGGCTTTGTAGCAGAGCCTGTATCCAACAGCAGAAAGAGTGAGATCATGCCATTCAGGAACCAGCTAACTAGTTACTCATCTGAGTGGGTAGGTTGTAGACAGGGCTCTTGGGATCTTTTTCATTTGCTTGGCCATTGGTCTGTTCATTCTGCTACTCTACACCTCTATTTCCTAGGCAGTAAGAAGGAGAAATCTATACCAGCCTTTTCATGATCTCTCATAGACTGAAGAAGAAAAAGGCCTGGACTCTCTTACGCTTTCTAAAGACAGGGTTCACGTAGATGAGACAATCTGAAAATGCTTCTTCTCAGCTTACAAAACGTTTAAGGAAAGAGCAGATTAAACTAAACTGAAATGGAATTTTTAAAAAGGCATTTAGCTTTATTTCTCTGCACCTTCTGAGAAACTGGAGGAAATATTTTTGCTTGCTTTGCCCTGGGGTTAAGTAGAGACAGCCTAGTGTTAGAAATACAACAGACGTAAAGTCTCCTCCTCTGTGAGGTGACTGGATATGTGGCACAAGCTCCTTCCCCAAGACAACTTAGACCTTGGAACATGTGGGCACCAGGCTGCTCCGCGGCGCTGTCCCCAACTTCCTCCGTGGAGAAGAGCCATGCACCCTACAGACGTTTAGAAAGAAAACAATGTTATGAAAGGGAGCTTAGTCTCTTTGGATTTTCCTGAAATAATGATCTCGTGTCAAGCCTTGACTGTTAAAATGAATTGTATTTTGATTAATGACCTTTATGCTGTTAAAAAAATAAATGACCAAAGTGTGTGTTTATGTATGCAGAGAGGTATATTCTACGTGTCTGTGTGTGTGTCTCCTTTGTTTGTGTGTGTATACCCAGAGTGAAAGAGCCAGCTGTTTTAGCCATTTATATTTGAGGGGGTTGGGGGGGGGTCATACAGTAAGTTCTGTTGAAAGGAGATGATGGGAGAGAATCTGATACCCTGAATCTTTCAACAAGACAGAGGTCAGAGGGCAAGTGTGGAAATAAACTTAGAAACTAGCTTCTTGTTTCTAAATCAGTTTTTCAAAAAGTCAACCTAAAATGTGAACTCCTTTTGGTAGCTAGGTTTCGTTGCTGTTGTTGTTAGGAGGTGTTTGGTTTGTTTGCTTGTTTGGTTTTGTTTCTCAGTTGATTCTTCCTACAAAATTCAATCGGGAAATGAGTATAGGTGGGGGATTGTGAGGTCCTGTTCTATCAAAATCACCAGCTTCAGCAAACTCTTCCCCCAATCCTTTCAACAACAGGTTTGCAGACTTGCTATTCTTCTCTCTTCCCAGTTATTCCCTGTAACCTGAAAACTACAGATCTAGACATTATCATTTGAATTTATTTAGAATTACTGACCGTGAAGTCAGTCAACCTCTGCTTGTTAAGAGATTCACTTAAAGATTGGAAAGCCTCCTGTATAAATGACTTGTAAGTGACCATGTGGGCTCTGTGAAGAGGAAATGACTGCTGCTGTGTAATATGCAGAGACTGTAACCTCTAAGCAATGTGGCCAAGGGAACTGCAGAACCCGACAATGGACCTAATTAGTAGATATGTAGATGCGTGAAAAGTATAGTCAGAGGGAGCTTGAACTTGTACAAAGCACCCTAAGTCGCCACATAGCAGAACGTAATGTAGTGGCCCAAAAAAGTACAGAAGAAAGTGGAGCGACATATGACCTTTACTTTTTTTCTAACCTTAACTTTTAAAATAAGTCTAGATCCAGCAAAGCAGTAGTAATGCCAAAGCTATTGTTCTTTAGAATAGCTTTTCCATGTGTAAAACTAGAATTGTTTCCCTAAGTAAAATCCATTTTCCTGAGTCTTGGTTTGAAGTCTCTGAATCTCAAATTAGACTAGTAAAGTTACAGTAGGAAATAAGCCAGAGACATACCAGAGCCAACATTACATGCTCCTGACTCAACATGGACCCATACACTTAACTCTACCCCTCCAAAAATACTGGCACCAGTGCCAAGCTATCCCATGATTTGTCTCATTTCTATAGTTACTGCAGAAACAAATTATCATTTGCTTTCTAACAGAGAAAGTGAAGGAGCAGAAAACAGAAATCCTAGGCTTTATCCTTACTTGACCACTAGGTTTCTTTTTTCTGTCGTGCTGTTTGTCCATACACAACATTTGCTTCTTCACAGGCATGTTATGAGCGTTAGAAGTAACTCCTGGGCAGACCTATATTTAAACTAAACCAGCCAATTTTGTTCATGTTACCTTTTAAGATATGCACCAAGCAGTTTCGCAACTCTTTTGATAAGCAAATTCTCGACCTAGTAATCACAGAATCTTAGTGAAGAGGAATATTAAAGTTCATCTAGTCCAACTTCTTACCCAGTACAGGAATCCTATCTGCTTGAAAAATCCTTCTTTTATACAAATGAAATGTCTAAGGCAATTTTCTCTTCATATATTCAGTGGAGGAGGAAAACATCGGCCAACTTTTCCATTATAAGAACTCTTTCTAGACTTAAATACCATTTATTCTCTCCCGTCAATCTTCCTTTCTTTAGGTAAATAGCCCACTTTCATCGTTCTTCAGAGATCAGATTTTCCATGCTTTTAATCAGTTCAATTGCTTTCCACATCCTCTCAAAATGCAGAAGCCCAAGCTGGGCATGTAACTGAATGACAGCTTTGCCACTAAGTGTCTCATTAATACTGAGTATGGTGACTCAGTTTTCAGGCCATGCTCCTGTTAATACAGCCCAGCATCATGTTAGATTTTAAAGTATGCTTAAAAACAAAAAACAAAAAATATATATATATACACATGTATGTATGTACATGTGTGTATATATATATATATATGTGATTGATTTTTTACTTTGACCTCTTTAACTCTGTTATTAAAAAAAATACTTTTAGCATTAACTTGTTTAAAAGTGAAAAGTCCTCAAATCACTTAGAACGTGTTTGTCCTAAGGTAAAACCCAGCCCTCACAGGATTTAAACATATTTAATCACAGATGACACACATAGCTGGTGATACACCTTATTACCAGTCCCAAGTCCACTCCTGGAATTCCTGAATTTCATACGTGTATCATCATGTTCTCTGGAAAAGTAACAACACTCTGTGTAGTTCTCTGGGCCCTGAAGCTCAAGTTGACCATAATCTCTTTTTAGTAGCTTATGGCCTCCCTGGGGCTGGGGTCCCAGAAAGTGCTGAATTCTCAGATGTGTGGATGTTTTACTCAGGAGTCCAGGTTGTAAATGACAGAGTGCCAACTCAAATTGTCATCATGGGCAAAACAACAGGTAGGGCCTATTAGTCGGTCACATTACCAAAGGAGCTGGACCCAAGTGCTTAAATGATGATTGGAAGCTATCTTTCTCCATCTTCCAGCTCTGTGTTCCAGCGCATTGGCATTCTTAGGCAGGCTCCCCCTAAATGGTGGCTACAGGCTTACATAATACCAGTTGAGGGACCCTAGCAGACAGAAGGGACTCCTCTTTTCTGGTAGTTCCAGCCAAACTCTTGTGGTAGATTCTCATGTCTTGGGTCACATATTTATTCCTAAACCAATCACCGAAACTCTGCTTGGTCTGATCCAAGTTCAGAGCCAACCTCTAGCGCTGGAGGGTGGCATCAACTTCATGCAAACCACATAGATGGAGATTAGGATGGGGTAGTTCCCCAAAGGAAAACTGAGGTGCTGTTTCCAAAAGAAGGGGGAAGGGAAGCGTGGCAGGGGGAGAACACAATGCTCCTCTATTCATAGCCCTTCAGTGTCTCCCCATGGCTTTCAGGGAGGCCACAAATGGCGTGGTCTGTGACACATAGAATGGAATCGATAAAGACTTGAAGAATGAGTCCACTGGCTGGCAGTCTGGTCCCTTTGTGACCACTGGCCCAAGACCTCAAACACTTAAGGACGACAGGAGCATCGCTCAGCAATGCACCAGAGAAAATGCTTGCTGGGCTGGAATGGTTGGGGGTGGTGGTGAAGGGTTAGGGTTGAGAAGATACAGTCCTTTCTGTGTAATTTCAGGGAGGGCAACCCCAGAATTAGAGAAATCGCTCCCACGCATCTAAGAAGCAGCATACACTGAAAGCCTATAATGAGAATTCCTTTAGCATTTCTTTGATCCCTGGTTCAGTGAAGTTCTGATCAAAATTTTGCAGTGACTTTAGGCCAGCTGAGTAAAATACTCAGGGTGGCCACAGAAACAAGGCTGGATAAAGAAGTATGAGGTATATGGGAAGGGAGGAAGAAACAAGGGGCTCCACAGGGAAGTGAGTGCCTATGGGGCTCTTCGCAGAGACAGGATAGCTGTTCTAGGAAACTGCCTACCTTTTGAAAGTGATGTAAGGGGTTTCTTGCTGAATATCATAGTAAAATGAAAGCCCATCAGTGAATAATCAGAAGATAAGATCCTATTCTAATACTGTGCTGAAATGTGCCACAATCATATTTACTACGGCACAGTGATTAACTTTTAAATTCCAGTTTATTTTGCCATTCCAGTTTATAGTCATAGATATGCCTTTGCAATTATGCCTTGATATTTGTGACTATTTTATACTGTGTTTTAATAATACCTTCTTAGAAGATTACTATCCACTCACAGTAGTTAGAACTTGAAATAATTACAGTCTGTTCACCTTTGGTGCCTTGTTGAGTCTTAAGTTAATTATAAAAATATTTGTAAGTAATAAAAATAACCGCATTGGGTAATATGGGCATTGGTATTGAAAGCAAAAGAAAACCAGGAAATTTAGTTAGATTCCCAAAGGAGTCTTTGTCTGAGAAAGGTTTGGGAAGCACCATGCTAGATGTCTCCAAATGTCCTATACTCTTGGCCTAAGCACAGAAGGAGAAAGCAGTAGAGAGAAAAAGAGAGAGGAAATGGAACGACTCTCTTTGTAAAAAGGAAAATCTCTGAAAAATAGCATTTTTATTCTCTGTGTGCTCTGGAGGAAAACAGGCTTATACACAACTTCCCCTTTAAATTAAAAAAAAAAGGCTGAACTAGTATGACACTGAGAAAACTAACTGAGACCATCAAACTGATGGTGTAATAAATATGGCAGAAATATTTTATAACCTTATTAAAAATCTAGCTGGCCAAAACAGATAAAATTGAAATACACACGCTTACCTCTAAAATCAAACTTGCAAACCTGTTTGCCGGCTGTCTTCCTGTGTGTCCCTCCAGATTTTCTCTCCATCCTTCTCCACCTTGCTCTCTGCTTTGGCACCTGACCTGTGTGGACCACATCAACGGGACCCTTTCCTGGGTTTGGCCACTGGAGAGCACCAGCAGGAGACTGGAGGGGGCAGAGCGGCCTTGGGCTGTGGGTTGCCCTCACCTCCTGAAGGTTTCAGATCCCCACCCCCCCACTCCGGGGCGGCCTTCTCTGTCTCCTGTTTCCAGAATCCAGCCCGTCCCCTCGTCCTCTCAGGTCTAGGGGTACTAATGGAGCCCCACTATTATTCGCCCTGGCAGACCTGCACAAGCCCCTGACCACTCCACTGAAAGTACTCCTTTTATTATTCAAGTCTCCTGAATGATTCTAATGAAAGTCATCTCTTGATGGGATCCTGGCTGATACAACCTGTAATGTATTCAAGTTGAAGAAAAAGTAATTCGGTTGTAGAAAAAGTTCTAATGGCAACCTGTGCCTTGTTTTATTTCTAGTCCTAACATTTACTAGTATTTTTATGAGAGTTGAATGCAGACCAAGCCAAGGCATAAGGAGGTTTATGACCAAAAAAGCCTTCAGTCCTCTACCGGTGACCTGGCACAGAACAGAGTGTGGAGCAAGGACTGCTCAGCTTTCAGCATGCTGACATGACCCTGCTGCCTCCTCCCCACTGCCCTCAAAGTTCCTACCTCGTCCTTCATCCTTCGACCTGTCTGTCACCTTTCCTTTCCATTGGGTAGCAGTGGGGCAAACAGCACTGACTGTAATAGCATTCAGGACAGTACTAAGCACACAGTGAGTTCACTTGGGGAGACAAGTCTTATTTATTCATGAGCCATAAAATTATTAAATTAGTGTTTAGTAAAAGATGAAAGGAAATTGCTAGAACCTCAAGCACCTCAACAGCAGGAACCATGTCCCAGTTATGTGTCTGGGCCCCAGACCTAGCACAGTACCTGACACTCAGTAGGAGCCCATTAAAACACTTACCAGACAAACTAGAGTGTTCCGTTCTCAGGGACAGTAGGATGGCAAGTGCCATGGGAAGCCACACTTGTGTGTCTTGAGTGTACATTTCCACCGTGTGCACAAGTTCCCTCTCACTCTCCTTATCAGGACATCATCAACGTCTTCCGCAGTGGTATCTAACCTATTTTGGGTCATGGACTTCCCCCTTGGAGAATCTGATGAAAGCAATATACCTGCTCTAACACCAACAGATAAATATAGGTCAAAGACTACAGGTAGAAAAAAAGAAATACTCTTAGTCAAGATGGTCCATACGATCCTAAAGCAGACACGCTGCCTGTGTAGAAAAAGGGCAGGGCACAGGGTACTCCCCGAGGGATCTAAGAAGGCGCATTCTAGTCCAGACTTCACAGGAATATAACCTCGAGGGACTAACTTTCTTTATTCAAACCCCGGCGTCTGATAATGAATACCTGTGGTGCTGGTGGTTGATGAAGGCGATAGCTCTCAGCATGGGCCGGGCACTGTGTTAAGTGCTGTGCTTACCTTAACTCTTAAGGTAGCCCTTACTGCATCTTCATCACGCAGGTACTACTACTGTCCTCATTTTAAAGATGAAGATGTTGAGACCCAGGGAGGTTTGGCAGACTGCTCAAAGTCATACAAGTAGTTAGCGACGAGGCCAAGATTAGAACCCAGGCAGTCCCAATCAAATTCTTATACTCTTAACCAGTCTGCTACTGCGCCCTCACTAACAAGCGAATACTTGCTCTTGACTACCTTGTCTCACTAATGGAACTTTACTAGCACCCATCTGTTGAGCACCTACTGGAGCGAGAGGCATTGTGTTAGCTGCTATGGGAGGCTCAGAGATGCATACGACAGAGTTTTCTCTGGAGGCGTAAGTGCCAGGAAAAGGGATGGGTAATGTCTCATTGACATTAACAAGGCCATATGGCATAGGCAAGGAATAACTGGGGCAGAGCATGAGAGCCAGGGAGGTAAAGCACTGAGTGGGTGGGTCAAAAGCAGCCTGAGAGGTGATATAAACTTCCAGGGAAAAGGAAACTTGAACAGGAATTCAGAGAGTCTGAAAAAATTATGGGTAGGAATGAAAATGTAAAGCAACTGGTAATAAAGACATTCACACTCTAGAAGGAGTAAGTCTGTTTAACATTAATCTGTAACATGAAGCACAGAAGATTACATCTTAAATATATTATTTGCATGATATAAAAGGAAAACAGTATAAAGAGGTTTTTAATCTCATTAGAAGATACCACTTGAAAGCAGGAAAGTTCGGAATGAGGCATGTGCACACTGATCCCAGTGTCAGCTTGGGAATGTCTGAGATCAGAGCATCCAAAATGGACCAGTCCTGGTTCTGGGTCTCGCTGTGTGCCAGGCTCTGTGCCGGGTGTTAGAGACAAAGAGATGAACAGGATAGGGGACCTACCCTCAAGGGGCAGACTATTTGTTGGGAAAACCAAACTGCTTTGTGATTTACTATAAAAACTTTGTGATGCACATGATAACAGGGGGACGAACAAAGAGTCTATACGCTGAGGCCTGGAAGGTTCACAAGAGTCATCCCTGGTCAGACGTGCAGACTGGGAGCAGCTGTTTTATTCAGGCTACCTGGGCTCAGATGGTCCATTCTAGCACTATCTGGGTGGACTTTAGAACATAAAACAAGAGACTATTTGAGAACCATCAAAACAGCACTGTAAGTAAACTACACACAGTTTACTATTTTGCACGTATCAAATGAAGTACAGTGTGTGCAGCTGTGGGTGTGGTTTTATTTATGGTCCTGAAAGAGGTTAGTAAACTCTTCCAGCCATTGGTGACTGGAGGTGTCTGTACTTGCTCCTTTTCTCAGCTGCTTCCCCTGCTACACCTGGCTGGCTTTGTAGCTTTGGAAGACTCACAATGGCCTACCCTGGTCAGTAGGGTCTCTGGACTCCTTCTGCAAGTTCTCTTAATATCTGCATTCCGCAGCTGGAAGTCAAGCTTGAAGTCTCAGAAGAATGTGTCTGCTCCTGCTCTGCTCTCCGGTGTAGAGCTTTTGTGCATCACTTCCTCTGATGGTTTCTCCAGTGCTTTCTTGTTTGTCCTGTGCCTCTTCCCTGGCAGACCTCCCAGTTCTCTGAGGAACGTCACCCTTAGCTGCCAAGGCCTCGGACTCAATGCCCAATGAAGTCACAAGTTGGGGCTCAGCCCAGTATCTGGCGCATAATAAGAACTCAGTAAATGTTTGCTGAAGAATGAAGACACAAACGAAGGCAGGCTCACGCCTCTGGGCCTCTAAGGGACCCTGCCCTCGGCTGCACAGGCAACAATGCTCAGCTGCCACAGATGGACGGACCGTCCAGCCCCTTAGCTAGTCCCAGCCTCACCCTGGACACTCCACCCCTCCCATCTGCTCCCACTCCCAGATCCCCTGGTCTCCCTGGGTGTTCCTGTCTTTGGGTCAGGAAGCCTATTTATCTTGTCCTTGGACTCTCCTTGGAGGAAAAACAGCTTCTGGTCTGAGGGCTGCTGGGAAGACTGCCCCCTAGAAACAGCAGATGTTTTCCTCTCTGAACTCTTGCTTTCCTTTTGGAAATTCTCACAGTTGCCGTATCTACTAGTCAAGGTTATTAAAACCATACATCTACAAACATCAAACGCTGCCCACAAATGGGGAAAAAACACATAGCACTTTTTCATTCTTCCAACTGTCTTTGCCAACTGTCTTTCTACCATGTGAGAGCTACGTGGCCACGTGAGTTAGTGTAAATATATTTATAAAAGGGTGGACATACATACCATTGTGCTGGAGTGGCAGAATTTACTTTTAGAAAACAGTTTTCCTCGTATAATTTTATTTATCCATCCACCAAAAATCACACAGGATATGAGTAATAGCACCCCGCTGATTTATTTTTTTAGAGACGGCCACGAATGGTTATGCCAACTTCTCGGTTTCGCTCCAACCTATACACCTCTTAGCAGTGGTGCTGTGATTTTTCCCGACCCTGTGTTTAGTCCTTTTCCCACTAGGCCTGCAAAGTTGGAACATTTTCAGAGGCAGCCCACTGCATTATAAACAGTACATTTTAACTGTCCCTTTTTGCCCAAACTTTTTCAAGGTGCTAATTAAAAGCGTTCCTGGTAATTGTGCAAAGCCACTGCCTCTAGCCCTCTGCTCGCAGGTACTTCTCCTTTTGTCCATCCCACATTTGAATCCCAGCACACTGCCCCCAACATCCCAACCTCACAGTGGCTTTGTCTGCCCTGGCCCACACTGGAGGCTCCCATCGTCTTAACACAAAGCAGGGAGGCACTGGCCTTTCAACAGAACATATCCATGAGGCCTAGAGGCAAGATTCATCTAGGTGCCGCTTGGCTCTAGGCCAACCGTTTCCTAGTCTGCAAAAGCTCAAATCAGCCGATCAAAACATTTATAGAGTACCATTTATGTAAAAGGCATGAAGAATGGTACACAACCATCAGAAATGTAGTCCTCACCCCTCAGAAGCAGCTCGTGATCCAGAAGAGAAGAAAGGCTTTGCACTTAAATAGATACCCAAAACTACTGGGCCATACATGCTGACAGCCAACATGAGGTAAAGGCAGCAAGGGCAACTGGATACATGTGGAAGGGATGGGGAAGGGAACTGAATGGGAAGTTGGAATGGGAAATAGTCAATCAGTCTGGCCAAAATGCAGGTGAGAAGAGGTACATTAAGACCAGATTGTCAAAGTCCTTGAGTGAAATTATGGAGTGTGTTAGGTTGCCGTCCTTGGGTTTATTTTAGATCTCTAAGGTGTCAAAAGAAGCTGAATACACTTATTCAGGCATGAATCAAAAGAAGGACATTCTTATTACTTTCTGCCTTGTTATATTTCCTTATTTAATATAGTGCTTACTATGTGCTAAGCCCTATTCTAAGGGATTTATAAATATTAATTCACTGAATACTCACAGCAATGCTATAAGTCAGAATAATTATTTTGTCCTTTTTACAGTTGGGGAAACAAAAATACAGAATTTAGGAGATGTGCTCAAGGCCTATACCTGTGCCACCGGAAGAGCAGGTGATGGACCAAATGCTTCTGCTGAGCCCCTCAAAGAGGCAAATGAGATACCATGGACAGAGACTAATCAATAACATCTTCCCAGAACTTCTTTTGAAATATTCTAAGGCTATCACTTTCTGAATTGTTCCTGAAAGCCCCCATGCACCAGCATTCCATCACCCAAAAGGAGGGAAACAAAATGTTTGCAAGTTTACCAAGTGTAGAAATTGACTAAGTTATACCTGAAGTGGGGAGAGGGGTTACAAAAGAACAGAGGAAGGTCAGGAGGGAGAATAGAGGAGGGAGTGCCTGGGGCTGCCCTTAGTCTCCATGGAGAATAGAACAAGGTTCTTTTTCTCAGCTGTGGAGGGCTAAGGAAGAAGATTGTAACATTATGCCCCTCACCTCTGCTGTTTTTCCTAGCGTCCCATTTTTTGTTTTAAATTTCCTTTGAGGGTTAGGTGGCCTTGGTTTTGAAAACTATGAGGAGCTAGTGGTTAAAGGAAACAGGAACACCGAGAAATGTAGCACGACGGGGAAAGGAGACAGATGATGAGAGTACAGAGGAAGAGAAAAGTGAAGGCCCATTGCACTACTCCAGGGGAACAGAAGGATGGGAGATAGGTTGAGAGTCAGAGGAGGAAGGCTGGGGTAGCTTTTCACCAGAAAGAGTCAGTGTTGGAGCGTGACCCTGTGAAAGAAATTCTTCCAGACCCTTGAGTCCATAACCCACAGTTTGAGAAATGCCACTGGGTAGACCACACCCACAGAGATATTTTACACTTAACAACCAGGCCAGAGCAGATGATAGGAACAGAATGGCCAACTTCATGGATTTTCCCAGCTGGAACAAGTAAAACTTTTTACTTGATGAGCTCAAAATGCTGACAACTCATTTCATATAAGGAGTGAACCAGGAGGAGCACATGTTGGTTCAAGAAGAAAATGGTATCTGGCGGTATATTTTTGCTACTTCTTTACCAAGAGGAGAGCTGGGAGGAGGGAGTGGGTGGGGAACAGAGGGCCCTGCCTTTGGCAGGAGAGTTGGCTGAGCACTACAGCAGCTCTTCAGAGTTAGACAAATGGCCATTTTGGAACAATCATGTGATTCCTATGTAAGCTCATCTTGGAGCTGTTAGCTATTTACAGTCTCATGCTTGACAGTCTCTTCAGGCTCTTTAAAGATATTAAAATGATGACACATTTTAAAATGTTGGGCTTTTTTTTCCCCGATTGGTTTAATCATTCTCATGTAAAATAGGAAGCATCCAAAGTTAACATCTTCCAGTGCCCAGCTTTCTGTGTCTATTCCACTGGTGCACGACACATATGGACAAAGATGATTTAGGGCCAATTCCAGCTAGTAAGGAACAAGGAGAGAAAGGGCTCATATTCCAATATCAAGTCAAACTGGGGACTGGGGAGGGAAGAATGGGGATCTAAGGGTACCACGTGTGGTAGCACAGTGGTTAAGCAGTGGGGTTTTAGAGTCAGACTGACCTGAATGCTAATCCCAGCTCTGCCTTTCAACGGCTCTGTGACCTGCAGCAAGTTACTTCATCTCTTTGGGCCTTCATTACCTCAGCTGTAAAATGGAGACAACAGTACCCATCTCATAGGGCTGGTTGTTAGGAGGCAATATGAACTCACGTAGGTAGATGTTGGTAATGTAGGTAAAGCAGTGGCACATATTAGGCGCTCAGTAAATAATAGCCATCATTATTCTCACATGTCTAGTCAGACCCCACTTCACTAGGCCTGGTAGGAATTTTGTAGAAGCAAAAATTCAAGAGGGTCCAGAGCTACCCTAAGGAGGTCAAGCACTTTGGATTTAAAAGGGAGCTCCAGTTCTGATTTGATCATCTGAGTTAAAGCTGGAACAAAGAAGCCATCCAGGTGGCCTACCAAGTATGACTTTGACCTACAGTAGACCTAGGAGGGCCACTCCCAACAGAAATGGATCCACAGAGCAACACAAACACAAAGAAATGAAGAAGGACTCCCTTCACCTTTGTATGATTGACCTGATTCTGTTTTCAGTTTTATCTCATATATTGTTTTGTTTGGGTTCAAAACTGAGAGCTACTTTCAGTAATCGTGAAAGCTCCCAGTCTCCTTGGGTGACATTTTTATTGTGGAAGTAACATAGGGTTGCCAGATCTAGCAAATTAAAATATGGGATGCCCAGTTAAATTTAAATTTCTGATAAACAACAGATTTTTTTTTGGTGTTAATATGTCCCAGTGCAGTATTTGGGATGGACTTACACTAAAAAGTTATGTTGTTTAGCTAAAATGTGAATTTAACTGGACATCCTGTAGTTTATCTGGCAACCCTAAACAGCAGCCAAGAAATTGCCCTTTCTAACCTGCAGACTGGCAAAGCAAAGTTACCTCCCATCCATAATTGGTACTAGATTGGAAAATACAGGAAAAAAAAAAAAAAACCCACCACCAAAACCCCAAAACCCCACAGTTTCTAGGGCTGTTACTTCTCAGCAAATATAGTACTAAATTTACAGACTTTTAAAAAAATATCATTTCCCCAACCAGAGATTTTTTTTTTAAAGCATCTCAGTCTAGAGAAACAAACAAACAAACAAACAAACAATGGGAGGGGACTTCCCTTGTGATGGCATGTGAATAATTATTGGCTGACTGACGTTTAAGACATGACACTTGCAAGAGTACTGACCTCTTGCTTTTTTAGCTTTTTCTAGCAAGGCCAATAGGATGAGTTATGTCCTTCCAAAAATCTCTCTTCTTTATTCTTCATGAAAAAAAAAAATACACATACAGAAATTATATTTCCCCAAATGAAGCAGCATTTTCTTTGGCAGGTTCAATGCCACAAAATACTACGAAATTAATCTTTGGGGCCTAAACGGCACTGCCCAACAGTGCTGGCCATTGTCTCTAGCTACAGCTGCAGCCTGGCTATTCACACTGACCCCAGAGAGAGGTCGGCCATGTCGTGAACAAGGCCACACAGTAGGTGGACCATCCATACAAACAAACAAATACAAAACTCCCCCTTCCTTGGTTATATCAAAGCCAACTGAGTTCTCTCCTTCCTGATTGAAAGCCAACAAGATTTCTTACTTTGCAAAATATCCCCAAACAACCCCAGGTTCAAGGTCCTTAGCAACTCAAATTTAGAAAGAGGTTTACTCAGTGGAGCCCTGGGAATTTTAAGCAAGTGGTACCATTCTTCCTCATTTTTTTTCTTCTTAGACTTCCAGTCTACTTCCTAAGTCTACTCAGGTCCAGCAATGACTCCTTCAAAAGTTAGGACCCAATGTTTCCAGGAGTTGTTTTTTTAATCTTCTTGCAAGTGTTGCATGAAACTTCTGGGCCAGGGTGCGTGGCCAGGTGGGACTGGACAAACACATGAAACTTGGTCTGGTTCACCAACCCGGCACCAGAATGTACTGGTCAAAGAAGTGCTTTTTAAATCACGGGAACCACTAGTGAGAAGTCATTGGTGCTTTGATGGTGGCCACGTGATGAATCATGAAAGAAGAAACTGAAGCAGAAAACTAATCATCATAAACCCTTGGCAGAGAGCCTACATAAGGGCCAGAATGAAATGAACCACTTCTCTAGGAAGCCTTCCTTGATACAGTCAAGGGAAGGCAGAGCTTCTGATTCACTTGATTTCCCTGTTTCTGACACAGATATATAGAAATAGTTCATACTGTAGGACATGAGTATCAATCCATCTTGGATTGCTCACTGTTCTCAGAATACATCCTAAGCTTCCCTACCGCTGAGCCTTTGCTTGCATTTTTCTTCTGGACTGCTTCCCAACTCTCACCATGCCTGCTGAAATCCTACTTATGGGTTAAAATTCAGATGTTGAACTTTTTGAGCCTCTTAAGTAGCCTTTGGGCTACTTCTTCTAAGAAGGCTTCCCTGAAATGGCCTCTCTTTTGCCTCTAAATTCCTAGCGTGTTCTGTTCTTTTCACTTATATGCAGTCATTACCATCTTATTGGAAGTACCGATGGACTTGTTTCCACACCAGTTATAATGCTCCCTGAAAACAGGGACCAGATCTCACAGAGCCTTGTCCAAATGGAGCAGGGGGCAGGTACTCAATCTATGTTAGGAGGATTGATGTAATTATTAACTATGTCTTTGATTTCTTAGTAATATCTTCTCTAGGAAATCTTTGCCGGTGACCTTTCTGATACTGCACAGCACTTAACTCTATCACAGAACTTATGACATCATATTGAAATTATCTATTTAAATATAAGCCACACGACAAGCTGTTAAGGTAGAAACCTTGTTTCACTCATCTATATGTCTGCAGTGCCTAACACAGTACCTGAAGATGGGAGGGCAAGTAAATAAATACTGGATGAGATGTTCAAAGTGGACTATAAGCCCTTTGTGGGAAGGGTACCTACATTCTTATCTTCTGCACCTTCGCTTTATAATCAACAAACATTCATTGATGTCGACATGCGAGGTAGGTTCTGTAGCAAACAGCTGCTCAGTTCTTTCAAGTAGGTCATACCATTTGATGAGTAAAAATATGGAAAATCTTTCTAAATATAAATGCTAATCTCAAGGCTTCATGTACTTGGAGAAACTTGAGACTTAGTTGTCTCAAATGTCTTCCTGGGTGGCCCTCTTCCTTAGCCCAAGATAGCCTCAAAACTTTATTTTTGCACTTCAGCATGACCTGCATTCCAATTATGATCATTATTTGGCATTTTCAAAATAAGTCCAACTAAAGTTCTAAAACTAGATTGTGGTGATGGTAATATAACTCTCTAAATTTACTAAAAATCATTGAATTGTATATTTACGATGGGTGAATTTATGGTATGTAAATTATACCCCGGTAAATCTGTAAAAAAAAAATTAACTTAGACTACTCCACAAGGAAAACATCTTCTTCTTCATTTTGACCTCCAGGGTCTACCATAGTACCAGATAGTGTGGCTGTTCCTTGTTAGACAGGAGGTGCATCCACGCTAGCAGGGGAGATCAGGCAGGTCACCAAATGTCAACAGCTCTGCAGAGGTCACCACAAAGGTGCTGTTGTTCTATCTCACAGCCGAGAAGGAAAGGAGAGTCACCATGGAATATCTACTCTCTCTTGCATCCCTAATTAGAAACATGTGGAAGAGGGCCCACCCACGGGTCAACTCAGTGAGAAAGGCCCCGTTTCTTCTGCCTAATGCTGCATGTTGGTTGAAGTCAGACCTCTCCCTGGGCCTGCCATGGGAATGGTTTCAAATTATAGAAGTATCTCCAAAGGCCACCATCAAAGCACCAATGGATTTTCACTAGTGGCTCCCCGTGATCTGAAAAACACTTCCTTGACCAGCACATAATTAGTGCCAGGTTGGTAAACTGGAACCAGTTCCATTGATTTGTCCAGTTCCACCTGGCCATAAGCCTGTTGCACCCTGGCCCAGATTATACACTGCTCGGACCCCCGTGGGTAGGTGCAATGCAGCTCTTAACAAAATTTAAAAGTTCCGGGCGGCACCTTGGCAAGACAGATCACACAGATGTCTGCATTCTTTCTTGTCATCCATCTAAGCTGAACTTAATACTTTGGTTCTTTCCATTTTACAGATGGAGACTATAGGACCAGTATCCAAACTGTCTCAATGAGACATCAAGAAAATGAGTAAGAGATTACATAAACTCTATTTGTTAATGCCCTAAAGAAAATGCCAGATTAGTCTAAGATGTTATTTATTGTAATGCTCCCCAAAGAGAAATGCCTCTGTTCTCATTCAGAAAATGAACATTCACTTTTCTTCAAACTCTGAGAGACAGTTACTTGTTTTAGTAGAAGAAAATCCATATTTACTCAGCATGAATAAAACTAAAGTTTTACTTTGGGTCCAAAGAGCTACAAATGCTGACAGACCTAATTATTTAAACACACTAAAATGGTCTTTTTTTAAACATAGGGAGCATTACACGCAAAGACTGTTGTGCTGGCCCAACATGGGGTCTTCTGCAAAGATCAGATCGTCCAAGAGGCCTGCTTTGATCTGACCAGAGACTGGTATTTAATCTCCTATGTGGAAGAAAGCCATAGTTCTTAGCTTAATTACGCAGCCACAGATCTGCTGCCAAGCTGCTCCAAGTCTCCCTTCCTAATGTAAAATAAAATGGCATTTACTTCAAACCATGTGGTAGAGCCAGCTTGTGTCAGAGAATATGCATTCCTTCTCCACTCATTTACAGATACATAAAAGGTTAGTGCATCATTCATGTGCGTTGAGAGCAACGATCAGTCTATACTGCATCACTTCTTCTAAATTTGCCAGACAGAGGACTAGGGACTGACCGTGGGTGATTCTTGGAAAGAAAGTGTGAAAACTAGAGGGAGTTAATTTTACGTGTGAAGAGTTATCTTCTTGGTTGAGATGTAACACCTAAAATGAGACACAGACTGAAAATTCTTCTGGTGGAACTCACACAAAGTGCCATTAGCTGGTGTTCTATAGAAAACCAACTGGGTTCCGGCAACTGGATGACGGTTTTAATAGGTGGGGAGAGGGAGTCATATTTAGAACCCATGATTCCAGTTACACTGGTCACATGCTCTACAGGAAAGTCGCCACTGTTGCCTGTCATAGGGACCATAGGGTCAAAACTTGGACTCGCTGGATGATCTTGAATGAATTTCTGACCCTCCCTGGGTCTCTGCTGCCTCAACTATTAAAACACAAATAAACATACCCACCTGCTTTGGTGTGAAATGAGGTTGCATCACCTTTTTGGCTCCATAAGCAAGACGTGTCTTGTTAGTATCACACTGCTCTGTGGAATTGACAGTGTGGAAGCTTTGGGCTTCCAACATATGAATGAATGCCAGTAACCAAATGACCAGCAGCCAAATATGAAATGAGAGTCTCTGAAAAGAAGCAAGCATTTCAGGTCTGCCTTTCAAGAAGCTGCAGCCACACCCAACTACCTGGGTCTACACGGAAGTGACTTAACACTGTTTGGCTGAATTTCTTTGGCTGGCCAGTGCCTCACTGACCCCCTCCGAAAGAGGTGTGCACAGGATGAGGGATCTGAATGAGTGCACAGGGGTCAGAGGGCTGGGGAGCAGCGACAGAGGGGACACAGCGGAGTAGGAGTAAACTGGGCGGTGGAACTGTCCTTTGATCAAATGCTTGTTTTCCTCTAGGCAGAATGATTACAGGGAATTTGCTGTCAGTGCTTTTGGACTAATTTCTCCAGACACTTCTCTGAAGAGTGCAGGACTCTGATCAAACCCTCCCCAAATCAGCAGTTGAGGAGGTGGAAGGAGGCATTTCAAAAGCTGGTGATGTACACAGAATTCTTAGTCGGAAGCTAGATTCACTCTGCCGGCATACAGCACTTGCTAGACCCTAATCTTTGGCTGCCAGGCCTGGAGGGGCTACAGCAATCAGAGGCCACAGGGGTCTTCATGCTCCTGGCTTCCTGCTCCTTGATTTCAGAGTAGCCAAGGGGAAAAGGAGAAGACCAGTCACTAGGAATCCCAGTACCGAACAATCCTACCTATTGTCCCACCATCCCGTATGCTTCCTATCAGCAAAACCATTTACAGCACTCCAGACCTATCCCTGGCCCCAATCTCGTTGACTGTCACTCAGCCTAGGGTGGTTCTAGGGAAACTGCAGGCCAAAAATGAAGGATGCCTTTGTTTTCATCTCTATGATAGGATGGCATGTGGTCCTGAGTGCCAAGGTACTAAGATAAGAGGGGTGCTCAAAATGCCCAGATGGCTGGAGAATGAAAACCCGGAGAACAGAGCCAAGTTTGCACAGCAGACAAGGGCCACTGTGGCCGGGGCTGAAGTGGAGTCCGTGGAGGCCACAGGCAGCAGCGGAACTAAAGGGAAGCCATCCCCCGACTCAGCTGGTGGGAGTTGGGCAGCTTCCCAGCTGGAAGGGGCTCTCAAACACATCCCTGTAAGCCACCCATGAAAGACAGAGATGCCTTAAAAACAACAAACAAAAGGAGCTGCTAATCAAGAGGAACTTTAGACTTAAGAACGGGATTCAGTCATCCTTCCAGAAAGATGCATGTCTGGGCCAAGGCCCAAGAGCATGACATACAGCTGCTGTCCTCCTCTCTGGGGCCCAAGTTTGGAGGCACTGAAAGGAGAAGAGATTCACAAAGGAGGCAGATGGGAAGGCCCCCATACACATGCAATGCAGTTTCCACACAGAGTATTAGAATTCACCAGGTATAAGCAATCACAGTTGTAATCGGCTGATCGGAACTGAACTAGTGTTTGGAATAGGAAATCAGCAAAGACCACAAAACTCGTATCATTCCCTTTCCTCTAAACTTTGAAAGTTATAGCCATCTGGTGGTTGACGCACAGTGCTGGAAATCTTGGAACCGCCCCAGGTTCTGACTCCTCAAGACACCCCAAGCAAGGGCTTTTTCTCTGGTTGGTAAAACAAAGGTGTTTTGTATATATAGCCCAAATGGCCTCAATTCTTCTCTTCCAAGCTTACTACTTATAACCAGGCTATTTTGTTAACAATGGCTGCTCCCTCCATTTCTTCCCTAACACTTTCAGTACCCTCCCAATTGCTTTTAGCAATATTTTATCTTCCGCGGATTCTTCAGATAGAAAGGCTATGACATTATCACGTGACTCAAACAAAACAAGACAGTGGAAAACAGAAACAGTAAAAGCTTGATAATGATGCTGGCAAAATCCATAAACGGTGGAAAGGAACTGCTAATAAGACATTTTAGTTTAACTGGGCTTTGAGAACCATTTTTATAGAGTTGGGCTTTTTTTTTTCCTGAGAAGTCCAGCTGCCTTGGTTCAGGGAAAAGAGCGGTGTAACTGTTGCCTCGGCCACCAGACAACAGGTTGAAGACTGAAGGACCTCATAATCTGTGGAGACCCATCCTTCCTACCAACCTTGCCTTGACAGCTGGATGGGGCAGAGATGGAGCAAGAGAGTCTTCTCCCGCTAGACCTTCGTCTGCAACATGTTTTAAACTGAAGACAGCAGGGAAGCAGAACGATGGATTGGTTCTATCTTCTGCTTTAAACTTACAGGGATACAAAGCAACTGACAGGCTCCAGGGAACTGTATTTTGCTCCTCCCACTTATTTAGGTAGCATCCAAGCAGATGGAATGAATCAATCTTCATAATCAGAAACAGCTGCTGTTTATAACTCAGCCTTGGGTGCAACACCTTTCACCAGCACATTTTGTTTTAAACACCACATTTCTCCTCCACGATGCTGCTCTTCTATAGGAACCTGGGCTTTTGTGGACGAACAGCACTTAGTAACACCCACCAATGGACAAAATAATATTTGTTTGATTTCTACAACAGGAGTTGAAACAATAGAACTGAGTTTCGGTGGGTTGACTTGCTGCATTATAATATGTTTGGGGCCAATATCCAGTTACCTTCTTTTTTCATCCTGCCCTCCCTCCAAATGACATCAACATCCATGTGTAGAGTCTTCTAAACAGCACTGGTGCTATTTTAAGTATGGTAACAGTGGGGGGACAAGATGATCTTGAGCTGAGATAGCATAAGGATTGCAATAGGAACAGGATACCCTTTGAAAAGAGAATGCAAGCTCTTCCTAAGAGCAAGAATTCAGGATGTCCTAGGTCACTGCTGGTTGCATTGTCATTTATCACTGGCTGCAGGACATAGTGACCAGATTTCCTGGAAGTAGAAAAAGGCTTTTTTCCTGAATTTTCTCTTGACGTAAACCATTATCTGTTTGCAAGAGATGAGGGGAAAAAAGGCATACACGTATGTTGGAACCTCCAGCCTTTAAAACAGTCATTACCTGCTTCCCAAATGGCCTACTTATTAAGTCTCATTTTTTTATTTTGCAATTATTTCCTCTTCAGAAAAAGCTGCCTATGGGTAGTCCGTTAAAATTGATTTTGTCTGACTTCTTTCTTGAACAGGCCTCCTCGCTGTTCCTCCAACACGCCAGGCATGGCGCTACCCCAGGGCCTTTGCACATGCTGTGCCCTCCACCTGGGTTGCTGTTCCCCCAGATGTCCCCATGGTTCCTTCTTTCACCTCTGGGTCTCTGCTCTAATGTCACCTTCTCCGTGAGGCCTTCTCTGACTACCCTAGTAAATTGCAACCCTGCCACACAGGGTTCATTTAACTTTTAACACACTCCTATAGTTGAATATTAAAACAAAACAATAGCAAGTAGTGAGCATATTATGATTACAGTCCTTCACTCGATCACTCCTGCAAGTAAAATGCCAGCACTGAGTGTCAGTCGCTGGCCCCATTAAGACCTCTGACACTGAACACCACCCCGAGGATGACGTTCATCACCCTCATATGCTTCTCCACTGTAACGGCGCCGTCCTTCCTGATATGGATCAAAGTCCATTTTTTTTCTGTTTTACTGGATTACATGTTGGGCTGCAATTAACAGAGTTGACGTGGCACCAACACTACTCTGCCTTCCTCCACACTCACAGAAACTTTCTGGACACTGAGTTCCATCCATACAAAGATGAGGTGTACGGGTTGGAAAAGTGGGAGATGAGGAGGTAAGACGCAAGGGAAGAAAGGCCACTCTCTAAAGAGGTTCATCTCCAATATACTGTCTGAAGAGAGACGGGGCTCCCTGCTGGGAGGACAACGTGGCCGAAAACATCTCTTGACTGCAGTGTCTTGGGAAAGCCTCCGAGAAAGGAAGTGAAATGGCTCGCAATGGGGTTAAGGGAGAAAACACCAGAGAACAGGGTGGAACCTGATTCAAATAAGCAAGGCTGCTCACCACTCTGTAGAGTTTATTTTTGTTTTCAGACAAATTAGCTTTCCTTAGAGAGAAAGGTGACCTGCTTTTTCGAAAGAGTGCCCTCTTCCCTCTCACATGCAGCCGACTGGTCCTACCTCAAGTACCCAGGCCTACAACAGGCCTGACATCAGTATGGCGTTCTCCTCCAGTAACGCTGTAATCACATCTGTCATGCAGTTTTCTGGCTTTGTGGCTTCATAAAAAGCACAGGCACAGAGGACAAAAAAGTAGAATATTTAAAAATTCATCAGGTGATAAAAGGAAATCAGCTTTGGGTACCTGAGGGGGAAATAGCCCACAAAGTTTTGATGTGATCCTTTCCATCCTGAAGTTAACAGGGTATCTGATCTTACTTCTACCCAAAGGAAGATGCCAGAGGAGGAAGAATTTTATGCAGGAGACGTGTGGGCATCCTCATAAGACTTTACTGATTCAAAACTAATTTACTGGGGCTTCCCTGGTGGCGCAGTGGTTGAGAATCTGCCTGCCAATGCAGGGGACACGGGTTCGGGCCCTGGTCTGGGAGGATCCCACATGCCGCGGAGCGGCTGGGCCCGTGAGCCACAATTACTGAGCCTGCGCGTCTGGAGCCTGTGCTCCGCAACGAGAGAGGCTGCGATAATGAGAGGCCCGCGCACCACGATGAAGAGTGGCCCCCCTTGCCGCAACTGGGGAAGGCCCTCGCACAGAAACGAGGACCCGTCGGGCATGGCTGTGTTAGCCATAAATAAGTAAATAAATAAATAAATAAATAAAAATTAAACTTAAAAAAAAAAGTGACAGCTCTTATTTAGGAGGCAGGAATTTAAAAAAAAAAACTAATTTACTTTTATGGTCTTGAATTATAGAAAACAGGAATATAAACGAAAGAATGTCCATGTGTGACAATGGCTCCAAACTAACATAAAATATAGCAAAGTCAAATAACACCTTACAAAACATCTTCCATATTCATCAAATTATGTTTCCCTGTGATTGACATACATCATCCTGGTAAGTCTAAAAACAGTCCTTATACAACACTATGACATTCTATTGAAATTCTCTAAGCATCATAGGTAGAATAACCATATCCCACGATTATCCATTCTTTTGGTTGGAGGAACTAACTCTGTTAGTGTCCAATACCAGCGGCTCTGTGTCCAGTCCCTCACCACATCTCCAGCAGAGATCCTGACCCTACCATTAGCTGGAATGTTTTATAGCAAACAATACTGCATTGAAAGATGCTTCTTTAGCAGGATTTAATAAAAATGATTACTATCTTTATTAATATTGTTGTTGTTGTTAGGAAAATACTGTGTAATGTTCCAAGAGCAAACTGAGAACTCCATGCCCCTAGCATGGAGTGGCCTAGAGCAGCAAATCTCCAGGCACCTTTATCCACCCTCAGATTTTCATCTCCAAACATAATAAAAGTTAAATCTAGCAGGAACTGTTTGGCTTTATGATCTTGGAAGATACACTGTTGCTTAATGTCCAGCTGTATTCATCTTCTGCCCTTTGCCTCTCTCTACTTCTCTGTGATTCTTCTTTCTCCCGATTGGAAAATAAATGTTCTTTACCCTTGGGCCTGCCATTTTCTGCTCCAGGGCCCTGAATCGTGATGCTGGTGATGAGCGGTGACCTCTCTGTGGCTCATTTCACTGCCAGTACCGGTGCCAGTGACTTGGCTTCTACTTCAATAACTGGAAAGTGGGCAGCAGACACCACATTTGCTGAGGGTGCTGTGCCTCGCAAGCTTCCTCATTAGGCAGATGAAACAGAGCTGCCTTTCTCGGTGGAGAACATGAGCTATCTTATGCCCTCTTAGTGAATGAAGGGTCTTGCTGTAAGAATAGCTTTCCCAGTCCATTAGCAAGACGGTTCACTAAATAACCTGTTAACGTTTCTAAGAACTAAATGCGGAACACCAATCTTCAAGGGGCACAGGAACATCATAAAATAGAGTGACGCTGCCTCAAAGATATGTTCATAGGCCTCACAGTGAAATAAGTGGTGTCAGGATATAACGGCGAGGATTTTTTCCCTGTCTTATAAGCGCCTCCCCTCTTAATATTGTCTGTGAGCTGAGATCAATGGCAGCTTTTCCAATAGAAAGTGCATTTGGTTTCAATTCACTTTCCTAACAACAGAGGCTAACCCTTAGCAAGATGGAGAACATTAAGCTCCATTGTTCAGGCTGAGGATGGCTTACTTGGGTGGCAGGAAGCAGAACAGTCTTTTCTCTGGAGAAGAAAATGCCTGTGGGTAGCAAACCTTATTCCCAAACAGCTTTTTTTTTTTTTTTTCCTGTATGACAGTGAAAGAAAATCAAAGAAATCAATGAATAATCTCTAATCACAGAACTGGAAGGGGACCTCAAAAAATCATCATCTGACTCTGCCTCTCCTAGAAGGTTTTGTTTCTTAAATAATTATATAAACCCCGAGGCATTGTGATTTAATAAGGTCTAAGGGCACAGCAAAGTATTTCATAAATTATTTTAGTAAGCCCCTCATGGAGCCTTTTATTATCTTAAATAATGAGAAAATGAATGAGATTCTTTAGGATTTGGCAGCTTTTAAAATTTTAGATGGTGGTGAGCGGAAAAGGTAGGAATAGTATCCAAGTTGTGTTCTTGTGGCAAAAGAAAATACCTGTGCCCCTGGTTCATGTCTCAAATAACCAGAAACTCACTCTCCATGATTGTAATTACTCAGAAACACCCTGCCAGTTACATTCTCTTTTCTCTCACTGACAGAAAGAATGGCACATTGGATAGGCTAATACAATGGAAGAATTCTTTTTTTTTTTTTTTTTCATGTAATGTCTGAAACATTTATATTAACATATTTCCATACATATTTTACAATGGAAGAATTCTGATGCACGAAATGTCCTGATGAAGGGTCCTTCAGGAAAAAACAAAAAACAAACAAACAAAAAAACCACCCAAATGGCGAATTATGTAATTCTACCCTTGAGTTATTTAGAAAATGGTAGGGGGAAAAATACCATCCACTGTCTGTTCCTCGAGCACCTCCTATCAAGGGCTCTAGCCATTTAAAAACATGTTTCCTGGCTTCAGACTGGCTATAAATAAATTTAATAAGCATGAAAAAAAATCACTGCATCATTTACAGTTCTCTCTCAACTCCAGCTGACAAAAATCCACTCCAGATGTTTGTTTTGCAAGAACAACAGCATGAGGGTGAACTTCAATCTCAAGCATGAGAGCCCCAGAAGAAGAGGAAGTGTTTCAAGACAAAAGGACGGCAAGGTGGGCGGGGAGGGTGTGGAAAAACCTCGCTTGATACCGATTTCACAGAAACACGGTAATGAACTTATTTTGTGTGTAAGAAATCCAGTTTATTAGACTTTCCCCTGTCTCCTCACCCCTTTCAAAGCCGCAGGGCCTTGGCTGGTGAAGCCTGAAATGGATGTTTCATAACCTTTGCTTTTAAATTAAACAAATGACCTCAGATTTTGGAGAGGTTGTTGACTCAGGAGAAAGTATGCCATTAAAAGTGTGCCAGAAACAGATTTAATTGGTACAAGTCCCAGAAAGTGTTCGAAAGAGCACAGGCTTCCCGCATATAGATTTCAGGGAAATTACTCAAAGGCCGCACAGCTTTGTCAGAATTGGAGATGTGAAACAAGGCAGCTGAAAGACTCCGTATCAAAAGGGTAAATTCAATTCAGGAGATATTCATCTGATTACCTACGCCAGGCCGTGAATCGGATATGCTCCATTGTGCGCTCACGTTCAACCTGGACGGCTGGAGGAGCCAATGGCTTCCTTTTCCCTAACATATAATTAAGTTTTAAGAGACGATCGAGTTACAGATACAATGTTTTAAGAAATATTTCATTCAGGAGTGGCATTTACAGTGCTTGCCTGTTGCAAGAGACATTGTTCACTTTACTTCCTTGAGCCACGCTGGAGAGTGTGGGGATCAGGGCCTGGGGGCTTGGTGTTTGCGTTTCAGGCTACAATAAATGCTCTCTGTGCACCTGCCTGCAGGAAAAACCAGTCCAGCCGCCTCCTAAGACAAAAGGGCCCTGTATTAAGTGCTGAAAACCCAGACGTGAACTGACCCTGGCAAATTCCAGCTAGAAAAAAAAAAAAAATCAATATTTTCGTCCCGTCCGAGAGAAGCTGTCATGTAGGTTTCTGGATTTCCTTTCCCATCACCACTGAGTCTGAACAATGGTGACCTGTCAACAGAAGTCACCTCCTTTCTCATGAGTCTCCTTGCATTTCTAGATTCCTTTCCTGATGGCGAAATCCATAGCCCAGCACACCATCATCTGTCCTCCAGAAATCAGCACACACTCTCCCGCTCTTTCTCCGCCAGGCTCTTCCCACTGGAATCTTATTTGGGTCATTAAGGACATGCAAGTACATCCTCCCAAAGAGACAGCATTACTGACTTAACGTGTTTTTAAAGATTTCCCGAACACACACTTTCCACAAATTCCAGGTACATTTAATGGCAAGGATGTTTATCAGTAGGGCAGGCAAAAGATCAAGATTAGAGTTCCTCCATGCCCAGCATGGTTCCTGATGCCAGTTGGTCAAAGGCCATACTGGGTCATGCAAACCAATGACTTCTCCTGGGAGAGCTGTTCAGCTTGGGCTTGTTCTAATTCGTGTCTGGAATCAATCATGCTAGTCTCAGCTGATCTGTGCATTCTCATGAAGCAAAGAGATTTCTCACAAAATTTGAAATGCAACCAGGTGAGGCATGGGCAGTTTTACCCCGGGTCACAAATGAATAAACTAAGAAGGGCAAGGTGATTGCCTCAACTTGAGAGTGTAGCTTGGTTACAAAACCAGAAAAGGATCCATGAATTGTAACCTCCTACTTCTCTAAGCCAATCCTGAGTAGAGGGCAAGATGAATTAAGTAGTGATTTTGATAATTATTTAAAACTGCCATAGATAGTAAGGCTTTGGCTGCAAACCATTTCTGAATATATTTGGTGATAGAGAGCTAAACTTTAAAGGGTTAACAGCTTGCTCAAAGTTGCTTCAACAGCTTCTCCAAAATCTTGCCCCAAGGGGTGGGAAAACCAGATGATCAGCACAGGAAAGCCAGGTTCCCTAACAGGACCATTCCAGCGGGATGTGCTCAATTGTTTGTGTCTGGAGAGCACATAGGAACCAAGGGCAGTTTATCTGATTTGGTGCTCATTAAACAGCTGCCCCAGAAAAACAGCCACCCACCACAGGTGCTAAGCTACATGAAGCTACCCTGGCCAGCTTGGCAAGTTCTCAGTAAGTGTGGGGCTGATTTACAGCCTACCACTTCGCAAGTGGGTCTAACCCCATGGTGGAGGTTGGTTGTTGACTGATATAGAGGGCCCTACACACACTGTGATTCAGGACAGATTGATCAGGGAGTCCACTGTCTTTATGCCCTGATATCTTAAGATGGTGGCCCAAGCCACCACAAGATCACAATGATCTCGCCTTTCCTTGATTGCCTCTGACATAAAAAAATCTGTCTCCCTCAACCTGGCAATTCTCTAGGTGCTGGGCTGTAGTGTGACTTTAGCTGTTTCATGCGTGTGGGCCTCATTTTTCTTATCTTTTCCTGTTCTATCCACTGTAGTACAACACATACAGCCAGTTTAGACGTAAGGTTTAGCTCATTACAGTATGTAGGAATTCTAGGGTTCCAACCAGATAAGGCTGCCAAAAATGAGATTTAGCCTTTATGTTCCAGAGGGCAGAGGCCAAGCCTGATACTGTTCTTGTTACCCCAGAACCCCCAGCAAGCATTTCATATTATACATGTTCCATTTTGAATGAATGCACGATTGAAAGACTAGACCAATTCTCAAGTTTGAGAAGTTAAGTGACTTGCTCAACATAACACAGAGGGTTTGCGGCAGGGCTGGCCCTTGAACACAGGTCTCCTAATTCCAAATGTAGTGCTTTATCTACTATTAAAACACACTGCTTCTCTAATGTCCATTTGTAAGGAGATTTCAGGGGGCGTACAACCTCTCGCCACCCCCTTCCATGCCAGCCATAATAGACCTCCCACAGGTCTCCCGTGGTATCCTGCCTCTTGTCCATTACATGGGCTTTTCCCTTGGCCCGGAGCACCTTTCCCTCCTTTTCCTCCTCTTGGGAACTGCTACTGATCCTTCAAGATCCAACTCAAGTGTCTCCTCACTGAAAAGCCTTCTGAGAACACTCCCAGCCCCAAACCAGGGCTCCTATGTGCTTCCCCAGCAAAATCCCGACCCTAGAGCATCATAGCACACTCTGTATACACACATACCATGATTCCCCAACCACCTGACTGTGAGCTTTCCAAACAGCAGAGCCTTAGCTTCTGTCCCTGTATCCCTAGCCATCTGTCTAGCACAGGACCCAGTAGAGAGTCCTAATAAACACCTTTATGGTAAATCAGACTAAAGTACTTCACTCGCCACTCTTGTGTGAATGTGGGAGATTCCTCTTTCCAAAGCAGAGCTGTTGAGCCCCTGTTCTTTCCTCTCTGACACTTTCCCTGCACTGCCTACTGTTATTCATCAATACAGTCAGTGCAGGCACATAGTTAAGGCTGACTGCACTTGGTAGGAATTTTAAAGCATACGTGATATATCGGTGAGAAAGATCACAATGGCAGTTTCATGCTTCTTTTAGGTGAGTACAGGTCTAAAGCTTTAAATCATTCTTTGATTGTCTCTCTTGTAGCTGTAGGTGCCTCATTCGTTCATCAAATATTTAAGGAGTAACTACTATTATCAGGCACTATTCCTGGCTCTAGAGATCCAGCAGTGAACGAAAGAGACACAGATGCCTCTCCTCAGGGAGCTTACATTGTAACGACCCTAAGACAAGATTTTCTTGCTGATTTACCTTAATTTTGGACTATCATGTCAAAGTGCAAGCTATTTCCCTTGGTTCCAGTTGGGTCTCTGAAGGAGCAAGGCGGTTCTGCCTGGCTGGGCTTTGGCTCCCACCTGGGGCTCTGGCAGCCACTTATTCACTAATGTTGGTTTCCTGAGCTCTACCTTTAAAGATGTCAATGATCTATTCTATCTCTGGTCTAGTGGTCTCTTGGGGGAATGTTCTCCTTGTCACTCAACTCAGAAACAATTTATTTTGGTGCTTTTCCAGCCTCATTTATCTATACATTATATTTATTTATTCATTTATTTTTATTGAAGTATAGTTGATTTACAATGTTGTGTTAGTTTTGGGTGTACAGCAAAGTGATTCCGTTATATATACATATATATCTATTTTTTTCAGATTCTTTTCCCTTATAGGTTATTACAAAATATTGAGTATAGTTCCCTGTGCTATACAGTAGGTCCCTGCCAGTTATATATTTTATATAAAGTAGTGTGCATATACTACACTACTACTATACAGTGTGTAGTAGTACAAACTGTAGTAGTGTGTACTACTACACTACAAATTCCTAATTTATCCCTCCCCGCATACTATATTTAAAAACAAAACAAAGTTTGTCTCCTTAATGCCTGGCCCCCTGGGGTGTCATCCATCCTCTATAGCTGGAAGTAATACTCCTGGGAAACTTAGTTTCTCTTAGCTGCTGTTATGGGCCTATTAGATAGAAGGATGGCTGAGAAAAATCAACATCAGAACCTAAAAAGGCCTCAATGTCTTCTATTAAAACATAAGAAGCCCTCACACACACACACACACACACACACACACACACTTGCATTTCATCCGTAAAACTCAGACCCTCTCCTGAAGGTAGGGAGTAGTTTTGCTCCAGCATATTGTAAATTATGGAGAGGATGTAACTGATAGATACAGAGTTCTTCCTGCACACACTTCAGTTACCAGCTGCCATCTTGGCTTCTCTGCCTTATCTTCTCTTAAGCAGAGGTAAATGATGGCTGACCACAGGACAGACATATAGTCTGTGCTAACGGGCCTGCCATATGACCCGCTAGAGGAGGCGACTTATACACAGGTAAGCTTAGGCCTCATATCTCACCGGATAATAACTGTTTAGAGTAGGAAGTGAATTCTGAATAAACAGAAGAGACCTCTCTCCACCCTGAAGAGAAACTCTAGGGCTGACTGTGGGCATAACAAAAATTAGATCAAAGAGGAGCCAGAACTGGAACTAGAAAGAAAATGTTTTCAAATGTTTAAAAAGAAAAACAGGGCTTCCCTGGTGGCGCAGTGGTTGAGAATCTGCCTGCTAATGCAGGGGACACGGGTTCGACCCCTGGTCTGGGAAGATCCCACATGCCGCGGAGCAACTGGGCCCGTGAGCCACGATTACGCGCTCCTGCGCATCTGGAGCCTGTGCTCCGCAACAAGAGAGGCCGCGATAGTGAGAGGCCCGCACACCGCGATGAAGAGTGGCCCCCGTTTGCCACAACTAGAGAAAGCCCTCGCACGGAAACGAAGACCCAACACAGCCATAAATAAATAAATAAATAAATTTAAAAAATAATCTGTTTGTACTTAAAGAAAAATAATATGTTGGCTTGAAGGCACGGACTAGCAATAGGGAGGTAATACCAAAAATCTGATCTAGAAGAAGATGATTTTGAGAATGGATGTGACTGGAGGGACTGACAAAGGTACACAGACCTCTGTGTTTACTAGCAAACTAATTAAAAATACTTGCTCAGTTGGACACAGTTGTTTAACTAGATGTTATAGTGGGGCACTCACTCCATAGGTACACCCTTCTAAAGGAATCTTATAAGGGGAAAATGCCCCTTATCCATGGACCCTACTGAAAGGATAGGTGTACTGGCCAGGTTTTTTATCATACGACTTCTTGGCATTGGCTGATTAGACCAAAATATAACCCAGCCACGGAATTAGCAAGTGTGAAAAGGTAAATTGGGCCGATCAGCTTATAAGGTCAACATTCAGTGCCATGGAAAGCTGAGGCAGATATGAGAAAAATGAAGAGAATGACCTAAGTTTAAACCTTTCCAATTTCCATGTAATCTGGCTGTACTTTACTTCCTATTTGCACAAAGCCATGAGAATGCCAACTTATCCTTACAAAAGAACTCAGTGGATGAAAATGTAAGTTCTGGAGCCAGACTCTCTGGGTTGGAATCCTGGCTCTGCCCGTAATTGTGTTGCTTTCTAGGACTCAGTTCCTTCATCTAGAAAATGGGATAATGATTACCATCTGCCTTAGAGGGTTGTTGTGAGTATTAAATGTGATAGAGGATGTACAATGCCAGGCACATGATATACGGTCCATAAATGTTAGCTACAGTTATAAGTAGGCCTGACTTTTTTTAAGCAAACTTGAGTGGCTTTCTGTTTCTTGCTACCAAAACAGCCCTGAAACAGTCTAGTAAATACTCTCTCCCAGACATGAGACAGAGCCTGCAGAAAACACCGCTGGTGACCCAGTGGAGGCAGGTGGCCGCCGTGAGTCTGATGGTATCCCTTCTACATGCCTATCCCCTCTCTTAGGGTATTACCTCCTTGAGAGCTCAGATGGAGACATATTCATCTTGGTGGTATTCCTATGCCTAACATGGACAAGAGACTCAATGAATAAAGAGTGGTTCTCAAAGTGTGGTCCCCAGAACAGCAGTATTAACAACTCCTGAGAATTTGTTAGAATTGCAAATCCTCTGGCCCCTCCCAAGACTGACTGAAACTCTGGGAGCGGGAGCCTAGCAAGGTGTGTATTGATAACCCCTCCAGGTGATTTTGATGCATGCTGAAGTTTGAGAACCACTGGGATGAGGGTTCTGTTGGGGAAACACTACCACCCCATATCCTTGACTGAAGAACAGCCCTACTCTATCTAGGGAGATCATTCACCTTTGAGCATGTGGCTTAGGAAGAGATGCACATGGAACTATAAGGGAGGAAGGAGAAACGCTCCCAGCCAGTCGAATAGGTCTCATCAATCATGTTGATCAAGGAAATGACATGTTACCAATGGCTCATCCTCACATTCTTCTCACAGAGGCTTCAGGAAAAATCATCGACTCCCTAACATGGCACGCCAGATGTCCATGATCCACACTGCTGACTTCTCAAGTCCCACCCCCTGCATTCCCATACGTGCCCCCTACACTCCCAGTCATAAGGAATGACTGGTAGTTCTTCAAATGACCATGCCCTTGCCACCATATCTTTAGTAATGATGTATCCTCTATCTAGAACATCATTTCTTCCATCTCTGTATCCTTAGCACTAAGTGTAGTTCCTGGTGCATAATGGGTATCCCATTTCCCTAAATATTTGATGAGTTCATTGTCTCCTTACCTCCCATATCCCCATCCCTAAGCCATCTTACACATCTCATCTCGACAGCCTTCAGAGTACATATTATGATCATTCTATCACAAAACCTTAATTCAGTCTGGCATTCAAAGTCTGGCCCCGATCTACTTCCAAATTTATTGCGCATGACCTCCTATATTTACCCTAAAACCCCAGGCAAATGGGGCTCCTTTGCTGCCTTCCCAACATATGCTACATTTCCCTACAACACAGATCCTGTTATTTACTGAGTACCCTCTAGCAACTAGGGGATACAGGGGTGATCAAGACAAAGTCCTTGACCTTGAGAAGATGATATGAAAGCAAAGGAGGCAGACCATAAACTCATAAACAAATAAACTTATAAAATCAGGTAGTGATAAGGGCAATGAAGAAAATCAAGTAGGCTTAGGGGATAGAGAAGGCTGGGATGGAGGTAGTGGTTTCATCTCAGATAGAGAGGTGACGGAAGACCTCTCTGAGAAGATGACACTTGAGTGAGACTGAAGGTAGTGAGGCAACAGGTCAAGGGGAGTTCTGGACAAGCGCTCCAGTCAGTGGGAAGAGCAAGTGTGAAAGACCAGAGGCAGAAAGCCCAGAGCCTAAGGAACAAGGGAGTGGGCTGTACAGCTGGAACAGGTTTGAAGAGGAGGATAAAGATAGGAGATAAGGGCAGAAAAGGCCTATTTTGAACTTAATGCCTTAGTTCTCAGCATTTCCTGACCTTTCCTCTGCCTATTGAAATCCTATCTATCCCTCAAGGCCTATCTCTTACACCTTCCTCCCTGGACCCTTCAGATCTCCCCTTGCTGAAAGAGAAGTTCCCTTCTTCCTGAATCCCGGAGACTTTGGTCCATACCATACTTGTCTAAAGCACTGCACACATTCTACCTAATACTGTTCTTCTTTAGAATGATTCTCAAACTGCACCATAAATATCTTGAGGGCAGGGACCGTATCTTGCTCATTTCTGGATTTCCGGTAACATTAACATAATGCATATAGTAGAGGCTCCACAACTCATGAAATCATCAGGCTGGAAGGCACTTAAAGGTCTCCTCATCTAGCCAAAAAGTGTTTTTTTTGGAGGGACCATAGCTCTAAAACTATGCAGGAATAGTTGGAAATATGCAGGAATGCAGCTAATGCACAGGAAAAGTCAGTCTGACTGAATAAAATACAGTTTAATATAGTTTTATCGAGTGACTTATCAGAAGAAGGAAGAAAAGCAAAGCCCTCAGAGACATCCAAACCTAGGTCGGAGCTCAGCTGGACTGTCATTGGGCCAGACCACCTTGCCAGACCTTGTTACAATCCTCCCCAAATCCTAGTAAACATCACCAATGCATTCTGAAAGTCTTTCCTGCCACATAACAACACAAACTAAGTTATCCCCTGGCGCCACTCCTAGAAACCAGCCATTCTTTACTTTATGATTGCTGACCTGGACGCCTCTCATCTTTGGTATAGAATTCTCTTCGATGATGTAAACAAGGATCTCTTCTCAGAGAATCCTTTGGATTTGAAGACCTCCGGGTTCACACCCCCTCTTGGCATCCCATTCTCTGGGCTTCCAGCCCTGCCACCTCTGTAGTTGAAGCAACTGGCAAAACTGGCTTTGGTGTTCTCGTTCCTTCTGCCTTCATGACACTGAGATGTGAACAGGAACATGTGTAGACCTGGGAAATGAGCCAGTAAATCCTAAATAGTGAAGAGGTCTGAGGGTGAGGGGAAAAGACTTTCAAAACAGCTAACCCTGCCCTCCCACGAACCGCCTCAAAGACCGCTTCCCGAAGAAAACTTCTGGCTCTCATCTCATTTGATCTTAATGCACCTCCTGCTTCAAATGTGTCTCTCTGGCAAACTCTCACTAGCAAAACAGAACTCCTGACCAAGAAATGCTTCCTGGTGCTTGACTTCACTGTTCCTTTCTCCTTTTGATCCCTTGGCCGTGGTTCTATTGCCCGCTGGCCTCTCGGCTGAAAATCCTCAACAAGTTCCTCTCCCTTGTGAGATCCACAGCTTTTCAGATGTTTGTGGGCTGTGCCCATTCCCTGCTCAACTCTAGTGGCCCGCACCTCACATAACATTTAGGCTTTCTTTAGGTAAATGCTACAGGGTTTGGGTGGTATTTCAATCTTCTACGCTTTTTCTATAAATTAGGCCTTTCATGGCATCTGAACCGTTGCGGGAAGTGGTATATACCCAGCTAAGGGCCATGGATTCTTAAATACTAGGGGGAGTGGGGCACGGGTAGGTGTGTATCCCCTTGTGAATAGAAGCATGTGAAGTTGTGTGTGTTGATATGTGTCTGTGGCTTTGGAATCAAAAACTGAAAGGTCACTAGGACACAAGTATTTTTATCCCAAACTCCCTCCTAAGAGGCAGCAGTGTGCAAATCTAGGATCTCACGGGAGGGGCTCTGGCTTCTGTTCCCGGCATCACCACCTCTCACTTGCTGTGTGGCCTTTGGGCAACTCCCTTCTCGCCTTCATGCTTCACTTGCTTGAGGTGGATTAAATGATTCATCACATTAAGACATTTTTAAATACTATGGAAATGCTAATGTTCACAATGTTGATCATCATTGTTAATATTAACCTTGAAGTCACATGGTGACATTTCATGTTTTCAAAGCACTAATTGTAACCAACCTGCACCATGCCCCCAAGAGGTGGATTTTTACAGCTGCTCCGCCCACACTCATTTGCACAGGGTCCTACCCAAACCAATGAACATTTAGTTTGAGGTTGGGCTATGCAGGGCTTTGGAGCCAAAGTGTGGACAGAGTCCTGCTAACTTGACCAAACTACCCCAAAGTTTGTGGTTAATGGATTACAAATTTGGGTAATGCTGGACAATAAATTACAACTATAATAATAAAGCTGAAAGTACACACAATTTAAGCAGAAACACCAGTGTTTTTTATCGGAAATGAAAGAAACCATTGATCATAGCAACTGTCTGAGATTAGCAGGGAGCCACATTTTCAAACATCCTGCAGTAAATCCAGAGCAGATCCAGCTGGAAAGCAAGAGTGGAAATAAAACTTGAAAATTCACACCACGCTTTGAAGTCTGCCTCTTTCACAACCATGAGTCCCTGATTCGTCCCAACCATTCTGAGCTCTTCTTGCTTGTTGAATTTATTTTAAAAGAGACACAAGCCACGCACTTGCATATAATCTATCAAATGGACTCCAGCTTTTTGCAGGGATGGTTTGTTAGGGAATATGAATCCCAAAATACCTTCTCTTACACATGAAATCAGCCATCAGTTCTACTGGAATAGAAAGGCTTCCGATACTAAAACTAGAAACCATTCTTGGTTCTAGTAAATACTACTTTTTCCTCTTGTGTTCTTTCCTTGACCCATCCAGGCACTTTTAATTTTTAGTTTTTTAAGGCTATCATCTACCAAAAACTATTACTACAGATAAAAGGATATTAAGTGCCACCCTAGGCTCCTAAAATGGGCGCGTCACCACGCTGAAGTGCCTGCTATCCCAGTAAATTATCTGAGGAAGGATAGCCAATGATCTAGGTTGAACGAAGCTTCGATCTTGCACAGGGCCCACTGTCACCGCACGTCAGTCTCACCTACCAACTGTGCCTGGGTGGACGGGGGCTCAGCCAGTCCTTTCTGCTCAAATCCCGGGTGACCTGAGAATAGGACCTGGTGTCTTAGGCCAGCTGGACTGTTAGATCCTTTCTCTACCGATCACTAGAGGCAAAGAGGCGTTCTCTATGACTGAGATCCCATCATCCTTGGCATCTTCGATGACCACCAGGAAGAAATGTCAAGGGCATCTAAGAAACATGTCCTTGGTCACAGAACAGTCACAATAACCTAGTAAGTAACCAGACACTGAACTTCATAATAACCTACATGCCTGAGTTTCTGTCAACAGAGCAAAACACCGAAGAAGAAAATAGTTTGACACACGGTGCCTGGTCAAGAACAATGTAGATCATAAAGTCAAAAATCCTGATTTCTGCCCTTGGGTTCACAATATAACTTTGGTCAATTTGCATAAGTCTCAGCCGGTCCATTCCCCCACATGAAGAAAAGAATGTTTGTGAAAGGCATGCTGAAAACTGACAAGCACACTTGCACATATGAGGAGTTATTTTAACTAAATAGGAAAAATTCCATTTGCCCTCTCATGCCTTCCCAGGACACAAAGCTTATGGGTAGGAGCAATGTCGGGAGAGTCCTCTGGTGCCCACTTCTCCCTTCTTTGGCTCTCCCAACTGGGAGCTGAATAATTCACTGGGGGAATGAATCCTCGAAGGGAATCAGACCGTGGACCCTAGCAGTGAACGTGGGTCTACATAATCCAAGCAACAACCCAGGCACAAATTTAATAAGGAAAAAAAGCCCCAGCAACACAAAAACAAAGAACTCTCAACTTTACAAACACTGGGAGGGCAACAGCTGGTCAGCCGAGATTAAAGGAGCGTGAGAGAACACCTCCCCATCTCCTGCCTTCTCCTCCCCCGTCGAGGTCCCCGCAGCCAGCCAGGGCTCGCTTTTACAGCCCTGTGCAGATGACCTTGTTCCAGCTAAGATAGGAACTCTTTTGATCTCAGCAGGGGGATGCTCTGGGCCTGCAGCTGGCAGATATTAATAGTACAGGATCCGCTGGTGTGGAAGAGATCTCTCAGTTGGGCCAGGTCACTCGTATCCCCTGCTCTGAGTCAGAGAAGAAGGAACTTCATTTCCCCGCATCAGCCCCTGCTGGGTACTTCTCTCGGGTCAACTCAGATCATTTTCTCACTGGCTGCTCTCGGTCGCTTGTTCTCACCCCGCAACTGTTTTCAAGGGAGCGCTCTTTAAGCCATGCCCTCTGCTCTTGCAGCTGAAATCTATTACAGGACAGGGTGAGCCTTGGGCTCAGCCCATCACAGTGTTTCTCACTCTCACCGGCTTGCACACACTTCTCGTGTACATGTTTGTGTGGCAGAGAGGTAGAGAGAGCAAGAGACAGACAGGCAAGCCCAGAAGTGTTCACAGAGAGAGAGAGAGAGACAGCAGTGTGGGGAGAGGGGGCTGTTAGAGGTATGCCGATGTATCAGTGCTAAGATTTCCGAGGATCCTTTCCATTATGTTTAATCTAGGACGACAAGGTCACTCTTCCCACCCTGTAAATCAGAATTTTAAAACCCCATCACCGAGTGAACACTCCCGACCTTCAGACCCACATCACAATCTTACAGAGTTAGAGCTAGAAAAGACTTCAGCCATCTTATATTCAACCAATCTGTCATTTAACAGAAAAAACTGAGGCCCAAAGTGATTAAAAGAGCTGCCCAAGATCACAGAGTTAAAAACACAAGGGCAAAGCTGATGATACAACGCATGCGTACAACAACAACAGAGAGATTTATACATTTTAATCATAGCAACATTAACAACCACTGCAGTATATTTGAATAGGTATAAGTGTTCTAAGAAATTTTTTTTTTTTCATTCACTGGTAAGGAACTTCATTATAGGTTTCAGAAAAAAAAATTCTATACTCTTTATCTGCTTAGCTATGGAAGGAAAAGATCTAGAAAACTCAATTGCTTCCATTCTCCCTTGGGTTTCATAATAAGAAAAAGTTGTCTATGGATGAGCTGGTAGCTCTCCCTTGGCCATGAACAGGACTTTGCCATTTTTTTGAAGCGGTTACACTGTAGCCACAAAGCAATTTCCTTTATATCTGTTTTGCTCCTCTTCTTTGTTTGAGATAAACCAGGAAGCCAGGACAAAGAAAAGTACTCTTACTTATTGGTTTTCAGATAAGGAAACAAGATATTCTCATCTGGTCTCCTCCTTGGAACTGAATAAATGTGTATGTGTGTAATACTTATAATAATAATTTTTAATCACGTTCATAGGTCTTTATGTGACTCTCATGGTTCACTGTTGTTACAAAGCATTTACTATGGTATTGGTTCAGCATTTATTTACTGCCTACTATGTGCCTAGAACTTTGCTGGTCACTCAGGCGCAACATGGATACAAAAAGAATACAAGAGAGCCTGTGGCCTTAATCTGGTGGGGAAACCATGAAAAGTTAATTTTTTTTTTTTTTTTAATCTTTTCTGTCTATTGCTGATCTGGTAGAAGGACCACAGAGGAAGAAGAGAGAGTGAGACCAAGGCAGACTGGAACAGGCAAGGAGGTTTTGTGGAAGAGGTGGTCTTTTTTTTTTGAATTTTATTTTATTTATTTTTTATACAGCAAGTTCTTATTAGTTATCCATTTTATACATATTAGTGTATATATGTCAACCCCAATCTCCCAGTTCATCACACCACCAACCCCACCACCACCATTTTCCCCCCTTGGTGTCAATACGTGAAGAGGTGGTCTTTAAATAAACCTCGAAGGATTGGGGGGATTTGGGAAGAAAATAAGAGGTAGAAGTGAAAAAGGGAAATGCTGTTCTAACAGGGTGAGCTGCTGTCTGCAGAGGCACGGAGCCAGGGCTCAGGAGAGCAGGCAGAAGGTCAGCATACTTGCTGGAGGAGTTTCACAGAGGGTGAAGAGGAAAGAAAGGACAAAGAGTTAAGAAGCATCAACTTAATCTAGCGTATTTTTAGGGAAACTGATCCACACAAGAGAAAAGAAAAAAACCCTGATTTTCAGCATTTGCTGATTTCCATGGTGTAAATACTTCCACCCTGGTTGACTGCAAGCTAACAAGCCACAAATTCCTGAATATTTTAAAATCAGCTTGTTGATTTTTGCCCATTCTCAGGAAATGGGCTAAAACAATTTCAAGGTTCCTGAGTAGGAGAGTGACACAGTGACACAGTGAAGCCAGAAATGGGGAAGTTTAATTTGGTAGTGTAAGATGCATGTGGTAGAGGCTGGAGTTGGGAAGGCCATTTTGCAATTTATTAACATAATCCAAGTGTGAGTTTTTAATAAGTCAGCTGATCACAATACAACTTACAAAAAAGAGGGGACAGATATATTTGGAAAGGACAACCAAGTAGACTTGATGATGAAAGAAGTGTCTGGAGGGAACGAAAATTGACGATTCAGCTTTTCAGCGGGAAAAACAATGCATCACTGAGTGTGGAAATAGGGTACACAGAGCACTCTACCGTTGTTATAAATAAGTAATTCGTGTTCACTCTGAAAAACACTGCTGAGAAGCAGGGATGTGGTCCTTGCAATTTTTGAGACCATAAACCAAGGCCAATCCATGGAAAACCACCTGGGCAGTTAGGAGCCTTGCTAGCCCTAGAGGTCCCATATATTCCATCACGAATAATTCTCAGAAAATGGAAAGTGCAGAGGGGCCTGGAACAGCTATGCTCATCCACCCAGGCCCACCGCATTCTGCCCTGAAAGAAATCAGACTACAACTAGCAGAACTCAGAAATGTCAAGTAAGAACTTTCAGTAAAACTAGAAACCACCCACTGGCTCAGTGGTGTAATTCCCCTAGCTACATAAACCAGAGCCAGTCTGACCTTTGCTAGCATGGGAGGGTGGAGAAAATTTTGCAGATTTACCAACGTGGCTAGTTTTTCTTAATCCTTCTGTAAAGCTGATTGGGAACGCCACATCTCCAGTACATGATCCTGGTGTAAACTTTTAGCCAGTCCAAAAGTACCCAGCACAAACAAAAGGTTAAATTGCTGTGGGACCATGGGTAAAGCCAACATTTGAGCATCAGTCTCAAAAACAAAGTCATTTAGCAGTTCACCAGCCCTCATACTGAGGGACCCAAAAGAACCTACAGAGGAGTGACGAGCCTTAGGTGGAGGTGATAGACGCCTGTGAAGATGATTCACTCAGGTGAGAAAGGAAGCTCACTTATAGAGACAGAGCAAACACACTCTCCAAATATAAGGGATCAGATGCCAGGAAAGGTGGCCAAGCCTATATCGCCAGGCTCCGGCTGGGTTCACTGGCCAGGGCCTGTTAGCTGTGTGTCTCAGTTCTCAGCAGAAGGCAGAGAGGCGGTGGTGGAGCTGTATGTCAGTGTCAAGTTTCAGCCCCTCTAAGACAGATCCCTTACCTTCAGACAGGGACAAATCATCAGCTGGAGACACCAGGTCTGCCTGAGAAGCTAGGGCTCCACTCAGATGGGTTGTAATTTGATTCGTCAAGATAACCTGTGAACAGACAAGGAGAAGGCGGAGGGAAGGGAGAGGAGAGAAGACCAAATTAATTATTAGAGCTATCAAAAGGCTGTGGTTTAGGGGAAGACTGATAAGTACGCAGGTAGGAAAACCCCAGCTCTGACTTTCATCAGTTTTATCTTTAGGCCAGAACTATCTGGCAAAGCCTCTAGGTCACTCAAATCACAGAAGACCGAGGAAACAGAGTGACTTTTTTCAGAGCTTAAACCACTAATCAATTCTTTCTAAATGTTGAGTAAATTGGGACAGAGAAGTGTCGCCATATTACCTGAATAATAGAAGGCCAACCAGAGAATTAAGATGAATACGTGCACATTTTATCATTTTTAAATTATATTCACAACATACAATATGACTAGCACCGAAGAAAAGCAATAATTTAACATCTGGATGCCTGGGGCTTCTTCCCTTGTTAACTAGAAAGTCAGAATTTTATTTCCAAATTTGTGAAATTAGAATAAAATTCATCTCTAAAGGAATAGCACTCTTCTTCTTTTCAGTAAGTCGAATTCTAACAAAAGAATTCCAAAGTCTCACTATGTATTTAAAACACAAATTAATAGAATCCAACCTATACAAAATAAAGTTCATAACATTTAACATTCCTAGAAAGGACTGTAAAATTACCTAATCCACATGATTTATTTCCACACAATATTTTCACATGTGGTTCCATCAAGAAATTATTCTTTTCCTTAAAAATCCTCATTTATAAAATTTACTCTATTGTTTAGAAACCTAAAGGAAGAACAAAACACAGATTCTCTCCTGGAAAACCGCAGCAAGACTAACGTCACAATCATTTCCCAAGATTTGAGGTGTTCCCATCGTGGGCATCTTGGTGAACCATCTTGGTACCTCAGAGGAAACGTAACTTCTGAAAAACTAGGCATTTGGTACCTGGAATATGCAACTAGCCAAATCGTCGTGGTCTGTCCCAAGGGTCAGCTATGGTTTTGCTGCCACCCTGATTGGAGCAGAAATGGAAATTGTCTCCATTCTTTATTGTCCAGCTTTTCAGCCACACCTCTGTCACTGTCTCTTGAATGGACCAATGACACGTTATAAATCCTATGCCAATGGCAGCTTAATTGGGGGCTGAGAGGGGAGCACGATGGCAGGGTCAGGTAAAGAAATGAAGTACTCTATTAACAAAGACAGCCTGTCCAAGGTCTTTGTGTGTCAACTAGGCTCGTGTGAATCCCCAGCTACTCTGCAGCGATGACCGGATATTGCAGTATTCCACTGAGTATTTGCTAATCCTATCCTTCCTATTCTTTTGTATTGCTCATTTTCATCTGGACTGGTAAGAATCACATATGATAAGTCTTTCAATTAAAATGGCTGGAAATGGCCAAATAATAGCCTGCTCTTATTCAGGAGCCAGAATAAGGAATTATGTTCATTTTCCTCTTTATTATATAGGGTACAGGCTTTGGAGTTCAATAAAACTGGGTTCAAATTCTGACTGTGACACTGTGAACTTTGGGAAAGTTACTTGAATCTTTGAGCTTCATCTATTCATAGGTAAAATAACACCTATCTTATAGAACTGTTATGAGAATTGGATGAGATAATCAATGTAAGGTATTTAATATAGTGTCTGGCACATGATAAATATCCAGTAAATGTAAGCCATTGTCGTTGCTATTATTTCCTTCAGAAGAATGTTATATAGGTTAATAAATTACTAATAAAGTATATGCCACATGCTTCAGATAATTGGATCTAACAACAGAACATGAAATCACAATTTTCTACATCAGGATATACTTCAGTACCTGATCATTTCCACCGGTCTCAGTCCTTCCTAAGCTTTACTTAGTTGCAAAGAATTTGTGTAAAAATCTCAGTAAGAAAACGATAGTAATTATTTAAAGCAAGGCCAGTAAGAAACCGGCATTGTTTTGAGAATACCACGTGATTTTTCTACCAGTGAAGAAAATAATGTATCTGTCATAGTTTTAAAAAAAAAAAAAAAAGTGAAGCTTCAGGAGATCTAGACATGTAAGCTCTATTTTGGGGGGAATTCTTCTAAAAGGTGGTTTGGTGAAAATGACGAGAACACTAGTGATATAGTAACAGTAATGAGAAAAATAATTATTGAATACCAACCATGCAAAGCATGTCACCATGTACACAGGGGAAAATAAAGAGGTGAAGGCTCTGTGTGCCTTCTCTAGAAACTTGCAAGTTAAAAGATAAGACATTTACTAAGATATTCAGACCACTTTTTCTCAATTGTATCGTTATTTCCCTGGTCCTACAATGGAAACTTATACTGAGATGATGGCTTTATTGTACATAGCTAATAAGATGATACCCTGCTGAGCCTAAAACCAAACTACATATGTGCCTCCAAAGATACCCACCCCCAGTGCCACTTCCAATTGCAAGAGTAGATGGAGAAGAAACCATTTGCACTCTCCAATGGCAAAAGAACAAGCTCCTAAGTGGTTTTGCTAATAATCCACTCCCTTTTTATTGAGTCTGAAAGCCAAATTGCTGAAGGGATACATAGCAACCAAACTCAGGGGGTTGCTCTTGCTGAATTATTGTGATTTTCTAAATCTGTGGTCAGCAAAATGATAAAATGGAAATATTTCCAAATAGCATTGATTACAAATAATCATGACTTGGGCAGAAGCCTATAGATGTGTTGTCCTCTGAGGCAAACTGGAGACGTGAAAACTACACTCCTAAAATAACTTATCAAATACTATTACACGTTATAAACAGAGTCTTAACGCTATCTGCTTTCCGAAAATGAGTTCTGACTGACACTTTAGAGGGTCTTTCGGGCTGCTTTGCTCCACTGGAAAGATGAAGGCTTCCGACACTTGGTACTAAATTTGTGCAAGAGCAGTGTGCACAATGATTAGGCTGAGGGCTTTGGAGTCAAACAAACATGAGTTCAGATCCTGGGTTCCACCACTTACTAACTATGTGATGTTGAGCAAGTTTCACAACTCTCTGGGTATAATTCTTAACTCACAGGGTTTTGAGGATTGAACTGGATAAAGCATATAAAGTCCTGAGCATAGTGCCTGGCCAATGGGAAATGCTTAAATGTTAACCTCCATCATTGTCGTTGCTGATTTTACACCTTGCTTGTTTAGAAAGAAAACCCATGCCTGATTCCCTTTTGTACAACATATAGTACACTGATGACAAAGAACAAATATTTGCCGGTGATATGCTCAAAACGCATAAAAATTTAATTGAAAGTGCATGCTATTTTTGCCATTTCTCTAAAAGTATGACTTATTAAAAACATACAGGGGCTTCCCTGGTGGCGCAGTGGTTGAGAATCTGCCTGCCAATGCAGGGGACACGGGTTCGAGCCCTGGTTTGGGAAGATCCCACATGCTGCGGAGCAACTAGGCCTGTGAGCCACAATTACCGAGCCTGCGCATCTGGAGCCTGTGCTCCACAACAAGAGAGGCCGCGATGGTGAGACGCCCGCGCACCGCGATGAAGAGTGGCCCCCGCTTGCTGCAACTAGAGAAAGCCCTCGCACAGAAACGAAGACCCAATACAGCCATAAATAAATAAATAAATAAATAAATAAATAAATAAATCCCATTTTTAAAAAAACATACAACACACCCCATCCCCCTTCCTGCTACTACCATCAATTTCAAATCCAAAGGCTAGAGTGAGATTCTTGGACTAAGGGGAAATTTTGCTTTTGTTTTTTTGATGGTAGTGATTACATCTTTACATCTGAAGCCAGGAGAAAATGGAATTCAGCTTAGTTTACTCTTCAGGCAAGAGAAGACCATCTACCTACTGAGGGGAAACAGGCGGCCCTCTACACTGGGCTTTGTTTGCAACTTTGTATATGGGGAGACCACTTACTCCCAGGGCTTCCTTGCAAAGCCGGCAGGTTGTAGGATGCTTCAGGTACACATGAATAGGAAATGACTCCTCATATCATGTCACATATACCTTGAGTCTCATTTTTAGTGCTCCCCTCCCAAGGGAAAATGGGGGGGGGGATCCTACGTTTGCCCCTGGGTTCTAAGTTTCCCTTGCATCATTCAACTTCCCTAAATGCATCCTACTTGACCCTTCTGTGTACTGCAGTTCAACACCTAAGCTCAGTTCAAGGGAACAATGAAGCTCTCAAAGAAGAAGAAACTTCAGAGTACAGATTCATAAATAACCGAATAGGCCCTACCTTCAGAGAGAGCAGGGCTTCTCTTATAAGCTAGAGAGGAGATGGGAAAACAGGAAGCAGTTAAAGACCAGAAGAACTAGTAAGGCAGATGGTTGGGAATGAATGTCATTTTGGTCAGAAGGCAGAAGGTCCTGGGGATGAAAACCTAGCCAACACACAAACAAACAAAAACATATGACTCTTTCCCACTAAGTATCAAAAAGGCAGCTTCCGAAAGCAAATAGCTAGAGGTTAAGGGGGAAGGAGCAGAATACACTGGTCGGAAGAAGCGTCAGCCTCCAGGGTCAGGGGACTGGTGAGCTGGAGTCCACTGACCAATTGAGCCTGACTCTCCACTGATCTCTGTGTTCATTGTGGACCACCTGCCTTCAGCTGGTACATCTTTCTTCAGCTACGCTAGGACCAGACTAATTTAGGCTATACCCACACCCCATGCATGCCTCCTGCTCCTGGTCCAAAATAAATCCTGCCTTAAGGGGCCTCTGTATGCGTCTAGTCTGATCTACCCTACATTGAAGTATTAAAGAAGAATCTCTGTTGGGAGCTCCATGAGCAGCCACTTAGTATATTCCAGCCCAGTGGAAAATGGTGGAGAGAAGAGAAAGTGGGACAGCCCTGGAGAAATCAAAGTGGGGAACTGTCAGGCCTAAGGGTCCAGCTTTTGATAAAGAGCCTCCTTTTATTTGACCCGTGAGAGGTGACAAAGAGGGAGTTTGTGGTCAATCAGGAATAGAATAAGTTGGAATGGGATATCTGGCCCTGTTCGGTCAGCAGAAGAGAGATTCATGGTCAACAAAACAATAACTCAATATTTATAAGTCAGATTCTTTTAAGGACCTAAGAATATGGTACATGCCCTCATTCAGCTTTCTGTGGGGGCAGATGAGAGGCAGATTTTATAATCCCCGCCTTCCAGGGAGTGAACTAGAGTCATCTGCCTGAGATTAATAGTCTAGATAAGAAAGCGGGTCTGCAGGCCTCCCTGCCCACTCTCCCTCCTAAGACAGCACTGGGCAGAGGAGAGGAGAGCCAGGAACTCTCACCCAGAGCCACGGGCAGGTCCAGGCCTCGATGCCCTGGTCTCCAGAACTCAATCTAATGTAAGTAACGAACAAAGGGATCTAACACCTAGAAATACATTAAAAGATTATGAAAATGTTACATTGTAACAAGCCCAATCTTGTGACAAGAGTCCTTTCATACTCTGACGTTCATAAATAACCATAAACCAAGTAGCTTCAGCTTCTACGAAAGTGTCAAGCATTTGAGGCAATCCTAGCTGAATTCTGCCAGTCTTTTTAGTGGCTTTCGGTGGCTTCAGATGCATGTGGCTTGTCACTTCCGAAACCCATAGGAGGCTTGAAAACTAAAGCTCTTCATGTCCTTGGTGCGACAGAGTTTAAGGATTCCTGGGCTAGAGGAATCACGAGGCAACCTCAGGCATCTCGGGGGCATTTTTATGCCCAGAAGGACGTCTGCTTTCTCCTCCCTCCTGCCCATTCCCTGCTAGAAACCTGCTACAGCCTAACACAGAGAATCAGAGAAGTCTCAAGACCACTTTAACTAGGCCTGAAGGGCTAGGTGCGGTGATTGTCCTGATACTCACAGCTCCCAAGGAAACAGGCAGCCCACTGGATAACCTGGCCAGGCAGAGGAAGTTGAGTGACAGAGAGAGACCTCAGGGCTGCCTCTGCCCGCAAACTGCCTACCTGCTGTCAAATCTAGCACTCTCAGATTGACAGGGCTCTGAACTGTAATGGAACAGAACTTTTTGTAAAAGAATATACATGTATGCACATATATAGATGTATAACCGAATCGCTTTGCTGTACACCTGAAACTAACACAATATTGTAAATCAACTACACTTCAATGAAAAAAAATAAAGTGACTGTAACCAAACCTTTCTCCAAATACGAAAAAAACCAATATGACAGGGCTCTGCTTTTCATAGGTTTTGAAGGCATAGTTATTATTATTGGGTTGGCCAAAAAGTTTGTTCGGATTTTTCCGTAAGATCTTATTTTTATACCAATATTATTTCAGTATAAAAAAACGATCTATCTGCTTAAGGTACACTTTTTTAAAATGTTACTTTTGGTATCTAAAATGATCCTAATTGCCAGGTACGAGAGTGATGGAGCCTTTCTATCTAAACACAGGCCTTGAATAAGTCAGAAATTCTGAGTTTTAATCCTGGTTCGGTTAAGGGTTACTGAATGTCTTGCTCTTAAGGAGACAGAGGCCGGAATTTTCCTGTGAGAAATTGGTAAGGTTCATTGAGTCCTTTCATCACCAAGGCTTGAGAGAAAGGCCCTGGAGTGGTTTTCACCATCCTCTCCTCATGCTTCCCAACCATGACGGTGTCTGCCCCAACCCATCTGCTGAATAGGAGCCGGGAGTCGGAGGGAAATGGGGGATGGGGAGAAGAAAACAGGCGAGGGCGAGAGGCAGAGGTAGAAGGCCAAGAAGAGCGAGAGGGGTGCTCTGGGTGCAGTGTGGGAACAGGGTAACTCCCCCCAAAAGCAGGTGTAGACAGCTATACTCGCAGACTCACACCTCTCCCCTGACTATTCCCCACCTCCTCCCTTCCGGTCACTTCCAGCTTTGAAAGGAAATATCCAATATTTGAGGAAAAGTCAGACCAAATATTTTGGAGTCTGAGTATCACAAATCTGGTTTTCCTATTCACTGGCTTAGTTTTGCCAAGCTCTGGAAAATTATAAATCATTCCATTATGAAAAAAAAAACCGTTTTTCTTTAGCTTCAGCCCTCTCTATATCAACTGTCAGCTCTAGAATAAAGAACTGATAGGGGTTTAGTATTCCAGCCTGCTATTGCCATCTTGAAGGTCTGCGTGACAACTGTTTTCTCGGAAAATCTGAAAGGCTATGGGGGATTTTCCTTTCAAAATATTTGTGGTAAAAGGGCCAAACTTCAATTTGGCTTGAAGAAAACATTATTGTGGAAGTTAGGAAGCCTGCCTTTTATTTCTGGCTCTGTCACTAACCTGCTGTGCAATTTTGGGAAAGGCTCCTAACCTCTCCGTACCTAAAAGTGAGTCCATAAAAGACATGAAGAAAATGAGTGTATTATGACCATAAAGGTAGCAGCCCTCTATGAAAAATGTTTCAAACCACATTAGTATTAGTGTTGTACTTAAAATTCCACCACTATCATTGATTCTCATCATGTCCAACCTTAGGAAATCCATCCTACATAGAACCAACTGGCAGTGCCTGAGGAAGATAGGAGGGGAAAAAAGAATAAGGGAGATAACTTTAAATAATTTTGTGTTTATGGTGAGGATACTTTCAATCTTGATAAAATCCACACCTCTTATAACAGACCTGAAGAAACAAACCTCTGTTGTAGATTTCATTGTGAAAGTCACAGGTAAAGCTAGTAGGAGAGTCCTTAAAGAAGATATTGGCCCAGTATGAGGCAACATAGATGGAGGAAGAGAAAAGAATCTCCTCGGCTTTGCACAAATACACACTCACTCAATCACAAAGGGATGGATGATAATACTGCTTCCACCTCATTGTAGCCATTGCCTCGGCCACCGTTTAGAGACAATGCATTGAGGTAGAACTGTGTCTGCCATTTTGGCCAAAAGAAACACACAAGCAAACAGCGCGGCACCACAGGGTGGCTTTCTCCTTGGCCTACTTCTCCCGGGGTACGCATGCAAGAGGATGTAGTGGAAACCCTGGGCCGGCAGCTATTGTGCCGTAGATGTAGGCGTGAAGCGCTCAGGTTCCACTGGCCCCAGTGGGGCTGAGGTTAACACGTGCTGGTTCCGGGCCTCAGATGGGGTGACAGCTGTAATGGGGCCACAAACAGCAGGCTGGTGTGCTGTTTCCACCGTCAACCCAACCTCGGCGGCATCCTGCCAGTGATGTGAGGCCCACTGCAGGAAACAACACGCACCACTGGTGAACTGCGACCGTGCACTCACAGTGGCTTCAAATGGTGCATACTCCAACTGTGGGCAGTTCTGCAGTTAGCACGGGGACAAAAAAGTCTCTGGTCAGCCAGGGCTTGGAAAAGAACAAGGCCAATTGTCAGATGACTCTGAGGTTCACGGACATGGAAGAAACCTTCCTACCAGCCTTCACTGCACTGTACCTTTCCCGTGGCCGAGTGGCTTCTGTGTACAGTTTGTTTGGTTGTCTTCGCCCACACCCTTACTGCCCACTGAGCCCCACGAAAAGGCAGGGGAGGTGAATTTCCAGCAACCCCCTGAGTTTCTGCTGACCTTTTTAGGTGTTTTTGTTACTTGGTGGTGCTTTCTATTCACGTGTACGCCTGGCCTCTGGGGATTCCCCTCCCTTTGATTTGCAAAGAGGATTAGAAAGACACAGCTTTGTGATCTGTCCATCACAGACGGCTGCTATTAACTGATTTCCCCTCCTTAGACTCATTCGAGACCAAGAAAACACTTCTGTTGAGTCACTTGCTCCCTGGGAATCTGAAAATACGGTTCTCGGGGGAGTCCAGCCTGATAAACACCGACCTGGCTACTCTCCAGCCCCACCACACTGTTAGTGGCTCACAGGAGGGCGGAGCTGAAGCCCAGAGGGGCCTCTGAGAAACCTCCGAAGGGGGATGCGCCAACAGCGGTCTGACTCCTTGTTTCTCTATTTCACGGAGGCAAATGGCAGCCTAACCAAGGGCTCTCCAAACTCAGTCACTGGATGTGTGCATTCAACTCTATCTCCAGAGTGAATCTGTGGCATAAAATGGGAGCAAAGGTCACTCACTATCTGTTCAAAAGGAGGTCAAAAGGTCTGCCTAGGAACAAATTTCCAAGGCAGCAACCTCATCAGATATGCTCTTGAACAAAACTATTTATTTGACGTCCTCAAGGAAGGGACATTGTGTAAGGTGTTATTTAAAAACAAAAGGTGGGGGGAGGTTGGGAGCTGAAGCAATGTTGTCTAGGTCTATACTTAAATACATGATATCAATAAGGGCAAACAATAATCAACTTCGATTAAACAGAGTCAACATAGGAGAGACACAAGAAGAATAGGCCCAGAACAAATACATTAAAACGGCTAAATATTTACATGGTGAGTAGGAACGGACTTCCTTCCATGGCAATGCCCTTGGAGTGGAGGTCTCCCATCATGGCCACTAACAAGCCAACTACCGATCAGAGGCTATAGGCCCATAAAACAGATACCCTGGCCAAGGGCAGATCACACTCAGTGCCAGATGACAAATAGGTTTGCAGTCTCCAGTACCCACTCTGGTGGCTTGGGACTGGCCACCTGGAGCACCGACCCAAGAGGAAATGTGAGATGGTGTCAGACCTCCGAGTTGCTACAGAGGATGGTGAGGCACATGTGCTGCTAAACTTGCCCAATATCACGTGAGTGCCATCCTGAATTCCTTCCTTCCTCACTTTCAGTTGTTCACCTATCATCACGTTCACCTCTCATCTGACGTCATTAACAAGAACGATCATGCCATTTTCCACGAGTATGATACTTTATATTTTTCAGAGTTTGTTCACAGAATGGTCTTAGCTGACCCTAACTACGTAGTGAGGGAAGCTGAAAAATAACTGAGGCACCTGTTGTGTGTTAGAAGGGTGGGCTCTGCAGTCAAACCTCCTGGGTTTCTATCTCAGTTCTACCACCTACTGGCTGGATAGTTTCATCAGGTAGGATACTTAATCTCTCTCTGCCTTTCTTCAACTCTGTAATTGGGACAACAATCATAGCTATTGTGGGGATAAATGAGTTGGCATATAAAGCACTTAAGACAGTGCCTAATACCTAACAGGTGCCTAATAAATATTAGCTCTTTATTCTATCCACTTCAGTTTTCCCAGTGAAAAAATTGAGGCTTGAGACCTCTATATTCTATCTCTGTATTTCTCGTGGTTTGCTCACTCGGGCTAAGTGCCCCAGTCTGAAATATCCTCCTTTACTCTTCTTTAAGTTTCCACCTTTCCGGGGCCAGTTCAAATCTTACCTCTTCCATGAAATCTTTCCTAACTATGCTGGCTGCCACTGACTTCTCAGTTCTGGATATTCCCACTCTAGAATCAGTACCAAGTAATTCAGTACGAGAATTTTTCTCTAGTTATGTCATCTGTGTTATTCTTATCTTTCTACCTACAGTGTAAATGTTATGAGATTTTATGTGTTTCTAAAGGAGGGAAGGGAGAAGGGGGGAAACTAACATCTACTGAGCACTTCCTATGTATCAGACCCTGTACCAAGTACTTTACATACATTAGCTCATTTCATCCTCACACCTCAGTGGAGTAAACATTATTATCTTCGTTTTGAAGATGAGGAAACTGAGGTTTACAGAAGTTGAGCAATTTTCTCAGACCAAATAGCACGTAGAAGAGCCGGATTCAAACCAGATCTGTCTGGCCCTGTAGCCTACACTGGTTCTACCACATAAAAGGCTCTCAACGTGAAAACTCACAGCCTTGTGGATCTGTGTTGATTAATTTCTTCAGAGCAAGGCATTTGCTGACATCAGACTGACCAAGTTCTGTGCTGTTTAATGCAAAATCACATGTAAAGGAAAACTGTTCAAAACATTTAAGAATAAGACAAACTTTCAGTAGCAAGAAGAAACCAGTTGACTGTTAGATTGCTGTCTGGTAGAGTTGGAAACATTGAGTCTTCAGGCCAGGGAGGAACCATGCTCTAGCAGGTATGGCAAGAGAAAGGACACAGAGTCCTGGAGTCTATTTCTGTCTTGGCCACTAACCACTTGGCTAATATTTTCACTTCTGCTAAAATGCGATGACAAGAGTTTCAGAAGAAAGGTTGCCACATAAGAGCAGAATAAGAACAGGCAGTTAGCTGGTTAAAAGTGGTAGAGCCACAAACAACATCGGGATCTAGAATAGGAGTTCACAGCTGGGACAAATTCCATTTAGGCATTTGTCTTTCCAGCTTCACTTCAACTCTTAGAGAGCAGCACTGGGTATGGAGCAATCCTTAAATCTAAATGATAATAGTATCTATGGTTTGTTTTTTTTTTTTACTTTCTTCATTTTTTTAAAAAATTGAAGTATAGTTGACTGACAATGTTGTGTTAGTTTCTGGTGTACAGCAAAGTGATTCAGTTATATACATATTCTTTTCTGGATTCTTTTCCATTATAGTTTATGTTTTTAAAGACCCTACAAGGGCTATCTTTAGTTTACTGAGGATCCATGTGAGTCATTCAAGAAGTTTGTTAGGGCTTCCCCGGTGGCACAGTGGTTGAGAGTCTGCCTGCCAATGCAGGGGACACGGGTTCGAGCCCTGGTCCGGGAAGATCCCACATGCCGCGGAGCAACTAGGCCCGTGCACCACAACTACTGAGCCTGCGCTCTAGAGCCCAAGAGCCACAACTACTGAGCCCGTGTGCCACAACTACTGAAGCCCGCGTGCCTAGAGCCCATGCTCTGCAACAAGAGAAGCCACCGTAATAAGAAGCCCGCGCACCACAACAAAGAGTAGCCCCCGCTCGCTGCAACTAGAGAAAGCCCACACACAGCAATGAAGACCCAATGCAGCCAAAAATAAATAATTAAAAACAAAAAAAGAAGTTTGTTATTTTCCTACTTGAAATGATGTTTGCATCTATTTTCAGACTGGTTACTCCATGCCAGGGTGGTACTAAGTGAGAAACAACGAACTGATTCTTAACATGTTTGGTAATCAATTCATGAAGTGTATTAGTGCCTCTGCATCCTGGAGGCCCCAGTTTTACGGTGAGGACACAGCTGGGATGGAGGTAGTAGGGGCAGAGGTTTGTTCTGGGTCTTTGAAGTCATCCAGCCAAGAGGCTAGGCCTGAAAGGACTGGTGACCTCGGCAGGTTTGTGGCTATTCCTGCAGCCCTTTAAGGTGCATCATGATCCTTTTGCAAAGAAGGACACAGGACCTGTGGGTGGTGGCTGTCATTTCCATGTATCTGGAGTCCCACTGAATTCAGGATCCTGGAGCTGTGGGCGAGTCTTGTGGAAGACTTCCTGCTCCCATCAAGGCCTGGGAGGGATCACTGCTGAGAACGCGGGCCCAGGAATGGGAGGCCAAGCAAGCTCTCTTCTGTCTGGTTATTGACAACACAGTGTTCCTTCTCATGGACTCCTCCTGCCCTCCCCAGGACCACACTGAAATGACTAAACCTGCCGTCGCTCCAGTGAATCCACTCAAATAAATAAGTCAATCCTCTTTAAGTTTGTGGTCTCAACTCCTTGTTGGTTTATTGCAAAATTAAAGGGCACACAGAGTAGAACCATCAATCAGTAACCAGCAGAGGAATAAGCTCTTTGTGGAATGTACTGAGAAGCAGGAAAGAAGACGGAAAAAAAAATGAAAAGAAACCTCATGAAATGGTCATTTGTTAGGAGAACAGAGGGGGAAAAAAAAAATCCACATTTCACATGCAGCATAATTTAGGAAAAGTCTTATTAAAGGTTTCCTATCTCGCCAGGAGAGCAAGCACAGGAACGCAAACAAAAATCCCTCAAAATGATCTGCCATTTATTAGTGCTGGTTTCTTGTGGGTTTTGCTGTATTCCATAGACACAGCCAGAGATCATGGGGACGAGAGGCTGGAACAGTGACTCAGCAGGCTCAGGACCGGGGAAGGAGAGGAGATATTACTACTGTTTATTATAAAACAAACAAACAAATACAAACGGTCTCCCTCAGCCCTTTCACCCCAACCTGACCTTCCCTTAGCACCCTATTATTTAAAGTAAAAGCACCTAGTACCAAGCCTTATTTGGAATTTTTAATAAATGCTATTTGATGAAGGTAAAAACTGAAGAGCAATATATAGTCCAGGGCTGAGTCCCCACTGGGTTCCAAATACCTCACTCAATGCCCTATTTACATAACCTCCTCAGTCCTCATTGCAACCCTATGAGGTAGGTGACATTATTCTTCCACCTTAAGGATAAATGTACTTAATAACGTGCCTAGCTTACAGCAAGCAGCTATGCCTATGTGACTCCAAAACCACTCTTGCAACCAGATACATCAAATTCAAGCATGACACCAAGAAAACTATTATGGCATTCTAAATCCTGCAGGAAGAGATGAAATCGGTAGTATTGGAAACAGCATAAAGGTAACTCACCAGTCCTATGTCTACCTTGCACATTTTCTACTCCAGGTAAGTTCCTTCTCCAGACAACTAGTATCGATATTCTTGCCCATTTCACAGGAGAGGAAAGCAAGGTGCCAAGAGGTGTAGGGAATTGCTTACGCTAATAAAAAGAAGAGCCATTAGACCATAACATGGCTTTGATTCTCACCCATGGCAAAATGTAGCTTTTGAAATAACTTGTTAATGGGGAAGAATTCTTTATAAAATCTCATCTCCTTACCAACTGGTGATAAGGTAGGTATTACATCTCTTTCCACATCAGAGAGGAGAAGTGAGTGGCCTATAGTTTACAGCATATAAATGGACCCAAACCCAGGTCTGCTGACTCCAAATCCCATGCTCTTTACATTCCTTGACCCTGATAGGGAGCACACCTCGCAAAGAGAGGCAGACTGATGGTAAAGGAATGACAACCATGAGAAAGCTGGGTCTCAGTGTCTTTCTGAAACAAGTATGAGCTGCTTGTGAAGTTGTGATGCCCAGTCCAATGGGATCTTGGCTTCACTTCTTTTCTCTACAGAGGTGACTATCTTATATAGTGTTAGAGCCTCTATGCTCTCTCTGAGGGTAGTCCTCCATTACTAATGAGAGGCTCATTATAAGTGCTGGTTATGGTTTATCAGAAGTGGTCCCATTCATTAATTCAGCCAAGGAGTTCCCAAGAGAGGACAGCGGAAGCAAGAGAAAGCCATATCTGGGACTAGGTAGGTTCAGGGCAAGACTGCAAGGAGGTTAAAGAATAAAGTATATAATTAGGGCATCCCACCGCAGGCCTCACCATCTTCTATCTGATCTAGGTACCCCATGGACTTTGTGCACTCATCCTTCCCAGCACAGCTAGAGTGGAAACCCTCCCAGACCTCCTTGCCCTGGCCTGCACTACCTTGCAGGGCTTTGAGAGCCCAAGACCCCACCCCTGTACCATCTACCATTGCTCATAAATCTATACAGCCCTTTCTTCCCTCTTTCTAAAGAACTAAATCTTAAATAAGTCTTAGGTGACTTTGGCTACAGATCTTCAAGTTACCAGGTAGGGCCCCTAGTGACATACCTACCAATGGCTCTAAAGCAATGGCTCTGAAGTGGTACAGGTGGGTCTTGAATCTCCAAGCTCCATGTTAATTCCTCTACACATTCTTTCCTTCCCTCTTCTGAAATAAAAAATCTGGCTCTACATCAGACTGACAGATTCCCCTACAGATCTCTGAAGCATAGTTGAAGTATAAGCTGGATATCTGACAAAATAAGATTACTCAAGTAATTTATTTAATTATTAAAATTTAAAATGTTAATAAAATGTTTCTTAAATACCAACTATGGTCCAAACAAAAAGATAAGACTGATATTTTCCTGTTAAAAAGGAGAAGTAACATGAGTAGGTGAACAAACTAGAATGAAAGGGAGCAAATAAATAATCCTTGTCATGAGAAGGATGAAAAGAGAGAGCTACAGGAGTCTAGAAGATGTGGAGAGATGACTTCTCACTGGGGGACTCAGGGAAAGTGTCATTTGATCTGGGTCTTGAAAGATGGGCATCATTTAGTCATTGAAAGTTATGTAAAAGGTTATTCCAAATGGCAGAAGAGGCCCCAGTATTGTAAAAATTTGGATCTGCAGAATATTTCAGAGGAGGGCCTTAAACTCTGGAATACAGGAGTCACTCAAAAGGTAACCAATCTGCATCTTTCTACAATAACAGACCAGACATTTACACCAGGAATTCATCTGTCTTTAAAAGGAGATCTTTGAAAAAATGGAAACAGGCCCCTCAGCCAAGAGACACTGGAGAAAACTTCCCCTCATCATGAAGCTTCTGAGGTCTGCACATCCCGACCTTTCAGGAAGGAGATGCAAGGTGTCTCCACAGTATCATCCTGCCACTGAACTTGGTTCCTACAGGACAGGTTCTTGCAGTAAAGAAATAATACCGTTTGTCAGTCGAGAGAGTCAAGGGCATGTGTGTATGTGTGTGTACGTGTGTGTATATGTGTGTGTGTGTGTGTGTGTGTGTGTTTCAAACTGTAGAGCTAAGTTCCAAACTGTATTTAGAAGCTAAATTCTGCTAAAACACATCAAAGGGTATCAGGCCCCATTACAGAGGAAAGGAAAAGCCCTAAATTCATATGCAACGGGGTTTAGGAAAAATCTTTATGAAAGACTTCTTAGCAAACTAGTGGAGTAAAAACTAAAACAAAACAATAACCAAAAAGTCCTCAAATGACTGTGTGTCATCAGAGTCTGTCCTGGTAGTTTCCCTCCAATTCCCTCACAGGCAGAAGAGACCCCATTAGATTTCAGAGTTTTCCTACCCTGGAGAAAAAAGGCATTATGAGCCAAAGCAGAGTCCTCTGATTTGTTCCACTTCTTTAAAAAAAAACAAAACTATCTTTTTCCTGCCAGTTACTTTTCACTATGACTGACAAAGTTTTCCACTTTTCTGTTTATGTTTTCTAAGCCAACAGCAAAGCTCCACTAAGGTTCAAATAAAAACAGTAACCAATACAACATATAAGCATATTGCTTTCATGAAAATTTAGTCACTTATTTGATAGTACATGAGGGTCACAGAGAAGTCCCCCTGACCCCAACCTAGACTTGGAAATAAGGCAAATAAGATGACCCTCTGGGGTTAAACTACGTAATCAGCACTTCTTGGCTCAAAGCAGAATCACACAACAAAAGGATAGGTTATGTGCTCCATAAAATAATGGATCTAGGCAATAATCATCAATGGATGTTCATCAGGTGAACCACTAGGTCAAAAGTTGATAGGGAACTTGGCAATGGAATGATCAGAGTACCATCATCTGAATACACTGATCTATTTAATCACCATTAAAGGTGGTACAACCAGACATTATTGCCTTACGATGATAAAATAGGAAGTATACAGCACTACCTATAGAATATTTTTGCCTAAAAAAATCTAAATCCTAATCTAATAACCACTAGTTTATGAGATATCGAAGAACAAGTTAAACAGCACCATGACGAAGCCATCAGCCAATCACTAGAACGTGCGGCATTCTACATCCAATTTCTCCAACAAATCAATGTCACAAATAAAGCGGGGGGTGGGGGGGTGGTGCAGTGCTGTAGATTATAAGTAAGGAAATATAACAACCAAATACAATTTGTAGACCTTATTTAGATCTTTATTCAAACTAAACAACTATAAAAGGACATCTTTGAGACAATCAGGGACATTTGAATATGGGCTGGGTAGTAGAGGATATTAATGAATTGTTCATTTTGCTAGGTGTGCTGAAGGCATAGCAGTTATGGTTTCCAATGCCCTTACCAATGTAAAGAGGGAGAGTGGGTGGAGAAATATGTTCTGGAGACAAAATTAAAAATACATACCAGGGAAGGAAGGAGGGAGGAAGGAAAAAAGGAAGGGAGGAAGGAAACATAATAATGGTACATTGTAGTAGCTCGCCATGAATACTTACATTGTCACAATAACGTAAGTGTTAAATATGGTTTTAACTAAATATTAAGATATAACCATACTGGAAAGAGGGGAAGAGTGAATAAGTGCTCAATGGTCATTTCCACAGACATCATCTTCAATGGAAAAATCAGAAATAGAAATTCAAGTATATCGTTTAGAAATATGGAGGTAACTAGCAGAATCAACAAGGAAGGAAGGAAACACAATCATGGTACAATGATTTGAAAGTGGCTGCTTCCAGAAAGTAAGAATCAAAGGGGAGAAGCGGACGTCGGGCAGGGACATGCTGTTTTTCAGTATAAGGACTATATGATTATTAGATTTATAAAACTATATGCATGTTGTACCTTGATGAAAGACAAAATATAAATTAAAACATACATCAGAATGACATGGGGAGGAAGTTCATCAGTCAAAAATTAATATAAAGGATAGTGAGAGGCAGAAGACCTAAATAGTCATTTCACCAAAGAAGACATACAGATGACCAACAGGCACATGAAAAGATGCTCAACATCACTAATTATTAGAGAAATGCACATCAAAATTACAGTGAGGTATCACCTCACACCAGTCAGAATGGCCATCATCAAAAAGTCTACAAACAATAAATGCTGGAGAGGGTGTGGAGAAAAGGGAACCCTCTTGCACTGTTGGTGGGAATGTAAATTGGTGCAGCCACTATGGAGAACAGTATGGAGGTTCCTCTAGAAACTAAAGATAGAACTACCATATGATCCAGCAATCCCGCTCCTGGGCATATACCCTGAGAAAACTCGAATTCGAAAAGATACATGCACCCCATTGTTCATAGCAGCACTATTTACAATAGCTAAGACATGGAAGCAACCTAAATGTCCATGGACAGACGAATGGATAAAGAAGATGTGGTGCATATATACAATGAAATACTACTCGGCCATAAAAAGAATGAAATAATGCCATTTGCAGCAACATGGATGGACCTAGAGATTATCATATTAAGTAAAGTTAAGTCAGACAGAGAAAGGCAAATATCATATGATATCACTTACATGTGGAATCTAAAAAAAATGATACAAATGAACTTATTTACAAAACAGAAATCTACTCACAGACATAGAAAACAAACTTATGGTTACCAGAGGGGATCGTGGGAGGTAGAGGGAGAGAGAGAAATTAGGAGTTTGAGATTAGCAGATACAAACTACTATACAAAACATAAGTAAACAAGGACCTACTGAATAGCACAGGGAACTATACTCAGTATCTTGTAATAACCTATAATGGAAAAGAATCTGAAAAAGAATATGCGTGTGTGTGTGTGTGTGTTATATGTGTGTGTGTGTGTAACTGAATCACTTTGCTGTACACTTGAACCTAACACAACATTGTAAATTAACTATACTTCGATTAAAAAAAAAAGGATAGTCAGAGAAACAAATGGCGGCAGCACTGATTCCAAACCCAACTAGGGCTGCCAGGGGCCCCAGTGCGTGCGACTCCCGGAAGCACACAGATCACCTGACAGGGAGAGCCGGACTATGGAGATGGGTGCAGCAAGCTAACAGTTCCTGATACCATAACCAGCTGAATCACTTAACCCCTTTATGATCAATTCTGTACTCATCAAGTAACCTTCCAATAATTCGTTTTCTCATTTAACTTGCCTTGAAGGAGAAACATGCTAGCTAGACAGGCGTGCCTCTCCAATGCACAGAACAGCTTTCTTTTTCATTTTAAAATGAATAATTTGGCATTCTGCTTTTATAACTCAGTCCCTGTGAGCTCTGGGCCCGAGAACAGGGCCACGTCCTCCTGAGTGTGATAAGCTCTGGGTCGAAACTCGGGCCGAGGCCAGACAAGCAGGTAAAGCCCACCTTGCCAGACTGCCTGACTCTGGCTAGCAGCCCCCTCCCCCAGGAGCTGCCCCAGCTTCAGGGTCCTCACCACACTACCTTGAGCTCTTTCATACCAACCCAGTTAACCCCTATTATTTCCCTACATTAAACTAAACAATGGAGAGGCACCCGTGTTTGGCCACTTCCAGGAAGATGTAGTGGACCCCTGTGGCTCTGTTCAAGCAAATATATTCTTCATCAGGTGCTTTCGGGACCCCACAGGGCACTAGGGGCAGAAGCTGAAGTCCCAGAACTTTCTAAATAAAGGAATGCTCATAAACTTAAAATAGTAGTAGAATATTTCAACATTTTTTATAAAGAAACATAATAATAAACATTACTGAGTACTTTTAAAGTGCCCTCATATGTAATAGCTCATTCAATCCTCGCAAAACCCTGTGGTGTGAAAACATTCTATTTTTATTTCCCTGTACTCGTTAATTTACAACAGTGGAGAATAAGACACAGTGAGTCTTATTCTCCACTTGAATAATTTGGCCAGGGTCACCTGGCAAGATGAAGCATGGATTCCCATCTGGGTCGTACAGCTGGAGGGTTTGGTTGAGGTGAAGTGTCTTGCTGAGACTCACACCACAAATGAGGAGCAGAGCTGGGAAAAGGCATCTCTCACAGAAGCAAGTAGAAGCTGACAGAACCCTGGAGACATCATCATCTCCCAAAACCACGGCTACTGGAGCCAATGCCATTAGCTGTGAATGAGCTGACTCAACACCCAAGTTACATAAAGTCCCCCCAGTGATCAGTGGGTGGAGAAGAGACCCTGCGGCAACTGAATCCAAGAATTCAAAAATAACCCCTGAACTCAAAACTGAATTGATTACAGGACAAAGAAGGGAGTACGGCACATAAAAACTGTTCACTGTTCCATTTTTAAGTTGAAACAATCACGTCACAAAGATGACAGGCATTTGCTTTACTCCCCCTGGAGAAAGGGAATGCAAAGAAAACAGCAACATCAATTTAGGAGAGTCCCAAGCTTCTAACAATAGCGCTCTTTTCTCAAACCTACCATTTATTGAGCAGTTACTTTGTGCAAGCAATGAGGCTAACTTGACAAACATTATTATCCCCATCCTCCAAATAGCTCAAGTTAATGGATCCCTTACTGAGTTTCACATGGATTACCTCCCGACCACTATCCTACGAGGTAGGCCAGAGTATTATATCCATTTGACATGTGAAGAAAGTGAGCTTAGAGAGTTTACAAAAATTGCACAAGGTACTGGGAGAGCCAAAACCTGAAGGTAAAGCCCAGACCCCAGATCTACTGGAATGCAAAGCCTTGCCTCTTAACCGTCATGTCATGTTGCCTCTTTATCTCTTCTGATCTTTACAACACACCTCCAAGGTTAGTGCCATAATCCTTACTTTACAGATGAGAAAACTGAGGCTCAGAGAGGTTAAGTCACTTTCTGAAGACCAACACTGGTAAGTGGCAAAGCTGGGGTTCAAATCCAGGATCATTTGACTCCAAAGCCCAAGCTCTTCATCACGACATTGTATCATCTCTCCTTTCACTGGGATGTCAGCTCATTCATACAAGGACTATGTATCAAGGGCTTAACTACACACTAGGCACTGTTCTAGGCTCTTAGGATACACTGTGAATAAAACAGCGGGAAATCCTGGCCCCTGGGCGGCCTATATTCTGGCAGTGGGAGGCAGACAATGAACACAGTAAGTGGTAAAGAGTACAGCATGTCCAAAAGTGGTCATTTCTGGGGGATACAAACCAGAGTAAAGGGGACCTAGTATAAAGTGTGCAACAGTTGTGATTTTAAACAGAGTGGGCAAGAGAGGCTTCATGGGAAAGCAGAAATATGGACTTGAAGACGCTGAGGGCAGCAGGCATGTGGACATCGGTCAGTTCTCTATCTCCTCAGCAGAAATCTTAAAGAGAAATCCTCTAGCCCTTTACCATCTTATCTCATGTGGAAATGCCAAGAAAGCAGAAAAGTTCAAAAGCCAAGGGCCTTTGCTTTGCCCCCTAACTTGCCGAAAGTGCATACTGCAAGGTGTCAAGCAAACACGCACACAGCTCACCCACTACTACAGATGGAAATAGTAAGGCGGGGTGACTGTGCATAGGCAAGGGGGAAAGAAGGGGTGCTAAATGTTTTACCTATCAAGAATTAGCTCCCGGGCTTCCCTGGTGGCGCAGCGGTTGGGGCTCTGCCTGCCAGTGCAGGGGACGCGGGTTCGAGCCCTGGTCTGGGAGGATCCCACATGCCGCGGAGCGACTGGGCCCGTGAGCCACAATTGCTGAGCCTGCGCGTCTGGAGCCTGTGCTCCGCAACGAGAGAGGCCGCGATGGTGAGAGGCCCACGCAACGCGATGAAGAGTGGTCCCCGCTTGCCACAACTGGAGAAAGCCCTCGCACAGAAACGAAGACCCAACACAGCACTCACTCACTCAATCAATCAATAAGAACGTGAATTTCTTAAAAAAAAAAAAAAAAAAGAATTAGCTCCCAAAGTAAGCGGCCTTCCCCAGGCAATCTGGGTGATGTCTTTGTCAAGCTCTCAGCCTACAGATGTTAGCATTATACAACTATTCCCATAAAACTGCTCTGCATAGCAGCCAAAGACTAGCTGAACCCCTGTGACCTAAATGTGATATCTCCAGCAAAACCAACAAGACAAGCTACATCACACTTTCCATGAGTACACAAGGCCTAGGCCATCCTGCTGTAAGAGTTTATTACAGGGCTAGGGTCACCCGGGAGTTCAGCCTATGTCTGTGGGAAGTTACAGAGATAAGCTCTTAATCCAAATAAAAAAAGAATTCCTCTATTAGGAAAATCCTGAAACGCTATCCTTCTATTCCAGAATTTCTAATAAGAACGAGCTAAAGCTAGGCACTCAATTTTGGTACTTGACCTCCCCTATGAATGGTCCCTGGTTGAACTGTCTTCCCCTTCAGTTCATAAGCACTTTTCTTTGGCCGTATCTGAGGATACAGCAGTATATACCCTATATTTCTCCTGTATTGGGCTAGATCACAGGGCATCTCACAAAGTAGGGGAAATGAAGTAGCTTTGTAATGGAAGTTAAGACTGAAAAGTTATTACCAGACTTAATGTTAGTAAAGTCTTACAGACTATTTGAAATTTATTTCTAGTTTTTATTTCCTTGTTGACCAATGGAAAAAGAGAGTCGTTCTAGAACAGCTGTTCCAATTGGCAGCTGTGCATGACCAGAAGCTTCAAATCAAGTGAGCAGCTAAACCCAGGGCCCTGATCAAGGACCTGTACTACAGCCTGAGATCACACCACTTTCCACTATGCAGGTTCTGCAAAAGAAATGAGAGAGGGAGAGAGAGAGAGAGAGAGAAGGAAAAGCGAAGAGAGGTAAATAACTTCAGATTCCATCCGTCACTGTTATATGTTCACGGAGCCCCACTGTGTGACAGGCATTGTTCTAAGAGCGATGACGGAGAGCAGGACTAATGAAGCCTCCATCTGCCCTGTGGAGGGAGTGCCCAGGCTAGTCAGGGTCCAGCAATATACACGGAAACCAGGAGATGAGCCAGACAATTTCAGATATGATGAGCGACATAAGGGAAAAAAAATACTGCGTGGGGGGCTATGGATGGGAGGGTCAGGGTAGGCCTGTCTGAGAGAGGGCACTTGGGCTGCAATCTGAGTGGTGACTCAGGTGGCATAGAGTTCAGGGCAGAGAGTCCCAGGCAGAAGAGATGAGTGCTAAGGTCCTGAGGCAGAAACCAACTTGGAGTGCTCTGAGAACCCAAAGAAGACCTGTGTGGCTGGAGGTTAGTGAGTGAAGAGAGAGGTCGGAGGGGTGGGCAAGGTCGACTCTGGCAGCATCTTGGAGGCCAGCACAAAGGCTTTGGCTTTGGATTTAAGGGTGGTGGAAGGCCACTGGCGGGTTTAAACTAGGGGATTGACATGATCTGGTTTATGTTTTAAAGTGTGCTGATTCTGAGGAATTAAACCTTCAACACTGAATCCCCCTTGCAGATTTTGTGTTCTGTGAAACCCACTTTAAATATTCATGAGGGTTCAATCCCTCTTGTTTGAAAGAAAGGGAGGGAGAGAGGGAGAGAGCGAGGAAGGAAGGAAGGGAGGAAGGAAGGGGAAAGGAAGGAAAAATATCCACTAAGGCTCCTCTTCTTCAGGCTGCTAAGAGTTGAGAGAGGTGTAGGGACTGAAACACAAGGTCTCAGAAACACAGCGCAGTAGGAGAAAGAGCCATTAAGGGTCTAGACTGGAGCTAGGGGCGTGCTCTCACAGCCCCATCTTCTCAGGGGGGCCAGAGGGTGAGACCTGAGAGGAGAAGGTGTCTGATCACACTGCTCCAACATAATCTTAACAGTAGTGATGGCCCTGAAGCAGAATATTTCTAGCCGGAAAGACTTTCAAAGAATTCCAGCTCATCCAAGGCAGAATGTAGTCCCATTCTATCAGTCAGCAAGTCCTTACTACATCTCTACCAAATGCAGGGTAGGAACAGAAAAAGATGAAAAAGTGAACATTGTGTAAATTACAGACGCAGTGCCTTTGAGGATTAGAAAATCTCATAGGGAAGCTAGGAGAGAAGTGGGAAAAGATCTACAGTGGTACAGAGCTACTTTCACATATAGGTAGATACTTAAAGGCAAAGCTCAAAACCAGTCTTTGGATTCCTGGTCCATCACTGTCTCAGATGAATGAACTCACAAGGCCCATGGTTTATAATTCTAATTGTAATGAGATGGGATCAGACATTCTTGAGGAATCTGTAACTCCTCCTGCTACTGCCCCAAGAAGACAAAGGTCATCCATAAACAGCCACTTGGTTTAATCCACTTCAGCAAATGCAATCTCTTCCAACCCACCATCGGTTTCGCTTCCCTATGGGGAAGCTACAAAATGTACATGGGAGGAAGTGAGAGTGACCAGCTGGTGATCATTTGTCTTTTGTGAAAATGCACAATCTACACGTGATACATAAGCATACACAGAGGCAAATGGCAGCATGGTGTGCGTGGCTGCGAGGGAGGGTTTGTGCACACACATATACGTTCTAACAGATCATCCAAGAAAAATAAGCAAGACCTAAATACGTCTACAGAGCGTCTAAAGTGATCTCTCCCAGAGAGGGAAGATAAAATTGGCCTGCTTTCTCTGGCCAACAGGGAATGCAATTCTCTTGTTGCTGCCCACGGAGAAATGTTAGAACTCAATCAGAGGCTTAATTTTATACGTTAGTCTCTACTCTCCACTCAAACAGTTTCCAATGAAAATGGCATTTAGGTCACATCTTTAAAACAACAGCGATTTATAACAGTAGTTGATAGTCTACAATGAAGCCTCTGGCACATGACTTGACATCTGAAGAGTTCAGTTTTATCTGTGTGAGATGGGAACTGTAAAACTGACACGCCAGAGTCAGGCCAGTGGGAGTGTGCACATGAAATAAATTGCTTAGTTTATTATGAGAAAGCATTGTGAACACAGCAAAAATATGAATATTTTTATCTGATATTCATACCTAATGTGATATATATGATTAATCTGATGTTAACTCAGATATATCAGCTGAGTTATAATCCTCTATGGTCAACTAGAGAGACATGAGACTGAATTCTAGGCCCTTGAGCCAACTATTTCAAAGGCAGTTTCCTCGACAACCGTAGGGGGGACTCGCCTTCATGGGTCTGTACAGGCACGACAGGAGCGCTGGCATGGAAACTCCTCTATAAAATGGCTCATATCTAGAAATGTCATCCTTTTGATTCACATTAATATTGGCTAAATAATCCATCAAATCCTTACTTAATTCTCATCTATTATCTCTCTGGATTTTTATAGCAACCTTCTGAGGTATAGAGAAAAGTTGTTATTATCCTTATTAATATGATAAAACTGAGGCTCGGAGAAATTACTGGAATTGTACTTTCTAAAGGAGGAAGGATTCTAATCCTAGATTTTGACAATGGCCAACTATCATCATTTCTGCAAAACATCATTACCCAGCAAAATATAAATTAAAATGAACTTTAGCAAAACTATAGTATCAGAAGGCAAATAAGTGTTTGCCTGAGGCTGGGGGCTGACTGACTGCAAGGGAACATGAGGGAACTTTGGGGGGTGATGGAAGTGTGGTTATTAGGTGTACATATTTGCCAAAACTCATCAAACTATACACTTTATTGTATATAAATTAAAAAATTTTAAATCTGATGTTAATATAATCTCCCAATCTTACTTTCCATAAACAAGAGCAATTATTGCCCTTTATTATTCTCTTTCTACTGCCTTTGTCTAGAAGAGTAATTATCTCCTTTGAATTTCCCAGTGGTAAACATGTTCTGTCGTCATTTCCTTGATGTCAAATGCAGTGACATGCTAGGTTTGCACAGGGGAATTTTTTTTTTTTTTCATATAATACCATTTGTATTTGCCTTACCTTGGTTGCCTAAATTGAGGTATGTTTTTAATATTTGTGGTTGTCACAGTGTTTCTATGATTAGGGCTCATCTGGGGATCTGAATCAGCTGGATTGTTCACATTTGGAGTTCAAAACCAAAAGAACAAACATTTCCAAAGAGCAAAAAAAGTTAATGTCTTTCCTGAGAGCACAATACACTTCCCCTTTCCAAATTGCCTTTTACCTAGCCGAAGAGCATACAGGGTCATTGGAGGCAACACAATCCCACTACTGGGCATATACCCTGAGAAAACCATAATTCAAAAAGAGTCATATACCAAAATGTTCATTGCAGCTCTATTTACAATAGGCAGGACATGGAAGCAACCTAAGTGTCCATCATCGGATGAATGGATAAAGAAGATGTGGCACATATATGCAATGGAATATGACTCAGCCATAAAAAGAAATGAAATGGAGGTATTTATAGTGAGGTGGATGGACCTAGAGTCTGCCACACAGAGTGAAGTAAGTCAGAAAGAGAAAAACAAATACAGTATGCTAACACATATATATGGAATCTAAGGGAAAAAAAAAAAAGGTCATGAAGAACCTAGTGGCAAGACGGGAATAAAGACACAGACCTACTAGAGAATGGACTTGAGGATATGGGGAGGGGGAGGGGTAAGATGTGACAGGGTGAGAGAGTGGCATGGACATATATACACTGCCAAATGTAAAATAGATAGCTAGTGGGAAGCAGCCGCATAGCACAGGGAGATCAGCTCGGTGCTTTGTGACCACCTAGAGGGGTGGGATAGGGAGGGTGGGAGGGAGGGAGATGCAAGAGGGAAGAGATATGGGGACATATGTATATGTATAACTGATTCACTTTGTTATAAAGCAGAAACTAACACACCATTGTAAAGCAATTACACTCCAATAAAGATGTTTAAAAAAAAAAAAAAAAAGAGGCAGACTCACAAGTCTACTCTTCAGGGTAAGGGCACCTAGTGAGAACTCAAGGTTTTGGTCTCCTGCTTTGGAGCTGATTCAGAATTCTGATTCTGTCTTCCTAGAAGATGGGTCCTCTATCTCTGCAGCTCTTCACAATATATCGAACTACATAAATAAATGGTTTGCTGATGTTTTTGATCAAATGGTTGCTGATTTACATATTTTCACAGCACCTTACAAAGTGCTTTCATACTTATTAGTGCACTTGAGGCAACAACTTGTGAAGTCGGTGCTATTATTAATCCTATTTCACAGAGATATCAAAGTCACTGGGAATATATGCAATTTGTCAAAAGACACTCAGCTCTTAAGCGGTGGAGTTAGAATTTTGTTTCATAGCCTGTCCTCTGTTCATTTATACCACATTGCCTCTGATAGCTTCACTTAGATCAAAAAGCCATCCCCCTTCCAGAGAAGGAAGTATCTAAGGCCTATTTCCGAAAGTGCAGACATTGATCACTTTTGCTAGACAAGGACTTCCTCATGAGTAGGGAAAGAGATAAAGAATAAACATGATGGGATCATCCATCCACCATCTACAAACTCAGTGCATACACTTTATCCCATTTGGTGGCACTACATCGCATTCACTGTGCATTTCCCATGTCACTATACTTATAATCCATATTTTGCTGAGCATAATCATATTCATCCCTCAAAACACTAGCCATCCACTCCCTCCTCTGCAAGTATTTCCCTGATCTTCCAGAGGGAATTATTTTCTTTCTCTACTTGATTCATCCCAATAGAATAGCACTTACTATCTTATTCTGCATGGTTAATTATTTTCATCCCAGTCTGTCCTACTGGTCTGGGAGTACCTTAAGAACAAGGACCATGGCTCAATCACCTCTGTGCCGTTGGCACAGCACCTGATACACGGCAGATCCTGATGAAATGATTGCTGAAGACTCACTATGGGTCCTAACAATTATTTGTGATATTCTTAGCCATAAATGAGTGATGAATCTTAACAGACCAAACTTTACCAAGGCCAAATCACTGTCCCAGAGACACAGTAACTCTACCATTATAACCCTACCTCCAAATCCAATTTAAGAATTCCATTTTACCACTGATAAAAGTTATCACAGGTGTCTAGTTCATAAGGGTCTATTCACTCCAGACATCAGGGTAATAGGAAGCCCTATCAGTAAAATGAACTGGATACAGGATAGGAAGCTGAAATCCAAGACTATCCCACTCATTCCAGGACATCTGGTCACTTGGCCAGGGTTCTACCCAATCCACTTGACCTAGATTTTCTCATTTATTTCACACCAAACCCCCGTGGTAAGTATATGCTATCATAAAGGTAAAGTTCAGAGAGATAAAAGTCTTCAGACTATTTTTATTCCATGTTCTTCCCAGTATTCAGCCTCCAAACACATACCTTCAATTTGAGATAAGTAATATCCAGACCAGGCAGATGAGAAGTGGTAAATGAGGTTAAAATGCAAAGCAAACTGCTCTCTCTCTTTTCCTGCCATCCACTTTCCTTGAATCCTGAAAGCTTCTGACATCTTATTCAGTACTCTGAAATCCCCCCAAACTAGATGCAACTAACCTCTTCTCTGTCTGAACTAGCTCCTGGCCTCAGTCTCCTGCCCCTGACAACTGTCTCAAGGCTCCATTAAAGTTCCAATAACCAACTTATATCCACTTTCCCTTTCCTCTCTTTCCTAGTCTCTGAAAAGGCAAATACCCTATTGAGATGCCTCCTGTACCTCTAGCATTCCTCACAAATTGGTAAGGTCCCTGCTATTCCATAGTATTAATTATTGGCTCATCCAAAATCTTCTCACAAACCCCTGGCCATCCAAAATACTACCTACTCCCTACTCAGAAACTTTCTCTTCTTTTCTACTCTGGTAAATTCTATCTCTACGACTGTAAACCTCTGATATATGCCAGAAGTCTGGTTCCATCCCTGCAAGTCATCCCTAGTCTTGGAACTCCTAGAGGATTAGGAACCTTTTCGGCATTCAGATTTCCTTTTGGGTGGTCCCAAAGGGGCTAGGCACGTTGACCAATATGACAACCCTACCACAGATTACCAGGAGAACATGGCTAAGTCATAACAGTCCTACTAATTTAGGAGCTATGGTCATGGGTAAACACAATCCTCACCTGTACTCTAAGCAACATGCCCAGGTCCCTAGAGCTCTATCCACTGTTTTCAGTGAATTTGGATGAAGTGGCAAGGAAGGTCATGAATTAGAGGGTGTGTCTGCAGAGCCATCTCAAAGGTTTGGCAAAGTGGGACAAAGGCCCACCCCTGTGTTTTGGGAGCCTTGGCTGTTCCCCAGAAGAGAAGTATAAATCAGTGAGAAGACAAACACCCAAAAGGTGAAATTTACATAGAAAATAAATTTGCTGCTGACGTCTCTTTGCATAATGCTTTTTGACATCCCTTTTACGTATTATACATTGTTTATGATTTTTGCTTTCTGGTTTCTGATGATCAAGGCTGCCATTAGTGCTCATTTGAACCAGATGTTTTCCACAAGAAAATGTCAGATGAGGGGTAAGGACTAGACCCATTATGAAAGAACGTAGGCCTTACAACTTCCCTCCTCTAGGAGACTGCAGATTTGACTCCACTTTCCGAATTGAAAGCCTGACATATTCTTTTTTGCTTATGGTAAAATGTAGTTTTGTGTCTTCAAATAAGAACTAATTGTCAGGAAAAGAAAAACATTGTGATATATATTAATCTTTGCTGTATATGTAACCAATATTAATGCAATAAATCTAAAATGTAAAATTAGAATTAAGTATTCATAATGAATATTATTATAACATAAGATTGAAGTTCAAAAACCTTACTTAAATTTTGGTTGAAAATACGTTGTTAACGTCACTGGGACTGTCCATCCTGTGAGCCCTCATTCCGTTCCATCCCTTCTCAGGGACCATTTGCTTCCTTGCCCTCTTTTCAGTTCTTGGGTCCTCCCTGGCTTCTGTGAAACCAGAAATTCCATCTTTCTGCATGTAAGCTGGTTAGATTTGGGTTTTTATCACTTGTAACAAAGAGTCCTGACTAAAATGTTGTATTATGCATTAGAATTTTTAATGTGCAGACTCTCCTGGTAGAGCAGTTTGTTTCATAGGCAATCTGCAAAAACTGTGGGAAAGTGCTTGCAGACACTGTTACCTTCAACCCTCACAACTGAGGCTCAGATACTTGCTCAAATATGAATGGCTCTCTACTTGATGATCTGTGGTGACCTAGATGGGAGGGAAATCTAAAAAAGGGTGGATATACGTATACGTGTGGCTGATTCACTTTGCTGTACAGCAGAAACTGACATAACATTGTGAAGCAACTATACTCCAAGAAAAATTTTTTTAAAAAGGAAAAAAAATGAAAGGCTAAGAGTCCTGGGGAGGATTCCAGCCCAGGCTGATAAGACTCAGAATTCCATCGACCTCCTCAAGGCATGGGTGAGGGGGGCGAGTGAAAATTCCACAGCAGGGGACCTGAATATAAGTTTCAACTGCACTTTAGTAAAAAGCTTAGGTGGTGCACTGGGATAGGTTGTTTATCTTTCCTCTACCAAATCTGAAAGTTTTGTGCATCTGAATAAACAGATGTGGCCTTGGGGTTTGGGAAGGGTTGGGAAGGGAGTGGGGAGAGGTGCTGGTGGTGGGGGGCAGCCTGGGATATGGGCTGCAAATGTCATACAAGTTTGACCTTCACTCCGCTCCACCCGCAGGATCTCAGGTCCCCCCTCTAACACTGCCTCAGCCATGAAACAATGAAAGGCAGAACTTGCTCCTAAAACCTCAGACCCCAAATCCTCCTGCTTCCTTGTGTCTTCTTTCCAACACTGCTGCTTTTTCCTCCCACTCTGTCTGCCAAGGCACAAATACACATGTGCATACAGACACACACACACAAACACACACGCACACACACACACACAGCAACCCTCACATGGAACAGTGTACTGTAAGTGTTATCTTAAGGTGAAGGGCTTCTAGGGAAAAGCGGTGATGCCACCCAGCAGGGGTTACTCCGCACAGCTAGGATAGCTCTGAGCCCTGCACTCACTGGAAAGAACAGTCTCACCCAGGGACCACCAGTCAGCCCCCTTCCCTGCCTGACCCTGGAATCCCTGGCCCGCCACCTCCTGCCTCAGAGTCCCTTGCTCTGCTCTCTCTTCTGTTTGAATCTCCTAAGTTCCTTCTACCTCATCCCTTTGCTACTCACAAAGCCCAATATCAATCTTATACCTGTTTGGGGGTAAGGGGTGAATATAAGTCCCTTATCCCAAAGTCTCCTTTGCTTTGGGATAAGGAGGATTTTTTAAATATCCAACACAGAGGGTCATATGTTACCCAGGGATGGCCCTCTAAAGTTGGCATGTAAGGCAAAATTTACACAGTCAAAATTACCCCGGAAAATCCCTTAAACCTGCCAGTAAAGAATATAGGGTTTTGCAGTTACGACACTGCACAGTAATATGTGTATACAGTAATATGCATAGCATATAATTAAAATTACTCGTGCAAAATACAGTTCTGCAGTATTTTTAATTATATACACAAAAGAGAGCGCAAAGTTGAACTTGAATAAATTAACTGGGACGCTGATGCCACCTCTGTATCTTTCACCCCAACTCCCACAGGCTTTTCGCACACTTCTAAATAGGCTTAAGGGCTCCATTTACATGAAAAGACAGACAGCTCCGGGAACCTTTGAGGCCTTCTCTTAAGATACACAATCACCACAAAAGAAAAAGGGAGAGCATTCTTTCACACAGATCTCTTTTCCTGTTTTTGCCTTGTGGCAGGAACAAAAGAAGATTTCTGAAAGAGAAAGCCAGTAAGAACTGCAGGCAGTAACTTCTACACCAGGCTGTGAAAGATGCCTGGTTTCAGAATGCTTCCTGGAGCTGCAACATCCACAGCACGCAGCCTTGAGGGAATGCAAGGGTCTTCGGACCAATTGGTCTAAGGTCTCTGAAGGATGCACCAGCCTTAAGAGAAAATCAATTCTAAGAAACCAGGCAGAATGAATTGCAAAGGGCATTCGAGCTGAAATGTGAGGTAAAACAAATGCTACCTGAGACACCTGAGGATGAATGGAAGATGAATAATTTTTGCATAAGTGCTTATGGTTTTTAAAGAACTCATTCTCCACGTATATCTTTAAATATAGTGTCAGTAATTGTTTATGTCAGCTGTTGAATGCTCTTATAAATGTGAGAAAATAAGCTTATCCTATATCATTATCCCCACTATCCTCCTCTCCTCCCCACTTATTTCCCCTCCCCACATTCATACACACAATGTCTCAGTCACTCAAGCTTGTTCCTACCCCAGGGCCTTTGCACCAGCTATTTCTGTCTGTCTTGAATACGTTCTCCTCAGTTCTCCCCATGACTGGATCCTCCTCATCATTTCTGTCTCAGCTCAAGTTGTCTCCTCAGAGAGGACTTCTCTAACCACTATGGCAACCAGTCTCTCTACACACACTCACCATCCCCTGTTATCACTTACCCTGGTTTTATTTACCTTGTCACATTTATCCTATCGGAAAATATCTCATATAATTGTTATTTTGCTTATTGCCTGAATCCCTCCATTGGAATGTAAGCTCCTTGAAGACAGAAACTCTGTCTTGTTCACCATTCTCTCCTCAATACCTAGTTCATGCCTGGCTCAGTGCAGGTGCCCAATAAATATCTGATGAGAGAATAAATGAATCTCAGGCAAAACAGTCATAAAGCTATGGCCATACAGCCTTAGCCCTACTGCTCGGACCACAGCATCATGGCCAGGGCACCATGCCTAACTGGTACCTGCTACCTTAAGTACTAGGAAGAGGCCAAGAGGGAAGATAGAGCTTTAAGAGATCAACTTGCAAGCCTAAAGTTATAGATAGCCAAGAATTAGCATAGGATTGATTGGTTTGAGGCTTCTCTATATACCATCTTCCCTCTCTGCCTACTGAAAAGAGGGGAGAGGTATCAGAGATACAGAACCATCACCCACCAGGAATATCAGGTATATCCCTGTCTGATATCTCCAACAGGACCAAGTCCCTCTACCATGAACTAAAACCCAGACTCCTTCTACATGGCCCAGCCAGACTGAGTAAGAACACAGGGTTCCAATTTACAGTTCTGTGGGGGAAGCAAGCATGGTCATGGCATAACCATTAGATTCATGATGATTTCTTCCTTGACCAAGAGAATATACCCACTTCCTTTCACAGTACCTGTTGAAATTCAAGTCCACAGAACTCTACCAAGCACACTGTAGACCCGACACTGCACAAAGTACATTGCTACAGAGGGTACTGACAGGAGAAAGAGTCAGCAAGCTCAGTACCAACAACTTTACTGTGGGAGACATAAGACAAACATAGCAACATACAAGGCTGACTGGAAGTACCAGAAGAGGCCCAGAGGGTACTCGCTTTGAGAATCACTTACTGCTGCAACAAATAATCCACTCAGAAGACAATATGCAGAAACCTGAGGGAACCAATAATAATAAATGTATGTGTCTCTTATAATCAGAGCTATGAAAGACACTGAATAGCTAACTGGAGAATCAAGGATACAACAGCACAACAGTAACCAATTACGATGAATGGGGGATCAAACAAATACTTGCCCCAGTATCTTCTAAGGTGTCAGGCATCATCCTAGTTATCCCAGTTATGTCTACATGGGTATTTAATTCTTATAATAACCAAGTAGGGTAGAAATTCAATTTTATCCTTTCTTTTACACATGAAATAATTGGAGCTCAGAGAGCTGCAATTAAAAAAAACATGGGGCTTCCCTGGTGGTGCAGCGGTTGAGAATCTGCCTGTCAATGCAGGGGACACGGGTTCGAGCCCTGGTCTGGGAAGATCCCACATGCCGCGCAGCAACTAGGCCGGTGAGCCACAACTACTGAGCCTGTGCGTCTGGAGCCTGTGCTCCGCAACAAGAGAGGCCACGACAGTGAGAGGCCCGCGCACCGCGATGAAGAGTGGCCCCCGCTTGCCCCAACTAGAGAAAGCCTTCGCACAGAAACGAAGACCCAACACAGCCAAAAATAAATATAAATAAATAAAAAAAACATGAAGGGGACATGTCAAGATTGGAACCCAAATCTTGAGACCTAGCAGCCAGTCCTCTTTTTACTTCCCCACAATCATTACCTTGATCAAGATCTCACAGAACCTATCTTTGTGAGACAGAAAACCACACATCAAATGAGTTTTCCAAAGCCAGTGTTTTTGGTGAAAACGACATAAACCTCCAAATTAAAAACAAACAAACAAAGGATGTAATTCAGGAAAGCTATAGATCCCAGAAGGCAATTTCTTCTCCAGATGGCATAGAAATAATGACACCAGTTTTGAGCTATATCATTTATTTTTCAGAAATGTTTGGTACAAATATCCACTGGAAAATATCTAACCTGAAATAAAGAAGACTAAAATAAATATAAACACTGGTTGCTTACCAAAATTTTCTAGGATGACTAAGAGAATTTACTTTATAAAATGTGTTGCCAGCTTCTTTGAATAGACCTGACCTAATGTAAAAAATATACATTAGTGGTGCTCTGTGTATGTATCCACCATAGACCTGTGCTTATCCGTGGTCTGCTATCCATTTTGCTTTGGAATCATATGAAACCGTGGCCATTTATAACCACATTGTCAGATTACAACTGGCATTGCATGCTTAACCTTGCCAATTCTTCCTCAATCACTAAAAAAAGGCAACCCCCTTATGTTAAATCACATGGGGTGACCCCAACAAAGGCCTTTAAAGCGCTTTATCTGTGCTCTGAGAGTTTTTTAGTCATCCTCCTTTTCTTTGCATTTTGTTCAGTTTTTTCAAAATAGCAAGAGAACGGATAGGCCCAATGGGATAAAGGTTGAGTGGAAGCGACCTGCATGCTGATGCACTGCATCGCCACAACTTCCTGAAATCCTGATGCTTCTTCTACATGTGATTTCCAACATTTAAAAATTCATTCACATGCATCTAAAAGCAACACTATGATTTCCTTGAGAAAATCAAGAATTTTAGTAAGGCATTGTAATCAAATAATTTCTAGGAGCAGTAGATGTGAAAGAGAAGTGAAGGAAAAATCCCATACTTTGAATAATTTCACTGATGACAGCTCAAGAAGATGTTCATTTAGCACTTTCTACCCCTTTTTTTGAAAAGAGACTCTTTTGTAATTCAATTCACTTCATTCAGCAAATATTTATAGAGCACCTTCTATGTGACAGGCTCTGTTTTAGGGGTTAAGATTATAGCAATAGCTAAAACAAAGTCCCTGCCTCGTGGAGCTTACATTGTAGTAGGGTACATGGTGTTGGTGTGTAGGTTGAAGAAATGACAAGTAGGCAAGTGCAGCTGTAGTCAACACGGAAATCCAATCAAAACAATGGCAGACCATGTAAAACCTTGGGGCCCATGGTGAGGATTTTGGATTATACTCAGATGGATGAAAAGCCACTGGAGGGTTTTGAGCAGCAGAGTAATTGGACATGATTTATACTTAGAAAGAACACCCTGGCTGCTGCACAGAGAATAGATTTAAGAGGGCAAAGGTAGAAACTGGGAATCTAGGCTATTACAAGTTGCTTAGATCACTAATGATGGTGACTTGACAGCATGGTAGAGGTGGAGGAGGTGAGAAGAGGACAGGTTCAGGCCTTATTTTGAAAGCAGAGTTGACAAACTTGCTGATAGATTCAATGGGAGTGAGGAAAATGCAATCAAGAATGACTCCAAGGTTCCTGGCCTGGGCGACTGGGTAAATGGTGTGCCATTAACTGAGATCATAAAGATTATCAAAGAAGCAGCTTTGGGGAGAAATCAAGAGCTCTGTTTTAAATATATCAAGTTTGAATGCCTGCTAGACATACAAGTGGCAATGTCAAGAGGCATTTTGGTATGTGAGTGTAGAACCAAGGCATTCAGAGTTGGAATCATCATCGGTGTATGTATAGCTGATATTTAAAGCCATGGGACAGGTACAAGCAAAGATAGAAATGTAAAGAAGTTGCTCATAGATTGGAAGAATTAACATTGTTAAAATGTCTAAACTACCTACAGCAATCTACAAACTCAACAAAATCCCTATCAAAATTCCAATGGCATTTTTCACAGAAACAGAACAAATAATCCTAAAATCTGTGTGGAACCACAAAAGACCTCGAATAGCCAAAGCAATCTTGAGAAAGAAGAACAAAGCTGGAGGCATCATACTCCCTGATTTCAAACTATATTACAAAGCTATAATAATCAAAACAGTATAGTATTGGCATAAAAAGCCACATGGAACAGAATAGACAGACCAGAAATAAACCCATGCATATATGGTTAATTAATTTATGACAAAGGAGCCAAGAATATACAATGGGGTAAGGGCAGTCTCTTAAATAAATGGTGTCGGGAAAACTGGACAGCCACCTGCAAAAGAATGAAACTGGACCCCTATCTTACACCAAATACAAAAAAATTAACTGAAAATGGTTTAAAGACTTGAATATAATACCTGAAACTGCAAAATATATGCATAAGCTCCCTGACACCAGTCTTGACAATGATTTTTGGATTTGACACCAGAAACAAAGGCAACGAAAGCAAAAATAAACAAGTGGAACTACAGCAAACTAAAAAGCTTCTGCAGAGCAAAGGAAACTGTCAACAAAATGAAAAGGCAGCCTACTGAATGGGAGAAAATATTTGCAAGTCATATATCTGATAAGGGGTTAATATTTAAAATATATAAAAAACTCATACCACTCAATAGCTGAAACAAACAAACAGACAATCTGATTAAAAAATGAGCAGAGGATCTGAATAGACATTTTTCCAAAGAAGATATACAGATGGCCAGCAGGTACACGAATAGGTGCTCAACATCATTAATCATCAGGGAAATGAAAATCAAAACCACAATGAGGTATCACCTCACACCTGCTAGAATGGCCATCATCAAAAAGACAAGATAACAAGTATTGCTGAGGATGTAGAGAAAAGGGAACTCTTGTGCACTGCTGGTGGGAATGTAAATTGGTGCAGCCACTATGGAAACAGTATGGAGGTTCGTCAAAAAATTAAAACAGAACTAGCATATGATCCAGCAATTCCACTTCTAGGTATTTACCTGAAGAAAATGAAAACACCAACTCAAAAGGACACATGCATCCCCAAGTTCACTGCAGCATTATTTACAACAGCCAAGATATGGAAACGGTTGACCTAAGTGTCCATCAATGAATAGATAAAGAAAATGTGGTTGTATAATGTATATACAATGGAATATTATTCAGCCATTAAAAAAATGAAATTTCATTTGCAACAACTTGGATGCACCTAAAGTGAAATAAGTCAGACAGAGAAAGACAAATACTGTATGACCTCACTTATACGTGGAATCTGAAACAACAACAACAAAACAAAAACAGAAGGACCTCCCCTCCCCAGCTCATCAGAGAACAGATTGGTGGTTGCCAGAGCCAACTGGTGGGGGGTGAAATAGGTAAAGGGGGTCAAAAGGTACAAACTTCCAGTTATAAAATTAATAAGCCATGGGGCTGTAATGCACAGCATGGGGATTATAGTTAAAAATACTGTATTATATATTTGAAAGTTGCTAAGAGAGTAGATCTTAAAAGTTCTAATCACAAGAAAAAAAAATTTGTAACTACGTATGGTGACCAATGTTAACTAGACTTACTGTAGTGATCATTTTGCAATATATACAAATATTAAATCATTACACTGTAGACCTGAAACTAATATGTTATATGTTAATTATACCTCTATTTTTTAAAAAGTTCTCATCAGAAGAAAAAAATTGTAAGTATGTGTGGTGATGAATGTTAACTAAACTTACTGTGGTAATCATTTTGAAATGTATACATGTATCAAATCATTATATAGTACACCCAAAACTAACACAATGTTATATATCAATAATATCTCAATTTAAAACAAGGAGGTTAAAAATATGCTCATGTTTTCAAATTAACTGTACTGGACAAATCGCAGATTTGGTGTGCTTTTTTTTTTTAATATTTACGATGGAAAGGACATTATAGATCATCTAGACCAATGCCTTCATTTTTATAGATGTGGAAGCTAAGGCCTAAATTCATTACACATACAGACAAGTTCTTTTCACTTGTTAGAAATGTTAGTTTCTTCCTAAGCTGTTGAGTTTGGGGAGATTATTACAGCATACCATTACCACCAAGACCCAACTAGCTCTCCAAACTAATTATAACTTAAAAAGGAAAAAGTATGCTCAACACAATCAACGATTGGTTCCAAAATGTCATCTTATGGTATACTGACACAATGGAGTACTATGCAGTTGGAAAAAAGGAGGAAAATCTCTGTGAACTGATATGAAATGACTGAAGGATACATTAACTAAGAAAAAGTACAGAAGAGTATCTATAGAATGCTACATTTTTGTGTAAGAAAGAAGAAGAAACAAGAAATATAAAAGTATCTGTTCAAATAAGAAATATATATACACACATATCTGCAAAAAAGAAACAAAAAAGGAAAAATGAAAAATTAAGACCCAAGACGTGAGCTTGAAAGAGAAGGCGGAGCCAGCAAAGGAGGCAGAGAAGAGCAGCAATTGGGAAGGAGGAGAAGGAGAAGAAGAAAGAAGAAGAAGGAGAAGAAGAAAGAAGAAGAAGGAGAAGAGGAAGAAGGAGGAGGAGGGGAGAGGGAGGGGAAGTTGGAGGAGAAGCAGCAGCAGCGTGATGTCCCAGAAACCAAGCCAAGTAAAGAAAATGAATCAAGGATCAACTATGTCAGATGCTACTGAGAATGCGTGAAAGGTGAAAACTGAGAACTGGCTATTGGAGTCAACAAAGCAAAGATCGTTAGTAACCTTGGCAAGACTGGTTTCAGTGGGAGGGTGGGAACAAGAGCCTAATCAGAGTGGGATGAGAAGAGAATTGATGGTGAAGTGAAGACAGTGAGTGAGGATTTAGATGCATCCTTTGAGTTGGAGGAAACAAAGGGTAGCCAGAGGGGAAATGTGAACTCTACGGTAGATTTTCAAGATGAGAGTTATTCCAGCTTTAATGCTGATAGGAAGTGGAGAGAGAGAAATAAAGGCGGAAAGAAAGGTGTGAGGTGTTCAAGGAGGTGAGAGTGAGTGGGATCCAGTGCACGAGTTGAGGGCTGGCCTTAGACAGGACGAAGGAGAATATGGGTGTAGGTAGAGTTGACAGGGTTGTTAGTGGAAAGATGAGAAACGATCTCTTCTGATTGCTTCCATTTTCTCAGTGAAATTAGAGAAAAGTTCCTCAGGGCAGAGTAGAGAGGAAGTATCAGAAGTTAGAGAAAGGAGAAATTGTGAAATGGTTATTTCAGAGAGGGGATAATAGAACTGCTGAGCAGGACTGAAGGCATTCAAGTAAAGATTATGAATATACATTTAGACAGTATGTGTTTTTCTTCAGTGAAAGCACAGTGGACAAAGAGTTAGCTTTAATTAGTATAGAGGTCTTCCTAAGGGTATGAGTATAATGAAAGGCAAGAAAGGAAAAGAAGTTGAGGGAATATACAAAGTTGTGACTATCACAATGGACCATGGACTCAGTTTGGGGATCTTCATGTGATCAAAGTGTTTTTGGAGTGGGGATAATAGAATAAATGAGCTATAAATACAGGAGGTGGTGGTCAGAGAAAAGGATACTTGAAGTCACGACTGTGGAAGAGGGGATGGTGTAACCGGTAATATCAGGTGTAAGGTAAGCCCATCAGAATGGGTTGCTGAAGTAGGATGGAAGAATACATCCTTGCGGGGAGGGAGTCACCCTGGGAAGGTAGAATGTTGGACAGATTATCTACATGGGTAATGAGGTCATCAAGAATGATTATAGGGACTTCCCTGGTAGCTTAGTGGTTAAGCGTCTGCCTGCCAATGAAGGGGACACGGGTTCAAGCCCTGGTCTGGGAAGATCCCACATGCCGCGGAGCAACTAAGCCCGTGCGCCACAACTACTGAGCCTGTGCTCTAGAGCCCGCGAGCCGTAACTACTGAGCCCACGTGCCACAACTACTGAGCCCACATGCCACAACTACTGAAGCCCATGCGCCTAGAGCCCGTGCTCCACGACGAGAAGCCACCACAATGAGAAGCCCATGCACCACAATGAAGAGTGGCTGCCGCTTGCTGCAACTAGAGAAAGCCCGCTCAAAGCAACGAAGACCCAACGCAGCCAGAAAATAAATTTAAAATAAATAAATAAATGTAAAAATAAAAATAATAATAATTAAAAAAAAGAATGATTATAGGGAAATGAAGTTAGGAGCCTAGCAGAGACCAGGAAGTTGATCAATGACTTTAGCTTAGAAATGGATATTTCATAGGTCTGATTTACTCCAGCTTAGGTTCTGTATTTTTTTCCCTCTTTAATTAGAGCCTAACTCTTGCTTCCAAGTGAAACCCAGCGTCTCAATATGGGTCTAGATATCAGTAATTAAAAACAAATCCATAGTGCCTGAATAAGTAACAATAATCTGTTTCGTGTCCCTACGCTAGACACTTTGATCTTGGCCTACCACAAGCAGGTCTCCTTCTAAGGGAGACCACCTATCAACAGTCCTTTCTGCAGTGTTGGTACAAGGTCCATCCCCGCCCCCCTCCCTCACATTCTCTGATATAAACAAATGAAATTCTCTGTAAGTTTTTGTGCAAATGTAGCCTCTAAATGGCATCCTTCCTCACCTTCCTCCAACCATGTTGCTTCTCCCATGGCCTCCTATGTAAAATTCTAGTTTCCACTGCTGAGGTGGTCATTTTTTAGACCAGGTTTACTCATTCCCAGTCAAAGTTGACTAGAGCAGAATTAAGCAACTGAGTCAAGGGCAAAAAATGAGGGGCGAATTTGACAGTGGGCGGTGGGTCGGGAAGAAGCTTCTCGGACTGCAGCTGAGACGCATCAGTAGATGGGGCTCCCTGAGCTCCTCTGCTGAAGTCTACCTTCCAGTACCGGACTCCATGAAGCTCCACACTGTCATGGCTCCTGTTCTTGAATTTCCAGGGGATTCTTCTTTCCTTGCAGCAAATCTTCTTTTCATTTGGGCTAGCTTCAGTGGATCTTTATTCCTCACAACCATACAAGTCTAATTCCAACAGTACCAGTATGAGAAGGAGGGAGAATAATGCTCTCTAGTAAACCGTCTCATGGGGATGATCATGAACTACCTTAAAAAAGCAGGCAACTTGTGGCACAGCCTTGAGTGAGAATATGGTGAGAAAGGTGCCTTCATTGTTTGACACCACACACACACACACACACACAGAGACAATCTGACATCACGGTCTACATTGTAAACTCTATCCTTGAGATGACATAGTTTTCTAAAATAAGTTATATTTTGAAGGAACCATAGAAATCATTATCAGTAATACATACACATACACTTACACACATATGCTGTTTTATTAGTCAGTGACCCTAGGGCTTTTAAGTTTTATTAACACAAGACACAAAGCCCATGGGAACTTCCCAGGGTCACAGTAATTTTATTACTGACTAAAGAGATATGTTTCTGGGATGAGAAAAAAACAAAGAATCAAAACCAACAACTGGTTTCAAATCCTACTATCCATGTCATCTCACACAATTCATGTTTCTGAATCTCAGATACCTCACCATTAAAAGGGGAGTAGTAATAACTTTCTCCCAGGGTTTTACAGATATTTAAATGAAATAAACTATACTAAACATTTAGCACCATGTCTGGCACATAGAAAGTATTAAAAAAAATCAGTTTCCATCATTTAGTTTGAATATTCTCATCTTCCTCATAATAATAAATCTACTCATTAATCAAAAGCATGAACTATCTATTGTTTTTATTTTTAAAGCACCATTTTATTTTTATTTTTTTCAGACATTATATACCTCCAGATTCTAAGTAAGGACTCTTACTGCATATTAAGTGCTCAACGCATAAATCAGGAGATAATTTATTTTATTACTTTTTGATTTTCTGCTTTTCCAGGTGATAGAGAAGACTTTTTTTTAAATACATATATATTGATATATAACATATATATATATCTATATATATATATATATATCTGAATCACTTTGTTGTATACCTGAAACTAACACAACATTGTAAATCAACTGTATGTCAATAAATAAATAAATAAATCTGCAAAAAAATATACACAGGGACTTCCCTGTTGGCGCAGTGGTTAAGAATCGCCTGCCAATGCCGGGGACAAGGGTTCGAGCCCTGGTCTGGGAAGATCCCACTTGCCGCGGAGCAACTAAGCCTGTGTGCCACAACTATTGAGCCTGCACTCCAGAGCCCACAAGCCACAACTACTGAAGCCCATGCACCTAGAGCCCGTGCTCCGTTAACAAGAGAAGCCACCACAATGAGAAGCCCGCGCACCGCAACGAAGAGTAGCCCCCGCTCGCCGCAACTAGAGAAAGCCACGCACAGCAACAAAGAACCAAAGCAGCCAAAAGTAAATAAATAAAATAAATTTTAAAAACAAACAAACATAAAAACTCTAATATATTCATATAATAAACTTTAGGATTTTATAATACTGTTAAATGTTAAAAAGATTACCAATCCCACTACCTTAACAAATCAACTGTTTTCATTTATCCACACTCCATCCTGATACATATATACACGTTTACAATTTTATATTCTGCTTTTATTGCTTACCATTATACAAAAGTTCTTACCAATGCAAAGTCTTCAAAATCATCATTTAATTTTAAATTGTTATCAATTAATATAAGCACAGTGTATTAAGGTAACTAGTCGTTCTTCCACTGTTAGACACTGAGGGTGTTTTTCCCTTCATAAATAATGCTGCAATTAATTTGATTAGTACACCGGTCATTTTGTAATTTTTTTTTTCAATTTCAGATTTTATTCCTTTTCCCTAGAACCTGTATCCCCAGCAGTAAAATGTTAAAATAAGAACTTTGTTCTTAGAAATACTGATTACTTATGATCTCTTTAGTATTCTTTATATGAATAAAACCAGATTTAAATGGATGACTTTAGTATTTCTCTGACTCAATTTGATCACTTCCTGTGCCCAAAGTTTAACTTTTTGTACCAACTGTCAGATCTATAGAAGTTTAGCAGCAAGAGAGACTGGTGATGGATTAAGACTGTAGGAAAGGCTCGTGAAGGAGATGGGCCTTGACCCAGGCCTTAGAAACATAGTAGGAACTAACCTCAGAGAAGAGGGACTCTACAGATAAGGAAAGCAGCTTGAGAGAAAATACCAAAGTATAATGATGAAGCAGTGTGACTCACAGAGCTATTTCCCTGAGAGCCGCAGAGGTATCTCTGGCGAACAGCTGCAACAAGCCTGAATAAGAGGAGAAGGATCTGAAAGCCAGACGTAAAAACTGAGACTTCCCAAACTGAAATTAATTCAGGGTCCTAGTCATCAAATCAGATGAAACATTTAAATGCACTTTTCGCTAAGTCTTTTCTGGGGGTGACTTCAGATACCCAAATCGACCTGGCAGAATGAAGAGAAGCTTCTTACTCCTTTCCACAGAGAACGCTTAGCAGACATCAGATGGTGAGGGACATGACAGAAATGGCCAGCGAAATGGCAACCAACACTGGCCAGGACAGGTAACAATGATGCTATAACTCCAGTTACACGAACTATAACTCCAGTGACCAGTCCTCAAATTCAATGCCCAAATAGGGTAAATCTGTATCCATTCGTCAAATTCAGTGTGTCACCTGACCAAATCTAGTCAGAGGTAAGGTGTAGCACATATTTCTTTGGTTGACCACAGTATAATATCCTGGATCCAGATGAACTTTCTTTGCACAGTATTTATTATTCTAATAAACCAAATGGAATGTTTAGAGATGACTGGAGCAATCTGATTGGCAAACTTACAGGGCATTAATTCTTCCAATGTGACCTGGTGCATAAAAAGTGAAACTATAGCACTCATGTAAACAATCCATCTGCCTTATTTCCCTCCCCCAGGCACCTCAAATTTTCAGCTTATGTTAGCTGTAAGACGAGCTAATGTTTTTAGTGTAGAAAAATGGCATTATCCCAAACAGAACTTACTTTAAGAAAAAGAGGAAAAATTCTATAGCCATACAGATTGTATCGGTAGGTACCCACGACCAATGACTAAGATGAATCACTATTACATTTCAGCAGATAGGTGAGACCATGGCATGAGCATCTCAGAAACTAAATACTAACTTATTCCAGGCATCAAAAGTTCCACTTTAAGTGGAAAACTGTGTTTTAACTTTTGCCCCTTAAATATGTACACTTTTGAACTGATCCCAAAGAAATGACTGCAAATCAATAATACAGTCTAATTGTCTCATTCTTTCAAAACAGGTCCCTCCCTTCGGGTACTTTGAAAATTAAAAGTGAATGATTGTCTTATGAGGCAAACAACTTATCAAAGGAGTTGGATAAGTCAAATATGAAAGCAGGACTTGGACTTACGGGGCCAGAACCAAGAGACAGAGGCTCTTTCCAGGGGTCAAACAAACCAGGTAGGTGCCCTTTAAGGTCGATTCTTAATTATCTCCAGGTAATTACCTCACACTTATTTTTGGCAAGTCTTGCTTTCAACCTCTTGCTGATGTTATTAACTCTTCCTATCAACTCCTTTTCCCCACTGTCTTTGAATTCATTCTTAGACCTAAAAGAGGAAACATTTTTTGAAACAAGCTGAAACACAAACTCCTTAAGATATTAATATTTTTAGAGAGGAGAGAGAGAAAAAGGAAGAAAAAGAAAGGGAGGAGGAGCCAAATGAAGGAGGAAGAGAAAGATAAATGAAAAAGAAAGAGAATAGGGAAGAAATGAGAGGTACTAAGTGAAAAGGAGGGAGGGAGAAGGGGGAAGGAGAGGGAAGAGAAGAAATAGTTCTATTTAGGATGATAAAGAGAATATTTCCAGAAGTGGAAGAATCAAGACAATAGAGAGGGATATGCTGGACTGTTTTCCAGCTCCTCCCAAACCACCTCTTTATCACTCAGTACCTAAGGAGTATTTATAAAGCTCAATGGTATGCCTTGCGTTTAAACAGACGAGGGCTCTTCACAATGTTTATGCCATGATCCCTTTGGTGGTTTGATGAAACCTAAGGACCCCTTCTCAGAAAAATGTTTCCAAGTGCATAAAATAAAATACATAGGATCATAAAGGAAACCAATTTTATGGAAATCCAGTTTTCAAAATAATTTTTGAATATATAAAATATTAATAAATGTGCTTCTTAATCCATTAAATAGCAAAATCTAGTGGTGGGTCTAATATAATTACTATAATGTCAAAGTAGTGTTAAGTGTAAAGAATATTTCAAGATATTTGGAGCAACTGAAATGTAATTTAATATCTGTAGTTTAAAATCACAGTTTCTGCTAATACTACTGTGGTTTGTTGTCTACATTCAAAATTGAAGAAACGCTCAATTTCATTAAAAGGTTGGTGAAAATGGAGATGTAATTTTTTTTCTTACCCAAGTTCATAGATATCCAGAACTCAGGGAGAAGAGGGGTCCACTGACCCTAGGATACAAATCTCTTATCCTATTCTTATATACAGAGTAAAAACAACTGGAAGAGTTAGTCTCTTTCATTTTATGAAACTTTTAATCTAGCAGCGACATACGATTCCACAAAATTATACAGACCAGAGCTGCTGAGGAAACCAACAACTCTGAAGAAATATAACTGAAGAAACAGCATGAAGCAGCACTAATTATAAAGGCTTCTTGGAAAAGGCAAATTCTTTACAAATTCTTAAAGAAGTGCTAACACACTGGGGACATTAACTAATTGAAAAAATTAAATATGAGCCCCAGCTCACACTACACATCAAGGTAAGATCCGGACAAACTAGAATCAAATATAATTAAAACTATTCAAAACACTAGGAGAAAATATGGGTGTTCTTCTTTTCTGTTTTTAGTGATTGTTGAGACACAGCAAGATTTAGCAGAGTATTTGAGGCTAAATAAATATACCCTTTGAAACATATGGTGATACAGTGAAGTAGGGAAGAGTGTGGGCCCCCAGGCCAGATGGGCTGGGTTTATGCCACTTCCATCTATATGACTTTCTGGGCCTTAATTTCCTCATCAGTGAAACAGCGATAGCATTACCTACCTCACTGGTTTGTTATAAAGAGTAAATATATACAAATTTATACATATGAAACTGTTGACATGATAGCTAAGTGCTGAAAAACATGTCTATTATTATTATTACAGCTTCTTTTAAGGTCCTTTTAAGCCTAAAAGAAACTATAAAGGAAAATACTGATATATTTGATTACACAAAAATGTAAGACTTTTATATATCAATGGTTCCATAAACAAAATTAAAAGGTAAATGAAAAACTAAGGAAAATAACTGAAATAAACATAAGAGACAAAAGATTAATGACCTTACTACAAAAAGAGTCCTTACAAATCAATATAAAAACACACATTAACATCCCAATAGAAAAATGGATAAAAGACCTAAACAGACAACTCAAAAAGACAAAATACATCATGTAGAGAATTTGTTCAAAAGAGGATTTAATAAGAGAAAATACCGAAGGTAAACTGTTAAGTAGAAAAAAATTGGACCAAAACTACACATAGCATCCTATCAACTTTATAAATACTCACACAAATGCATTGAAAAGAGCATGAAATAAATAAACCAGAACGTTAAAAGCATCTCTAGATAGAGGATTATGAGTAAGTGATTTTTATTTTCTTCTTTTTATTTTTCTGCCTTTGTGAATGAAGAGTTTGACCACATTTACAATGAGAAACATTCCTTTTTAATAGAAAAAGAACAGAACACTGCAGCATTCATTGGAATAGTGAAAAATTAGGAGCCATCTAAATGCCCATCAATAACAAATGGGTTTAAAACATACATAATATGTATGCATATAGTCAACTGACTTCATAAGCAGCTGTTATAAAAGAATGAAGTACATTTTTCTGCAGTTTTTACATAAAAGGAAACAAGTTGCAAAACAGTTAAGTATAACCCCGTTAAAAATACTGTGTATATTTCGCCATTATTTGCCAAAAGATGTGTGTGTGTGTGTGTGTGTACGTGTGTGAGAGAGAGAGATGAAAGGAGGAGTGGTGAAGGAGAAGCAGGAGAAAAGATTTGGGTCTGAGGGGGTGTACTGAATTTCCAGAAGCTAAGATAGGACCATATTTAAATGTAAATTCAAAAATACATATCCAAGCTAGATTCACATCATTTTATATGGCTCCTATTTCTCCATAATATAATTTCTCAAGCCCTACATTTGAGTCCATACACAGACAATTTCCCAGGAAAACCAGGACCTAATCATTCTCTGAAGCTCAAAGTGTCCACAGCTAAAATATAATAAGCAATGCTTTTTTTTACACTGTATTTTGCTGTTTTCAAGTTTTAGCTGCTTGGCTATAGGTATACTCAATTCCTTCAGGCTGTAGAAAGAAGAATTTGAGCTCTTTCTCTTTTGTAGAAGCTGCAAAAGACCCCTTAGAAATGAGTCTCCAAAAGGAAGGCTATTGGCTATGAAAGACACTCCTTTTAAATTCTCAATAAAAACCAGTTCCTTCCTGAACCTTCCAGGTTATGAAGGCTTCCCCAAATGACAGACAGGTCCATCTTTATGTGGGTGAATCCGAGGTAACATGGCTGAGTGAGAACTGTATTGGGTTACAACAGACACTTCCTATAACATTAGAAAATGGAGAATTTGTACATACAATGTATTAGCATTTCATCTTTAAACAACACTATTCTTTCTCACTGTCAAAAACAGTATTTCAGGGCTTCCCTGGTGGCACAGTGGTTAAGAATCTGCCTGCCAGTGCAGGGGACACGGGTTCGAGCCCTGGTCCAGGAAGATCCCACATGCCACGGAGCAACAAAGCCCGTGCGCCACAACTACTAAGCCTGCGCTCTAGAGCCCGCGAGCCACAAGTTCTGAGCCCGCATGCCACAACTACTGAAGCCCGCACGCCTAGAACCCGTGCTCCACAACAAGAGAAGCCACCGCAATGACACGCCCACGAAGCCCATGCACCACAACGAAGAGTAGACCCCGCTCGCCGCAACCAGAGAAAGCACACGCACAGCAACGAAGACCCAATGCAGCCAAAAATAAATAAATAAAATAAATACATTTAAAAACAAAACAAAACAGTATCTCACACTTTTATAAGGGCTGAGCTGCAAAAGTACAGAACTAAAGTCTGAAAAGAATTCAGTACGGCAATAAGCAAAGTGGTTGGGCGCGGCAGACAAGGAGGCAACTGAGGTTAGCTTGTGTACGTGGAGGAACAGGTGTGACACTTACAGGACACTTCAGAGAATAGAGCCCATCACAGGAAAGTCTCTTCTTAAAACTATTGCCTTTATTTTGTTTTCCTAAACATTAGAGCCAAATGACAACGCTTCCACATTCCTCCGAAAGCTTCAACAGGTTTTAAGCTATTTACTAGCATTTAAAAGAGAAAAAGCCGGGGCCCTCTCCCCTTCTGTAGCTACACTCCCCTTTAAAAAAACAACACACCCTTGGCTCTTTCACCTTATGCTTTTAAGAAGGAATTTTAATGGGATGGAGCTTCTCGAGGTGCACAAACTTAGGAGGGAGGAGCACAATAGTAAATTACACCTTGCAAAGATTCTGAGCCCACTGGCCACTGCCAGTGATGTTAAGTCCATAAACAAAATCTGTCTTTAAGAAAGAAAAAAAGGTCCTCCTTGAAAGGTGCAACAGAGAGAAGATGAATCACTTCTTGTATTCAGGGTCTGTCATACAAGAACCAAGGACTTGTCAATGACTCCAAACAGCAGGGCCGTGACAACTAGTCAAAGGCAAACTTGTTTTGTCCCGCATCTCTCTCTTCTCTGGAAGCATTTTCCTCCCAATTAATGTAAGTTATGAGGCTGCACTGGAGAGCTCAATAAACTGACACTCAAGAACATTAGCTGGCTTTTTTATGCTGAAAACCAAGGGAAACTGATATCTCTGGCTTGTGTCCATGACGGGGGAGGTGCCAGAACCTCTGGTCACACTTTGCTACAGCCCTGCCACTGCACTGGGGCTGGGCCCCCAGCTCACCTCTCCCATCTTGTTTTGCCAATATTCTCTCCCTTCCTGTGACTGTCCCCTACTCCTCAGCTCTACTCCCCTGCTTTCTTACTGTTAGATCCCAGCCCCTCAGGTCTCTGGTTTTGAGATGTCATTTAAATGTAGGTCTAAGGCCCTCAGTGAATGCTGGTCATCCTAAGGTTATGAGCAACTTTGGGCACCACCCAAAACGCCTGTTGCCAGAGAATCTGGGAGAAGATTTGGCCTATTTTGGGTAAGGTTTTTCTCCCTATGGACAGAAATAATAAAACCATGACCACTGTGTTTTTTCATTCTGTAAATACAAATCCAGAGAATTCTGTAAGATTTGAAAACATCTAATTAAAGGATTTGACTGAATTTTGGTTGTTTCTCTTATAAGTAAACTCTATAGCTCTATACCTTGAGCATTATAATGAGAAAATTAAGTGTCTTGACTCAGAAGCAAATATGGAAACAAGCTGTGACTCATTTTTACCACTGTTCTATTCCAGAAACTTAAAAGCATGGCCTGCTTAGTGAGGATCCACATAAACACGCAGAGACACATTTGCTGTAGTCCTAAGAGCAGAAGATATCAATTAATTAGTGGGTGTGAGAATAAAGACAAGACAAATGATGGGGGGAGAGGGGGTAGCAAGGAGTGACAAAAACAGCAGAACTATCATAAATAAATAATTCAGAATGGATGCTCAGTACAAAAGTGGGAGCAAAGCCAGGCTATAGTTCTGAGACTGCATCTAGGGTTATTTTGAGCAACACATTTATTCACTAAAGCACCAAAGCAGCTATTAGAGGAAACAATAAAGAGGTCCCTTCCCCCTGGAAATCTGAGTCCTGCTTTGGAATTTTTATGACATTTCATTCTTAACAAACAAGAAGGTCTCACAACCCTCTTCTAGGTTCAAAGCATCCCTATGGTGGTGGCCTGTGATTGACACCCTTGGTCTGATTTATATGTTGTTTCAGGTATTCTCAGAAGTCATACAGTTTATTCTTTATGAAAGAATGGCAGCTCTGGCAGGCAAACAAATATACAAAACCTCCATATCCCTAAGCTACAGGCTTACCCTGATTCCTGTGACTCACCTGGGTCACTTTAACAAGGAGCCTTCATGGCACCAGTGCCTTCTCTGAAAAATTAGGATATTACCAGCACCCTCAGCTATCAACTAAAAAAAAAAACACCCTGAGATTCCCAGCTGGAAAGTAGAGCAGGGTATGGTGAAAGTACGTGGGTAGACTATAGTCCAGTTGGTCTTTGTTTCGTGCAACAAGTGGGTTCCTAAAAAGTCAAGGTTTGAATACTCTTTTTCTTCACTTTTGTAAATGGAATCATTTACAATTCACATCAGGAACTTGCTATTTAATAAAATCCGACTGTGGTTCCAGTTGTAAAGTAAAGAATGCTTTTATAATTAAAATAAAATCTTTCTGCTTCATCAATTTTATACATTCAGACTTGGCTTTATTGGAGTGCCTTAAGGTAGAGTATTCTCAGAGTATTCTCACTAGACTTAGATATGTATTGTTTTGTTTTAATGATATTCTTCTCCTTTTCAGCGAAAACCCAAAGAAGTATTCCTGTGCCCCAAGCTCATCCTCTTTACAACATGAAAGGACAAAACCGGTGCTGCAGCTTCGTTTAGCTTAGTGTGTCCTGTGGCATGTGAGGCATCTAGAGCAACAGACACTTTGGGAGAGCTGAGACACTGGCAAACCATTAAGGAAAAAAAACTGGAGGCAATGTCCCACAGACCATGCAGCAGTATTTCTAAACCAGCTGAAGAGCTGAACCACAATCAGGCTGCTCTTTCAAAACAAAAACCCTTCTGTATACCTGAGTTCGTGAGGGCAGCATTTTCAAGCTGGCCCAGCTTGGCCACTGCTGGCCCTTGGCCACAGCCGCTGACACCACTCAGGACAAGGGCTCAGGTGCCTTTTCCCCAGACCTCCATGACCCACCGGCACACAGGGGCAAGAGTGCCAGCGCCACTGGGTGCATCCATCCAGATCTGCCATTTCAAAGCAGCTGCCTGCAGGCCTTGTCTGCATGGATGCAATGGGGCAGAAAAAGTAAAATGCTGGGGAGCTGGAAGAAAAAAGAAAGAGGGAAACCTTGCAGACAGTATGTTGGAAGCATATGTTTTAGAATCACTGCAGCCAGCTCCCTGTCAAGAAAATATTGGCCAGGTTGGTTGGTCCAATCTCATGCAGCGACAGATGGTTTATGCCTCACCATTCGGGTCCCTGCTCCGAGAGTAGCAAGAGACAAAGGATATCGTGCTTTGTGGTGTAGTTATTCTGCCACCTAGTGTTACACGTGAAAACAAATCACATCTTTAAAAATAGATGCTGTGTTAAAAGAGTCAAGAACCTTGCTAAATTGCATTTTTTTTCTTTCTTAAAAAGAACATCCTTCATTTATGCTGGCATCCTGGGGAGGGATCACCAACAGTCACAAATAGTCCTTTTCTCATCTGAATGGAAAGCCAGAGAGCATCACGTCTGAAGTTTAGGATGTGAAGGCGAAATAAATATAACCTCAAAAACCCATTTTAATGATTTTTAAAAGCCCTAGTCCCTCCATGTAAGGTAAATACCACGAATAGAATAATGCAAACCAGGACGTGAAGCCACCTGCACCTGGGCAGGGAAAGTGTAGCCACTGCAGTTTCTGTCCTAGAGAAAAGAAAACAGGGATTGCTCCATAAGGCGTTATCGCCTGTGTAACTAATGCGCCAGGAGGTCATGAAACGAGTTGCGGGCTTAGAGTGAAAACCTGAGTTTGAGTCCCAACTCAGCACCTAACCTGTGCTGGGTGAGTCACTGTATCGCTGAGCTTTGCTTTTGTTTTCTCGAAAACAGCTGTACTTATGTCTATTCTCCCTACTTTCACAAAACTGTCCCCAGGATCAGTTTGATAACGTATGTGAAGGCATTTTGTCAACGATAAAGCACTGTGGAGACCACTTCCCCACTCTGTCATACCCTTCCTTGGTTTATGGCATCGCCTATATGTATGGAGCCCTCCGTGTGAAGGGCTTGTATAACCAACTTGTGTTTATTCTCAAATAAGTGCTTTTACGGTTAAAAGAAGTATTAAATAAGAAAATGTTCAAATAGTTCATGCAGCAGAGGAAAATAGCCCCCTCCCACTACACTAGTGAAGAATTAGCAATATAGTTTAAAATCCGGTTACTCCAAATGTATCTCCTTAAAATTACATTCCCTTGAGAATGATAAGGCTATCTTGATCAGCTGTTTCTACTAAATTTGATATATTCGTCTATGTTCTTAAAGTTATAGAGAATCTGAACTGAAATTTCCTTCTTGTGGGTGGAGCTTTCGTTGTGATAATAAACCAGGCATCAGGAAACTTAAGAGCTTTTCATTTCTGTTCCCGTACTCACTTAACTGTGTAACTTCAGGCACGTTGCTTAAGGTTCTCAATTTCAGTTTCTGAACGTGCAAGAAGTAAGGGGCAAACTAAACCACTCCTCCCAGTTCAACGATGAAAAAGCTGTTCTGCTTTTGACAGTGAAATTCCAAGAAAATTCAAAGCTCATGGTAGACTAGCTACAATGTAATCTTCAGAAAAATCCTAAAAGCTGTGTAAGTTTTCAGTCACAGGATACAAAAGACAGCCTTAGGCGAGAGGGCCGCTGTGGAATGGGTGTGTTTGTGCCCTCTACCAGGATCTCTTAAAGCTGCTCAGAAACCACCGTGGGCTAAAACAAACAGGCTGCAAGAAACGCTTACCCAGCCACCTACCTGGGCTTTCAAAGTTCCAAAGAAAGACTTTGCTTCCATTTAGCTCCGAAAACACCCTTTGCTCTTTTTAGTAATATATTTAACAACGCCAAGAAAAGAGTTCTATTTATCCAGATTTCCTCTCTCCCTACCAATGTCAACATTAACAGGGAGGACGGCAAAAACAGCCTGGAGTTTTCACGATGTGAACATCAGACCGAAGTCACACGGCAGAGAGGCCCGGTTTGGAACATGATTGCCAATAGAGGATACAACTCATGCCTAGAAAAACCCAGCAGTTGATTTCTGTTTCAGAAATCCCAACCACACTACGTTTACAGGCTCTTCTTCCCGTATGGAAGCACCTTATTTTAAATATTCCAGATTCCCTCTCCCTTAGGAGGATGTCACTGCCTAGTCTTGTAAAAATGCTCAGCTTTTGCTCATTCCCCCCAGTCTCCCCAGCTGCTATGTCTGTGTACATCCTGGCACACTTGGGCCAGGAAGATTAGCTCTTTCCCTTCCCCCATCTACTGGAACTTCTACCCCGTGTATCAAAAGGATTTTTTCAGGCCTTTCCAATACTCTGCTGGAGGCCATGGAGACAGATCTAATCAGGGTTCTCATCAATCTTTCTCTGCTGGCCAAACAGAGCCAGGAGGCTAAACGGAAACGTGCTGGATTCTTTTTTCTCCCTCAAGACACACTTCTGTCCAGAGAGTTAGGACCCACTGTGTGTTTCTGGGAGCTAACATTTTCCTGGGGAAAGTTCAGGGATTTCACATTTGCCCCAAACCAAATACACACGAAATTTTAAGTCTTAAATTCCACAGAGCCTTTTAAAAGGAGGGGCCTAGCCTCTCCTTGGCTTTTAACAAGCCTGAAGGCTTGTGGTAGCTCATTCATTTTGGCAGTTTCCCAGAACAGCTGACATACTGAAAATAAGCACGCTGCTGTCCCCTCTCCGTAAGGCCCCATACCACCTCCCCTCCCCCACCCGCTCCCTGATATCCACCACTCCTCACACACTCAGACCCAGAAGAGTAGATACACGCTTAAAATAACACATAGGTAAACACCATCTCTGCCCCATTGCTCAGAGTTTAGTATCGATCTTGAACGTTCCCGGTTTGGGATTTCAAATGTAAATCATCATTGGTCTAAATCAGACTGTGGAATTAAACCCCTATTTAATATGTGAGAGCAGGAATTCACCTTTTGGGGAGATGTGTCTAACGCCAAAAGTCTCCTTGGAGAGATGCCTCCATACACTTCCAAACTGCCTCTATGTCTCTGTTCTTCTTGGTAAGCAACAGGAAGACACATGGGGTAACTTTGTTGCACAATTTGAGTCAAGTATTTGAGGCATATCCCCTCTGTGATTGGGAACCCTTGGCAGAAAGCTGATTTGGGAGAAGGATGTAAGCAGCATCACACACTAGTAAATCACACGAATGCTATAAAATCTGAACAATGGGCTTCAAGTAGGAACCCAGGTCCCCCATGCAAGGCACCCTGCCATGTATTATAAAATACATCAGGTATCTGATCAACCACAGCTGGACGACGACTTGACTCAGAACATAGCAGCAGCTCCAGTTCCCCAAACGGGCAAAGGGAGATAGGCAACCAGTTTGTAAAGCCTTTCAGTAAGAACTACTTTCTTAGAAGCATTAAATTTATAGCCACCCCAGTTTGCTGGACCCTACCCTGGCTGGGGCTCCTTGAGATCACGATACAAGTGGGATTAAGACCCCTACGACCAGGACTGGGCCTGACTGGCCTAGAGAGGATGGAGGAGAAAGTGAGGACGGAGGTCATGGTTTTGCCCAGGTGTTTTCACCTTGGTGTCATTCGACACATCTCAGCTCTTTTGTGTTAGGACATTCATCTACCCAAATGTTAGAAGATTATTTTCTTTATGAAGTATGCTGATTAATTGCCAAGGCAACACCTGTGCATCCTCTTTTTTTTTTTTGCTATGGGAAGCATTTTAGGAAATCCATGTACAAGACTGCCTGGAGATCACCCACCCAGTGGCTTGGAATGCAGTGTGACCAAAGGCATTTCCAGAGAGCTCACAGGGCACAATGGCCATGCATGGGTGGATTTGCTGGATGGATTAGACAAACCAACCGCAACCTTTCCATCTTTTGTTTCCATCCCTTCCAGTAGATTGGCCTTGTTACCAATACTGATGCCAAGACAAGCAATTGCTTGCAACAAAGAATTGTTGTTAACCTCTACCCCCTGCTTCATTCACCCTAATTATTCTCTAACAATACAGTGGTTTCAAAAAGCCTCCAACTGTCCAGCAGACACTATGGGCCAGAGGAATCACTGAACACAAGCAGCATATCAATAAAAGACAATACTGAAGCAGCTTCTCTCTGGGTATTTGCCCCATCTTCTGTGAGACAATGGGAGAGAGAGCTCAGGGAATAAAAAGGAAGTTCTGCCCTGCAGATCTTTTGTTTGTCTGCCAGTGCTGTATCTGTTCCAAGTTCTTGGGCGTATCCTTTACCACTCCCAAATACAGGAAAAAGCCTCCATTTCCTAGGAAATGCAGCTTCTGTGTTTCTGATGAATTCTTATTGTAGCCAAATCAGACTTCAATGAGGATTCCGGTTCAGATTTTTTTTTTTTCTTCTAAGGTCAAGTGCATCTCATGTACAGAGAGATGTGGGCCACTGAGCTAATGCATAACAACATTATAGCAACATAAATAGTTCTTTCCGTAACATTTTAGATGGCAGCATAGAGCCCACCAACAGATCAGCATTTTGTTTGGTTTTGTTTTTTGTTTTTTTAAACAGATAACATGGGTTGACAGAGTAACTGAATAGCAAAATAAGAGATTGGAAGCAGGCCATCGCGAAAGGAAACCTGTTTAAGAAATTGAAATTGATATAATAATCCTGGAGGTTTCCAAACAGGGAGAAAATAAAGTCAGCAGAAAATTAAATGAGAGGAAGCCTCTGTTGATTACAAATCAACATATAATTAGATTGGGATGCACCCATGGTGATGAAATGCCGAAGGAAATAAAAGGTCAGTTGTTTCCAATACTCAATGCTGTCAGTCCCGTGTTTAAGGAGAACAGACCCACACAGTAAGCCAGAGTCTCAAAGATATCCCAGAATAAAGGGGATTCATTATGGTCTGTTTGAGTCATCGAGTAGTGTGTGTCCATATGTAAATGGAACATGGGACCTGGAATGTGTATCGTGTGTCAATTACTGTAGAGCAATTGAAGAAATAAAAACCAAGGCTCCAAACCATGCCCACTGCAGAGCTATAAATAAGTGAACAAAGGGAAACTAAATTCCCCCAAGGAAGAAAAAGGCCTGATCAAAAGCAATCAGCAAGCTCTAGACCTCAGGAAATACAAAATAACCCCAACTATGACAATTTAATAGTGATGTTGCTCAATACTTCTTACATGCTAGATGACCTAGCCAAAAAGATAAACTATTAAAAATACGCAATAATATACAGAAAGTTGCTGTTTGCCTAAAGGTTTGCATAATATAAGGATATTTATAACTGGAAGGCCCTCAAATGCCAAGGCACAGGGTGAGGGAACCAGAGAAACTTCAGAGGTAAGGTATGGCCAGGCTGAGACAAACTGGTCTGTCATCTGTGTACACAGTCAACCCAAGCAGGGGGGATCCTGGGGACAGGGCAGACACCACCAGGTCATTTAATCCCGATAATAACACAATAAGTGTTGTCAGATAGGGAAACTGAGGGAGTGTGTGCCCAAGGTCGCACAGCTCAGAAGTTTTCGGGGTGAGGTACAAATTCAGTCAGTCTGACTCCAGAATTTGTGAAGAGAGAGACAGAATTGGGCAGGAGAATCATGTAATGGTCTTTTGAACAGTAGGGACAAAAAACAAGGGCTGGACTGCCTGGGGTAGGGTAGCGGGGAGCAGGCAGAGACTACAAGTTTTTAAAAAATAAAATCTGAGAACCAAAAGAATTTAAATTAAAATGGAAATTATATTTATTCGATTGAGCCAAAATGATGAAACCAAATATTTTATTATGACATCATGATTGACAATTTTAAAAGAGCGTAAATAAGTTTTTCTCATAACAAAGGAAGAAAGAAAGAAAAGAAACTTTAAAAAAGAGAGATTCTCTTGTTGCGGAGCACAGGCTCTAGGTGCACGGGCTTTAGTAGTTGTGGCATGCGGGCTCAGTAGTTGTGGCTCGTGGGCTCTAGAGAGCAGGCTCAGTAGTGGCACACGGGCGTAGTTGCTCCGCGGCATGTGGGATCTTCCCAGACCAGGGCTCGAACCCGTGTCCCCTGCATTGGCAGGCAGACTCTTAACCACTGTGCCACCAGGGAAGTCCCAGTGATAAACATTCTAAGATAGCAAGCTCACCGGAATTGCTTGTCTCAGCAGACATGTCACAAATGAATTGGGTTTTCTTTTAGTTTCGTGAGATAATATATACAAAGTGACCAGCACAGTGCCTGAGGCCACGCAAATGCTAGTTCCTCTCCTTTTCCTTCTGAGCTTCCCACCCTAGCCAACAAAAAGATAAGATAAGCTCTCTTTCTCTGAAAGCTTAAGTTGGAGAAATATAAAATAATTCCCTAAATCTTCACAAAGAAAAACATCAAGGCAAGTTCCTATGGGTTAAAGTCCTGGAGTTCCGGCATTACCTATAAGTGAGTTGGGATGGGTATGGGAATACAGCCTGTTTTCTTGAGAAGTAAATGAAGCAGGGATGTGAACAAATATCAGGCCACACGAAAACAAGAGGCCGTTTGTACGCTGGACACTTTATCTTACTCTACTAGTGACTCACCAGAAAGAGCAAGTTCCTGTGCTTTAGTTAGAGAAATAATCATCCTTTATCACCATATTTCCTCCTAGCAATCGATGAGTAAAGCACTTCTAATGAAAGATTAGGTAAGTGAAAAGTATTGATTATACCTATGCTATAGAAAAAGTACACTGGACACTCGAGCTTTAAATCACAGTGGCTGGGGGAGAAAGGCTTACACTGCCAGTGCACACCATCTTCTTTTTCTCTCCCTTCTCCCTGACAGGACAATCACCAGAAGTTCCTGTCTATTGTCTGTCCTTCCCTAAAGTGCTTGTGTGTGGAAGTGTGGAGTTGAGGCTGTTAAAGGCTTCCAGATCCTGGGGTGAAAGGTGCTGTTTTAAGTCATCCCACTCATTACAGATGTAATAGGCCTGGGCTGTGGCTCTAAATATATACAACGAGGTCTGTTCAGACATGAAGGAAGGAAAAGATCCAAGGCAGTCTTTATTATTGCAGATATAACACCCCGGGTAATAAGGGTGCCCTGTAAAAACCGCTGTTGCTGATAAAGAGGGGCTGGGGGCTCCTGGACAATTTCAGTGTCACACTTAGTGAAAAGGTCTCTTTGCTCCAGATGCCTACATGGACTTTCTCGTGGTCAGACGGTGGCCTTCCAGGTAGACTAAGTAAAAATACGGAATAGTTGTGGACCAGAACAATGTGGCCAATGGAGCTTTCTCACATCCAATCTAAGATCTTTCATTTTTTTACTCAGATATTGCATTACAATTAGGGTGGCCAAATTTTCTCAACTTAAAAACCTTGTCAGTAAAGTATATTTAAGGCAACAGTGGAACAGAATATTTGAAATGAGATTGTTGGAACATCTGATAATTATATCAGATTCTGCTGGACAAAGAGGCCTCATGTGGTTCTTTTGGCTGGTGGTGATACAAAGGAGGCTTTAGAGTCTCAGAACTGGATCAGTACCACTGGGCTGGGCTGTTGGGATGGGTGGGTGGAAATGGGAAAGAGCGAAAGAAGAGAGAGGGCAGTGAACAAAAGAAGAGAGTGGTGAGTTGATGAAAACATATCAAAGACAGGCACCTGGGACTCAGTGGAAAAAAAAGAAAAAGGAAAAAAAAAAAAAAAAGGACTCCAAAATATAGCTTCTTGAGGAAAACGAGAACCTGAGTCTAGAGGAGGACCACTGCTTCTTCCCTTGGAAGGTCAGTGTTTAAGTCTGTTAGGGCTGCTGTAATCAAGTCCATTAACTGGGTGGCTTATAACAGAAATTTATTTTTCACAGTTCTGGAGGCTAGGAAGTCCAAGATCAGGGTGCTATCATGGTCAGGTTCTGGTGACGACCCTCTTCTGGAATTCAGACTGCTGCTTTCTCATCGCATCCTCAGGTGGTGGAAGGAGCAAGAGAGCTCTCTGGGGTCTCCTTAATACGGGCACTAATCCCATTCACGAGGGCGCCACAGATCATAACCAGGGAAAACACTGCAATACATGATGTGGTCTGACCATGAGAACTGAGACCAAGCTGAAAGTTCCAGTGATGAGGAAGGGTTAGCATGATCTATCAGCAACATTTCCTTGTAAAAATTAATACATTCTATTTTGTAAAAAAAAAAAAAAGTTTTTAAAAAAATTTTATTTTATGTATTTTTTTATACAGCAGGTTCTCATTAGTTATCCATTTTATACGTATTAGTGTATACATGTCAATCCCAATCTCCCAATTCATCACACCCCCCCACCCCCCACCGCTTTCCCCCTTTGGTGTCCATACGTTTGTTCTCTACATCTTTGTCTCTATTTCTGCCCTGCAAACTGGTTCATCTGTACCATTTTTCTAGGCTCCACATATATGCGTTAATATACAATATTTGTTTTTCTCTTTCTGACTTACTTCACTCTGTATCACAGTCTCTAGATTTCTTAAAATCAAAACCATAATGAAATAACACTTCACACCAACTAGGATGGCTACAAGATGGACAATAAAAGTTCTGGTGAGGATGTGGAGAAACTGGAGCCCTTATACATTGCCGGTGGGGATGTAAAATGGTGCAGTCACTTTGTAAAACAATGTGGCAGTTCCTCAAAAAGTTAAAACATAGCATTAAGATAAGACCCAACATTTCCACTCCTAGGTATATTCCCAAGAGAAATGAAAACACATGTCATTGTAAAAACTTGTATACTAAAGTTCATTAACGCCATTATTTATAATAGCTAAAAAGTAGAACCAACCCAAAGCCATAGAGACAAAGTAGATTAGTGGTTGCCTAGGTGTAGGGGAAGGAATAGGGAGTGACTGCTAATGGGTACAGAATCTCTTTCAGGGATGAAAAGGTTCTAAAACTCGATAATGGCAATAGTTGCACAACTATAAACCAAAAAAATACTGAATTGTGTACTTCAAATGGGTGAATTTTATGGTAAGTGAATTATATCTCAGTAAAATATTTTTGAAACATAATGCTAATTTGTAAGTTTTCTAAGTAATGTTGCTGGTAGAGCCTACAAAGAAAAACCTACAGAAGTGAGGCATGAAACATACGATTGAGGTGCATCGAGTATAACAAAAAAAGAGAGTGGTGGGGGCCTTGGCAAATGGGAGAGACATACCTGCTCTAAAGCCGGCGGCAGCTCTGCAAGTCTAACCAATCATCAACCAGCAAGAATGTAGCCCAGGGGCTTCCCTGGTGGCACAGTGGTTGGGAATCTGCCTGCCAATGCAGGGGACACAGGTTCGATCCCTGGTCCGGGAAGTTCCCACATGCCGCAGAGCAACTGAGCCCGCATGCCACAACTACTGAAGCCCATGTGCCTAGAGCCCGTGCTCCACAACAAAAGAAGCCACCGCAATGAGAAGCCCGCGCACCGCAACAAAGAGTAGCCCCCACTCACCGCAACTAGAGAAAGCCTGCACGCAGCAATGAAGACCCAATGCAGCCAAAAATAAAATACATAAATTTAAAAAAAAAAAAAAAAGAATGTAGCCCAATGTTGCCAGATCTTCCAATTTTCAAGAGAAGTCGGAAACCTGGATTTTTATATGATGCTATCTCTCAACTTGTTAATACTGAAACAGAGTTCGTATTTTCTTAAAGGCATCACTGAGTTAAGTAACATGTGTCTCTGGGCCAGAGAGGATTCCATGATGGCCAGCTTGTGACCTTCGATCAACACATGCACCTTCCTTTGCTGTTAGCAAAGCTGATTGCATTCAAGGAGCTCAGAAGCCTTTATATATTAAGTAACCTCCACAACTTGGGACAATTGAACGAGTTGACAAATATTTATCATAGATCTCTTGGGTGTAAGGCACTGGAAGTCAGGGGCAGTGTGAAACAAGAGCATACGTCCTGGTCAGTCAATTGTCATCACAAATGGAAAGCGTGGCATTTGTGAGGGAGGTGGTTCCAGAAGCCTGCATGAGACAGTTATGCCCATGGCACTAAAACCAGGCTCCTGAGTTCCGGTACACTGCTGGGCCCCATCATGTGAGCCTTAAAACTGAATTCGTTTATTTTTTCATTGCTTCAGAGAACAGGAGGAAACAGACTCAGAGTTTCTCAATGTGCTTATGAGCTTCCATTCAAGATGCAGCTCATTCTTCCAGAGTCAGAAGGGAATAGACACTTGAATCCAGGTGCTCTGTAGGCTGGAGATTTAAATCCCTGAGTGGGCTCAAAAGCAGAAACATTTTTTCCAATAATCTTCTTCTGAAGAAATTTCCCAGGACAGGGAGCTTTGAGGCAGATACATCCCTGCTCATAATTGAAAGAGCAGGTGAATAAAAGGGGGAGGGGTCAGCTGATGTGATGAAGGGTCATACAGGTGTCCTTGAAAATGGGCAAGTCCTGGAGAATCAATTTGTGTGCTTTCTCAGAGATTTAAGGAACAGATTGTTACAATTAGTTCAGGGTCTGCATACAAATGACACTCCTTTTGTGTGGATGTCTGCAAATCTCTATAGGGCCAGCAGTCATTTGGAATCCAGGTCAGCCAGGGAAAGCTGAGTGGGAACATGTGTTTCTGTGTCTCCAAGAACGACTCCCCAACTCCTTCCCAAAGCAGCACATGCAGATAATGGCCTATATGGGGTCAGTGTCCTGCTAGCCTTTCACTGAGCTTCCAACCTCATTAAAAAAATTTATTAGTCATGCGTAAGAAAATAATAGAATCCAAAGTGTGTTCTGCCATAGAAACAACCAACATGGTTAAAACACCCAGCTAGTGATTCCAAAAACTCTCCCTATACAGCATGAATAGATTCCTGATCCATAATCTAAACAGAATACACGCTCTACTGTTCTCAGCCCCCTTCCTCTTCGGCTTCATTGATCTAATCAGTTTCAAGTACTTCACCTCTCACTAGCGCCTTCATTTCAACTCAAAGTGGCACAAAGGAACCTCATCACTCCCCAAGGCTGGTTTTCCTCCTAATTTTTCATTAAAAGCATCATGATCCACCCAGAGATCTGAGTCCCTAATCTGGGGCATCATCCAAACATCAACCTCTGTATCCAACCTGGCATTACAGTCTGCCCGTTTGACTCCCATGATGCATCTCATATCTATCCCCTCACCTTTGCCCCTACTGCTACCGAGTCCAAGCTCCCTCTGCTTGCCGCATGACAGGCCAATAAATCCGGAGACAAGGCGTTGAGGCAAGGACTCTGACTTACTATTCGGAAAGCCGGCAGACCGGGAAGATGGTGGACTAATGTCTCCAAAAACCCATCTTATCAGGGTTTGGGTGCCAGTTTCTTTTATAGAACAGAGAGGGGGAAGAGGTGGGGAAGTAGAGTAGAAAGGCCATAAGTTTTGCAAATATCTCCTGGAATAGCCAGCCTCAGGGAGGGGATGTGTTGATTTCTTCTTTCTTGCAGCCATTCACAGGTGGACAGGGTCAGGATGTTTCCCCGAACAAAGGCACTTTGGTTTAACATTCAGGCAGAAGGGCAGGGTTGCCTGCTTCAAACACATGAATGAGCCAATGGCCTCTGGCCATAGCCCATATACTAGCCTCTGAGGACAGAAACTTAAATGTTTTTGGCGCTATCTCCTAGGTTTTTCTATAGACCAACATCATGCCAACTGATCTATACAGCCCCTCCAGTACCTACAGCTATTTTCTAGAGGCTTGAATGAGTCAGGAGAAGAAAATGATTAATCAACTTGGAGAGATTTGAAAGCTGGAAGAGAGCCATCCTGTGAGTAAAACCTCGGAGCTATGGGGCTGCAGCCATTGGAAAGTTAGGGGATTTCCATGGTTGAAAACATTTGGCCACCTTGCTATGGTCCTCTGACCTTGCAATAAAGACAGAACAGACTTAGCTGGGTGATTTACCTCTGACAGTATCCTATGTCTGCTGCCTTTGGCTGTTCGCTCTGACTTGACAAAACCAAAGTTATTCCCCCAGAGGCTTATGACTTTGGAACTGGCTCAGAAAATTCCCTCTGCTTTTTCCTCCCAATGGATATCATTTTCAGTCCTTGGCTTCACTTTTATGTATAGTGAGGCTTAAATGAAAAGTGTACATAAAGCATCTAGCTCAATACTTGGCAAACATTAGGTGGGTCTACTCTTTTTTAGGCCACGTTGGTCTCCCAACACTCAGGGTAGATAGAACCACAGTGCTTTTCTTTTTTGAAAACCTGGCAATACCATTTAAAATCACTTTTCCCGCTTAAGATTTGTATCACTTGCCAGTGTTCCTCATTTCATCTATTCAAATTCTTCCAATCTTTTTATAGGGGACTTGCTTTCTGAAGTTACATTTTTTTAAAGATGCTACTCTAATATTATCCAGCTTTTATTTCCCTAAAGTACTAGAGACATTGCATCTGAGTAGTATAATTGCATGTTGCCTGTTTGTTGTTTAACATGTAAGGTTTTATTGATGCAAGAAGAGCTTCTTGAATTTCTGATCTGTTTGTCTCCCCTAGTATGTCTCTACTTCCATTTTCTTGCCCTTTCACATTATGTACACTGACTGCCCTCTTTCTTCTTTCTTTCATTTAAACATATGATCACTTGGATTTTATTACCATTTACTGCCATCTCTTTCTTGGTTCTGCTTTCTGTTCTATCACTGCGTTCATAACACATTCTTTGTGTCTGCTATCAAAAATGTGTCAGCAGGATCTACTAATGCCTGATGGTTTACCAATCTCTTATGTTTCTCTCTTTACCATCATCTATTTTCCTTACATAACTTCTTAGAACCACGTCCATTAACTTAATAAAGAAAGAAATTTTGGCAAAGCTTTCTGCTTAATTCTCTTCCCTGACAGAAAAAAATCCAAGTACCTCTCCATTCAACAAACTAACTGCTTGAGCATCGTCATACATCTCATATATACATACAAACACATATATGCAAACTTTCACTAACAGGGTTCTCATCCATTGATTCATGGTTCACAAGGCACTTGTTGAGCAATGCTAGCTGCTGCTTTTCACTGTGTTGCACTGGAGAGAGGGCCTGGGGGATTTTGCCTTTTGGCCCACAGATCAGTAAACACATTTGGGATTAACATTGGAGAGATAAGAAATTCGGGAGTAGGGCCCTAGAACATTGATTTTGGAGGAGAACAGAAGGGAATTTCAGGAAAAGGAATAGAAGTTATGAACTGTCAGACCAAATAAGGAAAAGAAAGGGAGAGATGAAATAGGGTTAGAGAAAGGAAGAGTCAGAAAACACAAGATTCGAGGAAGGAAAATGGAGTGGCTAAGGAAAAGAAAGAAATCAGGAACAGAGGCAACGAGAGAAGAAAAAGGTGGCACGCAGCTGGCCATTCACTTGAAAAAGAAAGCATGAAGGAAAATATTTAGCAATAAGTAAATACAGATGAGGAAACATTCCAAGTCAATGTGTCACCCTCATTTTAAAACCCCCTTTGTTATTATAATCTACTATCCACAATACAGCTTCTTGTTAGAAATCCCTCAGCCTATAGAAACAGAAATATCTGTCCCGCTGATGCTTTTGAAGTCAGTTACTCTCATCAAATCCCGCAAAGACTCAAATCCTGTCAATCGACACAACTCAAAAATGAGAAAATAACTAACTGGGATGTTCTTCTGACAGTTACTTCTAATAACTGGCCTTAATTTTGGCCTTCCATATGTGATAATGATGATGATGGTGATTTTTATCACAAAGAATGTTTAAAATTCATTTTGCTCCAGGCAACTACAATGACCAAAGACGCCTCTTGCTAATTACTGATTTAAATCCTAAAAGTATATTGGAGACAAAAGGGCATGAAAATTACAGCCAAGCACTCCTAAACTGGGTAGGTATCTGTATGGCAACTCCTAAGAAACAGAAATACCTGCATAGCTGCCCATTTCTTTGGCTCTAAGGCTGAATCTATTCCTACTCTGTACAAATTTGTAGAAGACATCTGTTTCTTTGAACCTCCCTTTCTTTTGGTGGGAACACCGTGGTTTGGGGAACTATCCTGACCTTCACTGTAGGCGGTGCTGGTGGGACTGTCATTCCAGGTGCAGGTGATTACCCTAGCCAAGGGGTGGGCTTATAACCCAAGCCAGCCAATCAGGCTCTCTCCTGGGAATCTGAATAATTAGCTGAACAGTAAAGAACAGAAAATATCTGGAATGGATTCATCCCAGAAGTGGCATTATGATGTGTCTACTGGTTCCAGTTTCCTGTATTACTAGAGCTGCCTTGCTCTGCTTTTCCTTCAATTCTATGACCTACTCCATATCCATTCAAAATTTGTTTTTTTTTCCTTTAAATTAGCCAGAGTTAGCTTCTGTTGCTTATAATCAAAAACTCTCAAATAATACAATCCACATTACATTGAATCAAAAAGTCATCTGGGGTTTCCCTGGTGGCGCAGTGGTTAAGAATCTGCCTGCCAATGCAGGGGACATGGGTTCGAGCCCTGGTCCGGGAAGATCCCACATGCCGCGGAGCAACTAAGCCCGTGAACCACAACTACTGAGGCTGTGCTCCGGAGCCTGCAAGCCACAACTACTGAGCCCACGTGCCTAGAGCCCATGCTCCGCGACAAAAGAAGTCACCGCAATGAGAAGCCTGCGCACCGCAATGAAAAGTAGCCCCTGCTCGCTACAACTAGAGAAAGCCCGCACGCAGCAATGAAGACCCAACGCAGTCAAAAAACAAAAAAAAGGTCATCTGTGTAAGACTGTCCTACAGTTTGATGCCTTTTGTAACCTCTCAACTGACTACAGGCCTGTTCTCTGTGCCTTCTCAGTCCTGGAAACCCAGCTGAGAGAGTTTAACTTGTTCTGAGGAGCAGGGGCAGAATGCAGTGATATGGTAGAAATGAGATGACTTACTTCAGCCTAGTCAAAAGTTGAAATGTTAATATGAGATGAAGCTGTAGCCTGGCTTCTGATGGCACCAGAAACTGGTCACGACCATTCTGTCAAACCCTTAGCCATTCATTTAGAGATGAGGCAATCTAGAGAGCTGCAGCGGGGTGGACACAGGGGGGTGTTGTTACAAAGATACAGATCTACAACACAGCTCTGATCCTGGCCCCAGACTGAAGGCTTGTCTAACCAAGAAGGCATGGCAAGCCCCCCACTGGAGCTGGGATACTTGCCCTGTGGGTTACAGCTTTCAGGGCCAGCCTCTTTGGAGACAGGGTGACTGACCAGCTGAAAAGGGAGCACTGCCCATCATATGCCAAGGACCTTGCAAGAATGTAAGTGAGCCTAGGACTAGAGACTGGGGCCTAGTTACTGCCAATACCCTGGAGACTGCTCTACTCTGAAACTAACTGTGAGCAGATTAACCCAGATTTTATTGCAGCTGTCTACTCCATGGGGTCATTTCTTTCTGAGCCTGCGATACATAAGACCTTGGAAATGGCAATTCCTGCCAGAAGTGGAGATGAGGAAGCCAGAGGCATCTTACATAATGTCATGCTCTTACCTACAGTGAGAATTGTCCAGAAGTCTCAAACATTATTTCATCATCTTGGTTCTTATCGCATACTGTTCCAAAATGCAATGCATTGCTCATCTTATCCACAAAGGCCCCTCCAGGGAAGAGTTTTATAAGAAATCCGAAATGCAGGGGGCTTCCCTGGTGGCACAGTGGTTAAGAATCCGTCTGCCAATGCAGGGGACCACGGGTTCGAGCCCTGGTCCGGGAAGATCCCACATGCCGCGGAGCAACTAAGCCCGTGCGCACAACTACTGAGCCTGCACTCGAGAGCCCGCGAGCCACAACTACTGAAGCCCGGGAGCCTAGAGCCTGTGCTCTGCAACCAGAGAAGCCACCGCAATGAGAAGCCCGCACACTGCAATGAAGAGTAGCTCCCACTCGCCGCAACTAGAGAAAGCCCACTCACAGCAACGAAGACCCAACGCGGCCAAAAATAATGAATTAATTAATTAAAAAAGAAACCCTAAATGCCAGTAGTTCCATAGGTGGGCCAACATTACAATTAGGCCAATAGTGACTAGGTCTGCAGCTTCTAGCCATTAAAACATGTTAACTTGACCAGCATGACAACTATAAGTTAATATAAAAGATTTGAATATAATTCAACTTAATGTAAGAGGAGAATAATTACTTCTCAGAAGTCTATAGGCATTTACTTACAAAAGATCTTTCCACTTATAAACTTTCCAAAATATAAAGCTATGTCTCAGTCAACTTAGCTCATCAGCGAAAGATGTTATTAGCTGTTGCACGAATAGTATCTTTTGGGGCCTCAGAACAAGTAGACTTTTGGAACTTATCTGTTTATAAGTTAAGAATTTCTGTAGTATTTTCAGAAAACATTAGGTTTTCTTTCCAAATCTCCTAGTTTCTGGGATTCCAGATGAGTCGCTGAAAAAAAAAAATCGTACTTTATTCCCACGTTCACAGCCTACAGAAAGCTGCAAAAGCTGAGACTCGGAAGGGACTTTAGCAATCATTTAGATTAAATTCCATCATTTTGCAAAGGTCAAACTGCACGTGTGGGCCAGTCAAGAAGTAGTTACTTGACATAAGTCACACGGCTGGTCAGTGGCTGGCTAAACTGCGAGCACAGATTATCTGACTTAAGTCCAGAGCTTGTTTCACTATATCAAGTGCTTTAAAACAAAGCTACTAGATTCTCATTCATTCATCCATCCTATTCAACACCAATTTATGAAACACATCTGATATGCCAGGAGCTGTTATATGTAGGCACAAAATGATAAATAGAATTAAGTTCCTTTAAAAAAAAAATCCAAAAAAGTCACTTTCTAAAAGTGCCTCTCAGTGTTCTAGTACATTTTCACACTGTGGTAAAAGCGAGAGAATTGAGACAAAAGATGAAAGAAGGTTGTACAGTCCTAACAACAATAATGATTCAACATCAATTAATCAGTGTGTGAATTATTTTGCCAGCAATAGGGACCATTTTCACTAAGCTAATAAGTAAGGCCTAGAAACCATTATGACCTCTACTCCTGGCCCAAGGTGACACCTCCAGTCCTGCCTAGGATGGCAAAAAGGGAGCTATGGTGAAAAATATCATGGACTTTGGGCTTTGGAACTAGAGGGGCCTAGGTTTCAAAATTCTGGCTCTGCCAATTAATAGTTTGTGAACTTGGATAAGTTACCCTCCTTTAGTCTCAATTTTTTCATCTCTAAAGTGGGGACAAAACCACTTACTCTAGATGGTTACCGTAAAAATTGTTATATGCAAGTCATTTAGCTCAGTGCTGGCACAGAGTAGGCCTTTACTACATAATACTATGATTATTACCACTAATAATAATAATTAATGGCATAATAATATGATCTGTAGAACAATTCTATAGGAATGAAACTAAATATGTGAATAGCCAGCAGACATGTTTTGCAACCTTTACATAGGCATGCCCACCATACTTAAAGGAAAGTTTTCTCCAATTAAACATTAGAGCACGGATTGAACTTAGGTTGGTCAGACTATAGAAGCTGAACACGTGACCACTCTGTACACTGTCTCCAAACAGAAATACCCTCTAGTAGACCAACCCTCAGGAAGAAAGCACAATTTCACTGAGAAGACCTGGGAGGGGTCTGGTCTCCTCAGAACTAAGTTGAAGGGACCATTGCAGAAGAGGTGAGGGTAGTGTTGCTGCCTTGGAAATCAGAACTGTTAAAACGTATTGAGCGTTAACACTTACAGCTTTCTCGGTAATAATCATAGCTTCACTTGTATTGTTTCATTTAATCGTTACAACAACCCTCTGAGGTGGAGGTGTCAGTATTATCCCTTTTTCACAGAAGGCTTTTCACAGAAGGCTTGGTGAGGGGCAGAGTAGGGATTTAAACCCAGGGAACCTTCAGACTGAAGGACTGGCTCCGAGGGGAGGAGAGGTACACCCCTGGTGTTTTAGAACCTCGTCCTGGGAGTTGGGAAAGTTCCACCTACGTCTCAGCCATGCTGAGGTCCATATCAGAGGGTCTGAGAGGAGAGGAAAAAAAAGGGAAGGGACTGTCTGAAAAAAGGCAGGGGAGTCCTACTGCCTTCTCAGTCAAAGCCAGAAGCCTTGGAGGATGTGTATCTCTACCTCCTGATACTCGGCCTCCGACTGACTTGGGATAAGGAGGCATTACTGTACCGTGAAAGGTACCTTCGTGCCTGGAAAAATCCCAAAGCTGCCTGCAACACTTTTTCTTTGAATTAAAAATCCTTGAAGACTCTGTCAAAGTTCCGTTCTGTATGGCCAGCACCTAGTACAGTGCCTACCATGTTAATGGGGCACAGTAAACATTTCTGAAAGGAAAAAGGGAAGTGAAGGTTAAGAAAAACTAGAAAGGATTCTCAAACACTTTATCAGAGCATGGTTATCAGAGGCCTAGCTCAGTAAAAGAACACTGGCCTGGGAGTCAGGAGATTTGGGTCCTACCCAGCTCTAAAACCAGATGTATGAAACTGATGAGTCACTTACTCTCTCTGGCCCTCAGTTGGCTCATCCATAAAATGGGTTGGATAAGATGATCTATGAAGGAGATAATATGTAAAGGAGTCGTGTTCAATGGCTGGCCCAGAAGAAGCTTTTAACATAGGTTTACTGATATGATGCTTTCCATCTTTTAAACTCCATTCTGTCATTTAACTTGGCTCCCTCATCTTACATATGAGGAAACTAAAGCATGGAAAAGTTAAGTGGCAGTACAAGGTTACCCAATTAACTTAAATACACCCAAGACAACAATCAAGTTCCCTCGAGTCTCAGCCTGGTACCCTTTCTTCTACTCACACTGCACACTGCTTCCTGACTTGATTGGTATACTTGTGTCTCTCCTGCTATCCATGAAGCTGTTGAAAATAATGTTACATGATTGATGGTATTCAAGGAAGCCATCAAATCCATGCCATTGTCTTTGAGCAAGACTCATTTTAAAATGCCTAAAGAGAACAGTATATATATACATACATATATATACATTTCTTTAACCCTCAGAGATGGAAATTCTAGTACATTTCTCAGTAGTCTACTCCAATTTTGCTTGTTAGTAAATACTTCCTTTTGTCTATCCCCAATCCTTCCTGCTGCAGTTTAAGCTTCTTGTGTTATCCTCAGGTGAGATGGAAAACACAGGTCATTATGTTCTGCTAAGCATGTTTATGGACGCAAAGATTGCTATTAAATTGCCCTTTATCCTCCTTTCTTTCCAAGGTGACTAATCCCAGTTTCTTTAAATTCTCTCATACTTCTTCTTTCCCAATCCTTTAATCACCTTTGTGGCTGAATTCTCAGCCACCTTGAGACTCAACCCCTCCCCGTTAATTACAAACCACAGAACTGGGCACAATTTCCTACTACGGTTCTGAATATTAACTAGCAAGCTGATTGTGTCATAGTTCCTACCAGAAGGTTCTCTAAATTCGCATTCCAAGATCATGCTTCGGTTTTAAAAACTATAGCAACCTAATTTAGGCTGAAAGTAGATTATTTGCAGCTTCTTCATAGCAAACTTAAACTTGAATCTCCCAACTCTCAACACATTCCTATCTACTCTCCTCCAAGGCAGTTAGGGAGAACTACTTTAAGAAGAATCCAGGTAAAACATAAGTAAGGAAGTAAATGAGCTGAACAGGAATCCTAAAATGTGTATCGAATGTCAATATAAGTAGATTTGGGTTTTGTGCATCACTGTACATTAATACAGATAGTTCAGTGGCATCTAAGAAGTAATGAGTTGCCGAAGCACAATTTACTTATCATGTATTGTTCCTACAGTGTTTTCTGTTTCTTTGTACAATTTTTCTAAATTCACAATAATTTAGAACAAATTTTTTTTCTAAATTGCACAATGGTACGTCTAAATGTTTTTTCTTTAACAAACATACTTAGCTCCTATGTGTTTTCTATATGTGCCATTGAGGCTCAAAAAAAAAATAACTTTTTAAGATGCCTTTTGTTGTTTACATTAAGAATTAAGATCATGGTAGTATAAAGTTAGCAATCTCCTGAGCCATATATTAATATCAACTTAGTGAATATTTTTCAGATACCTACTATGCACACACTAGGTACTTAGAGAGTGGAGCAGAATATGAACAAAGCATAATATAAACCTGGAAGGTTTTCCAGAGGAGATGACATTTAAGTTGAACATTGAGGAATGAGCAGGATTTTGACACGACACTCAAGCTGAAGGAACGTCCGCCAAGCAAAGGAAGGCAGAACGGCATCACTGATACAGCTAATGAGACACTAGCCAAGGAAGCCACTGGGAAAGAACAGAATTGGATTCTGGAGAGATGCTATTTTTACAGTAATTCTTCCAACTAAAAGTCGTCCAAGTGACATTCACACAGTCATGCCACTTCAGCGTGATCTCAGTTAGTTAGTAAATAACTAATTGACACAACAGGCTTCGTGCAGGATGGAGACTGTGTAAAAGGAGGCAGTTTAAAAGGCCAGGCAATCCAGGGAAACAAAGCCATTTGCTTTTTATGGTTTAAATAATTTCACCCGCTACGGTTTCACAATCTTTCTTCATTCCACACTGGGATCAGTTTGGTCCCACTTGGCAAGCATGGGACTTCTTTGTCTGTGCATGTGTGCTTCTCAGCAAGAAGAAGAAGAACAAAAAAATGTGGCTGAGGTTGATCTGTAATTTTTCACTGTGGCTTTGAATCATGGATGATATCAGCACAGCTCCAGAAATTGGGTTTGTCAGTTAAGCCTCCCTCCCTGCCGGCTAAGCCCCAGAGCACGAAACATAAACCATAAAGAAACAATGGCAGGGCTCATGGGTTATTTATTGTTGTTCTCCAAATACATCTCGGTGATAGAATGGAAAATGGTCAACTGGGAATCCAAACTATATTCTCATCGAGGCCAAGATAATTTCTTAGGGTAGGCTTTTCTTTTCTTTCTTTCCTTCCTTTTTTTATCTTTCATTTTTGAAAATTTGTTAACAAAGGAGAAGGAAAATGGTTGAGAAATGTCTGAGAATGGTTTGGCAGGATGGAGTGTGTGGCTTAACTAGCCAGAAGGAAGGAATTTTGAGTGTATCAAGGCAGAATTCTCAATCCATATCCGCTTTACAATTACACATGCCTGTGGGTTTGCGCTAATCTCATCAATAAATTGAGGGAGTTAGAGCCCTGGACGGGAGTTGGTGAACTTGGAGGACGTGTATGGATACTACACGTATGTGATCGTAGGCACACGTGTTTGTGTGTGTCCTTTCATTAAGGAAAAGCTATAGAAAAAAATACCAATTCATTAGACATTTATTAAAAACATGTATATCCTGGATCAGACCTTGGGCTAGGAGGGCTAATAGTAGTGAGAAAAGGACCCTGTCTTGGAGGGGATCCTGAACCAGAAGGAGAAAGAGGAAAGTAAACATATTCAGTTGGATGGGGGGAGAGGGGGAGTTCCTAGGCCCCCAAATTGTGACTTAGGCAACTATGTGGACAATGATTTTCCACTAACAAAAATAGGAAAAACGTGAGAGATGGTCATTTTGGAAAGAAAGACTAACAGTCCAGACCTAGGCATCCTGAGCTACAGGTAGCTCCACAACATCTAGTAGATTTCCAGCAAACACGTGGACACGTGAGCCTGGAGCTTAGGAGGGAAGTCTGGTCTAGAGGTAGTGATCTGATACTGGTCGGGGTGTGGGTGGATTCCGCAAGCATAAATGAGAGATCTCCCAGCGAGAATGCACAGTGAGAAGAGAACCAAGGATGACTGTGATTCAACAAACCCCCCTTGGGTGACCACTCTGTGTAGTCATTTTATGAGGTACTTTCAGGCATAGAGGCAAAGATGGGAGTTCTGGCCCTCGAGGAGATTACTTTTACAGGTATTTGAGTAAGACAAATTTCTTTCTTGACATCAGTGGTACCTCCTCTACATTCACCCCCAAAATTTACCAAAGTGACACAGAAAATATTGTTTGATACTTTCTATGCCTTCCCAGTACATTTTCCTAAGTTTTTCATTTTGTTCTTAAATTTAGGATTATCAATTGTCAGTTTTCTCTCTGCCATTAGAACACTAAGCTCCTTGAAGTCAGAGGCCACTGTACCATGTATTTCTTTTTTAAGTTCTCAAGACTCTACATGAGAATAATAACTATCACTTATTGAGCACATCCAGGCATTATTTGGAAGGGCTTTAAAGACGTTATTTCATCTAAACATCACAACAACCGTACAAGGTTGGTGTTACTACTCCAGTTCATAGATGCAACAATTAGGATACAACTGCTGGCAAACAGCATAACCAAGACACAAAGCCAAATGTATCTCATGTTCACAGGAGTAAATCCATGCTCTTTTAAAAGTCCTCATGCTGGGACTTCTCTCGTGGCACAGTGGTTAAGAATCCATCTGCCAATGCAGGGTACACAGGTTCGAGCCCTGGTCCGGGAAGATCCCACATGTTACGGGGCAACTAAGCCCGTGAGCCACAACTACTGAGCCTGCACTCTAGAGCCTGTGAGCCACAACTACTGAGCCCGCGTGCCACAACTACGGAAGCCCACACACCTAGAGCCTGTGGTCTACAACAAGAGCAGCCACCGCAATGAGAAGCCCACGCAACGCAATGAAGAGTAGCCCCCACTCACCACAACTGGAGAAAGCCTGCGTGCAGCAATGAAGACCCAACATAGCCAAAAATAAATAAATGTATAAAAAAAATATAGAAGTCCTCATGCTGTCTCTATGTGTCCAGTCCTCATGAAGAGAGAACAAATGATACCATCAGTGAAAGGAGGTAGGTTTTGTAGTAACTGAGGATCTGCCATCAAACACCCTCATCCACCCCTACCTACTCCCAGAACTAGTGAGTTAGCATGCTTTGAGAAGCACTACGACTATTTAGTAAATGTCCAAACTTTTCAGGAATGAAAACCTGACAAATGAGAAGGGGTTGTTGTATCCATCACATAATGAACACGTCTATTAAAAAAAAAATGAAACAAGTAACGTTTGATGCAGGTTCTGCAGGCTGGCCTTGGGTCTTTTCTTCAGTTTGTAGATAATACTGTGTTGGGCAGTAAAATGAGGGATTCAGAAGAATCTTATAAAATTGAAGAATAAAGAATTGAAAAGCTAAATAAGATTCAAAAACTCAAATTTGACAGAGTATCCTGAGGGAGGATTAGAATATTTGACATTAATATAACTGAGTTTAACAACCAAGTGAGAACAAGCAAAATATGGTATATCCATGCAATGGAATATTATTCAGCCATAAAAGGAATGAGGTCCTGACTCATCCTACAGCATGCATGAACCTTGAAAACATTATGCTGAAAGAAAAAAGCCAGACACAAAAGGCAACATACATTTTTATATGAAATGTCTAGAATTTGCAAATTCACAGACACGGAAAATCAGTTAGTGATTGCCAGCAGCTGGGGGGAGGGGGAATGCAGTGTGACTGCTCATGGGCACTGACTGGGTTTCATTTTTGGAGGCATGAAAATGTTCTAGAATTAGATAGTAATGACAGTTGTTCAATCCAGTGAACATACTAAAAAGCCACTGAATTGTATACTTTAAACGGGCGAATTTTATGGTATGTGAATTATAGTTTAATTAAAAATTTCAAGTTAAAAAATCAAGCAAGCAGACTTCCTTGGCAGTCCAGTGGTTCAGAATCCACACTTCCACTGCAAGGGCCAGGGGTTTGATCCCTGGTTGGGGAACTAAGATCCTGTGTGCCGCGCAGTACAGCCAAAACAAAATCAAGCAAGCAATGAGACTCATAAGAAGAAGTACTTAGGAATCACAAAACAATGTTCTTTTTATTAAAGGATTGGCCAGACCCTATGGACTATAGCATCAAGTGCTGGGATCCAGATGGTTTACAGGACAGCCACAAAGTTGATTAGGCTTGAAAAATAAGACTTATATGGAATACCAAAGATATGGGAGTGATTCTACCTAAAAATCCGAAGTCAAAGGGGGTGATTTAATAACAGTTTCTTCAAGTATATAAGGATTCTTAAGCAGAGAATAGTAACCCACTGCTTTCCATCTCCTCTGAAGATAGAGCAGAAGAAAGAGGGCTCAAAAGATAATAAAGGGACTCAGGACAGACACAAGAAAGAGTCTCCGTAGAGTGAGAGTTTAACAAAGGGCAAGGTTACTAAAAGAGGCTGTGGGCTCTCTACCACCTCTGAAGATCTCTAAAATAAGGGCAGAGGCTTCAGGACTTTGAGAATGTTTTCAAAGCCACGTCTGTGAATCTGTCATCATGCTACTCTAGAGGACACCCTTTCTGTTTTAAGGTAACTGAGAGGGAAAGATGGAAAGACATGTTATGGACTAGATGAAGTCCAGCCGGGTTTATGTTAAAGTAAATTTATTTAGGATAATTCCAAGTTCCTATTGTTTTCCTTCATAAGTCATCCTTATGGGAGGAAAATAAAAATTATCAAATTCTCCTGCTCCAAATGAACTCAGAAGCTCTGATACACAAGATTCAGGTGTTCTGTCAACAACAAGCCCATACTGGGAGTTTTAGCGACTTAGAAGTTCCCTTTCTCTTTATTAATCTTTCCAGAATTTTGTAGTTTTTCCCATCTTTCCAGAATTTGGTAGTTCTTCCCTAATTCTGAAAGTATCTCTGCTATCAGCCTTTTATCCACCTAACCAGTCTGTCAGACTGTTGGAATTTTCCCATTGCCCTGTCGCCAGACTTTGTGCTTCACTGAACCCCTTCTGCTCCCCTCCATGACAACTGCGTAATCTACCATGTCTAGTAGTGCCAGGTTAGAATATCGATATTCCAAGTTCTGCCTTGATAATATATATATACCCCGTCATCTAATACATCATATTTTCATATTAAAAATTCCACAAAATCAAGCTTTTGGATTATATTAGTTATCTACTTTTTCAATACAGAACTATTAATTTTCTGAAATAATTAGGGAAACTTTTCACAGATCTTAACTGTATGATTTTTATCTCTAAAGAGAGACTGATATACTGATGTCATAATTATACACTTGAAGTTTCCGCTCTTGATTAAAAGATCACTCCACATCAATAGCACTCATGCTCAGGTAATAGCAAAATTAAGTCATCACTTACAAACTGGCATACCTTCCAATAAGCACATATTTCCTTAGTGTCCATCCTCAGAGTATCACAAATATTACTGGCAGCCACTATTACAAAATGTACTGCCAACTGCCAGTGATAACAAAAAGTAGACATCTCACCTTACTGTAGCCAGAATCAAAGTTAGACCAGAAATGAATCAGGAAATATTAATCTTTTCCTTAACCCCTAGCACTAACTTGGAATTGAGATGGGGGTAATGGGATAACATCAAATAATCTTTACAAGTCAGAACAGAACAGGTCTTAAAGTTGTTTTTGGCTCCATTGCCTCTGGGTCGGCTCCTGAGACAGAAGTCAAGCTGTGACTTACAGGGTTATATTAATTTTCCTTATGCTGCTTACTTTTAGTAGCATAGTTTCCACATACTCTAATTTCTTGTTTTCAGTGTTGTATGACATGTCTTGTAAACAGTGTGAAGTTGGTTTAACTGTACAACATTAAAGTTATATCCCCACTAGGTCTACAATCTAAAGACCTGCCACTTACAGATAAGGAGTAGTTCTGACCTCTGGGAACTACTGAGAATTATGGAGAAATCCAACAAGGCCCTCTTACTTTTTGAGACTAACCTTCAACAAGAAGGCTTTGCTAATTTCTACATAGCTGTCCTTTCAAAATTAGGTAGACACACACTTTACAGTCCAGACCCTGAGTCTTCCATGACTTCCTCTGTTTTAGAGAAACATTCTTCTGCATAGGGGCCCAACTCTCTGCACCACATTTGGTAGGTCCCTCCATAGTCATAGTTTCATAGTCTCTGTCCTCCACAGAGACTATGAAAACGAGGTTTATGTCAAATTTAATTTAGCCCAGAGCCACACAGTCCCACCAGTTAAAAAATCTTGTGAATATCGCTTTCCGGCAGGGATTGTATATTTCCAGAGTTCAGAACAGATCCCAGCAGTGCTTGGGACAGTGTGTCCACCTGTTAATACAGCCGTTCTTGTGTTCTTCATGGGTTATGGTGTCAACCCCCAATCAGTCTGATGGAAGCTGAACCCACTTCCCCTATCTTGCACAGCCCTATCATAGAACACTGACTGACTAAAATAGCAGTTATGTTCTCGATCAAGGGACCTTTTACAAAGTATCCTTCTCCGTAAAGGAGCCACTCTCTCTATATTAATCAACCACAAATGATATACCTTTACACTGTGCAGGATTAAGCTCTCTGAAATCTCCACTGAGATTCACGGCTGGAGGTTTTTAGGAAGGAGGAATGAAGAATGGTCGGAAAGCAGCAATGAGGAAACAGATGAAACCTACCCCACATCCAGGGCTCATGGTAGGAGACTGTGGAAAATAACCGCCACCACTTAAGAGGGCGGCACGCTTAGACGCATGAGAGGCAAAGTTCTCCTAGAGTTAGAAGGTGAAAGGAATGTTCCAAGAAGAGGCTGAGGATATAGGATATTTTGCTGATGTCAGATTCTGAATTCTAGAGACACAGGACTTGGTGCGGGGAGAGATGTGGAAGAGAGAAATCAGAGTTTGGGAGGTAAAGGGTTTCCTACAAGTTGGGCTTCTTGTGACATCTAAACAGTGATCAAAGTACAATGAGATCAGATCTGCATTATTGGAGGCAGAGACTGATGACTAGGCTGAGAATGGGGTCAGAGAGGGGTGATTACCTGGGTTCCCCTTGACCCCTGATAATGGAGTGACCAGTGAAGTCCAGTGAAGGAAGATCTTATCCAAGTACATATACTCGTCTTGATTCCTGATGATGCAGGAGGTGATACATAAATCCATATGACAGAGGAATATGCTATACATTTAAAAGTTTTTCTATGTAATTTTAAATCTAATTAATTCTATGGTAACAAATTAAAAGGTGAAGAAACAGCTAGGATAATGGATGTTAGGTGGCATTCTTTAAGAAGATTTTGACAGCCTCATTTGGGAAACATTTTGGGGAGTCAAGAATTCTTCATGGCTTTTGGAAAATTGATATAGGTATGTTTGATATGATGCCCTCTTAAACTTTTCTAAGACACCACGGTACAATTCACCTCGGGAAAGTTATAAAATCTCCTTGAGATTCAGTTCCCTTATCTGTCAAGTGGTTAGAAGTGGGGAAAAAAACTAATAACACCTATCTCCTAGGGCTGTCATGAGGATTAAATGATGTAATAAGTAAATAAATAAATAAATAATGCAAGCACAGCACCTACCACAGAGTACATGCCCAGTAAACACTTAATTACCTTTTTCATTTGTTCTTTACAACAAACCCAGGAGTCAAGTGTTATCTCCATTTTAAAATGCAGAAATAGATTTGTAGTGAGATTCAGTAACTTAATTTAAGGTGTCTCTTTTAGGAAAAGGCTGAGCTGGGATTTTTAACACTGTTTACACTGATGCCAAAGGTCGGTCTAAGCTCGTTCTGCTAAACCTATTGTCTCTCCTATTTGTTTTTCTACTACAGTTAATATCAGAACTTATTTCCCCCAAATTGGTTGAAAAACATACTGCCTCTGTAAACGCCAAACCTAGTAAAACAGGTGTACCTAGCGCAGGACCACATGTGAATAGCTATCACACAAGAACCACCTGCATTAAATGATGGTGATAGTGATGGTGAAAAGTAATAGACAATGAAGAGACCATTAGGCACTTAAAAATCCCCTAAGAGCCTGAGATTCTCTTTGGTTCTGAGTGAGTTCCTCTATGTTATAAGGGCAAAATTTGGCTCAGCTTTCATTTGTTTCCTCTTTATATACTGAAAAGAACCAATGTTAATGAAAACCAGTGAATCAGCTGCAGTATATACATAGTAGAAAATGTGCTGAGCAGTCTAAAGACATAGATTCTGGCCTGGCCGAGGCCACTGGGCAGCCAGATGGCCTTGGGCAGGTTCATAACCTCTCTGGTGGTAATAATCTATCGATTAAGAGCCTGGATTTCAGAAGCAAAAACCCTAGGTTTGATTCTGGTTCTTCTGCTTTCTACTGTGTGACCTTGAGCAAGTCACTCTCTGAGCCACAGCTTCCCCATCTCAAAATGGAGATGATAATACCTAATTTACAGAACTATTACTGCAAAAATTAAATAAACTATTGCAGGCAGTTAGCACACAGTTGGTTTTCAGAAAATATCTAATTGTTACCACCACTAATCTCTTGGTTTCACGTTCTCTGTTTCTGGCATGGGGCAATAATATCTGTCTTGTCTCCTCTGTTCGACCTTCCAGACAGTATTGTTTGTGATGATTATCATGGGTGAAATAGCATTTGGGAAAATGTAAAAGACCATGTAAGAATGTGGGGTTATTATGAGGATAACTCAAGAGAGAACTGAATATACTATCTCTGACATTTGAGGTGACAGGGATGATTAATCTTGAAATTTTTTGAAAATGATAACTAAGTCCTAAAGGTCCTAAATATCTAGCTGAGAAAAATAAAGTGTTCTTCAGGTTCTCAGAACTCCAAGGTCTTTCTTCCGTAATATATTTGGAACCCCTAAAGGATCATTTAATTCATTGTATAAATGCAAAACAACAAAGTTGAAATAAAGGGAAAGGTGGTTTCACAGATAGCACACAAAACTGGGAAATTGTTACTATAGCACAATGCAACAAATTGAGTCCTGGGGGAAGGATACAAGTTATATTTGCTGCATGTGGATATCAGAGGCCAGAAGCTGGCCTCTTTTATTCCGTTAAGTGTCATGTGCATAAATTTCTAGATGGTCATTCCCTTTAATTCAAAACTCTGGTGAACAAACAGTTGGAGCAAAGCCACATGCAAAACATGACCAGCCATAACACTCAGAACATCGGCCATCTCTCATTGCTCAAACTCAGCCCTTAAACAACTGACTTGCTTAACTCAGAGTTGTTGTTCTATGTGTGTTATAACTGATCTCAGAGAATCTTAGGGAGGGGGCTTTAGAAGTCATCTAGCTCCCACACCTCCCCTTGCTGGCAGAGTCGTCTTCACACAATTCCATAAAGGGGCTGGACAGTTCAGGGACAAGAGTGTCCCACTAACTTGGTTGGCCCTGGAGTCACAGTTGACCAGTACTAGGGCTAACACAATTCCCTTGCCCTGAGGTTTCCCTGAGGGGCCTTCTGTTAGAGTAACATTCTGGTCTTTTTTGCAGCCCTGTTGAAGGATTCCAAGAAGGATTTTTGGGCAGACGTGAAATAGGCTCCCTTCTCTCTCATTCAGAGTATGGAAGACACTGTTCTTTTTTTTTAAGCAAGTACATGACAGTATTGACTTTCACTGAGTTACCCATCAACAAACATCCCTAAAACTTCTCCTCATTACTTGCTATCAAACCAAGCTCCCACCTTCCTTTTAGGACTTATAATATTTTGCTAACCTAAGTGTGGAACTTTACATTGACCTCTGTATTTAAAATTTAGACTCACTGGCTCTGATAGCTTATTACAGTGGTTAAGAGCATAGGCTTAGGTGTCAGACAACTGGTCCCTGTTCCAGCTGTGCCTCTTTGGCTGGGGGACTTGAGTAAATAACTTAATATCTCTATGCTTCTATATCGTCCTATCAAATGGAATATTAATAGTATAGACCTCAGAGGATCATTGTGAGGATTAAATGAGGTAATCCACATAACACATTTAGCACTCGGCCTGCCACATAGTAAATGCTCAATAAATGTATTTGTGGTTGTTACTAGCAAACCCATCCCATCAACCTACACAGATCTTTTTTTTTTTTTTTTTTTTTTTTTTTTTTTTTTTTATTTTTGGCTGTGCTGGGTCTTCGGTTCGTGCGAGGGCTTTCTCTAGCTGCGGCAAGTGGGGGCCACTCTTCATCGCGGCGCGGGGACCGCTCTTCATCGCGGTGCGCGGGCCTTTCACTATCGCGGCCCCTCCCGTTGCGGGGCACAGGCTCCAGACGCGCAGGCTCAGTAGTCGTGGCTCACGGGCTTAGCTGCTCCGCGGCATGTGGGATCCTCCCAGACCAGGGCTCGAACCCGTGTCCCCTGCATTGGCAGGCAGACTCTCAACCACTGCGCCACCAGGGAAGCCCAACACACAGATCTTTTTAAATCCGGTCTCTCTTCTTGGATGTGTTAGCCTTCTCTTTCAACTTTCAGGCAACCATATATTACACAAGCACGTCTTTTCTGTTTCCATCAAAGTTCTAAGTGAGAAAGTTGGACAGAATAGTATCAGCAAACATTCCTTACCGTGATGATCTCCTTCCAGATGGACATCAGTGCATCATCAATCAGCTCAAAAACCACTTGGTTACATTTGTTCAACCAGCTATGAGTCTACTTAATTAACCCAACTAGACAACAAGAATATAATAAAAATTTCTGCCAAACTCCTCCCAGAAATAAAAGTCCATTCTATGACATTCCCATAACTAATCAGATGAACTGTGAAAGAAGGCAATAGGAATGCTTTGCTTTAATAAGCTCATATTGTCTTTTAATAATCATCACAAGGTATCATTTGCCTTGGTGGTGGTGATGAGAGCAGCTATATGTAAGGCTCTGGGCCAAGCATTTTACATAGACTATCTAATTTCATCCTCAAGACAACCCTTTGAGGTTGGGATTATGACTCTCTCTTTCCCTTTTTACAGAGAAGGAAAGAGACTTAGTTCATACATTTTATAAATGGCTGATCAAGCATTCAAACCCAAATCAGACTCTAGAGACCAAACTTCTATCCAAGGGCATATGATCTCTCTTTTGTACTAAGTGGCACCCTAAGGTTACATAAACTATACAGCTAGGGTCCAGTTCCAGCCTTGCAGGCCCAGAAACTTGACATTGTCAGTATCCCAGAGTTGACGAGGCTTAAATCTCACACCTCGCCCTAACCAAGTTCATAATAAACTGGCGCAGCAAACCAGAATGCCAATTTACTGATTTACAGTAGTGATGTATCTATCACACAGACTAGATACTCATAACATTCTGACCAGAGCATTTTCCCCTTCAGACAGTTCTACCTACAGAGGCAAACTATAATCATGAGGTATCAGAAAGAGGAGTTTGCTATAGGACTTGAATACTGAATTGAATTTCCTACAGAGGAGGACTCTTGCTAGGGGAACTGAAACTTTGAAGACTCCCATTCCTATAGACATTACTGGGGGCACAGGGCACAACCAGTATTCACTTTGGGTGCTTCTGATGTTGACTAGCTTCCTTTCTGACACATCACATCTGTGTTTTACTCATGTTTATGACAGTCTTTGGCCTAGAGACCATCACTCCCTTTAGGTGACTTTCCACAACTCTGCTCTGCTCCATTCTCTGAAGGATGGACATATATATATAAATATAAATATATAAATATATAAATATATATATATATATATATATATATATATATATATATATATATATATATATATAAATTTACTTCCCAACCAAGTCCTTGAGTAACCCCCATATCTAGTCTATGCTCTATAATATAATTAGCTCTGGCCTAAAGCCTTTGACTCAGTTAAGAAAACTAGGCGCTCTCCTAATATCCTTTTTATTTTCATTTTTAGTACAGAAATAGGATTTGAGATGTTCTTTTTCCTATATTCTCCAAACAGTGGTTTCACTGGGGAAAGGGTATAGAGAAAGGGCAATGTGATCAGAGAGAAGAGAAAGAAAAAGGATTACTAACTTATTCTTTATATAGCTCTGTGTTATTTTATTTTTTATAAAATGCATGCGTTACTTTAATGGTTAAAAATTCCAGTGCTTTACAAAAATAAAAGTTACGTAATCCAATAATATTGATATAAATCTTCTCTGCAGTATACCTTCACTGGTTGTCTAGTTTACTCTTAAACACCTCCAGTAATGGAAACTCACAGACTCTTAAGGCAATTCATCCCGTCTATGGACAGCTCCGTTAGAACAATCTTCATATTATTAAGTTCAAAATCTGTCTCTGTGTAGCTTCTGCCCATGGCATTGGCTCTATCTCTTGGGCCCCAAAGGACACATCTCATCCTACTTCCCCTTAGACACTTAGAGGACTCACGCCAGCTTAGATACTAAGCAAAGCATAACCCTACTTGCTTGGCTTTTCTTCTGGGCTAAATATTTTCTAGGGTTTATGAGAAAGGTGCTGAAAGATAATAGAAAGACATATGCTATGCATTTTTTCTAGACTATGATTCCTGAGATTGAGCCAGAACACCCTGGGTCCTCGAGAGTCTGTCATGGATGGGTTTACTGCCTTGTTATAACGCTCTCACTGAGAGAAGAAAGCAGGTAGCCAGACACTAATAAGGGCTCCAAACCACAGTACATGGAAAGGGTCCTGTGCACAGGCAGTCAGCCCCTGGAACTAAAAATGGAAGTAGCCCTACATGCAAACAAATCAGAGTCACTAGGCACCGGGGGAGGAGGGGAGGAGGAAAGGTCATAGAGAATGTTCTGGGTTAGGCCACTTGTTGATATTAGACATTCCTACCTAGGAAATGCACCATAAGCACTGCTCTCATTCTGACCACAGCGCATTAGTCAGAAAACAGACTTCTCAGAGAGAAGATCAAGGAGGACAATGCAAATTTTTAAGTGTGGGAACATCACTGACACTGAACTGAAGCTTGAGAACTTGAAAGTGAAAGTGACTGGAAATGAAGTGAAAGCGTTTGCTGGTAAAGAATGGAATGTGAAAATGAAATAACATTTTAAATGGAGCACACGTCTCATTGCCTTTCATTTTACTCTGTGACTCAAACTGGGAATTTCTCTAACACATACAGAATCCTGTCTGGTAGAGTGACCTACCTACTCTATCCTGACAACCTTATCATAAATATCTGGGGAATAACTCACTCCACGTCATTGTGATAATGATCACAAGCACATTTCTTTGCTTCTGCAGAGTGCTATGGAGATGACAAAGCACTTTCCCATTTTCTCATTTAACCCTCACACAAACTCTGTGAGGTAGAGATGATTGTCTGTTACAGGTAAGGAAACTGCTTTAAATTCAGGGTTTTTTTCTGTGATACTACAGCAGCGGGGGCTGCTACCACAGTCCACCCAGACTTCACCGAAGGCAACCAAGACACAAATGATGATCACTCCACTACGCTTAATTAGTCCGAGGCCTAGTCAACCAAATAAGCAAGCCTGGTTTCTGCAATGATTCGTGTCTATGTACACTACGCTGAGTTACCATCCCTAACATCTTTAAAATAAAACACACATAGACCAGATATAAGATAGTCCTATCGGGGGCTTCCCTGGTGGTGCAGTGGTTGAGAATCTGCCTGCCAGTGCAGGGGATACGGGTTCGAGCCCTGGTCCGGGAAGATCCCACATGCCGCGGAGCAACTAGGCCCGTGAGCCACAACTACTGAGCCTGCGCGTCTGGAGCCTGTGCTCCGCAACAAGAGAGGCCACGATAGTGAGAGGCCCGCGCACCGCGATGAAGAGTGGCCCCCACTTGCCGCAACTAGAGAAAGCCCTAGCACAGAAACGAAGACCCAACATAACAATCAATCAATCAATCAATAAATAAATCTTTAAAAAAAAAAAAAAAAAGATAGTCCTATCTATTTGGCCCTGGTGTATTTGATACTGCTACATAAATACTGGTCACTTTTATTTGCTTCAGGCATGCATCTAAAACCTGTAGTTCCACTGTTACCTGGTCTCAACTTTTCTAGCTAGAGACCTATTCTAAAGGTGTTCCTAGAGTGTGTTTCACTCAGATTAATATAGCCTGATAAAATTTCAGTGCCAAATAAGGAGAAAGATCATGTGCTACATTCCCTGGAGGTATATTACACCCTGGCAAGCAGCTTCCTGCAATACCCATTTAAAAAGATTAGCAGGAGGAAGAAAACCAAGGTTACAATAAAAGAGTCATTACTAAAAGTTCTCAGGATAATTCCTTTCTTTGAAGTCTAAACGCAGCATCTTCTAACATGATGGTAGTTAAGGCATGAGTATCCAAAGGGCAGTAAATCCCTGAGGGTATTGAATATTTTTCAATCATTTTCTCAACAGTAGATTTAAAGGGGATTTTCACATTTTTCAGACCTAAATATTCTTCTTTCTCCTGACTTCAGTTCTTTCAAATGTTGAAGAAAAATGAAATGAACAAGACAACAAAGAAAAAATTTTAAATTCTCTTGGAAAACCTCATCTTTTTGAAAGGAATCTTAGTGGGAGGGACAACTTCCCCCGAGGGAGTATCAGTGAAGCTGTGAAAATACAAGGCCCTGGGAACCAAAGAGGTCGCCCATCAAAGGCCACTCAGAGACAGTCAGCAGTGGCTTACTGCACACTTGGTCACTACCCTCAACTCAGGAGGGACAAAGAGCAGTTCTCAAATGCCCTCGTTCACCTCACAGTGCCTAGCACGGTGCCTGGCTCACACAGCGTTCTGTAAATATTTGTTGACTAAAATCAGAAAAAATGGAAACAGGTTCCCCTATGTCCCAAAGTTTTAGACGTTAGCATACTAAAGTAGAATTGTTCGCGACTGGAAGAAAGGAGAAAGAAATACGATTTTGAATCTAATGTCTGTGAGTCTTGTAATGTGAAGGATGAGAAAATCCTCCTGGTCCATCAGAGCCCCCAAAGTGGATCACCCATCACGAAGGAAGAAAGGGCTTCCGCGAAGCGCTAAAACCTAGAAAATATCTTCAACCACTCAACAAAACAGAACTTCACCTCACGAGAAGCCTATCAAAGATCTCCACAGATTCCACTCAACTCAGAAAAGACAGTACTTTCAGATTGCCCACAGGGCTTGCTTGTGGGTGCTGGCCACCAAACTGTTGCTAAGCACAGTATGACTCTATTACGGGACAGCTTGTCACCACACAGATTTGGTACACAACATCTAGAGTATAACGCACAACCCCAGAGAGGTTCTGCTGTTGAATAGAGATGCTATGATGTATGGTATAGCTGCAGACCTGGGAGGAGGGTCAACTGGCCTGAATTCAAGCTCTACTACCTTCCAGCTGTAGGGCCACGGACACATTATTTCACCTGTCTGAGCCTTGGTGTTTTCATCTGGAAAGTGAGAGGCTTAAAGCAGTTGACCTCAAAGATACTTTCTGGCTTCTAGCACTTCTACCACTCCATGACTCTGTGAAGAAACACAACTAAAATTAAACCCTTTATTGCTTACATGCCATGGAAGAAAACAGGTTGATGCATCAACAGGTCACAGAGACATGGGTCCCATGAGCAAAAAGCTCAGGCCTTTCTGTGGCTGAAAGGAATGAGAAGAATATTTTGGCTTTCAGAATGGGCAAAGATTTGGTTTGGACCTCTGTCTAAAAAGACAGCATGTCTCAGCAGTAGAAATGGTGCCAGTAGCCACAGGCTAGGTCACTGCCTTTGGTGAGGGAGGCCCAGCATGCAGAACACAAATTTCTTAATTACCATGACTATAACCTTTACCACACCTTGTTTTTCTTGGGGGCTCTCCTGGTCAGGTAATCTGAGTTAGATTCAACCCAATTTATGAATTTTGAGACTTTTCCCACTGTAGGTAAAATTACATGCTATTTTAAGAAACCTCTTGGGGGATGAGGAAATATGTTGTTTTTCTTTTAAATATTATACTGTATAACGATTCCAAATGCTAACTGAGCTTTTAAAGAAAAACATGAGTTCCCTAAAAATAGCCTGTCTACAATGCCTCTCAGATTTGGTCACTTTATACACAGAACATACTTGCTTCGCATGTAATTAGAAACAAAATAATATTTGGTGAACATATCTGAAAGGTTGAGGAAAACTAAATGTAAATGTCCCCCAAACATTAATCAAATATTAATTAGCCTGAGCTACATGGCTACTTTAAAGTTGTACTCTCAAAAAATCTCAAATGAGCTCTAGTTTTAAAAATCTTTGGTAATAAGATATCAAATCCAAAGGCCTAGGTTCAGTCTTCAATTTTCTCTGACCATTTTTAAGTAGCTGACTACTAAAAATCTTTCCAGTCTTGACCATTATAACTCTACTTAGTACTGGCTTCTCCTTCTTTTGTGACTTCATTTTCTATATCTCCTTTCCTGAGCTATTCTTATTTGGCTCCTCCTCCTACTATAACTTCTTCATGTAGCTTAAAATTCAGTGGCCATCCTCTGCTCCCTCTTTCAGTATCTTTCTCTCACAGTCTCACCTTTGGATTTGGCAAACTCTACTTATGCCTTACTCTGTGTGGATGACACCATAATCTTAATCACTAAGCTTGACCCTTTCCTGTGAGTTTCCATTTTCTGTCTTCCCCACTGCATGTTGGACTTCTTTACCTTTTTACCTTATCATTATATCAAACTGGAAGTCACAGAAAACTGAATCAAGCAAGAAAGAACCCTGTGGGAATGAACTAAAATCAGAAGTGTCAGAATGAATTCACAATTTCTAAAATATGTATATGGATGTATGTGTGGGTGTGTATGTATATATTTCTCAGCTCTGTCCACTGAAGGGCCAAGAATCAAAGATACCACAGTAGCAATGAGCATACCTATTCCCGGAATTTAGTCTCTAATACGATTTCCACTAAAAAAAGAACTGGGGATTCTTGGAGAAATGTGCAATTTGAGGACTAGGAAGGGATAGGTACAAGAGGAGCCTAAGATAAGTTATTATGCCAAAAAGTAAGGAAGTAAGTATTAAAAAAAAGAAAGGAAAAAAAGAAAAAGAATGATGGGGATATGACACAAGAATACATTGGCTAAATCTGGGACAATGTGAGCACCAAAGTAATTCAGTACAGTATTAACCACTTCACTGAAAAAAACCAGGACTCCATCAACCCAAACAGGTAAGGGATGGATGGAGGAAGAAATGGATGGATAAATAGATGAGGAAAAGAGAGAGCTCTCTTGCTCACAGGAAAATGTCTAGTGATGACTGGTAAATGTGGAGGGAATATGAGAGTTGGAAAATCATGATTTTGCAACTACCTTAAAAAGCTTGAGAGACTTCCCTGGTGGCGCAGTGGTTAAGAATCCGCCTGCCAATGCAGGGGACACGGGTTCAAGCCCTGGTCCAAGAAGATCTCACATGCCGCGGAGCAACTAAGCCCATGCACCACAACTACTGAGCCTGCGAGCCATAACTACTGAGCCCATGTGCCACAACTACTGAAGCCTGTGCGCTCTAGGGCCCACGTGCCACAACTACTGAGCCCGTGTGCTGCAACTACTGAAGCCCGCGCGCCTAGAGCCCATGCTCTGCAGCAGGAGAAGCCACCGCAGTGAGAGGCCCGTGCACCGCAACGAAGAGTAGCCACCGCTCGCCACAACTAGAGAAAGCCCGCACACAGCAACGAAGACCCAACGCAGTCAAAAAAAAAAAAAAAAAGCTTGAATTACGCAAGAATCATTAATGGACACTAAATCTGGGTGAACAATGAGGAGTAAGATATTTGCTTCCTACTGACTGCTTAGTGCTAATAAGGGAGAAAGAGTACCTATATAGAGAAAAATTTAATACTACCGTGACCTGGTGATCAAAATTTATATCACCAGTGAGGGGCAGATGGACATTATGTGTCTCCAGACATGATAACCTGAGAAGGAAAAAACACCACCTGGCTGACAAGGCATAAGCTGAATCTAAGAATGAGGAAACATCAGACAAATTTTTTTTAAAAAGTGGGGGAGGGCAGGGGGGGGTGGGGGGAGTGTAGCAGTGGACAGACAGACCATATTCTTCAAAATGTCAGTCATAAAAGAAAAAGAAAGGCTGTGAATATGTTCCAGTTCCAGATTAAAGGAGACTAAAGAGAAATGACAACTAACTGCAATACCTAAACCTAGACTTTTTTCCTGTGCTAGAGGGAAAAAAAAAATGCTATAAAGGACACTATTACATTACTGGGTTAAGTGACAAAACTGAAATATAAATGATAGTGTAGATAAAAGTATATAATCAAATTTACTAAAGTAGATAACTCTTTACAATAGTTATGTAAGAGAACATCCACTTTCTTTGAAATATACACTCAAGTATTTGGGGGTAAAGGATCAAGATGAATGTATCAGAAAAATATTATGTATATGTACACAGACAATCGATAGATAGATAAATAGAATAACTTATAAAGCAAATGTGATCAAATATTAGCAATAGATGAATCTGGGTAAACGTATTTGAGTACATTATTTTTACTTCGCAACTTTTCTGCACTTCCAAATAAAAAGTAAAAAACCAAAACACGGGACTTTCCTGGTGGCGCAGTGGTTAAGGGTCCACCTGCCAATGCAGGGGACACGGATTCGAGCCCTGGTCTGGGAAGATGCCACATGCTACGGAGCAGCTGGGCCTGTGAGCCACAACTGCTGAGCCTGCATTCTGGAGCCCGTGGGCCACAACTACTGAGCCTGCATACCACAACTACTGAAGCCCACCCACCTGGAGCCCGTGCTCCTCAACAGGAGAGGCCACTGCAATGAGAAGCCGGTGCACTGCATCGAACAGGGGCCCCCACTCGCCTCAACTAGAGAAAGCCCACATGCAGCAACAAAGACCCAACACAGCCAAAAATAGATTAATTAATCAATTAAAAAAAAAACACAAAAAGCAACAAATCAACCAACCTGGATTGAAAACCATTTATCCCTACTTCGAAGACAGTGATCTCTGTCTTCTGTTGACTTTATTTCCCCAAGCAAGCTTAAAATATTGCATTTTTCCTCAACACTCTTCTCTCCTCCCACCTCTCAGAGCCATTTCACTACATACTGCCTATTCACCCTTCATAATGTTTCACATCCATCCTTTTTTTTTTTTTTTAACATCTTTACTGGAGTATAATTGCTTTACAATGGTGTGTTAGTTTCTGCTTTATAACAAAGTGAATCAGTTATACATATACATATATCCCCATATCTCTTCCCTCTTGCAACTCGCTGCCTCCCACCCTCCCTATCCCACCCCCCTGGGTGGTCACAAAGCACCGAGCTGATCTCCCTGTGCTATGCGGCTGCTTCCCACTAGCTGTCTATTTTACGTTTGGTAGTTTATATATGTCCATGACGCTCTTTCACTTTGTCCCAGCTTACCCTTCCCCCTCCCCGTATCCTCAAGTCCATTCTCTAGTAGGTCTGTATCTTTATTCCCATCTTGCCCCTAGGTTCTTCTGATCATTTTTTTTCTTTTTTTCTTTTTTTTTTTTAGATTCCATATATATGTGTTAGCATACGGTATTTGTTTTTCTCTTTCTGACTTATTTCACTCTGTATGACAGTCTCTAAGTCCATCCACCTCACTACAAATAACTCAGTTTCGTTCCCTGTTATGGCTGAGTAATATTCCATTGTGTATATGTGCCACATCTTCTTTATCCATTCATCTGTTGATGGACACTTAGGTTGCTTCAATGTCCTAGCTATTGTAAATAGAGCTGCAATGAACATTTTGGTACATGCCTCTCTTTGAATTATGGTTTTCTCAGGGTATAGGCCCAGTAGTAGGATTGCTGGGTCGTATGGTAGTTCTATTTGTAGTCTTTTAAGGAACCTCCATACTGTTCTCCATAGTGGCTGTATCAATTTACATTCCCACCAACAGTGCAAGAGGGTTCCCTTTTCTTTTTCTCCACACCCTCTTCAGAATTTATCGTTTGCAGATTTTTTGATGATGGCCATTTTGACCGGTGTGAGATAATATCTCATTGTAGTTTTGATTTGCATTTCTCTAATGATTAATGATGTTGAGCATTCTTTCATGTGTTTGTTGGCAATCTCTATATCTTCTTTGGAGAAATGTCTATTTAGGTCTTCTGGCCATTTTTGGATTGGGTTGTTTGTTTTTTTGATATTGAGCTGCATGACCTGCTTGTAAATTTTGGAGATTAATCCTTTGTCAGTTGCTTCATTTGCAAATGTTTTCTCCCATTCTGAGAGTTGTCTTTTGGTCTTGTTTATGGTTTCCTTTGCTGTGCAAAAGCTTTTAAGTTTCATTAGGTCCCATTTGTTTACTTTTGTTTTTATTTCCATTTCTCGAGGAGCTGGGTCAAAAAGGATCTTGCTGTGATTTATGTCATGTCATAGAGTGTTCTGCCTATGTTTTCCTCTAAGAGATTGATGGTGTCTGGCCTTACATTTAGGTCTTTAATCCATTTTGAGTTTATTTTTGTGTATGGTGTTAGGGAGTGTTCTAATTTCATTCTTTTACATGTAGCTGTCCAGTTTTCCCAGCACCACTTATTGAAGAGGCTGTCTTTTCTCCACTGTATATTCTTGCCTCCTTTATCAAAGATAAGGTGACCATATGTGCGTGGGTTTATCTCTGGGCTTTCTATCCTGTTCCATTGATCTGTATTTCTGTTTTTGTGCCACTACCATTCTGTCGTGATTACTGTAGCTTTGTAGTATAGTCTGAAGTCCAGCAGCCTGATTCCTCCAGCTCCGTTTTTCCTTCTCAAGATTGCTTTGGCTATTCGGGGTCTTTTGTGTTTCCATACAAATTGTGAAACTTTTTGTTCTAGTTCTGTGAAAAATGCCAGTGGTAGTTTGATAGGGATTGCACTGAATCTGTAGGTTGCTTTGGGTAGTAGAGTCATTTTCACAATGTTGATTCTTCCAATCCAAGAACGTGGTATATCTCTCCATCTATTTGTATCATCTTTAATTTCTTTCATCATGGTCTTATAATTTTCTGCATATAGATCTTTTGTCTCCTTAGGTAGGGTTATTCCTAGATATTTTATTCTTTTTGTTGCAATGGTAAATGGGAGTGTTTTCTTAATTTCACTTTCAGATTTGTCATCATTAGTGTATAGGAATGCAAGAGATTTCTGTGCATTAATTTTGTATCCTGCTACTTTACCAAATTCATTGATTGGCTCTAGTAGTTTTCTTGTAGCATCTTCAGGATTCTCTATGTATAGTATCATGTCATCTGCAAACAGTGACAACTTTACTTCTTCTTTTCCGATTTGGATTCCTTTTATTTCTTTTTCTTCTCTGATTGCTGTGGCTAAGACTTCCAAAACTATGTTGAATAATGGTGGTGAGAGTGGGCAACCTTGTCTTGTTCCTGATCTTAGTGGAAATGGTTTCAGTTTTTCACCACTGAGGATGATGTTGGCTGTGGGTTTGTCATATATGGCCTTTATTATGTTGAGGAAAGTTCCCTCTATGCCTACTTTCTGCAGGGCTTTTATCATAAATGGGTGTTGAATTTTGTCGAAAGCTTTCTCTACATCTATTGAGATGATCATATGGTTTTTTCTCCTTCAATTTGTTAATACGGCCTATCACGTTGATTGATTTGCATATATTGAAGAATCCTTGCATTCCTGGGATAAACCCCACTTGATCATAGTGTATGATCCTTTTAATGTGCTGTTCGATTCTGTTTGCTGGAATTTCTTGAGGATTTTTGCATCTTTGTTCATCAGTGATATTGGCCTGTAGTTTTCTTTCTTTGTGACATCTTTGTCTGGTTTTGGTATCAGAGTGATGGTGGCCTTGTAGAATGAGTTTGGGAGTGTTCCTCCCTCTGCTACATTTTGGAAGAGTTTGAGAAGGATAGGTGTTAGCTCTTCTCTAAATGTTTGATAGAATTCGCCTGTGAAGCCATCTGGTCCTGGGCTTTTGTTTGTTGGAAGATTTTTAATGACAGTTTCAATTTCAGTGCTTGTGATTGGTCTGTTCATATTTTCTATTTCTTCCTGGTTCAGTCTCGGAAGGGTGTGCATTTCTAAAAATTTGTCCATTCTTCCAGGTTGTCCATTTTATTGGCATATAGTTGCTTGTAGTAATCTCTCATGATCCTTTGTATTTCTGCAGTGTCAGTTGTTACTTCTCCTTTTTCATTTCTAATTCTATTGATTTGAGTCTTCTCCCTTTTTTTCTTGATAAGTCTGGCTCATGGTTTATCAATTTTCTTTATCTTCTCAATGAACCAGCCTTTAGTTTTACTGATCTTTGCTATCGTTTCCATCATTTCTTTTTCATTTATTTCTGATCTGATCTTTATGATTTCTTTCCTTCTGCTAACTTTGGGGTTTTTTTGTTCTTCTTTCTCTAATTGCTTTAGGTGTTAAGGTTAGGTTGTTTATTTGAGATGTTTCTTGTTTCTTAAGGTAGGACTGTATTGCTCTAAACTTCCCTCTTAGAACTGCTTTTGCTGCATCCCATAGGGTTTGGGTCGTTGTGTTTTCATTGCCATTTGTTTCTAGGTATCTTTTGATTTCCTCTTTGATTTCTTCAGTGATCTCTTGGTTATTAAGTAGTGTGTTGTTTAGCCTCCATGTGTTTGTATTTCTTATAGATTTTTTCCTGTAATTGATATGTAGTCTCATAGCATTGTGGTCGGAAAAGATATTTGATACGATTTCAATTTTCTTAAATTTACCAAGGCTTGATTTGTGACCCAAGATATGATCTATCCTGGAGAATGTTCCATGAGCACTTGAGAAGAATGTGTATTCTGTTGTTTTTGGATGGAATGTCCTATAAATATCAATTAAGTCCAACTTGTTTAATGTATCATTTAAAGCTTGTGTTTCCTTATTTATTTTCATTTTGGATGATCTGTCCATTGGTGAAAGTGGGGTGTTAAAGTCCCCTACTATGATTGTGTTACTGTCAATTTCCCCTTTTATGGCTGTTAGTATTTGCCTTATGTATTGAGGCGCTCCAATGTTGGGTGCATAAATATTTAGAATTGTTATATCTTCTTCTTGGATTGATCCCTTGATCATTATGTAGTGTCCTTCTTTGTCTCTTTTAATAGTCTTTATTTTAAAGTCTATTTTGTCTGATATGAGAATTGCTACTCCAGCTTTCTTTTGATTTCCATTTGCATGGAATATCTTTTTCCATCCCCTCACTTTCAGTCTGTATGTGTCCCTAGGTCTGAAGTGGGTCTCTTGTAGACAGCATATATACGGGTCTTCTTTTTGTATCCATTCAGCCAGTCTATGTCTTTTGGTTGGAGCATTTAATCCATTTACATTTAAGGTAATTATCGATATGTATGTTCCTATTACCATTTTCTTAATTCTTTTGGGTTTATTATTGTAGGTCTTTTCCTTCTCTTGTGTTTCCTGCCTAGAGAAGTTCCTTCAGCATTTGTTGTAAAGCTGGTTTGGTGGTGCTGAATTCTCTTAGCTTTTGCTTGTCTGTAAAGGTTTTAATTTCTCCATCAAATCTGAATGAGATCCTTGCTGGGTAGAGTAATCTTGGTTGTATATTTTTCTCCTTGATCACTTTAAATATGTCCTGCCACTCCCTTCTGGCTTGCAGAGTTTCTGCTGGAAGATCAGCTGTTAACCTTATGGGGATTTCCTTATGTGTTATTTGTTGTTTTTCCCTTGCTGCTTTTAATATTTTTTCTTTGTATTTAATTTTTGATAGTTTGATTAATATGTGTCTTGGCGTGTTTCTCCTTGGATTTATCCTGTATGGGACTCTCTGTGCTTCCTGGACTTGATTAACTATTTCCTTTCCCGTACTAGGGAAGTTTTCAACTATAATCTCTTCAAATATTTTCTCAGTCCCTTTCTTTTTCTCTTCTTCTTCTGGGACCTCTATAATTCGAATACTGGTGCGTTTAATGTTGTCCCAGAGGTCTCTGAGACTGTCCTCAGTTCTTTTCATTCTTTTTTCTTTATTCTGCTCTGCAGTAGTTATTTCCACTATTTTATATTCCAGGTCACTTACCTGTTCTTCTGCCTCAGTTATCCTGCTATTGCTCCCTTCTAGAGAATTTTTAATTTCATTCATTGTGTTGTTCATCACTGTTTGTTTGCTCTTTAGTTCTTCTAGGTCCTTGTTAAACGTTTCTTGTATTTTCTTCATTCTATTTCCAAGATTTTGGATCCTCTTTACTATCATTATTCTGAATTCTTTTCCAGGTAGACTGCCTATTTCCTCTTCATTTGTTAGGTCTGGTGGGTTTTTGCCTTGCTCCTTCATCTGCTGTGTGTTTCTCTGTCTTCTCATTTTGCTTATCTTACTGTGTTTGGGGTCTCCTTTTCGCAGGCTGCAGGTTCATCGTTTCCGTTGTTTTTGGTGTCTGTCCCCAGTGGCTAAGGTTGGTTCAGTGGGTTGTGTAGGCTTCCTGGTGGAGGGGACTAGTGCCTGTGTTCTGGTGGATGAAGCTGGATCTTATCTTTCTGGTGGGTAGGTCCACGTCTGGTGGTGTGTTTTGGGGTGTCTGTAGCCTTATTATGATTTTAGGCAGCCTCTGTGCTAATGGATGGGGTTGTGTTCCTGTCTTGCTAGTTGTTTGGCATAGGGTGTCCTTCACTGTAGCTTGCTGGTCATTGACTGGAGTTGGGTCTTGGCGTTGAGAGGGAGATCTCTGGGAGATTTTTGCCATTGCATATTATGTGGAGCTGGGAGGTCTCTTGTGGACCAGTGTCCTGAACTTGGCTCTCCCACCTCAGTGGCACAGCCCTGACGCTGGCTGGAGCACCAAGAGCCTGTCCTCCGCACGGCTCAGAATAAAAGGGAGAAAAAAAAGAAATAAAGAAAGGAAGAGGAAGATAAAAGAAAATAAAATGAAGTAAAATAAAATAAAGTTATTAAAATAAAAAATAATTATTAAGAAAAAAAATTTTTTAAGTAATAAAACAAAAATGGACAGACAGAACCCTAGGACAGGTGGTAAAAGCAAAGCTATACAGACAAAATCACACAGAGAAGCATACACATACACACTCACAAAAAGAGAAAAAGGGAAAAATATATATATATCGTTGCTCCCAAAGTCCACCTACTCAATTTGGGATGATTCATTGTCTATTCAGGTATTCCACAGATTCAGGGTACATCAAGTTGATTGTGGAGATTTAATCCGCTGCTCCTGAGGCTGCTGGGAGAAATTTCCCTTTCTCTTCTTTGTTCGCACAGCTCCCGGGGTTCAGCTTTGGATTTGTCCCCGCCTCTGCGTGTAGGTCGCCTGAGGGCATCTGTTTTTTGCTCAGACAGGATGGGGTTAAAGCACCAGCTGATTTAGGGGCTCTGGCTCACTCAGGCCAGGGGAGGGAGGGGTACGGATGCAGGGCGAGCCTGCAGCGGCAGAGGCCGGTGTGACGTTGCACCAGCCTGAGGCACGCCGTGCGTTCTCCCGGGGAAGTTGTCCCTGGATCACGGGACCCTGGCAGTGGCGGGCTGCACAGGCTCCTGGGAGGGGCGGTGTGGACAGTGACCTGTGCTTGCACACAGGTTTCTTGGTGGCTGCAGCAGCAGCCTTAGCATCTCATGCCCGTCTCTGGGGTCCGCGCTGATAGCCGCGGCTCGCGCCCGTCTCTGGCGCTCCTTTAAGCGGTGCTCTGAATCCCCTCTCCTCGCGCACCAGGAAACAAAGAGGCAAGAAAAAGTCTCTTGCCTCTTTGGCAGCTCCAGACATTTTCCCGGACTCCCTCCTGGCTAGCCGTGGTGCACTTGCCCCCTTCAGGCTGTGTTCACGCAGCCAACCCCAGTCCTCTCCCTGGGATCCCACCGAAGCCGGAGCCTCAGCTCCCAGCCCCCGCCCACCCTGGCAGGTGAGCAGACAAGCCTCTCGGGCTGGTGAGTGCTGCTCAGCACCGAGCCTCCGTGCGGGAATCTCTCCGCTTTGCCCTCCGCACCCCTGTGGCTGCGCTCTCCTCCGTGGCTCCGAGGCTTCCCCCCTCCGCCACCCGCAGTCTCCGCCCGCGAAGGGCCTTCCTAGTGTGTGGAAACCTTTCCTCCTTCACAGCTCCCTCCCACTGGTGCAGGTCCCATCCCTATTCTTTTGTCTCTGTTTTTTCTGTTTTCTTTTGCCCTATCCAGGTATGTGGGGAGTTTCTTGCCTTTTGGGAGGTCTGAGGTCTTCTGCCAGCGTTCAGTAGGTGTTCTGCAGGAGTTGTTCCACATGTAGATGTATTTCTGATGTATCTGTGGGGAGGAAGGTGATCTCCACGTCTTACTCTTCTGCCATCTTGAAGCTCCTCCCATCCCTTCTTTTGAATTCTTACAACTACCTTATTTCAAACATCTACCATTTTACAATAATGTATTGCTGCAATCTGCAGATTCGTCACTCCAACCCTAGGCTCTCTACCCTGAAACATCTTATACTGGGTTGGCCAAAAAGTTCATTTGAGTTTTTCTGTAATATCTTATAAAAAAACACAAACGAACTTTTTGGCCAACCCAACACTTATTTATCATATTTGTCTCCCAACAATATTACTTTCATGCTGTCACTCATCGACTCAAATTTTCACAGTGGACTCTACATGGCCTCATATAAATGAATAAATCAATCAAAAATAAGTGCTTAACTTCTTAGCCTAACTTCTTAGCCTAACTTAAAAAAAATTAATTGCATTTTGTTGGTAGAAGAGAGTTGAAAACATCAAAGAGCACAAAGAAGAAAGTCAAAGTAACTCACAGTCTCAGAACATACACATAACTACTGCTAACAGTTTGTTGTGTATCTTCTCTGATTTTTTCCCATGTAAGAAGTATAAACACCTTACAAAATCTGGATCATAATGTACATTCTATTTTATAACCTACATTTTCCACTCCTCCCTATACCATGAGTATTTCCCCATTTGAATAAATATATTTTTTTAAAGATTTAATTTTATTTTTGGCTGTGTTGGGTTTTTGTTGCTGCGTGCAGGCTTTCTCTAGTTACGGCAAGTGGGTGCTACCCTTCGTTGCAGTGCGCGGGCTTCTCCTTGCGGTGGCTTCTCTTGTTTCGGAGCACGGGCTCTAGGCACGTGAGCTTCAGTAGTTGCAGCACGCAGGCTCAGTAGTTGTGGCATGTGAGCTGTAGAGCGCAGGCTCAGTAGTTGTGGTGCACGGAGTTACTTGCTCCGTGGCGTGTGGGACCTTCCCGGACCAGGGATCGAACCCGTGTCCCTGCATTAGCAGGTGGATTCTTATCCACTGCGCCACCAGGGAAATCCCTGAATAAATATTTTTATACAATATGATTTTAATATCTGTAGAGCATTCCATTCTATACTTATAATCTTCTTTAATCAGTTCTCTGAGGCTTTTTTCCCCAATTTTTCATTCTTATAAATAGCACAAATAAAAATATTTGTATAAACATATTTGTACTCATTTCTTAATGATCTCCTTAGGATGAATGGCTGTTTTTTTAAAACTTAAATTGAATCATATCATCCACTACTTAATGAATACAAAACACACTATGAGCTCTTTGGCTCCTATGCTTTTACTCCCTTTCTCTTGTTGCCTTCGTGACTCCTCTGTGCCAATCCAAACCAGAAACAGGCAACAAATCTTAAATGTCCATGTATCAGAAGTCCTCAAAAAATGGTTTTGGAATAACTAGCGTCCTATTTATTCTCCTAATCCTCGCTCAAGTCTCCCGTCTTCCTTAGGACCTTCCCTATAAATACTGCAGGCCACAGTTATCACTCCTTCCTGCTAACCACTGACACAAAAAAGATGGGGTACATTTTCTCTCATTGACAAGCAGATAACAAGTACCTGCATCTCCACTTGGCAGGTAGGAGAAACATGACATGAAAAGGTAATTTAATTGCCAACAGTCTGGTTCTGAGTCTCTGAGTCTGACTCTGTGCCCTAAAATGAGCCCCGAGAAGAGTGTTCCCTGGAAAATTTTCTGTGATACTAAATCCGCCCCTGTTAGGCCCTAAATGTCTGATGAAAGCACGTGCTGACTGGGTTAGCTTAAAATTAAAACCAAATGGCTTTTAAATTAATTACCTGCATGAGTACTTCAGGTTAATGAATTCTCTTTCCAAAACTATCACTAAGATTCAAGAACTGTCCTTTTCATTGCTTTCAGGTAGATCTATTTTTCTAGAACTGCACTAAAAGGTCTGAGAGGGGACTTTATAGAAACTGCTTTAATAAATAGATGCAAATGATTTATATTTATAAGATCAATACATTATATATTAATAGGAACTTCTGAAGTGTATGCAAGTGCTTGAGAAAAGATTTTTCTCTTAAATAGTTTCAATATGAAACTTCCTAATGTGATTGCATTTTTTTATGATTGCATTTTAAAAACAGATTCGTGAGTAAATAGAATAGCAATGAAGATCCAATATTTAAGCAAAGCAGTCAGGACTACTTTGGAGTAAAATTTTAATCCTACCATAGCTTCTGGAAATCCAGCTACTGCCTTTATGCATTTATAGAGAAAATCAATGTTTTATTTTACCAAGTTCCTTCAAGTAAAATTTTAAGCATATGTTAACTAAGTCATGGGCAAAACCATCACCAGAGCTGCCTTTGAGGCTGATAAAAGGAAGGGCCTCTGAGGATTAAGTTAGAAAACACACTTGCAAAATTTGGTTCCTCAGCCTTTTTTTTGTCAAGTTAAGAATTTTCTGTAGTAAAGCTTTATGCACACTATTTACAGTTTTAAAACAAAAAGTTAATGGGTAACACTTGAAATAAAAACAATGACATAGCACTGTCCATTGCCCTCTCCAAGATGGACAAGTTCCATCAAAGGGAGGTTAGAAGGAAGTAGTTAATATCGCTGTAGTAATCCCCAAATCAAAGCCTCCATTCTGACGGCCCGTGTTCTCAGGCTCCCTCATGCTGGACACTGAGATTGGTTTCATGGACAAGGAAGGTGGCACAAAAGAAATGATTAAAAACAACTAGAAGGGGCTTCCCTGGTGGCGCAGTGGTTGGGAGTCTGCCTGCTAGTGCAGGGGACACGGGTTCGAGCCCTGGTCTGGGAGGATCCCACGTGCCGCGGAGCGGCTGGGCCCGTGAGCCACACCTACTGAGCCTGCGCGTCTGGAGCCTGTGCTCCGCAACGAGAGAGGCCCGCGCATCGCGATGAAGAGTGGCCCCCGCTTGCCACAACTGGAGAAAGCCCTCGCACAGAAACGAAGACCCAACACAGCCAAAATCAATCAATCAATCAATCAATCAAACATACGCATCTGATTCAAGATCCTCATTAAAAAAAAAAAAAAAAAAAAAAAAAAACAACTAGAAGACGATTACTCCTTTGTGACTCCTGTCTGAGAGCCTGAAATCTGAGCAGAATTCATCTCAGCTTTTCTAATGAATTCCTCTGCTGCTGTTATGCGGTTAATTCTCCACGTTTTTTACTACTCTGATTATTAAAAAAAAAAAGAAAAGAAAAAGGAAAAGGAGCCAGCCAATAGAAACATCAAAGGGTACTCCCACTTCTGTGGCCTTCAGATATTTTCCAGAGCGGGACTGTGGGGACAAAGGGGATGGTGGGGGAGGGGGAGTTGCTCTGTGTCCCTCTGGGAGAGACAATGAGCCAATCTGCTACGCGACGGCACAGAGCAAGTAGGCGGCATGTTTCACATCCCTAGGCAGCAAAGGTTCTCTCAGCAAGGCTAAGGGATGGTCCCTCGGCTGAGCCAAGACAGACCCCGGCTTCCCCTGCACTGCGGTGTGCGGAGGATGAGAGCTGGGCCCTCCCTAAAGAGAGCCTGAGTGGCAGACATCCTGCACTGGGCCTCAGACCAAAACACTGAAGGGGGTGGCGGGATGGAATGGGGGAGGGACGACAAAGGCAAATGGAGAAACTTAAAACCAGCACAACTTTTCATTTCCTGAACCTAAAGCAAATAACTGTTTGTGGTATTCACTGGAGCTGGAGTTTTTTCTTCTTTTGCCAAGCCTGTAGACTCCACAAGCGACTGAAGGCAATGTTGGTCTGAAGTTAGTAAGAGGAGACTGAATGGGAATAAACGTAAAAACCTATTACATGGATACAAGAAAGAAAACTATTACATGCTTAAGGTCAGGATGGGAGAGTGACCAGGCTGAACGAGAGTTCATGTGAAAAAGATCTAGGGGGTTTTAGTTGACTGTGAACATTATGTGAGCCAACAGTGTGACCTGGCTGCTGAAAAATCCAATGCGATTTAAGGCCAGATTAGCAGAAGTATAGTGTTCAGAGTAAGAAAAAAAATAGTCTCCCTGCACTGGTCCAGACACAGCTGGAGTGCCGTCTCCATTCTGGATGCTGTGTTTTAAAGCATACATGGAAAAACCTAGAACATATGAGGAGTGTCACACGAAGAGAAAGGGTATGGAAATCCTGTCACATGAGGAATAACTGGAGAAACCAAAACTGTTTCAACTGGGAAAAAAGAACATCAGGTGAGCTATCTGCAAATAGCTGGAGAGTTGTTTTGTGAAGAAAGAGCAAACTTATCTCCATGACTCCAAAGGGCAGACAAATGGGCAGAAAAATAACTCACGATAATAAAACATTTTCTAACAATTCAAACTGTTCCAAAATGGAACAGGCTGTTTTGTGTAAGAGTTACTTCTCCACCACTGAAAGGGTTCAAGGTCTAATGAGCACCTGTCAGGGATGTTATAATTGAGTGTTCCAGCATTCAATGGGAGACTGGTCTCAATGCCTCGTTAGAGTCTTTCAGACTTTAAGATTCTGAGCCTAGGGACTTCCCTGGTGGTCCAGTGTGTAAGACTCAGTGCTCCCAATGCAGGGGACCTGAGTTCAATCCCTGGTTGGGAACCAGATTCTGCATGCATGCCTCAAAAGAAGTCCGCATGCACCAACTAAGAGCCCGCATGCCCCAACAAAGATCCCGCGTGCCACAACTAAGACCTGGTGCAGCCAAAATAAATAAATAAATAAATAAATACTTTTAAAAAAAAGATTCTGAGCCTAAGAACTACATAATGAGACATAAATAACATTCCAAAGAAAAGGCACATATCATTTAGTTGTCATTCCACAATACCACTATAGTTTCTTGAGTTTGTATTACGAGTAAATATGGAAAACCTTGCTCCAGTTACTCTTAAACTAAAGGAACCATTATTTATAGGAATTCAAGCATTCTAATACCCTTTCTAACTTTTTTTAACTCTTTTGCCTTCTAGATAGCTTGTCTTCAGACACACCACATGCCAAAAAAAGCCAAACCCTTGAGAGCAGGGTCTATGACTTATTCACCTTTGCACTCCTAGGGCCAAGCACAGAGCTTGACACAAAGTAGGTGCTCAAAAATATTTGCTAACCATGCTGGGACTGTCCGAGGTGCTGTGGATGGAGCAATAAACAAAACAGGCCTGGCCTTAGCTGTCATGGAATTTACAATCTAGGAGGAGCCATCAATATTAAACAAAAAGCCAAACAAAGGAATACACAATCATAAAACTATAACAAATATAATAAATAAAAAGTAAAGAAGAAGATGAGGGATTATAAGAGGAAATCTAATTTTCTTAAGGGAGTGATCTTTACACAGAGTCCTGGAGGAGAATGGGAGTAGTGGCCGGGTGAAGACCAGGGGAAGGAAGACTACTCCAGGGAGAGGAAAGAACACATGTAAAGGTGCTGAGAGATGGGAAAGACTGAGGGGAAGCAGAGGTGGGATCATGCAGGACCTCGTGGACCACACTTTTATTTCCACGTTTCATCCTAAATGCAACAGGAAGCCAATGAAAGATTTTAAGCAGGGAAATGGTATAAAACCATCACGCTGCCTACTGTGTTGAAAAGGATCAGAACAGTGTATTTCAACCCATTAGTGGATCATGAAGTGAATCTGGTTGATCATGCCCAGCATGAAAAAAAGAAAAAAACAGAATTTTAAAAATATATCAAACTGTGTCATACAGAGTATAGATTAAGTATTATTCTATGACTCTTTTGTTTCAGAGTTACTTATAAAAACACAGCACACAGACATATGTGTACTGGGGGCATCATGAATGTATTTTTTCTTGTGAGTCACAGTCAAAAAATGTTGAAAGCCTCTAATGAGAAGGAATTAAGGGCAAAAACTGGGAGACCAGTTAGGAGGTGAATGGAGCAGTCAAGAGGGTAAATAAGTTGAGAAGTGGACAGATTTAACACATATCCTGGAGATAGACATCAAAAGGACTTGGGGATCATTTGTATTTCAAGGGCAAATGAAAAGTAATGTCAAGAATGACTCAGGTTTCTATTATCTATTAACTTGAAAAAATGAACAAATGAGTGAAGGGAAAAATGAGTAAGTGAAGATGGCACAGTAAACCTAGCTAAAATTCATTGTTTTCTTCATACTTACCTATAGAAAAAAGTCTATCCTAACTACTCAAAACAGTAAAAACTCCCCTGCCCACCCTCGGTTTCTTCAGTCTCCGATGAGCTTTTTAGTGACAAGGCCCATTTCTTCTTCAGCTTTATATTCCTGACAAGTAGTACATGCTCAGTAATTATATGCTGAATGAGTTAATGAATGGAGTAAAATAAAAATGAAAAAATAGTCTTATAGGAAAATGAAATGTCCTGTTTCTTAAAGTCAAGGAAGAGCAAATCAACTTGATAGATCTTTCTAATAAGTTGCCACTTATTAATGAAAAGTCACATTTTACAAAACTAAAGGAAAAATCTCTTTAACTGTTATCATACTAAAAACACTCTTACTCCTTCAACCGCAGAGCACTAATCAATCTTCAGGAGTCCTCTTCTACCACATGGTCATACCACACTGTCATACCTCCTTCTCACTCTGTTTGCCAGTGTGCAAGAGACTCAAAGTTCTAAATTCACAGCCTCAACATTACCTTGATTACTCCCATATACTTGGTAGAGAGCAGGTGTAATCCTCAGTTTAAAAGAAAGTAAATGAGTCATGGAGAATATCCAAGAAATCTAAAGCCAACTAGCAGAAGAATCTACAGCAATCCATCCCTTGCCTTCTGGTTTGTAGTTAGCCATGTGGCACTTTGATGACACCCTGCCTAACTAACACCGTGCTTTGTTGATCTTGGTACATATGGGCTGCTTATTAAATTTCCTCTCCATCAGGGGCAGACATGGTGTCTTCTATTTTTAGTATACTGTCCATGATGCTTAGCAGTCCTGAACATAGTAGACACTTAACGTTTCTTGACTGGACTACCAGTAAGATTAAAATGGAGATCTCCTGACTTAGAGGTTGTTACACTAGACCCTGCTCCCTTCGTGAAGCTGTGCTGGTCTTGCATGCAAGTTTTATCTCCCAGTCTTCCATTACAAAATAGCAATTGCTCTTTCCAAAGTGAAAAACATTTTCCTTTGTAAGTTACACATGCAGCTGTGATGTTGAAATGTCCCTCAAGTAAAGATTTTTATCTGTGCTGCAAAGGGGGAAAGTGTAGCTCATAAGCTTAATTCTTTAAACAAATCCAGTAACTCTGTTCCTTAGGTCCCAGACAGCCCTCTTGGCGTGTTTGTTTGTTTTAATGTCCCACACTGTTTCCCCCAAGTTCCTGTAGTAGTTTGTCCAGTGCAAGTGATCACACTAAGACAGATTGTTGTTGGTGCAATGAATACAATTCCTATTATCTCTTACAGCTAACATGCTATCCCACACAAAAAGAGCATTGAAAAGGTAGGTACAAGCAGAGAGGAAGCCCAGAGTTACGAGGCTTGAAGGAGGCCTAAACAAACATGTTCAGTTAGAAAACCTCATTCCTCAGCACCCTTGCCTTAACCTGATTTGGTTAAAACAGACTGGAGGCAGATATCACCTCCGGTTCTGTCCAACTAGCCATCTTGAGTTTTAGGTATCTTAGAAAAATGCATATCTGTTATGTCATACTCTGTCACTGAAAACTTGAGGTATTTCTTTTAAGAACAATACTATTGTAAAGAGAATTTTGAATTTGATCTAGAGTTTTACTCTCTGTCTCTTAGCCCTTCCTCAGAGCAGTTCTGAGAAATCGAAGTATCATTGTTTCCATATGTTGATGAGAAAACAAGAGATGCACACAACTTTGTGCCCAGCCAATCATTTGGATGCTGCCTGAAGATAGAGTCCTGGTCCTCAAGAAGTTTGCCTCTCCTAGAGGAGGAAAATGTGTACAAAATCGATTAAAACACAAGGCAGAGTGAAATAAGTGCTTCAATTACAGGTCAAATAAAATGGTACAACGAGCAGCATTTAAGTCCAAGTGGAAAGCAGAGGGCAGAATTTAATGATGGAAGGAGTATTTGAGCCTTCTTGAAGGATGTCAAATATTGTAGAAGATAACAGAACACAAGTCTGCAATAATGAGAGAGACTGGGACCTGGACCTGGGACCCTTTGCTGCAGTCCTTGCACCTGGACAAATGTGTCCTCAAGCAACAAAATACAAAGAAACTATAAGGGACTAAAATTAACTGCATACATGGGCAGTTGGGGCAAATTGCGGATAACAAGATACAAAAAGACCAAAAACCCAACTGCCACTTCTGAAGAGCCGGGGGCAAAAGCAGGGTACTGTGCATGCCCCCTGCACATACCACCACCAGAGGGAGGGGCAAACCACCTAAGCCACGCCTCCAGCCTGACCCCTGGACCCGCCCCTACCCTTACCCCATATAAGGAACCAGCTCGCCCCCCCATCAGGGAACGAGTGAGCAAGGGAACCTGTTACTTGTTCTCGCTCCCTCCTGCTGCAGCAGGAGCCCCAATAAAGCTTTGACTGAATTTCTTGTCTGGCCTCTTATCAATCGCTATTGATTAAGGAGGCCAAGAACCCTGGTCAGTAACAGTAACAGCATAATCCAAGCCACACAGGTGTGTAAGTGTATGCTGTACTCAGGGAACCACACAAAACCAATATGGCTGGAGCAAGGGCTCACAAGGGAGCATCAACTGAAGAGTAAAAGCTCACATGAATGAAATCCACAAGAAGCTACCAGTAAAAAACAAATGTGATTTTAAAGTTTAGAAACATTTTGAGTACCTCGAAGAAAAAGCAGCTACACCAGCCTTAGTATTACAAATCCCATTTAGGATGAAGCTGACAAATCAACAAATCTGAAGACATAACCTATTATTCAATTCTTAGATTTAAAAAATCCATTCACATAAATGATCAATTAGAAAATTCTTTCATAAAATGATCCTATCCAAATTCCTGGATATGACCCCCTCTTTTAACAAGGGAAACGCACAAGATGAATTCTCATAAAATAAGGTAGGATATAAAAGTTTAAAAGAGAGAGCGAGAGAGAGAGGGAGAGACTGACATCTAAGTTCTCAACCATTAGGTTGGGGAGGCAGTTAAGAAGAGCTGCCTGGAGAGATCTGGTCTGTTTACATTAACATCAGCTGAAATATATGGTTAAAAACAGACAACCTGAATCCTGGATAGCAAAATCTGCTTTCAGAGAACCAATATATAATTTTGGTGGCTGACATTTAAGAACTAATCAAGCTTTTTTTGTTTTTTTGTTTTTTTTTTAAATTATTTATTTATTTATTTATTGCTGTGTTGGGTTTTTTTCGTTTCTATGCGAGGGCTTTCTCTAGTTGCGGCAAGTGGGGGCCACTCTTCATCGCGGTGCGCGGGCCTCTCACTATAGTGGCCTCTCTTGTTGCGGAGCACAGGCTCCAGACGCGCAGGCTCAGTAATTGCGGCTCACGGGCCTAGTTGCTCCGCGGCATGTGGGATCTTCCCAGACCAGGGCTCGAACCCGTGTCCCCTGCATTGGCAGGCAGACTCTCAACCACTGCGCCACCAGGGAAGCCCAAGAACTAATCAAGTTTGGGACCAATTGAAAGGAATAGTCTGGAGAGCACTGGCTTAGTGTCCTATTGGTCATTAACTGAAACATAAAGTTTATAATATGATCATTTAAATTCAGAACAGCAAAGTCTTTTTTCCAAGAGGAAAAATATACAATATTCAATAACTTTTGCAAGTCAACACAAAGTCCTCTTCTTTTCACAATGAAAGATGATGGAGCGTCCAAAAGGAAGAACTCATGAAAGGCTCCTTTCAAACAGTGGCCCTTGCTGTGTCCTCTTGGTTCAGGGCTCATAAATAAAAGGACACAACAGCTGCAACTTATGATTAACCACGGTATAGTATTTCAAACAGTGAATAACATTATAGTTATTGCAACCAACAAAACTCCTTATATTGGTTCAACACATGACCTTGGTTTTTGTCTGGCCTGTAGGTGACCTGAATTGAAGAGAGATGTCTGGGTTGAAATTTAACTCGGTGTCTGAAAAGCTATGTCACATGGCTGGAAAGTCAGTAATGTTGCAATTTCAGGAACCCCTGCTCCTCTCAATGTGATTGGACGGTGTAAAGGTGAATCTGAGAAGAGCAGTGAAAAATAAAGGTAATTGGTCAGTCTAGGACAGCCCTTGAATAATGTCCAAACATTTGCGAACAGTCTGAGTAAACCACTCATGTTATTCTTAAACAACCAAGGTAACTTTACTGCCCGCCATGGGCAAGTGCCCTCTAGATTAACGTGGTAAACAATTCCTGAGTGATTAATGACATAAACTCGTTCTCCGCCCTTTACTGAGGGCAGAACTCTTAAGGAGAGCTGGAAAAGGCTTTACCTCTTGATTTATAGGTTAAGACCAAAGCAATCTGAGTTTTCTCTGAGTATGAGAATCTATGCTTGAGTAAGACCTGGGCTCTCAAAAGAGAGACCACATAAGACAAGGAAGAAAGGATCTTCCATTATCTCATTCCCCAGAAAGTATACTCTGAGAAGCTGCTGGTGTCCCCTCAGTCTTAGATAGGTCAAGACCTGATTCTAAGAACTATTTTCCCCCTGCCCATAACAGATGAAAACTAAAGGAGAGCCTGACTTTTCTCATTTCAACTGGTAAGTAGTCATGCCACTTAGTTCTTAGTTTCTTATCATAGGATCAAATTACCTTTTACTGGGTTGTCCTATTAAGTGGCCTGATCACGTAATAACTTCAAACTCTGTTACACAGAAACTCAAGTTTCCATAAAGCAGATCTATGGCCTCCATAAAACCATAATCAAGGCACATATGATTAATTTTTGTCTGTTTATCATAACCAGTTCACGTCTTAACACAATTTAAGATTTAAGCAATTGCATTTCTGTTCCCAACTCTGCCAACAAATCACTCAATCCCTCTAAAGATGAACAATAACATTTATCTAATACAGATACATTCTTTTTGTATATTTCAAAAAGCCTGCAGTAATATAGCATTAACTAAAAGTATCTGGACAATTAATATTGAGAACTAAGGAGATACATATTTCCCAGGATAGAAGAGTTTGTATGAATCTTCCAATCATTATTACTAATAAAATATATGATACAAACTTATTTACAAAATGGGAACAGACTCCTAGACATAGAAAACAAACTTATGGTTACCAAAGGGGAAAGGTGGAGGGGGGGAGATAAATTAGAGAGTAACATATACACACTACTATATATAAAATAGATAAACAACAAGGACCTACTGTATATAGCACAGGGAACTCTACTCAAAATTCTGTAATAACCTATATGGGAAAAGAATGTGAAAAAGAATATATATATATGTGTGTGTATATATATATATATATATATATATATATATACACATACATATACACACACACACACACTTTATTCAGTATATTCAGTGAATCACTTTGCTGTATACCTGAAACTAACACAACACTGTAAATCAACTATACTTCAATAAAAAAAATTTTTTTAAAGAAATATATGACATTAACACAAAGAACTTAAAATTCATTAGTCATCATTTAAATTAATGGGATAAATTGCTAGCTTCTAGAAAGATTATGGATTACGATCTTGAACAATACTGAGCATAGAATAGATCTTAAATGGACACTGGCTAAATTGAGCCAATTAGCCACAGGGAGTAAAAATTAATTTTTTAAGAATAGAGAGTTGAGATAAAATTTTAATCTGAACTTGTCATCTTTGTGTCCCCAGAGTACAGAGTACCTTGAACATAAAATAGGCATCAACAATGACAATGTGAATGAATGAGCTAACTGGTTGCTTAATTAATTAATGGAAGAAGGGCAGTCGTATAATAAAACTAAGACAGGCTGAGAAGGGAGAAAGTCATCTCGGTCCATAAGGACAGAAGAAAAAACATGCCCATTTGGTGCTATTATTTACCTATTTCTATATATACTTTTCAAAGAAGAGTTTATAATCTGAATCAATACAAAGTATTATTTCAGCCTGGATTTTTCTAGCACAGAAAAGGTACCTGGGCCAGCCTCATTTTAAATAGGGAAGTGTGTTTATTTCCTTGGAGAGCCTAATGTAAATTAAAGGAATTGATTTCAGGATCATTTTTCAAGGATGACTACTAAACCCTTTTGTTAAATTACTCTGAGCAAGTTTTCTGATATTTAGCTTTAAAAAACATACATAAATACCATCTCCTTTAATATGTCAGCAACTCTTAGTGGGAAAAGTAATTTTGAAATTAAACATCCATTTCCATTACTTAAGCAATCTAAACCTAGATTTAGGAATTTAAGGGAAGGGTCAGCTGCTTTTTACTACACAGAATAAATAATAAAGAAAAGGCAGTTTGAACCTAACCATATCTCTTTGCTAATACCTCAAGTCTTAAGATTTATAGTTTCTAGTAAAACTTTATCAAATGGGTAGATAAATGGATGAAATTTGTTTTTGTTCATGGATCCATAATTGCCACTGAGGAAACCAACACTATTTTAGGTTATATCTCTTAACCTTTGAGGCTAGTGGCAAGGTAGTAAACAAATATACTTGGTTTCACAGTCTTAAAAAAACAAACAAACCACCCTTCCCGTAAAGAAATCAGCACTACATGGACTGAGGAAATTATAGTTGTCACTAATTCACTCAAGCACTTACTGAGTATCTCTGGAGATAAAGAATGAATAAAATGTGGCTCCTAAATTCTGAAGGCTCACAGGCCAGGTATGAATTCAGACAGATGAGGTAAGTTATACTCTAGCATCAGAACCACCAAAATAGAAGTGGAGAAGAGAGAGGAGTTCCTTACTCTGCCTAGGAAGTCTAGCAAAGCCTCAGCAAAGAACTGATGAGCACCAAGCAAAGAAGCTAGCAAAACACATCCCAGCAGAGGGTAAGTCAATGCAAAGACACAAAGGTGAGAGACAGCAAGAAATGCAGTGTGTGAAGCACACGTACATGGAATGGGATGCCGGGAGTTGAGACTGGAGAGATGGGCCAAGAAAATTTGACATATCAAGCTAATGAATCTGGATTCTATCCTGTAGAGGAGAAGTCGAGAGATGTTTTTAAATAGGAGAGTGGCTGGATCAGATGTTATTTCTTGGTGGATAACTCATTCTGTCTTTCCAGGGCAGATCAACATCACCCTTAAATTTGATTAATTTTCACAAGCCCTGTGCTGGAAAGAATGCCAGGACGGGGGTGGGGTGGGGGTGGGAGTTACTTTTATGAAGTCTTTAATTCAAGACTCACACTATCAATAAAACAATCACAAGTAATAGTTTGGCCAATATGACTGCAGGGCCATGGCCAAACTGAAAAAGCTCTTGCTTTAAAAAAGGTTGCTTTTCTTTATTTTGTTTTTTTAAATCACCCTCCAGCTCTCTTGTTTTTCACTTTGTAAGGTATTTACCATCCAAATCAGGGTCTAAAGGACTCTGAAAAAATATGAGAAAAGTAAGGAAACTGGTATCAAAAATCCTCCTATGAAATATGTCCAAGATGTAATGATGTAATACAAGAAAAAAAAAGTACAAAACAGTATGCAAGAGAGAAACACATTTTTGTTCAGAAAATGCATAGTAAATACATTCATATATGCATTGAAGAAATGTGAAGGACTGTATACAAACCTGCTATCAGCAGTTAAGTCTAAGATAATGGGGGACTTTTTCTTTTTCTCCATAATATAATTCCTAAAGGTCCGAATTTTATGAGTATGTTTGACTTTTACAAACAGAAAAACCATTGAAGGATCAATGTGATTTAAATAAAGTCTTTAGCCGGTGGCCTATAATCACAAAGGTTGTGGGAAGCCAGAAAACTGAACTAAAGCGCTTCCAAGTGACAGTCGCCTTTAACAAAGAGGTTTGCCACATTTCTATGTGGTCAACATAACATATCAAAGGCAGGGTTTCCAGATTAGCAGGCAATCCTCATCTATCTCCACACTTTATTCAAGAACATGGTGTAATTCCTTGGTAAGATAATTTTTTCCCTGTGGACATTAAAATGATGATTTTTAATACTGATTAATTTACTGTCAGTCTGTACAAGCAGCAAATAATTTTTAGTTTTTGTCTTTGTGAGAAACATATATTCATGTTGGGCCTATAGAATTTCTTCCTCTTGGAGGAGTAATAAACTGAAATGGTGAATTGAAGAGATTCAAGATGTCTGCATGTGTTCCATTTACCCTGCACAGAAACTCTGAATTTTTAAGGCTAAGTCTAACGTGCCTGCAATAACCTGCCAGAAATACCTTATTATATAGTTAGTCTTCATTTTTCAAAGTGTGCTCTTACACCTTGTGTCATGGGATTCTCATAACTCTGTGAGGTAGTTGGAGCTGGAATTTATCTCCATCTTTTTTGTTCATGATTTTTACATTTGAAGAGATATTGAGCTTGCAAGGGGGCAGTAAATAGAAAAGGAATGCCTTCCCAGTGCATAAAATTTGGAGAAAAAAAACCAGTAAAAAACTAAAACAGAACCAAACCAAACGAAAACTCATTCATAGTCTTACCACCAGACATAACATTGTTACTCCTTGGTTGTACAGGTTTCCAATATTTCTTCTCTGTATTCTATTAAGCCCATTTTAAAATGAGGAAATTTTCACATGGCTAATGAGAGTTTAAGCTACGGCTGAAACCCATGAACACTTTCCATCACACCAGGAAGCTCCTTCCTTCCTACCAACCTTTCCCTCTTTCAAAATGCCCAAGCATTATAAAGAAGAAAGCTTCAGAAACACAGATTCTGATATGTTCATATTTTGTTTCTATCTATGTACTCAGTAAACTTACCAATGGTCTTTGGAAATAAACACCTCTAGTATAAAAATGACTGTTGAACTCAATGATCTCTAAAATTCTCTTTAACTCTGAAACAATTCTAATCTTCTCTGAATGAAAAGTGGCCAGAGGGCAGGGTCAAGAATCTGAGTCAGAAGGATATAAGATGAGGGCAAGTTAAGTAAGTCAAAATCCCTTAAGCAAGGTGTTAACCAAACTAGAATCAAAATCACCAATGTCATAAGTTGGAACAAGTGTCAGTCGAGGAAAGAAATACAAGTCCAGAAGGATGAGGCTGAACCAACAAATATACCTGTCAGAGATGGCTGGTTGATCACAGAGCCTGTTTCCTCTTCTTCCTGGACAACAGTACGTCACATTTTCTAGTTGTCCTTACGTTCAGTACGGCCATGTTAAGTCCAAGCCAATGGAATATGGATGGGACTGATCTGAGACACTTCCAGGCTTGGCCCCTAAAAACCTCCCATTTGCAATTCTTCATATTCTTTTTTCTTCCAAAGTGACCTTGGAAGTCGTTTGTTGAAAATGGTTAAGCTACAAAGTGGAAGGAATTTCTCCTTGGAGAAGAGCTTCCCACCAATTAAAAACATCTAATTAAATTTGATGAGAGCAAGAAATAAATTTGTATTCATTCAGTCATTGAGATTTGGGGGTTTATGTATGACAACAATTAGTGTTAGGTGACAAATCAGCCAGTCCCTGTGGGCAAGGCCAGAAAGACCCTGACATAGTCATGGATCAGCCTGTCTTCCTCAATCTAGGGCCATTAACTGCTGACCAGGCTTTGATAGGCAAATGCCAACAGCACGTTGAATTACTTCTTGTCAGTGAACTCTTACTCTGAATTTCACACAGGTTGAGAAAGTCAAACGACAGATGGAATCATACATGTGTTATAAGCAAATCATGAAAAGATGCAACAAAATCCAAATGTCTACTCAAGTTTTGAGAAGACTTTGATAGCATTTTATGGTAGGAAAAACATAATTAAAACAAATTATAACATACAGATTTTCCAATCAGATATGCACAAGGGAGAAAGGGAAGGTGTTATGAATTACATGCTTGTGTCCCCCCAAAATTCACATATTGAAACCCTAATTCCCAGAGTGATGGTATTTGAAGATGGGGCCTTTGGGAGGTAATTAGGTCATGAGGGTAGAGCCCTCATGATGGGATTAGTGTCCTTACCAGAAGAGACACAAGAGAGCTTTCTTCTCTTCCTACTGGCCATGTGAGGATAGAGCAAGAAGGTGGTTAAGACAGAGGGAAAGTAAAACTAATATTTATAGAAAGTCTACTATATCCTAGAAGCTTTCACGTATGTATTCTTAGTTAATCCTCACAACAAATCTGTGTGGTACTTATCGTTATTCTCATTTTTACAAAAGAAGAAGCTGAGGATCATGGCAATTAAGTAATCAACCGAAAGTCACGCATCCAGGAAGTGGTAGGGCCCGCATGAAGGTCTAATCTGCCTCACTGCAAAGCTCATGTTCTTTTCACTGTATTCTTGCTATCTTGATATTTGCATGCATCTCAAGGGATCTGCAAAAGTTTCCCTGACCCTAATACACTTCTTGGATGGCCCCAAAGGTGACAGCCCCATGTCTCACCAGTCTAGGTGCAGTCGGAGAGTCAACACTCTTTAAATCTCCAAGAAACAAAGAGGCAAAGGCCTCAACATTTACCCTGGGAGGTGGCCACTTAGAACATGCTTGGAGAAGGCACTTAAAACTCTTCTCTACAGTGGATGTTTCTTCCAGCTTCTGGCAGGTAGTGAGAAGATTAACATCTCTGGCTCAATTTTACCACATGAACGTTCATGTGAGCGCATGCACACGTTAGCCACCTGCACTTCAAGTCACCTGACCTTCAAGCCGGATCACCCATCATCAGAAACTGGCATACACCAAGAGGACATATGAAAAAGAATCCAAATTAAATGGGGATATTAAAATATTTACAGAACTTACATATTCCCTGTTCAAGAAAACCCTGCTGCCCTCAAATCTACAAACACATTTGTTATAATATGTGAAAGCATTACATTTGGAGATAAAATTAAAACCAACATGCTGATCTGAGCTAGTGGGCAACAGACTGAAATGCTTACAGCAGTCAAAACTGGAAAAAGGAAATCACAGACTTACTCGGTACCCTTCATAGCTCTTAATTTAGCTTTGGAAAAAATCTCTCCTAAAGGAGAACTTCTAAATGGAAGCCACAAGATGGCCTGAATAATGGCAGCGGTTTGTAAGGGGGGCCAACATCCCATGAAAGCACAGGGACCACACAATAGACACAGGGCTTCTCAAGTCCCTTTTCACTTCAACCACTATATCATCACGACAAAATACCTCAGACTGCTCTAGGGCTTGAAATTCTTAATCTATAATGCACATATAATTATATTCTTTAGGAAGGTATTGGATCTAAATGAAAAAAATAAACGTACTGTTTAAAGTCAATTGTACTTATTAGCCATATAAGATTGGAGAACTGGATGCCTGATTTTAACTCAGAGTTTTTCCAGTGACTCACTGTGTAATTCTGAGGACACAGTCCTTTGATCTTTAGTTCCTTAGCCCTTAACCAGAGAGTTTTAAATTGTGGGCCCCCCCTGCCAATCCTTCTGGAGGCACCCTTTCCAGCTTCTTTTGCCCTCAGATGAAAGGATCTATAGACGTGGAAAATTGTTGTTTGGTGATTTCCTATATCCCCCTTTCTAGTGTTTCAGCCATTCTCCGTTTACATCTGAGGGACACTGCAGAGAAATCACTGCTGTGCACAATTGAAGCCACAGGCTTAAAATTTCACTGTTGGAGGGGCAGGCCGAGAAGGAACAAGTCTGGCTTTAACACCACAAATATCTCCGATTACCAAATGTGGGCCGACAAAATACAAAAAAACAAGGAGAGAGAGAAAGGCCCTTGGTATTCTTCAAAGCTTCCCTTGTGGGATGAAAGTTCTTCTTTGAGGCTTCCAAGGCAGAAAGCCTAGGCAGCCTGCACACCTGGAGTGCATTAGTGGGCCCTGGACTTGAGGTGAAACAGGCTGAATTTCATCTAGACGTTTCCCACAATCCATTCTCATGAAAGCTCCCAATAATTTACCAGCTTAGGAACAGGGGATGGTATTCATGGAGCGCTGAACCCCGGGATTACCTTCCAGAGTCTCTGGATAAACCCCACTGCTCATCTATGTAAACACACTTTCATCTTGATTACCTTTAGCTCAAGGAGAGTTTCATTTTGTTTGCTGTGGCACAGGGTCAAGACCAAAACCCACCCTCAAATCATTCTCATACCTCTCCCAGAAGCCTTTCAAAGAGCATCCAAATGTTGATGTAACTAATGAACGAGTTTTCACCTTAGGCTGTGTGCTCACCTAAATACAAAACACCCCATGCCTGTGCTGTTTGCCTCCCTTTCCTCACCAGCCGCATGGAGGTGATGCTGGCTTGTCTTGCCAGCTCCCCATCTTAGTGCTCCAAACATCTATGGACAAGAAGTCTCACTGTAGCCCCTAGGAAGGATCCAACCTCCCCATGGTGGTCGTATGGCTGCTCTTGCCCAGAAAAACCCTTTTGTCTTTCCACATTTCCCCATCTCTTTTCCTTACCTCTTGAAGTATATAATTCAGCATAAGGGCTCACCTAGCCACTATGATTACTCTATTATTCTATGCACCTGCTCCCTAAGGTAACTCTCCCCACTCCCACCTACTTAAAGAAGAAATAGAGCATAAGGCCGGGGCTCTGGAGCTAGACATTCTAGTTTTGCATTCTGGCTCTGCAATTCATGGCCTGTATGCCCTTGGAAAAGTTACTTAGCCCCTCTTTGCTTCAGTTTCCTTATTTGTAAGATGATGACAATGATGGCAGCTACCTCATAGAGTCGTAAAGATCAAATATATGATACAAACAGCTCATATGCACTCAATAACAGCAAAAAAAACAACAACAACCTAATCGAAAAATGGGCAGAAGACCTAAATAGACATTTCTCCAAAGAAGACATACAGATGGCCAATAGGCACATGAAAAGATGCTCAACATCATTAATTATTAGAGAAATGCAAATTAAAACTACAATGAGGTAACACCTCACACTGGTCAGAATGGCCATCACTAAAAAGTCTACAAATAATAAATGTTGGAGAGGCTGTGAAGAAAAGGGAACCCTCTTACACTGTTGGTGGGAATGTAAATTGGTGCAGTCACTATGGAAAACAGTGTGGAGAGTTACCATATGATCCAGCAAACCCACTCCTGGGCATATATCCAGACAAAACTCTAATTTGAAAAGATGCATGCACCCCTATGTTCATAGCAGCACTATTTACAATAGCCAAGACATGGAAACAACCTAAATGTCTATCAACAGATGAATGGATAAACACACACACACAATGGACTATTACTCAGCCATAAAAAAGAATAAAATAATGCTATTTGCAGCAACATGGATGGACCTAGAGATTACTGTACTAAGCAAAGTAAGTCAGAAAGAGAAAGATAAATACCATATGATATTGCTCATATGTGGAATCTAAAATACAACACAAATGAACATATCTATGAAACAGAAACAGACTCATAGACATAGAGAACAGACTTGTGGTTGCCAAGAGGGAGGAGGGATGGGGGAGGGATGGATTGGGAGTTTGGGATTAGCAGATGCAAGCTAGTATATATAGGATGGATAAATAACAAGGTCCTACTGTATAGTACAGGGAACTACATTCAATATTCTGTGACAAACCATAATGGAAAAGAATATGAAAAAGAATATATATATATGTATAACTGAATCACTTTGCTGTACAACAGAAATTAACACAACATTGTAAATTAACTATACTTCAATATAATTTTTTTTAAAAAAATGATCAAATATATGATCTTAGTGCCTGAAATGCTGGAAAGCATGATGATGATCATGATGATACTCCCATTACCAATACTGAGTACTTTCCTTAAAAAGAGTATTCCTCTGACTGGTCCTCTCTAACAGTACAGCCTCACTATCAGTGGGCAGGACGAGATGCTACTCCCAGAGCACATCGAGCAAGGGCAAGTGGAGGCACTTGAAGCATGCTATAGGATAAACAAGTTTGGGCAAAATATTACTCAAGGGCAAAATAAAGATGATTGAGGTGGAGCTCTCAAAACACTCTGTACTCCATCAAACTAAATGCTCTAAAAATGTAGGTGATGGTTCAGAATCTACCCAAAGTTGGGATATTTTAAGGTGACAGGTGCTGAAACTCCTTTCCTTGACCGTTAGGATGACTATTTGAGTCAGGCAATGCTCTGGCCTATACATGTTCTTCAGGACTGAGAAACTGTTGGTACCAAAGGCCCAGCTCTAGTCACAGAATGCCAGGGAGCAATACACACATAGACACTTTCTACCATTTGCACAGGAACCAACTGTCTTGAAGTAAGACCTGAACTGGCTGGAGTCCTAGCTTTTTGTGGCGCCTTGTAAGCCATCTGTGTCTTCAGCACGACGTTGGCATAACACGCCTATGGTGTGCAGGATGTGTTGTCTGTTTACCCATGTCACAGACTAGCACTCTAACACATGAGCCCTTTGGCAGTATTACTCCCAACACATACGATAATAATGTAGCATAATATTTTTCAAGTTGCCCACCTCTCTAAATTGTTATCAATAGAGAAGTCCTTTGAAAAAAATATTCCAGGTACCATAGAGTAAATAGTATCAATTTCTGTGTGTGCCATGGCATAGAAAGGTTGTGAAGCATTGCTCTAGACTAATATCAGAAAGAAACCTACCACTCAATGAGCTCCAAACATTTATTGAGAACCTAGTAAGTACAAGTCATGTGATACTAGGCCTTTACTATTCTGCACTTCGATTTCCTATCTGTAGGTCAGAGAAAAAATAAATATATCTAGCCCTTTGGATTGACCTGAGGGTAATATTAGCTATAAGTGCTCTGAGCTTTTTAGGTAAAGAAAAAAAAAATTGAATTTAAATATTTATTTTTAATTTGCTGAATGAAATGTGTCTTATCCCCAAACAGATTCTTGACAAGAAACAAAAAAGATAACAGAGCCTCATCCTAAAAACAAAGCCTGTAATCCAGGGATTATATATGAAGAGTATCTACCACATTCTAGTGTAACAAGGAAATCACATACCAATAAACAGTAATGTAACAGTAAAAGGAATGCTCACACATACTGGAAGCAGCTCCTTTATCTTCAAAGGAAAAATATTAATGAAAGAAGAAGGAGTTTTTTTTTTTTTTTAATTTTATTTATTATTTATTTATTTATTTATTTATTTATTTTTGGCTGTGCTGGGTCTTCGGTTCGTGCGAGGGCTTTCTCTAGTTGCGGCAAGTGGGGGCCACTCTTCATCGCGGTGCGGGGACCGCTCTTCATCGCGGTGCGCGGGCCTTTCACTATCGCGGCCCCTCCCGTTGCGGGGCACAGGCTCCAGACGCGCAGGCTCAGCAGCTGTGGCTCACGGGCCCAGCTGCTCCGTGGCATGTGGGATCTTCCCAGACCAGGGCTCGAACCCGTGTCTCCTGCATTAGCAGGCAGATTCTCAACCACTGCGCCACCAGGGAAGCCCAAGAAGGAGTTTTAGTGTACTCTGCAGGAAGGTGGCACTGATCTCGTCTGCTTCTATGTCAAAATGCCAATATAGAAACACACGCCCACAATACTTTGACAGCCGAACACTTGGCATTCTCTGTGATTCAGAACAGAGCAACATTTTTATCTACGCATTTCCTTCAAGTGTTTCCTATTTCAGCTTCTTCAACAAAACCAAATATGTTGCTTGAGTTCTGACCTCAAAGAATCCTGTCTTGAGTCTGCCTAGAAAAAGTGGGGCAAGATGATTTTTTTTACAACCCAAACAACATCAATTGCCAGCCACACGAAACAGGGGCAATGAAATGGATGTGTTAGTGTGGAGAGGAGGGCTTTCACGGTGCTTTACTGAGAACTCCCTTCTCTCTTGACCTTACATCCTGCCAATTTCCAATATGCTAGTTACAGGCCAGGACTGGGAAGAAATCACTACCTTCCAGATGCAGCCTAAAAGTTCCTTGGTTAACTTATAGGAATAAGAGAACATCAAAAAGCCTGACCTTCAAACTTTTAACAAAGAAGGATTTGGGAAGGAATGTGATTCAATAAGCTGTTTACTTGGATGATTGAAATCTTAATCCAGTCTCCAATGCCAGCTTCTCATGTGATTATGGTCAAGCACTAACCCCATTTCTTCATTCATGAGACAGAGAGTAGAGGCAGGGAGACGATGACAGAAAAAAGACAGTATGTATAGCACACTGCAACATGGAAAGTGGTATACAACTAAACTACCACTAAAGCAGGTAAAATAATAACAGTCTCTCCTACAGCTTCAGAAAGCATATTTCAATTAATTGGGTCAGCAGGAAAGAATTTTATTTAGAATTTTGATAAATGAGTCCAAGGTCAAATACTAAAAAAAGCTACTTATCAATTAATTAATTCTAGGTCTTTGCTTTGCAAAGAGATATGGGTTTCTGGTTTATACTTGCTCTTGTCAAAACAGCCTCAGGGCAGGAAAGGAGGGTGAGAAAGGAAAGAGAAGGCCGTGATTACTGCAAAATGAAGAAGGCAGCAGAGTCACCAGCTCAACGTTAGAAAAGGGCATTATGAATGAATGCAGTGCCGAGATGATCTGGTATTCTACCCACTTGGATGAGCTGCCTCTTTCAGGCAATGCCAAAGTCATGTGCACTGAGCTGTTAAAGATACCTGAGTAGGAAAATGTTCTCCAGCAAGGTAACTTCCTTTAAAGTATACTCAGCACCTGGATATCTGGTTATCTCAACAGTGACTCAACAAACAGTAGACAGGACAAGGTGAAAGGTTACTCAAAGGTCAGAAGATCTGAACCTCTTGGCTGGAGAGTTCAATTCTTTTAACCCTTGGGAGGCTTTCTTTTTTTTTTTTTTAATTAATTAATTAATTTATTTATTTTTGGCTGTGTTGGGTCTTCGTTTCTGTGCGAGGGCTTTCTCTAGTTGTGGCAAGTGGGGGCCACTCTTCATCGCGGTGTGCGGGCCTCTCACTATCGCGGCCCCTCCTGTTGCGGAGCACAGGCTCCAGACGCGCAGGCTCAGTAGTTGTGGCTCACGGGCCCAGTTGCTCCGCGGCATGTGGGATCTTCCCAGACCAGGGCTCGAACCCGTGTCCCCTGCATTGGCAGGCAGATTCTCAACCACTGCGCCACCAGGGAAGCCCTGGGAGGCTTTCTTAAAGCAATCTTATTTGTATGTGTTGCCAGGAGTTTCAGCTCATTTTTTTTTTAAAGCTTCATTGTTTTTTATTTCCATTTCTTCCCCCCACCTCTCTCTCTGTCCCCTTTTGCTTCCCTCCTCCCCCTCTCCCTCCTCCTCCTCCTTTCTCTCTTTCCTTTTCTCTCTCTCTCTCAAATCAATTTAGAATTGCTTGGAGAAACTTCAATGATAATGCCCAAATCAAAACGGTTTTATATATTTTCTCCTTATGAATGGACTTCAGTGCAATCCTAGTGAGAGAAAAGATAACTGCTTGCGATTAACTGCATGTTTTTAAGGAAAAGTCCATTGAAGAAACCTAGTTAAACTTGAAAAATGGATTTTGGTAGATGGGAATCAGTAAGGCATATGTAATTAGATTACTCTGGTACTGGCCAGCAACAAGGATCATTCTAAAAAACAAGATCATTCTGAAAAAACAAGATCATTCTCTAAAAACAAGAACCTAGGTGCCTTTATGTGCACACACCCATTTAAACAGAGGCAGCTGCTGTCTTTCTGGCATCCAGGAAAAGATGGTACTTTTAAAAGTTTCCAGGAGAAACATCAGTGAGTATGTCTGTGTACAGCACTCTGTGCTGTTTGGCCTTGAAAGTAGATGTGGCAATGTACACTCAGTGGCATTCTAGAGTCTGGAAGAAAAACCTTTCACAGAAACAAGCCTGAATGCTCAATATTATCTTTCTTGGCGTTCTGGTAGTTACACCTTGGGAAAATCTCCTTTGCTCATTTCGTGACGTGCCTCAACTGTGGATGGCAAACTTGATGACAATATTAGGAACAAAGTGATTCAGAACAGATCTCTAGTAAAAAACAGAACTCAAGTCTTGGCACAGTGCAGTTGATTAATATGCTCTGGGCCCATGAAATACATACTCTTGCTGCTAATTGAAACAATCCAGCAGCCTTCTCTGGTAGTTACCTGGGTGTTATCGTTCTGTTATCCTACCCTGTTTTGGCACTGTTATAACTATTTCAAGGTTGGTTACCATTTGATTCCCAGAATCTGTATATTCATGGTCCAAAGTTTGCCTTTTTGTATTTAAAATGGATGTGTTCAGAAGTCTTCAATATGAAACATTAACAAGTGTAAATTCATGCAATGTTCATCCTCTCTGGAGACCAAAGGTCTTTATTGATGCTATTTTGTTTTAGTTTTTAATGCTTATTCTACCCCTGAATGACAGACATTATGATCCTCACTATCCTCATGGACAAATCATCCAAGGATAATTGAGTTGCTTGAGGTAAAGGCAGTGGTGAAGCTGAGAAGTGAAATCTGAATTTCCTAATTCACTATTTCAGCACTAGATTGTATTACCTTATTTTTAGAAATGACAAAGTATTTGAGAGCTAAGAGTGCAGGTTTTGGAACTAGCTGGACCTGTGTTTGAATTCCTTTTCCACTATTTACTGTTGTGGATCTTGGATAAGTGACTTAACCTCTTATGTCTCACTTTCCACCCTTCATGCAAAGCCCCAGAAAAGTAGATAAGTGTGAGTTGATGTGTTTCCCAAGACGCATACACCTAAGAGACAAAATCTGCCTCCTCCTTATCTTCTAGTGTTAAGAATTAGATAGATTGGTAAGTCGACACACACCCAGAACTCAGCTAATAGAACACAGCACCCAAATAGGGTCCCAGATCAGCAGGAGGAGCCAGCAGATTAGAGCACATGGCTGACGATTTCCTAATGCCTGCAGTAAGCAGGCTGCTATATCAGTTACTGCAATAGAAGAGCAAAGGAAGGAAAAATAGGCAACACCTCAATGACAGATATTGCAAATTATTTGTAACTATTCTAAAAAGTGAATATGTAGTCGAGAAATCATGAAGCCATTGTCTTTGAACTGTCAGATTTTCAGATGAGGAAGTAGAGGAACAAAGAGGTTCACCCAAGAGAATTCATACAATAAGTAGTAGTAGAAAGATTTGAACCCAGGTCAGACTGATCCATACATTTTCTACCAATACTGTGAATTTACTAGAAGATGATGACCCAATGTGTAAATGTTAACTGAGAACTTATCTCAGCCACCTGGAATTTAAACAGACACTGTAAATTCCAGAACTTGAATTTGACTTGGGAACCATTTTATGGCCCTACTGGTGAGGCACTGGCACACTTAGTATCATGCCCCAGTACTGATTTAGACAGAAAAGCATCACAGAGTGAGTCAGTAATAGCTCATCCGATACAACCCAAAATAGGTGTTTCTTAGTTACTTTCCATGTAAAGATTACTGCTGTCAGCTATGTTTATAAGGTATGATGAGCTCATCCCAAACACAGGTGGGAGGGCCATGAACAAGTGCACATACCAAGTCTTTATAAGCTATGCCTACAATGAAGAAAGTGGAAATAATCAGTCTGATGCATTTAATACTTAAATTACCCTGCATGACCGATGAAACTCAAATACTGTGCCTCTTGGTATGCTTCATTTCTATTATAAACATACCAACTACATTTAAGTTCAGCAAAAGCATCTTGACATCTCCCTCACCACTGACAGCAAAAGGATGAAAAAGGAGTTTGAGGTTGTGAGCCTCCATTGAGGAGGGGGGAAAAAAAAAACATGGGGGAAGAAAGAAATGAAATGACAAAATACAGTAAATTAGTATACACAAAGATCATGTATTTTTAACTAAATCAGTCTGTTGCTTTGTTTCATTCTTAGTTGAATCTTTCAGGAAAATCCTGATCACCAGGATTCAAAATATGGCTGGAGAAAGGGAGAGAACCAGTATTTGCAAGGATTATTAAACTAAAAACTGAGATGTAGATTATAATACCACTGAGCTCACCATCTATAGCATTAAATTTTCTTGTGTAATGCAGGATTAATCAACACGAGGTTTAATTAACTCATTCTATTCACTGCAAGTTCAAACAGATGGGTCAGAACAGATGTGTAGGTCTCATTTAGAAGGTGACATTTAAGTAAAGACTGGAAGGGGGTGAGGGAGTTACTTATGTGTATATCAGGAAGGACAGCATTTTAGTCACTAACCTTGATCCAACCCAAAGCCCCTAACCTTGGCCCCACTGGATGGAGTCTGACCACATGCTCTTGGCTGTACTCCAGCATTGTTCTGTATTTCCAGCATAGCTTGCCTTAGGCTCGTATGCTTTATTTTTAAATAGCTTCCATTAAAGGGTTCATAACACTAAATCTAAGTTGCTCTGATCTTAGCCCGGGGTCACTGAGGCCCATCAAGATTATATATCATTGTCTTAGTCAAACTGATGTATTTTTTCTTTCTCATTGTTGTTCTTTATTTCTTAACTATCCTGGACCCTAAAATCTACCAGAAAGTAGAACTCAAGATTATATATCGTTGTCTTAGTCAAACTGATGTATTTTTTCTTTCTCATTGTTGTTCTTTATTTCTTAACTATCCTGGACCCTAAAATCTACCAGAAAGTAGAACTCACCAGCACCTCCACCAGAGTCTACATGTGCAGAGTAGTAACTAATATAGGCAGAGCAAAAACAAATAACAAAATATGTAAAAGTCATTAGGAAGATATGGGGAGGAGTAGGAATTAATAGGAGCTGCTAATCACCTATGTAGTCAATGCTAAACTGGAAACATCATGATGAAATAATCTAAGACTCGGGCTAGTCAGTGCCATAATTACAAAGACGCCCTGCAGAGTAAGTTGAGGTTTCAGTGGCTAGGACTTTCCCCATCACAGACCAATATGTGGCCACAGATGTCAATATAATAACGTATGTCGGAGCATTTTGTATATTTTACCCACCTTAAGACTTCACTCTTTCAATGCTATGTGTTATTCCTTGAGTAAATATTTATCTATGTTGTCTAGTGGTTACAGCCCAAGGAAAGAAGCCAGGAAACAGGGATAACACCCCATATTCTGCTACTGCTCTTCAATAGGACAACGTGAGAGTCATTTCTCCTCTTAGGTCGCTCTACTAAGGAACTGAGACAGTCTATGCCCCTCGACCAAGTTCTAGAGACCTTTACACAAAATTACTCATATGCCACTGCTTGCCCTGCTCGCCCTGCCACAGCTGTTTACCCTCACCGTTGTACTGTACACAATCAGGATGTTACTTAAGAGTGCTCTTAAAAGAACACATGGTGTGTGGCTGACAGGGTCTTGGTGCTCCGGCCGGGTGTCAGGCCTGGGCCTCTGAGGTGGGAGAGCCAAGTTCAGGACCCTGGTCCACCAGAGACCTCCCGGCTCCACGTAATATCAAACGGCGAAAGCTCTCCCAGAGATCTCCATCCCAACGCTAAGACCAGCTCCACTCAATGACCAGCAAGCTACAGTGCTGGACACCCTATGCAAAGCAAGACAGGAACACCACCCCACCCATTGGCAGAGAGGCTGCCTAAAATCATAATAAGGTCACAGACACCCCAAAACACACCACCGGATGCGGTCCTGACACCAGAAAGACAAGATACAGCCTCATCCACCAGAACACAGGCACCAGTCCCCTCCACCAGGAAGCCTACACAACCCACTGAACCAACCTTAGCCACTGGGGGCAGACACCAAAGACAATGGGAACTATGAACCTGCAGCCTGTGAAAAGGAGACCCCAAACACAGTAAGTTAAGCAAAATAAAAAGACAGAGAAACACACAGCAGATGAAGGAGCAAGGCAAAAACCCACCAGACCTAACAAATGAAGAGGAAATAGGCAGTCTACCTGAAAAAGAATTCAGAATAATGATAGTAAAGAGGATCCAAAATCTTGGAAATAGAATGAAGAAAATACAAGAAACGTTTAACAAGGACCTAGAAGAACTAAAGAGCAAACAAACAGTGATGAACAACACAATAAATTAAATTAAAAATTCTCTAGAAGGAATCAATAGCAGAATAACTGAGGCAGAAGAACGGATAAGTGACCTGGAAGATAAAAGAGTGGAAATAACTACTGCAGAGCAGAATAAAGATAAAAGAATGAAAAGAATTGAGGACAGTCTCAGAGACCCCTGGGGCAACATTAAATGCACCAACATTCGAATTATAGGGGTCCCAGAAGAAGAAGAGAAAAAGAAAGGGACTGAGAAAATATTTGAAGAGATTATAGTTGAAAACTTCACTAATATGGGAAAGGAAATAGTTAATCAAGTCCAGGAAGTGTAGAGTCCCATACAGGATAAATCCAAGGAGAAACATGCCAAGACACATATTAATCAAACTATCAAAAATTAAATACAAAGAAAAAATATTAAAAGCAGCAAGGGAAAAGCAACAAATAACATACAAGGGAATCCCCATAAGGTTGACAGCTGATCTTTCAGCAGAAACTCTGCAAGCCAGAAGGGAGTGGCAGGGCGTATTTAAAGTGATGAAAGGGAAAAACCTACAACCAAGATTACTCTACCCAGCAAGGATCTCATTCAGATTCAACGGAAAATAAAAACCTTTACAGACAAGCAAAAGCTAATAGAATTCAGCACCACCAAACCAGCTTTACAACAAATGCTGAAGGAACTTCTCTAGGCAGGAAACACAAGAGAAGGAAAAGACATACATTAACAAACCCAAAACAATTAAGAAAATGGTAATAGGAACACACATATCGATAATTACCTTAAATGTAAATGGATTAAATGCTCCAACCAAAAGACAAAGACAGGCTGAATGGATACAAAAACAAGACCCATATATATGCTGTCTACAAGAGACCCACTTCAGACCTAGGGACACATACAGACTAAAAGTGAGGGGATGGAAAAAGATATTCTATGCAAATGGAAATCAAAAGAAAGCTGGAGTAGCAATTCTCATATCAGACAAAATAGACTTTAAAATAAAGACTATTACAGGAGACAAAGAAGGACACTACATAATGATCAAGGGATCAATCCAAGAAGAAGGTATAACAATTCTAAATATTTATGCACTCAACATTGGAGCGCCTCAATACATAAGGCAAATGCTAACAGCCATAAAAGGGGAAATCGACAGTAACACAATCATAGTAGGGGACTTTAACACCCTACTTACACCAATGGACAGATCATCCAAAATGAAAATAAATAAGGAAACACAAGCTTTAAATGATACATTAAACAAGATGGACTTAATTGATATTTATAGGACATTCTATCCAAAAACAGCAGATTGCACTTTCTTCTCAAGTGCTCATGAACATTCTCCAGGATAGATCATATCTTGGGTCACAAATCAAGCCTTCGTAAATTTAAGAAAATTGAAATCGTATCAAGTATCTTTTCCAACCACAACGCTATGAGACTACATATCAATTACAGGAAAAAATCTGTAAAAAATACAAACACATGGAGGCTAAACAATACACTATTAAATAACCAAGAGATCACTGAAGAAATCAAAGAGGAAATCAAGAAATACCTAAAAACAAATGACAATGAAAACAATGACGACCTAACACCTAGAGGATGCAGCAAAAGCAATTCTAAGAGGGAAGTTTATAGCAATACAATCCTACCTCAAGAAACAAGAAACATCTCAAATAAACAACCTAACCTTACACCAAAAGCAATTAGAGAAAGAAGAACAAAAAATATCCAAAGTTAGCAGAAGGAAAGAAATCAAAAAGATCAGATCAGAAATAAATGAAAAATAAATGAAGGAAACTATAGCAAAGATCAATAAAACTAAAGGCTGGTTCATTGACAAGATAAACAAAATTGATAAACCATTAACCAGACTCATCAAGAAAAAAAGGGAGAAGACTCAAATCAATAGAATTAGACATGAAAAAGGAGAAGTAACAACTGAAACTGCAGAAATACAAAGGATCATGAGAGATTACTACAATCAACTATATGCCAATAAAATGGACAACCTGGAAGAAATGGACAAATTCTTAGAAAAGCACAACCTTCCGAGACTGAACCAGGAAGAAATAGAAAATATGAACAGACCAATCACAAGCACTGAAATTGAGACTGTGATTAAAAATCTTCCAAGAAACAAAAGCCCAGGACCAGATGGCATCACAGGCAAATTCTATCAAACATTTAGAGAAAAGCTAACACCTATCCTTCTCAAACTCTTCCAAAATGTAGCAGAGGGAGAAACACTCCCAAACTCATTCTACGAGGCCACCATCACCCTGATACCAAAACTAGACAAAGATGTCAGAAAGAAAGAAAAACACAGGCCAATATCACTGATGAACATAGATGCAAAAATCCTCAACAAAATACTAGCAAACAGAATCCAGCAGCACATGCAAAGGATCATACACCATGATCAAGTGGGATTTATCCCAGGAATGCAAGGATTCTTCAGTATACACAAATCAATCAATGTGATACACCATATTAACAAATTGAAGAAGAAAAACCATATGATTATCTCATAGATGCAGAAAAAGCTTTTGACAAAATTCAACGCCCATTTATGATAAAAAGCCTCCAGAAAGTAGGCATAGAGGAAACTTACCTCAACGTAATAAAGGTCATATATGACAAGCCCACAGCCAACATCATTCTCTATGGTGAAAAACTGAAACCATTTCCTCTAAGATCAGGAACAAGACAAGGCTGTCCACTCTCACCTCTATTATTCAACATACTTTTGGAAGTTTTAGCCACAGCAATCAGAGAAGAAAAAGAAATAAAAGGAATCCAAATCGGAAAAGAAGTAAAGCTGTCACGGTTTGCAGATGACATGATACTATACATAGAGAATCCTGAAGATGCTACAAGAAAACTACTAGAGCCAATCAATGAATTTGGTAAAGTAGCAGGATACAAAATTAATGCACAGAAATCTCTTGCGTTCCTATACACTAATGATGACAAATCTGAAAGTGAAATTAAGAAAACACTCCCATTTACCATTGCAACAAAAAGAATAAAATATCTAGGAATAACCCTATCTAAGGAGACAAAAGACCTATATGCAGAAAATTATAAGACCATGATGAAAGAAATTAAAGATGATACAAATAGATGGAGAGATATACCACGTTCTTGGATTGGAAGAATCAACATTGTGAAAATGACTCTACTACCCAAAGCAATCTACAGATTCAATGCAATCCCTATCAAACTACCACTGGCATTTTTCACAGAACTAAAACAAAAAATTTCACAATTTGTATGGAAACACAAAAGACCCCGAGTAGCCAAAGCAATCTTGAGAAGGAAAAACGGAGCTGGAGGAATCAGGCTGCTGGACTTCAGACTATACTACAAAGCTACAGTAATCACGACAGAATGGTACTGGCACAAAAACAGAAATATAGATCAATGGAACAGGATAGAAAGCCCAGAAATAAACCCACGCACATATGGTCACCTTATCTTTGATAAAGGAGGCCAGAGTATACAGTGGAGAAAAGACAGCCTCTTCAGTAAGTGGTGCTGGGAAAACTGGACAGCTACATGTAAAAGAATGAAATTAGAACACTCCCTAACTCCAGACACAAAAATAAACTCAAAATGGATTAAAGACCTAAATGTAAGGCCAGACAGTATAAAACTATTAGAGGAAAACATAGGCAGAACACTCTATGAAATAAATAACAGCAAGATCCTTTTAGACCCACCCTCTAGAGAAATGGAAATAAGAACAAAAATAAACAAATGGGACCTAATGAAACTTCAAAGCTTTTGCACAGCAAAGGAAACCATAAACAAGACCAAAAGACAACTCTCAGAATGGGAGAAAACATTTGCAAATGAAGCAACTGACAAAGGATTAATCTCCAAAATTTACAAGCAGCTCATGCAGCTCAATATCAAAAAAAAAAAACAACCCAATCCAAAAATGGGCAGAAGACCTAAACAGACATTTCTCCAAAGAAGATATACAGATTGTCAACAAACACATGAAAGAATGCTCAACATCACTAATCATTAGAGAAATGCAAATCAAAACTACAATGAGATATCATCTCACACCGGTCAAAATGGCCATCATCAAAAAATCTACAAAGAATAAATGCTGGAGAGGGTGTGGAGAAAAAGGAACCCTCTTGCACTGTTGGTGGGAATGTAAATTGATACAGCCACTATGGAGAACAGTATGGAGGTTCCTTAAAAAACTAAAAATAGAATTACCATATGATCCAGCAATCCCACTACTGGGCCTATACCCTGAGAAAACCATAATTCAAAGAGAGTCATGTACCAAAATGTTCATTGCAGCTCTATGTACAATAGCCAGGACACTGAAGCAACCTAAGTGTCCACTGACAGATGAATGGATAAAGAAGATGTGGCACATATATACAATGGAATATTACTCAGCCATAAAAAGAAACGAAATTGAGTTATTTGTAGTGAGGTGGATGGACCTAGAGTCTGTCATACAGAGTGAAGTAAGTCAGAAAGAGAAAAACAAATACTGTATGCTAACACATATATATGGAATCTAAAACAAACAAACAAAAAATGGTTGTGAAGAACCTAGAGGCAGGACAGGAATAAAGACACAGACATAGAGAATGGACTTGAGGACACCGGGGGGGGGAAGGGTAAGCTGGGACGAAGTGAGAGAGTGGCATGGACATATATACACTACCAAATGTAAAATAGATAGCTAGTGGGAAGCAGCTGCATAGCACAGGGAGATCAGCTCAGTGCTTTGTGACCACCTAGAGGGGTGGGATAGGGAGGGTGGGAGGGAGATGCAAGAGGGAGGGGATATGGGGATATGGGGATATATGTATACATATAGCTGATTCACTTTGTTATACAGTAGAAACTAACATAACATTGTAAAGCAATTATACTCCAATAAAGATGTTTAAAAAAATTACTCATATTCCATGTGATTCTTATCCCACAAAAGGTGCCCAAACCCCGGAATCTAAATCAGTGAGTAATCACTCTGTTCTTGTCACCTCTGGGCTTCTGATTAGGTCTTCCTGTTCACAGAAGGAAAATTTACAGCCCAAAGGTTATCCCCCAGGTCTCATTGCACCTACTGACTACTGTCGTGGAGAATAAAGTTTTGGTTCTAAGGTCGAGTTTCTCCCACAGACAGTATAACAAAATAGCAATCAGCTCTTTGCAAAGAATGCAGAGAATATAACTCTATCTTTAAGTCTGACCTGGGCTTCAGTAGCAACAGATCAAACACAAAAACTTATTAACTACAAATGATTCAAGCCAGGCTACTTGGCTTTATAAATAAGAAACAAATACATGACTCAATGAATTAGACACTGAGCTAAGTATATAAGAGTGTACACCCATTTGAATTCTGCCACTGACTTGTTGGGGAACTTTTTTTGGCAAGTCAAAACTTCCCTGACTTCAACTTCCTCATCTGTAAACTTTTTTTAAATGATATTTTACTATAACTGGGTTTTCACAAGCAATAAACTTAAAAATGCCTTTGAAAAATGCAAATGCCTACAGCTGTATAATCAGTCACCTCATCTTCAGAATAAAACAAAGGCCCCACTCCTGATCCAGATGGCCCTACACTCAATAATAAGAGACCTTGGAGATTTGGCTCAGAAATGAGTAAACAGACTACAATACAGGAAGGGCAAGCTACTAGGGAGGGAGGCCAATGCAGGTTAATCAGTAACAGGATTAAGTGTCTTATTTCTCTTTCATAACATAAGCTTGACTAGCTGGAAACATACCCAGCCAAGCACAAAAAGCCATCAGTGGTTAAAAGGAAATAATTGAATGAGAAAGGAACCATGGTTCAGGTCACATCATTTGAATTCTCTTAAATTCTTCCTTTAAGGGTCTTTCTTCACTTGAAATTTGTAAGAGATCAATTCAACCTGGATACATAGAGATTCAATTATTTTTCTTATTTATACAAACTCACATATTGTATGATTGAGCTCCCATAAGTTTATAAATTTTAGAGGAAAAGTTTGGCAACAGTTCTCAAGCCTGATCTCAGCTTCTTGCTATGTGACTTAGACAAGTCTCTTAATCTAGCTAAGCTTCTTAGTCCCCCAATTTAGAAAAAAGAAATTATGAAGTGAGCCCTGGCTAAGGAAGGCACAAGCCCATTAGCCCCTTGGCTCCTTTCCTTATAATATGTTTGTACTTTGCAATGTGATCAGAGGTCAAGTCAGTGAGGACAGGACAAATACACATGTAATAAGTTAAGAATGTAATGACAGCAAAACATACAAGACCCACATCCTCCTCTCAACAACTGACCAAGCATTTCCTTACCCCTTCTGAATGAGAACTGGACAATTTAAGGGAGAAGGGAAGGTACAAATTGAAACTGGAGACCAAACAGAATGTAATAGAAAGAAGTATAGTAAAATTGGCTGGTGGGTATACAAATTTAAATGAGGTTATAATACAGAGATGTTCAAGTTTTAAATATTTTCATCAGCCTAAGAATATGAGATATGATGAATAAGATGAAAGGTAATCACTGCCTAAAACACTGCATTTAATTTTTTCTTTAGAAAATTATAAAACAAAAATTTCTAGTAAATAAAACTTTAATCCTTTTCTCCTACTCTACTCTAGAAATGCCTTATTTCCCTTTCATACTGTCAGGCTCCAGAGTTACAAGTAACAAAATGATAAAGGATCAAATAAGGTAGAACCTCTTAGGAAAAAGAGAACCTATTATATAAAGACATGAACTCAGTCAGGCTGAGAACCTGTCTACCTCTTCACACAGAAAAGCAAAAGACTTTTGCTACTTGCTGCAGTGTGGAAGAGGAGCTAATTTGTATGTTGACCTAAAACTCTCCCTGAGCAGGTGGGGCTTGCTCTTTTAATGACTCCTGATGAAAATTCATTTTGTTCTACCCAAAGGCTAAAACCAAGACACAAAGCTTTTATTTTGGGAAACCTTGGTCTAAAACTCAATGAAGGCATTATTCTCTACACTTTTTTTTTCTTTTACTTAAACCCTTTATGCTCAGAAATGAGAATAAAAGTTTTCAGTCTTTCCAAAATGCAACTTTCTATTTACAATTGTGAAAAACAGACACAACCTAAATGTAAACATCTAGAAGAACAGTTATGCAAATTATGTTACAATGAAAGAATTTATTATGTGGCCATTAGAAGTCTGTTTACAAAAAAATTTTTAATAGGATGAGAAAATGTTCATGACAAAATGGTAAGTGGAAATACTATATAAAACTATGTAAACTATGTAAAAATTTAAATAGGTAAAATAAGATGAAGCAAATGTAACAAAATGTTATTAACAGTAGACATTTAAGGGTGGGGTTTTAGGTAATTAATTTTTTATTAATTAAAAAATTATCTCAGCTTTACTGAGATATAATTCACATACCATACAATTTACCCACTGAAAAAATTTCAATGGTTTTTAAAATATTCACTGAGTTGTACAATCATTACCGCAATCAATTTTAGAACATTTTTATCACTTCAAAAAGAAATCCTGTACCCTTTAGCTATTATCCACAAGCCCACCCACTCCCATCCCTAAGCAGCCACTAATCTAATTTCTGTCTTATAGATTTCACTGTTCTGGACATTTCACACAAATGGAATCATATAATGTGTGGTCTTTGGTCAATAGCTTCTTTCACTTAGCATAATGCTTTCAAGATTCATCGACGTTGTAACATGTATCAGTACTTCTCTTTATCATCAAATAATATTCCATTGTATGGACATGCCACGTTTCGTTTATTCCTTCATCCATTGATGGATATTTAAGGTATTTCCACTTTTGGGGTATTACAAATAATGATGCTATGAACATTTGTGTACAACTTATTTTCAATTAACCTAAGCATACACCTAGGAGCAGATGGGTCTATTTTTTTTTTTTTTTTAAATCAAATTCATTAGTGGTTTTTTTTTTTTTTTAAACAGATCTTAAATTTTATTTATTTATTTATTTATTTATTTATTTATTTATTTATTTTTGGCTGTGCTGGGTCTTCGGTTCGTGCGAGGGCTTTCTCTAGTTGCGGCAAGTGGGGGCCACTCTTCATCGCGGTGCGGGGACCGCTCTTCATCGCGGTGCGCGGGCCTTTCACTATCGCGGCCCCTCCCGTTGCGGGGCACAGGCTCCAGACGCGCAGGCTCAGCAGCTGTGGCTCACGGGCCCAGCTGCTCCGTGGCATGTGGGATCTTCCCAGACCAGGGCTCGAACCCGTGTCTCCTGCATTAGCAGGCAGATTCTCAACCACTGCGCCACCAGGGAAGCCCAGATGGGTCTATTTTTAAAACATTTTTGTGCTCCCAAATTTTATATTACAAGGTATTTATAATTCTTTTATTATTAAAGAAAAATAGTAACAAAAAGATATCCTCTTGATTTCAATTCTCCCATGGGCCAGGACTTCGCCTGCCCAATCTTTCATTCTCTCCAAAACCCAAGCCAGACGTTTTGTAGTTAATTATCTAAAATGTTTTCAATGAATGCTTGCTCTCAATTGGACCCTGTACTAGGCAAATTAGAGGATGTGAAAGAAATAGGAAATGAGGTCTTTGCTTTCAAGAAAGGAATGCTGCTAAACTCTAGAGAGAATGCTTGGGAGGGAAAATCACTAACATTAACCTAGGAAATAGAGGAATATGGCATATTCAAGCGGGGTGGGTTCCATCCTGCACTGGAGAGTGAACCATTCCATTGCTCAACACAAAACTAAAGAGTTCTCTCATCTACCTCTGTTTTAACAAAGAAGCCTGAAAACTGAACTTCACCATCATTGTAACCCTCTGTAAGAAAGCCATTTTCCTAATGAAGAACCTAAGGCAGGGAGATAGTTAAAAGGCTCTTTTCATCACAGCTAAGTATTACCTGCTTTTTTTTATGTGCACGCACACATACATACAAACAAGATTTGTTTCCGTTTAGGAAACGCTGTGTTGGCAGGGCCGTGTAAGCAAGTGGAGAAACAGCATTGCCGTAAGATGAACGGTCCACCTAGGACCACCAGTTCAAAATGTGCCCATCAGTTCAAAATGTGTCCTGCCCTCGTGTATATGTGTATCACTAATCACCTCTCAGACCACCTGGGCCACAAGAGCGTTCAGGCAGTGAGGACTCAGCAATATCCATAGAAAGAGTTGTTTGTGATACAAGATATCACACTGAGGGAGGGGATTAACTTCTTAAAATGTAATATGCTATTTTAAATATATTTAAAAGTTCTGAAAAATAATAAACACCCATATAATCAACTTAAGATATAAAACAATGAGGTATATTTTAAGGAATAGATAAATGGAAAAATCAAATTATGCAAAGTTAGTGACCAATAATAGAATAAGAAGGTTATACCCATCAACAAGAGGTCTAAGCCTAGGGTAAAACGCTTTGAGTGCAGAAAATTGGAATCAGGCCCTAAACAATAAAATGAAACCAGGTCATTTTAAGATAATATAACTTGTCCCAAATATGACTCTGGCCTGGGCGCTCCCTTGCCCTCCTTCACTGCAGACTCCTCTGAAACCATGCTTCTCCCAGGGTACCAGATGAATCATCTATTAGAAGAATGAAGAAAACAGTCTCAGATGAAAAAGAACAGAGACCAAAATTCATGAAGCGTCCTGTGCACGCTGGAGTCTTCAGGGAACAGGGGCTGTATAAACCGCTGTGATAGTGATTAGGAAAACAAAGCAGCGAGGATAATCCCTCCTGAAAACTGAAACAGCAACGTGCCAGGAATGAAAGGCTTTGGTGGAGGTACGCCCATGTCCTAGAACTGGAATAAAGGCAGGTTTTAAAGGGCAAGTCTGAAATACACTTGCTGAACATGACCTGCCTTGCTAAGCCTGGTTCTTGTCATGGCTATTATGCCCTCAATTTCATGAACATCATGTTCACTTGGAAAGAAAAAAAACTTGTTTTAGTAGTAATTGCACATCAATACGAGAGTCCTATTATTTCTATTAAGTTAATTAACCTATTTTTGAAAAGTATACAAAATAGGTCACTTAAGTGGGTGTGACCTTCCCCAGTGAACTATGCTTTTAAACTGTCTCCAGCTATTAAGATTTATAGTTGCCTTTATCAACATCTTAGCTGGAAAAAGCTGGCTGAGTGAAAGGCATGCAGCACCAGGCAAAAACAGTGTTGGTCCCTATCAATCAGCCTATTATAACTTAACGATATTTAGATGATATGATTAGATTTTCAAATTGAATGCTGTTTAATCTAAATTCCAGAGTGCTTGTGTAATCATGCCATATTTTTAAGGCTCAGGCAAACAGTCTGAAGGAGAGAATTTGTAGCTGATATCTATAAATACAATGTTCTTCCTAGATTGCTAAGGAAGAAAATTGCTTTACCATGGTATACGTATGTAGGCAAAAACTACTTCTAAATTTTCACCGCTGTCATCATCAAAAGCTTAAAAGGGACTTTGCAGAACTGAGCACCATGCTAGGCAATACACAACAGTTTTGCCTTGCATTTTGGTCCTGGTCAGATGGCATAAAATCCTAGAGGTCCATTTCTATTAAACATTAAATTTAATTCCATTTACAAAGTGATAATGTTCTTTCGAGCCTCTTCCCATCCAAGTGTCTCTGGTTCCATGATCATGTGGCCCACCCCAAGAAGGGATACTTGTGCTGTAACTAATAACATTCACTGCCAAGATGATGAAAGACATTTCCAAGCTCTCACATTCTAACAAAACGGTCTCATTGTTGGAGAAATGCAGATCACAAAAAACATCAAGTCTCCCAAGTGTGATAAGCTTCTTAGAATCTGTGAGCTCCAACATTATACATAAGAAATATGAAGTCTTCCCATGTTGAGACCTCAACTGAAAAACAGTGAATTGTGTCAAAGTCACAGAGCAGCAGTCCAGTCTAACTCATTTTTAACCCCCCACTAGTGATCTACCAGGCACTCAGAAACCATCTTAATAATTAATGAATGTGTAGAAGCTGTCTCTTTAACACCTCCAGAAGAAAGTCCACGCTTCTTAGTCTTTGAAGCTTCAGCCTCTGTTCCTACATTCATTTCTCCTCAAATACAGATCTTCTTCTGTGCTTCACTCTAAGAGAAGTGAGTTATTGGCTGTTTCCCACTTACTCTGTTTTTTCCTCCGAATTCATGTCTTCGTTTGTATTATTCCTTTTGCAGGAAGGTTTTCTGATCTCCTTGTGTTCAAAACCTACCCACACTTTATGAGTTTAGCTGTGACATCCTACACATACTTCAGAGGTTTATGCCCTGTGAAATGGATGTAAAGGGGTTCTGGACTCAAAGGTAGAGGGTGGGGCTGGAGGAGGTAATTGAATTGAACTGAAGTGGAAGATTTAAGTAAGAGTCTACATCCTGGGAGAGACAACATCCCCACCTCTAGCCTCTTTCCCTCCTTTAGCTCCCTAAACTCTGACAACCAGCTGTTTAACCCTCAAAAAGAAAACTGCTAAAGTCCTCCCTGGACAAAAAGATGAGCTGTAGAGAAAAGACATACAGTTGCAGACATTTGAAGGTCCACCCACAGAACAGTGGGGTCTGTGCCAAAAACCTTCTAATGAAGACACCAATCAATAAAACTGGCCATATACCTAGAGCACCTGTGTGTGTGGGATACACACGTGAGCATGCCCACACATGTGCATGCACCTCTTACTCTTCAACATGAATGGACTGCCAAAGAACATCAGATTTTTGAAAGAAAGCCTCTGACATGAGAGACAAAGAGCAAATCATAGTCCCACCAGTGTTACCTGTGTCATAAAAATAGTTTGTGTTTCCCAATGAAACAACTATATTAAAGATGTTTAAAGGACACTTCTGGGGATATTAAGGATATGATTTTCAATATTTAGCATCTTATACTTTGATAAGATCGGGATGATTATCAATATAATGATGACAGAAACTTCTATGTACCTTTTATTAAAGTTAAAATGTAGTTTACTAAAGAAGTAGTGAATTAAGAAATATAAATTTGGTATATTTATGTTCAGATAGTGTCCATCCTAGGCCCAATGTCACATCTAACCAAACTCCCTGTGCTTGACCAAGTCTCCAAATTATCTTCCATCTTCTCTGTCCATACTACTTCTTCCCAATTTAGAAATCAGAACTCTTATTTCCTCAGAATTCTGATAAGCTGGCATGGAGAAAGTGATCTGCTTGATTAATGTATCCTGAGGTATTTAATGCCTAATAGATTTGTGTCTCCTTCTAAGGCAAGGGGCTAAGGAAAAGAGGATGTTAGGCTAAGCGGACCTGGGCTCAGCCCTAGCTTGTGCATGACAATGGAATGACCTTAGGCAGATGAGTGAATTGCTTTGAAGTTACATTTCTTTACCTCTAAAATATATATGATAAAAATCTATCTAATAAGGTTGTTTTCAAAACTAAATAAGACAATGCTTATGGAAGGACTTGGCAACAATGTATAAAGTCCTAAAGAGGGCAGGGAGTGTAGGTGGAATATCAGAAGACCATAAATGAGTCTTCAAGGTGAAAATTTCAGACTATGAAGTCTCTGGGTAGGTATAAGGGTTACGGGAGCATTCATGTTGGTCCTTCAATCATACAAGAAAAGAGCAAGTCTACCTATCAAATCTTAATCTGGTTACTTTTAAGGGCCATTTCCATGCAACACTGAAAAGGGAGTGGAATTTGAGCACAGAGATATGGTCATAGGACTTTACTTCATCCATCCATGCATACATTCAACCATCTATCCATCCATCCATCAACCAGGTCCTACCTCTGTGCCAGCCACTCAGCTGGACATGGAAATACAAAATTGGACAAGATACAATCCCTCCAGTAATCAAGTAGGAAGAAAAGGAAATATACAAAACAAGTGCCATAGGTTTCATAGTAACGATATAAAAAGTATGCACAGGGTATGATGAGACAAGAGTAATCAACTCCACTTGAGTCACAAGAGACTTTGTGCTGAAATTGGGGTTTTAAAAAATCAATAGGTATTCATCAAAGAAGTGGATGGAGAAACTGTTGAGTGTTCAACAACATGTATGTTCAGGAACCCACAAACTTTCAACGTGGCTGAAGCATAGGCCAATGAGGATTCAAAGCCAGAAACAAGGCAAAGATCATTAACACAATGATAATCAATATAAGGAGTTTAAATCTTCTCTTGTAGGAACACAAGAAGCCACTGCCAAATTTTTTTAAGTGAGAAATTAATACTTTTATGACTTGCATTTTGGGAAGGTTAATCTGGAAATGGTATGAGAATAGACTGCAGTTGGGTAAGTCTGGTGGCAAGAAGATAACTGCAGTCATCCAGCGACAGAGGAACGGGGATGGAGGTGTGAGTAGGGAATTTTCTCTAAGGCCTTTCAGCTATTTCTTTTATGTACCATGTTTACCAAATTAAGTGGATTATTCTATAGCATGCAAAACTAAAAAAAATTTATCAAGTACTTACAATCTCAAGTATAAAGCCAATGCAAAAGACAATATACCTTGGTTAAAGAGAGTTGGTGTTGATCATTACTAAAAAAAGAAAGTTTAATGAGGGAGACAAGATGATACAGAGAGCTGGCATGAGACTGGAGCCCTACACCACCAGGTCACCAGTACAAATCCAGTCCAGGCCTGGTATGACTGGAAGTTACTTTGAAATAATAGTGCTTTGTTGGCTAGTGTGAAATAACTGGTCTGTTTCATGCCAGTTCTCACAAGACAAGCATCTACATCACAAAATAAATAGCACTTCTGACCCTAATAGGACTCTGTCCAAGAGAAAAATTCTGGATGAATAAAGTCTGAATTTCTGCCTACCTACCCCCCTCTCCACCCTAAAAGCTGACCCCCTTCCCACTGTTCCATCCAAATCAATAACCTCTAGATGTCTGTTATCTCTATCCGGCAAAGCCTGCATGCCACTGTGCAGTCCTACTTTCTTTCTAAGATGAACCACAGAGAGTTCCAGGTTTACACACGACATTAACTGGTGCAAGGTTCCCGATGCGTTACTAATGGGACAAAAGAATAAATTTCATTTTAAAGTTATTTTCAAATCTTCCTACTGAAGGACATCTGAAAGTACTTAAGAAACACACTATATCCCTAGTGGTTGGAAGAAAGAAAGGAAAAAGAAAAAAAAAACAACAACTCTGTCTTGCTCTATAAATGTTATTGAAAATACCATGCGATTAATGCTATTTATATGGCATTGAGCTAAACTCCAAAGGTAACACTTAACCACTCTCTGTTTACCAAGTTAATCCACCAGATTTGTTTACTTTGTCTGATTTACTGAGACAAATACGTTGAGTGTCTGAAATGTTTTATCTGGCCCTGGGAAAGGAAAACTAAAGGAGTGTTGTGCTTTTATTAATAGATAAGTGCAAACAGGCCCTATCCTATCAAATGAACAGCTAGGACCTTTGGCCACTGTTTACTGAAAATAAAATTAGCCTTGGCTGGCAGGTACTTATCAGATCTGAGAATAATTAACTACCCACATCTGGTACATGTTACTGAAAATGCTAGTGGGAGCCATTAACTTTGGTAAGGGTTATTTTTCCTGAACAGCTAACATCCCCCTAACATACCATCGGAATGCACCCTTTTCTTCCCAGACACGTTCATGGCAGCACCAAAAGCAGTTCCACCAGCTGTTTCCTCACTTCAACTCAACAGAAAAACAGTTCTAGAAATCCAGAAGAAATTACTGAGACCTGGCTGCTTCCCACCACACTCCACAACACTCACCAATGGGATCACCTGCCGCAACAAAACTGGAGCTTTGCAAACAAACGAGGGTCATTTTAAGTTAATCAATAATAACACTTTGTACTTTAAGCTTTCTGTTTTGTCTTGTTTTTCTCAAAGGACTTCAAGGAACATCACCAATGTAGAGTATAGCTTTCACAATTCAAAAGGAGAGCCTAGGAACCAACATCCCTTACAGCTAGTCAGTTGAAAAGGCAGTAATCAAATTCAGGTACATTGTCCCTAGTTCATTTCTTTTCTATACTAACAATCTCTTTACCAGGTAAGAGTTTTCACAATTTTATTAAAGGAAAGGAAATGCTCTAAGGCATTCATATAAATAGCAATGCAAAATAAATCATTTTACATTTATGTCACAGAAACTAGAGGCAGGAAACTCAAGGTCTCTGCAATTAGCTTGCTGTGAAATTCTAAACAAGTCAGATGACTTGTTTAGTCAAGTGATCTCTCTCTCTTCTCTCTGCTCTGTAAAACTGGGAATACCAACCTACACCACAAAGCTGTGAGGAGGAGTAAACTTCTGACAGCACCAGGAAAACACATGTCAGTGGAGAGAGAAGAAATTCCAAATCTCCAGGAACATTTCTTCTCAAGGAAAACAGCAGGACTATACTAATAAATCATAACATTTTACCCAGCACCATTTATCAAGGTAATTTCCCAAAATGTTTTGTAGACATGTAATTATTACCCCTTCTACTGTGCCAAGGGAACTTGCATTCTAGAGACTAAGACCTTGGGTGGTTTGAAGATCAGCAGTTGCCTTATTTCCAAGGAAACCGCAAATTGGATTTTATTAACAATGAATGGATGGCCTTTCTGTACACACATACCTTACTAAAATATGCTAGGTGGGTAGACATCAGACACTTCAGTAGGTGAGGACACGAACTGAGAAATGGGGCGGTCTAGGGATATGGAGCTACTAAATAAGGCTTGGAACACAGAAGGAGGTAGGATTTATATGCATGGAGGAAATATAATAAAGGGGAGGGGAGTGAGGCCAGTAGAAAACAGAAGAAACGAAAGCAATCGGTAGGACTAGGTAGTGTGGTCAGGTAAAGAATGAAGCCAAGCCAGTGGGGATGACAGGCATAAGCTGAAGGGACCTCAAGTGATTAAGAGAGACAGGAGGAGGGTCTCCCATGTGACACATCAAGGCAAGGAGGAATTATCTGGTTGAAATCAGAGAAAACGTTGTTGATTTGGTTTGGGTCCAGTGAAGCTGAAAACAGTCAGAGAGAGAAATGGACTTGTAATTCTGTGCACGCACAGAATTAACACTGAACATAACACTGAAGAAACATAACACTGAAAAATTACTTGGGTAAAACTGGCAAAGTTAGAAAATGTTAAGTCCAAAATCTTCCAATTCCAATAATAAATTTGATTTGCTAGATTGTGGAAGATTTCTCTTGTCAATGCCTTCTGTAGTATCCCTCTAATCATTCAATCATTCTACTGGAATACTATGTGTGGTGTGACTAGCACAGCTTTCCTAGGATTATTCAGATTTGCACAGTCCAGAAACCACTCACAGTCTGAAGGAGGTGGACTGTTCAAACTATTTTCCTGTCATTAAACAAGCAGGTTGATTTCTCTGAAGTGTCAAACCCCATAACTAGCAGCTATAATATATTAAATGCACTCTTCTGCCTTCATTAATCTTTCACAAAGGACAGGCTTATAGGAAAAAAAATGCTGTACATTTTCTAGTACATTAAACCTCCTATTAGCATCAGAATTTTAAAAAATGCTTTGGCTGAGAGGTTCAAAAATAATTTCCTCTGGTATAGAATCTTCTATTTGAAATGTTTAAAAGGCTTCTGAGATAAACTTATATATTTGTTTCAAAAGCATTCAGTATTCATGGAAGCAACGTAAGTGGTCCCTCCATAGATGAATGGAAAGATGATGTGGTGTATACACACACACACACACACACACACACACACACACACACAACGGACTATTACTCAGCCATAAAAAAGAATGAAATCTTGCCATTTGTGACAACTCGGATGGATCTAGAGGGTACCTACTAAATGAAATAAGTCAGATGTCTTATATGTGGAAATATGACCTCATTTACATGTGGAATCTAAAAAACAAAAGGAAAACAGACTCATAGATACAGAGAAGAAACAGGTGGTTGCCAGAGGGGAGGGTGCAGGGGAGATGGGCAAAATAAGTGAAGGGATTTAAGAGGTACCAACTTCCAGTTATAAAATAAATAAGTCACAGGGATTTTTAATATACAGTATAAGGAATATCATCAATAATACTGTAAAAACTTTGTATAGGGACAGATGGTTACTAGACTTATCGTGGTGATCATTTCATAATGTATTTAAATGTTAAATCACTATGCTGTACACCTGAAACTACAATAATATTGTATATCAACTGTATTGGAACTTAAAAAAAAAAAGGAAACTAATAAATATACCCAACAAACCCTCTTAGAACTAATAAGTGAGTTCTAGCAAGGTCAAAGGATATAAGATAAACAATCAAAAATCATTTCTATATACTAGCATGAACATAGGGACACTGAAATTAAATTAAAAATAGACTTGCTATATGATCCAGCAATCCCACTTCTGTGTATATATCTGAAGGAAATGAAATTAGTATCTGGGCGAGATATCTGCATTCCCAGGTTCATGGCAGCATTATTCACAACAGCCAAGATATCGAAACAACCTAAATGTTGAGAATAAATAAAGAAAATTTAATACAGAAGCCATAGAAAAGGAAGAAAATCCCGCCATTTGTGACAACATGGATGAATGTGGAAGACATTATGCTAAGTGAAATAAGCCAGACAGAGAAAGAAAAATACTGTATTATCTCACCAATACGTGGAATTTTAAAAAAAGGAAAGTCAAACTCAGAGAAGCAGAGAGTAGAATCGTGGTTGCCAGGGGTTGGGGTGGGGGGAAGAAGTGGGGAGATGCTGGTCAAAGGCTACAAACTTTCAGTTATAAGATGAATTAAGTTCTGGGAATCTAATGTACAGCATGGTGACTATAGTTAATAATACTGTACTGTATACTTAAAATTTGCTGAGAATAGATTTTAAGCCTTCTCACCACACACACAAAAAAGGTAACTATGTGACGTGATGGATGTGTTAATTAACTTAATTGTGGTAATCATTTCACAATGTATACATATACCAAATCATGATGTTGTATACTTTAAACACATACAATTTTACTTGTCAATTATACCTCAATAAAACTAGGAAAAATACTATTTATAACCACTAAAATAAATGAAATACTTAGGTATAAATCGAACAAAACATGACAGTACTTGTATGCTGAAAACTACTCAAAACTGATGAAAGAAATCAAATAAGATAAAATAAATGGAGATATATATTGTGAAAAAAAATTTTAATAAAAGCATTCAGTATTTGATTTAAAATATCCTTAGATTTATATTTTAAGGAAATTGTATATGGCTTTGGAATAAAAAAAATTATGCCTGAGAATTTAGCTAAAGCCTATATAAAACAATTTTTTTTAAAAAGGAATGTATTAAATGTGCTATTTCAATTTACCCATTAATCAAGAGAACTCAATATTCTAATAGTGGTTGTTATGAAAATAAATCAAAGTCTCCCTGAATTGAAAGGTTACTTAATTATACCTAGATGTTGGAATTCTTTCAATCTTGCTCTGTATTACATCTTTCTTTCAAAATTTTTGTTAATAGTAATAGGCTGGAAATGGAACCTTATTATAAAGCACGGTTTCTAAACCTTAGCACTATTGGCATTTTAGACTGGGTAATTCTTCACGTGAGGGGTTGTCCTGTGCACTGTAGGATGTTTAACAGCATCCTTGGGTTCCACCCAGTAGTACCCCTTCAACCTCTCTGCACAGTTCTGACAACCAAAAAATGTCCCCAGACATTGCCAAATTTCCTCTGGAGGCAAAATCACCCCAGCTGAAAACAACTGCTAGAAAGAAATGGCAACCACCATAGTTTCATTTAGGAGAAGGAGCATAGTATTCCGGGGATACAACAAGGTGTGAAGTAAAGAGGATGGGCTTTAGAGTTAGGCAGATTGGAATCAAAATTAAGACTCTATCACTCATTAGAGTGTAGCCTTATGAAAATCAACTTAATTAAGCCTCAACTTCCTCATTAATGAAATGGGTATAACGACATCCTAGTAGACATTTGTCTTTGCCCTCCAGCATACATTTTGGGGAGCAGGGGTTAAGAAGTCTTCTCTTCCTTTAGGGGAAACAGCTTTTCCACCCTCAGTCTATCTCCTGCTCCAAGGTTGAGCATATGAAGCTGGCTTAGCCAGTGAAATAACTGCATGCCCGGGGCATTAATTAATAGTTCAAGGATAGGTATGTGACCCATGCTGGGCCAATTATACTCAACTCTGAGGCTTTTTGCTGGAGAAAGAGGAAAGATTCATTCCCTTTCTCCTGAAGTTGTTAAGCTAGTAAGACCATAAGCCTGGAGCTTCTGTGTGGGAAAAACCAACCCAGTGGAAAACAGATTCAAGAGATGTAGAGAAACCAAGCCCTGATGAAACGATTTGTAATACCTGAAGTCAGATCTACCCCTTATGTTCTTCAGTTATGTTAGCTAATGAATTCCCTTTTAACTTAAGCCAGTGTTGAGTTGGGTTTTATCACTTGGAACTGCAAGAGTCCTAACCTGTAAGTTACCTATCTCAAACGCTTGTTGAAAAGACCAAGTAAAACGATGAACACAATAAGGCTATAAAGAGCTTCCTTCTTCTGGCTCTCAATTTATAGAAATCAATACAAACACAATTACGTAAGACCTCAAAACACAATGCAGTCAAGGATCAAACAACAGAACCCATGACTTGGCTTTGAGTTCTTTTCAATAAACTGGTAGACATTCTAAAAGAGCTTAAATTCATGGAGCCAAAAGTTACTATGCATTAAGTTACCTACTATGATGTCAATGAATGGCACATGCAAATTCTGGTATGTTTTCTTTGTTGCCATCATTTTTAGGTGGCCAACAGTAAGGGTTTGCTTTGAGTATAAAGGTTCCATAGCTTGATTTTTTTTTTTTTTAAACTACCAAGAGACTGAAAGAAGGATTAAATAGTGGATTAAATCAAAATAACAAGGATGGGACTAGGTTGAATCTAGTGAGACACCTACCTCAGATGTAAAACTCAGTATTCAAGGTAGAAGCAAGGTAAATAATATTTTAAAACACGATTTTAAAAATCAAAATTAATGCCAAAAATTCACGATGAAGAAAACATCACAATTTTAAATAAAGGCAGGGTCAGTATCACCAATTTCTCCTTTTGCCCCAGGCTCCAAAATGGCTCAGCATGGCATTCCAGAACAGTAAAATCTCTAAGCTATAAAAAGCAGAGGCATATCTAGTGTTCACAAACAACATCAAGGACTTAAATGCACTTGAGAGGCAACCTAGTTAAGAACTCTGAATTGAAAGCTAAGAAACTCGAGTTCAAGTTCCAGCTCTGCCAGTACTAAGTTACGTAACTGAGCAAATTACTTGGCCGTTCTAATATTTAGTTTTTTCACACATACACTGAAAGGGCCATACCAAGTGATTATCAAGATTTTTCTTAACTCTAAAGTTCTATGATTACATTCTAAGTTAATTTCCTTTGATGTCTAAAAACAAATGAATACCGAGTATGTTGCATTTTCAGTCCAGCATTTGTGTTATCTAGGAGCTTATGAAATGACAAGCTCTAACCATTCAAGTCTACCAGTGAAAATAACCCAGGTTGAGGGTGATTTTTGTTTGTTTGTTTAATGAGTGCTCTCACATGTTTCAAATGCCATTTGATTATAAGATCCTACAATGGGGAGGTCAGCCGCTTTCCATTGCGGGTATGGGGTAGCAAGGTTGATCTGTGTCTCTAAAAGCCAAAATAATTCACATGGCCGCCCACTGACAAGTCTACTGAAGCATAAAGTAATCGGGTTAATAAGTGACTGCTTATAATTCCCAACAATTTCCAGAAATAGGAGAATGAAAACTTAAAATCAACAACAACAAAGAGAAGGTGACGAGTATCTGGAACAGGAGTAAGAAAAAAAAAGTAATCTATTAATTCTTAAAAAATAGTATATTACATTAAAAGTGATAAGAGTAGCAAGTGACTCAGAAAGCACTGGAAATAGAATATAAACACCAAATATGAAAAACTAAAATGCCTGTGCTCTGGTCCATGCATGTAAGTATTTTTTTCCAATTTTTTGCTGAACCCTAAGAAATAAAGAATTCTCCATGCCTATGAGATAAACGAACTCAGTAGCTTTTGAAAAGGACTTTGTAAATAAAAACAGGGGCTATTCTTTCTTTTAAATCAATCTTAAACTTTTTATTATGCAAAATTTCAAACACAGACAAGGTATACAGGATAGTATAATGATAGTATAATGATAGTATATAGTTAATATACCCATTAACAGCTTCAATAATTATCAACTCATGGCCAATGTTATTGGCTATACTCTCACTAATTTCCCCCAATTCTCATAAAGGGATATTCCTTTTAAGCCCCAAAATAAACAAATCTTTTGGGGCTTCAGTTTCCTTGTTTGTAAAATGCAAGCAATTATACTCACCTCCTTACCTACTATAAATGAAGTTATAAAAAACAACCAAACCTTTTGAGTCTCTCCTAACACTTTCTATGGTATCTGAACATAAGAAATAACAAGACAGAAAATGGAATCAACTTTTGTTTAAACAAGTCTTCCTTTTAAGCAGCTCAAAGTGCTTTGGAAAAATTTGTCTTTCATTCTCCCAGCACCTCTGTGTGGCAAATGAAAGTATTATTATTCACCTTCAGCAGATACAGAAACTAAAGAAAAAGGAAATGATTCAAGTCAGATCAAATGAAGAATCAACAGTAGGGGGAAAAATGAATCTAAATTTTCTGACTCCTCATGTTCTGTCATTACAATATGCCACTTCTATCATTACTCTGACATATGTAGATGAAAATAATTGTTTTCTCTAAATGAAATGAACTTACACTCTATTACGGAGTTTGCACATTTAAGACAGCAGTGCCATATAATATGTAGGCATTCAAATATACTGAGTGACTTTAAAGCTCACCTTGCAGAGTCATACAAGAGCACAATCCTTAATTATTTGGCTCAGCCTACTTAAAGAAGACAGTAAGAAGTAAAGGAAGGAAACTAAATATACCTGTGGTTCCCTGGAATTGAACAATTATAGCTGGCCATTTCACAGGTTTGAAATCTAAAATATTTTCTTGGCAGATGTAAACATTACTTCAGTGTTACAGTAGAGAATTATACCATTTGGGCCCAGTCCACAGTGCCACAGGCATGGATGATGCAACTTCCAATTCAGTTATAGAGTAGTTTTAGAGCACTTACCAAGTCATTATAACTTCATATATTTCAGACATTTTCCTTCCAATTCATACAACAGCTCCTGTTCATTGCATTTGGTCAAGGAAGGTTGGGATGGGATGTGGGGAAGGAAAAAAGTCTGTGGGAAGGGTGTGATGAGAATAGTCTGCCATGAGCTAGGTGTTCCTTAAATGTTGCCTATTATTCACCTCATGGAATACATCAGGGCACAGGCTCTTTCTCTTCCTGTGGTCTCAAGAATAGCCAGCTGCGGCCTGAGTAATGTCTTCTAGGATCATCACAGCAGAGATCACAACTACTTAAACATTCAAATGAATAGTTTAAAAGTTTATATAATTCGTCTCCAATGATTTCTCTCCAACTTTGAAAATAAGATTAGAGGCCATGACCTACCCAATACCTGACTCCCTAATACTTTTTGACAAGCCAGCTATAAAGCAACCAACCAACAAACAGGTTTAAATTGTATTTTTAACACAATCACTTGTGATTGCTGTTATTATTGTTTTAATTTAGGATGTAGAGCTCATGTGGAAGGCAGAAAACAGAATGAGGATATAATAGAAAGGATAGTGAACTGTCAGTCAAGCAACCTAGGTTTCCATCTTATATCTGCACTAACTAGCTCTGTTGGGCAAGGCTGACATGTTGAGGATAGCAGTTTTCTCATCTGTCAGATGAAATACATGGTCCAAGTGATTTCTAAATTTAGTTTTAAAATTCTCAGACTACCTAATTCCATACATTTTATTCTATTACTTCCATGTAATGTCCCATTTTTCATAATGCCACGCCTTTGCTATAACATGCTTTAAAATGTTTATCATCCCTCTATTGATTAGCTTATAGAAAAACAGTTTAAATCTGGAACAGAGAAAAAGAAGCATCATATTAAATGAACTCTTAATAACTCTCTTTTATAGGTATAGGTTTAAAAAATAATAATAGTAAGATTTTCTAGTTCTCCAAATCCCACCTAATCAGGCCATTTTCTGAGATTCAGAAATGGCAGTTTATAAAAGGATAACATAGATGTCTGGGCCAGCACCTGGCACATTAACAGATGTTAGAGAAATATGCGTGTACCTAACGTCTCCCCCTCTATCCCCATTTTCCCAAAACTACCACCTCCACTACCAAAAGTAAGTCTTTTATAAACTGCAACACCCTCTTTGAATCAGAGGTGCTATGGAACCAGACTGAGGACTCAATTGTGAATAAGAGTTTATACCTTTATGTAAGAGTTCCAAATCGTACCAGAAAAAAAAAAAAAAAAAAAAAATATATATATATATATATATATATAACAAAATTTCTGTTTTCAAATTATCAAGAATAGCCTTGGGTACATTATTAATAAAAGGAAATTTGTAAATAAATGGAAATCATCATAATAATTATAGTTCAAACATATTTTATATTTTCCCAAACAATTCATGAGAAAATGTCACTCAGCATGCAATGATTCTATTATAGGGAAATTAAATATTCATAAACATAGAATTTATAGTTAAAAAAAAAAAAACCCTAAGCCTTTTGGGAATACTACATGCACAATTTGCCAAACGAAGACCCAAGCAGAGCAAGATATGTGGTTTTGAGTTTCATAAATGCCAAGAGAAATAGTTTTTCTAAAATGCTTTCTTGACTTAAAACATTAATCCACCTAAAAAGCTGCTAACTAGATAAGGGGAGACCAGCAATAAAAAGCTAGCAATAACAATGTTATAGAAAAATATTCTGGAATTTTTGAACTTGAAATACACAAGCCTTTCTCTGTGGAGATGAACTCCTTCCATTCTCCAAGGGCTCTGTCAACATCACCAACCTCAAACACTTGGCTCACACAAAAAATGTGATGACGCAGGAAATTGTCTGGAAACAAACAAACAAACAAAAAAAGCATTCTCTCTCCCTGGAACCAGAGCTGCCCCAGTAGAGCAGGCAAGCAGCCAGAATGTCAGGGCTTTATTTTAAAGTCTGTTTAATTGTTCCATTCCAATTCAACAGTCCAAGCCCCTTTTCTAAGTACAAGATAGGAAAAAAAAAGAAAAAAGAAAAAAGAAAAAAAGATCTTACAAGATATTATCTAGTTCTTACTTCACTAGCCCCTATTGAAGAAACCCTAAGTGCTAATTAGCCACATAAACTGTGCAGATGAACTCCAAATCTTTGTGCTACTAGTCTTAGAAGGGTCTCTCTGCCCTGAGGGCCAAGTCAATCTGAAACTCACACATGCAAATTGCACCCAAGATTCACAATTGCATTCTAATTACTGCTGTTTATCCATGAACTTTCCTACTTTTCAAACTGTCTATAAAAGGAGAAAGCAGTTACAGCAAGTACCTTATCACATTCTAGTTGGATTTTTGCAAACATTTATTGACTTGGCTGACATTATAGAGGCTGTAAGAACAGACAGAAGATAACCTACGTTTCTCTAGCATTTTGGTATTTTTTTCTGCTTCTTTTCTTGCCAAAAATCAATTGGCTTCCCAGTAAAGCACAAATAAAGTGAATAAACAAAACCAAATATCTCACAGCTATTTACTGATATAAAGAAATTAAAATAATACTGTACTATGATACCAACTCAATTCACTCGGCATCATTTCCTTTTTACATAGTATGTTCTATGAAACGTATAATTCTAGTAGCTTGTGTATGTCTTTCCCCCTCAAATTCAATAATCTACCCATTGATGTGATCAACCATTTGTACAAGGAATTTTGTTATGTAAATGTCTGTGATGCATGTAAGTGGATGAAAAAATAATGATAATTCTGAGATTAATTCTCTTTCCAAATTCTCAATTTATGAGGAAACATCATGGGTATTTCAGTTAGAGACTCCTTGTCTTGCTATTGGTCATTTCTATAACCACCATTGAAAACTTAAAAGAAGCTTTTTCTCTTCTGACCAAGATGGAGTAACAGGATCAAATTTACCCTACCACCTAAAACAACCAAACAAATATTTTTAAGACAAAACATATGAAACAACTTTTTTTCCCCAAGATACTGGACATCAGGCAATGAAAGACAGTGATCCCTTAGAGATGGAAAAAATGAGGAGTGCTCTATGACTGCCCCAGCTTACTAATAATTTCTAGGCTGTGATGCAGGGAGAGGAAACCCAGATGGAGTCCACTCAAGTTGAGGAGATGGAACCTAGGACTGGGAAGAACAAGGCAGCTAGAGTTCACATGAGAGATCTGTGGAGTCTCCCTCAAATACTCAGCAGAGTACTGATTAGTACATGCATGTGAGGAAATTACTTGAGGCTGGAGAAAGAAAGATTTGATAGAAGTAAAGAGAAGAGTGCCTGGCACTCACACAAAGCCAGGAGTAATGCCTATCCTCATCAACCAGAATGGAAACATCATAAATCATGGAGCACTGAGTACAGTATACAGAAGGATCTTGCCTTGATAGTGGAGAATAATTATCTTTAAACCAAATGGTTCTGGTCCTGCCAAAAAAAAACAAAAACAAAAACTTAAAAGCAATATCCAAAAGGATCAAACTGTTTCCAAATAATTCAACTACATCCCAAAACAAAGCTTAATATTTATAGGAGTACAAAAATATACAGCACCCAAGAAGGTAAAATTCACAATGTCTGGCATCCAATCAAATATAACCAGACATAGATAGAAGAAGCAAAGTGAGACCCACAATAAGGAGAAAACTCAATCACTGAAATGGACTCAGAGCTGACATAGATGCTAGAATGAGTAGACAACGATATTAAAATAGTTATTATAACTATATTCCATATGTTTGAAAAGTTAGAGATAGCAAAAAGACCCAAAATCAAACTTTTAGAGATAAACACTATAATATATGAGATGACAAATACACTGGATGGAATTAATGGTAGATTACACATTGGAGAACTTGAAGACACAACAATAGAAACTAGTAAACATAGAAATAGACAAAAACAATTAATGAACTTGAAGCTACAGCAATAGAAACTATCTAAAATGAAACAGAAAACAATCAGCCAAATGAAAAGAGCATCAGTGAGCTATGGGACAACTTCAGGTGATTTACTATATGTGTAATAGGAGTCTCCAAGAAGGAGGATAGAAGAAAAAGAGAAGAAAAAACTTTTGAAAAAATAATGGTCAGGACTTTCCCAAATTTGATGAAAACTATAACTCTTCATATGAAGAAGCTCAACAAATCCCAAGCATAAAAAACATGAGAAAATTACATGAAGGTACATCATAATTAAGTTGCTCAAACCAGTGAAAGGAAAAAAACTTAAAAGGAACAAGAGAAAAAGATGCATTATATACAGAGAAACAAAGATAAGTGCAGTTTCTAGTTGGAAACAATGAAAATGGAAACACAGTAGCGCAACTTCAAAAAACTGAAAGAAAAAACTGTCAACCGAGGATTCTATTCCCAGCAAAACTATCTTCCAAAAAACAAAGGTAAAATAAGGAGCTCTTTAGACATACAAAAGCTGAAAAAATTCATCATCAGCTTACCTACACTACAAGAAATAATACAGTAAGTCCTTTAGGCAGAAGGAAAATAACATCAGATGGAAATCTGGATCTATACAAAGGAATAAAGAACAATGGAAATGGTACCTAGTAGGTAAATATATAAGATAT